>NC_090926.1:897783848-899033848 GCF_040938575.1 Ambystoma mexicanum | reverse complement strand
CAGAAGTTTATTGGACAGATTGTTAGGACCAGTAGCACCTGAGTTTTTAGATTTGTTGATCAGTGTAATTATGTCCTCCATCGTAAATTGCAGCAACCATTTCGATCTACGACGGCTTTTACAAATTACCGATCTCCGCTTTCAATACATAGTTTGGAAAAGTGACCCAACCACAGATCTTCTGAGATTGGATTTAGCATGACATCTTTCTGTGGTTTTTCCAGATAATTAATTAATGTCCAGAAGTTAGAACAATTGTGACCACGGAGTGATTTTAACATAGCTTCCCCATCTAACTGTGTGCAGCGACCTTTGTGGAAAATTACCCAGTTTTTATATTTTTGTTGTATTTTTTTTCCCTCAAGTAAAGCAAAAGAGTCAGTTAGTCCTAATCTTTTTAGATGTCTAAGCTCTTTCCTATAGATGTTCTTACATTCATGAATAGCAGTGTTCATAATGTGTCTATGATTTTTATTTACATGTGGGTATTTATTTGTGTCAACCATCAAGTTGGTTATCGTGGATTTAATGTATTGGTTGAAATTACTAGCTGAATAATATTCAACCCAATTCCAGTTAGGCATTAAGTCGTGATCTCTAATCATGGTGACAGTACATTTGTCATTTCGTCTATGGCACCATTTAATTCTATTCCCTCTGGTATTTACATTCACATTCTGAGCATAGTATTTCACAAGTGGTTTACAAATATCAACTCTCATTTCAAAAGCGAGAAAACAATGGTCACTGCTTCCAGAGTCCTTGAATTCAAACTTATCTAGACCTTCAGACAGGGCAGTTGATAGAAAGACATAGTCTATTATAGATTCTGAACCTCTAGCCTTCCAAGTATAGTGCTCGTTGTGGATGAGATCCAGGCCCCAAGCTTCAGCAAAGTGGGTCCATAGTCCCCCCCCGTAAATCGGGATTACCCACTTCCCTATCACAGTCTCCAGCAAAGGCTACCGCAAAGTACCCAATAGACCTATTACAGTTACAGTTGGCATTCAAATCTCCTGCAATTATAATCTTTCCCCCTTGGTTACATTGTAGACACAGTTCCATTATTTCTCCCAAATTAGCAAGAGTGAGATCGGACAATGCACTGGGATTCCAGTACACATTAATAATGAGCACCGAAAAGTCATCATTATTGTTACCCATATTATAAGAGACCAATAAAAGTGATGTGAACAGGTCCATTCTCCAGTTTTCACCAATTTGTTAGCCTTTTTGCAGCTATCATCAAACCCCCCTTCAGGCGACCCCTGTTCTTACCGTAAGCACAATCTGAGGTGACATCAAAGCCGTCCCAGCATAGCTGAACTCTGGACCAGGTCTCTTGTAAGAGAATGAAGTCAAACTCACCTAAATATCTCATAAGTTTGTCATTGTGCAATAAGTTGAAACAGCCCCCTTGAATTCTAACTCACACATTTTAGCTTATCGCAAGAGCTAACGAGGCTTACCCAACTGCTTCAATGTGTCAATCGATTCCCTCAGGGACAGAGCCAACCATCGCCACTCTTGTTTATTCAAATCTTTTTCAACCCCAGAAGAGTCATTACCTAGCATTCTCTCCTGATTTCCACCCTCTGAAGACACCCGCTTCTGTAACATACTAGGAGGGTTTGTATGGTTGCTCTATATTCATAAATATCAAAGCCTCGTATTTGTAGTTGTTCGGCCTCCTTCATAAGCAAAGACCTTACCAGGGGTGAGGGAATGACAAGGCGAACATAATCATATCTGAATCTGTGTATGTAATCCACCAATTTAATGTCTGTCGAGGTAATTAGACTGAGTTCTGGGATAGTCGATAATAATGATAAAATGTATGGTCTATTCAGAGATACATGGTCCCTGTCATCAAATAAAGCTTTGAGAATTAGCCCAGACACCTCTGGAAAGGCCGGTTGTCTCAGGTCAATTTGTCCACCTCATTGGCCAGTGTCACTAAGGCCGTTGTCTGTTTTCTCAATTCCGACAACAGTAATCTGTTAAATATACTCATCATTGTAGAGAAATCCGCCTCCATAACTGGTTGAATCGAATCATTTAGATTCCCTCCACCCCCCCCCCTACAGGCTTTGTACCTCCCAGAAGGTTGAGAGGCGGAAAATCAGCCATATTATCATAGCAAAAGCCACTAGGAATAGATAGATCCACCACATTCAACAGATCACCGATAACCGGTGTTTCACCATTAGCATTATTGGGAATAGGTGAATCTAAATCAACAAAAAGGGGTTGAGAAGGATCAATTTGGTCCTCGATAGTTTTACAGTCAGGGGAGCCTTCCTGCGCAAACTGCAGGAGGGCTTTCTCTTCATCACTCACAGTAGGTAAGGGGCAGGCTGCAGCCCTAGCAAGACTCGCACGTCTGGTGCTGACCGCGGTGAAAAAGTCAGCCCCAGCGTCTTTTCTCATTGCTGGTAGTTTGTTTTTACGCGTATTTAACCCTACCAACAAGCCAACACTGCACAGTAATTTCTACCTTAATTAGTTGTCAAAGGCAGATCCTGCCGGTTAACACCCTTACTGAGTCAAGATAGTGCTCTTGCTGAAAAGTAGTGGGTTCACACTGCCCCTGCCACCGCCAGCCGAACAGCCCAACAGCCACTTACTATGGCACTTCCGATGCGCGCGCGCGCGTTATGCGCAAGCCTCGCTATATGTAGAAAGCGAGGAGCGGACGTTTGGCAAGGCAGGGGGCGGGGCCACACTAGGGAACCTAGAATGAGAGAGAGTAACTCGGGTAAATAACTAGATAGAATGCGTGTGGTATAACAAGCCGCGGAACGCGGTATGTATCTCTGTAAGAGATCAAAGTAACAGTCAATGAAAATGTTCTCTACTTGGGTCTTGAAGTCCAGCAAAATGCTGTGCTACGGCGAGATAGCAGGCAGGCAGTTCTTCTCCTTACAGACGGCCGCTTTTACACAACCGATGCAGCAGGGCACTCCAGTAACTCTAGTCCAGCCCAACAGCACTTACTATGGCACTTCCGAGGCGCGCGTGGAAAGCGAGGAGCGGACGTTTGGCAAGGCAGGGGGCGGGGCCACACTAGGGAACTTGGGTTGAAGTCCAGCAAAATGCTGTGTTACGGCGAGATAGCAGGCAGGCAGTTCTTCTCCTTACAGATGGCGCTTTTACACAAACGAAGCAGTAGGGCACTCCAGTAACTCCAGTCCAGCCCAACAGCCACTTACTATGGCACTTCCGATGCGATGAGGAGAATTTGCAGACCCCTGAGGACCCCCATTAGAAAGTGGAAAAGAAGCAGAAGAAAAGAGGGGTAAAGAAAAGGGACTGTGTCCCATCTGACAAGAAGTATTGAAACCAGTCAAAGACCGGGCCACCAATACCGGTCTCCCTCAAGCATTGACAAGGTATCTCATGGTTAGTGGTGTCAAATGCTGCAGAGAGGTCCAACAAAATGAGGAAACCTACACTATCTGATATAGTAGAAGGGAGAGGTCATCGATGACCGAGACCAGAACTGATTCTGTACCCACCAGGGGGTGAAACTCTGATTGAAAGGGATCCAAAACATGTTGCTCTTCTCTCTCACCATACCCTTAACTCCCTCCATACATCACCTACTCACTCTCTAGTGAACTCTCTTGACCTTGCCTTCTTTTTCTCCTCACTTTCCTCATCCAGCCTTAATATTGATCCTTCCCCCTTTGATCACTCTCTCCTCTGCTTCTTGATTGCGCTTTCACCCACAATCTCACCTCCTCCAATCTCCTCCATCTCTAATCAGGATGGTTAACGACTCACTTGCCCCCTATCTAGCTGAAGTTAGTTCATCTATCCACTCGTAAACTCCTCTGTCTTGCCCCATCTTTGAGCAGGTTTTTTCAGATTTTAACCTGGCACTTTGCCCCCAATTTGAAAACAGCTACTGTACCATAATGTAAACTCCTTCCAAGCCTTAATCCCAGCCCTGGATTGTCCCACCTGCCCCCGCCTTCCATTTCATCTCCTCAAGGGGCTTGTGGCCTGATTCATGGAATTAAGTGCCTGGAAAAAGGGTACTTGCGCACCATTCTGTGCGCAAATCCCTGTTTGTCGTTTCATGGAATGAAATGCGCGGTACTTCTCCTGGACTTGCGTGGAGTTCAGGCATGCTCTGCACGTCTCTGCGAGCCATCGAGGGCCTTGAGCGTGACTCCACTCAGAGAGTGGGCGTGCCTTGGGCAGAGGGCTGGGAAGGGGGTGGGACAACAAAAATGGGGAAGAACTTGCAGGCAGTCTATCGCACGCACACAATTGCGCGCCACTAGATGTATTCATGGATCCGATTGCATAACCTCTCAGCTGGGAAATGGCCACGCAAGTCCTTCATGCGATCCGCCAACCGAAGGCAGCCGTAAGTACACTTGCAGTAGGATTTGCAGCACGGAGGTGGGGTTGCATGTCAGAATTTGGGGGTGCATGTACTCAGCCGGGTTTGCAATGTAACTTAGGTGTTCGTGTAAGCAATCTAGTGGGGTGCAGGAACGGTTTACGGGGGTTCCCATGCAGATTTTATGACTTTTGACCTAGTTACGATTTTTCATAACCAGGTTAATCGGGATGCTGTGAACAGTTACTGGGGACCCTGCACAGGGTCCCCGAGATGCAGGTCTGCTTGTGGGGGACCCCACAAACAGTTTGAAGGGAAGCGTGCAAAAGTAGCTGATCTGGCTGTTCATGCTTTGCGTGTGGGCGTGTCAAGGGCATTCCTGGATTGACTTGCGAACATGGTTACTTTGCGAGAACATTTCCATGAATACACGGGGCGAGCATTTTTTATTCTGTGCCCAGGCTCACACAGTATCCTTCTCAGCATGCAGCCCTTACAGGATTTCTGCACACATTTCCATGAATCGGGCCCTTAGTAGCTAAAGTAACTATAGGCCACTTTTTTGCAATCCCTACAAAGATGCCCTCCTTTTTGTCACTACAGCCCTAGACTTTGCAAAGTATGCTTATTTTATGAATCTCAATATTTCTTTCTCCTCTGACCCCTGTAAAATATCCTCCACTCTATAATATTTGTTGGCTAGTCCATGCCTTTGCGCCATCGCCTCCTCCCTTTCTGCCAATCACTGTGCAAAATACTTTTCATCTAAAATCACACACATTTGTGGCATCCTCACCGCCCTTCTCTCTCGGTATCTTCCTCCCTCTTTCTTTTACCCTACACCCATATCAACTGATTTACTACTTTGCACATTCTTACCAACCTCTCCCACAGAGCCAGCTCTCATTCTGATATCAGCCAACCTCTCCAGTGCCCTAATTGGCCCATTCACCCAGAAGACCAATGGAGTAACTTGGCTGAAAATGTTGGGGGGGGGACATGACATCTGAAGAAAGGGTGCCCCAGCCAAATTAATGGGGACAAAATGGTGTGCCATGAAAGTTGGCGGGGTCTGTTAAAGATTTCAATCAGGCGGCGCACACCTTAGTCTCAGCCCAGTATGCAGCGCACAATTGAAATGCTTATGTTATAGATTTGATTCAATATTGAGATGGTGTATCACTCATATCATACCCCTTTTCAAATACCCCAGGGAACAATGGACCATGATAAAATGTAATATTTATTTATTTAAAATTTCAAAAGAAATCATACAATTTTTAATACTGGAGCAGCAATCACTAATGGGGTGATAAGAACAATATGAATGTAACCAATGCACTTAGTTTAACCTTCTATTGACACAACTACAAAAGTACAAATAGGAGCACTTTTTGATTTTAGGTAAGATAGCACTGGAGTTAGAATTTACCCCTGCAATGTTCCCTCAACCCACAAATAATCAATTTTAAGTGGATAAACAGAATCAGCAGGTAATCAGAAATGAAAAATAAGAAACAAAATAGAAATCCGATTTTCCCTCCCCAAACAAGAGAGAAAAGTGGATTTAAACCCTGGCAAAGCTAAAATGACACTCGGAAATGGACGGATAAACAATGAATGTGTCTAAAACTCTTGAAACAAAAAAAATTCTTTAGTGGAGCAACACTGCAAAGATACTAGCAATAACAAGCAATGGATTGAGCAAAATGATACAATTCGAAATTGAATGGAAGATTGAAAACAGTTTATAACCAAAAGGACACGTTGTAAAATTAGCACACTTTTGCAAATCCCGCCTGAATTTACTTAAACGTTTTTGAATAAAAACAGTTGAAGTATTGTAAATCGGGATGCGGATTTTGGGTTTGGGGATAGCTATGGGTCCTAGGTACAATATTGAATTGAAATTAGGTCTCTAGCTGGTAAATTGAGTGAGTTATGCAAGATCTAGTGAGGTGTGTTTTTGAGAAAATGAAGGCGCGAAAAAAGGAACAGAAATCAATTTTGACAAGGACAGTATTACTCTACACTAGGGCATTCAGGCTATGCTACCAGATCGGGACACAGTAAGCTCCGGGGTTGATCTGCAGAATCAACCCTAGCACCTCTGTGCATGCCCTGGTGGACCTAGTTCGATCACCCGAGGGAGGACTAAGGGCTTAGGATTTCACAAGACAAAATTATTAAAGATATTGGCGCTAGCACAAGGAATCAAAGCAGGGTAGCAAGAATGATTGTGACAATATTTCAATGATCAGAATAAGGATAGGATGACTTAGAGATTGGGATGGAACAATGCAAGGAATAGTTTACTATGTTTCTATTGTTCCTATGGATACTCACAGTCCACTTTTAGTTTGTTTTTCGGACAGTCAGCAATTCTGCTCCCCACACAGGTCTGGACTAACACAGGGCAGCCGGACAAACTCAGCGGGACAGGGTCAGCTGGGCAGGGAATGCATACCAAAGGATAGTTCTTGTGGACTGGCAATTCTGGTTACTGGATAGTATAGGGCATCAGGAGAACAGGATGGCAGCAGCATGCAGTGAGTGGCAGCAAGCTAGGTCAGGATGCTTCCAAAAACACCACAGCGATTCCCTTGGTTATGGGGATTATTTTAAAATGGAGGCCTGGCTGAAGCAGGATCAGCAATTGTTTGGCCTTGTGGTTGGGATCTGGAGTTTAGATGGATAAATGCAAGATGAAGACAGGAACAGACAGGAACAGGACGCCGGCGTAGGAATCAGGAATCAGTGTGTGTCCAGTGTGTTGTCAGGGGCTCTTATTTATGATGCCAGGTGACATCATCACAGTATATGACAGGGGCAGGCTTTACTACACATGTCCCTAACAATAGGATTGGGCAAGAGTAGTAATCTCTGCCTTGCTCTCTGCTGGTTGGATTTCTAAGGGAATGATGTCAGGTTTGTGAGGTGAGGTTTACAATGTCCAGAAACTCTCACATTTACTTTACTGAAAATCTGATTTTTCCAAAAACATACAGTTATACACTTGCAATCTCTTGGAAAATTATACCCACAGGTTACATATGATGTGCAGCACAGATTAGTCCAAACCTCCAGTCTGTGCAACCTTGTTTTTCCTTTCTGACACATTTTGGTAACTTTACACCTTAAAGATTTGGCCTAGAATTCCACAATTTTATACACAAATGCGAATTGTCCCCAGGGATGTATGTACACACTCTTATATTTGCCACATTAATACTTTCCTTGGAATTGGTCATATTTCGTAACTTCTGTTCCCCTTGCAGCAATGAGTTCTAAGAGATGGCCCACAGAATTAGATTAAAAATTGCACATTTTTAAATTTCTGCTAATTCTTGTAACAGAAATAAGAGTCTTTAAAGTTTCATTGTAACATAGTCTCTGGCACCAAAAGGCAGTCCCTTAGTTACTCGATCCTGTTTTTATTTTTCCTTCCTTCAACTGCAAGCAACTGTTAATTCCTTCCAGGCAAGGGGGTTTCCAGTCTTAATTGAAGGTTTTATTGCCCTTTCACACTTGACAGGTGAGGGTCCCAGGACTGCTATTGCCCCAGCCTGGAGCACAGACGGATGTCTGATGAGCATGTGAACTCTCATTGTCCTAACCCATTCAAATCTTTTCAATCTGGCACTTTGCACCTATGTGTCCTAGATTTAGGGTGTATCTTCCTTCCTAGGAGGAGTTTCATAGCTGGCAACTGCAATAACAGATTTCTGAGAGCTTGCAACTCCAGCCTATGGCCCTCATTACAACTCAGGCATTAAGGGTTAACGCCACCGTTAACCCTTAACGCCTGATTCCCACCTTAACGCCTGCTTTTTGCAGGCGTTAAGTTCCATGATGCTAAGGCACCTTGGTGCTAATTACGGCACCGTAATTTACGGTGCCGTAATTAGCGCCTTCCCCACTCCCATTATGCCCTATGGGGCAAAAATGGGAATGGGGAAGGGAAAATGGGAAATGGGGATTTACCGCCCCACTCACCTTGTAATGGGGCGGTAAATCCGCCATCCACCATGGTGTAAACGTAGTTTACACCATGGTGGTAAAGTTGGTGCACTTAGCACCTCAGTTGTAATGAGGGCCTATGTGTATTATACTGTTTAATTTCTTACTTTGGGTCTTGAATTAAACCAGACTATGACAGAAGATATCCTATGTGGAAATTGTCACCACTAACATAACTCCTTTACATTGCTAAGTAAGCAGGCTTTCATTAACACTTGAGTTTTAAACAGGTCATTGTTTTCTCTTCAGTCAGCACAGCCCATTTTTCCACATGTGTCAACAACTGCTATAATTTCTTTCTTTAATTTGGTTTTCAGTTCCTCCGATTGCCACTGTTTTGGCAGCTGTAGTCACTTTCCTTGCAGCATGAAACTCAATTCTCCTTGACCTGGCTCAGAGAATAAAAAGTCGCTTTAAACTGCTGCGCCTGGACACATTTTGTCAAGAAATAAACGTGTGCTTCCCGCGTGAGTGAAAATGGAGTTGCTTTTGATTTCTCTGAGAGTTGGTTTAGCTGGGACTTTTTACTCACAGTGGTTTCAGAATAACAGATGAAATTGGCATCAAAGCAGCATTTTGAAAGGGTGAAAATGGTTTCATTTTAAAGGGGTTTTTGGCTTGTGCAGCAATGGCAGGCTTTCCTTTTCACTTGATTCCATATGTGTTTTAGAACACACTGGCATATTTTTCAGTGTGTCCCCTTGTTCCATTTTGCCCGAAGTGTGTAAGGCAAGATGGTGCAGCCATTTTTCTGTTGTTGCTGCCAAAAGCAGTTCTGAGGTCCTGGTGTGCACTGGAGCCAGTACAGCCAGGTTACTGTTTCTTGCGCAAAGGCAGCACAGTAATGTAAGGCAATATCATTGAGTGGGTCAATATATCCCACAGGACAAACACCCCTGTCCCCTCCTAAAGTTACGCTCTTGCAGCAGACAATCGAAGAACTTGCTCAGCTCACCTGCTCATATATTTCATCTCTTTTCAACCTCTCGCTCTCCTCCGGAATCATTCCTGCTTCTTTCAAGTTAGCTACTGCAATGTCTATCCCTAAAAAGCACTCAGCTGACCCAAACAACCCGGCCAACAACTGCCCTGTATCTCCCCTCCCTCACTCTTCTAAAAACCTGAAAAAACTGGTCTTTAACACCTACGACCTCTGTTTTCCTCTCAAATTCGGATTCTGAAGCCATCCCCCGACAGAATAAGCCCTCATTCATGTCTCTAACTTCCTGACCTCTCCTCACCACTCCAAATTCTCCTCTAGTCATGTGCTACTTGACCTCTCAGCTTCCAATCACCCAATGGACCTCCACTCCTCTCCAAACTCTTTCTGTTCTTGGGATCCAGAACAGGGATCTTGACTGGTTCACTTTCTACCTTTCTGATCATGTTCCTTTTCTATCTCCTGGAATATTAACCCCTCTGACCTGTCCTTCCTCCCTGTTGGTGTCTCCTAAGATTCCGTTTTCGCCCCTTAATCTACACCCTCTAAATATCCTCCCTTAGCCAATTAATCTACTCCTTGGGATTCTCTTATTACCTCTTTTCTGATGATACCCACATCTTCTACTTTTCCTTTTCTCATGTGGGACATCTCCGAGCTCATATCATAACTGGTTGCCACTAAGTTATCTGCCATTGGATGGCGCTTTGTTCTATGATGCTAAACTCTTTCAAGACTGAAGTGATCCATCTACCTGCTTAGACTGCATCTCCCATTACACATCTCATTCCCACCTGATGTTATAGCCACTTCTACTAAGGCATACAACCTTAATGTTCTCTTCGACAGTGATGTCAACCTCCTGAACATTATCACTAAAACATCTAATGCCGCAAGGATCAATCTTGTTAACATCAGACAAATCTGCTCAATCCTCACCTACCAATCCACCAAAACCTTTACTCAAACGTTGGCACTAAGCTGCCTTGACTACTGTGCCAGTCTCCTGCTGGGCCTCCCATGATTCCTCGTTTTCCCACTGGACAACATTTTAAACACTGCCGCCTGCATCCTGTACACCCTTCCCCATTCTTCTCCTGCTATACCACCTCCATGCTGGCTGGCTCTCTATACACAATTGGGCCTTATTCAAATTTCGAATGCTTGTTTACAAATCACTACATGAACTGGCACCCCTGATTATCTGATCTCTCACTACTCACTATCTCTCACTACTCTCCTGCGTGCAGTCTTAGATACAGTGACCAAACCAATCTTTGTGTGCCCTGGCTATCCTGGAAATCATCTCGTTTTTACTCCTCCCTCTTCACCTCTCACAACTGAACTCCATACCCTCCTATTTGCAAACCCTCACTCAAACGCCATCACGTACATGGGGTAGGAGATGCTCTCACCCTCTTGGACTGGCTGACTCCACTCTCCTCATTGTACATAATACTCCAGAGCTCTTCCCGTCCCTCGGTGGGCTATCTGGGGCGTGCCCTGTCTTGTCCCTCTTCCTTATGCACAGCACCTGTTGAAGATCTGCCGTGGCAACTGCGTCCTTACTATGTAAGCACATGGTTCCTTCGTTAAATAACTACCAATACAGGTGCAGTTCAAACAGGGGAATGGATGGTAGCCCCCAACCATGTCAAAAGGTAATGCCTGTGTTAGATGACCTCTAAAGGTCAATATGGAGGAAATACGGTTGCATGTTTGGGGACACAATGTTTTCAGCACAACATAATATTTACTGTATTTGTGTTCCTCTTACCCTCTCTCCCATGCATCCTCGTCCTTCCATCTCTCCCCATCCCTTAAAGTACAGATTTTGTTATAAAGCTTCAAGCATGTTTTTAACAAATGTTTTTAACGTCATTTTTTAGTTAGGTCTAATTACTTTTTAATCACTATATGGGAACAAATGTGCTTTCCAAATGTCGACACATTTTTTTCAAATTTTCTTTTGGGAGAAGCCCCACCCTGTACTTAGATTGGTTGAGCTTGCTCACACAGCCTATAGTTTGAGGGCTACCTTTGGTTCCCAGTCCACTCGTGACCATTAAGCTTGCATGAAGTCATTGATTCGTGCCCCAGAAGTCAGGGGCTATTCTGTTTTGTGGCGCATGCAATAGAGATGGTCAATATTATTACTAAAGAGTAAAATTCCATCTTGTCCCTATCAGGCCTTCTGGGAGGAGATTGCTCCGAATGGCACCCAGTGCATGATGGGACACTTTACTCAGTAGTGTATTGAGACCCATCTGTTGGGGGTGTTTACTCACTGCACTGATATTAGCAACACATCATTTTGTGCAGCTTTGGGCTTAGACTTAATTGCATTTTTTTTTACTGTCAGATTAGTATGGGTGTTTTGGAACTCTCCGTGCTTTATCAGGCAAATAAACTCAGGCGGGTGTATGTAGAGCAATCTGACCAGGATCTGTTCACGCCAGGATTTGTAAATCCGGTCTCCTGTCTGCACAGCCAACAATTGGACTGAGCATCGCTGAGTGACCCTAGAGAAAGGGTGATTATTATGGAATATATGTAGCGCGGCGTGGTGGTCACGTGGTCTGCTGAGAGATCATTTCAGCCATACGTATAGATGAAATGAGTGGGTCGCGAATTAGGCTTTGTATCTTATTCACTACATATTATCTGACCTCTAGTGTATAAAGGTCGATGGAATTCTCTCTCTTTAAATAAATAATTAAAACATTACATTGTTTTTCTCTGATTCAAATCCCTTAGTACGATGAATGTGTTCTTTTTAATGTCAACCTCCCATCACAAGCTGTGGAGAAGGGTGTATCGCGAGACAGAGAACTGGGAGGTGCTCCGTGCAATATGGCCGCAGTGTACTCCTTTCACGGGTTCTCTTGAATCAGGGAGTCCCTGGCGATGACGCTACATACTGTGCTACTTAGTTGCCCTTAAATAGCATTACTTAAGAACAAGGAGTTAACTCCATGCAGCCACAGAAAATGCCACTTCTCCAGCGTGCCTGTAGGCGTGCTAAAATGAAGCTGGTTCCTTGCCCTCACCTCCCCTGTAGGAAAGGAGCATCACCAATTATCTTAGCAGTTTGACAAGGCCCTTCCTACTCTTCAGCGGACTATTTGCCGTCCAATAGATGTGCCACTCATTTTATAGTCAGCCCTGCCCATTTTTGATCCTTTGATAGGCAAGTTATTCACATATCTTTGCAGCGGGCTATTTGACCCATTGTGCCACCTCGCCAGACTATCTCCTCGTCCTTTACTGTAAGTGGTTCCCATGGCACCAGTACATCGCATGATGATACCAGAGGTTAAAACGCCTGCTAAATCAACCAACAGCCCCAGTGGACCCCAATAATTCTTGCGACCTTGACTGAAGAGATGCACACATTGGTGCTTGGTGGCCTGGCCACTCATCAGGCAATAGACCACGTATTGAAAATGTAGCAATCAGCCTCACACCTCCTTTATCTCCCCTCCACATACAAGACTCACCAGACCATACTGCAGAATGAACTCATTTTTTGTCAAAGGGAGTCTGTTTAATGACAAGTACAAAACACGGGGAGTTCATGAATATCAGCAATCGCTCGATCTCGCTACAACAACTCCAACGAACTTCATAAAAAACACATAATTTATACTAAAAACTCATCATCACTGACGTTTAATGCTTAAATGTTGCATGCAATTCTACTGGTTCTAGGAAGGTAACTTTAATACAGGTACTATATCTGAATATGGTAACGGAGTGAGGGATTTTGACAAACACTTTCAGGTGGGGCATCTAAGCCCTACCTTCAAAATGGCTGCTGTAAATGTCACTAAAAGTATGATGTCTCATTGGTTCTACTCACTATGGGACCCTAGATTACTTGGTCCACTATGATTGGGTTGGCAATAACCCCACTCATACTTTTCCACTAGCTTAGCAGTGTGCAGAATAGCCGGTCAGGTTTAGGAGGTTTTTCTGCACCTTCGGCCTCCCTCCAATTATTGCAACAATCAATCATCACTTCAGTGGTCATGTGTCAATTATTTCTTTATATTTTGGCCTTGAGACTGCTTCTTGGTCTGGAAAAGTTAAGGCATCTGGCATGGCACAAATCCATGTGTAGGTGTGAAAGTTTCATCCCTTCTGCTTGCTCGGTCACGTGATTTCGACACTGTGAAATCGTCTTATTCTTCATGCAATTTGTGTATTTGATTTAATTTTGCCAGCCATCTGCCTTCTGTGGCTTATCTTGACCTTTCTGAACAGGATACTCTGTTCTTCTCTTCATTAATTGTATCCACTGTTTGGGCTATTTCCGCTGATACGACCTTGGCTTCTTGGCATGACTTACCTTCGTCTGCGTTTTCTCTCTGTCCTTAATTCTCGATTTTCCTGCTGCGAAGCTCTGCTCTTGAGACCTTAAGTAACCTTTGGTCGGTTCTGCTTGTGTGCATAGTGGAAGTATACTTACATAAAGTGTTTTATTGAGATAGATATGTATAGGTGGCTCTTGCCGCATTCTATTTTACTACTAATCTTTAGCAAGCCTCACAATTTTCTTAGCTTCTTGCGGTTCCTTGCTATGTGTACGTGTAAACTGGCTGAATATCTTCATCACGCTTATGGCATAAGTTTCTTACATTTGACATCCATTGTTTTACTTTAAACTCAGGATGTCACTTATCCATGGTGTTTCATCTCTTTTCATCATTCAAAGGTCATCATACCTTCTATATGTGAGTCAGTCCGGGTCCTTGTGACGTCACCATTCGTCTTCCTTTGGTATCTTTTTAGCTTGTTCAGGAACTGCATTCTGACAATCTTCATTCTGTTTTATTTGTCAATATGGTTTTCTCAATGGGTACCTTACTGTCCAGGTTTTCTTAGGTGTTGGTACTTCAACAGGTGCTGTTTATTTTATTTATTTGGATTTTGTATAGCGCACATCTGCCCGGGGACATCGTGGCGCTGAAAGCAGTCGTACTTGTTACATAACATACATAGTGCATAGATTACAACGGGCATAGCATAGGTACATACATAATATACATGGTGTATGGATTACAACGGGCATAGCATAGGTACATACATTTGTCATATACAGTAGAGGAGCAGGAGGGTGGAAAGGGTTAGTTGAACAAAGTGGTTTTCAGTAGTCTGCGGAAAGCATGGTATGATTTTTCGTTCCTAATTGTGGTGGGGAGTGCGTTCCAATTTTTGGGTGCTAGGTGTTGGAAGCTGGACTCTCCCGCTTTGCTTCTTTTGAATGTGGGTACATAGGTCTGGTTAGTCAAGTGCGACCTGGTGGGTCTGGTGGACGTATTGAGGTTGATTCTTTCGGCGAGATAGGGCAGGGCATCAGCGGAGAGGCATCTCTGGGTGATGGCCATGGATTTGAATAGGATACGTTCTTTTATTGGTAGCTAATGGTCCTCTTTTCTGACTTGGGAGATGTGCTCCCTTTTAGGGATACTCAGTGCTGCTCTCAATGCATTGTTTTGTGTGACTTGCGTTTATTTTTTATTCTTTGCGGACGTTCCCAGGAAGAGGGCATTGCAGTAGTCTATTTTGGTGCCTACTGTGGCTCTGGCTATGGCCAGGCACTTTTTTGTGGACAGGAAGGGTTTGACAACATTGATTACCTTAGTGGTAAGCGCAGCGGAGGAGGCTATGGCATTGACCTGCCGTGTCATGGATAGTGTACAGTCAAGGTATACTCCTAGAGTTTTGGCTGCAGAGGAGCCTGTAATGATGGAGTTATCAATTTTAAATGATTTGTATTGCGGAGGGAGTTTGTTTAGCGTTTCTTTGGTGCCAACTAATAGGATCTCTGTTTTGTCCCCATTTAAGCAGAGGCCATTGGCTGCCATCCAGGTTTGGATGGCTGTGTAGATCTTGGTTAGTGCTGCGGCATCTTGTCCGTAGATCCCTGTAAGGGGAGCAGGACTTGTGCATCATCAGCATAGTTGGTGTAGGCTATGTGACGCCAATCGAGGTCATTAAACAGTGGGAGGGTGAAGATGTTGAATAGGGTGGGGGCAGTGCAAGAACCTTGTGGTACGCCACAGTGGATTGTGGTGGGGGTAGCACCTGCTGAGTCGGGGAAAACCTTCATAAATCGACCCTGGAGGAAGGATGTGACCCAGGAGATGGCTTCCGACGAGAAGTGAGCTTCGTTTTTAAGTTGCGTGGCTAGAATGTCATGGTTGACGAGGTCAAAGGCTGCAGAGAGGTCCAGCAGGCGGAGGAGTGCTGGTTTCCCTCCGTCCATAATGTCATTGAGTTGTATTTTAAGGTCTAGTAGGGCCGATTCAGTCCTGTGTGCCAGGAGGAAACCCGATTGTCTTTTTCCTAGAATGCAGTGTTTTTCCAAGTATTGCTGGATTTGTGTGTAGGCCACCTTGTCCAGAATCTTGAGCAAGAAGGGAACGGTCGTGATAGGTCTATAGTTGTTGCCGTTTTTGGGATCTAAGGTAGGTTTTTTAAGAAGAGGGCGCACCCTGGCTTCTTTTAGGTTGGTTGGGGCTGAGTTGGCTTTGAAGGATGCATTAATGAAAGTTTTGAGAAACGGTGCTAGTGTTTCTGCGCAGTCTTTAACTAGTTAAGCGGGGCAGGCGTCGCCTTTACAGTTGGGAGGTTTGATTTTGTTAAAAATATCAATAACCTCTATTTCCCAGACTTCTCTGAACTTGAATGGGGTAATGGGATTTTTTTTTCCCCAGTCACTTTTTCAGTGTGGGAGGCTGATAAAGTGTGCTGAGTGAGATTTTTGTGGTGGACTAGAATTTTTGCTTGAAGGCGTTAAATTTTGTTTATGAGGGCGGACTGTATGGTCTTGCACCATTCTTGATCCTTGACAATCTCTTTAGACTTAGTGGCCGGTGGGAATAGTTCCTTGAAGATGGCGAAGAGCTCTTTGGATTGTATCATTATAGGATGCGGATTTAGCTAATATGATGGATTTTTTGTATTGGGCGGCCAATGATTTATATGAGCATAGTGAAGGGGCGCTGGGAGAGCTTTGCCATGTGTTCAGGGCTTTGTCTTTTTTAGTAAGTAGTTTTTTTAGTTCTGCTGAGAACCAGGTGTTGGAATGTTTGGCATTTTTGGATTTTTTCTTTTGGAGAGGGTGAATGATGTCTATAGCGGAGCTAATGGTGGCTTTATAGATGTCCGCCAGTGCTGCTGGGTCTGAGGTGGCCGGGGGGTTGGTGGTGAGAGTGTCTAGGTACGGGGAGATCCTTTCTTTAGTAAGATTCATGGCGCTTCTGGCCATGGCTGGGGGTGCTGGACTGAGTTTTTCTACTGCGTTAGTGGGTGTGGGGATGAGCAAGTGAATAAGAAAGTGGTCGGACCATGGGGTAGGTGTGATGGAGCTGATGTCAATGCCACGGTTGTGGTCCGCTATCCAGTCAAGTGTACGTCCTTTGCAATGAGTGGGGGAGCGTATTTCTTGTTGAAAGCCCAGTTCTAGGAGTGCTTGAGCAAGTGTTGTGGAGGGTCTGTCTTTCTGGTCGTGGAGCCCCAGGTTAAGGTCTCCTAGAAGGATAGTTTTGGTAGTAGTCTTGAGGTTTTCAGCTAGCAGATGTGTAATGTTGTCCTGGAAGTCTGATATGGGACCTGGTGGACGGTATACTAGATTAAAGGTAATGGTGGTGTTGGGAGATCTTGGCAGTCAGGGAGTCGACATTCTCCCCGAGTTCAGAGGAGAGTTATCTTATTTCTAGGTGATCCTTGACTATAAGGGCTACTCCCTCGCCTGTGGATAGTGTTTTGTCTTGTCTAAGGATGGAGTATCCTGATGGGACAGCTAGGGAGATAGCAGGGCCGGCGGCATTGTGAGCCAGGTTTCAGTGATGGCAAGGAGATAAAGGTCGAGGTTGGTTATGAGTTCATGGATTTCTGTAGCGTGAGCAGGGAGGGATCTAGCATTGATCAATGCACATTGTAGGTCCGGGCGTGGCAAGTGGGTTGAGATCACGTTTTGACTTTTGGCTGCTTTCCTGGTGGTGGAAGTCGGTTTTGTTTTGGGTGTGCAGAGATTAGTTGAGTTGGCGGTCAGTTTGAGGTGTTCTGTGGCTTGTTGATTGTCATAGTTGGCTTGTGAGGTTTGAGGTGGATATCTGGAGCGGACGCCTAGTATTTGGTTTCTTGAGTTAGTGGTTCTAGGGCGTGTCGAGTGTGTGATGGGTTTAGATTTAATGGGTTTGGTGAAGAAGGATGGAAGGAAGAGCAAAGGGGGGATGAGGGCAGAGGGAGGGGGTGCAAGGTTGGCCATGATGCATGGTGAGGTGCACGATAATTAGCAATGGTTGGTATTGGGGGAATCAGGCATGGGACTGGTAACCATCAGTTGTAGGCAACAATCAATTAAAGGCATAATCAATTTGGGCACAGGGCAGCAATCAATTAAAGGCACAATCAATTTGGGCATAGGGCAGCAATCAATTAAAAGGCACAATCAATTTTGGGCACAGGGCAGCAGTCAGTCATAGGCACAATCAATTTTAGGCACAGGGCAGGAATCAGTTAAAGGCACAATCAATTTTGGGCACAGGGCAGCAATCAAAGGCACAATCAATTTGGGCACAGGGCAGCAATCAATTAAAAGGCACAATCAATTATGGCATAGGGCAGCAGTCAGTCATAGGCACAATCAATTTTAGGCACAGGGCAGGAATCAATTAAAGGCACAATCAATTTTGGGCACAGGGCAGCGATCAATTAAAAGGCACAATCAATTTTGGGCAAAGTTAATATTGGGCACAGGGCAGCAATCAGTTAAAGGCACAATCAAATGTGGGCACAGGGCAGCAATCAATTAAAGGCACAGTAAATTTTGGGCACAGTGCAGCAGTCGATTAAAGGTACAATCAAATTTGGGCATAGAACTATTGTTGATACATGCTGGCAATATTAGTATGGGTATGTTTGTGTGTATGTTGGTAGCATGGTGTGCTGGCATAGGTCGTGGTCCTCAATGCAGCAAGGTGAGTAGTATCATGAACATGGTGAGCTATTGGCAAGGGTTCGTTTTACAGTTGTCCTCGGGTGTACAATAGGCTAGTGCGTGTACACTAAACGTGAGTAGTTGCAGGAAGTCACTTTGTCTATTAGGTAAGTGCCTGTTAACAATGTGTATGCATGTGTAACCAATGAATGAGGCAACGCATGCTGTATATGCATTAGTGTGACTCCTGGGGAGGTGTATTCATACAGTCTGACTAGGTACAGTCGTAGCAATAGTTAGGCAACAGGTATGACAGTGTCACTTGAAGAGAAATACCTTTAGGTGTTGCGATCATACCTGCAGATCGTTCATATTGTTTCCAGTGGCTGTGTTAGAATCGCATGGTCCAGAGGTTTAGGCTACCGCAGACCGGACGCGGACAGGCGCAGACAGGCCAGGCCCTTGCTATGCGGCCCTTCCTATGCGGCCCTTCCTGTGTCGGCTCTCGCCTTCCGGTGGGGCCGGGACACAGATGGTGTTGCAAGGGCCAATCAGGGAGAAAAGGAGGAGCGGGTTGCTTAGCAACCAGATGGCACCATTTTGGTCGCCATTTTAGGTGCGCTGCAGGCTCCACGTTGCTCTGTAGGAGCGGAGTTGTAGATTAGGGGTAAAAAGAATTAAATATTGTGGCAGATGCGTCAGAAGGATGCTGATGCTTCACCTGGTCTCTGCGTACGGAGTCAGGTGCAGGGAGCGGGGCTTCTGATCATCATGCTGTATGGGTCCTCTATAAAGTCGAGTGTGGCTGGCTGGTGAGAGAGGGATAGGTTCTGGACAGAACCCCACTGTGGCTCTCTGCTGGTTTATTTGCTCATCATATGTCACATATTTCGGCGTGAATGTTCCTGGTACTTCATAATGGATGGCTGGAATGTGTGTCATGCTTGGGACCTCCTCTACACTCCCGCCTCTGGGCGATTCATCGACCACCTTCACTTCTTCTTTGGTATCCCCTTTTACTACATCCTCTGGATCCACTTTTACTTCCTCCTTTGGATCCATGCATAGAGGTTTGAAGAAATATATCTTTGGGGTCCATATCTTTATGACTCCCTTCAAGCTTCCTGCTGTTCTTACATGTTCATCTTTGTTCCATGTCATTAGTTGATATTGTCCACTTGGGCTACAATAGATCAATTTTCGCACATCATTTCTATGTTTTCTTGGATATTGAAACTTTGTTCCTTCTGTTCCATAAATGCTGGTCTTCACAAAGTATCTTATTTCTTCATCAGTTAGGTACTTGGGTTTCCATCCCAATGGCCTTTTTTCGCAGTTTTCTGGCACTGAGAGATTATTATCTTGATAACACAGAAATTCCGAGCAGTATCATCACTAGCAGGGCTCCTAGGAATTTAAATACATCTGTTATCCATTGTGGAACCCATGAAAATAGGGATCATCTGATTCTGCAGTTTCGTCAGCATACCTATGGCCTCTGTTAAAGTTTGATTTTCTTCGTCGTGAGATGGTCTAAATGTGCAACATGATTCTCCGATTTTTGCACAAACACCTCCATCCATAGCTGTGATCATGACAAGGACATATCTGTTCTGGAGAGTCATTAGTCGGATTGCCCTTTACTCTTCTTTGATATGATATGATCTGATATGATATGGCATTTGTAACGCGCCTATACACAAGTGTTTCAAGGCGCGACGAGGCAGGGAGGGGGGAACAGAGGGAAGACAGACAACGATCCTACTAGGCCAGGTGTCATTCAGATCGCGCAAGTGCAAGGGTAGGGGGGAAGGGAAAGGGAGAGGGGAAAGTGCAGTACAGCGGTAGAAGAATAACAAGATAAATAATAAGGGCCAGCTGGTGGCAAGTGCAAGGTAAGTGCAGACAAGTGATGGGAAGGGGGGCTGTAGGGATGTAGAGACAGTCCCGCAGTGCAGGGGTTGCCAGGGATGCAGTGCAAGGGGAGAGTGGCTGGGCCAAGGATCCAGGTCGGTGAGAGTGGCCCCGTTGCAGAATCAGTGCAGTTTCAGTAGGAATTTAGCAGGGGAGAGGGGGAGAGAAAGCAGAAGCAAAGAGGAGGGTTTTCAGGTGCTTACGGAAACGGAGATGGTTCTCCTCAAGTTTCAAGGATGCAGGAAGGCTGTTCCAGAGGGAGGCCCTGCTGCAGAGAGAGATCTACCCCCAACTCGTTGCTTGGAGAAGCGGCTAACCCTGAGGGTGTTGGAGGCGGATAAGCGAAGCGATCGAGAAGAAAGATATTTAGGAAGAGATAGTTTAAGGTATTTTGGCCCCAGGCCCTAGAAGGCCTTGTGGACAATGCAGAGGGTTTTGAACTTAATCCTCGCAGCCACTGGGAGCCAGTGCAGAGATTTCAGTCTTGGAGAGATACGGTCCCTGGGCTTGAGGCCAAGGACAAGTCTTGCAGTCCTGTTCTGGATTAGTTGCAGAGGGCGGAGAGTAGAGGCAGGCAGATTTAGATAGAGGCTGTTACAGCAGTCCAGCTTGGAGAGATCCAGGGCTCTGGAGACAGTGAGCTTCTGGGGGAAGGAGAGGAAAGGAAGAATACCTCTGAGGAGGTGCAGCTGGTAATGTGACTTCTTAGAGACGTCAGATATGTGAGGAGAGAAGGAGAGTGAGGAGTTGAAGATGACCCCTAGGTTTTTTGCCTTGCAGGTAGGAGCAGGAAGAGGGCCAAGAGAGGCCGGCCAGAGAGCTGCAGGGAAGGAGGGAGTGGGTGTGCCGATGAGTAGAATCTCAGTCTCACTGGCATTAAGGCAGAGGTCATTGGCGGCACACCATTCCTGGATAGCAGACAGACAGTCAGATATGAGGGAAGGAGAGGAGGAGGCAGAGGGTAGCTTGAAAATGAGCTGGGTGTCATCCGCATAGCACTGAAAGTTGGGGCAGAGAGCAGCGATGCAGTGGGCAAGGAGTGCCAGGTACTGGTTGAACAGCCAGGGAGAGAGGTTAGATCCCTGGGGGACACCACAGGTGGAGAAAAAGATGTCAGAGAGGAAGGACCCCAGTTGGACCTGGGAGGGTCGATTGGAGAGGAAAGAGGTCAGCCACTCCAGAGCCTGACCAGTGATACCCAGGTTATCACGGAGGCGGTTGAGCAGGATGGCATGGTTGACAGTATCAAAGTCAGAAGAGAGATCGAGCAAAATGAGAACACACGGGGTGTTGGAGTCATGCTTTGATTGCATTGAAACCTTTAATGGTCGTGTTGATGGTTTGCAGTAACTCCCATCTGGTTATCTGCAATCATTTAGTATTTGCTTCAACTTGAACTCTTGGCATAAAAATTGTCGTGAACACTGATGAGGTTAATCTGAACAGTCTGTGTTCATACGGGTTTGCATGAAAAGCTTCTTCTGATTTAGCCGAAAAGTAATTCTCTCTCTTCATTCAATTCATCAGTTCCACAGATCTCTTCTTCCTCAGGTGAGCATCTGCTTTCGGGAAGCTGTCAATATTCAGATCACTTTTTGGAATCACCAATGCTGAAACATGGACATTCACTTTTGTGCATATACCTCCCCAGTTTCTTGGCAGTCTGATATATGCTTCGGATCCACATGCCCAATAATGATCCATGATCACTGCCGTGCCATGTACCATTCCTGGAGCATCAAAAACTCGTCCACAGTTTTGATTCTCCCCCATTTTCCTTGTGCCATTATTCCTGAAGCAGAATTTTTGGCTCTTCAATGGCACTATCTGTAAGTGTCCTCCTCTGTCTTCGATCCATGTCCACAGTTTAGCAAATTTTGGCCATAATGGCTTGCATCCATGTCACACTATTTTCATGGTGGGCTTGTACTGACCGAAGACCATCCACGCTTTGCCGATCACCACTCCTTTCTCCCATCCGTCTGGTGAAATCACTGTTCCCCAAATTTGCATTTGGTCTCTGTTCTTCTACTTCCGAGCTTCTTCTGGAGTTTTTCCTTGGATGTTTAGTTTTTGAGTTGCCTCTCGTCTGATCTCTGCTCCTTTAACTCCAGGCTTCTCATATCTGATCACAATGTGCTTTGTTTTTCAATTTTCTCTTGTCTTTATGTCTTGGACATAATCGCTTAATTTGGATCAGTTGATTCAGTTTCCCATTTCAGTGAGGCATCACTTCCCATGAACTGGCCTCTGGTCTTGCACATTGCTACGTGTGATAGACAGCGTGCTTCTGCACATCTATTTCAACAGCTACAAAGATCTTTGATTTCCCCATGCTGTAAGGTAGGAGTGCACAAACAAAGCATTCCTCCTCTGAATTTCGTCTTCCAACATCTTTCATATGTTGGTACCAGATGTTATTTTTCCAAGTGTGCTGTGCTGTCCAGGTAGTCATTTAGTTCATTATCATCTCCTTGTATGCTACTTTTGATTCTCATGGTTTTCATGTAGTTTGCTATAACCACATCCTTGAACACATCCGTATGGCTTCTTCTTGCTGGAGGATTCTCAGGTATCTCAATCCATAGTTCAGGTCTCTCCATCTATACCAATTGGGTAGAAGACAGTCTGGCAATTCTTTGCTTGTCCTCTTGTCTTTTCCTAGCTCTGGCTATGAACGGCCATAATGATTCGGCTATCATTTGTGCACGTGAGACTTTTGATGGGCTTGCACTTGCCTCTTTCAGTGCTGTGTCAGGGGTGCTTATCAGTGCTGTCTCTGTCGGTTTCTTCTCCAACTCCTTTTGTTTCTTTAAAAGATCAGCTTTTTCCTTTTGTCTTTTCACTTCACTTGTAGTGGAGCTTCTCATTGCTGGTTGTCCAACCTTCTCCCATTCTTTGGATTGTGGTGCTGCAGTTATTGACAATAGACCTGGTGTATGTGCACTCATCATTTGCATGCGTGTGGGTGTCAGTAACCTTTTTTCATTCTTACTCTGCCGGCCCTGTCTCCAGCTTTTCAACTTGCTTGTCACTACATTTGTGTCATTGCTAATCACATCCATTTCAAGTTCACTCACTCCTTTGTCAGACCTTCTAGGAACTGGAATCACTATAAAGGGTCCGGGTGCCTTTGTGGGTGTCATGCGTACATCATTAGGTGGGTGCACTGGAATCGGAACACTTTGTGCACCAATACAAAATGCAGTTCAAATTGTCAGTTACAGTAAAACAACGATGGATATAATGCATATATACATTATTTCTCTGTAGGTCAATCTACAGCACTTAGTACTGGAACAATAAGAGTGTCTCTCCTCCTGAGGGATGACAATGCTGCTATTTTGGTTGCCCATCTCTATCACCGAAGGAAAGAAGACTAACTTTTAATAGATTCTAGGCAACAATATCTCTGGATCCTGCTGTGTCTGCTAGTCCGCTGCAGGTACTGGAACAATTGTCCTCCTTTGTCTGGACAATGGATTGTCTATTGTCTCTAGATACAGTTCTCTTTTCTGTATACGAAAAATGTCAATTAAAACAATAAGTTCAGAAAGGCTGTTTTTACTGTACGTGTTAAAAATACCGAAGCCCCAAATCGATTCCTCTTATCTGTTTCACTCCGGAAGACATGTTGTAGCAGAATAATCAAGAGTGAAGTCTATGGCAACACTTTCTCGATCTGTCCCTCGGTAGAAAGTCATACAGTCTCCTGCGGAAATTCTGATGATGATTAGAAAGTTCAACTTGCATCACAATGCCATGCAGGAGCATGCGCATCTGTGTAGAATTAGCTGGGTCTCTGATGAAAGTGAGGAGGTCAACACTGGTGGGCCTCCCCACAAGTTCTGGAAAGTCCTCAATTAGGCAAAAGAAGACTTTGCTTGCCAATCTGCTGTCTTCTGGTCACAGGGACATTTGTCTTGTCCTTGCTGTGAAAGGCACTTACTGTGAGCAGCTTCTTTGATTTCAATGAATGTGAAGAGCAACCCCAATTATGATTCCGTTCAGGATTACACTCAAACTTTCTGTGTTTGCTGGATCTCGAAGAAATGTAAAGCCGTCAGTTTGTCTCCCGACAAGATCTGGGCAGTCTTCAATTAAAACTAAAGAATAGCACCCTGACAAGTCTATTCGCTTCTTCTTCTGCTTGGGACATTTGATTTTTCCTCTCTGTATTCCGGAAGCAGGAGGAACTGCTCGGCGATCACAATGAGCAGCCTCCTTATTGTCTTTTAATTTTCAGGGTCTTGAAGAAATTCAGTGATGCTAGTGAGCCTTCCCACTAGTGACGGGTACGATCTCAAGACTAAGTCAAAGTAATTTAGAATGTCTTTAGTGATGTCACTGCTGTAGGACACCATAAGTGAGTCCAAACAATGCTCCTGTTTGGAATGAGCTGGATATTGTATTTTCTTCCAATTTGTGTGTCCTCGATCAAAATTTGGCATATACTTTTCTTATCAAGGCTTCAGTCTGCCTCAGTCCAAAGTTCAAAGTTAATAACCTATGTTGTGGCTTATGCATGCAATTCTCTTCTTCACTCTGCAACTAGGATGCACAGAGTGTATGTTTTTATATCCTTATCCCCTTTTTTGCATAGAGGAAATGCCCAAAATTAAGCCACAACCTTGCACAAAAGTTATTTGCCTTTGCTTTGCTGGTCATGCGTCCTCGTAATGGATCTCGTCTGAACGTGCTGCGGTTCTTCCCCGTTGTCTGTAGTCTCTACGCATTGGGGTGTGGGCAGGGGGCCTTCTCCGTTGTATGGCTTGATGTCACTGAGGAAGATCCAAGCTCTTCATCTTTGTAGCTTGACTGCAGAGGGAGTGACGTCTTCCACTGTAAAGTGTCTGATGAACCTCGGCTCGTCCCACTTTTTTCTTTTGTGGTTCCTCACCAGGACCGTGTCTCCAGGGAAAATTGGTGGTAAACATAAACTCTGAATTGGGTTTGTTGTAGTATCTCCTTCTCTGTTCTGTGCTGCCCTGCACCCCTTTTGTCATCGCTGCAGCTGTCCTGAAATTACAGTAAGACAAGATGTCATGCAATTCAAGTAATTTTGCATTTCTGATTCTAAAATTTTCCCTGTTGGCTGAGCATCACATAAAGGTCTATCTCGGGGTGTCAATGGAGTGTGCATCCTTCTGCCTGTTGCTATGTTGTGCGGCGTAAGATGATGGTCAGAACCAGGCTAGTTTCTGAGTGCGTACAGTGCCAATGGAAGACAGTGTAGCCATCCCTTCTTTAGCGTAAGCTTCAACTTGGCTATCCTTTCCTTCAACAAGCCGTTGAGCCTCTCACATATCCCATTACCTTTCGGATGATACGCCAATGAGAGCTTGTGCTTTATAACAAGCAGCAAGCTGATCTGTTCAAATATTGCATTAACAAAGTGAGGACCATAATCTGATCTCATGACCTCACATACTCCCCACCTGGGAAATACCTCTCTCAACAGAAATTTGGCCACACAGGTAGAGTCTGGGTATGTACATGGACCTGCTTCTATCCATCTAGAGAATGGACACACCACAACAATTAGATACCTGTACCCGTTAAATACTTGAATCATATCGACATAATCGACATGCAAGTGCTGAAAAGGTCCATTGGGCCTTGGGATGACTCCTCTAATTATTCTTAGTGTATGCCCAGCCATGAACTGTTGGCAGATTATACAGTTCACCATAAAAAATGCAACTTGTTCTGCTAAGTTTGGTATAAAGCAGTCTTCAGCGATCGTTGCTGCTAGATTCTCTTTTGACATGTGCGCTGGGTAATGAAATTGTTCCAATGCTATTTTTAACAGGGCTATAGGCATCACTGGTTTACCAGTGCTGTCTTGTCACCACAAGCTTTTGGAGGGGTTTAAAGAACACCCTAGCCGCTTCCAGAGATTCTTTTCCTCCTGTGGTGCTTACCCTTGGAGTTCCATTAACTGGGTTTGCCCCATGTTACTATAACCCTCGGGTTCACTTCGTGCAACAATAATTTTTTCATGTACATCAGTTATTTCTACATTCAGTATTGTTTCGTCCGTGCTCGCCATACGCTTGGCTTCCATGTCTGCTGCTTGATTTCCTCATGAGATCAAATCTGTCCCTTTCATGTGGGCGGTGCATTTCACAACCGCTATGCCCACTGGGAACTGTAGTGCCCTAATGAGCCTGTCCAATAAGGCTGTGTGCTGCACTGGTGTGCCGTCCGCTCAGAGGTAGCACCACCTTTTCCAGCGCGCTACGCCTGCGTGCACTGTCGATGTCACATAGGCGGAGTCGCTGTACACTGTTACTTCTTAGTGTGCATGATTCTCAATAGAGAGTATCAACGCCAATAATTCTGCAGCTTGCACTGAATAATGAGATGGTAATCGTGCACTAATGAGTACTCGAAATTCTCCATTTGATGTGTGCTTTACCACAGCAGTGCCTGTATATCTTAGCCCATACTTTTTATCGATTCTCAAGGAACCGTCAACAAAGACAATTCCTCCTCCTGCTAATGCATTTTCTTTCACTCTCGAATCTCATCATAGAATTCTTCATAGTTCGTGCAGTCATGTATTGGATCTCCTTCAGTGACTGGCTCTGCTATAAACATAGCTGGGTTCACTATCTTACATCAAATTATCTTAATCGATGGATTTGATATGATCATTTCATAAGCAGAAGCTCTCTGATATGTCAATGTGCCTTTCGGTTTTTCTAGAATGACAAATAATGCGTGCTTGACGAACAACGTCATTGAGCATCCCATCACAATGGTTGTAGCCTTCTCTATGGCGAATGCTTCGGCAGCCAAACTTTGTTCGCACGGGAAGTGACCTCTCCTCACTGGGTTCAAATACCCACTGCCGTATGCCAGGGGCATCTACCCCAATGTGGTTCTCTGTGTGAGTACTGCTGCCATAACACTGCCATTTGTGTGTGAAAACAGGTAGAATTCCTCTTTTAATTGGGAATCCCTAAAACTAGTGCATTGCAAATGGCTTTCTTGAGTTCAATAAACCCTTCTTCCATGATCTCAGACCATTCAATTTTTTCTTTTGTCACCTGTGCCTTCTTTAGGGCCTGTAACAATGGCTTGGTATATGAGCTGTAGTCAAAGACCCAGGCCCTGACATAATTGCAAAGACCTAGAAAACACTGCATCTGTTTTATCGTGTGGCTTGGCTGTGTTCAATATGGCCTCAGCCCTTTCAGGGTTAACCCTTTTCCCCTCATGCGAGATCAGCTGGCCTATGTACAGCACTTCTTGCTGACAATATTATAACTGATCTTTGTCAACTTTATATCCTTTCTCAGCCAATATAGCTAATAGCTGAATAGAATCGTGTCTGCACCTTTCCTTTGTCGTGCTGCAAATTAAGATGTCATCCACATATTGCAAGACAACCCTCTCTAATGAAACATTGCTTAAGTCCATCTGCAGGACTCTGTTGAAAATCGGAGGAGACTCACAGTGCCCCTGGGGTAACCTCATGCTTTTCAGACGCATCTGTCTGAATGTAAATGACATCAAATCTTGTGAGTCTTTGTGCAATGGGATTGAGAAAAATGCATTTTTCAAGTCAATCAACATGAAATATTTTGCCTCAATGGATATATTACATAGGATTGTGGACGGGTTCAGGACTAGAGGGAACTCGGCCTCTACAATATCATTTATTGGGTGTAAATCTTTAATTAGTCTCCATGACCCTCCCTTTGACTTTTTAATCGGATAAACCGCAGTGTTGCATGAAGACTCTGATGTCACTAAGATGCCCTACTCCATCATAACAGAAATTGTCTTCAAAATCCCTTCATCTGCTTCACTAGAAATGGGATATTGTCGTGCTCTTGGGCAAAATTGCTCCTGGTTTCAATTTAATCCTCACTTCTCCGACTCATTTCAGTAAGCCTACATCATAGGGGCCTGTGGTCCACACTAAGACAGGCACCTGGGCCATGTCGTCATCAAAATATTCAGGACGGTTTTGTGCCAGCATCATTCTCTGGGGCACCTCTCTTTTGATCATTCTCACCCCAAAAAATAACATTTACCTCAACTGTTTTTCCTCAACATCTGTTTGTTCGTCAAACAGATCATCATCGGTGATGTCAGTTAATCTGTACCCTTCCTCAACGGCGATTACTGTGCACCATTGTCTGCCTTTATCATCACAACCATCGATCAAGGCCATTTTCCCTCGCACTATGGCTGTGTGTATCGTTAAGGGAAATACTTGTCCCTTTTCTTCATGCATAGGTATTCTTGGCCTGAATAGAAACTCATCTGGCGTTTTCATGGTTTTGTCTGCAAGGCCTGGTAGCCCTGCAATTAACACACGCACTCCATACGCGAATATTTCTGGTTCCAATGGGACAGCCCTCATAGCTGTTTGTCTCGCATATGCTCTAATCAATTTGCATACGTTCAAATAATGCATTCCTGGGGTCGAACATACTTTGCCCTTCTCCGTGAACGAGATTGTCATGTTTAACATCATCATTAGATCTCGTCCCACTATATTTACTGGGGTTTGCCTTGAATATAGCAGTGGCACATTCATGTCACATTCTTCTATAGAGACTGGAAGTTAATTTGTAAAAGGAACACGACTTGTTGCTCCTGTGAAGCCCTGAGTATTTATGGCATCGCCGGCCAAGGAAAACTTGCCTTCACATATACACGAGCGTGTTTCACCTGTGTCAACTAAGAAGGAATTTTCTTTATCCGCTATAACGACATCTACCCTTGGTTCCTCGTGAGGGTTAGGTGTCACTGATAGGACAAAACACATCAGGTTTCCCAGTGAGCTGTCCTGATACATATATAACTTTGTCCCATGCTGAGTGAATGGACTTCCCCATCACCAGTGTTATTTCTCATTCCAGAATTCAGTACCTGTCCTGCACTTGTTGTCTGAGACAGTTGCATAGGCGACTGTTGAGACTATCCTTGTGGAAAATGTGTCATATTGTGAGGTTGCAAGCTTTGTTGTGCTCCCAACGCTTGCTGCTGCACCATGTGATTTCGTGCAACTCCATTTCCACCCTGCTGTACAAACACAGGTGGGTTCACCATTCCTACTCTTGTTCCTTGGTTGTTTTGCACCATGCCTTGACTTCTGCATGTGTGTGCTAGATGCCCTGTCATCCTACACGTCCAACATATTGGCGGTTGTCTGATTATTTGCCCATTGGACAATGCATTTTGCATGTTTTGAAAACTTCCCTGATTACCTTGGAAACCTCACTGATTGCTCTGCCATCCTCTTCCTCAAAAGCCTCTCCCTCTTGGGTAGAACCCATTACTACCCTGATTAACCTGCTGTTGATAATTGACCTGCTGTATGTTTGATCCATCTGTGCTAGTTATCATTGCCCCTTCAATGGCATATTTTGACAATTATTTCTGCACTCATTTTGCCTCTACAGCTTTTCGTGCAGCCTCTTTTTTGCAATTCTTCTCTTGCATCTATCTGCAATAGTGAGCTATGGTCAACTGTATTTCAGACCACGGTTTGGCCTCGATTCCTGCCAATTTCTTGAGCTGCTTCTGCACCTGATCTGGCAGCCCTTGGCATAATATATGGTAAAACACGGGTATAGATTTCCCCAAAGATTCACGAGTTTCTAGCACCCATGTGTCTTGGAAATTCTGAATGTAAAGCAAAGGATCCTCTCATTCCTTTATTTTCTTTGTCATTATAGCTGCCATGTCAGACGTGTCCGGGTATAGCAATCGTATTTCTTTCCATACCACGGCTCTGCAATTGTTAAATGGAGCTTCATCGTGTGCAGTGTTAACTGTAGTCATGCCAGGATAACCTGCCAGTTTCCACACATCGTCAGCTCTATCACCAACTATGGCGATTAAAAGACCCTTGATACCCCTTATAGCTAACATGTTCCCTCCCGTCATTTTTTCCAACTCATGTATCCACTTTCCGGCTCCCGATGTTAACATTGGAAGCTTATTTTTCAGATTTTATCGATCCATGTGTGGCCTCGTTCCTCCTTTTTCGAGCAACGTGGCACTCCTTTTCCTCTCTCATTTTTCTATCCACTGCAGGGGTGATAGTTCTGCATCGCTGTCTACCTGGCAATGTCCTTAGTCGGCTCACATAGGGTGATGGAGACACCCCCCTCTGACCGTAAGATACACCTTCGAGTCGGTTTGACTGTGTGGCTGACTCTGATGCCTTAGGTGCAGACTCACTAGAATCTGACCATCTTATCCCTTTTCCTCCAGAGAAGCATTTTTCACGTCTTCTCTCTTCTTCCTTTTCCTCATGTTCCACTCTTTCTGCGTCTGATATTGTCTGTGCCCAACTCGTGTATCTCCTCTGATCCTCATCATTCCTGTTTAGCATCAGCCTATCTATCTGTTTCTGCTAATTCATGAGGCGTCCTCAGTATCGTACAGCTGAGTGCTCTCAAACCTCTCGTCCTCTCCTCTCCCTTGGGGTACCTAGCCTCATTTCATCATATATTCTATCTATCGTTTCTCCGATGCTTCTGGTGCCGAAATCATGTTCCATATTTGCCCTGGACGTGCCTGGTACTGAATCATACTCAAAAAAGAATTCTTCTATGTCTTTCCAATCTACTACTGGATCGGATTTTTTAACCTCTCTCTACAGATATTCAAGATCGCGTGCTCTCTGTCTTCACTTACATTCTATGTCATCATCAAACTCTCTGCGCTTCCTCGCTTCCTCTCTGACCTGTTTCTTTGCAACTCTACATTCATTTACCCTTCGTATTTCCTCATCCCTTTGTGTTTTTATTCTCTTCTCCCTTATCCTTTGTTGTTCTTCTTCTATTCTCTGCCATTCCTGCCTGCTCTGATCATTAGCTGTTCTCTGCTTATGATTGTGTTTCCTTTCCTGCTCCTCATGATACAACTGCTCTCGTCTCTGTCTATCTTTTTTCCTGATTCTTTCATCCTTCAATCCTTTTTCCTTTTCCTTCTCTTTCCTTTTTAAATTGTCTGGTTCTCCCTTTTGTCTCGCGTCCTTAATGCCTTTACCATTGAGTTTCAATAGAATCTGACCTCCCATCCATTCGTTCTGTGTGATTGCTATCTCATCAGTTCTATCCTCATCTCCTTTCCATCTCTTGCCCTCTCTCTCTGTATCTAGAGATGCACTTGCTTGTGCCTGGTCCCCTTTCTCTTTCTCGCGCCACTCCTTGTCCCTTGGGACTTTGGAGGTGATATCTCTGTCTCTATCTTTGTCTGGGTTTTTGTCACTACTTTGGTAGGTGACTCATATGCCGGGTTACTATATCCCGTAGCTGCTTTAAGTTCCCTCAGCGGTATAATCCTTCGTTATTTTACTGGCTTCGATTTCTGTTTCAGACGGGGCGGGTGGTGCAGAAGGCATCTCACCCCCCTATGTGCATACAATAAGTATCCAATCTAAAGGCAGGTCCTCCTCCTTATCATCTTGGTACATCTTCCAAAGTTCTAAACTAGCTAGGCTTTTTGCCTGTGTATGTGGCGTGCAAATATTTCGTCATGTGTTGCAGGACCGTTTTAGATAGCGATCCACCCTGGGGCCATTGCATAAACATTTTGTGGGCAGTTCCTTTAACCCATTCTGCACTGTACTTTTTCAGCTTAGGTGCATGTTTTGGCAACTATTTGCACAAGTGTATTAACGGTGTAACGTTTTCCATGCTTAAATCTGTTCACCTTCTCTTTATATAACACTTTGTTATGCTTTCACGTTTCTTAAACAAACCCAACAATATGAGCGAGCACCAACCGTTGCAAGCTCCAATCCCGTTTTTTCCCAAAAATTATTTTTACTTTTCCAAACAACAACCATCAATTCATATTAAACAACATCTTAGGTAAACAATCACGCAATTTTCGTCCTAATTCCTCAAAATTAAAATTCCTTATTCTACTCTACCTCTGACTTTATTTTTGTCCCGCCTCCCTCTGTTACCTTCCCTTACTTGTTCTAAGGCATTCAGCTTTTTACCAAAGCATTTAGTCTTTTTCACTCACCGTTTGCATGTTTACCTCTCTGGATCCTTGGGATCACAGCCTTTGTTACCGCCTCTCCTGTTTTTTGCTCGATCGGCTGCTCGTAGAAGTGAGAAGGGGTTTGTGGGAGAAAGCACGGGTTCCTTCAGACCTCAACCTGCAGGTTTTACACTTTAGTCTAACCACTATCTACGGGGAGCTTCTTGGCCTACTTAGCCGGATGACAAAGGACTTGTGATATTGCTGAGGACCCAGAGTTCCTTTATTTTGATGGTCAATGGGTGTCTTATCTAATCGATTGTCGATAAACCATCCTCTGCTACCAAGTGTGCACTAGGACCCCAACCGGCCCATAAAGCTGGGGGTTGCTCTATAGCACTTTAAGATGAGTAGCAGCACCCGTGAGATGGATGGGGATGCAGATTAATACTCTAGCATCAAATCAATAATGACAACTCAATGGTTTGGCAAAGGGAGTCCGTTTAATGACAAGTTATAAAAACAGGGAGTTCATGAATATCAGCAATCGCTCGATCTTCCTTCTCGCTTCAACAACTTCAAAGAACTTCATAAAAAACACATCATTTATACTAAAAACTCATCATCACTGACGTGTAACCCTTAAAATGTTGCATGCAATTCTACTGGTTCTAGGAAGTTAACTTTAATATAGGTACTATATCTGTATATGGTAACGGAGTGAGGGGATTGGACAAACACTTTCAGGTGGGGCATCTAAGCCCTACCTTCAAAATGGCTACTGTAAATGTCACTAAAAGTACAACGTCTCATTGGTTCTACTCACTATAGGACCCTAGATTACTTGGTCCACTATGATTGGGTTGCCAATAACCTCACTCATACTTTTCCACTAGCTTAGCAGCAAGCGGAATAGCCGGCCAGGTGCAGGGAGTTTGTCTGCACCCCAAGCCTCCTTCCAATTATTGCAACAATCAATCATCACTTCAGTGGTCATGTGTCAATTATTTCTTTAATTTTGGCCTTGAGACTGCTTCTTGGTCTGGAAAAGTTAAGGCGCCTGGATGGCGCAAATCCATGCGTAGGTGTGAAAGTTTCATCCCTTCTGCTTGCTTGGTCACGTGATTTCGACACTGTGAAATTGTCTTATTCTTCATGCAATTTGTGTATTTGATTTAATTTTGCCAGCCATATCCCTTCTGTGGCTTATCTTGACCTTTCTGAACAGGATACTCTGTCCTTCTCTTCATTAATTGTATCCACTGTTGGGCTATTTCAGCTGATACGACCTTGGCTTCTTGGCATGACTTGCCTTTGTCTGAGTTTTCTCTCCGTCCTTAATTCTCGATTTTCCTGGTGCAAAGCTCTCTTCTTGAGACCTTAAGTAACCTTTGGTCGGTTCTGCTCTTGTGCATAGTGGAAGTATACTTATATAAAGTGTTTTCTTGAGGTAGATATGTATAGGTGGCGCTTGCTGCAATCTATTTTACTACTAAGCTTTAGCAAGCCTCACGACTTTCTTAGCTTCTTGTGGTTCCTTGCATATGTGCACGTGTAAACTGGCTGAATATCTTCATCACGCTTATGGCATAAGTTTCTTAATTTGACATCAATTGTTTTACTTTAAACTCAGGATGTCACTTATCCATGGTGTTTCGTCTCTTTTCATCATTCACAGGTCGTCATACCTTCTATATGTGAGTCAGTCCGGGACCTTCTGACGTCACCATTCGACTTCTTTGGGTATCTTTTTAGCATCTTCAGGGACTGCGTTCTGACAATCTTCATTCTGATTCATTTGTCGATATGATTTTCTCAGTGGGTACCTTACTGTCCAGGTTTCCTTAGGTGTTGGTACTTCAACAGGTACTGTTCTTTTGATAGGTACTGGACAGAGCCCCAGTGCGGCTCTCTGCTGGTTTATTTGCTCATCATATGTCACATATTTTGGCGTGAATGTTCCTGGTACTTCAAAATGGATGGCTGGAGTGTGGGTCGTGCTTGGGAACTCCTCTACACCCTAGTTGCTAACTTTATGGAGCAAGTAACCTGCGGGTCCAACAGGATAGATACACCCTTTTACAAAATCCAAACCAGCAGGTAACTCGGTAGGATCTTCCATGGGTCTAGCAACCTCGCAGCAAGATCCGGTCACTATCCTTGTCTGAGGGGTACTGAAAACATAAAGGAATAAGTCGTTTGAGAAGTGGGAGCAGATAAACATTTCAGAGAAGTGGTGACAATGGGAAGCCCTATAGCACTCCACAAGTTAGCGGCCGGTATTAGGGTTGCAAAGGCCCCAATTAAAATCTCTGCTCGCGTTCTGCCAAAGACAGTTTACTGTGGCCAAATAAGAGAGCAGGCCAGCTAGATCACTGTAGCCCCTGCAATGAAATGCTGCAGAAAGATCTGAGAGCATGACAAGGGAAAGCTCTCTTCTGTCTGCCTGAGGAAGAATGTCATTGCAGTCAGTTCGGGGGGCTGCTTCTGAAGCATCCATGGGGGCAGAAGTCAGATTGAAAGGACTCCAGGATTCTGGCATGGTCCAAATGCCTGTGAACATGTCTATGTCCTCTCCAAAACTATAGAGAGTCAAGGAAGCCCTGCAAATGGGTGGGCGTTATTAAAAACTTTTAGATCTTAGGCTTTTTCACAAGAGGGTTCAGGAGAGATTGCTTGAGTTTAGAAGACAAAGAAGCAGAACAAAAGGTAAAATGAGCAGAGCGAGACACGCAGGAAGCAAAAGCCCTGGCATGTAACTTTTCTTGTATTGCTATTTTCACGTATTACTGTTTATGCCTCAACATAAATGTATGATGTCTGAGGGAATTAAGTCACTAAGAATACAGGCGATTTCTAGAAAAACCTGGATCTGCAGGAACAATTGCTTTGTGATATTAATGGCATTCCTTATTTCTTCCATGCAGAAATGTTTTTTATGGGCAGCAAGATCCTTATTCAATGTGAACAAATCACCCAAAAGTCCCCTGGTTTTCTCTGTATGGCTTGGAGGTGACTACGGAACAGCGTCAGGGTCGTAGTTCCGGGTTGGACCAGGTGGAGCATTTGCATTTAGATTCAATATGGAGGGTTGTTTTTTGTGGTTGTCTAATAAGTGGCTTCAGGCAAAGAAGTTTGCAAAGAGTTAAAAAAGACAAGACAGGACATGTCAAGGTCCTGGGGGACAGCAGTTTGTTTTTTGCCACGCAGGCATTCTTGGCGGATCCAATTTGTGGGAGGGGGTGTGTGTCTCTGCATGAGGAATGGCAAAGAACCATAGAGTCTGATCTAAAGAGTGCCCTCTGGTGTGAGAAGGGGCAGTGGTCAATAGAAAGAGAACAGGAGACAAAATAATCTCACTAAATGTGCACTAATGGAATCCGTAGATTTGATCCAAACAAAGAAAATAAATGGGAGATTTGATCGAATTTCGCATGTATGAAAATTACATATTGCTGAAAATGTCCATTTTCTCCCACTCGGTGCCCTTACCGTGAACAAAAGGGGCGGGAATTGTGGGGGTGTCCTCCGCACCCTTGTTCACTGTAATGGCTTGCGGGGTTGAGGGGTTGTCCCCCGCTTCCCGGAAAATAAAGTAAAAAACTAAACAAAGAAAAGGACCCTGCGGCACCACTTCCCGATCACGAAAGTGTAGGGAACAAGCTTCACAGGTACAAAGCGAGTGTGCGAAGAGTGCCGCTGAAGGGTAAGTGCGTGGGAGGGTGGGAGCTGGTGAAATGCCTGCAGGAGGAAAAAACAAAAGTTATTTTTCGAAATTGTTTTTCTTCCTCAGTCACTTCAGATTCAAACAATTCAGTGTAATCCGGCACTAATAGCTTTAGAGTTTAGACTGAGTATGAACCCCAAAAAACAAAATCCATATGCATCACAGATGGGAGATTTCAGGACCCCAGGAAGAGTAATGGTGTGAAAAACTGAGCAAAAGGGGATGAAAGAAAGACACCTTAATGACAAAATTGCCATTACTGATGCTTTTTGAAAATAACCACCAACCCCTCCCTCTCAGTTTCCCTACTTGCCAAAGGCAGAGTGGACTTCTTTGGAAATGGAGCTCCACCCCAGCAGTATTATCATTAGTTAAGCAGATTTCCATTAAAAAGAAAATGCTCAGGCATTTGCCGTCAATGCACTCCTCAATAAGACAGACGCTAGATTCTGCTAAGCTAACATTAAGCATCGCCACATGCAAAGAAAGTGAGTGGGTCGGGATTAGTGAAGCTGTCATTGAAACTGCCCAGAGTAGCAGCAGGGTGACAGCCATGTGCTTGGCACAGTCAGCATGTGATAGGGTATAACACCCATGAGCCGGTGCAGCTATCATACGTCATCATGTGCAGCCTCATACGCCTCATTAATGTTCAGTATAAAACGTCGAAACCGATTCATGATGCAGGGGAAACATGCATGCAGGCCTTGCATACACTATGAGTCATGCGAGTGCTATTCTCTCGGGAAAACGAATGTCAAATATGTCTGCCAACATATTGACTACAAGCTATGATGAATTTTACTGGCGACCATTCATTCTTCATAGGCCTTGGTCAGCTATAGCAAAACTCCATATTGCCTAGAAACATTGTCTGTGCATGTGTTTCACAATCTCGCTTTTATCATTTAAAATGTATGCATGTTTGCACTGTGACAGCACTTTGCAGCAGCTCCAGGTCAACAGCAGGTAGCCACTTCCTTCATAAAACGAGGAGTGTAGGAAGGAGGGTAGATGAGTAGCAAGGAACAGAGGGGGCTGGGCTGGCAGAGAGTACAGCTCACAAAGCGCTGTGTGCAAAAAGGAGCGGGAGGGAAGCTGAGTGTGCAGGGATGGGCACCAATCCCCATCACAACTTTCCTCAGAGCGTTTCAGGAGATGGAACCAGTAGAAAACATTTGAACATGTGCGTATGTGAACAGTTAATGGCATACCGGTCTCTGTTTGGCAACCAAATAATAACTACAGATTATTTGGTTATTTGGATCACTTTTTTTGTTTCTTAATATTTCACACTAATATACATATATATATATATATATATATATATATATATTAATACATTATCTGGCCTTGAATCCGTAGTTATAGAATAACATGTATACTGCAGTGCAAGGAAAAACCATGCCAACGCTTATTAGCTGCCATTAACCCAATACCTTTCAGACTCTTCATTCTAGATCGCCCTAAAGTGACAGGATGTTGACACCAAGAGGCTTAATGGCTGCAATGAGCCCATTAGCTTTCAGACAGCTGGTTTTTCGGGCAAAATGGCTATAATAACGCACTAGATGTGACATAATTTAGATACCACTTATCTGCTAATTTACTGGCATAGCTGCAAACCTCTGCAAAGAACATAACCCGCTCTTCATGCAATAGATGTGGGCTCCATAGCTGTCGGTGGGGTGAAGCAGACACTATGAGCCAAAACCGAATGAACTCTTCTGCACAGGCAGCTCAGCTATGATGCTATTGTGCAGTGGCCTGAGCGTCTGAGGACTGATAGAAATTGGAGGCTGCATATGAGCAAGGTAGGAATCAAAAGAATAAATCTTCTGAAGTGACAGGTTCTCAGGGAAAAGAAGAAGATAATCAAGTCTCAAATCTGCAAGAAGAAAGGTCAAAGGCTCATTGAGCTGAGAGAGCCATAGAAAGAACGCAACACAAGAAGAAAGGTCAAAGGCTCATTGAGCTGAGAGAGCCATAGAATGAACGCAACACGAGAAGAAAGGTCAAAGGCTCATTGAGCTGAGAGAGCCATAGAATGACCGCAACACGAGAAGAAAGGTCAAAGGCTCATTGAGCTGAGAGAGCCATAGAAAGAACGCAACACAAGAAGAAAGGTCAGAGCCATAGAATGAACACAACACAAGAAGAAAGGTCAAATGCTCATTGAGCTGAGAGAGCCATAGAATGAACGCAACACAAGAAGAAAGGTCAAAGGCTCATTGAGCTGAGAGAGCCATAGAATGAACGCAACACGAGAAGAAAGGTCAAAGGCTCATTGAGCTGAGAGAGCCATAGAATGACCGCAACACGAGAAGAAAGGTCAAAGGCTCATTGAGCTGAGAGAGCCATAGAAAGAACGCAACACAAGAAGAAAGGTCAGAGCCATAGAATGAACACAACACAAGAAGAAAGGTCAAATGCTCATTGAGCTGAGAGAGCCATAGAATGAACGCAACACAAGAAGAAAGGTCAAAGGCTCATTGAGCTGAGGGAGCCATAGAAAGAACACACACAAGAAGAAAGGTCAAAGGCTCATTGAGCTGAGGGAGCCATAGGAAGAACGCAACACAAGAAGAAAGGTCAAAGGCTCATTGGGCTGAGGGAGCCATAGAAAGAACACAACACAAGAAGAAAGGTCAAAGGCTCATTGAGCTGAGGGAGCCATAGAAAGAACGCAACACAAGAAGATAGAGAGAGCCATAGAATGAACACAACACAAGAAGAAAGGTCAAAGGCTCATTGAGCTGAGAGAGCAATAGAATGAACGCAACACAAGAAGAAAGGTCAAAGGCTCATTGAGCTGAGGGAGCCATAGAAAGAACACAACACAAGAAGAAAGGTCAAAGGCTCATTGAGCTGAGGGAGCCATAGAAAGAACGCAACACAAGAAGAAAGGTCAAAGGCTCATTGAGCTGAGGGAGCCATAGAATGAACACAACACAAGAAGAAAGGTCAAAGGCTCATTGAGCTGAGGGAGCCATAGAAAGAAGGCAACACAAGAAGATAGGTCAAAGGCTCATTGAGCTGAGAGAGTCATAGAAAGAACACAACACAAGAAGAAACGTCAGAGCCATAGAATGAACACAACACAAGAAGAAAGGTCAAAAGCTCATTGAGCTGAGGGAGCCATAGAAAGAACGCAACACAAGAAGAAAGGTCAAAGGCTCATTGAGCTGAGGGAGCCATAGAAAGAACGCAACACAAGAAGAAAGTCAAAAGCTCATTGAGCTGAGGGAGCCGTAGAAAGAACGCAACACAAGAAGAAAGGTCAAAGGCTCATTGAGCTGAGGGAGCCATAGAAAGAACGCAACACAAGAAGAAAGGTCAAAGGCTCATTGAGCTGAGAGAGCCATAGAATGAACGCAACACAAGAAGATAGAGAGAGCCTTAGAATAAACGCAACACAAGAAGATAGAGAGAGCCATAGAATGAACACAACACAAGAAGAAAGGTCAAAGGCTCATTGAGATGAGGGAGCCATAGAATGAACGCAACACAAGAAGAAAGGTCAAAAGCTCATTGAGCTGAGAGAGCCATAGAATGAACGCAACACAAGAAGAAAGGTCAAAGGCTCATTGAGCTGAGAGAGCCATAGAATGAACGCAACACAAGAAGAAAGGTCAAAGGCTCATAGAGCTGAGAGAGCCATAGAATGAACGCAACACAAGAAGAAAGGTCAAAGGCTCATTGAGCTGAGAGAGCCATAGAATGAACGCAACACAAGAAGAAAGGTCAAAGGCTCATTGAGCTGAGAGAGCCATAGAATGAACGCAACACAAGAAGAGAGGTCAAAGGCTCATTGAGCTGAGAGAGCCATAGAATGAACGCAACACAAGAAGAAAGGTCAAAGGCACATTGAGCTGAGAGAGCCATAGAATGAACGCAACACAAGAAGAAAGGTCAAAGGCTCATTGAGCTGAGAGAGCCATAGAATGAACGCAACACAAGAAGAAAGGTCAAAGGCTCATTGAGCTGAGAGAGCCATAGAATGAACGCAACACAAGAAGAAAGGTCAAAGGCACATTGAGCTGAGAGAGCCATAGAATGAACGCAACACAAGAAGAAAGGTCAAAGGCTCATTGAGCTGAGAGAGCCATAGAATGAACGCAACACAAGAAGATAGAGAGAGCCATACAATGAACACAACACAAGAAGTCTGCTGAGTGTGTCCCTTGTGGCATGTGCCCCATGGCCTGGCTTCACAAAATCCCTTGTATAGGGTTCCCACAGGTTCCGAGTTCTGGTCAGGATTGCAAGTTATTATTATGATTAGAGAATGTATAGAGCGCAAACTACGGCCCAGAGGCATCTAGGCACTAGTTAGGGAGTGGGTAGTGCTAGTAATGTCCACACATGCTGTGATGGGGTGCTTGACGATATAAACTACTTTGCAACACCAGGAAGGGGATATCATATCCTCAACAGGAGCGGAGACCGTAATACCTGCACTCGAGAAGATGTTCGCAACGCATGGCCTGCCAAGACGCATCAGGAGCAACAATGGACAACCATTACAGGGGACTGAGCTCAGGAAATACCTGGACGAGTTGCACATTAAACAGCACCACATCACACACTGGTGGCCACAGGCGAATGGCGATGTGGAAAGATTTATGCGAACAATCAACAATCAATCGACCATACTGTGATTATTGACCTTTTGACAGCAGGCATGTTCTTTGATTGTGCTCATATTGGAAGCTGGTTGTCTGCGCTTGTTATATATCGCTGTTTTCCAACAGGCTGCAAACCTGTGCTCTCAGAAAACTTGCGCAATGGTTCATCCTGAGGATCAAAGGGGGCTGAATGTCACGGCTGCTGTGGTTTGCTTTGAAACAAACTGTGCCACTGTATAATGTGGTTTACAGTATTATATACACCTCGCAAAACCAACACAACCTGCTAAATCTGCCATTTTTCGGGCACACACCAACCCCACACACATCGTCTGCCAAAAAGCTAACACAAATTGGTCTGGACATTTCTTCATCGATGGCAACGTTTGAGTGATATTGTAATGCGCTTTATTTTGCATGCAATGCCAGACTTCAATCTTCAGCAAAACATGTCCCTGCTATACACAGCGCTATGAGGCACATGCCAGCAGGCCAGTGCTCCATGAAGGCCCAGATAACACTTGTTAGGGACGGACTGTGATGCTAACATCAGACTGGAGAGCATGGCCGGCCTTAGAACCCGCAGCACCCTGGGCAGCAAATCAAGAAGGTGGAATGCGCCATCTGCATGCGCGCCCATAGCCATGCGGCAAGGGTAGGGGTGTAGCCCCATATGTTTCAATAGGCATGGCAGGCACCCTTTTGTTATTAAATGCGCTCCGCTCCCGACAGAGGAGAGCATTTTATTTCAATTGGGCACCTGCTGCGTATTCTCCCAACACGCCAGCTGGGGGGGGCCCTGAAAGATCCCCCGAGTTGACGTGGCGGGGCTCTAACGGCAAGGAGCCCCAGGTGGCCACCCAGCCTGCCCTGCCGTAAGGCCGTCTCTGCTGGGGAGCCACCCTGTTTTGAAACTCATGCCATACTCCTCTTGCACCCATTCAATGCTGCTTCATAGCGCCGGAGTTACTATTAGCCAACTTAGTGGTGACCAGTCATTTTGTGAGTTTGTGCTATTAGGTGGTGCTTTATGATATATGATGTAACCACGTCGTATAAAATAACGTTTGGAGGAAATGACAATAAAAGGGCTGCGTCACTTCCCAAGGCGGGACCAGTAGTAGAACACATACACCAGTGTCCGTGTGTTCTTTGGGTGCAGTCTACCGTTACCCTGTCTCGCACGCAGCTGCCTCCCGCGCTACAGCACTTGGCGACGAGAGGGTTCCACAGTGATTACCAAATACATAGCCAGCGGAGTGTCCGCAGCGATGCAGTGATTATTGATCTGCAGGCACAACGAGAGGCCTTAAATCTTAAGGCTCTCCTCGAGAATGTCTAGCATTTACCCCGTTCACACAGAGGGATTCGTTTTCTTCCCCTACACCGGTTGGTGGGAAGAAGTGCGTATACCTCCCGTGTGGGAGTCTCCTGATCTGAGGGACAGGAGAGGTGCTTCAAGTGGCCATATGCCTAGGCACGTGCACTGGAACATTGTGCTAGCGGCTCCTTCCACAAGGACTGCTCGTGCAGCATCGGGACGCAGAGGCGTAGTCAGGATCATCTTGCCAGTGGGGCCTGAAGCTAATGCAGTTGAGCCCACCACAGTGACACTTACACTGCAAATGCCCACACAGCGCTGCTGAGTGGGCATTTATAGATTTATATTGTGTGGGCCTTGCCTGCTTAGGCCCTACCTTGTCTAGGCCTCTGTGGGGATCGATTCTTAGCATATAAAAGAATGTCTAGACAAAGAAGGCCACTGGTGGGACTGATTTTGAGGATGATGACTTCTCTTCGTCCCCGGGTGTGTGGAGGCAGGACAGACTGGCTCTATCTGAAGAAGACTACCTCGCAGCCATTCCATAGTCCAGATTGGAATTCGACATTGCTGGATCACCAGCATCATTGGCACCACATTGGAAATTGTGGTGTAAACGTCTCAACATGTATTTTCCAGCTTCTGGTGTTAGGGGCGATGCAACACAACGCTCTATGATGCTCTTCTATGCGAGGAGCGAACTTCACAGACTCTTCAGAACCCTACACCAAGGGGAAGCCTCCTATGCAGACACCACTGCTGCCCTAGCCAATTACTTGACACCTATGGTTAATGAGTGCAACAAACACGTCCAGCCGCGCCAAGCGCTGCAACGTTCCACAGAGTCGCTTGACGCATTCTACACCAGGCTACGGCAACTGGCAGCAACATGTGCATTCACTCAACAAGAAGAGGAGATAAGCGGTCCGATTATTCAGCATCGTTTCCCATCGCAGCCGAGAAAGCAAATCTTGAAGGAGCCTGGACTTCCTCTCCTGAGGATACTTGAGGTAGGTCGAGCCCAGGATTTAGCAAACACCAGAGCAGAGCACATGGAAGATGCCAGGAAGGGTTTAAAATCCGAGCTAGCGAACTCCCTGAAGACTATGGCACAGAGGAAGCCCAGAGGAAAAAGACAGTTGAGACCAAGAAAGTCTCCCCAACCAACAAAGGAAGGAAGGAAATCCGCCTGTGAACAGTGTGGTGGAATGCTGCCATGCTAATGGTCATCAGTGTGACAGATACAGCAACATGAATCATTATGCTGGCATATGTAGAGCAATATGGCTACCACAGCCATTCCAATGGTTACTGAGCAAAGGATGGGGTCACTAGAAGCTGAAGAGGGCGGTGAAAAAGCATTGGGCCTAGAAAATGTGTTCTTCATCTCAACGATCTTGAACTGTACTACCAGCAAGGGACGGCAACCTCGCTGTGTGGTGCAGATACTTTCAACCAATGTCCAAGTGCTCATTGACACATGTGCCTCTGTTAATGTGATGCTCCCAGAACAGTTCAGGAAGCTATCAGCATTACTGGTGTTGCTGACTCTGAAAATACGCATTTTCACCTACAGAGGAAAACGCCCACTGCTGCAGGAATGTGCGTTCTACCCACATGTCACGCATGATAGAGTGTCTACATCTACTGTTTTCTAGGTAACATCAGAGGCAACCAATACCCTTTTGAGCAGTCATACTGCAGAGGACCTTGGAATGGAGCAGGTTACATTCAATGTGTATGCAACCAGAATTGAGAGCTTGAAGGAAGAATTCTGAGATTTGTTCATGCGAGTAGGGTGCCTCAAAGGGCAGGAATCACACCTACATGTGGATGACACAATCCAACTGGTGGCACTAAGGCTTCGGCGGATTCCATTTCACTTATGAAGAAAAGTGGAAGAAGAGCTCATGAGACTTGACCAGGCAGACATTATTATGAAGTTGAATGGCCCTAGACCATGGGTCTCTCCTATAGTATTAGCAGTACAGCCAAAACAACCGGATGCAGTAAGTATATGCATTGACATGCGGATACCAAATTGGGCAATAAAATGGAGATGACACCCGACCCAAACCTGGCATATCTGCAAGGTGGTAAAATATTATCCAGGCTTGGTTCCGCTACCATCAAATACAGCTGCATCAGGACTCAATAGAAATCACCACATTCCCATCGCATGTGGGTTTGTTCAGGTACAAATGGCTGAGTTTTGGGGTTTCGTCATCGGCCAAGATGTTTCAGAACACAATGAGAGGAGTACTGGCAGACCTAGATTGGGTGTTAAAGGTAAGTGTTGACATACTCATCACAATATAAAAGAACAATTGGAATGCATGAAAGAGGTATTTGAAAGGGCCTCACCCTTCAGAAAAGCAAATGTCACTTCTTGCAAAAGAAAGTTCATTTCTTTCGATTTATCTTCCGAGATGTGGTCATGTCAGCTGATCCTTAAAAGGTTGCTGAGATCAAAATGTTTGTGCCACAGAAATCTCTGGTGGAAGTATGCAGCTTCATAGGCATGTTTAACGTTTGCGGAAGGTTCGTGCCCAACCCAGCGACCATCACAGAACCGTTGAGTAATTTAAAACGAAAGGATGTGGGATGGTGTTAGAAGGACCATGTTCATAAAGCAAGCGAAGAAGCGAAGGTTGTCCTGGCAGAGGCAACTATGGTGGCATTCTTCGGCCCCATGTGTAAGTCGGAAATAATCATGGATGCCAGCCCCGTTGGACTAGAGGCAGTATTGTCCCAAATCGCTTTGGATAGGGCACGATGTCCAGTGGCCTTCACCAATAAAGCATTGACGCACACTGACAGATGATACTCTCAGATTGGACGTGAGGCATTGGCAGTGCTGTAGGGGTGTCGTCACTTCTGCATTTATGTTTTTGGTTGCCTCATCATGGAGATCACAGATCACAAGCCGTTGCTACCAAATTCTAAACTATTCCCATAGGAGCACAGTTAGGAATACGATCGGATGTGAGAGGCGTTACACCGCCGGTGTGTGATGTTTGCTTTTTAACTGCACATCGCTGCCCATGGCCAAGCTAATCCTTATGCGTGAGCAATTGCCATCTGGCAAAGGTGTAAAAGCCCTGCCCCTTATTATTTTTCTTAAATAATAAAATGGTACAGGTAATTTCATCTCAGAAAGGGTGGTCTGCTAACCAGACAACCCCTGTCCTAAAGCTCTATGCCAAGAGCATAGCGCTAGCGCACACCTGTGCCCTGCTGTATTAGTATCCTGCTCTGTAGCCCTTGATATCCAGAGGCATTGAGCAGGTTCAGAGGTCCCATGTCCCCTGTTTGGCAGCTTGACAGCCACGACGCCGCGGTGCAGAGGTTGCATTTAAGGCGACACCTTTCTTCCAAAACCATCATATTTATTATAAACACTGGCCTGGAGGCACAGGTACGGATCCAGGAACAGGTGACACATGGTACCCAGATGGAGCCACGTGGGAGGGGACTCAAGGCCACAGGGGAAAGGAAATACAGAGTACCAGGGAGGAACACAAAGGCAGAAGGAGTGGGGCAGTTTCTGGCAGGGAGCAGGCAGGAACAGGCAGGAAGGTCAGGAGAAGGAGGACCTAGCAGAAGAAGTGCAAACTCGGCTGGCCGCTAAGGAACAAGCACAGGGAGCATTGAGACGCGCCATGTTCAGAGTTAACACTCCTCATATAGAATGCTTCAGTCACACCAAGGCCATTGGACCATGGCACATTGCCACGAGAACGCCAGCGTGATGCCGTACGTGGACGTGTGCGTTTAATGTGCAGGCGCCGGCATAATGGCTTCATATTCTGGTGCCGGACAGACTTCAGCCATCCCTGTGTGTCCTGCCTGCTGGGGACTGGAGCACAGCCCACCACAGGAAGGGCCTGCACCAACGGGGATACAAGTGCCAGCCTGTCTCAGGTAAGGTCGCAGGTGGCAGCCTACTGGTGGGGGATAATCTCGCAAAACCATACCTATTTTGGAGAGGTACTTTGTAGTTCACATAATTACTAAAGCTACAACCCTGTGAGCTCCGACAGCTATCGGGGAGGCTATGTGGATTTCAGACTCCTACCTGTCTGCATTCCAGGGAATTGGACAAAGGGCAGGATCCTTGCCTCTATTGACTCTCTGCATTGAAAGGCTGCACGTCCCTTGACAGGCCTCGGATCTCCCAGCTGGAGATGTCAAACAGCCAAGTCCATAACATAGGCCTTCCACACATTAGGAGGCTGTACACCAGAGAGCCTTTGAAGCTGTTGGTTAAACAAGGGTGGACTGTAGGACAGTTAGGGAGCACAAGTACAGATGTGAGTTTTTGTTAGTGTGTTCTCAGACAGTTTTATTGCATATTGGTGTTTTTAATTAAATAATATTGATTTGTATAGCACCTTGATTCGACATTCCTTTATGATAGACTGTTCTATTATTGCTGTTTGGGTTGCCGCTGTCATCCCATCCACACACCCCTCTTATGAGTATAGCCTGCCCTCTGCCCATATTAACACAACATGCGAATGAGGTACATCTCGTATCTGTGCCTGTGCTCATTTCATGATTGGGATCACTGCTGCTTTAGACGTGCGAGAGCTGAGTAGGCATTTTATTCACCACTCATCCTTGTACTGCTGCGGGGCAGTAATCATTTAATCACAGTATGGTCATTCCCCCACTTCCTGCCCTCCCCGTCAATACACACTCTCCTAGCATCTGTTTGAGCTGGCTCTGTAGTGCAGTAACAGCAAAATATGAACTTTTATGGGGATGCCGTTTATATTTCTAAGCATTCTTCAGAGGTTTACGGATCTACTTGAAGCTGTAAATTAGCTCCTGTGTAATGAACGTTTCGAAAGCAAGTATGCCTTCAACCACTGGATGTCTAAGCAATATGTATGTCCTCACGTATGTTCCTTGCACTGAATTCCTGTTAAACCAAGCATCAGCAATGCCAACAGTTTGTCTTTTCATGGGCATTTAGTTAGATAGATAGACATTTGCCAAGCACTGCCCAGGTGCTCACACCAACAGTTGCCGGTAAACAAATTAGTAGCATTATAGATGTGCCTGGCAAATGCCTATCTCATGTCTACAGAAAAGCCAAGCCAAGCTTTGCTTAAATGTGAGACTTCTGGGGGAAAGAGGTGCTCTTGAACCGTTGGTCATGCTTTTGTACTGCACTCTTGTCACTGCCCTGGGAGCCTTGGCTTGACGGGGAGGGTGGTGGTCGCAAGTAGAGATGGATGGAGGCCTGGAGCAGTAGTTGACCAGCTTCCTAGTCTTCGATGCTACAGGTCAGTGGGGCCTTTGCTGCTACACTTAAGACAGTGTGTCGAAGACCTGTTCTCACATCTATTCGCTCTTTCTCACAGTGTTAGCTTCCGGAGGGGTGAGAACGGGGGCATGACAGCACCTTCCACAAACCAACACGATGCTGATCTAATCCATGGCGACCTGTTGACTAAGGGTGTTCTAATGATGCGTAATGCCTGCTCGTCCCCGATCCGCTCCGGCCCCCTTTCTCTCACCACAGGATGTTATGACGTGATGTTTTGGCCTGCTTTGCGAGTCTTCTCACCAGTCGCTGAGGGCTCTGTCTTGATGGCGTCGGGCCTTAATGTTTAATCTCCGTATGTAGGTGTCAAAGCATGGCTTCCAGAGACTGTCACATGCGATCACTGCTGCCGTCAGGAAAGGGCGGGCCATCTCGCTCTTTCAATGAGAATAGAACCTCGCAGTCACACAACGTCATTCTAACATACTCTGAAACAAGCAAGTGCTTCAAAAACTCTGTCCACGTCTGTTTCGATTGGCTTCAGTCAAGCCAACAGTTTTTTACAGTGTGTGTAGTGACGTTGTTTCAGTAGTCTCACAGATCCCCTGGTACTCATATCAGGACAGGCATTCACATTCAGGGCAAAGGACTGACATCATGAGAATTATTCCCATCAAGTGCTAGGGACTCACATTGTGATAGCAAGTATCCCCATCAAGTGCTAGGGACTCACGTCATGGCAAGTATTCTTATCAAGTGCTAGGGACTCACGTCATGGCAAGTATTCTTATCAAGTGCTAGGGACTCACATCGTGACCGGTATTCCCATCAAACACTTGGTACTCACATCATAGCAAGTATTCCCATCAAGTGCTAGCGACTCACGTCATAGCAAGTATTCCCATCAAGTGCTAGGGACTCACATCATAGCAAGTATTCCCATCAAGTGCTAGGGACTCACGTCATAGCAAGTATTCCCATCAAGTGCTAGGGACTCACATCATAGCAAGTATTCCCATCAAGTGCCAGCGACTCACGTCATAGCAAGTATTCCCATCAAGTGCTAGGGACTCACATCATAGCAAGTATTCCCATCAAGTGCTAGGGACTCACATCATAGCAAGTATTCCCATCAAGTGCTAGGGACTCACGTCATGGCAAGTATTCTTATCAAGTGCTAGGGACTCACATTTCATGACATGTATTGTCATACTAGGTACTCACATCATACCAAGTATTCCATCAAGTGCTAGGTGCTCACATCATGACAATGGACCTCATTACGAGTTTGGGGGTAGCCATGCCCTTAATAATGGCTACCCCCAAACTCGGGTCCGGGTTCCCTGAATGGGGAAATACCGGGCCATTCTGACCTAGGAGGGCCTGGTATTTCCCCATTGAAGGAACCCAGACCCGGTACATCCCCATTCCCATTTGAGCCCCCATAGGGCTCAATGGGAATGGGGAGCATGCTAACAATGGACCCGTTAATGACGGGCCCGTTGTTAGCATGCTGGGCCACTCGCGGGACCCGTTAAGGACGTCTGGTAAAACCAGGCATCCTGAGCGGGTCCCGCGAGTGGACCTCATAATGAGGCGGTAGGGGGTTAACGGCGCCGGCTGCTCTACCAGCGCTGTTAACCCCCTACCACCAGGGTCCTAATGAGGCCCAATGTTTCCTTCAAATGCTAGGTACCCACATCATAAAGACTACTCCCATCAAGCGCTAAGGACTCGCATCATGACCAGTATTCCAATCAAACACTTGGTACTCACAACACGTCAGGTACTCACAACACGTCAAGTATTCCCATCAAGCACAAGGGACTCACGTCATGACTGGAATTCTCATCAAATGCTAGGTACTCACATCATGACAAGTATTCCATCAAGTGCTAGGCGCTCACATCATGACAATTATTCCCATCAAACACTTGGATCTTAAATCATGGCAAGTATTTCTATCAAGCTCCAGGGACTCACATCATGATAGGTATTCCCATGGAATGTTAGTCACTTACATCCTGACAGCTATTCCCATCAAACACCAGGGACCCACATCCAATGAGGTTTTATTATGTAACAGGGAACGAGAGAAGTTGCTAAGAACTAAGACTTTGTGCTGTCAGCACCTTGTTTGTGGATTGCATTTGTTCGAGCGATGTACAATATGGCTTACACAGCCCTCTGCTGGGACATGAAAGCAATTCGGACTACCGAATTTACCAGGATGTGAATAGTTTTCATTTGTTTCCCTTTCGATTGGAGATGAGCTCTGTGCGATCCAAATTCCCGTCACAATGGAACACAAAATGACCAAAAATGGCCATGAAAAACCTGTTCCAAAATGGCCACTGTCATCCGAAACGGGACCTAGTCCCTTTTCTATTCAAATGGCGGAAGGCATATTTTTATATTTTCCCTAACCACCGCGGCTGGTGAATGCAGAAACATGCCCGGTAAAGGCAGATTCTGATTGGTGAGCCCGCCTTTCCTGGGTGAGAATAAACAATTGTGGTGATGTTTAGGGAATATTTATGTGATTTTTGTCATTCACAGATGAAAAATTAAGTATGTATACTCATTAATTGCAGAATATTGATTCACAATCTGCACCTGTTAGCTCCCTTGTTTCAGTGCTTCCCTCATCATGTTCTTCCCCCTATGATTGTAAAGCATTTAATTGCTAGCGACAACAGACTGCAGACCCTAATTTAGGGTGCTGTCCCAAGTAGAGGCCTGAAAGACGCCTGCCCAAGCAGCCAGGATATGTCAGCAATAACTGGACATAGGAAGCCCTGAGGGAGGCTCTTTGGATGCTCCTCTGGTGTGTTCCCATGAGCATACTGGAGGCGGGACTCATGAAGTGTTAATCAGCTTTGTTTCCTGCTGCTACGTGGACCAAGGAAGATGATGAAGACTGGTCATGCACCTGGCCCCTCAGTTCCACTATATTTATTTTCCAATTCCTCTACAACATATCATCCCAAGGTCAAAGGAACATTGTGCATCTTGGCTGTGACAGGTGCAGCATCTGGTTTTCTACTTCATTTGATGGCAGAACTCTTTGATCACCGTTCTTCATCTCTGAACATACCCGGAAATAACTTCTCAACACTTTCAGAGCTGACTTTACTTTCATCGTCCAACTACAATGAATACCTATTCATTATCATTGGGATTCAGGTTACCCAAACTTTCCTGCCCCCCACAACTCAGAACATTGCTACCCTTGGCTGATACCTGAAAAGTTGAATTCACATATCTCCTTTTGATCACTGCGGTTTAATGACCTACCTGGCAGAGCAGCTAAGAGGGACATCACAGGGCTCCTAGTTCTCGTGCTGCTTATACCCATCCTCCCCTGTGGGACTCAGCAGTAACTGGTTTTGTAGACAGACAAAAGATTGCCCAGCTGGGTGGTGCTGGTTGATTTGATGGTTGAGTCTTGAGAAATGAAATTAATTAAGATGTGGTTGCAGTGTATCATCCCCTTAGAATTCCACTGGGTTCTGCAATGAGAATGCAAGTTTTTGGACTACCCAAGTCAAAGTCCTGCCCTTCACTACTAAGTTGCCCCCAGTAGGGCGCTGTCCATATAATCTTCTTATTTCCTCTGCCCCATTTTCCAATGGTATGAGCTAGCCAGTTGGAGGGACTGTGGCAGTTAGCTTCACTCCACAGATCCTGCATAAGTGTGTTTGCCCATGCAACAGCTGATTTTTTGGGTCTCTGGTAGTTGTGTCCTCAATGTCTCATGTCCAATGTCTATTATTTGCAGTGCTGCCTACAGATGCTAGTTGTATCTATCTGAACTCATGTGTCCAACACAAGCCCTTTAAGAAGAGGTAACAATACTTTGAAATAGATGGGGGATGCAGAACATACTCAAAAATCAATAATCAAACTGACTCAGGAAGTTGGCAAAATACGTCTGTTTTAATATCAATTATCTAAAACAGGGAGTTACAACGAACATCAACAAACTCGCTCGATCTTCTCACTCAACACATTTAATTAAAAAAGTAGCTTATATACTGAAGACTCATCATCATTGACGACAACCTACGTGGTAAACTACAAAAACCTACTTGGAAAAGTGATTGGTTTAAAAAAAAAACAGCACCTCAGAGCGAACGAGCCACCACGCAGCGCCGATCCTGGCCGGATATCAGGCTAACCAGCCCCAACTGGAACCCTTACTTGGGCCACCAGCCGCAAGCACTAAACAGCAATCCTGCTGCCACTGGATAGCTGCCTTGATAAAGACCCAGGTTGAAACGCATGTCGGCTGTTTTTTGTAAAAACCCAATTGACACAAGAAGAACAATAGATAGTATCTATGCTGTTGTTTCGCCAATAAAATCACAAATCGCATGACTCAAGTGCTGGAAAATTACTATTTGACCCTTCTTGCGAATGGACAATTGAATCCAGCCAGCGACCACTGCTAACAAAGGTTTGTCTCCCCACCAACTGCCTAACCAATTTGGGAACCTAGGAGTGTCTCCCAAGCCAAACCATGTGCCAGCCGGCAGGAAAAAAACAACTATTTAACAAGAGAGGGTGCATAGAGGATCGTTGGTCCCGACACCAAAACTCCTGAACTCCCTGAAATGTCATGTTTTAGAGTCTTTCTGCATTTAAAATACTATTAAATGGTGAACCTTTGACGTCTTCAATGTTTTCGCTCCTCACCTAAGAAAGGAGTTTTGTTCTTTTCGAATGTTCTGTAACCACTGCTCAAACATTCAGGCTCACGGTGGCCTTGACTTCCTGGTGCGGAGCGAGCTAAGCCTTTCTTGAATTCACCTCCATGGTTAAGTGTTCGATTTCTAACTGCGACACACTGAAAAGCCTTTCTGCTCACGGGATCCAGCTCTGCTAAAGTGAGTTTGTGGAATCATCCATAGTCCATAAATTCCTATGCATATACGTTAGCGCATCGCAGTAATCTATTCACTACAGAGCCAGCCTTTAAGAATACTTTGTCACTCGCGTTACTGCATCTGTACAATTGTAAAATGACTTGATATCTTCTTCATTATTTCTGTAGCATGAGCATCTTCATCTCGAGCCCGAATTGTTGCTCATCTTTGAAACCTCCTCTTTAGGGCCTATAGAATGTCCATGGTCTTCAGCTTCTTGTCTCTTTTCTAGGTGCGTCAGCTCTGCTCCCCGTGACATCATCAATCTTCTCTTTTGCTCAGTGTTGACACTTCCTCCGGGATTTCATTCAAATGGCCATTATATTGTCATGAATGCATGTATGGTTTCCTCAATGGGAACCTTACTTCCAAGATTCTTTTTGGTATAGGTATTTTCACTGGTACTGCACATGTCTCACACTCTGGCTCCCAACATATAGGCAGCATGTGGGAGGAGCTTTGGGCGTGGGTACATGGCTCCACCTCTACACTCCCCCCTCTGGGTGATTCATCGAACACTCTCGCATCAACCTTCATATCTAGACATCCTTGTCTGAAGAAATGCTTCTTTGGCACCCATATCTTTATGACTCCTTTCAGGCATCCTGCTGACTTCACATGCTCATCAGTACTCCAAGATATAAGCATGCATGTCCACTTGGACTGTAGTAGATCCATTTCCCCACATACTTCTTGTGGTTCTTTGGGTACAGGAACGACGTTCTCTCAGGTACATGAATTCTGGCCTTCACGTAGTCTCTGATTTCTTCATCTGTCACCTCTTTAGTTTTCCATCCTGATTCGACCTCAATCATGATCTTCATTCCTACAGCTTTTTTTGCAGTCTTCTTGCATTGTGAGATTATCATCCTGATCACAGAAAATCCAAGCAATACCATCACTATCAGGGCTCCAAGGAATTTGAACATATCTGCCATCCATTGTGGAACCCATGAGAATATTGATACAAACCAATTATCATCACTAATGTCTTCCACTTCGTCTATCATCTGGACGTGTAACTTTGTCAGCATTGTTATGGCCTCTGTCAAGGTGCCATTCTCGTAATCATGAGAAGGTCGAATGTGCAACATGATTCTCCAATTTTGGCACAAACACCTCCATCCATAGCTGTAATCATGTCCAGGACGTATCTGTTCTGAAGTATCAGTCGTATGGCTCTCAGCTCTTCCTTGATAGCATTGAATCCCTTTATAGTAGTGTTGATGGTCTGGAACAATTCCCATCTGGTTATCTGTAACCACTTGGTGTTTTCATCCATCTGGATCCTGGGCATGAAGATTATCGTGAACATTGATGAAGTCTTACTAAACAATTTGTGTTCATATGGGATGGAATCAAAAGCTTCTATTGACTTGGCTGAAAAATAGTTCTGTCTCTTCATTCGATTCAGGAACTCAACAGATCTCTTCTTCCTCAGGTGATCATCTGCTTTTGGAAAGTCACCAATGTTCAAGTAACTTTTAGGAATCAACAATGCTGGAACATCAACGTTAACTATAGAACGTAGTCCTCCCCAATCTCTGGGCAGCTTCATGTAAGCTCTGGATCCACAAGCCCAGTAGTGATCCATTATCACTGCTGTTTCAATGCTCATTCCTGGCACTTCAAAGATTCAACCACACATTCTGATTCATCAACTTTTGTTGTGCCATTATTTCTGAAGCATAGCTTTGCACTAACCAGAGGCACTATCTGCAAGAGGCTTCCTTTGTCTTCAACCCATGTCAGTAGTTTGGCAAGTCTCGGCCATAAAGGTTTGCATCCATTCTCCCACAATGTCAATGGCCAGTTTGTAGCATCCAATTACTACCCACGCTCTGCAGAGGGCCACTCCATCTTCCCATCCATCTGGAGAAAGTACTGATCCTCAAATCTGCATTTGGCCTCTACTCTTCCATCTTCAAATTTCTTCTGCAGATTTTCCTGGACTCTCAAGCCTTCTATTCACTTCCCATCTGATTCCAGTCCCTTTCACTCCAGGCTGATTTCTGGTGTATGCTCTTGCTCTTGTCTTCATATCTTGAACATAATCATCCTCATCTCGCGCTGTCCATTCTGTTGCCCATACCAAAGAGGCTGTTTGGCCCATGAACTGACCTCTTGCTCGGCAGAGTGCAATGTGAGCTAGACATACTATAAGGCAGGATTGCACATACATAGCATTCCTCCTCAGAGGTGCTCCTTCCTTCCTCTTTCATGTGCTGATACCACATATTGTTCCCCAAATGTGTTGTGCTGTCTAGACAATCATTAAAATCTTGATCATCCTATCTTGTACTTTTCTTAGGTCTCTTTCATGCCTCGTGAGCTCTTATAATAATCTCATGAAGTATATCAGCATAATTCCTTCTCACTGGGGGAATCATAGGCACATGATTCAGTGAAGTTGGTGTCTCTACATGTGCTACTGGTGTAGGAACAATCATGTAAGGCTTTGGGTTCCTTATAATTGCCACATCTGTACCTTCCTGCTGCATAGAAAGATATACAGGAACTACTGCCAGCTTTGGATCTACATAATAGACAGAACGTATAGTGAGAGAGAGAAAAATAACAATGAACATGATCCATGTATATATTATATACCAGTATGTCCATCTTATACAGTAATAACATCTTGCACGTCGTGGTGCTCTCTCGTTGTTTGCGACATTATTGTTACTATCAATGTTGCCCATATTGCCTGGGATTACTTTTAAGGAAGGAAAACACTATTTTAATCAGGCAATCTTATAAAATATTCTGGCAACTGCTGGATCTGCTCCACAAGCTCCACAAGCAGCTGGCTGATTCCAGGATGATCAATAAGGTTCTGAATGAATACAAAAGAGTCGCCTTTCGCCAAACCAAATGAGGATGTGCTTCCAACAAATAGTAAAAGACCAAGGCCAGTAAATTGTGAATATCATCACTCGATAGACCCATCCATGCGTTCATAGAGATGTGCTAGATAATGAATGAATATGCTTATGAATTTCATGTATCAGCCAAATTATTGTATGTTGATTTCTGGGATCTCTCAGGAATGCCCATATTGGTTTGTCGTCCAACAAGATAAGGATGCTCGTCAATCAAAAATAAAAAAACATTCCAAGAAGTTTGTGTGCGTCCTCGTCAGAAAGGACCATCTGTACTTTCTGTACAGAACTCGGGTAACTGGAGGATTTGCTCAATTATGGCTGCAAGCAGTCTCCCCTCGATTGGACCATTTTTAGCATCTTGCAAAAACACGTGTATGTCAACATTTCTCCTATCCAGTGCAGGATATGTACGAAGAATGAAGAGGAAAACTGCAAAAATTATCCAATTAATTTTGCCTCAAAAGAGAACCTCAGTGAGGAAGGAATCGGGGAACTGCTCCCTTTTCCAGTCATCGAAAGGGAATCCAAGATTTGGCATTGTTTCTTCTTCTGGATCTCAATGCCTCTCAGTCCAATGTTTAGCAAATTCATATGGCTCAAGAACAATAGCTTTTTGACTCCTTGCTTAGTAGCTGCAAAGAGTGTCTCGGAGGAACCACAGTCCAATGTACTCTTTATCTGTCTACTGGACAATCTCTGCATCCTTCTTCCTAATCATCGATCAAGACTGCATATGCTGAACCTCTTCTCCGTGGCTTGCTTTCGAGTAGGGTGGGGATGCAGTGGTCTCGCTGGTGTAGATCTTCACCTCTCCAACCTCTGCAACCAAGCACGTCTCCCTAAGACCTTCACTGCCAATGGAGTTACATCCTCTACTATGAAAGGACCGTTAAATCTGGGCTGGTGCCATTTGCGGGTAAATTTCCTGATCAACACTTGATCTCCGTAAAATGGTTTTGGCACTAATGGTTAGTTTGGTCCCGTTGCTGTATGGTCTTCATCTGTGTTCTGAGACTGGCAACTCGTCTGCTTGACTTGGTCTGAAATGACCGAGATACTTGTAGTCATACATGTTAAGTAGGCACAAAGATTATCTCCCAACAATTCTGCTGTTGTCTGGGCATCACTTCTAATCTGGAATGGAGGAGTAAGAGACGTTCTCATTTGCCTCCCTTTTACTATTTCATGGGGCGTGAGATGATGGTGAGAGCCTGGTTGATTCCTCAATGCATATAATGCAAAAGGCAGGCAATGAAACCATCATTTTTTCAATGTTAACTTTAGCTTGGCTATCCTTTCCTTGAGCAGACCATTGAGTCTCTTCCATATCCCATTTGCTTGCGGGTGATAAGCTAAGGAAAATTTATGCTGTATACTGATCAATAAACTAATTTCCTTAAACACTTCATTCACAACATGTGGTCCATTATCTGATATCAATACCTCACATATTCCCCATCTCGGAAATACTTCTCAAACTAAAACCTTTGCAGCACAGTGGCATCTCGGTGTGTGCATGGACCAGCCCCGAACAACCTAGAAAAGTGCACCACCACTATCAGATATCTATAACCATTAAAGACTTGCAGCGTGTCAACATAGTCAATATGTAAATGCTGAAAAGGAGCATTTGGTCAAGGTATATCTCCTCCGACTGTTTGCAGCATGTGCCCAGCAGGAAACCTTTAAGATATGATACAATTGACTACATAAAAACCAACATGTTCTGATGAATTTTGTACAAACCAGTCCTCCACAATAGTTGCTGCAAGGCTTTCCCTACGCAGGGTAGTGTAGCTGTTCCAACGCCACCCTTAATAAGGCTTCAGGCATCACCAGTTTACCAGTGTTTTCCTGTCACCACAATGTCTCGGAAGGGGATAAAGAAGACCCCCTCCATGTCCACAGGTCTTTCTCATCCTGTGGTGCTCCACCTTGAACTTCCATCAATTGTGTCTTCAATAAATTATTAAAGCTTTCATTTACCATCATCATTACCACCATTCTTTCATTCCCATCAGGCATATCAAAGCTCATTACGCCTATTGAATATGCAGGTCTTTCGGCTTCTTCATCTGCAGCTTGGTTTCTGCTTCAAATAAAGTCTACTCTCTTAGTGTGCGCTGCACACTTAACTATCGCGATGGCTACTGGGAGTTGCAGTGCTTTAATAAGTCTGTCCAATAAGGCGGCGTGTTGCACTGGAGTGCCGTCCGTTCAGAGGTAGCCCCTCCTTTTCCAACATGCTAGCCCTGCGTGCACTGTCGACATCACATAGGCAGAGTCACCGTACACGGTTACTACCTGGTCTGCGTTTTTCTCAGGCACGACAATCAGTGCCACTAATTCTGCAGCCTATGCTGAAAAGTGAGAATGGTAGTCTTTCACTTATCATTATTTCAAATTCCCCGTCAGCTCTGTGACTTATTACAGTGGCACCTGAATGTCTTTGCCCATCAGTTTGATTGATCCTTGAAGAATAATCAATAAAAAGAATCTCCTGCTCTGCTAGAGCATTTTCTTTCACCCTTAGGATCTCATCATAGAATTCCTCATAATTCGAGCAATCATGCACATGCTCGTCTTCTGCCAGTGGTTCAGCTACAAACGTGGCAGGGTTCACTGTTTTACATCTTACCATATTGAAGCCTGGGTTCGATATGGCCACCTTATAAGCAGAAGCTCTTTGAGATGTCAGTGTACCTTTACATTTTTCCAAAACTGCAAATAATGCATGCTGAACAAACAACATCATGGAACACCTGATTACTATGCTAGCAGACTTCTCAATAGCGAACGTGACGGCTGCCAAAGATTGTTCGCAAGGGAAGTGACCCCTCATTACTGGGTCCAAAATCCCACTATAATATGCGAAAGGCTTGTACCCCAACGTAGTTCTCTGTATGAGTACTGCCGTCATAACTCTTCCATTTGTGTGCAAAAATAAAAATAATTCCTCCGAATAATTAGGAATCCCTAAAACTGGAGCTGTAGAATTGCCTTTTTTAACTCATCAAACACTTCCTCCATTTCCTCAGTCTATACCTTTTCCTGATTTGCTGAGCCTTTTTCAGGTGGTTCCTGCAACCATGGCATTGTGTATGAACTATAATCAAATACCCAAGCTCTTACATAATTGCACAGTCCCAAAAACTGTTGCATGTGCTTTATCATGTGCGGTTTTGCCATTTTCAAAATTGCCTCAGCCCTTTCAGGTGTGACTTTCTTTTCTTCATGCAAAATTAACTGACCAATGTATAACACCCCTGCTTGGCAATCCTGTAATTTATCTTTGCCACTTTGTATCCTTTCTCGGCTAAAATAATCATTAGCTGAACTGAGTCATGTCTGCACTCTTCTTCTGACATGCAGCAGACCAAAATATCATCTACGTATTACAGCACGACACTTGTCAAATCAATATTGCTTAAGTCCATCTGCAGGAATCTATTGAAAATCGATTGAGACTCACAGTACCCCTGGGGTAATCTTGTGCTTTTTAACTTAGTCTGACGAAACATAAATGACGTCAGATCCTGAAAATCGTTATGCAACGGGATTGAGAAAAACAAATTTTTCAAGTCCATCGCAGTGAAATATCGCACCTCAACAGGGATACTACTTAATATCGTCTCCGGCTTAGGAACTAGAGGAAATTCGCCCTCTACAATCTGATTCATTGGGCATATGTCTTGCACTAAATGCCAAAACCCTGCCTTCCATTTTTTTGGCTGGATACACTGCAGTATTGCATGGTGACTCTGACGTCACTAAAATGCCTTGATTCATCATGGCAGATATCGTCTTAAAAATACCCTTGTCTGCCTCTCGAGACATGGTATACTGTCGTGCTCGAGGTAGAATTGCTCCTTGCTTCAGTTTAATCTTAACTTCTCCAACCCCCTTTAATAGACCTATGTCACAAGGGCCCATAGTCCATAATAAAACTGGCACATTCGCCATTTCTTCATCAAAAATACAGGATGCTGTCGTACTATAATCATTCTCTGTGGAACCTTGCGTCTTTCTGCCCTTACCCAATATGTAATGCTCATTTCAAACACTACTTTGTCATCAAATGGGTCATCTTTAAATATGTCTTCATCAGTGACATCAATGAATCTGTAACCTTCTCCAATAGCAATTACTGTGCTCCATGATCTACCGTTTTCATCAAATCCTATAATCATGGCCAAGAGCCCTCGTACTACAGCTGCTTGTAATTCTAAGGGACAAACCCATCCCTCCTCTTCATCCATGGGAATTTCAGACCTAAAGAGAAATTCATCAGGTATTCTCATGGTCTTACCTACTAAACCAGGCAGCCATGTTAACAACATGCGTACCCCATAATGAAGTACTTCTAGTTCTAACGGTACCCCTCGTATGGTTATGTGTCATTCGCTCACATTTAAATATTGTATTCCTGGCATTGAACACACTATGCCCTCATCATTAAAAGAAATCGTCATGTTCAGCTTCATCATTAGATCTCAACCCAGTATATTAACTGGTGTCTGTTTAGAATACAACAATGGGACATACATATCGTATTCTCCTATAGAGACTGGCAATTTTTCAGTAAAAGGAACTCTACTTGTAGCTCCTGTGAAACCTTGAGCATTCATTGCATTACCTGATAGTACACATTTTCTCTCCTGTATACATGAGCGAGTTGCACCCGTGTCTACTAAAAAAGAAAAGGATTTGCCTCCTATCGTGACGCCAACCCTTGGTTACTCTTGAGGGTTTGGTGTTACTGATAGTACTGAACACATCAAGTCATCCAGAGAGCTGTCCTATTGTGGGTACATGCTTACTCCTGTGCCCATAAAAGGATTCCCACCCTCGATAGTGACACCCCCTATTCTAGGAGTCAATAACTGTCTTGTGTTTGTGCTCTGCTGTGTCTGCATGGGTGCATGCTGTGACTGTCCGTGTGGAGGATGCAATGGTGCTTGCTGTGGTTGCAAAGCCTGTTGAATTCTCGGTGATTGTGCTTGATACACTGTTTGATCTTGGGCAAACCCGTCCCTGTTTTGTGAGCTATATGCAGGCGTATAAACGGTCCCCCCTCTTGAGAAGTGCCCATTCTGCACATTCTATTTGCTCCCACATGTTCGTACGATGTGCCCTGTCATTCCACATATCCAACATACAGGAGGGAGTCTTCTAATTTGCCCTCCCTGCATGCCTTGATTATCATTCTGCATAGGCTGAAACCCACCTTGGTTACTCTGGAAATTCCCTTGATTATTCTGAAACCCTCCTCTTCCACGGAGGTTTCCCCTACCTTGTGGTATAAATCCATCCCCTCCTTGATAGAACTGCCGTTGGTTATTCACCTGCGGCATACCTGCTGCTGGCTGTGATCCTGGCCCTTCTCCACTAGTTAACATTTCTGCTTCTATAGCATACTTCAATAGCTTTTTCTGTACTACCTTAGACTCCCCAATATTCCTACCATCTTCTTTCTTTTGATTTTCCTCCTGCAACAATTGGAAATGATGCGCTATGGTCAGCTGTATTTCTGGCCATGGCTTTGCCTCCATGCCCACCAGCTTCTTAAACTGTCTCTGCGCCTTGTCTGGTATCCCTAGACATAATATATGATAGAATACAGGTATATATTTTACCCACGGCTCGTGCATTTCCAATCTCCATTGATCTTGGAAATTCTGAATGTAAATAAGCAGATCCTCCTCTTCCTTCATCTTACGTGCCATTATAGCTCCCATGTCTAATGTGTCAGGATATGTACTCGAAGTGCTTTCCAGACTGCCGCTCTACAATTATTAAATGGTGTTCCATCATGACCTGTGTTCTGGGCAATGACACCTGCATATCCTGCTCTCGACCAAATGTCATCAGCTCTCTCCCCAAGTATAGCTGCTAGAAGACCTTTAATGTCCCTTATTGCTAATGTATTTCCTCATGTCATTTTCTCTAACTCATAGATCCATTTTCTGGCACCTAAAGTTAAACTCAGGAGTTTACACCTTAAATTATCCTTATCCATTTGGGGCCATGGTATATACTGTGGTCTGACCCCTCCTTTGTCTAACAACGGAACTGCGAGATCCCAAAATTGCACTTGTCTCCCATTGTCTGCCTGTCCATAGCAGGGACAATGGTTCCACACCTTCTTCTTCCCAGTAATGACCTTAGCCTGCTCACATAAGTTGGTGATTCCCCCATCATACTATGGGATCGCCCTTTAGGTTGATCTGGCTGCACCAGGGGCTCTGGCATCCTCGATTCAGGTAGGTCTAGATCTGACCATCTCACTTCCCTGTCTGTCGGTGAACATCCCTCAAGATTACATGTACTAGCTCCCTCCTCGCCATGGGAGGTTTCTCTGTCTTTGTCTGACTTATCTTGTCCCCAACTAGTGAGGCTTACCTCTTTCTCATCTCTATTCAGAGTCAATTTGTCCAAAGACAAGGCTCTATGCTCGAGGCTGCACAAACCTCCCTCTTTGCCTTGCGACTGTGCACCTTCTAATTTCCTTTATTTTTTTATACACTTTTGGTCCTGATCTCATGACAAACCTTATCGATTTTCTCTCCAATGCTTCTTATATTAAAATTATCCTCTAGATCTGCTCTAGATGGTCCTGGCATTGGTTCATGTGTCGGGGAGAATTCTTCTATGTCCTCCCATGCTACTACTGGATTAGGTTCATTAACTCTCTCTCTATACGATCAATGTTGCGTGCCCGTTTCCTTCTCTTGAGTTCCATTTCGTCGTCAAACTCTCTTTGTTTCTTTGCTTCCTTCCCAACCCTTTCCTTTTCCTGTCTTTTCACCTCTCTTCTCTCATTTGCTCTAATCACTTCTGCTCAGCTTCCTGTAGAAGTCGGAAGGGGATTCCGCTTGAAAACGAGGGACCTGTCCCACCTGTGCTTGCAATTTTTTTTTTAACTATTGGCCGCTATCCACAGGGAGCTTCACGTTCCTCCCGCTAAATGGCGGAGGATGTCCGATATTTCCGGGACCCCAAAGCTTACTAGGTCGATGGATTTTTAACCATCATCTTTGCTACCCCGTAACTTGTGTGTCCAACACAAGCCATTTAAGACCGGGTAACAATACTTTGAGGTAGATGGGGATGCAGAATATAGTCAAACATCACTAATCAAACTGACTCAGGAAGTTGGCAAAATACGGCAGTTTTAATATCAATTATCTAAAACAGGGAGTTACAACGAACATCAACGAACTCCCTTGATCTTCTCACTCAAAAATGTAGATTATATTAGAGGCATAGACAGGGTAGGGCCTGAGTGGGCAAAGCCCACACAAAATCTTTACATGCCCACTCAGCAGTACTGTATGGACATTTACAGATGGTAATGCCACTGCAGTGGGCCCAACTACATTAGCTTCAGGCCCCACTTGCTAGACAATCCTGACTACGCCTCTGGTTTATATAATAAAAACTAGTCATCATTGATGTCAACTTACACGGCAAACTACAAAAACATGTTTGGAAGCGTGATTGGCTTACAGGGAACATCTGGGTATAAGTTCCATAATTGTCAGGGAAAGTGATTGGGTCTCTACTCTCAGGTGGGGCAACTAAGCCCTTCTCTAGTGAAAGTTTCTACGAACGTCATCAAATACACAATGTCCCATTGGTTATACAAACTATAGGGCTCTATATTACGTGGCCCTCTATAATTGCTTGGAACCCTCATACCCCTCTGTAATATTCCACACATGCAGGCAGCACACAGGCTGGCATCCAGGTGCTGGTGGGCTGGTCATAACCACTCTTGCCTCTTGCCAGTCTATTAGCCCTTTGAACAGTGGCCTTGGAAATGTTCTCTGCTCTGGAGAATAAGAGGGAGTGTAGGCATACTCCGTCTCTTGGTTTCGATACAGCTAGTCCCGGTATCTATTTCCATCTATCCACGTGACTGTAGACCTTGTTTTAGAGTCTTTCTGCATTTAAAATACTATTAAATGATGAACCTCTGACGTCTTCAATGTTCTTGCTCCTCACCTAAGACAGGAGTTTTGTTCATTTCACACGTTCTGTGACCACTGCTCAAACTTTCAGGCTCACAGTGGCCTTGACTTCCTGGTGCTGGTCCGGCCAAGCCTTTCTTGAATTCACCTCCATGGTTAAGTTTTTCGATATCTAACTGTGACACAATGAAAAGCCTTTCTGCTCACGGGATCCAGCTCTGCTAAAGTGCGTTTGTGGAATCATCCATAGTCCATACATTCCTATGCATATACGTTGGCGCATCGCCGCAATCTATTCACTACGTAGCCAGCCTTTAAGAATACTTTGTCTACTTGCATTACTGCATCTGTACAATTGTAAAATGACTTGATATCTTCTTCATTATTTCTGTAGCATGAGCATCTTCAGCTCGAGCCCAAAATATTGCTCATCTTTGACACCTCCTCTTTAGAGCCTATAGAATGTCTATGGTCTTCAGCTTCTTGTTTCTTTCCTAGGTGCTTCAGCTCGGCTCTTCATGACGTCATCAATATTCTCTTTTGCTCAGTTTTCACACTTCCTCCGGGATTTCATTGAAATAGCCATCATATTGTCATGAATGCATTTATGGCTTCCTCAATGGGAACCTTACTTCCAAGATTCTTTTCGGTATAGGTATTTTCACTGGTACTGCACGTGTCTCACACTCCCAACATATAGGCAGCATGTGGGAGGAGCTTTGGATGGGGGTACTTGGCTCCACCTCTACATATCCTTGTCTCATTTGTTCTTGCTTGCAGATGCCAAAAACCAAAAGCAGAGAACTGCTGAAGAACGGGGCTGAACAGTCAATACCTCTGTCTGATATTTCTAAGTGGGGTGCCAGTTTTTGTCTCTTTTGACTCTCCTTCTGTTTCCTTTTGGTGGCAAAAACCGAGAGGAGCAGAAACTGAGGTACTTTCAGGAAGGCCTCAAAAGTGCAACTGACCTGACATGATCTGCCATTAAGCTGGGCCTCCAACAGGCTCTCACCTCGGTCCTGGGAGATTTTAAGGACACACAAGATTTTGTGAGTTTCTGGAAAGCCACTCAGGGAGAGTGTGCCTTGCCTCTTTAGCAGACTTGGGCGTGTGCTTGGTTAGCGCTCATACTTTTTATTTCTAACTTGCACGCACTGACTGCTGTCACTCGTTCTTCATTGCCTATTGGCAGAAATCATGGGATTGTCTCTGGCAATATCATGTGGCAGCAGACAGAAGTCGTGATTAGGAAGCTCTGCGGACGGGCGCAACGCTAATTGATTTGTTGCTCCAACGTTGTGCCTAAGTTAAACCCACCTGTGCTTGTCCATGCACAGTCTGGGCCATGGGCAAAGTTAGACCTAATCCCCACCACCCTTCTAGCTTTTTTCCACCTTCTTGTGAAGAAATACTTTGGTTAGCTCCTTCAGCCACAATTCTGCAACCCTTATTTGATCCTTCTCCTATTCACTCTCTTTTTGTAAGGACAATGGCTGACAATTCTTAATGATTGCTTGCTACGCAATGCATGTTCCTTGGCCGTGCATTCAGAGTTTTGTTGTGACCAGATTTCTGAAATTCATCCTGACTTTCTTTTTTTGACTGAGACTTGGCTGAGAGACTCTTCGGCCCCTGCAGTTGTCCATGTTCTCCCAGACAACTATGATATTATTTGCATCAATTGCTCCTCTGTCCACCCTGTGGGTGATGTCACTGTAATTTACAATTCTCAGGTTGCTTTCACTTCACTACCTCTTGCACACAATGTCGGGTTTGAGGCTCTTTTGGTGCGCCTTAGGATGTTTGCCCCTCTATACATCCATATTCTAACAGTGTACCATTCACCTGGTACTGACTCACTCTTTTGCGAACAGTTTTTTGAGCTTGTCAAAAGTCTCCATATTTAGGGGCCAATTCATGGAACAAACATGCGCCAAAAATCTACGCGCAAGCAGGCGCAAGCGGAAAAAAAGAGGCGCACGCGCACGCGTGCGATTCATGGAAGTCCCTGCGCGTGCCTTCCTCGGGATGTGCGCCAAACCCGTGCATGGTGCACACGTCACTGCAACATCCCGAAAGACGTGCGCGATGCGCACAGTGAAAGCGCACAACCTCTGCGCATACACTAGAAAGTGGGCGGAACACGGGGCGTAACGCGCGGAATGGGGAAAAACTCGCGAAAACAAGGGCGTAACTGGGGATGTACTTCAGGGAAGCAGAGGGAACACCCACACGCACCCGAACCACACGTATTCATGGAATCGAATAGGGCAAAGCCACGCACAGCGAAAGACACGCACAAGCCCAAACACGTCCGCCACACGAAGGCAGGCGGTAGCGTACCTGCGCATTACAAAAGTGGCAACATACAGCAATAGTGCCTGTGCGAGCGGGGCACGTGTATTTCGGGGTTGCGCGGGAAGTTACACACGCGATTGAGCGGGGTACGTGTATTTCAGGGGTTCGCGTGAAGTTTCTCACGCGATCGGGCCTGGGGGAGCGGGCTACGTGTATTTCAGGGGTTCGCGTGAAGTTTCTCACGCGATCGGGCCTGGGGGAGCGGGCTACGTGTATTTCAGGGGTTCGCGTGAATTTTCTCACGCGATCGGGCCCGGGGGAGCGGGCTACGTGTATTTCAGGGGTTCGCGTGAAGTTTCTCACGCGATCGGGCCTGGGGGAGCGGGCTACGTGTATTTCAGGGGTTCGCGTGAACTTTTTCACGCAATCGGGCCTGGGGGAGCGGGCTACGTGTATTTCAGGGGTTCGCGTGAACTTTTTCACGCGATCGGGCCTGGGGGAGCGGACTACATGTATTTCAGGGGTTCGCGTGAACTTTCTCACGCGATCGGGCCTGGGGGAGCGGGCTACGTGTATTTCAGGGGTGCGTGAGAAGTTCCACACACGATTGGCCTGGCCGCGTGTATTTCAGGGTTGCGTGGGAAGTTCCACACGCGATTGTCCTCGGCGCGTGTATTTCAGGGGTGCGCGGGAAGTTCCACACGCGATTGTCCTGGGCGCGTGTATTTCAGGGGTGCGCGGGAAGTTCCACATGCGATTCTCCTGGCCGGGTGTATTTCAGGGGTGCGTGGGAAGTTCCACACGCGATTGGCCTGGCCGCGTGTATTTCAGGGTTGCGTGGGAAGTTCCACACGCGATTGTCCTGGGCGCGTGTATTTCAGGGGTGCGCGGGAAGTTCCACACGCGATTGTCCTGGTCGCGTGTATTTCAGGGGTGCACGGGAAGTTCCACACGCGATTGGCCTGGCCGCGTGTATTTCAGGGTTGCGTGGGAAGTTCCACACGCGATTGGCCTGGGCGCGTGTATTTCAGGGGTGCGCGGGAAGTTCCAAACGCGATTGGGCTGCGTGCGGGTATTAGGGGTGCGCGCAAAGTTTCACACACGATTGGGCTGCGTGCGGGTATTACAGGGGTGCGCACGAAGTTTTACACGCGATTTCAGCAGGGTACATGTATTTCAGGGGTGCCGGGGAGTCCTACATGTGATTTGCCAGTGTGGGTCCTCCCAGGTGTTCCCTGTACACCCTCCACGGCCCCTGCAGGCAGCCCACACCACAGGGGACTACCCTGCATCCCTGGTCATGTCCCGCAGGCAGCCCACCCAACATGGGCATGACCCCCAGCAAAGGCACATGTCTCCTTGCACCAATGATCACCAACTCATGTCCCCTTGCACCCCCACCCCCAACATTGCGGGGCACCTGCCAGCAGGCCCCCACCCATGTCTCCCAGCACCCCCACCCCCCCAGTCACCAGGGGCAGCCTCCACCAGGCCCCCACCCATGTCTCCCAGCACCCCCACCCCCCCAGTCACCAGGGGCAGCCTCCACCAGGCCCCCACCCATGTCTCCCAGCACCCCCACCCCCCAAGTCACCAGGGGCAGCCTCCACCAGGCCCCCACCCATGTCTCCCACCACCCCCACCCCCCAGCAGTGCAGGGGCACCCACCACCAGGCCCCCACCCATGTCCCCCACCACCCCCACCCCCCAGCAGTGCAGGGGCACCCACCACCAGGCCCCCACCCATGTCTCCCAGCACCCCCACCCCCCCAGTCACCAGGGGCAGCCTCCACCAGGCCCCCACCCATGTCTCCCAGCACCCCCACCCCCCCAGTCACCAGGGGCAGCCTCCACCAGGCCCCCACCCATGTCTCCCAGCACCCCACCCCCCCCCAGTCACCAGGGGCAGCCTCCACCAGGCCCCCACCCATGTCTCCCACCACCCCCACCCCCCAGCATTGCGGGGCACCCTCCACCAGGCCCTCGCCCATGTCCCATCCATGCCCCCACCACCCCCACCCCCCAGCACTGTGGGGCACCTGCCAGCAGGCCCCCACCCATGTCCCATCCATGCCCCCCTGCACCTGGGTCCCAACAATCCCCAATCATGTCCGTAATGGCCATCTTCCCCTGCCAAAAGGCCCAACCAACTATCACATCCACCCACATATCAAAGGCAATTACATGTTACACACCCAATGTAAATAATGCAAATGAACACATGTCTGTCACACACAAAGGCTGCAAGTGAATGTTAAAACACCCAACATGACATGCATGAAAGTAATGAGATGATACGACACATTGAAGGATGAAAATAAAAATGTATTGAAAATCAACAAGAATGGAAATGAAGTTAGAAAAACCACAAAGCAAAACAACAAAAAGAAGATGAATGTCCATGAAAAAAATCCAAAAAATCCAAAAATCCATAGAAGAACTATATACAAGACAATCCCGGGTCCATGAGCCCAACCAAATGAAACCTAACTATGTCAACTAACTAAAAACTGAACTATATACAAAAAAGTGGCGCATTGTCCAATCGCAGCCAAATTAAAAAAAAAATAATTTAAAGGAAACCTACCACTAACTATATAACTATATACAATGGCAGCGGGCAAGTCCTGCGGCTCACTCTGTGATGTTGCCGGCCAGGGCATCATCGAACTCCATGTCGATGTCCTGGAGGCGGGACTCTGTCCTGGCCCCGAGGTCTCGCAGGGATAACCCCATGTTCACCTCAAACTCCCTGCGAGCTTCCTCGAGGCACTCAGCCCTCCTCAACGCCCGACGCATGGAGAACTCCGCCCTGACCATGGTGAGCCGCTCCTGTTCCGCCCGCTGCCGCTCCGCACCTATCCGCTGGACCAACTGCTCCCACATGGAAGACACTACCATCCCAGGGTTCTCCTGCCCTCCGGCCGATGCCTGCACCTCTGATCTTGATGGCCCCGAGCCATGATGCCTCCCACGTCGAGCCTGCTGCTGCCTCCGACGCCACTGCCTCTGCCAGCACGACGGCATCCAGGATGATGGAAACCACTGACGCCGTCGTGCACGTGCCCTGCCCGATGATGCCGTCACATCCTCCATCTGCTGGGGTCCAGTTGCTGTGTTGTCCACCCCTGCTGGACCTCTGACTCCCGACTGTGGCAGGGATGGGATCCCCACCGAGCTGGCTGCATTGGTCAGGGCAGGTCCACAGGGGGCCCTGGTGGCATCTGGGCCGGAAGACGGCAAGGAGAACGACTGGCGTATAGTCTCCACAGAGGAGGAGAGGGCCGCCAGATTGGCCGACACATGCAGGAAACCCCCGAACATGGCCGATCCCAATTGGGCCAGGTCGGCACGGTGCTCTTCGTGATGACGTGCGTGCTCCTCCTGGGAAGCACGCACGGCATCACGAATCACAGCCGTGCGCATCGCGACCCCAATCAGGACCTTCTCCACACGGCCAGGGGTCCCCTCGTCCGCAGGTGGAGGGGAGTCAGATGACATGGACATCCCCTCTACCTGCGGACGGGCCTGGGACGGGGCATCCCTGCTGGTGCAAGGTGGTGCACCCACAGGTTCAGGGACAGCGACATGCACAGGCCCCTCCACGGTGACCTGTGCTGTCTCCTGCCCCTGCCCCTGGACTGCACCACTTGCACCAGCAGGGATTCCCCCACCAGGCCCCATGTGCGCCTCAGTGGCGGCCTCCTCCTCCTCTGTGGAAACCACCAACCTGGATGTCTCCTCGCCATCTACCGCCGTAGCAGGCCCCTGTGGGGGCTCACCCACCCCTTCCGCTGCAGCCGTGGGGGCATCCCCGCCGCCTTGCTCCACAGCGCCGTCTCCGCCCTCTCCTTCACTAGCCGCTGCGTAGAGGGAGACATAGAACACAAGCATCAGGGTACTGTACAATGGTCCCCTAGACAGGAAGCAATAGCAGATGAGTGCCACTGTCAAAGTACACTTCCATCATGTCACACCACAACACATGTGTCAGTCCAGGCAAAACACACACAGTGACAGTCATGGTGCGTGCCATGGACATTTCAATGCATGTCCAATGGACTCTCGAATCATACAATGTAATGGGACTCACATGCATCATGGGTCATGCCTATCACATGCACACACTTCACCTCAGTCACATCCATCTGGCCCCGTACGCCCCAATCACAGTGCATACAAGGATGACTAGGCTGCATCAGTGAATCTGTACATTGTCACAGACATGTGTCATGCATCCATGGCACTCACAAGTCACAGACACGCAGGTCAGGCACACAGACATGGATACCACATATGTATCTGGCATCAGCACCCATCCCTCGCCCCCACCCATGTCCAGGAACAGAGACTGCCATGCTCTCATGTGTGCAATCTGCACAGGGCTCCCCATGTCGCATTCAAACACATGCAACAACCGTGCGGTTCACACATTACAGGTCGCACATGCATTCCCATGATGTCCCTGCACACATACATGCGTACATGGCCTATGTCACACATGCAGGCAAGTATCAGACAACCAGCACACTGCAACATGCCCTGTCTCACACAGCAATGCTGGGCCACTTACCGCTCAACTCCAGAAGGGTCTCCCTCTCAAGGACCTGGGCGTGGAGCGCTGGGTGTGCGCGTTCCAGGACCCTCAACTGGATGGAACTCATGCGGCCCCGGCCCCCCTCCACGAGGCGCCGGGCCTTCATGAGGGTCCTGGACCTCAAGTCCTCCCAGCGCTTCCTGACCTTCTGGATGGTGCGGGTTGCCACCCCCTCCGCGTTGATGGCAACCACACAGTCGGCCCAGATCCTATCCCGTCCTTCCCTGTTGGCGCGGGACGATCCGAAGAGGGCATCATACTGCCCCAGGACTTGCTCCACCAGGACACCAACTTCGGTGGCAGTGAGGCTGGTGCCCCTCTGCCCCTCTGGCCGGGGGTTGCCACTGGGGTCAGATGTGGATGTGCCCGGCATGGCAACCCCAGGGGCAGGAGTGGGTGGGCAACTGGGTCCTGGGGCTGGGCTGTGGAGCGATGTTATTCGAGTCGGGAGTCTTCTGTACCAGCAGGGGTGGACACAGCAACTGGACCCCTGCAGATGGCTGATGTGCAGGCACCAAATGGCAGGGCACGGTGGCAGCAGGCAGGCAGGCAGGCAAGCAGCCGCAGATGGCACGTGGGAGGCTGCTCGGGGCACTGGGGGGCAGTGATTCGGCCTTCTGGGCAGGAGCGTGGTCTTCCGTGTGTTTTCGCGTGGCCAGCTTGATACGGAGTGATTTGGCACGTGAAAAATCTGCACGTCAGCGTGTAATTCGAGGAAAGGCCCTTAGCGCGTAAGCGCGTCAGCACGCGTACGCGATTTCATTGGACCAAAGGCCCTTACAGCGTAAGCGCGTCTGTGACGTGTTGCGCACCGGCGTTGCCCTGGCAGGGCTTGGAGATCCTGCGTGCCTTTATGTTCTGTACGTGCTTTTCGTGTGGTGCGTGTGTTTTCCATCCGTTGGGGTTCACACGCTATTACTTCACAGCGGGTGTTGGCTACGCGTTCTACTACACACAAGGCAGACGGCGTGAAAAAGTTCACGCGAACCCCTGAAATACACGTAGCCCGCTCCACCAGGCCCGATCGCGTGAGAAACGTCACGCGAACCCCTGAAATACACGTAGCCCGCTCCCCCAGGCCCGATCGCGTGAGCAACTTCACGCGAACCCCTGAAATACACAAAGCCCGCTCCCCCAGGCCCAATCGCGTGAGAAAGTTCACGCGAACCCCTGAAATACACGTAGCCCGCTCCCCCAGGCCCGATCGCGTGAGAAACTTCACGCGAACCCCTGAAATACACGTAGCACGCTCCCCCAGGCCCGATCGCGTGAAAAAGTTCACGCGAACCCCTGAAATACACGTAGCCCGCTCCCCCAGGCCCGATCGCGTGAGAAACTTCACGTGAACCCCTGAAATACACGTAGTCCGCTTGCCGTGCTGGTACAGGGTTAGCGCAGCCCTTTGCGCTGGATTGGGGATTTTGATGGCTTTTCCCTGCGTGGAAGGCGTTCTTGGGGGCGTAACTGGCGCTGCTGCAAGGTCGCTGCACCACTGTGCGCCACGGCTGGTTTTGGTGGCTGGAATCCATGAATACGCTGTGCGCGGAAATGGGTTTTGGCGCACGCGGCTGGATTCTATGAATTACCCCCTCTATGTTCGCACCTGCTGATTGTTGGTGATTTAAAATGTAAATTCAATGGTGCTTCTTTCTTTGGGACCATGAAGGACTTTGTTTTGAAAAAACTTATTATCGAACCTATCCATTTATTAGGCAATTCACTGGATATTATCTTTTCAGATGAATTATTCACTACTGCTTTTCCTCCTTTTCAAATGACTTGGTCATTTCACTTTGGGGTTCTTTTAATAATTCAGATTCCAGTTGCTTGCTTGCTCTCAACAACTAAAGATGCTCCGAAACGCTGCTGCCATACAGTAGCCTAGGATGATATAATCTCCTTTTTTCACAACAAATTCAGCAACACTGATCTCGTTGACTTTTCTTTCATGTCTCAGATGTCTGTCTCTCTAGCCAACCATCTTGCTCCTTTGAAGATTCGGAAGGTTTGGCGCCATCCTGCCGAACCTTGGTTTGAGAACCCTAAATCTCTTTGGCTTAAACAGAGACAAGCCAAGAGCAAGTGACGCTCTGCTTACTCTTATGATAAGATCAAAGTTCAGTTTATCTCCAAGCAATACCAACCCGCAGTTTGGAAAGCCAAATTTTCTTTTTACATCAATAAAGGGCTAGTGCTCTGAACCAACCCAAAGAGTTATACTCCCTGGTGCTCATCTAATATTACTCCTTCGGCTCGGGTCGCTCCTTCTCACTCACTATGTAACTGCCTCTCTAATGTCTTCATTAAGAAGATTGAGGATATCAGGAATTATATTTTATTACTGAGACTCAGAGCTAACAACTAACTGCTCAAATGATTGCCCCTTCCCATAAATGGTCTTCCTTATCGGTATTCTCTCCAGCTGACATTCTACTGGCTACTGGGCACTTTAAGTCATCATCTCCGTTAGACCCCATTCGCTTAGTTGTCCTTAAGGAAATTATGCAGACCATTGCCCTTTGGGTTGCCCAAGCAGTGAATCCCTCTTGTACAGTTGGCATTATCGCCACTGAATTAAAGCAAACACTTGTTATCCCCTTCTGAAAAAGCATTCTTTGGACCCAGCTATTCCTGCTAATTTCTGCCCTTTTTCTCTTCGTCCCTTCTTTATGAAAATTTTTCAATCTTTGATCTCCCATATTCTTAGTTCTTTTCGTGAGAGTTCTCATTTCTTCGACCCCTTTCAGTTGGGATTTCAGCATGGCCGTGGCACGGAGATTGTGTTGGTTTCGGCAATGGACGATCTCATCCGGCTGGTTGAACAGGGTGAGTTGGTGCTCTGATTCTTTGAGATCTGTCAGCGGCCTTTGATACAGTTGAGCACTCCCTCTTGCTCAACCACCTGTCCTTTGCTGGACTCGCTGGTCCGGTCTTGTCCTGGTTTACCCTTTTTACTGGCTGACAGAGGCCAACTTCTTGCTCTCACTTCATTTTATTCTTCTAGTCGTGCTCTTTTCTGTTGTGTCTCCCAGGGATCAGTCTTCCCCCCTACTTAATTCAATGCTTATATTTAGTCTCCTGTCCAATTCATCCAATCCCATGACCGTCGCTGTTACTCCTATGCTGATGACAAAAAAATCATTATTCGGCTCAAGCGGACACTTCATCTCAGTTTAGGAGTTGTCTGGTGGCGATCGAATCCTAGATGAGTGGCAACTGGCTTAAATTGTATGGGAACAAGATGGAGATTCTGGTGGTTGGCCCCTCCTCTTGTTCCCCATCTCCTTCCTCTTTCTGGACTTCTTCTTTTCGGCCTTCAGATCTTAGTCCTTTCCGTACTGAAGTGTCTATGGTGAAAAATCTCGGATTTAAAATCTCTGCCTTCTTATCCACTGAAGCACAAGTTAGTTCTATCCGCCAGAGTGGCCATTTCAAGCTAAAAATTCTTTGAATATTCCTTACTATCTTTGCGCTCCTGTCATTACCTCTCTAGTTCTGAGTCGCATTGACGGTTGATATTTTCTTTTTCTTGCACAACCTATGTTTCTTACTCATCGTCTTCTGCTTCTTCAAAACTCAGCTGCACGTGTGGTTGCTGACGTTCCCTGTGGTTCTCATATTTCACCTATAGTTCCTTCTTTACACTGGCTGACTGTTTCCATGGTCAGTGCACTGAATATCTGCAGGACAAGCTTCCACCTTGCCTCCCGGTGCACCTATTTAGCTCCCAGGATGGTCATCTGATCTTGGTTCCTCGTTTTAAGCTAAGTAGGAATGGTGAGCACTCGTTCCCTATTGCAGCGGCCAAATTGTGGAACAGTCTACCTCTGTCTCTTAGGGCCACTGAAAATCATCTACGGTTCAGATGTTTATCACCTTTTCTAGTCCCTTTCGGCTTTTTGGTTTTATCTCTCCTGCTGTATCTTTAGCGCCATGATGCCTCTGCTGTGTGTGAGTTTTACAAGTATGCTTAACATAACATAACTGGGTCTTGTGGTCCTTGCAGGGCATCTTGGGGGTTGCGGTTGCTAGAGTGTTTTCCCAAATAATGGTTTCCCGGCAATTGAGGTTTCTACCTCAATTGCCTTCAGGCATAGTAATAGTAGCTGCCTGCCTTTGACCGCCATCTTGCCCTCCCCTGCCCCCCACCTTTTCAATTATATCTTAGCACTAACTCTTATCATTTGTCCCTTGACCTCTGATAACAGCTTGTCTGTCTCCCCCCTTCCTCGTCTTCTCCTCCCACTTCCTCCCCGGCACTACCTTGAATAGTCGTTGACCTTTTAAGATAGTCACTTGTTTTGTTCCTCTCCTTATCCCTTCTCTGCTTTCCCCCACACCTCCCCTCCTTGTGTCATTCATGCACTGCAACAATTGTCGTCAGGCATAGTAATGTTACTGCTAGTCGTGTCTCCTTTTTTCCTTCCCCTCCTCTCCCTCATTGTTCCATGCACTTGTACTATCTGTTATGATATGATAGTTATTTCTCACATTCTGATTTGTTTCAAGGACCTGTAAGAATGTAACTGTATTCTCCCATGTTCCCTCCCTCCTTGAAGTGCTTTGAAACACATTGTGTATAGGCGCTATACAAATAAACAATCAATTTTGTATTTGTATTTTGTATTTGTTTTATTTATAACGCGCACCATCCGGCCCAGGGGCATCCGGGCGCAACTTGAGGCAAAGTATACATACATTTACATTTACATAACTTATATACATACATAGAAATATACAAAAGAGTTGTGAAGTAAACAAAGAAATATACAAATTACAGGGTAGCAGTAGCAAATGAGATGCAAAGCGACCTAAGAGTAATATGAGCAGAGAAGGAGTGCCTCAGTTCTGGTCGAAAAGCCAAGATTCAGTTTTCAAATTGAAGGTGTTAAAAGAGTCTTCTGCTCTAATGGCGACAGGGAGAGAGTTCCACAGCTTAGAGGCAAGCACAGGGAAGCTCGTGCCCCCCGCTTTTAGTCATTTGAACCTAGGAATTGTAAGGCTGTGGGTCTGTGCCGTTCTTAGCGGTCGGGTGGAGGAGTGGCGGGAGAGTCTGTTGCAGAGGTAGTGGGGGTCTTGTTGGCCAGGCATTTGTGCGTGAGAGTGAGAGATTTTAGTGCGATTCTCTGCTTGACCGAAAGCCAATGCAAGTTGTTTCTGGAGTCGGAAATGTGGTGGTTTCTGGGAATGTTAAGAGCTGCTCTAATAGCATTATTCTGGGTGATTTGTAGTTTATTCAGATTCCCTTGGCTAGTCCCTAGGTAGAGGGCACTACAATAGTCAGGTTTGGACATAATAAGTGTTCTGGCTAGGGTGACGCTGTTCATAGTACTTAGAAATGGTCTACAAGCTGCAATAAGTTTACACGTATAAGCATAGGCTGATCTGACTGCATTAGTTTGCCGAGACAAGGATAATGTGGCATCAAGGTAAAAACCTAAAGTTTTTGTGTCTTTAGAGACTTTAATGGTATTGCCATCTATGGTAAATGATTGGTAGGAAGGCTCCAGTTTGCTCAGACGTTGAGATGAACCCAAGATAAGGAGCTCGATCTTGTTGTCGTTAAGACATAGTTTGTGTTTGGCCATCCATGCCTGGATAACCAGGTAAATGTCATTCAAGGCTTTGGTGTCAGCTAAATAGTCACCCGTGATAGGGATGAGAATCTGGGTGTCGTCAGCATAGTTGGTGTACGAGAAACCCAGATAATCAAGAACATCAAAGAGCGGTTTAGTGAACACATTGTAGAGGGTAGGTGACACGCGAGAACCTTGGGGAACGCTGCAGTGAATTGGGGCGGGGTCAGCGGCTGCAGAGGGTGAGAAGACCCTCATGGACCTGTTACTCAGAAAGGATTTGATCCATGCTGTCGCTGATTCAGAGAGGTGGGCAGCAGAGTGAAGGTGCTGGCATAAGATTCGGTGGTTGACCAAATCAAAAGCCGCAGAGAAGTAACATTGCCAGTTTCCCATTGTCTTTAATAATCTCAATTTGGGTTTTTAGGTCTATCAGGGCTGTTTCAGTCCCGTGTCTGGGGCGGAATCCGGATTGTTGTAGACCAAGGAGATTATTAGATTCCAAGTATTCTTGGATCTGAAGGTATGCCGCGCGGTCTAGGATCTTGAGCAAGAATGGGACAGTGGTTATGGGTCTAAAACTAGTGGGAATGCTTGGGTCCAGGGAGGGATTTTTGAGCAAAGGTATCACCCAAGCGTCCTTGAGGTTATCAGGGACCGTGCTTGTTTTAAAAGAGGAGTTAATAAAGGCTGTGATGAAGGGGGCCAAGTCATGGGCAGATTCCTTAATGATAGGAGCGGGGCACGGGTCGCCCTGGCAATTTGACGGTTTGATTGTCTTAATAATGTCTACTACCTCCATCATAGAAAGCGGGGAGAAGGCAAAAGGTTTAATATTAGGAGAATCTGGAGGGGTGTCTTTTACCGTAGTGGGTGGGCAGTTGTTCAGCTGCAGACTGTTTTGTTTGTCTTTGATTTTGGCTTGTAGAGTCGAGATTTTATTCAGTAAAGCGGATAGGATGTTAGCACACCATTTACTGTCTTTAATGCAAGTGTCAGTAGGGATGGCTGGGGATTTGAGTTCTTTTAAGATCTTAAAGAGTTCTTTTGTGTTGGAGTCTGCTTGCAAGATGCAGTTGTTCAGGAACCCCTTTTTGTCATTGATAACGGCCTCTTTGTAGGAGAGGGATGCCAGGATAAAGCCATCTTTGTGCTTGTCAGAGGGGTAGCTTTTCCAACGGTTTTCGGCGCAAGGTTTATCTTTGCGGAGCACTCTTAACTGAGGTGTGAACCAAGAGTTAAGGTGTGCAGGAGGTTTTGCCTTCCTAAGTTTGAAAGGGACGATGGAGGTTATAGCCGTAAGCATACTGTGATTGTATGTGTCGGCTAGAGAAGTAGGGTCAGTGCAAGTAAGTGTAGCCGCATTGAGAGCTGGGAGAAGTAGAGAGAGAAGTTTCTCCTTTGTTATATCTCTTTTATTTCTGGTGGGGAGGGCTGGAGCTATCACGGTTGGGGCACGTGGGGCTGCTTCTATATTGAATGTGATAATGTGGTGGTCGGACCATAAGCAGGGTGTATTGGAGAGGACCTTAATATTGCCATTGGAACCGGCTAACCAGTCAATGGTCCTGCCTTTAATATGGGTGGGATCATGAATGTGCATGGTGAAGCCGAAATCGGTTAGAACGTTCTCTAGGTCGGAAGCAATCAATCAATCAATCAATTCACCTTGCACCAACAAAGGCCTTTTGCAGCCCCCACGGGAAGCCAGAGTCCCGAGCAGCCCATCCCAGCAGAAGTATGTGTTTGACCCTTGGCAACAATGATATAGTTTACCATGGTTTCAATGCAGTTTTCCCCACATCTGTCTCCCTTGATTGTAATGTCCTTAGATTCACATTAATCAAAAGAGTTTTTCCAAAGTTATTTCTTAATAAGGTGTAATGGACATGGAGCTTTGCCTCCATGCCATTCACCTTAATCACAGCGAATGTATTTCTTCTCAACTCACTTCTCATCTCACTCACTGACAACACATCATCTATGACACAGACTCACACCATATACAATTCACCTAAAAATGTAAACCTTGTACACTGTCTGCTAAAATATTTGATATTTGAATTAGCTTATCTCAAACAGCTGTGTTCATCTTTCCCTTAATTGGGGTTAGGGGATATTTTGAAAATCAGTGTTGCAAATTTTCGGTTGAAATTCGCTAATCTTGCCAAATTTTACAACACCTGCTAATTCGTGTTTTCCTGCACGAAATGTCCTTTAATTTCTCGAGTTCGTATTTTCCAGTCTACTGTCATTGTGAAATTTCAGATTACACGCGTGCAAAACATGCCAAGCGCCAATGCGACCATCCCTTCCCTTAATCTTTCAAGTGCCTCTTAGTTACATCTTTACTTCCCCTCTTTGCTCCATTTCTCAGAAAGGGGCCCAGCTTCCAGTTACTTAGTGCGCGGCGCATCACAGCACTGCTTGTGCCCACTGGGTAGTCCTGCGAGTCCAGCTGCTGATTGGGGCAGCCACAGTCACTGTTGTGAGGGAAGCACAGCAGCAGCTCACGGCTAGTCTTGGAAAGGTCATCCCTTAGAGTCCACACTCAGTCTAAACAGCAAACCCCTATTCTAAATCAGATGCATGTGAAAGAGCACGGAACAGAGGCATTCCTCTGGCTCGTGCATGGAACCGCGCCAGCATTCTACATTCCCCAATGCCTAGGTCAGCAGAAATGCCTGTGTAAGATGCAACAAGCTCAAGTGGTGTAAAATGAAGACGCACGCCAGCAGCGCCATTGGTGACAACATTCTACTTTGGTTCTTTTCTGACTCGATTCACCAGTAGCACCAGGTCTCCGTCGCTGTGGTTTGGGAGCGCGCTCAGTGTGCAGTGTTCTCACGTCATGTTGTTTACACGCAGAGAAGGCACTGTTGCTTCGTGCGTGCATTTCTCAAGGACTAGTGAATTGCTTGGCCCCCCTGGAAAGCAGCACCTGGGCTCTCGCTCTCTGGTAGCTGGAATTGGGAAGGGCCTTGGCAGAGTGCAGGCTATCTCAGAGCCTTCTCACTATCCATCTTCAGGGGGGCATCTTCTCAGTGCTTCAGGACTCACCCCAAGGTGCTACTAAGTTACGGAGCAGACCTTCCACGTGGGCTTGAAGAACCCAGGCCCCAATAATAGGGTTACATCCATTTAAACATGTTGGAAGCCATCTATTCACTGATGACTGCCACTTTCAACTTCTGGTGTTCTTTTCTGGGGCTTTTGTTTGGGAATGGATTCAGGCTTTAGACCAAAACACAATTCACAATGTCGCCATAAGTGGTTGTGGCAACTGCAGCCCTCACTCTATGAGGCAGGCTGAAGCCATGACTATATAGGTACGCAACCAGATTACATTCACTCACCCATATGAACCATACCTGACTGTAAGGCTTGGTATCGAAATGTATAGAAGATTCCCAGTAGGAAGACCCAGGATGCAGCATGCCAAACTCCACAAGTAAAGGGTTACACTTCAGTGCAGATCACACAGCCAGCTGTGCCAGTAAACTCTCAAAGGGACCCAAGGTACCCGATGGAGCCTGACCTTGAGCGGGCACTTGCATCACTCACATCTCTGATGAGTCCTCAATCACGATACACAAAAAAAAAAAAGTAAATTGTTGGACAACCTAGCTAAGAACAGCCATAAATAACACGTGCATCATGACAGCGTGGAACAACGAGACTTTCAGCATTGCGTTGCTGCAAACGTTATCTTTTTTTTCATCTGGGAACACACTGTGTGTTGTTTATGTCATCTATTGAGTATGTATAATATGCCTCTACAGCAAATGGTGTTTCAAGGCGCAACAAGACAAAAGAGGAGGCTGGGGGGTCAGGGAAGATGAAAAAGAAGAATGATCCTAGTAGGCCTTGTGTCATCGGATCAGATCATGCAAGTGCAGTAACAAGAAGTGCAGGGGAGTGGGGAAGCACGAGGGTGGGGGCAGGCAGAGCAGATGCGCCTTTGCTAAGGAGGGGAGAAAGTGCAAGTTGCAGTGGAGAGCGTGCAAGTGCTGGGGGTGGGAAAGGGGGAAGAGGGTCCCTGGGATAGGCGAGAGCTAAGGTGAGGCCAGGTGAACAAGTGCCATGGGAAGGAGAGTGCAGGGGAAGAAGGTCCACGTGCTGAGGGCGAAGGAAGGGACTGGAGGGCTCAATAGTGGTGCAGGCCCAGCCAGACTAATGCAGGTGAAAGGAGCCTGGTAAGGCAAGTGCAGCTAGGGGGGTGGGGGGTCTGGGCATACTAAGTGCTGGTGTAGACTCGCTGAGTCTCAAGGAACCTACAGACAGTCAGAAAATGAGGCAGAGGGGGATATTTGCTGGGGAGGGGGAGAGGGAAGGAGGAAGAGAAAGGGAGAGTCTTGAGAAGCTTCCAGAGCTTAAGGAGATCTGGCTCAAGTCTGAGAGGGGCAGGGAGGCCATTCCAGAGGGAGGCTTCTGCCCAAGAGAGAGATCTTCTCCCCACTCTTTGCTTGTAAAAGCATCTGACCTGCAGAGAGTTCGAGCTAGACGACAGAAGGGCTCTAGCAGGGAAATATATGGGGAGAGAGAGTTGGATGCAGTGGGGTCCCAGGCCCCAGAAATCCTTGTGCATGATGCAGAGGGTCTTGAACTTGATCCTCACAGCAACCAGGAGCCAATGGAGAGATTTTAGGGCTGTAGAGATGTGGTCCCTGGGCTTGAGGCCAAGGATAAGTCTTGCAGTTGTATTCTGGATTAGTTGAGGGGGTCAAAGAGAGTATTTAGGCAGATTGAGGAAGAGGCGGCTGCAGTGGTCCACCCTTGGGAGGGACCAGAGCTTTGAAGACATTGAGTTTCTGGGGGAAGGTGAGGAAAGGGAAAATGCCTCTGAGGAGGTGAAGCTGGAAGTGGGCCTTCTTACGTAAGCAAACAACCCCAAGATACACACAGGCCATGCCATAACTGACTATCCACCCCAATAAAAAAAAATCCTACAGAGTTTACTAGATCTGCACACATCCACTTTAACTGCAAACCAATCTTTCATTGTTCCATCCACCCTTCAAGGGGTGAAGTCCTAAAAATTAAAGGGGGTGGTGGACTCATCAACAAGCGCAATGGGATGTGACTTCGCCAGAAATTAGCATATCAAGGTGAATTATGCACATTTCATTAAATTGGCTTTTCATAACCACCCAAATTGCACAGGACGAATGGCGTTTGTCTTTCATAAAATCAACACACACACACAAAGAGAGGATATATTCTTCGAATAGTGTTTTTGAAAAATGTTTTTCCTGAACTTGCAGTACCGAAATGGGACATTTCACCTGTAGTTGTTTTGTATTTTTCATCATGTTATATAGTGAAGTGGTGAACTGTCCGGCCTCCAAACCTGAAAACTGTGAAATTCAAAGAGGACATTTAATGTTTCTCATTTTAGCTGATGGGGGACTAAGTCCACCCTCTGAAAAAAAGTGTCTGGACTCCGTCCACCCGCGTGTACCCTTGACTTGAGGCCTGACCCTTACTATTTCCAGCCATTTCTCCCAGAGGACAGAACACCAGGGCTCCATGAGAACAACAGCCCCTGCGCCATATAAAATGCAGCAACATCACATTGTGGGCTTTTTAAAATTCAGGAAACATTTACTCAAAAGAAATAGTTTAAATCATTTAATTATACACATAGTGTGGGTCTTGGGACAAAAATCAATTACTAGTGAAACTGTTCATTACGGATACCTCCTAGAGATCAGGGATTTTTGGAATGTCGATGCATTGATAAGGTAATCTGTTCTTAGCCCTTTAAACAAGAAATTCTTAATTACAAATATAAATATGAAATATATTTTACATATTAAACACCTCCCTTATTCTAGAATGCCATAGCCACTTTCTATAAGCGCACCACCTCTTGGTCAATCAGGACGCCACGAGTAATCTGCGGTACCGACCAGAAACAATGTTATCGCTGACAACGGCATACCCATAATTCTGGGGTTAGCATGATGTGTGATTACCCTTCAAGGTCTTGGAAGGGGGCTTCATGGCTCAGGGAAATTGCCCTTCCAAGGTATGGCTACCTGCTATAACTCAAGCCATAACCTATGGGCGGGTGACTTACCCACAATAATATTGACGCCCCTCGTCTAGCAGATTTAAGTAAAACACACCAGCAAAGAAGTGCAAAATTGGATTTGCTTTTACAATAGAGAAAAGCAAACACATGCTTTGAGAATGGGACTACAAAACCTACATTTGCAAAGAACAAAACAGACATAGCAATTGACATTGGATAATGCCAACTGCGATGGTGTGACTTTTTGCGAGAGACTAGAAGAATGTGCCTGAAACCCGTCTCCGCTACCCCTCATTGCCATGCACAATGTCAGTAATATTTTTTTGTACTCTGTTTATTGCAATTTTGCTATAACAACATTAATCAGTTAACCCACAACAACCCTGCAGGTAGCACAGTAGTACACTGACCTCTCCCCCTCTGCATACATTGGTTATTCACACAGTGCATCTAGTGACTCATTGCAATCAGTACTAAGAGCCCCATCGTAATAATGCCAGCAATACTAAACAGCAGCTCATGCTGTTACTACCTTCCCCAGACAAACTAACCATCCAAAGCAGGAGAACTCCATAGAGTAACTCTCCTGTTCCTGCAGTGAACCTCAGAATGCAGGCAAAGCCCTCTGCAATCGCCGTCCACACCAAAATGCTTTTCGACTATGCAGTTATTTTGCTTCACAGCCTTTATCTTTTCAAAACGATTTAAGTTGCAATTCAAACCAATAAGGATAACTAAAATCATGCAAAGATCCCCAACCTTAATGAATGAGGTGGTGGCACACTGTGTGCTCCTTTGCACGCAACCTCTTTGCAATGCACTCTTTAGGAATGCTGTGCACAGGGCAAAGTTCTGTCCAGTTCACAGGGCAAAGATGTGGCCATGCTTCAGCACCAACAATGCTGGACGACTCCACCAGTGACTCTATCTGAGCCACAATTTAGCCATGTGACTCTTTAGCCCCGCTGCGGCCAGAAAACGTGAACACGTGGCAGCAGAATGTCACCCCACTCCATCTGCTTCGTGCATTCCTTTACCTGCCTCTAGTAGTTAGGAAGGAGGAACTTTTTCATCTGTCTATCCCTTTAAAATAGCATTTTCAGGTTAGGAAATAGCAAAATTAAGTCAAATTAATTTCTGTACTTCTGGAATATGGCACTGTTCGAAAATGAGGGGAGTTGGGAGCTATGTAGCTCCTGGTTATAGCCCAGGAGAGCCTGCTCGTTGGCTTCAAATTAGGAGCGACATTTGGCTTCACAGGCCAACTGGTGCCATACAAATATATCCATATGATATTAATCCTGTGCATTCAGGAATGTGCATAAATAAGCACTAGGACACACTCAGAAGACGTTTAAAGCATAATGGGCCATATTTAATTATGTAATTGGCAGAAGGTTATAGTTTGCCTCATGCTGGAGTTCAATTTGCAGCATGCTATACAATAGCGCCTGCTTTCCAGAGGTAGCTCCTGCCCACTGGGTGATGCCGGATACCCATGAGCTACTTTTGCTCCTGCTAATCAAATCCATATTTCGATCCCTGATATGGCCTGCTCTTTCTTAGCATGTTGTGCCATCTGTCGACTCAATCCTTTCAACATACTTCCAGTAGCAATTGAAAGTCATCAGCACTGCAGAAAAATACGGGTACAATTGAATCCAGTCATTATTGCCAGATGATCGAGCCGGCAAAAGATGCAACGAGCGATTAAGGCGTCTTTATCAATTAGAAGTCTAAATGTCTCACACTTCAGGACTATGAACCAACTGTTTGTTGGAAACAATTGTTCGGTGGGAGATTTTGCTGGATTTGGTCTCAACTTTTGGTGGTCGGCTACACAGATTAGAATAGCTGTCAGGTTATGGGGGAATTGCTGCTCACACTAGCCAAGTGTGAAGCTGCATTAACAGTGTCGCTGCTCGATATCGAGAGTGTTAAAACCTATCACTGTGATCTTCTGCTTACTCTGGAAAAGAGTACACGTTTAGAAGGGCTTAGGCTCCATTGCTGGTAATTAAAAACAGCATTTGTATAAAGTGTGCGACAGGTGGAGGTTCGGGCTCACTTCGGAATAACTGGGAAGGGAATGACAGATTGGGCGCAATGGAAGTGTATCTCGCCTGGGTTCCAGAGATTGTTCTTTAGAACATTTGTGGATGTGGATCGTGAAGATGAGCAACATATGGTCATATCCCGAAAGAATAACAAGTTTGGATATAGAAACACATATTCCGGAATGCCAAGAACATGTTTGACACAGGAATTGATTGCTAGAGACAGCCTTTATACAATGTGATTGAAGTGGGAACACTGAAATGCAAGTTCCACATCAGCATCCATCAATGACATAATTTACATCTTCTTTTACGACCTCAATCTGCCAGGAAACCAAGCCACCTCGAAAACCAGGGAGCCCTACTTGAACTGCTCCACACCATGGACATCAAGCAACTCATCAAAGAACAAACCAGAATATAGGAAACACCCCCAAACTGGTATTCCTCACCTCTACAGCCACTGAATGTCCTGCTCCTCCCCTAAGTTTGGACTGGACAGGTCATGCATCCATACGCATGCAATTTCACAACACATCTCTTCCCACACCAAGGCCAACCCAAACCAACCAAGACAACCCAACACTCCTTCAAGAACCTCTCCATGGAGGAACTAGAAGGAAACCAACAACCAAGCACCACTAAAACTTTGATTCATTAAATATAAGCCCTCCACACTTGAGAGCAAACATTCCATACACAGACAAGAGAAATAACTGGGAAAATGCTGAAGAAAATCCCACCAACTAAAAGATCTCACTATCCTGAGAACCCTTCATTCAGCACACAGGACATTCACTACCACAGCCAGAGTCAACCACTACACAACAACCATCAAGGATGCAACCAGCAAGAGCGAAGCAAATGTCCAATCCATGATGCTCTGCACCAGCCCCATAGCATATCCTGCACTTCTTCAAGTCACAAACAAATGTAATGCTATCGACAACTTTGGCACAGACAATGCAGGCAAGATGAAGAAAGACATTGACAACAGCAAATACACCACAGATGTCCGTCCCACCTACCTGCCAAGGTTAACCACATTCTGGACATTTACTCCAGGAGATCTTTCCAAAAATGTCACAGCTTGAAACTCACCACCTAAGAAGTCAGCATGCCCCCCTCGCCCGCTGTAAATGCCAGCACAGTGGAAGAATGCAAACTACTCATTGCCACTAATGCATGCTAGGCACATGGCTGGATACAATGACAATGGGAATCGTCCTCTCCCTACTGAAGAAGACGACACACACATCCTGGGTCAACTTTCACCCCATTACACATTTACCCTTACTCATACCGTTGACTGTCCTTTCTCTGATTCTCTCAAGAATTGTTTACGCCAAAAACATGTATTTAGTCATGCCGAAGTACCTCATTGAACAACTACAATGGATCCAAAACACAGCGGCTATAATGTTACTCAGGGTCAAAAGGAGGTAACACATAGCAGCAGCTCTTAAAGAACTGCACTGGCCTCCAGTTAAAAAAACAATTAATTTCGAGGACCTCTGTATGGCCACAGAGTCCCCCAAGGTTGAGGGGCAGCATTCAGCCGAAGCAAAGTCTCACATTGCCAACCGAGTAGAGCGCTATAATCCAGAAACTGTGTGGTAATGAAAACCAGGAAATTCTGCAAAGAAGATAAGGAGGCTGCGCCTTTTCCACTAAGGGGGCAAACTTCGGATTACGCTTCCAAGGGAAATATCTGCATATTGCAGGACCACTTGAAAAACAGGAACATAGTAAAAACCTGGCTTTTCAATGCATAATGAACAGAAATCAGATAACATTCAACAAACAGCAGAATTGCCCCTCTCAACAGACCAAATCACACACACAGACATGCACCACAGGAATGCTATATTAGTAACTGAAAGTTTGGTTCAAAACCAACACAAGGCACTCGAAGAATTATCGAAAAGTGATGTGGACAGTGGAAGCACACCCTATTAGAGGAATTTCATAGTGCAATCTAAGAAGTTTAAAGAATAGTTAGATAGTTCAAAAAGGGTTTGTGGTGCAGAGGAGAGAAATGCAAACTTGACACCTAGGTTGTGCAAAATACAGAAAAACAAACAAGTTCCCAATTTGGGAACTCACGTCCCCTGCACACTTTCATATATCTGGAATACCATACCAACAATTCATTGCTTGAAATCACAGTATTTCTAGTAGGTATTTGTATTACTTATATTAAGAGAGAGGATATTTTGAAAAAATTATCATTCAGTCAAATGTTGTCACAAGAGCAAGTCTTCATTTTATTCATGATGGCAAAGCTGTGGAGGGCCCAACGCGTTTCGAGTGTAAACACACTCTTCATCAAGGGCAATTCAAATACTGGAAAAAATGATATACAATATTTATATAGGAATAAAGAAATATGATTTTTTAGATCTACAAATCATTAGTAATTCAAGTTCAGTGAAGAATTATTCTACAAATTCTCAGTCTTTGGTAGACCCTCTACATGTACTAACAAGGTCCCAATGCTATAGTAGGTAATTAATACATACTTAAGTGCAGTAAGGATGTATTGTATAACATAACAATCTGGAGCGAGACATAGTTCCCCTCTGGTTTGTAGTTATTTGATCAAGGATGGAAAAAACTTTTTATTGGGACGTAATAAGAGTCAGATAGACCATGTCAGATTATAATTTCTAGAATATACAGCAAAACTGGAGTAATCTCAAAACTCTAACCTTGTGATTTTTTATAATCTATGACGCTTCTGGGTTCATAAATGATGAATCTTTCTCCGAATAGAAGTCCCTGCTCAAACAGGGAAATGGAATAATTCTAAGCTGGATGCAGTGAGCTATCTGTAGGAAAAAAGGAAAACTTAAATAACTACTAGACTGGATGTCCTAAAAGGTAAGATAAGGGCAAAACTGTGACTTACTGAAGTCTGCGTGATTACTCTTAACCGGTGGTCAAACACAGGTCAGTGTGTGCACTTAACTGATCTCCAGCAAAAGGCGGGATCTACAAAGGTAAGTAAGAATAAAATAAAAATGGAAGGCAGTCAATACTTCGAAGTGAGAGCACTAGCTACTCAGTAGCGGTTTCCAGAAGGGTGGCTCAGTAGAGCCAGAGTCTTCTTAACTGAGTCTTCAGCCAGAGTCTTCAACGGCGTTGCACAATGGAGACAGGATACCCGGGTGGATGTCCGACTCCATTGGCAACACTGCGGCTCGTTAAATACAATGTTGAATGATGATGTCATCACGCGCATGCGCGTGAGACGTCATTAGATAGATCTTGAAAACCTGACGCAATCAAATTATAGGGAATAACCTTATAGACGCGAGTTCATAGTTGGACCAAAGTAATGCTCCAGTTAGGAAAGTGCTCTTAAATGAATTTAAGAATCGAGCTAAAGTCCGTGTCCATCCCTGTTTACATGATGACGTTATCACGCATGCGCGCGGGTGACGTCACATGTAAACAACGGGGTGCCATATTTAAAATCAATAGAGAGGACTGATCCGAAAATATAGGTATATAAAGTTTAATACGGGCCAATGTAATTGTAATGCAGCAAAGGCATTATCATCTCTGGAAAAACGGCTGAAGGGAGAGAGAAAAAAAGGGAAGTGGGAGTTACATAAACTACTCGCGGCAGCGTGGGTGATTTGGTCATGTAAGTGTCTAAAAAAAGGATCTGATCCTGTTCTTCCTTAAAGGAAAAGAGAAGGGGAGCCACAGCGGTGGACTGCAGGTCAAAAATAGACAGAATAATGCATCATAAAAAGACAATAGAGGCTGTCATGGTGTTAAAGCAAAAATATTTGCCAACTGGGTCATGAAGCCCACTGACTGGTTGTAGGAGAGAGTCATGTCTAAATTGAATGGACTAGAGAGAGTGTCGACAACCACTAGACTAGTCGGTAGGCTCATCTTATGTGTGAGTGTATATATGTAACAAAGGAAGGGAAAAATAAGCAGTGATCATCAGAGGAGGCAATTGATAAATAATTACATAGTTACCTGTTTACTGCCCACACAAGGGGTTCACATTCTGATGTGGATAATATGTATCCATGAGAGCAACTGTATTCAATGAAGATCATTCTAGTCCTTTAAAAAAAAGCTAGATTGAGAGATGTGCTGACATCATGTCTATGGTAATCACAACATATATTTACAAAAGTTTGTAACTGATGTAAAAGTCACTTTTGAATACAGTAATATCTGCCCGGATTTGGTTCACACGATAATGGCTGGTAATATGCAATAGAACAAGTGCCAGAAATGAAGGTAAATAGACCCTAGTGGGGAAGAGAGAGGAAGGGAAGATGAACAAAACTGTAAAGTGTGTGTTTTTAAATAATAGGACCCAAGTAGTAATCTTCATTAAGGCCAAGAGGGGACATGGCGTCCAATTTATGAATCAAATAAAGTTCTCGTTGAGCCAGTAGTTTTGGTAAATCGCCACCCCTTGGGAGGGGATGGATCCCTGTGAGTATTGCAAAACGCATTTGTGAGATATTGTGATTATTGTCTCTGAAGTGGCGAAACACAGGTGATTTGAGATTTTTCGTTCTAATCTGGGACTTGTGTTCCGTCCATCTTTCTTTAGCATGTCTGCTTGTCTTGCCCACGTAGTATTTACCACAGGGGCATCGGATGGTATAAATGACATTCTTTTATTTGCAAGTAGCATAACTCTTCAGGGGGATCTTTTTCCCATTGTTAGGATGCCTAATATGGTCTCCCTTTATGACGTTGGAGCAATGTTGACAATTAAGGCATGGGTAGGTCCCATTTTTCTGTTTCATAAATGTCCTCTGGGTAGATTTCTTCAGTCTCTCGGCTTTGATCAACGTATCCCGAAAGTTCCTCCCTACTACTTACTAGAAATACTGTGATTTCAAGCAATGAATTGTTGGTCTGGTATTCCAGATATACGAAAGTGTGCAGGGGACGTGAGTTTCCAAATTGGGAACTTATTTGTTTTTCTGTACTCGAAGAATGATACCAATGACTTGAATAGGGTTGCAAACATTTTAGAAACCATCTATTCAATGATGGCTGTCACTTTCAACTTTTGCTTTTCTTTTCAGAGGTTTTTGTTTGGGAATGGATTCAGGCTTGAGACCAAAACACAATTCACAAACGGGTCCTATCTGGTCTTGACAAGTGCAGCCCTTACTCTTTGAGGCAGCCAGAAGCTATGATTGCATTGGGCCACGACCATATCCTATTTGGATACAACTTGAATAAATCACCTTCAGGCACCAATGTAACTCAAGGAGAATGCCTCATCCATTTCTCTTTAACCTTTAATATCAAAAGCACAGCAGAAGACATCTACCTGCCACAACCACAAAGAATCCCAACACACTTCCCAGAACACAGTCAACAGTGGCCCCATGAGATCGAGCCCACCCAGATCGACTGAACCTCAACTTCTCCACCTTACTCACCACGCTCAGACTCAATCGACCCACCTGCACACAGCTTTTAGAAAGTCTTTTCCCAGACGACAGTAGCGGAGGCAGCTTTTGGTGCTGGTGGGGGAGAAGGAGTGACCAATAGGGTGCAACCGGGAGGCTGAGGGGCACACTGGGCACCAGGGGAGAGCCAGGGGGTGCCGGGGCCCAACTCCAAACAACCCAATTCTATACCTCTAACACCAACTGAGAGATCCAGTCTTTGAACAATGCATGCCCACACTGCAAGCACAAGGTTCCCTTTCTGGACACAAAGTCCTTGATGCTGTTAACACCTCAAACCTAGAAAGCGGCCACCCATGCAGAGCTTGAGGTACTTCCGATCTGCACTATCAACACAAAGCCCCACAATCTTGCTTTTTTCTTCTCCTCCCAATCAACCGAACCCACCAACTATGTTTCTGAGTTGTCAGTGTACCTGGAAAGCATGCATATGGCAGCTGTGCATGATATGAACCATGAACCCTAACTACATATCATGATGTAACCTATAGTAATTGCTAAGAGTTTTACCACCCAGCTGTATTAAAGGATCACTCAGCACAACAGGAATACGTATCTGGTGTCCAACCTCGATGTGTCAAAGAGACTGCCACCGTACTAGTTATTAACAATGCCCTCCACATACTGGACAAAAGAGATCCATGCCTACTTGTCCTACTCAATCTCTCTGTCACCTTTGATACCATTGACCACGGAGCACCTCTCAACATTCTTGCAACCAGCATATCACCAATAGAACTATTCTGCAGAAGTCCATCTCCTACTTCTATAAGAGACACCAACTCTTCCAGATAGGCCCCAATAGAGGCTACCTGCACACATCTAACACCTGCCGCTTTTGTAACGACCCCGACCAACCAGAAACATTACGTCATCTCTTCCTATTGTGTCGAGGTACAGACAAATTCAGATCCCCATATATATTGCATCATCTAAAGAATGCCTACCTGAGGGAAGAAGATCTCTGGTGTGAGCGCTTAATAGGAGGCTTGAGACCTTCCTGGACCATTGCAGCCACAATCATTTTAGATCAGATCTTTGTAAAAGCAGCACTGCAGCCTCCCCAGAATGGGTTAACACAAACAGATTGTGGGGAGTGATCCTCCTCTGTCCTGTTCTTTTGCCTTCGTCCTCACCTTTACCATCTGTGTTTCCACCCTGGCTTTCATTGTTTACCAGTTCTTCAGTTTTACCTTCTACCTTTACTTTTTCTACTACTATTTCTGCTTTTACCTTCGCTTTTACTTTCGAAATCTTACGTTACTTCCTTCTTTTTTGTCGTTATTCACAACCTTCTATCCTGTTCATCTTCTTTTAAAAATCACTTTGGTGATTATATACTCGTAATAAAATAAATAAATAAATAAAAATAATAAATTGAGGCTACCTGCACACAGTAACCTACAGAGTTAAACAAAGCTTCATCCTGCCCCTTCCATGGAACCTCTTGCGATCCCGTCACCAGTACAGATGTCAAGATACACCGTCATGCAGATATCAAGCAGCTTCACGTGAAGACCAAATGCATCAATGACATTCATCAACCGGAGGCGTCTTTATGGAAGAGCAAATGGGGCCCAGCCTGCATCCTGGGAGGTGCACACACCTCCCAGCATGTGGTGTTTGCCCGATCAAAATAAGGGCACATTTCTTTCAGAACAAATAACACATGCCATGAGATTGTCTAGTGTGCTGCAGAGGCTCTGAGCTTTCTGCCTACCGGTTGCTTACAACTATGGCCTGATCTGATCAGTACATCCTCTGCTGTGCTCTATCGTCTGTCTTCACCGTAGTACACATACACAAATGCCAAGCACTGGCAACATGTCTTACTACCAAGGCACAGTACTCGAGTTGTTTGAAAGATATATTCCCAACAACTTAATTACTTTTGACTTATTCAAAAAAGAATTATTTACACCTTAGTCAAAGGAAATCAATTCTCAAGACTACTGAGTTACAAACAGGTCCCAACACCTTTCAAAAAGGTACATGCACATAATATTTATTATATTAAAACTAGAAATGTGCTACTCCATCTGACCTATAAAACACTATTTAAAAGCAACACAAACTTGTGGTGCACTATTTACATTAACCATAATTATCACCATAGTAGAGTTCCACTTTATAAGGTAACATGTAATGATAGTGACTAAGGTCCCCAAAGCTCAGGGACAACATCTGTAGTCGACACTAGGTGTTTAGGCCATTCAAGTGCTACACCTCCTTTTGTTGCATTTGTATGGCCTTCATCAGGGCAGGTTAATTTGGCAGAAGTGAATGTATGGCCATGCAACAGTGTATCATCGAAGTGATAACAATGGATCTGTATGTTGCTTACATTATCACACATTTGCATCTTTCAAACTTCATCCAAAGGGGACTTAATCCCATTCATATTTAAAAACCTGTGCATTTTGGCACAAATCCTTGAAATTCAGCCTTTGTCTTACGTGCACGACAAGCAGGCTATGCCCAATGTTGATCTAACTAGAGCACAACGTTTGTTCATCTACTATAGCACAACTCATGTACCATTTTCACCTATGCATGTAGAATATATTATCATATGCAATAACCATTGCTGAAATGTATATGAGCACGTTTGTGCCACAATTATTTCTATTACTATTATTATTATTATTATTATTGTTATTATATTAAGAGAGCTGACCTAGCTTCCAGAAGCAACAGAGTGCTTTACAATCATAGGGGGAAGTACAAGGTTAGGGAGCAGAGATTCAAGCGAGTGGGGATCTAACAACAGGGCAGGGAGGGCAATTGTCAGCAATGAATCTACAAGTAACTGGGGAGGAAACAGTGGGGATCAGGTAACCCGGTGTCGGGTAAGGCAGGAGACATTCCTTGAAGCAGACAGTCTTGATCTCCTTCCAGAACTGTAGAAGCGAAGGGTAATGGTTCACACGATAGCTTGATGTGTTAAGTACTTGTTGCAGAGATTTGTGCCAGGTTGCCATAGCAGCCAGGCAGGCTCAGCCTTTCCCCCATCAGAGGTTGATTGATAAAAACTATCTACAAAACAGTGTACCTCCACCAGGAAGCCCTTCCCATAAAAACGAACAGCATCATTATGGTGTAGGTCTAAAGCTTAGTCCTGTCAAACAAGGGTTGTAAAAACTGGGAATGCACCCCAAGAGCATAAAGCATTAATCAAGAGAGTTGATGAGGCAGAGAAATGTGAAACTTGGGAACAAAAGTGTCCAGGCTCATATCCAGGTTTTGCCACCGAACTATACTGATATCCTGGTCAAATGTTATTGCACCATGTAGTACTGTGCAGTCTTCTGTGAACATTCTGGTGAATTGCTTATTCCACTGTCTGTGCTTTCTTTTCATGTAGACCATTCCAGTGGAAGGGGTCTTAAACAGGAGAGTGCTGGCCAAATGTCACCAGAGTACTTACCTTCAGATCTGCTTGTTTGACACAAAAAATGGCTTGCTTTCATTTACTATTTCAAAAGTTCTTCACATCATGACTAACAATCTGCAACTCTTTGACAAACAATGACTATAATCGGGTGACCTGGTCACACTGTTCCTATTGGTGGGTGTATTTAAACCTTTAGAAATACAGTAGTAAAACTTATCTGACTTTTTGGAGCCCCCCATTCAATAGTAGTCTGCTACTTTTACACTTCACTCGATGTAGGAGAATCTAAAGCTACTGTAGACTCCTTCTCCCTTTAAATAGTATGATTTTAGAAGCATCTTTTAGAAATATTGCCATTTTGGGTTATTATGTGATGTGTGCACTTTCCATACCAGGGTTCATGAAAGTCAAACATTAAAAATAAATTACACCTTGCTGCAAGAACTGGGAGTCAATGTGGTTAATACCTGAAATTGCAGACGTGTCTAAAATTCCACTTCAACATTTAACCAAGCTGTGTGATCCTGAGCAACTTGGTTTATCTCATACTGCTTGATCGTCAAAACTGCCTGTCCCCAAATATTTCAGAATTGTCAGGCCCTTAGAGTGATGTAGCTCTCTTGGTACACTTATCAAAAAGCCTCGATCATTGAACTAAATTGGCTATGGAGTTGCGTCATTCATAATAAAAGTGACTATTGGTAAATTGCACACCAGAAAGTCTTTTGTTTCATTGCTCGCGCGTGGCAACACCACTTGATCTTCGCATATGTGCACTTTCCTGGTAACTTGTAATCTGTAGCTGCTATCTATGCTATGTTATCAGCTTCCTCGCTGCTCTCTCCGGTGTTCAGTTCTGTGAGACTCAGTATTTGAGGTCTGTGTCTAAGGTGGGCAAAGTGGACATTTTTCATGCTGCCACTGATCGGTGTCCTGCATCTACTCTGAAGCCTACATATCTTCCTCGTGGTTGCTTTTGTTAAAACGTGTCCTCTGCCTAGTCCTAGGCTAGAACGCAAGTACCCTTGTTGTGATCTGCTAATGTTGCCCCTGCAATGCCTCTTGTTTATTATTCTGACTCCAGCTCGGATAACCGGTTTAAGGGCACTTGATGGGACTTCTCATTCAAACATCAATCATTGCCATGGAAGCATATCAAGCTATGGGTTATAATTATGGTGACGGTGGGAGGAGGAGGGGTTTAACAGAAATTCTTGGATCCCTAAATGTCTTGGGTTTTCGCCCCAAATGTGAGTGTGCCCCAGGCCCCTCTCTCTTCTTTTAGAATTCCAGCCACACTGGTGTCCTCTGCGGGGTCCCTTTTTATTCTTGATTCCTGCTTAACAGTTAAGTCAAATGTAGTCCAGCTCTTCTTGGCCTGGCCAGGCCATTTCTCACATATACCCAGGCCAGAGAGGGACCACTCAACACCACCCTCCTCCACAGCCCAGCTTCAAAGGAAGAGAGCGTTCAACAACCTGCAACGTAACGTAACGTAATAGGAGATTCACTGTTATCCTGAGGTTCTTCATGCTATCCCCTCTCTTATCAATAAACACTAGTTACCCGGAAGGTATTTTTTAAATCCCAACCCGGATCTCTATTTTCCTTCATATCACATCATAAACATAGCATACATGTCCCTCCCCATATTCTTTACCTGTCAAAATCCTTCGGCAAGGCTTCCTGCTCCACCTTCCCCGACATCAAGATGCCTGGGAGCCTTCGGCTCAGGCATTCAGAGCAGGTCCCTTCTACCACACTTCCCTTTGCCATCCATATGCATGTGGGGCTAGGAGGGTCCCTGGGGTGACCCCTCTACCTGGATGGCCTTTGTCAAACCACCTTATGTACTTCACTCCCTAAGCCAGGGATCGTATGCAGACACATCTGCCACCCTTAGTGCCTTGCGCTGGTCCCTCTCAGCCATAACTCACTGCATTTTACAATACTGAAGCTACGGCTGTTTATATTTATTCATTGTGCATTGTAAGGCGTTTATACATCAAGTAAATTGTGTTTCAAAACGCCCACAGAGAAAATGAGGAGAGAACATGGGAATGAAAGGCAAATATAAACAATAAAAGAGAGAGGCAGTCCTACTAGGCCTTGTGAGCATTCAGAACGTGCAAGTGCAGAGTGTTATATGTATATATACATCATTGTTTACAACTAGCTAAACTCAACACCTTGATACAATAAATATTCATGTGTACAATTATAAATGTAGTATATATGCAGCTGTAGCCAGCCATACTAGTGTCCATGTCCCTTTACCCGGGGGCTGGGCAGAACACTGTGAAATGTTCTATTTAGGCCAAATAGACTGGTCCAGGCTCCATATGACCCATTACCCATGGTAACTGACATTGTCGCTGCCCTGGATATTGCATTCAATGCCCTGTAGGGGGAGCGATCATCACCACTGCAGCCCTCATTGAAAATACTCAACTCCTGGTGGGCATACTGTTAAGGATTCTAAAGAGGCGTCACACTCCAGACCAGGACTCCTTTGACTGGTAAGGGATGTGGAGCACCATAAAAAACGCTTTTAAATTAATTTGGATTCAACTTTGAGAAGACAGCCAACCTGTCTCACATCCCCCTTAATGTACACCCCGTGTCGCAATGGACCATGAACCAGGCAAATGTGTAATAATGAAATATTTATTTATTTTGATTTTGAATAAAAATCAAACACATTCAATATGGGGCGCAATCACCAGGGTGGTGATAATTACATAGTAAAATGAAAGAATACACTTAGTTAACCTTCTAACATAAGAGACACAATGGACAATTGAAAGAAAGCAAGATAACTTTTTGTGTAGTGCTTTTTAACGGCACCACCGTTAAGCATTCCCCCTGCAACACCCCCTCCAACCCCTGTTAAGCAAATTGTGTGTGGGTGGAGTAGAGGAGCAAGGAGTCAGGTATAGTATGCAAAAATCGGATTGAAAATCCGACCTACCACCCCTGAATGGGAGGCAAAAATCGGATTAAGCTCCCTTGAAAAATGAGCTAAATGGCACTCAGAATTACTGAATGGTGATTTTACATGTGCGGTTGAATGGATGAGGCAAGAAGGTGTATGGCTGTATCAAAGAGCAAGAAAACTTGCAAGCTACAAGGCAATTAACTAAACAACGGGCATACAGTGTAGAAAATCGACTTTGGAAGGAAACACAGTGCAGCAAGAATCACAGGTGGCAAAATTGCAATTGTTTTCTTTCACAGGTTTAAAATAGCAAAAAGGCTTGGAAAGTGAGCGAAACAGACAAAATGGGAAATCGGTTTTAATGCTAATGTTCAACGGCACATCACAGGTATGATATGAAAGTGAAACGGTAACTCTGCATGGATGACAGTATGGGATTCTTGAAGGGAAAGGAAAAATTGGCTTTTTAAAATGAAAGCAGTTGCACGGGGAAAATCAGTTTTAAAAGGAAAATGGCAAGTTTTATTGAGACTACACTATACTATTTCTAGTGGATATAAAAGAGGAACGCTGCCTGCGAAAAAGGTTAATTTGCAATTTTAACCCCTTCACGCTGTGTCTCTTTATATGGGAATGAATTAATTTATTTCAAATAGTACTAAGGACTTATATAGCAGACTGAAATGATTTGGAAAGAATGGTGCTAACACACGGAAATTAACACAGATTTTCCTAAGGACAGGATACACAGAGGATTCTGACAATTTTAAGGATTTTGCTAGGATATTTATAGGATTTCTATGGGATTGGACATAATACCAGGTAACAAAGCAGGGGATGCAGTTTTTTGGTTACTGGGGAAGGGAAATACAAGCACTTGAATGGAATAGTTTGGACAGCCAGCTCACCTCGGGACACAGGACAAAGATCTGGTCACTTGGGCAACAGCTGGACTCTCCTGTAGGGACACAGCAGGGCAACCGGGTCTGGTCACCGTAGACAGCGGGGTGAATTAGCTGGGCAAAGCAGGTCTGGTCCCTGGATAATCCCAAAAGGGTTTAGCCTTTCCCCCTTTTTCCCTAAATTATTGGGATTTTTGTTGGGTTTAATTCTGGATAAGAGGTTCAGCCTGGATCTGCTATCAGCTACCCCTGTCCTGGCACTGGAATCTGGAATCTTACAGGGTGAATATGGAATGTCTGAATCTCTGGATGTTGATTCATGAATGCTGGATTTTCTTGAATCCATGTCTGTCTGTATGTCTCCACCTTAGATAGACTGGATGACATCAGATGATTTTTACTATGTGGACAGAACTAAGCTAAACATACCTCTAAATCGGATAGGTCAGCCTGTAACTGTCGCCACCTCCCTGTAAGCAGATTGGACTGAAGGAAGTGACTCAGTTTTAGTGTGTGTGTTTTTATGAGGTGCATTGTTATGGCATAGTTACTTTTACCAAAATCAGTTATGACACAAAACCCCTATATTTACAATTGTTATCCTCCTGAAAATTAGATAGGCAGACTCCATATTTTACAAGGAATATGCTGTTCCAAATCCCAAGTCGGTGAAATGCTGTTTAGTCAGTCTGGCAATCTTTCGCCATTTCCATGGAAAACATTTCACCTACATTTCTACAATTGTCTACATATATACATATTTTCATTAAGTTTCAAAACTGTTCCATGAATGCTTTCCCCAGAAATGGCATTTCACTGGCATTTGCGTCCACCATATGTCAAACAAATCTACAATGTCTTATTTTAATGGCGCAAAAATGACATTTAAAACGGTCATAATTTCACATTACTGTTTCTTTAGATTACTGAAATAAATGTCATAATATGAGCAGTCTTTGAAATCAATTGGGCTGGCTTTGTTTCCAAATATGGGCAGTCTTTCCAACCCTCAGCTCTGGTCAGCTTTGCTTAGGGTTGCTATGGATTCGTCTTTGATCCTAGGCTGCTGAAGATGAAGAGAAGTGTCAGAGGAATTCACACTTCAGTGGCAGGGCTGTCCATGGTCCCATGCTAGAGGAAATGGCATTCCGTCTAACAAGGTCGCAAATTCTCACACCTTGGTCCTTTCATTGGGAAAGTGGCTTCCTTTGAAGTGTTCTCCTTTTTCCAAACTTGTTCTGCTGGTCTCAAACAGCTTTCCAACATGTTTTTTTCTCTTTCTTTTACAAAAGCCAGTCTTCTTGTAAATAAATATTTTATACATTTAAACCAAAACCTAAAATACTATTTCTCTGCCAGTATTTGCGATAATTTCACATTTTAACTTTCAAAGTGTTATTTCACTGCTGTGGCAAAAACCTTACACGTGTTTATTTTACATGGGGATTTCATCAGATGCAGTTTCTTTAACCCGCATTTTCAGAACACCGCATTTTCAGAACAGCCTGGACAGATCAGTTTCATGGCAGGGAAAGGTGCTAGAAATAGTTTTCTTTTCTAATTGACGCATAGCCAGGGAGAAAAGCTTTATTTTTTAAGACCTTTGCACGGGTTAATTTGTTGCAAAAGTAAACGCGGGTCATTCAGCCTGAAATTAATTTCTCTGCTGTTCATAGAGTTTGCTTGACACACAATGCCTTCAGTGAGGAATGCCCTCCTTTGCTGGTGTACAACCTGAAGATAGATGGGCATGGAACCAACCTGTGTAATGTTGAAAAGATGGAAATAGCATCAGTGTGCAGTCATTTTAAACACAAGACTTGTTTTCTTTCAGTTAGAAATCTTGAGCTTTCAGCATAGCAGCGATGCACCAGGCTGCTTCTGAATTCTTCTTTTTGGTGCACATAAAGAAAATAACTGCAGCCATTCTCGGGGTGTTCTGTGTTTCATCTTGCCCCATATGTGCTCAACAGAGCCAGCGCAGCCATTATTTTTGGTATCTGCTAAAAACGCAGTTTTTATGCAAGGGAATAAGTGCCCAGCAGAGCCAACAAAGCCATTCTTCTTGTAACTGCTAGAAATGCAGTTTGGTGGTGCAGAGGAGTTCTGCCGGGCTGGTAAATGTACCCCACAATCCTCCCCAACACCCATTTCACCACATGCCAAGGAGGAAATCCTGATGGGCGGCTCTGGCTCATTTTCTTTGTGCGGTGGCACCGCTGAGCAGTAGTGCTTGCATCCCGCTCCCCTCTATTGAAGTTCTCTTAGGCCATATTCTCCCTGGTGACACCATGCACATGGCCCTGATCTGTGGCTTCAGTGGTCTTTGCCTCTCCACCCAGGCCCTCACTCAGCTGGGTGGGGTGGAGGCACAGCTGGCTCCTCTATGCCCTCTCCATCTGTCAATGGGGTGAGCATATGCCTCCTAGGCCAACTTGTGGGCTCGGGATGCCCCCCCAAACGTGGCTGGGGTTTGCAGGATTGATGGCTCTTCACAGCCCACCCTATCCAGCTCTGTGGCGTGCTGGCTTAACTTCAGGCCCCCATCTTCTGCCCAGGGGGGTTTAGAGGTCTTCTGGGCTCGACCCGACTGGCCCCAGGGTGGGCCAGTGTGGCCCTCAGGCTGCTTCCATCCCCACTGGCCCGCTCTGCTCACACGGACCGTGTTTTCGTTTTTAGGTGTAGAATCTTGTTAAGGTACGTTTCAGTAAAGCACATAATCACGTTCATACGTAAATAAACTATGTTTAGAACAATCCTTTAGGGTCTGTGCCATTATTTCTAGTTCCTTGGCCCTTTTAGAGAAAGTGACTACCCATGCCCTAATTGGGACAGAGGATACACACATGTTTCTTGCACACATGTTAATGCCATTTTCTTGCAGTTGGCACCTTCACCATTGGCTCTTTTGAAGTCTCTGATTCACCCTTCTCCCTGTTTAATATCTGGTTCTTAAAAATGTGAGCACACTAGCCCTCTTTTGATTCCTCTCCACTGTCACCCAATGCACTTTCATGCAATTTTCCCCATACAGGCTTTTCCTGCCACTGTAGCACGTGCTTGGAGATCCCTTACTTCTTCAACTCACCTTCAGCCTTCTTTGTTGGCCTTTCAGATGGTCTTTGGACTAATTTATTTGGTTACATGTGATTGCATCAAATGAAAAAATAACTAACACTTTTTAACTAAACATGTTTAACAAAAAAAAATACTGATTTTGTTTTTTTAATTTGGGCTCCCTCAACTCCCCCGTTTCCCTTTGTTTATAATCCCACCCGAATGTTCTCGCCACCCATTTTAACCCCTTTTCCCATATGTATTTCACAACATTCAATATTTTTTTCGTTCAAAATGTTTAGATAAAATTGTTGTTCGTTATTTTCCATTCGACAAAATCACTGCATATCATTTATTTCCCATTTCCTTTCATTACATCGTTTTCTCACTCATTATTTGGTTAAAAATGTTTTTTACTGTCTCCATGGACATTTCATATTGTATGTGCTTTTTAAAATTATACAGGGTGACGCTACCTCTGAGTTAGGCTGGGCTTCAGACATTGTGTACATAATTAATAAGCCCAATGGATTCACACTTCATCTCTCACTCAGTGCAAAACCTCTCAGCTTCACTTTTTATTGAGACAACTCATTCAAAACATGTCCACAAGAAGAACTAAAGCAGTCCCCCACTCACCCTACACTTCAGCAAGGAACTGAAGCGCCTACATGGCTCCAACAAGCAACCCTTGTATCCCTCTGCATCCCCCTCTCCTACTCCCTTACCGATCCTGCTAATCTCTGCCGCCACCCATCCCCCGTGTCCCTTTTGAACAGCGCTCCATTGTTTCCCAACAGCATTCACGATTTATATTACCATCCATCCATATAAACCTGCGCATCTCGCACGCTGTTTTTGGAACTATACATGTAAATATTGAGTATGTCGTTCTTTTATTGTATCCCCCTCTTTTTACAATTATCTTGAATAATTAACCTTACAGATGCAATATAAAAGGTACTTTAGTGACCCACTTTCCTCTATATAAATGACAACCTTTGTAAGTGCTCCACTGCCCAATGAATAACAGCGCTTGTGCGTGTACTGTGTAATACCCATCAGTAACAGAAGATGGCAGGAGAGGGCTATCAGCTGTGCGTCCAGCGCCTGGAAAGACGTGCTCGCTAAACTCATCTCCATGCGCTTACGCACAGAGAGCGCTTACGCTCCCAGTTGCTATGAGCGCTGTGATTTAGGCCGTGGGCACGTTGACAATATCAGAAAGCCGGAACATTTCAAAGATCAAAGGTTCTGAATCATAAATATTTCATTTGCGCTAAGTGTACCTTCAGGATTTCTCGGTCCAGCTGGGTGGGCGGCTTCTTTGAAATGCATTAATCAAGCGGACATCCAATTACACGGCGGCATGACACCATCTGGGCGAGGTTCTGTCACGCGGTACATTGCGGTGTGCCTCACTTCGAAACAGCCCACGGCTTTTGGCGATAATTAAATGATATCCAGGTTCCACGGAGCGCCAATTAATGCTACCCCCGAGTTGCTGCTTGCTACCCCTGTGAACCGCTTTGCGCCCTCAAGCTACGCAGATAGTTCTTGCTAGTTTGAGCACCTGCGGCCCTGTCTGCTATTCATGGCTATTTATTAACGCGCCCCAGCCTCGGGATTGGACTGGACAACTCTACAATGCCCCAAGCCCTGCAAGCCCAGTGGGATCTCTTGGGGCACGATTGTTTAAAGTGCACTATTTAACAGCACTTTTAATAGTAAAAAATGTGGCACACATGCACTGTCTCTGGGCGGCCCTGGATCATTAACTTGCATCACTGGTGTAGCCAGGGGAGCAACCAGCGTTGAAATGTTAGGGGTTGGGGGGAGATCCAGTATAGCCAGATGTACTTTTTCGGATTGTGGTGTTTGTGTGCTACAGCAGCATTACTTGGCAAAATTACTGTACAGTCATTGTTGCAAAGTAAATGACAACATGGTAGCAGGGTGCAGGAAGCAATAAAGGACCGGTCTCCTTAGGAAGGATGGATTCAGTGAGGGCTGCCTTTTACTTTGAAGGATGATTTTTTGAAACATTCAGGTCTATGAAGTATAAATCCTGCCTGTTGTCCAGTAATAAAACACTGCATTTCACCTGTTCGATTCTGGGAGTTGTCTAACGGATGGAAGAATGTGCAACACGCGTACCCCGTGAAATAGTGGGGTTGGGAGAATTTTCAAGTCCCAGGAATGAAGCAAGGCCTAATACCTGAAGGCTGTATGGCGCCACAGATTCCTAGAGAGAGACAGAATCCTTCTCCTGTAGAAAGGATGGATTCTGGGCAGGGGCGCCAAGTACGCGGCTGCTCCGGGGCCCTCGCATGGGACAGGCCATCTGTGTACCGAGAAAGGCCATCTGCGTAACATTCCCTATACTTTCAATGGGACTTTTTTTGGGGGGCGCTGTCACCCCCTGTGAAAGTCAGAAGTTGGTGACCCTGATTCTGGGTATTTTTTTCAGGGACAAAGACAACCTAATCTAATCTCTGTTGGAAGTAGTGGTTCTGGAGATGTACCCAGGGACAAAGGTGCCTTTCAACTCTAGGATGGAAGGATTTGAGGGTTTTGTAAATGGCCAAAAAACATTCTACCTGTAGAAAGAATGGACTCTGGGGATCAGCACCAGCACAGTAAACCTGCCATTAAAATGTGAAATTGTTCAAGTAAGAACTATGCAAACACAACTTATCGTTATGTTGGAAGAGTTAGTTCTGTTAATTAGCAAAGAGGTGACAAACCAGTCCCCTTTATGCATTATTGATCCGGGAGTGGACCCAGGATAATCAGCTAGATTTGTGTGGGAGGGATTGATTTTGGGATTCACCAGATACAGAGAAGTTCACCACCTGCAAGAGTGATGGCTTCTGGTGATTTAGACAGAGAGAGAACCTGCGCGGAAAAAATCTGGGGGAGATTCTGGAAGCTAAAGGACTTAAGCTGAGCAAAGCTGCCACATGGCTAGCACAGACCAAGCTGAAGACCACTGCCAGAGGTGCCATGGATTAATAATGACACACAATTACAATGGAATTAAGAATTTAACAAAGAATGGATACAAGTGATTAAAACAGGAAATACATTCTATCACCTTTAGGAAGGATTGCTTCTTGTGTTCACTCAGGGATATACAACATATCATTTAGAGAAACTAAGTGGTTTGTGTCTTCGAGCAGGCATCATACCAACCATAGTAAGGACACCAGGGAAGTCATTTCACCAAAATGCCAGGGGTAGCAGAAGTGACATCACACGACCCTTGATCCCTGATGACTGATGACATCACAGGAAGTGATGTAATTTGACCCCACCCCGAAGTGATATCGTGGGAAGCGATGGAACACGACCTATTATCCGTTGACAAAACAGGAAGTGGCATCACATAGCATTGTACACTACGAAAAATATGGTTACGATATCACTATAATGTGATGTACACTTCATACAAGAATGGATCGCTATATGTATCGTTAAGATCATTGTGTATAGGCCCATATTACCAAATTACTGTGAATGCAAGCAGACGTCCATGACCAAATGATAATGATGTGTTATTATATAGCACTTACGCTTAAGCTCTTTATGTAGAAAAAATATACACCCAATATCACACAACCTGTGTTGGTACCCATTTATCGACCTCAGAAGGATGAAAGGCTGAGTTGAGGCGTTTAAGAACAGACTAAATCAGTGACTCACCCCCTAAAGTGTGCCTGAAATAAACCTTTAATGAGTCTAGCAATTATTGTATAGAATTCCAGAAAGACACATTATTTGGTATTCCTATTCTTTCTTATTTAGGGTCAGTGCTGAAAGTGTTAGACTTGTGGCACTCCTGTTCTTATTTTTCTTCTTTTTTTAAGGGGCCTGAACAAGAAAGCCAGCAACTCCAGAAGTAAAGAGCCACATGGTGCTGGCCACAGCCCAGGAGCTTGCATTACAAAAAAATATATATATATTTTTTTATTTTTGTTAGAGGTCGCAAGGGAGACCACAGAGGTCGCAAGGGAAACCTCAGAGGTTGCATTTGCCACCTCTGCCGACCCCTAAATGACATCCCTGAAGGACAGGTTCTTAGAATCACCCAGGGATATAAAATTGTTGAACTATAGCAAAGGTGGATACTTTGTGTTCACACTGCTGGGGAAACCGTTGTCCCTAGGAAAGATGGGTTCAGGCAGGAATGGAGAATCTGCCATTTGCAGAAATAATTCTCTCCAGTGACTTAGACCTCTGCCTGTAGGGAGGGTGGGCATCTGAGGATTCACTCAGGGGGCATCCAAACCGGTCAAGTGTGGGAAGGATGGTTGCTGGTTATTAAGCCTATAAAATAGTTTGGCGAGTTAAGTGCTTGACTCAGACTTTTGTATTTAGCGTCGCAAACAAAGGTTTGAAGCCCAGCAAATCCAAATCTGCCCTTAACATTTTTTAGCTCTATAAATTGACTACCATTAAAATAACAAATAACACGTATTATCATAGGACTTAAGGATGGGAGAAAACCAGCAGGACACACTCCACAAAAGCTATGTTTTTAATATAGAAACTGAGACACTTTCCAAATAGTATAGACCAGTGAAATGAGCACATAGTTACACAGCATACCAACCTTCAGTCTCCTGTCGCAGGGTTACACATTCTCCACCTCAACGACAGGATGGGATGAAGTTTTTTACCCGAGGGTCTCAGAGCCTTTCACTTGCACTGAGCGATGGGCTCAGTGGATCAGAGCAGGTAAACAAAGCTGTTCACTTCAAATAGCAGATTGGTCCAATGAGGCTGGAAAAGGACAAATGATTTGACAAAGAAACAGAACTTTCCCTCTCTGAGAGTTTATGGACTCAGCGCTGAACCTTTGTAAATGGGGCCTCTCAATACAATCTATAGGGATGAATGGGTTTAGGAAATGAGCACATGGATCGATATCCATATTAACACCACTCCTCATTTCGACTGGATGCAGTTAAGGGAATTGCATGCGATTGCCTAACTCACCACCCCGCCATTTGAAAGGCTCAAGACAAGAAATTACCAGTCAACTACTGTTTGCTCTCTATCTGTAAGAAAAGACGGTGTCCATCTGTAATGCCCAGATCATTTAAACAAGTCACACCTGTGACCTTTAGATCAGACACAGATCACAGAATTGAGAGCTTGACCCGTAGAGCTTTTCCACACTGCTGTCAAATTAAGAAAAACAAGTGCCTCAATACCTCCCCCATCCACCACTCAACCAATATAGTCCACCCCAGCCACCACTGCCATATCACTGCTGCACTCCTTGTCCGTCAACCCGCCTGAGCATCGTCTAGAATCCGGTGCTCTTTAACAAAAGATTGTAATTGGGAAGTTGCAAACTGCTTCCAGATGTTTTCTCGGATAGGAGAAATTGAATGGAAATTCGATGTGTTCTCAGGATACACAGAAGGTTTCTTCAATAGTGGTGTAACAGCAGCAAACTAAAACCGCTCCAGAAAACATTCAGATGGAAACGAGCGATTAATAAAAGTAGCACGGCCAGGAGAGAGCATGCTTTTTCAACAATCCTAGCAGGGCTGGGCACATGGAGAGAGCTTGTCAGTTGTGGCTTGCCCTAAGTGTTTTGCGCCTTGAAACACTTGTGTATAGGCGCGTTATAAATGCCATATCATATCATATGATATCAAGCTCTAGAAGTGCGGCTTCAGAGATAGGTAGGAAGGAGGTGAAACGTGCCGAAGGGCCCAATCGTTTCCTTTAATTTTTGACCACAGTAACACTATCCTGTAGTAATTCAGCGGAGGCAAGTTGAAGCTGAATCTTACTGATTTTGTCTGAAAGAAAATCAGTGAGATTGTCACAGAGAGGTTGAGAAATAGAACCTGATTTCTGTATTCATTCACATTCAAGCCTTGTTCTCCCTCCAGAGAGATCTCATCCAAAGGCGAGGTGCACAGTCATATGTCCCTTTGTATCAATCCACACCCCACCTGTGGGACACTTCCTTCCACCCCTTTGACTTTTCCAATATTTGTCCTGCTCTGTGCACTGCCCACCCCTTTCCACAATCAACTTCATCATCCATCAGCATCATTTTCCATGCACTTCACCAGTCCAATCTAGCTGGGTGATAAATGTTTAAAGAAATGGTTCGGTCAGAAATTTGTATTGTCCCTACGGGTCGGCCATGTGTTTTTAAGCCTAAGTCGGTCGATCGTAGAAAAATTTCCTATGGACCTTACCCGAGTTTTCGTCTGCTAAACACACGCGAAAACAAGCAGCAGGGCGCTGCCATTTTGTGATAATCTTATCACTTGCCCCATCGCCCTGGCTGACCTGCTTTTGCGGCACTAAATCATATCCGCCGCCCCTGAGCCTGTCATCAGCACATGCGTACCGCCCATTTCCCAACGCCAAAGCATGTATCGTGTCAACAATCGCTGCGCTTCAGCTAATGACGTGTCGCCATGGAAATGGCAGGATGCCTCTTTACTCAATAAGTATAAACAGACCGTTTGACAACACACAGCAGCAGATTTTCGATTCCATTCCTCTCTCTGTGTTACTTTGAGTATTCTGTCACTCGTTTCTGTGCTCTGGTCAGCTACCTTCGCCGCTTGAAGGCTGTGTGAACAGATACCTGTACCATCGCTATAAATTATTTTAGTTTGTTTATCACACAATGGCTACAATAATGCCCTACATGTACGAGCCCAAGTATACCGAGGAGGAACTACTGGAAAGGGAAACACGTGAAAATGATGGGTTTTCGGACGGCAGTTGGGAGGACGATTCAACAGCTGAAGAGCCTGGACCTAGTCGCCTAGACGGTGTTTCCACCTGGTGCACATGCAATCGGTGCGAGCTAATGCCAACCGAGGACGCCACAGCTGCTGCTGTGAAAACTCTGGATGCATGGCCTACATTTCGGAAGGCGAGCCACGGCTGCAATGCATCACCGAGCTGCCAGACTTCAGGGCAGCCTGCCTCACACGATCCGTGTTGAGGATAATGATGGTGCTTATGCACGAACTTCGCACAACTGTTCGTCCTCGTAATCCAAGTAACAAGTAAATATACTCTGCTTGTGATGCCACTACTATTTCATGGTCGTCTCCTATATTCAAAATTACATCTACATATCATTGCAACGCATGGAAGTCGTTCAATAGTGTGCAGTGTCTAGATAGCATTTGTCCAAGCAGAATGCCATTAGTTACAAGAATTGTCATTGACAACAAAGGTTTAATAAACTTATCTTGGTCATTTAAAAACAGTTTGTATCATTCTTTTTCACAGGTGGTAAAGGCTGGTGGCCTATCGTTCCTTTACACGTGGCTTCACGGGAGGCTTGGACACCGCGTTCGAAGAGTAATACCCGCCTGTGTCGTTGGTGCCATAAGACAAACTTTCCCCAGTGACAGCGGTTAGTACAGGGGATTTTCCCTTGCTGTGCTGCAACCTGACCTGTACAATGTGTAAAGTTTAGTATTTTTGTGCCATCAAAATAAGAAACAAAATAAAACACAACATATATTTTAACAACGGTTGTTTCGATTTTTTAAATGAATCAAGTGTGTCTCCATTCAGCAGTGTTCCGGTGCCTTGTCTGCACGCCCCCGGCCCATCCATCCCACCCCCCCTCTATCAAAGGCAGTTCGCGCCAGTGGATGTGCACTGCCAAGGTGTGCTGTCAGGGGCGCAAACGGCCAAGGTGCCAAACAGCATGTACACTTCAAAAGGTATCCCATGCCCAGGGGCCATTGCTCACATTACGTCCTCAGACCCCGTGCCCCTAGGCAGGCCTCTCCTGAAGCAGGCCGCGCCGCTGCAATCCACATAAGTGTGTCTTCATTCAGCAGTGTTCTGGTGCCTTGTCTGCACGCCCCCGGCGCATCTATCCCACCCCGCTTTATCAAAGGCAGTTCGCGCCAGTGGATGTGTGCTGCCAAGGTGTGCTGTCAGGGACGGAAACGGCCAAGGTGCCAAACAGCATGTACACTTCAAAAGGTATTCCACGCCCAGAGGCCATTGCTCACATGGCCTCCTCAGACCCCGTGTCTCCGGCCAGGATCCCCCCTCACGCTGGCCGCCCCACTGCAAACGACATAATACCACGACATATACACGTCATTCATTCACAAACACACCCCTGTTTCTAATACTTTATAAACCACTTGATATGTCTCATGAGAACATCTTTGTTCTTTGCAAGTCAACTCCTGAACGTGCTACCTGAGAACCACTGAGATCGATGCTAATCTGTTCGTCGTCGTGCTATCTGTGAACGTCTGTGACCGCTTCGAGCAAACTCGTCAGAGTGCTACCTGTGGCCATCTACCTGTTCTCCTGCCACAAACTACTTAACTTGCTGAATCTAACTGTTTGTTGGTCAAGGTAAGGCCATGTATCACAGTCATATTTCGTTCATTTTTAAATTTCTATCTATTTGCGAGTAGAGTACTCAATAGTGCTATGTTCATTGGTCTCATTGCTATTGACTTGAGTTTCAATAGTTATGCTATCAATAGATCTATTTATTTTCATCTGTGTCAATTGTCATTGAATTGCATCCATCGCGGGTCCTATCTATAATATAAGCATGTTTCCTTTTCATGCAAGACAGTACATCCAAGGGACGAATCACATGTTCAGAGTTTAGTCACATCATTTATTAATTTGTGAAAGTTATGCAAATAATAAGCCACACATGATGAACTGGTATAGTTCCGGCGACCAAAACAAACCTTGCATTGAACATTGTATGGTTCATTTACTTTTTTATCACATTTGTATTCATCAAGAATTTATAATAATGTTGATATTTACTTTTCAGAATTTTCAACAATGCCTGCCTGTTCGATTAGCGGTTGCTCTTCGAAGACCCATGATAAATCTGAAGGCACTACAATGCATGTATTCCCTAAGACTGTAGATCGGATAAGAGAATGGCTCCGATATTGTGGATATGCACCGTCAGAGCTTGAAAGTAGAGTCCAAAAAGTCTTTGAGGGCAAGAGGGGTGATCAATACCGCATCTGCAGCCGGCACTTTCCCTCGAACATGTACGCCACATCCTGGGTAACGAAGAAGAATAAACGGCGAGCGACACGAACATTGCTCGCAAACGCTATTCCCACTCTATTTGTCCACATTCCGTCACTGGTGAGTCAAGTGTCCAGATTTAGCTTTAGGCCTTGCGGTAGTGTGTAGGTAGCTGAATGGATTAATTGATATTTAGGTGTTGTGTTTCATGTAATACTTTCGATATTTAAATGAGTGTATAGCTTTTTCAATAATGACATTTAGCAATAAATTATTTTTCGATTTTATAACCCTCAAAGGGAATCTATTTATGGGCACAGGGAACTGTGCTATATTGCGCATTTTCAATAGCATTATTCTCAAGTATTCTTTCGCCTTGCATGGTACTTTTTAATGTTGGCATTTCACTATCAAACAATAATTTACCTTTACAACTTCTTGACTATCCACTGAATATGAAGCAACAAGATTCTCCATCTGTGTCGTGCCTGCAGTTATCAACCACTTCTAGCGCGTATCAGGTAATCTTACTTAGCTATTCCGCCACAGACTTGTTTTATGCATGTCAAGTAATAGTTTTTATGTATCGTGTAATTATTTTACCGAATGTTTGGTTAGTGCTTTCCGATTAATATACACCTTAGTTGTCGGCCCCAAGTGTTTGTTGTCAGTTATAAATATTGTTATCCATACTAATGCAAGTACTGTCTTTCAGGGAGATGCTGAAGCATCCACCACATTGACAACATCCCTAGATGTTCTTCAGCAGCACGAGGTATGGATACTGACAGTTCCATCAAACGAGATCATCAGATCTTGTATACTTGTCGTTTGATTGTTTTACACAATGTTTCATTCGTGGTTAGCCATTGATATGTACCTGTGTTGTCGACCCCAAGTGTGTGTTATGTTTTCCATATTGTAATCCTTACTAATGCAAGTACTATGTTTCAGGCAGTAGATGGAGCGTCAACCCCTGCACTTGATGCAGAGCCTGACATTCAAGTAATTCCAGATGAATTTGAAGCGGGAGCATGCATATACGATTTGGTGCAATAGCTTTCGGAAGTGCGCACTACATTTTCAACATCCCTAGATATTCTTCAGCAGCACGAGGTATGGATACTGGCAGTTACATCGAGCAAGCTCATATAACGTGATTACTTTCTTCCTTATTAACGCAAGTACTGTGTTTCAGGGAAACGACAGAGATTCCTCTACAATCACAACATCCCTTGTAGTTGATGCAGATGTAAATAAATCGGAGAAATAAGTTGAGAAAATCAGATCATATTTACATATCCATTGATTCTTTCAGACAATGGATCATTTATGGTTATCTATTTATATGTACCTGTGCCGTCGACCCCAAGTTTGCGTTATGTTTACAATATTGAAAACCATACTAACGCAAGTACTGTGTTTCAGGGAGTTGCTGAAGCGTCCACCACATTGACAACATCCGTAGATGTTCTTCAGCAGCACGAGGTATGGATACTGACAGTTCCATCGAACGAGATCATCAGATCCTGTATACTTGTCGTTTGATTGTTCTACACAATGTTTCATTTGTGGTTAGCCATTGATATGTACCTGTGTCGTCGACCCCAAGTGTGTGTTATGTTTTCAATATTGAAAACCATACTAACGCAAGTACTGTGTTTCAGGGAGTTGCTGAAGCGTCCTCTCCAACAAAATCATTCATGGCCGTCTATGCGGAGTCAGAGGTATGGATACTGACAGTTCCATCGAACTAGATCATCAGAGCTCGAATACTTGTCGTTTGATTGTTCTACACAATGTTTAATTCGTGTTTAGCTATTGAGATGTACCTGTGTGGTCGTCCTCAAGTGTGTTTTATGTTTTTAATATTGTGATCCATAGTAATGAAAGTACTATGTTTCAGGGAGTCGATGGAGCGTCATTCCGTGCTGTCTATGCGGATCCGAAATTATAGTCGTTGCAGCGCAAGAGGAAGGGGAGACATGCGGATACGAATCGGAGCGACAGCGTGCAGATGTTGAAGGTCGAGTCAAGAAAGTTGCAAAGAAAAGAAACAAAAATAAGGTTAGTTACAAACAGTTCATATTTTTTTTAATTGTTTTGTGCTGGGGACTATATTATGTTTTTTTTTTCTGTCAATTGTACAATACTGTATCTTGGGTTTAAACTGAACATCCCTTTTCAAATCTGTCCTCTAGTTGCCCGTGGGTGTACGAACTATACATACACAGACAGTGAAACAAATGAGAGATGTTGCTTGCCAAACCATTTACACTATGGAGGAACTATTAATTGAGGCGCGCCGTGTTCAAGCTCGAGATGCATTTGTACAATGGCCAGAACATGAATTGAATGTGTCCGGAGAATCCAGCAAAGTTTTATTGGACCATTGCTACAATGCGACTGCACCACCACAAGAAGATGATACTGAATGTATTGAAGATAGCTCAGAAGTAGTCGCATGTCAATTCACACAATCTACACCTGTCAAAAAAATGCCACCCAAAAAGCTGTCGACATTGTTGTGTTCTCCCATCAATGTTCAAGTAACAGATGTTGAAATGACAGAGAATGAACCAGCAGCACTATTCACCGATGCACCAGGACATGATATCACCGATATTAGTATCAATTCGGGTGATATGTCTACAACGGTACAGTCCGAAACAACTGTGATGCAGGATGATAGTCTAATGAAAGAGGGCAAATACATAGTATTCGACAGTTGTTTGATGGATATTATAAGTATGCTGAAATGTGGGCATTCAGTTAGAGGGCAAGTATGTGGGAAGCCATTGATGAATGTGACTCGTCAAACACAAGGCAGTAACGTCAAAATACATGCCACCTGTACATTACATCATACGTTCTCATGATCTGCACAACCGATGCTGGGGAAACTGCCAGCAGGCAATCTACTGTGTGTAGCTGCCTCACTTTTTAGTGGGTCCAGTTTCCGGCCATTAGTGATGCTTGGAAAATTGAACAATTGTCTATAGAAAGTACATTCAAAGGCAAACGGTTCAGGCTACCCGGCGATGGACAGTGCGACAGCCCTGGATTTTCAGCCAAGTACTGCACCTACCACTTTCAGGACATGAATAGTAAAACAATTGTGAGTTTGGTGGTCCTGCAGGTGTCCCAATGCAAATCCTCAGTTGCCATGGAAAAACTAGGATTTATAAAATCATTGGAATATCTACAACGTTCACCACTGGACAGAAAACCAACATTTCCACCAATGTGAACATTGCCCTTTGTCCCCAGAGGAGGCACGGAAGAAGAAGTGGTTGATTCCATCTTCACCGACACACAAAGCCATTGAGAAGATTGTGTTTGACAAAACTCTATCAAGAGATTTGAGGGGACTGACAGAATTCTGTCACACAGGAGGTTTGGAGGTATTCCACAATATGTGCCTAAAGTACAGGCCAAAGCGATTGCATTTCGGCAACAAGCGGTCTTGGCACATAACGAGAATGTGTGCCGTGAACAATCTAGGACTACGGGAAATGTAGGGATGCTTTGCTACACTGCGGCCTTTACAAAAAGAAGTAAAAAATGGGTGGTCAAACCAGTATATGAGGAAATGCAATTCGACTTTGTTAAAGGCCTTATTGTTAATGTACTAGAGATGCACAAACATGGAATTTTGAGCGATTCCGTGCACAGCACAGATACATTGCCACCAAACATTGCCACTGTGCCATGTCCACCCAAAGCAGAGCTCGTTAAGAAGTACAAATCCCAGAATAAATGACTATAATCTGATAGTCTTTTTGACATTTGTTTTATTGTACAGTGTACATATAAAGTATGCTAACCCTAACCACTCCCTTCACCATCCTGAGTGGTGAACAACCTGGGTGTCATATTTGACTTCTCTCTCTATTCACCTCATATCGCTGACCTTTTCAATATGTGTATGTATATATTTTTGTTGTTGTAACTAAGCTTTGCAATCTCATGTAAATGCTGCGCACTGTTACCTGAGGTGAGGCTTGCGCAGTACAAGTAATAAAACAAACAAACAATAAATCTCACTTTCAGCTCAACTCCTCAGGTACTTTATACTTTTCCTCATCTTCCCCCAAAAAGTCAATGGGCCTCATTATAACTCAGGTGGTCCGGAAATAACGGTGGCGGTAAACCCGCCACCACCGTTGTTTCCGGACTGCCTGATCCCGACTCCTGCAGGCGGAAGGTGATGTTCCCGCCAGGTCTGACCTGGCGGGTTTAACACCGCCCGCCTGCAGGCGGATGAGGAAACACCAGCAGCATTACGAGATGCTGCCGGTGTTTCCATGATCCCCATTCCCATCGAGTCCCATAGGACTCGATGGGAATGGGGATTAACACCATTCCGCCTCCGTGATTCCCAGAAAACCGGGGTTGTAATGCCCCGGTAATTCCGGGAATCATGGAGGCAGAATGGTAAGACGAGTCCGGCGGTAACCAGGCGGTTTTACCGCCACGGTTACCGCCGGACTCGTAATGAGGCCCAATGTCCCCATAGTTATGGTTCTCTGGGGCTGCAAAGCTCACAGACAACGAGGACAAACTTGGGGGCTTTGGAACGCGCCAGGCGAGGCATTGCAGATGGGAGAGAAGCCAGTTCGCATTAGCACAGTGAGGCCTAGTACAAAGATGGAGTCCAAAATTCAAGTTCTCACGGATGGCTTCAAAGTAGGAATGTATGCTCATTCAGAATGAAGGTCACCAGCTTTGATTTTTTGCTCGCGGGCTGGAGAGGCCCACGACTCACACTGGCAGCATAAGGTTCTATTGTTTTTTGACCTTGAGAGACAGGGACCATGCCCAAAGGACTTCATTTAAAGGAGGGGTGCAATAACGTAAGAGACGATAAGACTGAAAATTCTGAAACTAGACCGAGTTTCATGTTAGTTCAGTATATGAAAAATCGTTGGCACAAACAGAGTGGGATTTACGGACTGCATTACGCAGAGACAATGGAAATGGCAAATATAATGTAAGTAACTTTTTAGACGATTATATACCGGAATATAATACCAATAGCGTACCGTTAAAGCCAGGTTAGGTTGTACTTGTTCGTTCTGTGTGGCATATTACAATGAAAAGCAAGTAAAACATTTGTGAGATTGTCTTTCTACCGGGCACATGGGCATGCATGTGCCCATTCGACAAGCATGTTTCTCAGTGGTTCAACGCTAATAAATCATTACATTGTGTGTTATCCTCGATTTCTTTCATCAGTTTTCGCATTGCTTTTAGAGCCGAACATACTCCATTGCACTATCCTCACAAGCGAATAGTTTCACCTCAGCCCTAATAAATAAAATGAATAATAGTAATAAAGATCGGCTGGTGAGACTAATTTCAATTTTTATGTTTTCAAAACAGGTACATCCTACCGTACTGCGACTGCCACCTATTCCAGACCCCGGCCGACGGTTTCTTCAATCGCCAGCTGCAGCTTCTTGTAAACAACTGCACTACATTAACTATTTTATGGGACGATCGCCAAGGGCCCATATGCCCTTATGCAGTACTAGCGGCTAGAAGCAACACATCAACCTTTACGGTTATCAACCTAGTTGATGGAACAGCCTTGCGATTCACCGTGCGACCAAAGTGCTTCTTTTGACGAAAACCAACACCCTGGCCCTCATTACAAGTCAGGCGTTAAGCGTTTAACGGCGCCGTCAGCGCCGTTAACCCTTAACGCCTGATTCACACTTTAACGCCTGCTTTTTGCAGGCGTTAAAGTCCAAGGCGCTAAGCGACCTTGGTGCTAATTACGGCACCGTAATTTACGGTGCCGTAATTAGCGCCTTCCCCATCCCCATTATGCCCTATGGGGCAAAAATGGGAATGGGGAAGGGCAAATGGTGAATGGGGAATTACCGCCCCACTCTCCTTGGAATGGGGCGGTAATTCCGCCATCCACCATGCCGGACTCCGCCATGGACCATGGTGCTAATAGCACCATGGTCCAGCGCCGGACTTGTAATGAGGGCCCCTGTGTACCATAAAGGAACAGCGCGTCACTCACGATAAACTTTAGCGGATTTGCGGATCGAGAGCAAAGAAAAAAATTTCCATTCCGATTTAATATGCCAATTGCTGAATATTCTCTAAACATTTAATGTCAAATAAAATGTACTTTACCAAATGTACAATCTTGCTGTTTGATTTTAAACTACAGTTTCATATTCCGAATTGTGGTGTGCTATGTTGTGAGATGATCCGTGTTGGTTTCCGGGTTCTGTGTGAAGTCGCGTATAAGATGACTGGGCGCGTTTGGCTACGCAGCCCAGTAACGTCACGGAGAGAGGCGGGGAATAGGAATGCTTTGTTGATGTCTGGCTCAGGGGCGGGGGATATGATTTAGTGCTGCAAAAGCAGGTCACCCAGGGCGATAGGGCAAGTGATAAGATTATCACAAAATGGCGGCGCCCTGCTGACTGTTTTCACAAGTGTTTAGTAGACGAAAACTCGGGAAAGGTCCATAGGAAATTTTTCTACGATCGACCGACTTAGGCTTAAAAACACATGGCCGACCCGTAGGGACAATAACATTTCTGACCGAACCATTCCTTTAATTACGGCAGCACGTTATTTTCCCAACAGTTTTGCTTTATTAGCTAACCTCTCCTTGGGGCTGTGAGCATTTGATCATTTTATACCCATCTAGAAACATTTGAAGTAAAAACAAAGAAACCAGTACTGCAGGGAAGAACATGGTCTTGTTAGAAGCCCCAAAGCATTAATTCATTTTGTCCCATCAATTCCCTGATCACTTTCAGAGGGAAAGGGTTGCTCGGATCAAAGAGTTATTTCTAGGATTCTGAATTTGAAATGATTTGTTGTGGGTCAGGCTTCTTCTCTCTCTTGTCTCTCTCTTGTCTCCCTGTTCTCTCTCTTCTTCTCTCTTCTTCTCTCTCTTCTCTCCCTCTCATCACTGTAGTAGGCTAGCAGCTGGCACCAGCAGGCAGCTCAGGATGAGCCTGCCCAGCACGTTTGCCTCGGCAACAGCAGGCACCTGTTTTACATGCTGTTTTTTGAGACTGTACACTAACTGTGAGCTGAAGCAGCCGTGGACTAAGTAATACAATCTTCCAAAGTATGGGCCGCAGCATTTTGAAAGTAAGATGAGAGATTTGGATGGTTTCATCTTCATGACCATGGGTGTCATTTTAGGGGGGACAAGAGTGTTTGTCCCCCCCAACATTTGTTGCACTCCATTTTGTTCCACTCATTTGGCAGGGGCCCCTTTCATTACATTAATATGGCATGTCCCCCCCAATATTTTCAGCAACGTTATGACAGTGTTATCTATAACCAGTCCAGCACCCGTGGGGGGGAGGGTGGTATTTTAAACCCTGCAGAGGGAGCCCCAAAAGCTCCTTGAAAGAAGGCATGCTACACCCTAGACTCCCACGCTGGCCTGAGCAATCATGCATGTGCAATGACCATGCAGTGGTCGAAGTGAGCGGGAGCGGTTGGGAGCGGTGCTCCTCTACTTTTTTTAATTATGTTTTACAGCTCCTATACTTTTATTCTAAAAAGAAACCATTCCAGAATGGTTTCATTTTAAAATAAACGTGTAGGAAGAAGTTGAAACTTGCACTTTCAGTGCAGTGCACTGAACGTCCCCTTAAACACCAATGGTGCATGTGTTTGGGGCTTTTTATTGTGTGTGGGAGGGGGCAGCGCAATGGAGTTTGTGAGGAGCGGGACAGGCTAGCAGGGAACATAGTTCCGCTACTTCTTTTCTTACACTTCGACCACTGTGACCATGATGCGATGATCACACTGCTATGCCTTGAACTAGGTGAAATAACTAGGTATGTTTGTGAATCAGACATTACATCCTTTCAACTAGCATAGAAAAAAAGGGGGACGGCACCTGGCCCCGGCGTCTAAACTTTCCAGCCTATAACGTACAGAGTGCTGTAATATTATTATGTGTATGTTAATGGCATTGTTGCCAGGGGCGGGCTCGATTGGACATTGACACTGTAAAGATTCAAGGTCAGCGGCAGCAGGTCATCATTTTTAGTGGAGGGCCATTAAGATCTCCCAGAAATTAGAGCAAGTCACAAAGCGTAATGAGAAAGCCCCAAGTAAAATAGAGAGATTACCCTCTTCCCATGAGAACATTTTTTAAATAATGTGTCAAAATGGTACAGCACAGTTTTTGAGAAAAAGAGCAGAAAATCCATGCAATTAAAAATTGCCTCTCTGTGGTAACATGAAAAAATCCAGCCCATGTGAAATTGATGGAGGCTCTAGCAAGGGTTGTGGTCAAAAGAGTGATGGAAGTTGCCTGCCTGCATGTTCCAAACAATAAATCGTGAGACCCTAAAAACTTATCCCATCATCATGATCTCAGGTGGTCTAGTTTGCATCCAGTCCCCATATTGTAAATACATCACTGTACCATTTCTTTTTGTAAATAAACCACTGTAAATAAAACATTAACACATTCACTATATAAACAATTCAATCATTCAGTCTAATTTTGTTAAAAGTCGTAATTGCATGCAGGTGATCACCCGCGTTAGTTAGCACTTAAGTTACATGCCATTTTCAATAAAAAAAAAAAAAAACAGTGCAACAAGAGGCGAAATAGCCTTTACTCTTTCATTTTTTTGTCTGTTTTGTAAAAAAAAAAAGGTATATCACACTTTTCAGATTACATTTAGATTCCTCTGGGATCCTCCGCTTTTAGCAGGTGTTGAACTCATAGAAATCTATTCGTTTTACACCTGCAGACCGAAAAAAAATGTTTTTTGTATTTCCTCCGCCTCATGTCTCCCACTCTGCCTGCAAAAGACTTTTAAAATGTCCCAAAGCAGTAAAACAACTGTAAAGATTGGTGTAAGTCTTTTTACACCCTTATTTTTACACTTACTTTACTGCACCACAGCTTTGAAAATGAGCACCCATGAGTAAATCACCCTCGTTCTGTAACTGAATCACCTGTGAGAAAGGGAAGAGAGACTAAAAGCACCTTGCTCTTTTAAATAAAAGCATAGAGCATTTTGGGAACATCAGAATGAGCACAGGATTTTATAATTGACAAGTACGTCTGTGATAGTCATTTACACTGAATTCTTTCTGAGCACGTAATGTAAACTAGATTTAATGCATATTTAATTTGCCACAACACTCACCCTAACAATAAAAGGTCTGCAAATCTTGGGACATATATAAAGTTTTAGACAGCCTTTGTTTTTGGTTGGGAGGTTTGGGCTCTCCTGCTTAAACAGACATTTTCCTAGAAGCCTCCGGGTGGAGGGACTGGGTAACCAAAAGTAACGTGCCTTATTTTGAGAGGGTCAAGACACCCTCAAACCTTCCCTGGAAGTTGTTCCCATTTGTTTAGCAAGGATTTCTTTAGAGAAACAGGCAGGCATGGGCGTAATTTTAGGGGGGGGGGGTGTTTGTCCCCCCCCAACTTTCACGGCCCACCATTTCGAACCCATTCATTTGGCTGGGGCACCTTTTCTTCAGATGTCATGTCCCCCCCCAACATTTTCAGCAAAGTTACCCCACTGCAGGCAGGCCTACGGCAGGGGTCACGCCAACTAAAGGCAATACTTTTATTTCATAAGTGTTTCCTTCAGCATACATGTTTGCGACCAGATCCAAGTTCCAGATTTTATAACCTATTGTATACTTTCAAATGAAAAGTAAATTTTCAATTCAAATAAATGCTGCCTTCCATTGGACCAGAACGCAAGATGATCTGAGACCCAACATATTCTCCCCTGGGTTTTCAAGCTACACAACTCAGTAAACTGTCTGCTAAGAGAACTTGATTGTAGCCACTTTCTGACACATCCAGGAAGCTTGTTCTGTGCCTTGTAACAAAAAATGGAAGTTTTACGAAAAAGCAAACTGTTTTTGTATTTATAGAAAACAGCCTAAAAAGTAAAGTAGTGTAAAAAGAATTTCTAAAAAACAGTCATTATAAAAATAAAGTTGTTTAAAATGGAAGGGGTTACTTTGTGATTCAGCTTGTTACGTTTGCAAATTGCAATCCTAATCGGGGCTGCATGGGGAAATGAGCGTACACAAATCCATGGCAGAGGGGCTCACTCGAACATTGGCACTTATTAAGAAGACTTGTCACATGCAATTGTTACTCCAATGGCCCATTCTCTACTCTTTTTTATGCCCCTCTTCGGGTGGTCAAGAGCCACAGTGGAGTAGTTAGAATGGCAGGAGTGAGAGAGATAACTATATGAAATGTCCTGTTTTTAAAAGTAATCAGAATTGCCCGCTGTCTAAAATTCTTTCACATGGGTTCCCAAGCTCCTTTCCACCACTTAAACCATTTTGGTATCTGGCGTACACAGAAAATGGCACTGTGCTACAGTGAGTAGAGGTAGCTTCGCAACATTTATACAATATATGTTAATATTGGGCAACTAAATGGTATTTAGTTTATTGACTGGAAAAAGAGTCAATTAAGTGATAGCCCTTTCAATTCTAAAATATATGCATGCTGGATGAACAAACAAAGATCCCTGGAGATTTACATGTAGGTGATACTATCTCTTCTGCCACACAACCGTTATCTGCATGAAAGCTAACTGCGGAATGTTTAGTCCAAAGTCGAATAAAACAAGTAATTTGATAAAAAACACTATCCACTTTTCATACCCAAAGTCACTATTTCATGCACGCTCTTGTTGCTAAAAAATATACTGAAATATATGGAAACCGAGCTCTCATGACATGTTCAATAAATGGTGCTGTTAGTGTGTAACGTTTGCATTTCTGTATGCATTATAAATGCAGAACTAAATGTACAAGGATGCAATATGATGTGACCCAAAAAGCCAGGATTGGTTTGTTACTTCATAGCTGACATGCAACAGCTTGAGATCTCAGTAAACTACCCTATGGGTTGTACTACGTTCAGATTTAATCACACCCCAGGAGAGCCTATATGATAGTCACCTGATTGCAGTCATTGTTTAACACATGCAGGCGCCTTTGTACTATGCATAGTGTGGATAGCCCTTTCATATCCACTATTAAAGGCATGAGTAAGCCAGTATTAGTGCTGTTTATTGTAGCAGCAAGGTCTTTCTGTGGATTCAATCAGTATAACGTAGAGTTCCCCGAGTGTGAAAGAGCTTTTGATATGGATGTGTAGGTTCTTTCCACCTGTATATTGTAGAAGGAATATCTAACATCCTGCATCATAGAAGGGGGCTATTATTATTATGGGATGTGTTAGGCACAGACATAGCTTCAGCGGTCTACGTTGAAATAGCGAAACAAAAACAGCGTGTCAGAAAACACTGAATTTTCTTTGATCGAATGTTGCCTTTTTTGGTTAAATGCGGGGGGAGACCTGCCGCAATCCCCTCACTTTATTTAATACCCTAGCCCAATAATCCCTCTATAAATAAGCAAAATTCGATTACAACAATTTGGTGTTTTCTGCCATGTTGTTTGCAGCGATACCGCTTCAAGAAACAACAGAGTGCTTTACAATCATAGGGAGAAAACAAGGTCAAGGAAGCAGAGAAACAAGGGTGCAGGGAGGTAAAAACCGGGGAGGGGAAGGTGGCCAATTTGGCAGCAAGAGATCTACAAGTAACCAGGGATGAAACAGCAAGGAGCACATCACCCAGTTTCAGGTAGGAAAGGGAGTGGAGAGTGTGTGGACCTATGTGCTAGGGAAGTGCCATTCCTTTAAGAGTAGGATATTGAGCTCCTTCCTGAACTGTAGAAGTGAGGGGCGAGTCTGATGTTGATGGGGAGGAGGTTCCAGAGTCTTGGGGTGTAGGCAGAGAAGGTCTGTCTTCTGGTTGTTTGCTTCCTGCACCAGAGGTGTTCACGTCTGCACATTTCCTTACTTCTGGTGGATGGTAGGCCTCCAGAGATGCTGATGTTCTCAGTGAGGTAACTTGGGGGCTCCGGGGTGTCAGCCTTTCAGCAGGATTTGAACTATTGTCCAATATGGTGTATGTGTTCAATCCTGTCCCCATACTCTATTTCCGCTCAGGGAGGAATCTCTAGGTGAGATAATTTTATTATATCTGATAGAGGAAATCGAACTGCAGCAAAAGCCCTGGGACGGATCAGACTTTGGGGGTTTCATTTGCCTCCTGTACCATCTGCTTTTTCCTCTGATCTGTTTTTCTATCACTTTTCATTTCTCTCCTCTACTGCATGTACAAGTGCAGGGTGGGCCCTGTGGAGAGGGGGGGCCGGCCTTTCCCGTCTGGCCACAGTAGATCAATCAGTTCCTGCTTGTTGTTGGCCAGTGGGCTCTGCCCTCTCTGGCAGGGATTCCCCTTCTGATTCTTTCTGCCTGGCAGCCACACTACACCTATGGCAAATACAAAATGATATCCAGGACTGAAATAATGACTCACTTATGACTTGAAACAGCTTAGGAGGGTGTATGGTCTTTCCATCGATGGAAATGCATCAAAAAGCAAATGCATTGATGGAAATGCATCCAATGTAAATCCATCGAAATGCTATCGTTAACATGTAAAGGTACATATCCATCAACACTTGTCCATTGCATATAGGAATGGACAAGTTTCAATGTATATGTACTTTTAAATGTAAAAGATAGCATTTTGATATATTTATTTTTCATATTAAAACATTGCATGGAGATGTCCAGTGCTGAAATCTTCAAAGTATTTTGCCACTGGCCAACATCATGTAATGTTTTATTTTGTATTTATTTTTGGGGGGATTCCCATTCAACCTCCAAGGCACAGCCCCCTCACCCTAACTCTAACCCTAACCCAACTCTAACCCTAATTCTAACCCTTGCCCTACCCCTTACATTAACCCTAAACCTAATTCTAACCCTTGCCCTACCCCTTACCCTAATACTTAAATTTAAAAAATCCATCGAATATCCATCGAATTTTATTCAATGAAAATGCATATCGATGGAAAGTATTTTCAATTAATAAAATTCGATGGAAATGAGTTAGATGAATAGATTTTTGATGGAAAGTCTAGATACCGCTTAGGAGCTGTGGAGCATTAGGACCGCTCTGTATTTCCCCCTTCGGAATGAAGTGGGAAAATGGGAAAATACACTCCCCCCATTCTCATCCAGACCTTGGCCTAGGGGATCACCGCCCAAGCACCCCCACAAGAGGAGTTCGACTCATTCACTTCCTTACCAGACGACAAGGTATCATGTGTCCATGGCCTACACACACGAGGAGCATGCCCAATACCACGGCCTGGTCAAGCCGACGCCTGCGACATGGACCAGCACGACGAGACAACAACCACAAAACAACAGGAAGCAAAGAACCAGAAGACAGACCTTCTCTGCCTACACCCCAAGACTCTGGAACCTCCTCCCAGTCAACATCAGACTCGCCCCTCACTTCAACAGTTCAGGAAGGAGCTCAATATCCTCCTCTTAAAGGAATGTCACTTCCCTAACACATAGGTCCACACACTCTCCACTCCCTTTCCTACCTGAAACTGGGTGATGTGCTCCTTGCTGTTTCATCCCTGGTTACTTGTAGATCTCTTGCTGCTAAATTGGTCACCTTCCCCTCCCCGGTTTTTAGCTCCCTGCACCCTTGTTTCTCTGCTTCCTTGACCGTGTTTTCTCCCTATGATTGTAAAGCACTCCGTTGTTTCCTGGAGCTGTATCGCTGCAAACAACATGGCAGAAAACATCGTTAGAGATGCCATGACGACATAGCCAACAGACAAGAACACACGTGCCACCACGCACACTGGTCACTCACACACCAACCCACAGGAAGAACATACTCAGTGCTATGACGTAGCGGACTGACACACCCACAGACGCCCATCATTGTTATTTTTCACATAGGCCTTCTACAGCACCGCAGAAACGCAAGACGCCTGAAGAGCTTGTGCATACATGCTTGCAGATGCTTTTTCGCTACCTATTCCTATGAAGACGCCACCCTATGTATCTACTGATGTTTGTGACACCCTGTCGCCCTCACGACCCCATATTATGGATTATATACCGCCACCCAGAAAATAGGCCCGAGTAGACCGCAAGCAAGAGTCCCCAGGCAGGAGCCTCTCAAACGAAAATCCTCCCAAGACGAAAAAACAAAGCGCTGACCACGCAGAACGAGCCCCAACGAGAGCCCACAGCCAAGGCCGCAATGTTGAAACCCACATGCCGCGCTCCCAGCGCCAAAGTTACACCTGCCACCGCCAAGCGCCCCTCAGAGCCGAAATACAAATCAAATGCTCATAATTCTGCTCTAGCCACGGTCTCTCCACATGTGACCAAGCCGAACTGACAAAATGCCAAGCTCACAAGACAGAAAGTCGCCGGAGTCCCACGTCTGGGACACAGGCTGCAACAACGAAGCGACAAGTTGGACACCTGTAGCGATGGGAAAGACATGCACATTAGCCACTAGCCAGACCTGTTCATTGTCCACTTCTAACACATAGTTGCACATTGTTGCCAGGACCAGGTACATCGCGAGCTGGGAACAGCGATGGTCCCAGGCTTGGGGGCTCGCGAGGGAGCCAATCAGAATACGAGGGGCTCATCACTGACGCCATTTTAGTTAGCCAATCACTAAGTGTCCCCTTGTAACAGTTTTGGTGTAGCAACTTTTAGGGACAACCCAAGTGTACCACCTGACCTGTCCTTATCCAATCATCCTCCCCCCTATAGGTAACTATTCTAACCCTACCACTCGGGGAGCTAACCCGAAGGGGCGTTAGGTTTTGTGACAATTTTCCCAGGTGACGCAACTAGCGCATCATACTACGGTAAAAAGGGCCTGCAAGCCTAACTACCACTGAGAGTCTCACCAGATGCATACGAGCTGAGAACTATCCCTGCCGTTACTATAATAAACAGCAGTAATTACGTTGCTCTTGGGTGTGTCTCATACTCCTTTTGGGACACGAGAGGAGTTGGGGCCTACCCAGCCCCGGAGGTCCGCGGAAGGCTCTGCCGGCCCCGAAAATCACCCCGACAAGTTGGAGGCACTGCTGAGATCTGTTTGAGATCTATCTAACCTAAAGGCAACTACCATGCCTCTTGCAACGAGGCAACCCGGCAGCGTGGCCCCCTCTGCTGTTGCCCCCTTTTGAGGACTACAGGACCATCGCGGAACTGCGAGAAGACCGGACAGCGCAATCCGGACATTGGCTGTCGGGAGCCGACTTGAGAAGTATCCCGCCCGCGGTTGGCAAGTGTTCAGACATGGTCCAGACGAGAGGAGGTGGTGAGCCGCTTTGGAGGGGTGCCCGCGGTCGAGCAGCCCCGGCTCACAGGGACTTGGTGAGTATGGCACACCCAACCAGCAATGTAATATTGTGCGGGGGGGAGGAATAATAAAGAGGGTGGCGGGTGGTTGTCACAGTGTGTGGACATTGATTTCGACTGATAAGCGGCAATAGAGGTGTGAGGTGTAGCGGGACGAACACAAGGGCCGTATACTACATCGTCAAGAAGTGGAGTGGATGGGGCTTCGAGCACCCATGTGTGACTGTTAGAGGGCGCGGATTTGTTTAAATCGCGGACACCTGTATAAGGGGGGGGTGGCTTTCTTATGAGTTGATGTTGTAGATCAATGAGTAGATGAAGTTTCCTACTAATTGAGTGTTAAAGCTTGTTGGGTAGATGAAGTTTTCCTGCAGGGGGTAGCTAGATTGTTTCCCGAGTGTGGAAGATAATTGGCTGGTTAAGCTCCCCTGGGGAGGGGGTGTGTCACACACGAGGCGACGCAGCGCAGCGTGCGTAGTCCGATTATACTAAGTAAATTGATTGTTGATTACTCCACTCCAGACGTAGTGGGGGGACAGCTGTGGGGTTAACGGGGGATAAAAGTGTAAAAAGATAGCGCGCGTTCATAAGGTTCTAAAATTGTACGTACTTGTAAGATCTTGAAGAGGTTGGTGACGTCACTCATAGGGCTTGTATAGGACTCAACGACCATCTCATGTTCATCCAGGGGTGGTCGGGGACAGGAGGTACGAAAGGGTAGGGGCGATGGCGGAGAGGCGGCTGCGCACAGAGAACGCTGGCCGTGCTCGAACGGGGAGGAGCCAAGGGGGGAGGCAGCCGCACATGGAGAAAGCCGGCCACACTCGAACAGGGAGCAGCCAAGGGGGAGGTGGCCGCGCACGGAGAACACTGGCCGCGCTCGACAAACGGGTTGCACCAGAAGAGGAAGGGGGCTGAGCAGACAGTGGAGACAGGGGTAGGAGGAACTAAGTTGAAAGTGTGCCAAGTACAGGCAGCACAGGGAAGTGGGGCAGCCCAAAGGCACGCCGTACAGGACACATAGCTGCAGGGAGCTTTGTGTGCCGTGGCCCAAGGGGGCCATAGTTGTAACATCGGGCAGAAAGAACAGCAAAAGCAAAGTATTGTAAAATTAAAATTTCTTTTCCTTTCAGCGGACAGTCGAAAGTCCCCAGTTTACAGGGCCAGGTAAAAGGTTGACTTGTGAAAAGTAAAATTGTATTGGCGGGAGCAGGGTGGAGGTCCATGGGGAGCGCTTTAACTACACCACTCCAGCACATCTGCACAACATTGTCACCACACAAGGAGAAAAAAATAAAGTACAGTATTGAGTGGACACAAAGAACAGACAACAAAATAAGGGTACCGTGGCCGCCCAACTGCAGCTTCGACACGTTTACCCAACACTACTTGCTGACATACCTACACAACGCATACAAAGGGAAAAAGTTAGCCAACATTTAGAGGTTTTCGATCTCTGGAAGATGTTCCAGGGAGGTACACCAGGAGCCCCGGGAATGTTTGCGGTACAGGGGGTTAATGAGGAGAAGGGGATAAGGGAGGAAAAGGGGCTAAAAGAAGAGAAGATGAAAGGAGGGGTTGGGGGTACGGCAACCAAAAACCCGCCCAGCACTGAAGATAGTGAGGAGGAGGCATTTGCGGTAGCAGAGGCAAAAGTTAAAAAAGAAGGGGCAGAGGACATGCCGATGGCTAAAGTAGTGAAGAAGGAGGAAGGGGTTGTATCCAATAACAGAACTTAGAGAAACCTTCCAACAGCAACTAACGGCTGCTGAGGGGTACTCCAACCCTGCATACAGCCGTCCACCATACGCACCCACAGATGATAATCAAAAGAGGGTGGGGGCAACGGGCACAGTAGATTCAAGCACAACGCCGGCAGGAATGGGGGGCGAAAGGAGGGCCCTGGGAAATATTGCAAATATAGGGCCAGATGAGTGGATAGCAGCACAGGTACTTCTGAAACTCCGGGGGACGCTAACAGAGGAGGAGGAGGACACAGTGAGAAAGGTAAACAAGGAAGATATGGATCACACACAAACAGGGCATGAGGTAAGTAAAGGGAGAGAAGGGCGACTTTCACAAGAAGAGGAAGAGATGTTGGAGGAAAGCTTGGCAGAATTGAGGAACGAACGAAGCGCACTGATTAGGCAGTTTGAGAAGGAAACACGGGCAAGACAGGAGGAAAAGAAGGCACATAAGGAAGAGATGGCAAGAATGAAGAAACAGGCAGAAGAAAGGCAGAAGGAAGAAGAACGCATAAGGGCAATAGCAGAAAGAGTGGCATGCGCAGAACGCAGGGAGATGAGAAGGATGGAGGAGGAGAGGGAAGAGAACGATAGGGAAATGGGATTGTGGAAAAAGAAGATTATATCAGAGAGCGCCCGGAAATATGAAGAAGGGAAGGTTATAGAAAGCATACTGAAGGAAGGGGGAATATGGGGGAGAAAAGAAGACGAGGAAAGGATATTAGCAAAGGTGAGCGCAGAAGTATTGGAAGAACTCCACAAGAAACGAGCGGAAATAGGTGGCGAGGTATTGGAGAAGAAGACTGAAGAAAGAGGAGATAGGAGAGTGGAACATGGAGGAAAAAAGTATACATGCCAGGACAAGGAGATGGCAACAACATCAACACAGGGGGCTGTGGTTAAAGGAGGTGAGTACACAGACGTGGACTTCATAGATTTAAGGACAGTGACAGTGGGGGGGAAACGCACAGAGTGGGGATTGACATTCCCTGATGGATTTTGCAGCGAGGAAGAGGAAGATTCGTGCAACAGTGGAAGAGATTGACACAAGGAGAGTTTAGACAAATTATACATGACGCACACTAACTGCGAGTCACCATGGGCATGCGGGACATGGAGAAAACAAAACACAGGAGAAACAAAAATAAGAGAAGCAAATAGGACAACACCACGCCCACTAACACCAACCCCTGTACACACCCCATATGTCGGCCGATTTAGGGACCTTCCAGGATGCAGGAAGGAAGAGCGAGCAAATACACCCATGATGAGGCAAGAGGGTAGCAGAAGGGGAAGGAAGGACGTAGGAGGTGATAGAGTAAACTACTGTAACATTGATAGCATTGACGAGTTACTAGATATGGAGGAAGATGATGAATATACCAACATAACCCCACACAGGCGGACACCGGGGGAGGTGAGCGAGTACAATTTAATGCCACTACTAGAGAGAGGAGGAGCCAGACCACAATATGTCTCCTTGAAACATGCCAATAAAGAAAATATAAAATGCAGGCTTCCATCTCTAAGTGGAGGAGCTGGGAAGTGGATATATCAGATGAAAAAACATACTGCGGGGCACAAATTAGCGGTAGGAGACGTGAAGGGCCTGCTGATTTCCATTCTGGGGATGCCACTGACTACATTTGGAAAAGGGCGGGATTCCCATGGGTAACAATAAACGACACGTCACATGATGGAGCACCATTCACCACTGTAGACATGAGCAAAGAAGTCCAATACCCAGACACATCAGACACAGGAGCCATAACCTCACGCAAGATGCGTGAGAATGAAGATCCTGTTGGTTACATCCAGGAGATTCAGGAGAAGTGGCGCTTGGAAACGCGGAAACCATGGGACAAAACACTACCAATTTTCTACCACATACTAATCCAAGGGCTCCCGGAGCAAGTACAAAGGCAGTTGAAGAAGCTAGTAGGGATGGAAGCAAAAGCATGGCCAGAAATACAACTGACAATAGTGCACCACTGCAGGATGTGGCAGGAAAAAATGAAACAAAAGGAGGAAGATAGAAAGACAGAGGAAGCGAAATTGGTCCAAAAGAAGTTATCTAAATATGCCATGGAAGGAGCACTGATAACAGCGCCCACACCCACACAGGTGACACAAGACACAACACAACAACAGGTATTACCAATGCAGCAAGCACAGATAATGACACAACAGATGCCTCCACCCCCACCATACACAGCGCATGCGGGTGAGGTTATATGCAAATGGGAAATGGGTACTCAAATAACTACAGAGGGAGGGGCGGACAAATGAAAGGGAGGGGCTATGGCCCACCAATACAACAACAACAAGGGGGAGGGTTCTGGGGTTACACTCAACAAGGACAGCAGGGGTACCAAGACATCATGGGAGGACTTTCATGACAAGCACGGCAACCACCGACATGCTGGATATGTGGGATGGTGGGACACATGTCACGCACATGCAGAATGAGGCCAGCACAGGCAGTTTGGGAAGAGCAAGGACAGCAAGGGCCTATGGAGGGACAACAAGTTTACCAACAACAGCAACAGACACAGCAACCACTACCACTACAACAAGCGTACACCCAACAACCACAAATGTCACAACAACCACAACAACAGGCACTGCAACCACAACAGCAACCACAGCTAGACATGCAAACATACACACAACCACAGCAGCAGACAATTGCAAAACAACAACAACAAGTCCAAACAGTACAGCAGCTCACACAAATACAGGACATCGCAATAACACCGACTGACACACCTGTAACAAATACCCAGCTGGTGAAGGTGACAATATTTGGTCACAACCCTTACACGGGGAATGGATGGTCACTATACCCACAATAGGACAGCCCACAGATATCTTTGATGTGTCTTATCCTATCAGTAACACCTAACCCTGCGGAGGAACCATGCATACAGGTGGCGATAGGTGACAAAAAATGTTCCTTCCTAGTTGACACAGTGGCCACTAGGTCATGCATAAGGGAGGACAACTTTAAACTGTCAGGCGAAGCTATGAACACTCAAGGATTCTCTGGGGCTTGAGGGTTGGTTCCCTTCACTGATAACATCTCCTTATCTGTAGGAGATCACAATATGTCTCTCCCACTGCTATACTCAAAACAATCACCAGTAAACATACTAGGTAGAGACATCATGAGCAGATTGAACATGACCATCTCCTTTACTGAAAAAGGAATAATATGCTCCACACCAGGCATCAACATGCTCACAGCACGGCAAATACTGAAGGCATATTGCGGCAAAACAGTAGCAAGGGCAGAACCAGTAGATGGAGACATATTCCAATATGGGACAGACATGGCAATAGCATGGCTACCAGGAATTGAAGGGAATATTTGGAGGAGACCAGCAGCTTACCTTTTTAGACCCGAAACACCAGCCAGCGAGAAGGAAGGGGCAACAATATCACTGAGCATTGACAGCATTGTAGCAACACCAGACTACATCGCAGTACATGCCCAGGACAGGGAAGGGATAGCATGGAGAGCAGTAATAGCGCTAGCAGAGGGGTGAAGACTAACACAGGTATCCGATGAGGGGCTCTTCTTGGACGATAATGGCGAGGGGGAGATGGTGTTTGAAATGAGCGTTCACATCTGGGCGACAGTGACATACAAAGAGGTAGCACAAAAGATGACACTGGCGCTAGAGGCACCAGCCACTACAGCGGTGCCATTTTACGAAGAGGATCTGGCAGCAGTACCAGCATCTCTATGGACCACCAATCCATATGACGTGGGCTGCATCAAAAGCATTGATGGGGTGAAAATAAAATTGAAAACAGGAGCAATGCTGCCAGGAATCAAGCAATACCCACTATCAAAAGACGCAGATGAGGGGATATATGAAACAATAACAGCACTAATAAACAGAGGTATACTAGTACCATCAGAGTCTCCATGCAACATTGCTTTGTAACTAGTGCGCAAGGCTAAGGGAGAGTATTAGGGTTTCATCCAGGATTTAAGACCCCCTCAACCACATTGTAGAAACAGAATACCCTATAACAGCTAACCCAGCCACTATACTATGTGTAATACCAGCGGAGGCGTCACGATTTACTGTGATTGACCTCAAAAATGCATTATTCTGAATACCTCTGCACCTTGACTCACAAGACTTGACAAGTTTCACATACCACAACATAAAATGGAAACACACCAGGCTGCCGTAAGGGTACTGCGAGTCACCATCCATCTTTAACAGGGTGATACAAATGGATTTGGGTAACATTGACATTGAAAGCACAGTGCTACAATATCTAGATGACATCATCATCTGCAGCACCACAGAAGAGAAGTGCGGAAAACACTCTATCAAAATGCTCACGGTGTTAGCATAGAAGGGGTACAAGGTAGACAAGGAGAAGCTGCAGTACTGCCAAGAACAAGTGCTCTACATAGGCCAACTCATTTCACAAAATGGAAGAAACATTGCACCACAAAGGGCACAGGCCATAACAAACACACCGCAGCCACAGATGGTGAGGGAACTGCAGCAGTTTTTGTGCCTATGCAACTACTGCAGGGCATGGGTTTTTGACTACAGCTCATACATAGGGCCACTGCTTGAGGCACACAGAGAAGCACAGAGGGGGGAGAAGAAATTGAAATGGACCAGTGAAATCACAGAGGCATTTCAGGAACTGAAACATGCCATATCCACAGCACCAGTACTGGCCACCCCAAATTATGAGGAACAATTTTTCATCTTTTCACATTGTAGCTCAGCAGTAATGAGGGCAGTACTGACACAAAAAACTAGCATGGGACACAAACCAGTAGCATGCTACAGTGTGCACATGGATCCTGTAATGTTAGGCCACTTCCCGTGCGAACAGAGTCTGGCCGCCACAGCTTTTGCAGTAGAAAAATCATCCTCAATAACAATGGGCTGCCCAACCACACTGTACATGGAACATGCCCTTTTTGCAATGCTGAACAAACCGAAATCAACCTTGACCACCCAAAGGGCATCAGGGTACAATGTAATCTTATCCAGACCAGAGTTAACAATTGTGAGGTGCAGCAACGTGAACCCAGCAAGTTTTATAGCAGAGGTAGTAGAAGATGGCAACTACACTCATGACTGCACACAGGCCATCGAAATTTACTCCAGCACGAGAAAAGTTGAGGAGAACGCCCTAGACGGGGGAGAGATAATGTATATTGATGGGTCCTCAACAATTGACCAGAGTGATGGGGTACACAGAACAGGAGCAACAGTGGTGAGAATGAGAGAGGATTGGACCTATGTCCCAGTGAAATGCGTTCAGTTACCACAACACTACTCGCCCAGGCAGCAGAATTAGTGGCCCTAATTTTAGCACTAAAGGAAAGCCATGACAAAAGAGTAACCAGATATTCTGACAGTGCATACGTCACATCAACTGTACATTCTGGATTAATTAAATGGCAGCGGAGAGGGTTCAGAAGAGCAGACGGCACCCTGGGCAACATACTCTTCTACTCGCTGTACTAATCAAAGTAATTGAAGACCCCAAAGAAATAGCCTTGGTGAAGTGTCAGGCCCATACAAACGGGGATGATCCCATTTCCAAAGGTAACGAAACAGCAGACGCACATGCTAAACATGCTGTGTATTTCGGCGAGATTTGGACCCTTACAGAAAAAGGAAAAGATAAGGGGAGGGCGGGGGCAAGACAGATGTTGATGAAGGATGGGTACGCACACATCCCTGAAAATCAAATAATGGAATTACAGGCAGCAGCACCCATGGCGGAGAAGGAGCTATGGGTCAAAAGAGGATGCACAATGTCCCCCACAGACACATTATGGCGACAGAACAATACAGGCAAAATAGTGATGCCCCTGGCCTTATTGAAAACAGCCTTGGCCCAACTACATCATCCCACACACACAGGAAAAGAGGTGATTGCAGCATGAATAAAAGAGGCATGGTTCTGTCCCGAGCTAAATTCACATGTTGCAAACTTCATTAGCAATTGTCTCACTTGTCAACAATTTACGGCCGGTCACACGCTGCAAGTAATCAAGGGTATCATACCCCGGCTCCGAAGGACACTTCCTGCACCTACATATTGACTACGTTGACATGATCAATGTATGCCAAGGATACAGATACATGATTGTGGTAGTGTGTCTGTTAGGAAAGATTTCGTAATTGTAGGTAATTTTCCTTCCATGTGGCAACCCCTAAACTTTTTGCTGTTGTTTTTCACCTTGTTCTTGACTTTGCCAGAGAAGTGCAGCCTTCTGCCACACTTCTCTGGGCTTTCGCTCCTTTCTTACGGGGAAACTGACATGCCCTTAAGACAGTCAGTACCGGGGAACGCTGTTTCCCGTAGTTTCTTTTATCATGTTGCGGCTTTAGTGCAACATGACACAAGAGGGCACTGTAAGCTAAGTTACAGCTCTCTTGGGCCTCTAGCCTTCTACAGGGCCGAGATACTCGTTTAGGATTGTATTTGATCGGTGCAAGTAATTCAGGGACGGGAATGGTGGCAGCGATCGTTTCTTTGTATTTTGAGCTCCTTTTGGCGTTCTAAGCGCGTTTTCTGCGCCCAACCCAAAATGGTGGCCTGGCTCCCAGAATGGCCAGACCTCGAGGCTCCTTTGTCCTGTCCGCTGACCGTCTTGCTCCCTTCACCTTCCCCAGGTCGAGCCGACCCGGGGCCTTCCTTATTTGGGCATGTACTTTCCCGCGAAACACGGATGCTTTCGCGGGCTTCTACATGTCTTTTGTGTGTCTCCAGGGTGTGGGCTGGGATGTCTGGTCCCAATACACATCCTGGGTGCCAGAGAGTCTAGGGTGGTGTGAATGCCTGGGACCACCGTGGTCCGTGATTGGTCCACGAATGGTGTGAGTGTTGATGAGCGGATCTCCCATTGGGTCCCCTCCGTTTTGGCGTGAAGGGAACCGTGGATAAGAGGGGGCTGGAAACATCACTACCATGTCGATCTCCTGAGTTCTCACGAACGAAGGAATACAGGAGCCAAGTATCCTGCAACCAAGAGGCTGGACCGAGGAATCGCTGGTGACCCGCTGAAGGACTCCTCCTCTGCACTGCTGTCGCCTTGTGAAACCCTTTTCACCTTTGATCGAACCAGAAGGCCTGTACTGGTACTTCGACCCTTTGGAATAGCGGGAACAGCTATTCTCGGCATCTTCACCATCTCCTGCCAGTAAGCCTTCGGAAGCGTCTCTGGGCCATCCAGCTGACTGACCAGCTTACACGGGAGTCTTGCTCTGTAACCGCCGCCAGGTTGTGTAGTATTTTGAGTCCTTGTCACTCTCACACGCTTCGTACACTTGGCGTTCCCAAGTCTGAAGTGAGTAGTGTACATTTGGCTCAGATACACACGGCCGCTCCGTTGCCCTGCTGTGGTGACAAAACTGTGCAGGTTTCTTCGATTGGAACGTCTTTTTACTCAACACAACGACGAGGCGTTCCCTGCTCTTCTGAACCTGCCAGCTGCTGAAACTCACACGGAGAAGCCTGGGTCTGCTTGCATCGGGGACCGGTGAGTAGTTTAGCTAGGATCTGGTCACCCTCCTGCAGGAGCCCATTGCTTTTCCCCGCTGTGTAAAACAGCACCCTTTTGCCGTACTCGCGCTCTGCTTCTGCCCACTGTGGAGGCTGCGCTTGAGTCGCGGAACTTGTTCTCCTTCATTTGTGCACTGATCTGAACTGCCTGATTTCCTTAGAAGAGACTCTCCTTTTGCCCGTTGGCACCAGCGTGTGCAGGTACTTTTGAGCACAAGGCTCCACTCTTTGCAGGGATCGGACTTCCATCTAGTTAGGTGCCTCTGAAGGCGAACTGAGTCTAAAGCATTGTATCGCACTGCCTGTTTTCCTTCCCTTGCAGGTGGACTACACATTTTGTGCATATAACGCTTGCGACTGTCATATTTGTATATATATTGTGTTGATATGGTATGTGTTGGCTTAATATTGTGATACTGTGATTTTCTCGCTACGGTCATTGTTTTAAAGGCCTGGAAATAAATGTGTATATTTTTTTAATATAACACCTGTTTGGAGTAGTTTGTAAGTGATCTTGCTTTGTGTGCTCATTGCGGGCTTTCAGTCACCCTCACCCCTCTTGAGACCTAGTCTTGACCGCCGCGATCGCTACCTTGATTGGTCTGGCTCGTCCAGAGGTTACCCTGTTCCAAGTAATTTGGTTGGCCTTCTGAACTTCTGTGCCACCAGGACAGAGTTCAGAAATCCGTCTTAACAGTGTCCATTCTCAAGGTGGATAGAGGCCGGTCCATGCTCCCATACAGACGCCTTCAGAGCGGCGAAGTTCCTGGTGAGGGAGGTGTTCCCGAGGTGGGGATTATGCGAAGTGTTGCAGTCTGACAATGGCCCACACTTTTCCAATGAAATGTTCCAACACATAACCACTCTCCTTGGCATAAAGCATAAGTTGGCATGCGCGTACCACCCACAGGCAAATGGCATTTGTGAACGCCTCAACGGCCTCCTAAAAGAAGAGATAGCAAAAATTCAGCAATCAACTAAGAAAAGTTGGCTCTACTGCCTTTTCTTAGCCCTATTTGAGTTAAGAAACAGGACAGGGTCGGGCCACCACATCACACCCCATGAGGTGGTGACCGGACGCCAAATGCACCTCTCACAGACACCACTATCCAGGGCTATAACAGATTGTCATGCATCACAGAACATCTTTGGTGAAGAAATGTACGAATACGTCTCTTCCTTGGTTACTAGTATCGCCTTTATCTCTCAACAGATCGAGCGGACGTGGGGCGGGTCGAAGAACACCCACCAAGAAGGAGAAAGAAAGGAAGAACAGGAACAACCAGCCCAGTGGACATTAAAGGAGGGGGACAATGTCCTCTTGCGCAACGTAAACCAGGTTTACTGGGCCCCACCAGGTGGAGAAAACAACTCCTAGAGCTGTTAAGCTCCGAGATAAAAACGTCTGGACTCACCTGCAAGACATCAAGCCCTACAAAGATCAGACCCGCTCTTGCGTCGACAACAGGGCCAATGCAGCAGCAACAGCAACCAACAACAACAGCAACACAGCCCAAACCCCAAACCCCCCTAAGGGCACAAGTGAACAACCGCCCATAGCACACCCCATGGTCACGAGTTCCCAGAGTAAGACAAACACTGCCCCAACAAGCCCCGACCCAACAAGCCCCGCCCAGCCACTACCTAAATAAAGGAAATTGTGCAATTTTACAACACACTGTGTAGACACATGCATGTTCTCTTCTCTTTTTGTCGCGCACATGCAGGTACCGCGCAGTACTGTTTTATATAGAAGGAGTTCAATAGAGGTACTAAAGCATACGTCTTTGCCCAGAGGTAAATGCTGCCCACTGATGACGATACCCCAGAAGCACTGTCACACCAATTTGTATATGCTATAAAAAGACCAAAATACCAAAAGAAAAGAAGAATAGGGGTGTATTACAACACGTTCATTTTGATCATAGAACAATCCTTCCCACATCTCCACAAGCACTTACGAGCACTTACCAGCTCTAAGAGATAGAACGCTAAGGAAAGCGTGGTAACAGCTTTTCGCCTGGGCATTGAAAGACTACATGATAGGGAGAGCTTGAATAAACAAACTAACAAATTCTACATTGATTACGGAGCACCAATAGGCAGTATTGTTTCATTAGATTAAGCAAGAGGCCAGGTGTTAAAGGAAATGTATGGCCATGTACTAAGTGTTTCACTCAACTATATGCGGAGGTTGTGTTAATCCTCCTGTTCTACAGTCAAGAGTTGGTACGACTGAGTGAAATGACATCACAGGGGAATGGGGGGTACTAACAGTGTCTGATAGGTGTGTATAATTGGCTCGGGCACCAATGAAAAAAGGTCCCACCGTTGCAAATGGCAATCTGTTCTTTCTGTGCCAGACTGTTTGAGTAGTACTGAGACTGAGCTGGGAGGAAAGCCAGGATGAATACATTTGTTTTGGAAGCAAGGCAATGCAGAGCAACACAGGTTTGAATCCTGGTCCCACACTTATAGACTGGTCTCTGGTATTGAGCATGTTATAAAAGATTCATTAAATAATTAGCCACGGGTGAGATTTTAGTTAAAATGTGTTGCAAATTGTGCCTTGTAGACACCATCGGCTCATTACCATTCTGGCAGTGCAGGGTAAAAGTGGTGGTAATGGAATTACCGCCACTTTCCTGCTCCGCCATACTACGAGTATGGGCCTGGAGTGGATAATTTACCTCCAGCATCATTCTGGAGATAAATCCTCCCCCTCTCCACTGAAACATTTGCAAAATTGGCAGAATAACCACAGCGGTCATTCCACCAGCAGTAATTCTACTGAAATCCCCAATGGACTCCTATGGACTCCTTATTAATGGGGACTAACACCGCCACCATCGCCTGTAATCTGGCAGTAAATCTGCCGGACCAGGTGTTGGTAACAGTACTTCTGTTGGCCGGTATTCCGGTGGATTTACCGCCGGAATACAGCTCAACTTGTAATGAGGCATAATGTGTTCAGTAATACTGGTCAAATCTATTGGTTGCACAGTTAAGTGGCTCAACAAACTTGGGCCCTTGGCCAAAATACTGGCCCACACTAGCACTACCTTATAGGTCAGTATGTGTCAGGGTCCTGAAGCCACAGATTACAGGAAGCAGTAGCTCACCTAGTGTGGCGCTAGCTCTCATGAAAATGAATACGATTCTCTAGGCCCATGTTCTAAAGCTCTAATGCTGGAGTCAGTCCACGAGACAAACCACAAAAAAATCTGTTGGGGTTCTGATTGTCAAAAAGGGTACCCAGACAGATTTATTTATTTATTTATTTATTTATTTATTTATTTATTTATTTATGTGTTGTTTTGCATATACTGCAGTACAATCGCTTTGAGTGGCCCCTAAAGAGGGGATAAAAAAACAAATACGAGGAAGGTGGAAGTGGGGACTGGTCTTTAACAGCCTTGGTACATTTATAAGTGCGAGGGAACTGAGAACGGATGACTACGTAGATAAGTACAATATTCTAATTTTTCTAATTCTTCATTCTTGCTGTTTTAGCATTGTGGTTTTATGTTTATGTAATTACATGTGTTTACATTATTTGCTATTACAATTTATGTAATTCGGGGATGGTCGGGGCGGGGGGAGTCGTAGTAAGGGGTGGTTGGGGGTTGCTTTTTCCTATTCCCTTGTGTTTTATTTTTTTCACTTCTCTCTCTCCTTCATTTGAATAGCTTTAGGGTTGATAGGTTCTTCATATGGCAGATATTTATGGTTGGGGGAATGTTCTGTATGTTTAGGGGGGATGTTGGTATTTACTGGTTTTGTGATTTTATTGTATTATGCTTGTTTTCTGAAAAAAGTGCGAAGGAAGAGATTAAGGCAAATGCAGATAAGGGTCCTCCATGATACAAAGAAGACATGACCACCATTGATAGGCCACGGACAGGCGAAATGTGCAGGACCAATCAAGGGCCAAATTCACAGCTCTAGGAGTGAGTGCAGGAGTAGGACAGTATAGCAGGTTCATATAGATCATCACGCATTCGCGATAAGCTAGCTTCCACTCTTAAGACAAGAAGGAGCTGGAGGAAACGAGCGAGGAATCTCTTAGAGAGATACATGAAATCCATAGGTCCACTGCTGGGTGCTGGGGGCGGGGGTAGACGTGTCATGTCACAGAAAAGAAAGGTATGTGCTAAAGCTTTTTCAAAGAGCAGTGATTTATTGGTTTGCAACATCTCAAGTTGTTCTTTTCACTTCTGAGAGCAGCAGGTACATTGTTCCATATTGGAGGAGCGGCCATTTTCAGAGTCCTGCAGCGAAACCTGTTTCTTAGCAGAGACCGCCTGGCGCGTCATCAAGATCTGAGGGTGCCCCAGCTCCAGCCTGGATTCTCCAGATGGGCCACTTGGTAGGTGATCTGCAGTAGAGGTTTGAAGAGGGCCAATTAACTATCTGTCCTATGGGAAGCACCACATGGTTTCAGAGACGTAAAGGACGCAATAGAACAATTGTTGAACCCATGCTTAACTATGCATATATGTCTCATTGCATAGGGATGCACCATGCCTTTGTTGACCTCAGCGTTTCCCATGGTTGACCTCTATGTGGAAACTGTTTGTAGAATATGATATGCCAGGGGTCTCAGCTCCGCCTATACAGGCCATACAAAGTTAACAGAAGGCTGATGTTCATTGTGGAGTGACTGGAGAGTTAACCAACTCATTGGCATCAGAAGTGGCATGAGACAGGGCTGTTTATCTGGTTTATTTATGTATAAAAATCACAGGAAAAGCAATACATCTTTGGCATGAAAACAAAATTTACCATTGATTGACTGTGTTTGTGCTTCATACTTTGAATGAATATAGCAACATCCTTGCCGTAGAATTGCTGTTGGTTACCCTTAAAGTCCCAATAGTGAGTGCACAAAAGTTGGCCAGGCATTGCTATGCGGGCACTGCAGTGATAACGCCCCAAACACTGCTGGCCCTCCAGAAAACATTTTGAGGCATGTGGCATATGAAAGCAGAGGGACCTGAATGGTTTAAGTACAATGGAAGGTTCTGTGATCACAGACGCAAAACTCTGCATTATGTGTGACACGGGGCATAGTTCGGCATGGGTTGACCAGTTCCTTTATCTCAAGGGATATGACCTGGCCATGCCATGCCGACGAACAGTCTACCAGAAAGGCGCAATACAACTGAGCAGCTTAACATTTGCAAAACCTCTGGAGAGCTCTCTTGGAGCCAATGGTTACAATGTATTCTCATACATCACTATGAATTGCAACAGCTGGGGAAGACATCTGTCGCAAAACTCTGTATTATGTGTGACATGGGTCATAGTCCGGCATGTGTTGACCAGTTCCTTTATCTCAAGGGATATGACCTGGCCATGCCATGCCGACGAAGTCTACCAGAAAGGCGCAGGTCAACTGAGCAGCTTAACATTTTCAAAACCTCTGGAGATCTCTCTTGGAGTCAATGGTTACAATGTATTCTCATACATCTCGATGAATTGCACCAGCTGGAGAAGCCACCTGACATCTGGAGAGCTCACTTGGAATCAAGGGTTACAATGTATTCTCATACATCTCTATGAATTGCAACAGCTGGGGTAGCCATCTGACCTCTGGAGAGCTCTCTTGCAGCCAATGGTTACAATGTATTCTCATATATCTCTATGAATTGCACCAGCAGGTGAAGCCACCTGACCTCTGGAGAGCTCTCTTGCAGCCAATGGTTACAATGGGCCTCATTACGCGGTAGGAGGTAGCCATGGTGCTATTAGCACCATGGCTACCCCCTTTCGGCATACCGGGTCTGGGTTCTCAGAATGGGTACTTACCGGGTCATTCCAACCTTGGAGGACCCGGTAAATCCCCATTCTGAGAACCATTCCCCATTTCCTTTGAGCCCCTATAGGGCTCAAAGGGAATGGGGAAGTAGCTAATAACGGTACCGCAATTTGCGTTACCGTTATTAGCTCTGAAGTCCCTTAGCGGGTCCCGTCCTTAACACCTGGTCTGACCAGGCGTTAAGGAAGGGACCCACTAAGGGACCTCGGAATATGGAGGTAAGGGATTACCGGCACCGGCACCCTTATCGTAATGGGTAATCCCTTACCTCCTACCTCGTAATGATGCCCAATGTATTCTCATACATCTCTATGAATTGCACCAGCTGGGGAAGCCACCTGGGGCACCTGAGATAGTACTTTCCTTCACACTATTCTAGGTCTTCCCCCCGCTGGGTAGCTTAATCTGTACTTTTAGAATTGGGTTTGCCATATTGGAGGATTATCTTGAACTCAGCCTCTTACTATTGCGGGTGACTTTTGGAGATGTGTCGATTTGCCCCTTACCAAGCTTGATACAGAGCCATAACATGCCCAGGGTGATAAGGTGTTAAGGGCATGACTCGACTAGGGCTCTCCAATTAGTGTGATGATACTCAAAATACTCATTGCACCGGGCTTTATGGGTAAGGTGTAGGCAATGAGGTGGTATGGAAATATAGATGCCAGAATGGTCTGCCTGTGGTCACATGATGCTAAGGGTAATCACGGGCAGGGGCACACCTGACTCGGTTGTACCCTTCTCAAGTAAGAATAAAATGGCCATGCTTCCCCCACCGCAATGACGACCTTACAGCCCTAGCTCAAATGCTGAGGGTTGTATTTACAGCAGAGACTCTCGTGGATGTCACTCCTTTTCCTGTCCATTGTGTTGTTGTTTGTGAATGAGAAATCATACACCACAGTTCAGGGCGTGTAGCCTTAGGCAATTACACGCTACCTTTACTAATCATGCTAGACGGCTGTAATATTATCAGGTCTTTACATAGCGCTCTGTATTGGCATTATGCCACTTCTAAGTGCTATAACAGTAGCTGTTTTAATGACTAAATATGATGGTACTGGATTTATTGACTAGAAGGATGAAGGGCTGATTCGGTGGTGTAGGGATTGGGACTTGCTAAGTGCACACTCGCTTCAAGTTGTAAGCGAACGCTTAAACGTTGAGCTATCCAACCACTCCAGTTTAAAGATCTGTTAAATCTTGAACTGTGTATTTTGTCTATGCCAGCTTTTCATTATATGCGTGTGTGTAGTTTGTGATTTTAACTATGACTATTGATGTATCTGTGTCTGTTTCGACTAATTGTTTTGATCAGAAATAAGGCATCTCTGATCTGAGTGCCTTGTCTACTAGTCTTCCGAATTGAACAGAGCCATTTTAGGGGAAATTCTGAAAACAGTGCCAGAACTTGAAGCCCCTTCTGGACAAACAATAGTTACTTATTACATGGCCCGCCATATGGAGTGTCAACTCCCACTATGCCCACACAACTAAATCAGTGGTGAAGGATCATGGGAGCTGTAGTCCGAAACATTGGTAGGGCCACATGGTGAGCTACCATGAAGGAGTTTAAACCTGCAATGCTGGAATTCGAGTCACACGAAATCAAGAAACGACTGCTCTGCAGGTCTCTCATGAAGACTATTGCATTGGGCCCATCCAATTACCACGGCAACAAAATGTATAGTTTGAAGGGCCGTGGTGCAGTTTTCATATAGATAATTTTTTCATTGGTTCGGCTGAATAATTAAACCTTTCAACATGATTAAAATACAATTACACATTTAACTCCACATCATTATAATATATGTGTCACTTCGATACAGTGAAAAAAAAACTAAATTTCAAATTTTATTATAGCATAAGCTAAACATAATGTGTCGCCCACATCCTAAAACCCAATTGCAACAGTAGTTTCTTATTGAATTCATCAGTTGATTTAAATTTAGGTCCCCCCTATATCAATGTTTTCTAAATATCTAATAGATGCTAAAACCATTGCGACATGTTCCCCACTAAAAATCATCTCCGAGGCCTTTTCTTCTGATACTTCATTACAATTCTCAAAAATGTTTTTCAGATATAAATGCCTTGGAATGTTCAATTTCGAGCAGTTTGTGATTAATTGTCTTAATGTTTCCTTCCCAATTGCACAAAAACGACAGGCCTTTGACAGTGGTCGAAGTGAGCGGGAACGGTGGGGAGCAGAGTTCCACTACTTTTATTTATTACTGTTAACAGTTCCACTACTTTTTATAACCATTTTCACCATTATGGAACTGTTCTTTGTCAAGCTAAAGCACACTACTCCACTTTACCACTCAATAGCAGTTACAGCTAAACTGAAATCTGTTTCAACTGAATTGGCCGTCATATGGCATGGCTGCAACCCTTGAAAAGTGTGTTGCACGTTGCTCCCGGCCCGGGTAGCAGTTCCACTTCTTTATTTGGTACACTGCTACCACTGTCCTTTGATTCCTCAGTTCTTTCAGTCTTCTTCCACTTATCTCCCTTGTTAGCCAGAGGTTTAGACAAAGTTTTAGAAAGGATCTTTGGATTTTGCAGCAAGGAGAACACTCTAGGTACTTCGGCAAGGGATGCAATGCTCTGGCTTCGTAGAGATAATTCTGGAAGATTCTATATGGCTGACATTCTTGAATTGTCTTGTACCAATCGAATCTCCAGAATGTCCTCTGAGCATTATCTGGCCTCAAAATTAAAGTTTCAAGTGATATACCAGCCAGATTTGACCAACTGAGACATTTGGCCTTCGATCGTGAGACCAAGCCTACTTGGCAAGCCTTTATTAACTGTCTTAACCAAGGCAGGCATTAATTCGATTGACCCATGACGAGTTTTCTAAATGAGCATTAAAACTCACATTTTACCATCACTGCCAAGGAAAGCAGTCCCAACTCATACCTTATGATTTGGCTCGGGACCCCCATGGTAATCCCATAACCTTCCTCCAACAATGCCCGTCCAGTTTGCTCCACTCAAATCTATACAAAACGCATTGCCCTTCAACTCTAAGATCGTGTTATTGATATTTCTCAGGCACTTTGGGCTCTAGAGAGGATCGTACACTGGAGCTGGAAGTCCACCATTCCAAAGAATGGCTAGGACCCACCACAAAACTGGCAAGGGGCTTCTAGAAGCAATGGGGGGTGAATCTTTGTTTTGGATGTTAAAGCGAATAGTTGAGTGTCGTAACTAGACAACAAACTTTGTATTGTTTTCTTGCGAGCCTTCTAATATGCTCATACCTCTCAGCCTTTGCTGACCTAAGGGTGAGTGAAAACACAAGATTTCCTGTATGGCTGGGAGAGGGGCTTATTGGGCGTGAGAATGGATTCCTTGGCAAGTAAAACCCTCAAAAAGGGTGTGAGTTGAGAGGCATGCATGCTGCATGTACTTGAACTTCAGATCAGGGGCCCTGCCTTGTCTCTCTTGCATTCTGTGGTTGCTGGTCGGTCGCAGTACGTACACCGACGTCCATCTTCAAATTTCTTGCAGTTAGTTAGAGACCGCAAGTCTGTGAAGGCAGGAGCCCATGGTACTTACCATTGATCAGCTTCGCAGTGTCACAGCTTTTAAAAGGTGTCATATTGACATCAGACTAACAGCTTTAAAACCACTTGATATTTGAGCCTGGCACTCACACGCGGTTCCCTCCCTGTAATAAGATGTACCAGAGAATTTTGTGAGGTCCCACATGATAATATATACAACGTCATGTATCATCTATTATTCATATCAGATATCATATAATTGCTGACATTTGCTAATATTTTATGTGTTTGACCTAATTTATCATCTATGATATATATCATACTAATACGCATCATATTATATAACTTGTCGAAGACTATAAGATTTCATGTCTGACATAATGTATCATTCATCATTAATCAAATATCCTACATTATACCAATATACTACACTTTGCATACCCTGAACTTTCACTATGGTGCAGAGGCATGTTAGACATCCCTGTACTCTGTTGAGGAAGAGTAGTACTAGGTGTAATGAGGATTACCATTAAGCAATCTGGTCATTACCTCCATTTGCCTCATGTTCGTCACAGTACTTACTTTTGAGGCATATGAAAGCTTGATGGAATTTGTCACATGAAGACTAATAGACTCAACCAAATGTGCAACACTCCCTGCACCTCTATCAAACCCTGAGCTGCCTACCCCATTCTTCAGGGTGTACAACAATAACCCCTCTCCAACCGGCGGGCGGCAGTGGTGACTTTTGGGTTTTGAAGAGAACACGTCAATTCAGAAAAACTTGGAGTTTGTGTTCGCAGCACTGAGAGGTCAAGCAAGAATAAAGTGCAGCATTTGGGAGTGAACTAAGAGGACAGTTTTGAAACATATTTGGAAAAGGGTTTTATGGGCTTACATGTAATTCATTTAGAAGAAGGGTGAGGAATCGTGGATAAGGAAGAGAGACTCTGAGCAGTGGCCGGCAGGTGCGTGGGGATGACGTGTGTTTTGCGGCTCTGTGAGAGGTGCCCGACTCCAAGACCGCGTGAATACCCTTGAGATGCATTCAGAAGCTACGGAAGGTCGGTCGCGCTCAAAGAATTAACATCAGGATTTATTTTATTTATTTTATTTTTGCATTTATTTCAGTGCACAAAACCCTCAGGCATCTAGGTGCTAGTTACAGAAAATGCATAGTGCATTTAGTGAAGTGCAAGAACACACATATTAGTTACAGTTCGAATTGGTGTGCCTCACCTCATGGTGCGGAGTCCTATATCAGGCATGCAGAGAAGCACATAAGACAAACTAGGTATGAGGTTATACAGGGTATACAGACTGGCAAAACCTCACCTCATGGTATGTGGGCTACATCAGGCATGCAGACAAGCAAATAAGACAAAATGGGTATGAGTGTATACAGACTGGCAAAGCCTCACCTCGTGGTACGGGGGCTACATAAGGCATGCAGACAATCAAATAAGATAAAATGAGTATGGATTTATACAGACTGGCAATGCCCCACCTCATGGTAGGGGGGCCACATCAGGCATTCAGACAAGCACCTAAGACAGAATGGGTTTGACTGTATACAGACTGGCAAAGCCTCACCTCATGGTAGGGGGGCTACATCAGGCATGCAGACAAGCACATAAAACAAAATGTGTATGAGTGTATACAGACTGGCAGAGCCTCACCTCATGGTAGGGGGGCTACATCAGGCATGCAGACAAGCACATAAAACAAAATGTGTATGAGTGTATACAGACGGGCAGAGCCTCACCTCATGGTATGTGGCCTACATCAGGCATGCAGACAAGCAAATAAGATAAAATGAGTATGAATTTATACAGACTGGCAAAGCCTCGACTCATGGTACGTGGGCTACATCAGGCATGCAGACAAGCACCTAAGACTGAATGGGTATGACTGTATAGAGACTGGCAAAGCCTCACCTCATGGTAGGGGTGCTACATCAGGCATGCAGACAAGTACATTAGACAAAATCGGTATGAGTCTATACAGACTGGCAAAGTCTCACCTCATGGTATGGGGGCTACATCAGGCATGCAGAAAAGCACATTCAGAACGTGTGGTTGTAGACAAGGTAGGATTCAAGTACCACCAGCAGCGCCTCATGGCTGCAACTGTTAAGCAGGTACGTAATCACATTGTGGAGTGGGTACATAATATGGAGTGGCCTAATCCCATCCAGTTACACGCTTGATAAATCACAGATGTATTAATAAAGAGTGTAAGAATTGTACAGCATCGTGTAGGAATAGCATTATTGTTGCAGGCTGAGTGTACATGGGGGATAGTGAGCAGCTATAATATAGTGGGGTTTTAGATAAGGGTTATGTCTGGCACATTTAGAGAGGGAGAAGAAGTGTGAGCCAGCGGAACCGACCAGGTGACTTCAGGATTGCCCCTGCCTCCCGCTTCATTGCAAATACTATGTGGTAGGTTTATAGGGTCATTAGAGAAGGACATTAGGGAGTTACCATTGTAAGGAGGATAAATACGAGATGAACAAACCATACTTATAATGTGCATATGCAGAGCCGCACCAGCGTGGCTACGGCTATATTAAATGTGTGTACACTGCGAGACAGGGTGCTCTGATAGTAGCGCTGCACTTGGATGAGTGCGAGGTGCCGTTGCCAAAGTCAGTCAGTGTGCGATGCGAGTGAACAGGAGATTATGGCTCCTTACCGTTATATGCATTGTTTACAAGGTGATCAGTTCGTTATTGCAACAATTGTCAGATGGGATATCCTGAGGTTGATGACATTGAGTATTGGATAATGCTAGTAGGCAAAAGGTAAGCTAGGTTCAAGGCGCTGTTCGCCCAGACAGGCCCAGACAGGGGGCTGCAGCCTTGATTGTCTGCCTTTCTTATGTGCTGGCTGTGCCATCCTGCTGGCGACTGGCTCCTCCAATAAAACACATCCCGGCCTATCAGGTGGGTCAGTGTAGGAGGGCATCAGGAGGTGGTTTGCACATGCCAGGGTTGCCCCCTCTCGACTATCCTATTTGCAATGGCAATTTTTCTAATTTATTTTTATTGTGTTCTATTGGTCAAATGTGACGTTGAACACATTTATACAAAATTGGGAACAGATTTATGAGAAACATGTTAATAATATATAATACATAAAAATCTCAGCCCCACAATAAAAGCAATTACATTTCAAATAACAATAGAAAAATACTTTCAATTTCCTAAAATTCATACAACATATTCTAAAAACTTCTGATTAAATTCAGGAGTCAGATAAAAGTCCATTTAGTACCTTCATGATTTCCTGACACATATAAAAGAGAGTAAAGGTCATCACCAAGTTATCACCTGCATATAACGACGCCCAACATTGATCAGTGTTAATAAAGTTCATATCCTGCGCACGACTCAAAAAGCCCTTTTCATAGACCATAATCAATTTGCTACAGTCTGTCATTAAATGGCGAGCAGTTTCAGGCTCCAAAGCACACGGTCTACATAGGCGGTCTTTAAAAGGAATCTTAAGCCATGCTCCTCTGTTGGCTAGTGTAGGGAGCTGATCAAGCCTCGGGCAAAGGATGAACCTTCTTACTTCGCAACTCTGTATGTTTTTCATATGAGGACAGATAGAATTAACCAGAACGCATGCCTAGAATATACATTGTAATAGGACTTCCTGCCAGATGCGTCACGCGCTTATTACGCTCCAAAATACCTGCTTTATTTTTATTTCAGCAAATTTGGGGGCTAAAGACTCCTCCGGGTGGCAGGTACAGGCAATCGCTTCCAAAAAACGTACTATTTCCTCATGCCACTGTATGAACTTTGGGAGCCGCCCCAAATTTTCATTCCCATCCAGAATGGGGGCAAAAGGTGATTTTAGATTGCCTATACTCATCAACAGTTTGACTTAAAAAGAACATGCTACCACCATTCTCCTGGAATATTTCACCCTGTCTTACCTCCATAGAGGTGATCTTACTCAGAGTGGGAAGACGGTGGATGAGTTCAAGAACATTAGGCCTATTCAGAAATGGCCTTTCAGATGTGGCATGCAGGTCGATTAGCTTTATCTGATTAGATGAAGTACCTGCAAAGATGGATAATAGGTCCACTTTAGTGTTAAAAGGAGTGTCTTCCTCCCTAGGATTGGAAGGAGACGTAAGGGTTTTATCGGGGCATTTCCCAGATGAGGGAGATAACTTTAAGCCAGGGATATACCCCTGGGATTTGTTCCCCTTCTGCATAGACCCCATTTCTCCATTTGACAGAGATTCTTGAGTGATGATTCCCCCTGTCCTCTGGCATTGCTTAAGGTTTTGTTTACAACTTGTGGGGGAGGGTGAACCGATATTTGTCTCCCTTTTTATTTTTGTTTCCCCTTATGATTCCCAATAGGACAAGCTTGTGTAATATCCACTGATGTATCATTGCATTTACATATTTTGTCTCTATTAACCTCATGTTCATTACGGTACTGCACTTTAGTAAGTATTAACATTGCTTTTGAAAGTTCAGCTTTTAAGAATACTTGCTCACTATACATGGATTTACACAGCATGATGAAGGCGGTTAAAGTATTCAGCATTTCAGGCTCAGTGTCCTGAGTCTCAGAACAAACCGATGCAGAAGAGGAGTCATCATCTTCTTTCTGTTGTTCTGTTGTCGTGAGGCCTATGCATCCCTTGCAATGGCTGTTTAGTTAGGGGAGTTGGTCAGTTCCGTAGGCATTACTTCCCCTGCCGCAAGATGTTTTGGAGTGTCTTTTGATGGCTGGTTGGATCCAGCTTGTAATGCTAAACCTGCCTCAAAGAGTTCCTGCTCATTTGGAGAAGGTAGAGACTGATTAGCAGGTGTATCTACACAGCTCCTGGGATCCACATAGGCCGAAGGCAATGACAGTGTATTTTTGGGTAGCATAATCTTTTTCAAGAAGGGTGTTATTTTTCCTCTAGTATTGCCAAGGTAACGTTTGATTTGTTTAAAGCGTTAGATATTCCAACAGTAAGAGGCCGATTCATGGAATAAATGTGCGCCTAAAATTCCGGCGCAGAGGGGCCTATACGTGCGCTGCGCCGAAAAATAGCGAAAAGCGCAGGGAAACCAGCGCACGTCGATTCATGGAAGTCCGTGCGTAAGAAAAGCATAGGACGTGCGCTGAAAAAGTGCGCGGCGCACGCCGGCACACATGTCAACCAACGGCGTGCGCCACGGCCACTGCGCTATCATTCCGAGCGCAGCGCACAGCTCTAAAGTAGGCGGAACACAGGGCGGGACACTCGGAATGGGGAATAAAATGGGGCACAACACTCGGAATGGGGAAGAATGTGGGCGGCACGGGGAAGTACAGGAGGCAAGTGCGCGGAACGCCCACACGCTCTCCGGCAACACGTATTCATTGATTCAAACAGGGCAAAACAGCGCTCGATCAAACCAGCGCACAGGCCCAAAAACGTACGCCACAAGTAAGCAGGCGGTAGCGTCCCGACGCACTCAACGAAAGTGCGCCAAAACCTGCGCCAACAAATACCACCCACATACAGCAATGGGCCATACCGTGACCCCAAAGGACTAATGATGTGCAAAGGTGTACGCCATTTACACGGACACCCACTGTTCAAAAATTCGCACGTGTGTGTACAACGGGTTGCGCGAGAAGTCACTCACGCGATTGCCCTGGGTACGTGTATCCCGGGGTGCGGGGAAGTCCCACACGCGATTGCCCTGGCCACGTCGATACCAGGGGTGCGTGTGAAGTTCCACACGCGAAAAGCCAGGGTACGTCATTTACAGGGGTGCGCGGGAAGTTTCACACGCGAAAAGCTAGGCTACGGGAATTCCAGGGGTGCGCCTGAAATCCTACACGCGAAAAACTAGGGTACGTCATTTACAGGGGTGCGCGGGAAGTCCCACACGCGATTACAGCAGGGTACGTGTATTTCAGGGGTGCGCGGGAAGTTCCACACGCGAATAGCCTGGCCGCATGTATTTCAGGGGTGCGCGGGAAGTTCCACACGCGAATAGCCTGGGCGCGTGTATTTCAGGGGTGCGCGGGAATTTCCACACGCGAATAGGCTGGGCGCGTGTATTACAGGGGTGCGCGGGAAGTCCCACACGCGATTACAGCAGGGTACGTGTATTTCAGGGGTGCGCGGGAAGTTCCACACGCGAATAGCCTGGCCGCATGTATTTCAGGGGTGCGCGGGAAGTTCCACACGCGAATAGCCTGGGCGCGTGTATTTCAGGGGTGCGCGGGAATTTCCACACGCGAATAGGCTGGGCGCGTGTATTTCAGGGGTGCGCGGGAATTTCCACACGCGAATAGGCTGGGCGCGTGTATTACAGGGGTGCGCGGGAAGTCCCACACGCGATTACAGAAGGGTACGTGTATTTCAGGGGTGCGCGGGAATTTCCACACGCGAATAGCCTGGGCGCGTGTATTTCAGGGGTGCGCGGGAATTATCACACGCGATTTGGCTTGGTACGTGTATTACAGGGGTGCGCGCGAAGTTCCACACGCCAATAGCCTGGCCGCGTGTATTTCAGGGGTGCGCGGGAAGTCCCACACGCGATTACAGCAGGGTACGTGTATTTCAGGGGTGCGCGGGAAGTTCCACACGCGAATAGCCTGGCCGCGTGTATTTCAGGGGTGCGCGGGAAGTTCCACACGCGAATAGGCTGGGCGCGTGTATTTCAGGGGTGCGCGGGAAGTTCCACACGCGAATAGCCTGGGCGCGTGTATTTCAGGGGTGCGCGGGAAGTTCCACACGCGAATAGCCTGGGCGCGTGTATTTCAGGGGTGCGCGGGAAGTCCCACACGCGATTACAGCAGGGTACGTGTATTTCAGGGGTGCGCGGGAAGTTCCACACGCGAATAGCCTGTCCGCGTGTATTTCAGGGGTGCGCGGGAAGTTCCACACGCGAATAGCCTGGGCGCGTGTATTTCAGGGGTGCGCGGGAAGTTCCACACGCGAATAGCCTGGGCGCGTGTATTTCAGGGGTGCGCGGGAAGTTCCACACGCGAATAGCCTGGGCGCGTGTATTTCAGGGGTGCGCGGGAATTTCCACACGCGAATAGGCTGGGCGCGTGTATTTCAGGGGTGCGCGGGAATTATCACACGCGATTTGGCTTGGTACGTGTATTACAGGGGTGCGTGCGAAGTTACACACGCGATTAGGCTGGGTGGGTCCTGTCACCCTCGACGGCCCCTGCAGGCAGCCCACAAAACAGGGGACTACCCTGCACACCTGCTCATGTCTCCCACCACCCCCACCCCCCCAGTCACCAGGGGTACCCTCCACCAGGCCCCCACTCATGTCTCCCACCACCCCCACCCCCCCAGTCACCAGGGGCACCCTCCACCAGGCCCCCAACCATGTCTCCCACCACCCCCACCCCCCACCATCCAGGGGCACCCTCCACCAGGCCCCCACTCATGTCTCCCACCACCCCCACCCCCAAGCAGTGCAGGGGCAGCCTCCACCAGGCCCACACTCATGTCTCCCACCACCCCCACCCCCCCAGTCACCAGGGGCACCCTCCACCAGGCCCCCACTCATGTCACCCACCACCCCCACCCCCCCAGTCACCAGGGGCACCCTCCACCAGGCCCACACTCATGTCTCCCACCACCCCCACCCCCCCAGTCACCAGGGGCACCCTCCACCAGGCCCCCACTCATGTCACCCACCACCCCCACCCCCCCAGTCACCAGGGGCACCCTCCACCAGGCCCCCACTCATGTCACCCACCACCCCCACCCCCCCAGTCACCAGGGGCACCCTCCACCAGGCCCCCACTCATGTCTCCCACCACCCCCACCCCCCAGCAGTGCAGGGGCAGCCTCCACCAGGCCCCCACTCATGTCTCCCACCACCCCCACCCCCCCAGTCACCAGGGGCACCCTCCACCAGGCCCCCAACCATGTCTCCCACCACCCCCACCCCCCACCATCCAGGGGCACCCTCCACCAGGCCCCCACTCATGTCTCCCACCACCCCCACCCCCCCAGTCACCAGGGGCACCCTCCACCAGGCCCCCAACCATGTCTCCCACCACCCCCACCCCCCACCATCCAGGGGCACCCTCCACCAGGCCCCCACTCATGTCTCCCACCACCCCCACCCCCCCAGTCACCAGGGGCACCCTCCACCAGGCCCCCAACCATGTCTCCCACCACCCCCACCCCCCACCATCCAGGGGCACCCTCCACCAGGCCCCCACTCATGCCTCCCACCACCCCCACCCCCCCGCCACCAGGGGCACCCTCCACCAGGCCCCCACTCATGTCTCCCACCACCCCACCCCCCACCATCCAGGGGCACCCTCCACCAGGCCCCCACTCATGTCACCCACCACCCCCACCCCCCAGCAGTGCAGGGGCAGCCTCCACCAGGCCCACACTCATGTCTCCCACCACCCCCACCCCCCCAGTCACCAGGGGCACCCTCCACCAGGCCCCCACTCATGTCTCCCACCACCCCCACCCCCCACCATCCAGGGGCACCCTCCACCAGGCCCCCACTCATGTCTCCCACCACCCCCACCCCCCAGCAGTGCAGGGGCAGGCTCCACCAGGCCCCCACCCATGCCTCCCACCACCCCCACCCCCCCGCCACCAGGGGCACCCTCCACCAGGCCCCCACTCATGTCTCCCACCACCCCCACCCCCCACCATCCAGGGGCACCCTCCACCAGGCCCCCACTCATGTCACCCACCACCCCCACCCCCCAGCAGTGCAGGGGCAGCCTCCACCAGGCCCACACTCATGTCTCCCACCACCCCCACCCCCCCAGTCACCAGGGGCACCCTCCACCAGGCCCCCACTCATGTCTCCCACCACCCCCACCCCCCACCATCCAGGGGCACCCTCCACCAGGCCCCCACTCATGTCACCCACCACCCCCACCCCCCCAGTCACCAGGGGCACCCTCCACCAGGCCCCCACTCATGTCACCCACCACCCCCACCCCCCCAGTCACCAGGGGCACCCTCCACCAGGCCCCCACCCATGCCTCCCACCACCCCCACCCCCCCGCCACCAGGGGCACCCTCCACCAGGCCCCCAACCATGTCTCCCACCACCCCCACCCCCCAGCACTGTGGGGAACCTGCCAGCAGGCCCCCACACATGTCCCCCTGGCCCCAGGTCCTGACGATACACAATCATGGCAGTAATGGCCAGCATACCCAGCACAAACACCCAGGCAAGGATTGCATCCACCCACATAGTGAATGCAATCACATGACACAACCCCAATGCCAAGTATGCAAAAGAACACATGTCCGTCACACACACATACACAATGGGTGCAAGTGAATGTCAAAACCCATATCATGACATGTAACAAACCAATGAGAAAATAACACAAGTGTAAGAAAATATAAAAAATGTATTAAATACCAAAAATAAGTGAAATTTACAAACATACAACGATGTGGCTAAGTAAATAAATGGTCCATGTCCGAGAACAAAAGTGATAAACAAAAAAACAAAGGAAAAAAAAATTAAAAAGAATTTGTCCAAAGCAATATCATGTAATAGGAAATTAATGAAAAACCATTACGTCATGGTGAAAACAATAAGAAATTAAAAAAATGTATCTCCCAAAAAAACAAACTATATACAGGAATGTTCCAGGGTCCATGAGCCCAACACCAAAAATGAAACCTACCACTAACTAAAGAAAAATATATGTACAAAAAAGTGGCCATTGTCCGAGCGGTCCAAAATAATAAAAATAAATAAAGGAAACCTAGCACTAACTAACTAAATAACTATATACAAAGGCATCGGGCAAGTCCTGCAGCTCACTTGGTGATGTTGCTGGCCAGGGCATCATCGAACTCCATGTCGATGTCCTGGAGGCGGGACTCTGTCCTGGCCCCGAGGTCTCGCAGGGACAACCCCATGTCCACCTCAAACTCCCTGCGAGCTTCCTCGAGGCACTCAGCCCGCCTCAATGCCTGACGCATGGAGAACTCCGCCCTGACCATGGCGAGCCGCTCCTCTTCCGCCCGCTGCCGCTCCGCACCTATCCGCTGACCAAACTCCTCCCACACGGAACACACCACCATCCCAGGGTTGCCCTGCCCTCCGGCCGATGCCTGCCCCTCGGATCTTGATGGCCCCGAGCCATGATGCCTCCCACGTCGAGCCCGCTGCTGCCTCCGACGCCACTGCCTCTGCCAGCACGACGGCATCCAGGCTGATGGAAACCACCGACGCCGTCGTGCACGTGCCCTGCCCGATGATGCTGTCACATCTTCCATCTGCTGGGGTCCACTTGCTGTGTTGTCCACCCCTGCTGGACCTCCGACTCCCAACTGTGGCAGGGATGGGATCCCCACTGAGCTGGCTGCATTGGTCGGGGCAGGTCCACAGGGGGCCCTGGTGGCATCGGGGCCGGAAGACGGCAAGGAGAACGACCGGTGGATAGCCTGCACAGAGGAGGAGAGGGCCGTCAGATTGGCCAACACATGCAGGAAACCCCCGAACATGGCCGATCCCAATTGGGCCACGTCGGCACGGTGCACTTCGTGATGACGTGCGTGCTCCTCCCGGGAAGCACGCACGTCATCACGAATCACAGCCGTGCGCATCGTGACCCCAATCAGGACCTTCTCCACGCGGCCAGGGGTTACCACGTCCGCAGGTGGAGGGGAGTCAGGTGACATGGACATCCCCTCTACCTGCGGACGGGCCTGGGACGGGGCATCCCTGCTGGTGCATGGTGGTGCACTCACAGGGTCAGGGACAGTGACATGCACAGGCCCCTCCACGGTGACCTGTGCTGCCTCCTGCCCCTGGCCCTGGACTGCACCACTTGCACCAGCAGGGATGCTCCCACCAGGCCCCATGTGTGCACCAGTGTCGGCCTCCTCCTCCTCTGTGCAAACCACCAACCTGGATGGCTCCTCACCGTCTCCCGCCGTAGCAGGCCCCTGTGGGGGCTCACCCACCCCTTCCGCTGCAGCCGTGGGGGAATCCCCGCCGCCTTGCTCCACAGCGCCGTCTCCGCCCTCTTCTTCACTAGCCGCTGCGTAGAGGGAGACAAAGGACACAAGCATCAGGCTACTGTACAATGGTCCCCTAGACAGGAAGCAATAGCAGATGAGCACCACTGTCAAAGTACACTTCCATCATGTCCCTCCACAACACATGGGTCAGTCCAGGCAAAACACACACAGTAACAGGCATGGTGCATGCCATGGACATTTCCATGCATGTCCAATGGACTCTAGAAACATTCAATGATATGTAACTCACATGCATCATGGCTCATGCATATCACATGCACACACTTCACCTCAGTCACATCCATCTGGCCCCAAACACACCGAACACAGGCGAAACAAGGGTAAGTTGGGTGCGTCACTGAATCTGTGCATTGTCACACACATGTGTCATGCATCCATGGCATGCACAAGTCACAGACACGCAGGTCAGGCACACAGACATGGCTACCATATATGTACCTGGCATCAGCACCCATCCTTCACCCCCATCCATGTCCAGGTACAGAGACTGGCATGCTCTCATGTCCAAAATCTGCATAGGGCTCCCCATGCCGCATTTCAACACATGCAACAACCATGTGGGTCACACATCACTGGTCGCACATGCATTACCATGATGTCCCTGCACACATACATGCATACATGGCCCATGGCACACATACAGGCAAGTATCATAGAACCAGCACACCGCAACATGCCCTGTCTCACACAGTAATGCTTGGACACATACCGCTCAACTCCAGACGGGCCTCCCTCTCAAGGACCTGGGCGTGGAGCGCTGGGCGTACGCGTTCCAGGACCCTCTTCTGGATGGAACTCATGCGGCCCCGGCCCCCCTCCACGAGGCGCCGGGCCTTCACAAGGGTCCTGGACCTCAAGTCCTCCCAGCGCTTCTTGATCTTCTGGACGTTGCGGGTTGCCACCCCCTCCGCGTTGATGGCAACCACACAGTCGGCCCAGATCCTCTCCCGTCCTTCCTTGCTGGCGCGGGACGATCCAAAGAGGGCATCATACTGCCCCAGGACATGCTCCACCAGGACACCAACTTCGGTGGCAGTGAAGCTGGTGCCCCTCTGCCCCTCTGGCCTGGGGTTGCCACTGGTGCCAGATGTGGAAGTGCCCGACATGGCAACCCCAGAGGCAGGTGTGGGTGGGCAACTGGGTCCTGGGGCTGGGCTGTGGAGCGATGTAATCCCAGTTGGGAGTCTTCAGTTCCAGCAGGGGTGGACACAGCAACTGGACCCCTGCAGATGGCTGATGTGCAGGCACCAAATGGCAGGGCACGGTGGCAGCAGGCAGGCAGGCAGGCAGCAGCAGATAGCACGTGGGAGGCTGCTCGGGGCACTGGGGGGCAGTAACTCGGCCTTCTGGGCAGGAGCGTGGTGTTCCGTGTGTTTTCGGGTGGCCAGCTTGATACGGAGTGATTTGGCACGTGAAAATCCTGCACGTCAGCGTGAAATCCGAGGAAAGGCCCTTAGCGCGTAAGCGCGTCAGCACGCATACGCGATTCTATTGGACCAGAGTCCCTCAGCGCGTAAGCGCGTCTGACGTGACCCGCACGGGCGTTCCCCACTCAGCACGTGATGACGGAACACACGTGGAAATACTGCACGTCAGAGTGTCATCGCGTGATTGGCCTATGTACGTGTATTTCATTGCGTGTAATTGGACAAAAGTGCGCGTACACGCGATTGGCCTATGTACGTGTATTTAATGGGTGCGCGGCCACTTACACACGCAAGTACGTCAGCGAACCTGTATCCCGTGGTGCGTGTGAATTTCCACACGCTATTGGACTGGGAACTGGATTCCAGGGGTGCGCGGGTCACACGCTCGCCTAGAACACGCGCAAAGCATAAAATTGCGGACTTTAACAATAACAAGCTCAGACGCCAGGATGAACATACCGTTCCTAGCAGCAGTGGCAGTGGGCTACCAAAGGAGGAGGAGGAGGATAGTCAGGGCCAGAATATTCACACCCAGAACCAGCCTTTTCGGGATGCCTGATGACCAGGTGTATGGGAGGTACAGGTTTCCACCACACATCATACTGGACCTGGTGACTGAGTGGGAGGATGACCTCACATCACCCACCCTGTGCTCCCAAGCACTCAGCCCCCTGGAGAAGGTCCTCAATGTACTGCACTTCTTAGCCACTGGATCATTTCAGCGGACAAGTGCCATAGTGGGTGGGGTGTCACAGGCCACCCAGTCACGCTGCCTACACCAGGTCTTGAACATCATGACTGCACGCCCATCAGTCCGCAGGCACATATACCTGCCCAGAACACCTGCAGAAAGGCATGCTGCCGCCCTGGATTTTTACGGAGTGGCACGATTCCCCAAAGTGCTAGGTGCCATCGACTGCACCCATGTGGCTCTACGTCCCCCCAGGGCATCAGAGCACATCTATAGGAACCGCAAGCACTGGCATTCCATCAACGTGCAGGTAGTATGTAATGCCAAGGGAATCATCACCTCAGTATATGCCAACTATCCCGGGTCCACCCACGACAGCTTCATTTACCGAATGTCCACCCTATGCCGGGACATAGATGCTGGGCGGCATGGCGATACATGGCTGCTTGGTGAGTATGTATGCCACTGCACATGCATGCATGTTGGATACTGAGCAAGGTCACAACCCCACCAATGATACCAATCACCACCTCCACAGGGGACAGTGCCTACCCTCTCAGCCCCCACATGATGACGCCAATTCGGAACCCCACCACGCCACCCCAGGTAAGATATAACACAGCCCACATTACAACCAGGGGCATAGTGGAGCGCACATTCGGAGTGCTAAAGTCACGCTTTCGCTCCCTTGACCGTTCTGGCGGGCAGCTGTTATACGCTCCCCCAGTAGTGTCCCAGTAGTGTGCAGGATCATAGTGGCAGCATGTGTCCTGCACAACGTTGCAACACGCCGGGGCCTGGCCGTGGACATGGTGGTGGCCCCACATCCCCAACCACATGCACAGCCGCTGCGCATGGGAGGGGAAAGGGCACGGGGGAGGCAGCCCGTACACAGCTAGTGGCTAATTACTTCACATAGAAATCACACCCCTGTGGAGTGCACACTGCCCTGGCACATTCCATCTGACAATCAATGATGACTCAACCTGACACTGATCCTGAATGTCTGGAGAATGAACCGGGAATACCATGTCAGCCTGAGATTGTTCACCTGGAAGTGTCACAATGTGTGCATCCCTACCCACACAGACACCACCAATGCAGTTTTGTGAAGTTACACATTGAAGCAGCTAAAATGAATACCCACTTGCAAAATGCAACAAGAGGACAGTGCCATGTCAGCCAACCCAACCCCAGCACCGCCACACGACACACCGTGCCATGTCATGCTAATTGCAGGTAAACAAAGTAATCCCCACAACATGACATCAGTCTCACTATGTACAGTGGCACTATTAGAAACCTGCAACACCTGAAATGCTCACAGCAATGCCGGACCAACAACATACTTGAGCACGTAGTACCATTAACATGACATCACAAATGTTACATATTAGTAGTCTCACCACCTGGAAATGCCTGCACTCCCATCACTACCAACTGTGCAGTGTTGTCGCCATGTAGAGTTGTAGGTGCACTGCTGCCAACATGGTCCCCATCTCCAGACTAGAGGTCCTTGTGTGGACATGAGGAAGGGACCTGCAAATTGGGAGGTAGACACAGAAGAAGAGTTACACATCAATGCAACATGCAGTGTACAACACAACAGCAATATGCACTATGAATGTATACACAGTATTGACTACAGACTGGCCACACAGCTCATGGGAGTCCAAAGTCACTGTGTAATTCACTGTCACTTGGGCACACCCTTTGCAAGCCCATGGAAACGGGAAGCAGGAGGGGTGTGTGTGACTCAAACCCAAGCATCTGAACCAAATACATTACAAGCCTGCATGTGCCCAGCCACAATGCAGCGTATGCCCACAGGAACCACGGAAGCCAACAGATCGAAGCCAACAGATCGAAGCCAACAGATCGTCCCAAAAAAATTGGGAATAAAAGAAATCAAAATAAAAATAAAAATAAGAAACAATCACAAATGGCCATTGATGGGCCCGGGGGGGTTGGGGAGGCCACCCAGGAGGTCCGAGGACAGGATGCACACCAGAACCCACCTGCGTGGATCCTGGGAAGATAAAACACCTCCATGGGCTCATGGCCCACACGGCTACCCTATTGTGGGAGTATCACTGCTGTCGCTATTATCACCCTGTGCAGCTGCATCCGGAGGTGGTTGCACTATGGGAGGCAGCCCACGCAAGGCCCTAGTCTGCTCCTCCATGGCTGCAAGCATGCGGGTGTGGTAGGTCTGGTTCTGGAGGATGAGTGTGCGGAGGTCCCCATGCAACAACTCACGGGATGCCCGGACCTCCGCCCTCGTTGCCTGCATCTCAGCTGAGAGCGTACGGGTGAGACGCTCCAGCTGCTGTTCTGTCCTTTGGTGTGTTGAAGCCTCAAGCTCAACAAGAGTCGTCTGAGGTGAAGGAGCTCCTGCCTCAGGGCTTCCCTGTGGCCCTGGGACTCAATGGAGATGGCCTCCTGCAGAGTCGCCAGTGCCGCCCGCCTGTCCCTGTTGGACCCCAACATGTCCTCCCTGTGTGACTGGCAGATGGAGTCGGTTGCCTGCTCTAGTCGCTCCATCAGCCTTTCTGGGGGGACAATGGAAGTGGCCACCCTATCCATGGCCTGAGCCATCATCTCGGATGATGCAGCCTGTTGGGTAGCCATACCGTAAATGGATTGCTCCCATGCGGTATTGCCGGGTGGCGTACGGCCACCACGTCGGCGGGCACCACACCTGTCTGGGGCAAGGCGAACTGTGCCTTGCTGTGCCGGCACTGCCTGAGGCTGCAGGACTGCATTCCCCCTCTGATCTGCTGGCCCAGGAACAGGATCAGATGTCGCGGAGTGTGACCCTGCATCCGTAACCACCGAAGGCGTAGCTGCCAACACTGACATCCCCATGGAGGGTACTGACCCTGGTGCAGGTGGGTGAGACAGAACAGAATCCCTCCCTGGAACACTCACCTGCGACGGCACGTAGGTCTCATCCGAATCAACACCTGAGTACAGCTCGGGGGAGGTGCAGCCAGAGACACCCCTTGAGAGCACGACCTGCAGCACTTGTGGGTTCTCCCCCACCACCACACCACGTCCCTCACTGGTGGTTGGTCGGCCCTGGGACACCTCCTGGGTCTGCACCATCTCCACAACCCCAGCAGTATCAGGTGCGTCTTCCCCTGCAAAGACATGAAAACAAAGAAATGGAAACAGGCATTAGCACCATGGCACACATTGAGGGCTGAGAAGCAAGAGAACCAGTACTTGATTGACACATGTCCCACATGACTAAAACCCTCCCATGCATGCACCCTCACTGCGTATGAAGTGCAGGCAAATGGCACACACTGATGACACCAAGATGGAAGATGAACAAATTTTCTGCATGCTGCCTGGCAGTGGCATCACACATTGGCCTGTGATTGGCAGGTGAAACACACATGCCATCACACAGATGGCATGTACCATTGCTATTGAGTGAAGATGGAGAGGAGGGCAGCACCTATTCATTCAGTCCAGTTCCCGCATGTAATAGCTTTTCTAATTCTAACAGGTCAGATTTTTCACCTGGAGCTGCCAGTCTGAAATGGTCAAATTGCACAGGGACATGTGTGTACAAATGATATCCAGGTAACAAAGTCACTCCACTTTACCATACCCATGTCAGACATGTGACTAGTGGACAGCGACATGCCTAGTGAAAGTGGTGGAATGCAAACAAACTGAATGAACAGTGAAAAAGAAGCAAATATGTTGTGTCAAGGTGACACTTCAAGGGCAACTGGCGTACAGTTGTGCTAGATGTCTACTGTTGGCAGAAGGGATACTGCTATGGCCAAATGCAGCTGCGCAGGAAGGATTGCATGAAGCACATGGCTGACCCATACGACTCAGGCGCACACACTCTCACCTGGCACCCGAACAGAAGCCCTCACACACACACCATGCACATGGATGACACACACATGCATGTGCACTCACCGGACAATGCCTCGTAATCAGCCAGATCTCCCACGCCTTGGATCTGTTCCTCCGTGACGTAGGTCCCAGCGACTGACTCATGTGGAGTGAGTTCCATGTCTACTACTGGAGACCCACCTCCAGTCACTAGAGTTGCGGCATGACTTGAGGCCAGCTTACTCTTTGCCCTGCGCTTTAGGTCATTCCAGCGCTTATAGCAATCATTGGCTGTGCGCCTCACGATTCCAAGGGCACTTACGATGTCCGCAACGGTCTGCCAGTGTGCCTGGCGTTGTGCAGGTGTGGTCTTGGATCCTGCAACAATGACCATCTCGTTGTCATGTCCGGACACATACTCGACAAGTGCATTCAGTTCGTCATCCGTGAAGCTGGGCTTCCTGGACGGGCCGGACTGTGTAGCCGTGTCTGGGGCATCAGCCTGTGCCGGACGAGCACTCTTCCTCTTCCGCTTGGAAGGTGGTGGTGATCCTGAGTGTCCTGCGCCGCTCTGGACACTAGGGGCAGGAGCCCTGGTGGACTCTGTATCAGGAGTGTGGGATTGCACACTCAGCATGGGAGTTGGTGCAGGCATTGGCTCTAGTGTGATGGTGTCAGGGGGAATGTCAGCAGCATGGACTAGGACCGACACTGTCCTGGCTGGGTGTGTGAGGGCTGGGGTGGATGGAGCCGCAGCTGCCCCTGCAGCCTCTCCGCCCTGCCTCCTTGGTGCAGCAGATGACCTTGCTGCCCCAGATCCACGTGGCATGATGGCATCAACGTGCACCAGCGCACGTGTCGTAGCCCTGCTGACCTGGAAGTCAGCCATGGAGTCAGCCAGGTCTGGTGCCACAATGGGCTGGTCCAACAAGGGCTGAGCATGGATGGTGTCAGCCACTTCAGCCTCAACGGGAGGGGGGGAGGGGGGGAGGGGGGGGATGATGGGTGCCCTTGACTGGTCCTCCACACATGGGGGGACAGGCTCACCCTGCAAGTTACGACCACGTCCCCTACCGGATCCACCACGGCCACCACTTGTGGCTCTTCCACCTTTGCCACCCTTACGGAATCCTCGCCTCCCAGCCATGGCACTGATATTAATGTGCGTATGGGAGTGGCTGTAGACAATTGTCCTGGGCAATTGGGGGTCAAAGGGGTTGGGTACCAGATGGTAATTGTACCCTAGTGCTCTAGCACGGCTGATTGTAACCCCTGGGGAAAGATGACGGGTCACGCAACGCACAGGAGGCCCAAAAAAGGGAGATGACGTGCACGCAACCCCTCCTAGACCACGTGTGCAGAAAGAAAAACCTGCACTACGCTGTGGCACCCAGTAACACAAGAATGAACGTATGCGTGTCACACGCAGCCTAGAATGACCTCTGAAGGGGTAGGCTACACACGGGGCAAGCACAGAAGTTGGATACGTGCGTGACTCACCGTCTGCCAGGTAAAAGAGCGTGAAAAATGAGCGCGTTTGGCTGGCTAAACCCCCGCCAAAAGAAGATGTGTACGCTGTCTGAGAAGACAGGACAACAGTAGAAGGGGACACTGTTTGAGGGAACAGGCCCAGGTAAACCAGTAAAAGAGAAAAAAGAGAAAAAGCTGTCAGAGGTAACAGGGAATACGAACTGGAAACGCCGTGAAGTAAATTGCGTGTGAAACGACAAGAAGTACAGAATTCACCCACTCGCTCTCCACGAAAAGCACGTACAAGGAAATGGTGTTCTACATGTACCTTATATACAGGCCCACACGTTCAGCGTCACTTACGCGGCGTGTACGTTCACCAATCACACGCTTTGTCACTCCTGCGTGTAGATCCATTTTCACCAATCACACGCTTTGTCACTTCTGCGTGTAGATCCATTTTCACCAATCACACGCTTTGTCACTTCTACGTGTAGATCCATTTTCACCAATCACACGCTTTGACACTGGGACGTGTCACGCAACAATTTCCTGCACGTGCAGGTGACTATAGGCGCGCATATGCTGTTGACGGGTTTACGCGCTAAGGGCCTTTGCTGACGTGTGGGATTTCACTCCCTATCAGGCTGTCCACGCGTTCACACACGAGAGACCACGCTCCTGGCCAGGAGGCCAAATTACTGCCCCCCAGAGCCCTGAGCACGCTCCCACCTGCCATCTGCTGCTGCCTGACTGCCTGCTGGCCACGTGCCCCACAGTGCTGGTGGGTGGGGGTGTTGGGAGACATGGGTGGGGGCCTGGTGGAGGGTGCCCCTGCACTGGTGGGGGTGGTGGGAGACATGGGTGGGGGCCTGGTGGAGGGTACCCCTGGTGGCGGAGGGGTGGGGGTGGTGGGAGACTTGGGTGGGGGCGTGGTGGAGGCTGCCCCTGCACTGCTGGGGGTTGGGGGTGGTGGGAGGCATGGGTGGGGGCCTGGTGGAGGCTGCCCCTGGTGGCGGGAGGGTGGGGGTGGTGGGAGACATGGGTGGGGGCCTGGTGGAGGCTGCCCCTGGTGGCGGGGGGGTGGGGGTGGTGGGAGACATGGGTGGGGGCCTGGTGGAGGCTGCCCGTGCACTGCTGGGGGTTGGGGGTGGTGGGAGACATGGGTGGGGGCCTGGTGGAGGGTGCCCCTGGTGGCGGGGGGGTGGGGGTGGTGGGAGAAATGGGTGGGGGCCTGGTGGAGGCTGCCCCTGCACTGCTGGGGGTTGGGGGTGGTGGGAGGCATGGGTGGGGGCCTGGTGGAGGCTGCCCCTGCACTGCTGGGGGTTGGGGGTGGTGGGAGGCATGGGTGGGGGCCTGGTGGAGGCTGCCCCTGGTGGCGGGGGGGTGGGGGTGGTGGGAGACATGGGTGGGGGCCTGGTGGAGGCTGCCCCTGCACTGCTGGGGGTTGGGGGTGGTGGGAGGCATGGGTGGGGGCCTGGTGGAGGCTGCCCCTGCACTGCTGGGGGTTGGGGGTGGTGGGAGGCATGGGTGGGGGCCTGGTGGAGGCTGTCCCTGCACTGCTGGGGGGTGGGGGTGCAGGGGGACATGAGCAGGTGTGCAGGGTAGTCCCCTGTTTTGTAGGCTGCCTGCAGGGGCCGTGGAGGGTGTACAGGGAACACCTGTGAGGACCCACCCAGCCTAATCGCGTGTGACTTCCCACGCACCCCTGTAATACACGTACCCAGCCAAATTGCGTGTGATGATTCCCACGCACCCCTGTAATACACGTACCCAGCCAAATCGCGTGTGATAATTCCTGCGCACCCCTGTAATACACGTACCCTGGCTAATCGCGTGTTATACTTCCCGCATACCCCTGTAATACACGTACCCTGGCCAATCGCGTGTTAAACTTCCCGCGTACCCCTGTAATACACGTACCCTGGCTAATCGCGTGTTAAACTTCCCGCGTACCCCTGTAATACACGTACCCTGGCTAATCGCATGTTAAACTTCCCGCATACCCCTGTAATACACGTACCCTGGCTAATCGCGTGTTAAACTTCCCGCGTACCCCTGTAATACACGTACCCTGGCTAATCGTGTGTTAAACTTCCCGCGTACCCCTGTAATACACGTACCCTGGCTAATCGCATGTTAAACTTCCCGCATACCCCTGTAATACACGTACCCTGGCTAATCGCGTGTTAAACTTCCCGCGTACCCCTGTAATACACGTACCCTGGCTAATCGCATGTTAAACTTACCGCATACCCCTGTAATACACGTACCCTGGCTAATCGCGTGTTATACTTCCCGCGTACCCCTGTAATACACGTACCCTGGCTAATCGCGTGTATAACTTCACGCGTACCCCTGATATGCACGTTACCCGCTTTGCGTTCCTTGTTGGGCAGCCCTGTAAACTGGTCCAGGGTTAGCGCAGCCCTTTGCGATGATTTAGCGATTTTGATGGCTTTTCCTTGCACGAGGGCGTTCTTGGGGGCGTTACTGGCGCTGCTGCAGGGTCGCTGCGATACTCTGCGCCACGGCTGGTTTGGGAGCCTAAAATCCATGAATACGCTGTGCGCCGGATTCGGTTTTGGCGCACGCGGCTGGCGCAGACTATCGCACGCGCACGCTGTGCGCCAGCCGCGTGCGCTACTTGTGCGCTGAATTCTATGAATTACCCTGTTAATGTTTTAGTGGCTTTCAGAGTTTTCTTAACGGCCTGTTTTTTTTCAAAATATGGGCAACACTCTGTGTCCCAATGCAAGAGGACTGTAACCAATGTTTCTCACAAGAAGCGGGCAATGTCTAACTGGCATAGCTTGCTTAGCCTTCTCAGAAGGGAGGAGAACGCTCTTCAGTATTTCCCCAGATCAGATTATTCCGAACAGGCTTCCTCTACCAAAGCCTTTTCCAAAATCAATGACATATACTTTCTAAAAGGGCAAAAAGCAAGTATAGCGTTAACTTTGTGTCCGGAATAGATGTAAAAGAAAGAGAAAAACGCCCAAAGACCTGCAGTCGCCAATTCTTGGGTGGCCCACACAGACTGCAGCAAGGACTCAAAGGTTAATAGACCCACAGACGTCCTCTTCTCTGGGTTAACAAACTTCAGTAATATTGCTCTGGTCGCCTTAAAGACAGTAAAACACACTTTTATAGGAGTCGTTTTAAAGTGCTGCAGAAGTCGGCAATCTGACCTGCTGTACGTAGTTCAGCATGCACTTAGACCAGGACACAGGACCTGCTCTTCAGCATCCTCTGAGACCACAACAACCACTCCACTTCCACTCCTTATCTGCGCCGCGCTCCATGCCGGCCTGCCTGTTATATTTGGAAAGCAGAGGTTTCTGCAAGTAAGCTCCTCCCCAGCGCAATGCAACTGTAGAAACACTGTCCAAGTTCAAGAGAGACACCACGGCAACCACTCTCCTTCCACTCCTCGTCTGCGCCATGCTACGCGCCAGACTGCCTGTTATATTTGGAAAGCAGAGGATTATGCAGATAAGCTCCTCCCCAGTGCAAGGCAATTGAAGAAATACTGCCCCAGTTCGAGAGACACCGCAGCACCCACTCTACTTCCACTCCTCATTCGCCTTCAATGGCTATAGAGCTGATAGCGTACCTATTCTGCAACCAGTACAGTAATATTGGGATATCGATTGGAGGAGAAACCCATCTGTTTTGGCTATATGCGGATGACATGCTCCTGTACCTGAACATTCCAGACGACTCCCTTCCTTGCATTCTGGAAATATTTGAACATTTTGGGAGTCTCTCAGGAGTCTGCATCAATTGGAGTAATTCCTGTATTTTCCCTCTCTCGTTTGCAGCCATGCGTAATTTAATTCAGACCCAGACAGATGTCTGACGTGGTGCCCTGAACATTTTAAATATTTGGGGATTGCTATATATCATAAACCACTTGATAAATATACCCACAATACGTACAAGGCACTGCACGGATTGGATAATTCCATTGAATTCTGGAAGAGAATCCCCTTATCCTTGAAGGGGAGGGTAACTATTATAAAAATACTGATACTGCCCCGACTCATAGATTGTTGCACTAACATTCAGGCCTCATCACGAGTTTGGCGGTAACCCTTAAATGCGGCAGTAACGCTATTACCACCAAAGGGTGGTAAGGGTCCACCAAATCACGGGCTTGGCAGATTTACCCCCAGCTCTGAGCTGGGGGCAAAACCGCTGCAATTTTGCTGATTTTCGGCGCTATTACCAACGGCGGTCATACCGCCACCGGTAATAGCGCCAAACATTCCCTATTGGGCCCAATGGGGAATGGGAAATTCGTGAAGGTACCCAATGGGGAATGGGTATTTACCGTTCCAAGTGAAAACAGACAAAGCCCCCACATTATCCCATGGCTAACAGACTTTCAGTGCTGGGCGAGAGCAGAGGGGAATGTCCTAAGAGAAAAGTCAAATAGATATGGAGACACCAAACAGGAGGTGCTTCTCCAATGGGAAGAGGTACTTGTAAAATTGCTGAAAGCATCAGATGAGAAACCCCCCTAAAGATGATATTCATAGGTATTAGATTACAAACTGCCTAATTCATGGAATAATTAGCGCCGAAACCGCAGATTTGCGCGCCTTTCTGCCCGAAAATCCCCATACTTCAAACAGGGATTTTCGGGCAGAAAGGCGCGCAAATCTGCGTTTTCGGCGCTAATTATTCCATGAATCAGGCAGAATACCTTTTCGGGACATATGAGTGGAGAGCCGATTACTGACGTGGATGCCAACCCCAAACCTCCCCGTCTCCCACACAGCCCCATAAACTCCCACAGCATAGGATAGAAACAAACATGGGTTCAAAATATTTGTGGTCATAAAGTGACTTTCTTTTTCCTTTTATATCTTTTTTTATCAAAGTTCATTAGCATGTTAGCTTGGACGGATTCCAATGATACAACTGGAGCAGCTGACTCCTGACATGGATGCTGATGATAATCGAATCATGCTTAATGAAGTTGACTTGTGGCTGCGACCCGATTTAGGGTCCCGAGACTATAGTATTACGAACATGTTTTGTTTGCGAAAAGGAAATTAATAAAGAAAATACAATTTAAAAAAAAGACTTCCGATCACCACATCGCATAACCATGATACATTTGGTGCACCTGTAGATCCAGGTTACGGGGAACACTGAACATCAGGCTTGCAAAACAAAATATATCCAGAACACCGAAGCACCTCCATAATCCCACAGCTTCAGGCCTGCAAAGCGAAACAGACCCAGAGCACTGACGCACTTCCATAATCCCACAGCTTCAGGCCTGCAAAACAAAACAGATCCAGAACACTGACGCACTTCCATAATCCCACAGCTTCAGGCCTGCAAAGCAAAACAGATGCAGATCACCAAAGCACTGCCATAATCCCACAGCTTCAGGCCTGCAAAGAAAAACAGATCCCGAAGACCGAAACACATCCATAAACCCACAGTTTCTGGCCTGCAAAGCAAAACAGATCCAGAACACTGAAGATCCATAATCCTACAGTTTCAGGCATGCAAAGCAAATCAGATCCAGAACACCGAAGCACCATAATACCACAGCTTCAGGCATTCAAAACAAAACAGATCCAGAACACTGAAGCACCTCCATAATCCCATAGCTTCAGGCCTGCAAAGCAAAACAGATCCAGAACACTGACGCTCCATAATCCTACAGCTTCAGGCATGCAAAGCAAAACAGATCCAGAACACCGAAGCACCTCCATAATCCCACAGGTTCAGGCCTGCAAAACAAAATAGATCCAGAACACTGAAGCACCTCTATAATCCCACATTTTTAGGCCTGCAAAACAAAACAGATTCAGACCGCCGACACACTATAATCCCACAGCTTCAGGCATGCAAACCAAAACAGATCCAGAACACTGAAGCACCTCTATAGTTCCACAGCTTCTGGCCAGAAAAGCAAAACAGATCCCGAACACTGAAGCACCTCCATAATCCCACAGCTTCAGGCCTGCAAAGCAAAATAGATCCAGAACAGTGAAGCACATCCATAATCCCACAATTTCAGGCCTGCAAAGCAAAACAGATCCAGAACGCCGAAGCACCTCCATAAACCCACAGTTTCAGGCCTGCAAAGCAAAACAGATCCAGAACGCTGAAGCACCTCCATAATGCCACAGCTTCAGGCCTGCAAAGCAAAAGCACCTCCATAATCCCACAGTTTCAGGCCTACAAAGCAAAACAGATCCAGAATACCGAAGCACCTCCATAATCCCACAGTTTCAGGCCTGCAAAGCAAAACACATCCAGAACACTGACGCACCTCCATAATCCCACAGCTTCAGGCCTGCAAAGCAAAAGCATCTCCATAATCCCACAGCTTCAGGCCTGCAAAGCAAAACAGATCCAGAACACTGAAGCACCTCCGTAATCCCACAGCTTCTGGCCTGCAAAACAAAACAGATCCAGAACACTGACGCACTTCCATAATCCCACAGCTTCAGGCCTGCAAAGCAAAACAGATGAAGATCACCAAAGCACCGCCATAATCCCACAGCTTCAGGCCTGCAAAGCAAAACAGATCCCGAAGACCGAAACACATCCATAATCCCACAGTTTCTGGCCTGCAAAGCAAAACAGATCCAGAACACTGAAGCTCCATAATCCTACAGTTTCAGGCATGCAAAGCAAATCAGATCCAGAACACCGAAGCACCATAATACCACAGCTTCAGGCAGTCAAAACAAAACAGATCCAGAACACTGAAGCACCTCCATAATCCCACAGCTTCAGGCCTGCAAAACAGATCCAGAACACTGACGCTCCATAATCCTACAGCTTCAGGCATGCAAAGCAAAACAGATCCAGAACACCGAAGCACCTCCATAATCCCACAGGTTCAGGCCTGCAAAACAAAACAGATCCAGAACACTGAAGCACCTCCATAATCCCACATTTTTAGGCCTGCAAAACAAAACAGATCCAGACCGCCGACGCACTATAATCCCACAGCTTCAGGCATGCAAACCAAAACAGATCCAGAACACTGAAGCTCCTCCATAGTTCCACAGCTTCTGGCCAGCAAAGCAAAACAGATCCCGAACACTGAAGCACCTCCATAATCCCACAGCTTCAGGCCTGCAAAGCAAAATAGATCCAGAACACTGAAGCACATCCATAATCCCACAACTTCAGGCCTGCAAAGCAAAACAGATCCAGAACGCCGAAGCACCTCCATAAACCCACAGTTTCAGGCCTGCAAAGCAAAGCAGATCCAGAACGCTGAAGCACCTCCATAATGCCACAGCTTCAGGCCTGCAAAGCAAAAGCACCTCCATAATCCCACAGTTTCAGGCCTACAAAGCAAAACAGATCCAGAATACCGAAGCACCTCCATAATCCCACAGTTTCAGGCCTACAAAGCAAAACACATCCAGAACACTGACGCATCTCCATAATCCCACAGCTTCAGGCCTGCAAAGCAAAACAGATCCAGAACACTGAAGCACCTCTGTAATCCCACAGCTTCTGGCCTGCAAAACAAAACAGATCCAGAACACTGAAGCTCCATAATCCCACAGTTTTAGGCCTGCAAAGCAAAACAGATCAAGAACACAGACGCTCCATAACCCCACAGCTTCAGTATGAAATATAATAACTATAGTAATAATAATAACATCACTCTCTCGCTTTTGCATTGCGGGTTTGAGCCCATCAGAAATCTCCCCCCTTTCACTGTCACAATGCATGTAAATGATTGACAGCTGGATGGGCTTGAGTGGGTTCAAAACCCAACCCCTCTAAAAGAGAGATCCTGATTGTAGGTGGTCAATTACCTGAGCTCCCACTCCAGATGGTGCCAGTATGAATAGGCAACTGTCCACAACCTGTTCCGGTAATAAAAAGTCAAGTCAAGCAAGTCTCACCATGTTACCATAGATTTCAACCATAGCGAAAGGGGAATTTTTGTATGTGAAAAACACTAATATGTGTTTCCACTACACTCAATCCCACATTGAATCAAGGCTTCCATCCTATGTGTGCTGTAGCCTATCAGCTAGGCTAAGAGTATCTGTCTGGGAGTGTCCAGGTTATATCACCTGCGTCTCAAACAATGCCAGAGCACGAATTCCACCAGTATACCTCCACCTCACTGGCATCTATGAGCTGGCCCGCTGTAACTGAGCAAGTAGAGCACAACGGCCTATGCAAGCCCCTCCAGGCAATTCCTGATAAGTGATCAGAATTGATTGCGGGCAGGCTTGTTCCTTACGCCCACTCAAACATTCTAACCTCTCCCATTATAAATGTGGCATCAGTAGCAGCAAAAGAAGTAGTAGTCTTTTTCAACACTATCCCCTGAGCTCTGAAATCCCCTCTCCCAAATATTGTGGGTGAAATGAGGAATAGATGTATTTTTAACAAAAATGAATCAAGCCTCACCCCTTTCCCAGATCTAAGTCGTCTAATTATTGCTCTCAATCTATGTCTTGTCATTAGTGCCTAGAGGCTGCCTCAGTCGCCATGTAGTGCTGAACAACACTATGAATACTACATGCTGTCATCATTTGTTTTGTTATTGCAAAATATGGTTCACAATTGTGTGACCTCGGAAAGATGGAGTGCTAAGTGGTCCCTCCCAGGACTTGTAACTGCAGGGCTTTTGTTGATATTTCAGGTGAATACTTAACCCACTGCACTATCACGCGGGCTACAGAATCCCAGGACATCCCGTGGACACTTAACTCTCTCAACACAACAGATCCAAAGCACTACATCTACGGAATCTAGAAGACACATTGATTGACATTAGATTTCAGAAAAAAGGTACTACCTCTTGGCTCACTTCCCAACTGGAGTCTACTCCCTTCAGTGCCCCAGGCATGCCATGGATGGGTCCGGTCCTGAGATTTGAGAATTTACAGTCCTGCAGTGGCATGGTCGGAGGCCCCCTCCCACCTCCAGCTGCAATGCTCTGGGCCATCTACAAGCATCTCCACTTCACAGGAGCACAGCGTTCAACAACGGCCCACCACTTTTAGTCGACCTGAATTTAGCCACTTTATATTTGTATGAGGTTCCCCCAATTACCCACCTCCCTACTGAATGCACCCAACCCCACCTCTCTTCTACCTCCCATACATCTATATGTGTATTTAATTGGCCGAATAGACCAAAAGTGGTCGACCGAGCTAGACTTTTAAAGAAAAGTGTCGTTATCAATGGTACCTTCAAGAACACCTACTTCCAGTGGCGTTGCTAGGGGGCGCTGAGGAGGCTATAGCCCTGGGTCTTTTGGTTGTAGCCCCGGATAGAAGCTCGGGTGCTACAACCAAAAGGCTATAGCTAGACCCCAATCCCGCCAGTCCCGACATTAACTTAGCCCCTGATCTTTTCCAGACCTAGCAACCTCAAAGTTGCCGGCCCAAAAAAACAGTTGTCCATGAAAAAAACAAAACAAAAAAAGAAATGACCGAATTTTTTGCGGCCGAATTACCAAAAAGGTGTGCAACTTTTTTGCACTTGTTAAAAAAAGTATTATGTGGGGGCAGATCCCCCGCACCAACTCCCCCTTACATCAAGTTACACCCTTACCCCACCCACCATCTATTTTTTTTTTCTAAGTGCACACATTTCGGGAAAAAATCTGCCAAAAAAATGCCGTAATTTCTTCGTCGATTTGTTTTTTTCTACAGATACCCAAAAAAAAACACACTGTGCCGCAGCCAGGTAGTTCCATAAATGTAGACTATGCCTAAAAATTTGACGGATCCAGCGACTATCCCTGATGCAAACCACACGTGATGCCACTCAAAATAGACAGGAACATTTCTTATCAAGAAGCCTGCAGGATTCTCTTGCTGTGGAAACAGCAGCAGCAGAAGTCTCAATACAGACAGCTGGAAAGCTGCAGCCACGGGTCCTTCGCAATATGTGTAATATTAAGAACATTCTAGACGCCGACAATTATTTGGATTCCAGCCATAAAATACCTTGCTTTAGTTAAGACGTCCACGATTTCGCATCACCTCAATATGGGTCCCGAAAGATGAGCTAGGGTTATTGCCATTCCCCGGAGGTGCCGCCTTTAATCATTCCGGAGCAGGAAAATTGCATTGCCGTTATTGAAAACTTCTGTGGATGATCACTCCATTTTGCGCCTAATTTCATTTGTCAATGTGGATGGCTGTTCCAGCTCCCCAACGCCCCATCAGTCTCTCAGCCCGGGCTCCTTATAGCTCTCGCTCGTTCCTTAAGACCCTCCACCAGGCTGCGGGATGGAATAGGTCCCTTTCCTGCCCCAGGCTCTACACCTCTCAATGATCTTGTTTTCCACTTTCCAGTTGATCTTTCTATGAAGGAATGGTCATTCACTGTTAGATCATCAGAAATGACAGATCGCCCTAATCTGAATCGTATCCCCACTGTGCTCTACAGGGCTTCGGAAGTAAAATGGCCGCCTTCCCCCATGGGAATACTTGCACGCGCACATTTATTGCTTTGTGTTTAGACCCTAGACCAACAATTCCTGGTGTTTAAATAATAGTGAAATTGTTCATTTTTAATGTTCGCTGCACAGGTTCCCCCCATGGTTTAAATTACTGGTATATAAAGGTTTTGACCATAATGTCATGGCATGATACACTGCAATCATGGAAAAGGAAAAAGCGCAAACGCCCCCTCATCTGCCATGCAAACTACTTATGATATACACTTTACAAAGGTTATATATGTGACATTTACATAGCACTGGTCATATCATGTGGAAATAATATATATATATTTAAGGCACTCCAATTCTTTCATAGCCCTTATTATTAGAATTAATAATCGGTTCTATGTGATTTTGCCGAAAGCCCCACTTAATCCTCCCATTTCCCTATGTTTTTAATCCCTCAACCCACTCCCCACCCATTTTAACTCCTTAAACCCCCACCCACCCTACATATATATATAAACATATATATATAGATGCATATACACACACACATATATATATATATAATTTTTTTTATTATTCAGTATTTTTCAATGGGTTTTTTTCGGTAAAAATTCCATCGACATTTTTTCCCGGTAAAATCACTGGATACCAAATAATCATTTGCATAAAAAATAAATGTTTATGGCCACCAAAAGCACTGCATCCTATGCACTATAAAACAAATGGAAAGCGGCTGAGTAATGTTTGTGACAAAGGATCGATCATGATGATGTAAACATGCATGCCACATCGATAACAATTCTTAAACAGGACAAATTCCTTTGGAAGTTGAAGAAAGCATGATCGATCATTGTAAGCCATCAAAAATACTGCGGCAGAGAAAATGTTCATAAGAACGTCTGTGCGGCTTATTATGTTGTGCTATTGGGCATTTGTATTGCGCCTTTTCAGCATTGGAAGGATTTCAAAGAAAATGGCAATGGGAAAGAGAATCGATGTGATGCTGCTTTGCCATTCTTGGCTATTGGGGCCAATTCTGAGATCATTTATGTGTGTACTTGTAAATACATGTAGGTGTGTAAAAGGACTCAATGAACAACCCACTATACAGCACTATTTCACAAAACTGGAACATCATGACTGCTCTACAAAACTGAAAGAACTAAGAATCTCATATGGGAAGTGCATGCAAGGCACCAGGGGGCCTGTATTGAAAACTGACAATCCCTTGTCATCACAAACTTAAAAAACTATCGGCCTCATTACGAGTTTTGGTGCTAATTCGCCGGAAATCCTGCAAAACTGTAGCCAAACTCGATTATCCTTACCGCTAGTCAGTCCCGTGTGGTTACCATGGGATTACAAGAGGCGGTACCTACCCATTGTTGGAGTCCATGGGACTCCATTGGGAGTTCTGTAGGCGGTAACTGAGCCGTTTTTTGGAGTTAAGGTGAAGGCTTTGCCTCCAGCACCAAGCTGAAGTTCAATCTGCCACTTCTCCTCCAGAAATGAGTGGATTTGCCACACTGTGATTCCGCCAACAGTAAATCTGCCAAAAAATCTACTTTGGCAGTGTGCAGTGTTAGGGTAATTTCTGGTGGTCGGCAGAGCCGTATCCGGGGTCCGCAGACCTCCTGCTCTCGGAAGGCCCTAACTCCTTCCTCGTCCCAAAGAAGTAGAGGGGACACACAAGAGCAATTAGTTACTGCTGTTTATTACAAGAAAACAGACAGGGACAAATCTGTGGATCATAGGTTCCAACCAACTTCTCAACGTAATCGGGCTCGCAGGCCCCTTTTGTATCTGAGTGACGTAACAATGTGCGTCATCAGCGAAAGCATGTCCCCAAACCTACCGCCACTCTGGGTTGGTTCCCCGAGTGGTAGGTTGAGTATAGGACCGTATAGTGCAAAGTTTTATTGGTAGAGTACAGATCAGGTGGTACGCTTGGTTCGTCCCTAGAAATGGTCACTTCAAAATGGTTACATGGAGAGAGTTAGTGATTGGTTGTGTTGTAAATGTTGTCAGTGATTAGCCCCTCAAGTCCTGATTGGTCCATCAGCGAGCCCCCAAGCCTGGGACCATCGTCGTTCCCAGTCCGCGATGTACCTGTGTCAGCAACAACGTGTGACTATGTGTCAGTGGAAGACAATGGACAGGTCCTGCTATTTGCCATTAGAGCGCTCCTTTCCCATCGCCGCCGGTGTCAGTGTTGTTACAACTTTGTTGCAAGCCGGGTCCCAGACGTGGGACACCAGTGCTTCTTCAGTATTCGAGAATTGGTGTTGTATCAGGATGGCCTGGTCACGTGTTGAGAGACGGTGGCTGAGGCAGAATTACGGGGATATTTGATTTCAATTATTGCTCCTGGTAGCTGCAGCAGTGGCAGGTGTGACCTTGGCTGGGGGAGCACAGAATGTGGATTGCAACATTGCGACCTTGGCTGCGGTGGCTCCAGTCAGGGGCTATTCTGAATGCTCAGTACCTTGTGGCTCCGTGCAAGCTGCTCCGGTCATGCCGACTCTGTTTTGAGGTCTACTTTGGCTTGGCTATATGTTGTGGTATAAGGTTTATAAGGCAAGGGGTGTGGGGGTGCGGTGTGGTTCTTTGTACATCAGTCCATTTATAGGGTCTTGTCTTCAGGGTTAGTAGCATGAAGCTTCTGCAAACATATACACAAACTCTTCTGGCTTCGTGTGTTCCTGCGAAGCGGTTGCTGGTCTATATGAAAAATAATAACGATGCATGTCTGTGAGTGTACACAGTCCGCTAAGTTGTAGCACTGAGCGTTTTCTTTGTGTGAGTTGGTGTGTGTCTGATCGGGTTGCGTGGCAGCATGTGTGCTTCTGTCTGTTGTGGCTATGTCGTCATGTCATCTATAACGATGGCAGCTTAGGTTGTGACAGTTAGTCGAGCTGGTCCATGTGATCGGTCCCAACTGTGTTCTTGGTTCCCACCTCATGCTTTGGGTGGGATGCGGTCAGGTTTTTCAGGTGTAGCATGGTCACGGTGGATATTGATATCCGAGGCAGTGGAGACAGGTGCAAACACCTCCTGCTGAGGGTACCTGGGTCGTGACGTTGTCGGCCATAGCTTGTATGTGGGTTGGGGGAAGGGACCGTCCCATTTTCCCTCTTCAGTCCCCCCTCTGGTCGACTTGTCGACCATAAAATTATCCACTCTTTTATCACCTTGTACGTGCCACACATTTGTTATTCCTGCTAGATGTTTGTAGCGGTTGATGTGATCTTCAAATGACCAGTACATACAAATCCACCACCAGGCTTACAATAAACCCATTTCCCAACATAGTTCTTTGGATTCTGTGGATTTTCGACCTTTATTGATGGTGGGTACAAGTCTGCTTCCAAAATCTGTTGGCGTAGCCGTTCGCATTCCTTGAGGATGACATCTGTGTGTAGTTCGTCGTCCACTGGCATTAGGATATACATTCTGATAATTTCTTCTGCTGTCCGTTTAGATCTTGCCATCCATAACTTTATCCCTATCAGTGATGCCAGTCCCAGTATTATACATCCTGTCAATACCTTGAAACCGTCCGCTAGCCATGAAGGCATACATGACCAGAGGTACGAAAACCAGCTTTCATCCTTTTTCATTCCTTTTACTTCATCCTCCATCTTCACGTGCATCTCAGCTAATTGAGATACTGCTTCTGATAGTGTGCCATTATCTTCATCATTCGCGGGGATGAATGAGCATCGGGAGCTTCCAATTTTTGCACACACTCCTCCTTACATTGCAGTTAGGAGATCCAGCATGTATCTGTTCTGCAAGGCCACCATTCTTATTGCTCTTAGCTCTTCTTTGATGGCGTTGAATCCATTCACTGTGGAGTTGATCGTCATTATCAGCTCCCACCTGGTTATATGCAGCCTTTTCGCGTTTGCATATGCTTGTACACCCGGATGTTTTATCAATGAAAAGAACATGGCTGCTCTACTGAACAGTCTGTGCGGTGCTGGAATGTCTCTGGGTGCTGTTTCTGATTTACCCCAAAGGTGATTTCCTGTGAGTGGTTCTCTTTGTCTTTTTATTCTCGTCAGTGTCTTTTCTGTGGGGGTGGCACTCTGGAATGTGCTGCCAATTTGTTCCAGAGACCTTCTTCTCCTACTGTCTCCTTCGCCCATCTTGGGGAAGGTTTCCATTTTGATATGTTTCTGTGTTACTACCAGGGACGGTACGTTGATGTGTACCAGAGTACATACTCCACTCCATGACTGTGGTAGACTGTGATATGCTTTTGCTCCTCAGGCCCAGTAGTGGTCCATCAGTACTGCTGTCCCCGCAACCCCCTGAGGATGTTTTACTATCCTTTTGCATCCTTAATTCACTCCTACATCAACTTCTCTGTCATGCTGGTAACATAGCGTGGGGGATGCAACGGGAACTATTGTTATTGGCTCCTCCTCTTTGTCCAACCATGTGAGCAGTGCCACACTCTTTGCCCACTCCTTGTAGCACTTGTTGTTTTCTTCTTGTACCGTCATTATTGGGGACTTTGCCAATGTCAATATCTTGCTACCCACTACTCTGTCCACCCATCCGTTCTTCGTGTACACCTTGCCATAGATCAGTATCAGCGGCATTTCCCAACACCCAGGTTCACCTCTTGCGCTCCATTTACATGGCAGATAGATCAGTGTCACTTCTTTTGTTTCTCCTTTGTCTGGTCTATCTGTTACGTACTGTATCCCTTCAGTCAGCTGCCAATAGTTGTCAAATATCGGTAGTGCTTTGATGAAGTTATCTTCGTATGGGTATGTGGACCTTGATTTCCACCGTAGTGTTGCCGTTTTACCTTGGAATCGTCCTCGTGTTTGAAACAGCGCTAGAAATAGGAGGCACTCTGCTGTGGAGACTGGCACTTCAGTTGCCCCAAATGTTCGTGAGGTGCTCATGGCAAAATGGATCAACGAGCAGACGTAACAGTTGTCCTTTGTCATATCCTTACCAATTTTGAACATGTGTTTATACCACATGTTGTTAGAGACGTGTGCAGACTCTATGAGATATATGTCAACCCCATGTACATCAAGGTAAACACTACGTTTACCTCTTCTTACGTTTTGTCCCGTGCTACTCGTACCACCTGACACAGTGGATCTTGCAGCTGAAGTAGGTGAAATATATTGCGTGTTGAAGTTACATGCAAAGCGTAGTAGGCCTGCCAGACAGCGGCAGTTATCAGTCCAGATGTCAAAAATACCCCCAACATTTTAATTACAATTGTTGCAACCACTGGCATGTTGACCTTACCTTTGCTGCCGTCCTGCAGCTATTTACTTGAGATGATATAGGTGCCCACCTGAAATTGTCTAAAATATTGCGTTGTTACTGTTAGTATTTGTTACTTAAGCCCTGCGGATCAAATAGTCGTTCAATGCCCATGCAAAAAAGTTCCTCCCACATTCTCCTAATTGCCCGGTCTGTCAGAGCAGGTAGGGCCGCATGGAGGTGTGGATCTGGCCACACATGAACTGGATAAATGTGTTATAGTACACACATGGTATTCTGAGCTTGAAATGATTTGGCCTTTTAATCCTGTGCATAAATTGGTGTGATAGTGCTTCTGGGTGGTCTATGGGAGGTAACATTTAAGCCTGGGCAGTGATCGATGTGTTTTATCAAATATTTTCATACAACAATTACAATGCGCAATACCTGCATGTGCGAGACAAAAAAGCGAAGAGAACATGCACACGTTTACTTAGTGTTGTGCGTGTCGTTGGAACCCCTATCAGTTTCTGTTCTTTATTAACTTTTGCTGTTACTTATTTTATTATGTACTGCAGTACTCCAATATCATCATCGCATTTAGAGTTTTATCAATCGTTCAGTGGGGACATTTTGTGCATGTGATCTCCAGAGTATAGGTTGGGCTGTGGGCTGTGACTCGTTAACGTCCTTAGGGGTATCTGATGTTTATGATGTGTCTTTTCCGTCGTCTGTCATTGCTGTTGTTGATGTGTTGGCCCTGTCGCTGCTGAGATGGGGCGCGTTCGGTGCTTTGTAAGGCTTGATGTCATGTACATATGTCCAAACGTCTTTATTCGCTAATGTGACTTCTCTGGATGCCACTTTTTCTATAATATGTGGCCGTGTAAATCTAGGAGCGTTCCACTTGCGTCGAAAGTTCCTAAGGAGCACGGTATCCCCCTCTTTTACCACACACTGTCCTGTTTGATCCTCATTGTTGGCTCTTTCCTGTTGATCGTTCTCTGACCCGCCCTGTGTCCGTTGAATCTGTTGAGAGATAAAGGAGGCACTAGTAACCAAGGAAGTTACATAGTCGTACATTTCTCTTCCAAACACACCATCTGTTCCTTCACAGTCATACATCGCTCTTGTGGGTGGTGTTAATGGAAAGTGCATTTGGTGTCCGGTCACCACCTCGTGGGGTGTGAGGTTGTGGTCTGAACCAGGCTTGCTCCACAATTCAAAGATAGCCAGGGGGAGGCAGTAAAGCCAACTCTTCTTGGTTGCCTGCTGTGTTTTTGCAATGCATTCTTTTAAGAGTCTGGTGAGGCGTTCACAGACGCCATTGGCTTGCGGGAGGTACACACAGGCAAATTTATATTTAATCCCAAGTAAAGCAGTGATGTGTTGGAATAGTTCATTTGCAAAATGTGGGCCATTGTCTGATCTTAGGACTTCACATAACCCCCATCTCGGGAAAACCTCTCTCACCAGATATTTTGCTGCCCGATGTGTGTCTGCATGGGAGCATGGGCCAGCCTCAATCCACCTTGAAAAGGGGCACACTACCACAATCATGTATCGGTAGACTTGGCATACATTGATCATGTCAACGTAGTCAATGGGCCTCATTACGAGGCGGACGGTAAGGGATTATGGGCACTGGTAAGGGCACCGGTGCCGGTAATCCTTTACTGCCCTACTACTAGTTCCTTTTGCGGGTCCTCCATTAACGTCTGGTTTTTCCAGGCGTTAAGGACGGGACCCGCAAAGGGACTCTGGAGCTAATAACAGTACCACAATTAGCGGTACCGTTAGTAGCACCTTCCCCATTCCCATTGAGCCCTATGGGTGCTCAAATGGGAATGGAGAAGGGCCCTGGTGAATGAGGAATTACCGGTCCCGCCAACCTTGGAATGGACCGGTAATTGCTCCATTCACCAGGGTGGAGTCGGTAGGGTTTTGGAGGCAGCCATTGAGCTAATAGCTCCATGGCTGCCTCCAACCTCGTAATGAGGCCCAATGTGTACGTGTAGGAAGGGTCCTTCAGGCCGTGGTATTGCACCTTTGATCACTTGCAACGTGTGACCGGCCGTAAATTGTTGACAGCTAAGACAATTGCTGATGGAGTTTGCAATGTGTGCGCTCAGTTCAGGACAGAACCATGACTCTTTTATTTGCGCTGCAATAACCTCCTTTGCTGTGTGAGTAGGGTGGTGCAGTTGGGCCAGTGCTGTTTTTAGTAGGGCCAGGGGCATTAACTATTTTTCCTGTGTGATTTTGTCTCCATAGTGCATCTGTTGGGCACATGGTGCATCGTCTTTTTACCCATAATTCTTTTTCTGCCATTGGGGCTGCCGCCTGCAGCTCCATAATCTGTGTTTCTGGGAGGTGCATGTAGCCTTCTTTCATTATCATCTGTCTTGCCCTCCTCTCTTTTTGTTTTTCTTGGATGTCCCACATCTCACCAAAATATTCAGCATATTTTGCATGGGAGTCTGCTGCTTCATTACCTCTAGAAATGGGATCTTCACCATTTGTGTGTGCCTGACATTTGACTAGTGCTACATCATGCGGATATGTTATTACTTCTATCTGTTCATCCAGGAGGAGAGCATGTTGCACTGGTGTACCATCTGCTCTCCTAAATCCCCTTCTGAGCCACCTTATTAATCCTTAGTGTACTGTAGACGTGACATAGGAACTGTCAGAATATACTGTTACTCTTTTGCCGTTGCTTTCCTCGAGGGCCAATATGAGGGCTACCAGTTCTGCAGCTTGTACTGAATATTGTTGGGGTAACTTGACATATTTTACTGGCTCGCTTGTCCAGTCCTCCCTTAATCGCACTACAGCTGTACCTGTTCTTCTTATACCATCACTCTGATCAATGGTTGATGATCCATCAATGTAGAGAACATCACCACCCTCTAGGGCATTTTCCTCTATCTTTCAGGTGGAGGAATAATAGTCAATGGCATATGTACAATCATGTGCATGTTCGCCCTCTGTTACTTCTTCGACTATGAACTGTGCTGGGTTAACATTGTTGCATCTCACTATTTTCAGTTCTGGTCTTGACAGTATTATCTGGTATCCCGTTGTCCTCTGGGTGGTGAGTGTACTTTTTGGTTCATGCAAAATTGCAAAGAGAGTGTGCTCTACAAACAGTGTTGTGCAGCAACCCATAGTGATGGTTGATGACTTTTCTACAGCGAATGCTGCAGCAGCCATGTCTTGTTCACACGGGAAGTGCCCCATCATTACTGGGTCTGAGTGGCCACTGTAAAATGCGAGAGGTTTGTGTCCCACACTTGTTTTTTCAGTCAGTACTGCTTTCATTACAGCACCATCGCAATGTGAGAAGATGTAGAACTCCTGTTCATAATTGGGGGTGCCCAGACCTGGTGCTGTGGAAATGTCCTCTTTTAGTTCATTAAATTCATCAGTCATCTCTCTTGTCCATCCCAGCTTCCTCACCCCTCTTTGTGCTTCCCTGAGCGCTGCCAATAGGGTCCTATGTATGTGCTGTAGTCAAATACCCATGCTCTGCAATAATTGCACAGGCCAAGAAATTGTTACAACTCGCGTATTGTTTGTGACTGAGGTGTGTTCAGTATTGTTTGTGCTCTTTGTGGTGCAATGTTCCTCCCTTTTTGTGATGTTATCTGCCCTACGTATAGGACCTGTTCCTGGCAGAATTGCAGTTTTTCCTTGTCTGCCTTTTACCCTTTCTTGGCCAACACTGTGAGCATTTTCACAGAGTCCTTCCTGCACTCTTCTTCGGTGGTGCTGCATATGAGGATATCATCTACATATTGCAACACCGTGCTCTCAAGCTCAGCATTCCCGAGGTCCATCTGTATAACTCTGTTGAAAATGGATGGTGACTCGCAGTATCCCTGTAGTAACCTAGTGTGTTTCCATTTTGTGTTGCGGTATGTGAAGCTTGTCGTATCTTGTGAGTCTGGGTGCAGTGGTATTGAAAAGAACGCATTCTTGAGGTCAATCACGGTGAACCGTGATGCCTCTGCTGGCATTCCACATAATATTGTGGCAGGGTTAGCTGCTATTGGGTACTCTGCCTCTACAATGTGGTTACGGGGTCTCAAATCTTGTATGAAATGCCAAGACCCTCCCTTGGCCTTGCACACCAGGTACACCGCAGTGTTACATGGTGACTCTGATGCTACCAATATACCCCTTTCCGCTAGGGCACTTATTGTCTCATAAATCCCTTCATCAGCTTCTTTGACAGTGGGTATTGTCTTACTCTGGGTAGTATTGCTCCCTTTTTCAGTTTTAACTTCACTCCTCCAATGCTCTTTATGCAAACTACATCATAGGGACTAGTAGTCCACAGTAAGGCGGATACAGCAGTCAAGTCTTCCTCGCAAATATCGGGTTGTGTGGGGAGGGACGCCTCTAGGGCCATTGCCATTTCCTGTGCTACCTCCTTGTATGTTACTTTCAAACAAACGTAGACACTCATCTGGAACACCATCTCGCCATCACCTTCTTCATCTGAGAACAGTTCCTCATCTGACACCTGCATTAACCTACACCCTTCTGCCAGTGCTATTACCGCTCTCCATGCCTTTCCTTCCTCATCCTGAGCATGGACTGCAATCCAGTCTTTCCTAGCTACTATTCCTTCAATGCCCACTGATATTATTGCCCCCTCTCCCTCACCTGTGGGCGTCTCTGGCCTAAAAAGGTAGGCGGCGGGTCTCCTCCACACTTTACCCTCAATTACCGGTAGCCATGATATTGCCATGTCTGTCCCGTATTAGAAGATCTCGGCGTCCACTGATTCTGCCCTTGTCACTGTCTTGCCACAGTAAGCCTAGAGTATGTGTCTCACCGTGAGCATGTGCATGCCTGCTGTGGAGCAAATTATGCGTATGAAGGAGATGGTCATTTTTAATCTACTCATGATGTCATGCCCGGGTATATTCACTGGTGCTTGTTTTGAGTATAACAAGGGCAAAGACAGGGGCTAAGACAGGTCATGATCTCCGACAGATAAGGAGATGTTATCTGTAAATGGAAACACCCCTCGGGCCCCAGAAAATCCTTGAGTGTGCATGGCATTGCCTGACAATTTGAACGTCCCCTCCCTGATACAGGATCTAGTGGCCCCTGTGTCAAATAGGAAGGAAAATGTCTTGTCACCTATCGCTACCTTTACGTGTGGTTCCTCCGTAGGGTTAGGTGTTACCGACAGGATGGGACACAACAAGGAAGTCTGTGGGCTGTCCTGTTGGGGGTACAATGATTGTATGCTACCTATGTAGGGGTTATGTTCCATTATTGTTACTCCTCCCATTCGTGTCATTGGTACCGTTGTGTCCATGGGTTGTTGTATGTCATCTTGTAGTTGTGTTAGTTGCTGCACTGTGTGGACGTGTTATTGTTGTGTCATTACCATTTGCTGTTGTGCTTGTTGTTGAGCGGGGTGGGGTGGTACGTGGTGTGTGGTGGGCATCACGTGAGGTTGTTGTTGTAACTGTGGTTGTTGCATGACGCCTTGCTGTCCCACCTGCACCTGACCTGTTTGTTGTGCTTCTTGTTGGTAGTAATTGTTTGGTCCCCCTTGGTAGCCCTGTTGTCCTTGTTCACCTGATCCTGGTTGTGCTGGTCTTGCCCTGCATGTGCGTGATACGTGTCCCACTAACCCGCATGTCGAGCATGTGGGCGGCTCCCGAGCTTGCCATGGGTAACCCCCTGTGCCATCCAAATATCTCTGCTGTCTGTTTTGGGATTATCCTCAAACCCCACCCCCCGGCTGGTGTGCTGAAGGTCCAAACCCCCTTCCCCTGTTGAACCCTCCTCTACCTCTGTAGTTGTTCATGTAGCCGTTGCCCATTGGCGTGTATCCTCCCACCATGGGTTGAGCGTATTATTGTTGTGCTGTGTATGGGGGTGGGGGTGGCAATTGTTGGGTCATTGTGGGTATTTGTTGTTGTTGTATGGTTGGTTGTTGTTGTGTGAGAGATGGTACCGGTGGGGTGGGGCTAGTTATGAGCGCCCCTTCTAGGGTATATTTGGACAGCTTTTTCTGAACCATTTTTGCCTCAACTGCCATTCTGTCCTCTTTTTGTTTCACCTTTTCTTGCCATATCCTACAATGGTGCAATATTGTTAATTGTATCTCTGGCCACGCCTTTGTTTCCATCCCCACCAATTTTTTCAATTGCCTCTGCATGGGTTCTGGGAGTCTCTGTATCAGTATGTGATAAAATATAGCTAGTGTTTTGTCCCACGGCTCCTGTGTTTCTAAGCACCATTTCTCCTGAATCTCTTGGATGTAGTTAACAGGATCCTCGTCCTCACACATTTTGCGTGACAGAATCGCCTGTATGTCTGATGTGTCAGGGTGCTGTACCCTTAAGGCCTGCCATACCGCGTGTCTGCAGTTTGCAAATGGCGACCCGTCGTGTGATGTATCGATGATTGTCACCACCGGGTACCCTGCCCTCTTTCAAATGTCATCTGCAGCATCACCCAAAATGGATATCAAGAGATCCTTGACGTCACCAACCACGAGCCTATGTCCCACAGTTAATTTCTCTATTTCGTATATCCATTTCCCTGCCCCTCCGCTTAAGGAGGGTAGCCTACACTTAATGTTTTCCTTGCCTGCATGTTTCCATGGTACATACTGGCGGCCTTGTCCCGCCCCTCTCCATTAGTGGCATCTGCGTGTATTCTGCCTTTTCCTCTGGTGTGCGTTTATGCTGTGTTGTTTGTATGTCTTGTGTCTCTTCCTCCATGTGGGATAAATCATCAAAAAGATCTATAAGATTACGTGCATGCTGTGCGTTCCCTGTGCCCCTGTCCTGCCCGCGTTGGTATGTCTGGCCTTGTGAGCTATTGCTGATTCTTCCTTTCTGCGGCCGGGGAGGTCTCTGAGTCTGTTGACATATGGTGTGTGTTTAGTTGACCATGTTACTGTTTGTAGTATTCCTTCCCTCTGTGTGCTTGTACCTTCCCATCCAGCTGTGTTTTCCTCTCGTGTTCTGCATTCCCATGATGACCCTGTACATGTGAGTTTACTAAGCCCTTCTCCGTTATTATCGCTTTGTCCTCCGCATGATTCTTCCTCCTCCTCGTCACTACAGAACCCCCCTGAGAATGTTAGTTTTGTGTGTGGGCGCGGGTATCGTACTGTTACTGTTTCTAAATCTATGTCCACACACTTACCAGTATCCCCGGTATCCGCCCCTATTTGGGGTGCTGTGACCACGTCGCACCTGCATGTATTCAACTTGCTCTTTGTGGCTCTATCGCTTCCTCTTAGCTCTTGCTCGTCTGGCCGTTCGCCCTTACTCTCCATCTCCCTTCTAGCCCTGCGTAGTTCCTTCATCATGGCATCACTTACCTGGCCCAACACCTTCACATCTCTAACCTTGGTACTCGCTTCTCCACCATCTCTTGCTAGTATGCTATCTAGTATCCTTCCTTATTCGTACTTACGTGTGCTTTCTGATAGAATATTTTTCTTCCACAGTGTCATTTCCCGATCAACCTCTTCGCTTTCTTCTTCTCTTCTCCTATTCTCGCGTTGTTCCACATGCGCTGCTCTTTCTGTGATACCTTGTATGCAAGCCTCTTCCTGCTTCCTTTCTTCTTCCCCTTGCTGCTCAAGTTCCATTCTCACTCCTTTTCTCCAGCTCCATCTGTCCCTCCAACTCCTTTAGCTCAAGCTTCTTAGTGAGTATGCTTTGTGTCTTCCTTAATTCGGCTATCCTTTCCTCCAGCTCTGCTTCTTCTTCTTTCATTGAGTTCCCTTCTTCCCTGTTACTTACCTCACTCTCCCTCTGCATTCGTCCTACTTCCGCACTATCTATTGCCTGCATCAGCTCCTCCTCCTTCCCCGTCACCGTCCTTTGCAGTTTTAATAGCACCTGTGCTGGTATCCATTCGTCTGGCCCTATACCTACTAATTCAAGCTGTGCTTTCTTTGTGCCATCAACATTTGCCTTGTGTCCCTTCCATACCTACCGTGCCCCCTCACATAACTCTTTCCGGTATTGCTCTTCCGGGGCATATGGTGGTGGGTTGTATGTAGGGTTCGAGCATCCCTCTGCTGCGGTTAACTCTTGGGGCTTGGTTACTTCCTTCAGCTCTCTTATTGGGTATAACCCTTCAGTCTCTTCCTTCAACTCTTTTATTGGGTATGCCCCTTCTGTCTCTTCCTAACTCTCCTCAGCATTGTCTGTGACACCGCTGGGAGGGACCTGGGGTGTACTGCACCCCTCTCCCTCTCTCTCCTCCTCTTTCTTTATTTCCTGCACGCTCATCATCCCTGGGCCATATCCCAGAAACATCCTCTATAGGCCGAAAACCTCTAAATGGCTTATCAATTTCTTACCCTTGTATGTTTTGTGTAAGTATGCTAATAGTGAATGTTGGGTTTCCTTACAGAAGCTACTATTAGGCGGCCAAGGTATCCTTATTTTTTGGTCTGTACCTTTAATCCATTCTATACTGTACTTTACTATTTTGTCTCTGTGCGGTGGCAGTCTTGTACAAATGTATTAAGTGGTGTAGTTAAAGTGTGGTACCCGTGGTGGGTTCCTATCCCATTGTACAATGACATCTTTGAATATATACCACCGTTACCTGGCCCCTAGTTGGGGACTTCCGACTCTGCGCTGTCAATAGGAAGGAAAAATGTGCGTTCAAATATTCTTAAACACTTCAACACCTATTTCACTGTGGTCTAGCATCGGGGTGCCGTCCTTCGACATACCTCTCGGTGCTTCTAGGGTCCCCTTCGACCCGTGGCGCGTGAGGTCCCTGCGACCTCGCAATCAGCGCAGCGTGCTCCTGGGCCGCCCCACCCTCTCGGGATAGCTGCTACTCAGCGCACCCGTGTTGTTGTTCAAGCCCCTGCTCACCTCTATTACCTCACAGCCTGCACTGGGTGTGTTTGTACCGTCCCGCCCACACGGGTGGTACTGCTCTTTGGCACACCCCCCATTGAGGACGTGCCAGTGTTCTCTGTGCGCGGCCGCCTGTCCACCTTCACCCCATCATAGCCGCCTGCCACAGCTCCAATCTTCATTAAAAAAAACGCAATGTCCTATACAATCCAATGTGGGGGATATCACCAACTACCAAACGTACTACATATACACAGTTTGAACATGTAATGCGCACCACCTTTCACATATGAAAATCCCACAATCACGACAGCTATCTTCCCACTACGCCTGGAGTGGAGTATCCATCAATTAATTTTCTTAATATTGTTAGTCTGCACCCCCTGCGTCGCCTCGCATGTGACACACTCCCTCACTAGGGGAACTTAATCAGCCAACTATCTACCGCAATCTGAGAGAGACTCTAACTACCTCCTGCAGGAATACGTCATCTATTCCCTGAGCTAAAACACTCAATTAATAGGAATCCTCATCTACTCATCAAACTACAACGCTGGCTTATAGGAATACCACAACCCCATACGTGCATTCATTATCTAGACCAATCAGCGCGGCACTCCGTCCAACACGTGCAGACTCGCCGCCCCACCCAGTACGCTCATCAACACAAGAAGGGACTATCTCCACTCCGTTCCCTACTTCACTGACGTGCCAAATCACACTGATACATTAAGTTTTTAAGACAATGTAAAACCGCCTGCCACCCTATTTACAATTCCTCACCCCACCCGCACAACATGGCATTGCTTGTTGTGTGGTCCATATTCACATCAGACTCACGTCTGCCGGTGCCGCTCGGCTGTGGGCACCCCTCCCAATCAGCTCGCCACTTCCCCTCATCTTGACCGCGTCTGGACACTCGCCAACCGTGGGCAGGAAACTTCTGAAGTCGGCTCCCGATGGCCGATCTCCGGATTGCGCAGTTCGGTCGTCTCGCAGTTCCGCGATGGTCCTGCAGTCCTCCAAGAGGGGCAACGGTAGAGGGGGCCGCATAGCTGGGCCACCTTATCACAGACGATCTCGCTGGGGCCTCCAACATGTTAGTGTCATTTCTGGTGGTAGGCAGAGCCATACCCGGGGTCCGCGGACCTCCAGCTCTCGGAAGGCCCTAACTCCTTCCTCGTCCCAAAGAAGTAGAGGGGCCACACAAGAGCAATTATTTACTGCTGTTTATTACAAGAAAACAGACAGGGACAAATCCGTGGAGCATAGGTTCCCGGTAACTTCTCATGGTAATCGGGCTTGCAGGCCCCTTGAGTACCTGAGCGACATAACAATGTGCGTCATCTGCGAAAGCTCGTCCCCAAACCGACCGCCACTCCGGGTTGGTTCCCCGAGTGGTAGGTTCAGTATAGGACTGTATTGTGAAAAGTTCTATTGGTAGAGTAGAGGTCAGGTGGTACGCTTGGTTCGTCCCTAAAAATGGTTACTTCTAAATGGTTACATGGCTAGAGTTAGTGATTGGTTGTGTTGTAATGTCATCAGTGATTAGCTCCAAGTGTCCTGATTGGTCCATCAGCGAGCCCCCAAGCCTGGGACCATAGACGTTCCTAACCTGTGATGTACCTGGTGTTGGCAACAAAGTGTGACTATGTGTCAGTGGAAGACAATGGACAGGTCCTGCTATTTGGCATTAGAGCGCTCCTTTCCCATCACCGCTGGTGTCAGTGTTGTTACAACTTTTTTGCAAGCTGGTTCCCAGACGTGGTTCGAGAATTGCTGTTGCATCAGGACGGCCTCGTCACGTGTTGAGAGACCATGGCTGAGGCAGAATTACAGGGATTTTATTTGTATTTCTGCTCCTGGTAGCTGCAGCAGTGGCAAGTGTATCCTTGGCTGGGGGAGCGCAGAATGTGGATTGCAACATTGCGACCTTGGCTGCGGTGGCTCCAGTCAGGGGCTATTCTGCGTGCTCAGCATCTTGTGGCTCCGTGCGAGCTGCTCCGGTCCTGCCGACTCTGTTTTGAGGCCTACTTTGGCTTGGCTATATGTTGTGGTATAAGGTTTATAAGGCAAGGGGTATGGGGGCGCGGTGTGGTTCTCTATACATAGGTCCATTTATAGGGTCTTGTCGTCAGGGTTAGTAGCATGAAGCTTCTGCAAGCATATACACATACTCTTCTGGCGTCGTGCATTTCTGTGATGCAGTTGCTAGCCTATATGAAAAATAATAACGATACATGTCTGTATAACTCAGCGTGTTCTTTGTGTGAGTTGGTGTGAGTTGGTGTCTGTCTGATCTAGTTGTGCGGCAGCATGTGTGTTTTTGTCTGTTGTGGCTATGTCGTGGTGTCATCTCTAACGATGGCTGGTTAAATTGTGACAGTTAGTCGAGCTGGTCCATGTGATCGGTCCCAGCTCCGTCTTGGTTCCCACCTCGTGCTTTGGGTGGAATGCAGCCAGGTTTTGCAGGTGTAGCGTGGTCACGGTGGACATTGACATCTGAGGCAGTGGACAGAGGTGCAAACTCATCCCCCTGAGGGTACTTGGGTCGTGACGTTGTCGGCCATAGCTTGTATGTGGGTCGGGGGAAGGGACGTCCCAGCAGTTTCACACAATGCCAAACATATTATGAGGCCCTGTGTCCTAAATCGTATTTGCGATTTGCCAACCTTGCGGCACCGTATTCACTAAAGTGTGCACTTAGCTAAGAATGTTGTGTTCATTTTTCAGTCCTGCACCTGTTCCGCTTGCCCTTCCCCTTGCACTTAACTGGTCTGGAATGCAACACGGCAGTTAATGGATCGCCTCATTGCCCTCGCTTCTCGCCTCTGGTCAATGTGGCTCCACTGAAACGGCCTCATCCACATCAGCATGCCCCCAGTTTACTGCACTTGATATTTTACAGTGCTTCATGGTGTCTCTAGATGTTGTAATGGGTACACTTGTCTTCTACTCATATAGAATGATCTTTCTTTTGTTTAATGACAGATATCATATTCCCACTTAGCAGGAAGGTCACACACCCTATAGTGGGTAAAACCCCATTAGAATGTTGGCCTTTAGATCACCACCGCCCCACCAGTCCCCAAGCCGATTGATTGGCCCCACCAGTCCCAAAGGCAATTGATTTTGCCATTGCAGCTAAGGGCTCCTAGCGAGTTGGATCTGGATACCTTGCAACTTATTTTCCTAGTAAGGGCGAGGGTGAAAGGGCTAGCTTTCCCAAACGGTACAATGTACTAGATTGCCCACTGAGAATGCCCCATGATAGCCATTAAAGGCATGCACAATGCGTGCATTTCCATTCAAATATTTCTCTTTAATGGAGATTAGAGGTGGGGGTCAATCTGCCGCTTTAAGGTTAAACGCAAACAAAACAGGGCAAAGGAAAAGCACATGCATGGTGTCCTGCACAATAGACCAATGCACGTGCAAAGTCAGGATAAGCATACATTATCACTGGAATAGTGCATTCAATTTACATTCTTGTAAAGAAAAATAGAGAGCTTATTTCCGGAATACTGCGTTATCCCTCATTCGTTCTGAGTCGGCTTGGTAAACACGTAAGCGAGCCCAAATGGCCTTGAGCCTGCACCTCGAAGACACTGTGGCTAAATACGTGTTGTGACTGTATGAGATATAAATGAGATCACGCAACCACTCTGCATGAGTCGGGACACATTTTCATTTCCAACAGCCAAGTATACATTTTTTGGCTATAATACAAGCTACATTGAAAAATCATGTAACTATCACTGACACTTTGCCTATGTCCCCTCACAGGTACTTGACAGGCGCTAAAGTAGGGGGAATGCCCAGCATCTCTTGAAGGGTTGCAGCCACACTAACAGAAACAGGCGATACCCGGGAATTTCCAGAACATGTGAATTTGTGTTTGCCAGAGATCGGCCACACTTCATGCACTCATTGGAGGCGCCCAGTGTGAATGTAGCCATTTTCGCTGGTGTTTAAAGCATCTGATTTAGTAAATTAAATTGAATCAATCTGTACTGGGCACACAAGGACACCTCTTGTGAGTGCACAGCATTTCAGCCACTGGGCGTCTCAGAATTGGACCCTCAAGTCATGTTCGCATTTCAATCGTACATTAATCTTTGAAGATTGGGCATTCAGCATTAGCCCATATAATCTTGATACTAGAAGCCTGGCCTCTCCGCACGTAACAATTGCATTCATGAGCAAGTGGGATTCTGGTTCACGAGGGAACATCGGCCATAGTCGTTTCGCCACGGCTCTCATCCTATAATATTGCAAAATAATAATAGTACTGCTGCCAAGCTTAGCCATAAAATCATTCAGAGTCACAGAATTCCGACCTGGAAATAGGTCACCTAGTGTTATGCTGGCATTGTCTCCCCAGTAGTTTTGCAGACCAGCATCAAAAGTAGGTGCTAAAGCTGGGAAATTCCAGAGTGGTATATTTTGAGTCCAAACCAAGCCCAAGCATTAACAGTCGTGCAAACTGGATCAAAGGTGCAGGAATCAATATACCTGTCACTAAAGATCACAGCCCTAAGGTCAGTAGGGGCCGCACCATGCCTCTCTAGTGACAAATGCACAACATTAGGCTCTGTGAAATACCAACAACCCGCATATTGCACCCGAGTGACCAGGAAGTATAGTTCCACATCTGGTGCCGCCAACCCGCCACGCTCATACGGTTCAGTGAGCTTCTCCCAACTTATTCTAGCTATACCAGATCCCCATAAGAACCCAACCATCATGGAGCATATGGAGACGAAAAGGCCCTACCTGGCCAGAAGCGGATGTTGCAGAAGAAATATAGCAGCTTAGGTAGGATTATCATCTTCAACAAGGAAACTCTACCATATATGAAGATTGGGGAATGTGACGAGCAAGTGTCCGTCTGCAGACAGTTGCCGAGACTGTTGGACCTGTATCCTGTGTTTTTACAAAATGATGATGTCAACAAGTGAATTGGCCCCTCCCACTTACCAAATATAACCAGCCTGCGGCTGCGAAGCGGGCCGCGAAGTGTGGCGAGCAAGTGTCAGTCTGCAGTCTGCTGGCTGAGGGACGAGGGCGAGTTGGAGGAGCTCCTATTCCTGACAGTACGCATGTGTTTCCAACCGCAAGGTGCGTGATGTTCCCTTACCCTGTGTAGCGTGGTTGTGGCCTTTTGAACATTTGCACACCCGGAAAGCAGTACTTTGAGTACTCGGAGTGGGAGCATTATCTTTTCTGCCCACTCCTCCCTTTCATTTTTATACTTGCAAAGCTGGGATTTGACGTACAGATGTAATGAGGTCCTAGGCTGCTTTGACAACTAACATTGTGAGGAGTTGGAGACTTTCTCAACTGGCCCCGTCTATCAAGTAATTTTCAGGTTGCATTTCAACAACTAGAATTCTGTTATTTTTCTATTTTTTTTAAAGAAGCCTTTCCTAGATGGTGACTGTGGACATCTCTTGCCTTTGAACCATCTTAGGAACGTGCCAAATTGATTTTAGAAACTTTGTCCTCGGAGCGTGTATCCTTGTGTGTTCCCGTATATTCCATACACAGCAGGAGTTTGGAGGCAGAGTTTGCAGTCTGTTCCTGGGGGCATCTGGACTGATCGTTATTGACGTATAGGAGAACACCTTTTTTGCATCCGCCTTAGCTGTAATTGGCTGTGGGAGGTGCTCCATAGCATTATGCAACATAACTTTTATTAGGTTGCAGTCGTGACCTCGCTCTTTCCTTCATTTGTTTGTTGGAGCTCTCACGCTTGAACTCCGCTCTCACTCACCTCGTGTAATTCTTCAGCACTACCAGAAATGTCGTCAGGCCTAGTACGGTAGTCGCCTGTCTGTTCCCATTTCCTTCCTATCTGTGTCTTAGCTCTTGAACTATCTGAAATGTCGCTAGGCCGAGTACGATAATTAATTTCACATTCTTGTCGTTCATGGCCTGTAAGAATGTTTTGTATTTTCCCTTGTTCCGTCCCTTGCCGTGAAGCGCTTTGAAACACATTGGGCCTCATAACAAGTTTGCCGGTCCGGGAACTACAGTAATGGTAAGCTTGCCGGTACCATAGCTCGCAGACCGGCAAACTACGAGTTGTGCTCGTGGGTGCCTCGCTGCCCGCCAGGTCTGACCTGGTGGCTAGAGCGACACCCGCGAGCACAGCATGCCGCATGCACCGGCACCATTCACTAATGTTGCTGGTGCATGCAGCTTCCCCATTCCCATTGAGCCCTGGAATGGCGCCAGGAAAACAGTGACTCCAGCGGCAGCCGTGCCTGTATTACAGGAACGACTGTCCGCCAGGATCATAATGAGGCCCATTGTGTATAGGCGCTATATAAATAAACTATCATATCATATCAAGGAACTGGGGATTGGGACCCAAATGAGGGGGAGGGGAGGCGAAAACCATCCCCAGCAAACTGATAAGGTATTTGTGAATGTTAAAAGTAAGACTGCCAACGCGGAGGAGAAGCCCAGTGGTGACCCTGTTTTGACTCCCACACCAAGAATAGTAGAATTAAAAAAACAACATACGGTCTATTCCCCTGAGGGAAGACGTGGCCTCGAAGTCAAAAAATCTGAAAACTACAAAGACCAAGAACGTGGGAACTCGAAATTTTATAAGGAGATAAAGAGCAAGAAACCTGAAAGAACCTCACTCAGAAACCCTAAATGTTTAGACCTCAGTAGTGCCTCAAGATGCACCTCTCTGCGGATCCCTCAGGAAGCAAGGGACTTTTCAACACATACTAAACTCGGCACCAGCACCCCTCCATCTACATCCGAGGCCAGGGTGGAAGTTCATGGCCCTGTTGTGCGACCTATTAAATTGGCCACAATTTTCAATCAAAGAAAGAAGCTGTGCACTGCTCCGAATGGCGAGACAGTGGTAGTGACATCTTCTGTTTCAGAAGCCATGGGCTGTGGGTTATTCAGTGCTGGTGGTCCCTCATTGCCCTCATGCTCTGGTCCACAAGAGGGGCAGGAGAGCCTACATTTGGTCCCGGTGAAGGAAGTCGAGAGGATTCCTGATATGAAGCCCTTTGCTTTGCCTAGAGTATGGCTACACCAGCTGCCGGGAAGGAAGGGTGGCAGTGTATTAAACCAGACGAGGATACTGGCTATTACCAGATCCATCCTGGATCTTTAATTGTTCTCTACTTTGGACATAGACTATATATGTTTTCCTTTTGAATCGAGGACCAACGCTGTAGAGATTGGTTTAAAATCTTGCCTCTGTTTGGATGCAGCTGGCTTCGGGAGAAGAGTTTAAGAAAATGGGCTTCATGTTATCATCTCCCCCCCCTTAGTGTGACATTGGTGGGGAAGTATCACTTCGGGGAGTATCCCTGTGTGTCGAAGCTGGGGAGGAGTCAGTAGCTCTGAGAGTCTGTAATAATCAGGAGGGGCAAGGGTCTTCTATTAGAGCAGCAGGGGGGCCCGTAGAGGACACACAGATTAAGGTAATATCCCTGCGTCCCCAGATCATTTCTCAGATCTTTTCACAGCTTGGTCTGAAAGATGATTCACTTAAGGCAGGGGGGTTGTTATTGCTGGTATGTTGGAATACGCAGGGTTCCAGTAGTTGTATGATTAAAATACAGGGTGTTAATATCTTTGGTCCTTATGACATACTGCTTCTTCAGGAGACTTGGCTCCTTGGTCCCTTTGTGAGAGACGGCTCCTCTATCTTTGAGAACTAGGCCCTGCACTCCAACGGTGGTTGCCCCGTGGGAGGCCAGGTCATTGCAACAAGAAATGCCACCTTTGTGGATTTAGTAAAGATTCCAACTGATGGACCGGGAATTTTAGCTGCAGTGGCCTATTTTCGTATGAGGGACCCTTAGGAAAAGCTTAAATTTATAGTACTGATAAACTTGTACTGGAACCCTGCGGGCTCCAACCTCAGCAATTTTTTGTTTTCCTTATCCTCGTTGTTGTCTAATATACAAACACTAGATGAGGGTGCTGAACTGATTATTGCAGGGGATTTAAACTCATGTTATTTAACTCAGGAGCACCCCAATGGTTTTAAGGGAAGCAAGACAATATCTAGTAGGAGGATCTGGGCTGAGTTTCTTCAGGGTTGGAATCTGAAGATGGCTAATGGTTCTATTCTTGGTGACATTCCATCTGCTCCTATTAGGAGAGCCAGCTCGCAAAGGTCACTCATCGATTATGTTTTTCGTTCTGCAGAGATATTTGGCCAATGTAGTCACTTTGAAGTAAAATTGTAAGCTCTCAGTGATCACAAAATGTTGGTTCTCACTTTGAGGGCCGAGAGGTGTCACTTGGACACGATGCTATACCCTACGTTGTTGGTGAACCCGGCTGGGTCCCGCATTTCAAAATTCAAAGGGAATGGGAAAATCTTGAATAAGAAATTGCACTGTGTTTTGAAATAAGGTGAGGTGGGGGGGTTGGAAGCTCTACATAATCCAAAACTCTTTCAGGAGTTTCTATGGTCATTGGACTCACCTGTTCAAGTTACAGCTGCTAGGAGGAGTTCTCACACTCATGATTTTGACTAGGGCACAAGTATGCAGAAAAAGGCTATGAGGAAGGAGATTCGATCTCTTAAGAAAGCCTCATGTTCCGCCACAAGCTACATACAACAGTGTAATACCATCATGAATGCAAACAGAAGGTGGTCGCAGGCTCATAGATCTCTATGACTTCAGAGGGATAGCAAGGCAATGCCTAGATGACTTGGAGGCCGTCGTTGCAGGCCAACGCTATTCCTGAATAAGTCTGGTGGTCTGATTACCTAAAACTATATAGGAAAGCCAATAGTGACTAATTTGAATGGGTCAATCTGGTTCCATGGGCTATCAATCTCTCCCGGGAAACCATTGAGGCCTGATAAGGAAGACATCTTCCTCCAGAGCACCGGGGCCTAATGGGTTGACTAATTCCATCATGAGGGCAGATGCACCACTGTGGTCTGAAAAGAGCATTGAATCTCTCACTATCACTACCAATGGCCAGTATATGAGTTGGGTCTATCATCTTTGGCAGCCCACTTAGATAGCAGACTAATTCTTTACTACCGGCACATATTATTAGAGGGAGACACGGTACGAAGATCAAGCCCTCCACTTACAGATGGCCGTTTCCTCTGTGCTGACCCAATTGCAGGAAATCATGGATAAGATCTTATTCAACATTTATAGACCATTGGAGAATGTAGAGGTAATTCCACTGTGCGTCAAGAAGGCAATACTGGACCATGTCTGGGCGTATATGGTAGTTACAATGTGTTCCTCACTTATCGCTGCTTCCTATTCAATTAAGGATAAGCCCAGAGGGATTTGTCCGGCTTATCTCTCGTGAATTCTAAACTCTAGGTGGAGATGAGAATTCTTAAGATTGAGGATGAATGTGATACCAACTGGGGAGTTAAGGGGAATCCGGGTCAGAACAAGAGGGGAGCAGATGACCTCAGGGTGTAGAGTGTGTAACTCTCAACAAGTGCAAACTATGAAGCATTTCTTCATTGAGTGTAGCGTGGTCAAAAGCATCCGCATACAATGCTTCTCTTGCTTTGTGCTGAACGAGGAGTGGCTTGCATCCCTCCCTTTTTGGGAGAGATTCACATCGGGCATGAATTGAGTGTGGTTCTGGAGGTACCTAGATTTCTAAATGCTCTAGGTTTTATCAAATTGTAAAGTAAGTTTCATATTTTTATGATGAATTAAGTCAAATGTTCAATCTTATGAAGATTGAGTTTTAATGCTGGTATGTTTGCTTTTCCTCTTTCTCCTCTTTCCTGTTATCATTCTCTGTTCTCTATTTCGTATTTGCAGATGGTTTGATGGTATGTTTAAACGTACTGTTTATGTATTATGTATTTGTGAAAAGTCTTCTGACAGTAACACAATAAAAAAATAATAATAATAACATGGAGAATGCCAGTTTAGCCCAAATCCTAAATTTGGCATCCAAATGTTGCATATACTCAGCATAATTGTCTGCATATAAATTACGTTGTTGTCTAAAGACCTTAATTCCCCAATATTTAAACTGAGAATCCACCCAGCGAAACCCCAACAGGTCAGTGAACTGAAGTACAGTATTAGTAATTGGAAACAGCTCTGTTTTCGTCCTATTGATACTATATTCAGAGTGCCTGCAATGGGGATGTACCGGGGCATTACAGCCCCGCTGGACCCGGTAATTCCCCTTCGCCAGGTGCTGGTAAAAATGACTCCCCATTCCCATTTGAGTCCCATAGGAGTCAATGGGAATGGGGACCAGTACCATTATTAATGTTATTAACGGTGCCGGTGCTACCGTGTAGGTCTGCTAGTGGGTGCCGTTCCGCCCAGCAGGTCAGAACTGCTTGGCTGAAAGGCACCCGCGAGTAGACCTCGTAGTTTGCTCGTCCGGTAACAATGGTACCGGCAAGCTTACCGGTACCATTGTTACCGAACCGGCAACCTTTTAATGAGGCCCAAAGACTTTTTCGGCATCCAGGGACACTGCCACAGCTTTAACACGTGGATCAATTTGAGAGATGATACCGAAAACCCTCCTGAGATTAAGCGCTGTAGATTGAGCCGGAATAAATTCAGACTGATCCAGATCTACCAGCCCAGCCATATAAGGAAGAAGTCTGGATGACACGATTTTTGCAAAATTTTATGCGTCAAAAATTATAGCAGCCAATATGAAGTAACCTCGTTTGGCAGCCTACCACGCTTCAACAGGACCGTTATTATTGCCTTATCCATGGAAGATAAAAGGCACCTAGCAGCCAGGGACTCATCCTGTACCGGTTGCAGGTGTGGAGCAAGTACAGCCCTGTATTCTTTGTACAGTTCAACCCCCAACCCGTCTGAACCCGGGGTGTTATCCTCAACAGAGCAGCAATAGCAATGGCTATTTCCTCAATGGTGATAGGTGCATCAAGTACCAGATCTGCTTCTTCTTGCAACACCAGAAGATTCATGCCCTCCAAATATTGTATGAGATCCTCATCTAAGCTTATATCTTTACTGGCATATAGAGTTATATATTATGCTTGAAATTCTGCATTAATTTCATCTTCAGCAGTCAAGGTCAAGGTAGCCCCAGAGGCCCCAGTGATGTTCTTGAAGATGCTGGGAGTGGAATCTAGTCTGATTGCCCTAGCCACAGCCCTTCCTGGTCTATCGGCCTCGCCATATTTATGAGCGAGCACTGGCTTAGTTGTGTGTAATACTTCCTTATCTTCCAGTTCTTGAAATTTCTAAATTAAACCCAGCGAAGATTTATCATTCGTTTTACCATACTCATTTTCAAGGAGCCTAATCTGCCTTTCCAGCTTGTGCAGTTCCCCTCATTTTAAGGGTCCCAACAGTCAATGATAACAGTTCCACCCGCATGAATACGTTAAATGTCTCCTATACTGTAGAGTGGAGAACAACAGATCCCACATTATTACCAAAGAATTCTTCGACTTTGGTATGCATTGTCTCCATGAGATTAGGATCTAGTAGCATTGTTGGTGACATATACGCCATAGGGGACTGGGTCTGCGAGAGTGAGTGAAGACCAAAGGCATTACAATGTGAGAGTGTTCCAAGAATGCTCGTGGAAGGATCCAGCACCTTCGTACCCTCACCATCAGCTCTGTGGAAGAAGCCAATGATCGATCAGTAACATGGAATCGTGGACTGTAGAGTAGTACATGTACTCCCTTACTACAGTGTGTAACCTCTGTCATACGTCCATCAGGTGCAGTTGCAACATAATATGCAAAAGGGCTTGTGCCACCAATGTTAATCAACCATAAAGAGTATAATTGTAATACTAAATGGAGGCATTAAGACCCTTTTTATATGTCACCCTGTAGGTTACTCCCACAGATGAACCAACAATGGTGGCACAAAGAAGAACCGGAAAGTGTGTTTATGTGAAATTTAATTAGTTTGCAGTAATTTTTGTGTATACATTTTGTATAGTATCTGACATAGGAAATGTTAAATAGGAAATGGTGGTGTTTCCACAGTGTCCCCCCCACCAACCCCCTGATGAATTTCCAAGAATTTCTTTTTTTTTTTTAAATGGAACTGAAGGAATGAAACATGTTGGGTGTGTGAGTAGTATGGGTACATATGAAAATAGAGTGACTGTTTATTGAAGTGAGTAGTATTAAGTGTGACATACATATGGATTTTTAAAACTGTTATATGTTATATTGGCCCTGTGGTTTTACCACCCTATTGAGATATATAGTGTTATGAACTTGAATTATGACTTTTGAAAATGATGTATAAAAATAATAAAATATGTCTGTATTTGTTTTACACATAACGAATTTGTATTTGTTTGATAAAAACGTTAGACGTTTTTCCTTAGGTGTAGGTTGATGAGAGTGACCTAACTAGTAAATATACCAGTGAGTGGATGACATTTAACCATCTTTGGTCTAGGGTTTGTTTTGGGGTAGTTCCCGTGGTTATAAAATTTACCCCACCTCTCTCTTGTTGTTGTGAAGGATAATGCTTCTCTGTCATGTCTTCCGTGCTGCTAATCCTGTCTTCCGCCTCTGTAATGCACCTACTTTCTTTATCAAGTTGGATCGCAGAAAGCCAATGATTGTCACAATGTCATCCAACTTCATGTTAACCGCAGCAAAGCCACTCTGTAAGGCAGCCATAAGAGGGTCTACAAGAGTTACATCAGCTGACGATTGCAAATCAGCATTAACCACAGGTGCCTCAGATCGTGGAGGTCCTGCCAGTGTTAAGGTCAATGTGTCCATAGGCCCTTTTCTCTTTCCAGGGCCCTTTCCTCTTTCCAGCGCCCTTTGTCATAATTTAACCAGCCGAGGGATAGCAGCAGCAGCAGAGATTTTCCAGCACCAATCCACTGGTCCGCTCCCACCACCGCTCCCACTAATGTCTGACTCTGTCAATGCTGCCCAGCATCGTATGCCTCAAATCCGTCTCAGCAACAACTGTTATGCTCACCACTTTATACTCTATTTCCCTTGGGACACTGCCACTCTCTACACTCCTCACAGGCTTCCAAAAGCAGGACTAGGCAGAAATATCCACTTTGCAGCACTTGTGTCAGCCAGTCGAGTGAAGTGAAACAATGATGCAGGGTCGGAAGCTCAACTGCGCCTCGCACCGTGTTCTCAGTCTCTTGTGGAGATGCGATCTCGCTGCCTCCTTGGGGAATAAATATTAGTATTGGGAGCCTGGGTAGGACCCGAGCTTGGATCTGCTGCGCCACACCTTCTGTTGTGTTATTCAGCATGCAATCTGACAAAAGTACTGGCCCCATCCCCCACAAAGGCCTCCCGAAGCCGTGGCTTCTGTGTTTGTTGTCCAAGGAAGCTCTCAGATAGTTTGGTGGGGCACAACCATGCACGCTGCCCCCTTGAAGCTGCAGCTGGTCACATGGCTCTCCCTGAGCAACGATCTGCGTCGGACTAAGCCGTCAGCACCAGCACAGCAAACGGGTCCCGCTGTCACACCACAGCGGCTCAACACTGGCATAATGGAGGATTCCTTCTTATACAGGACCTCACCGGGGCCAGAGCTCATGCTCTAGACCTCATCTTAGTTGCTGCTCAGCAGCGCACCCCCAATAACTTCCTCTTTTTGAAAACATTAACTCTGTGGGAAAGATGAAACCTGAATATCTTCCCCCATTGAATCATTTACTTTTCACACTAGCGGCCAAGACTCTAGCACAGCACAGTGTGATGCTGCCCCTTTAAGGGCTGTGATGCTGCCCCTTGAAGGGCTGCACGCATGCGGCGGAGTGATGTTCCACTCCGCCGCGTGCAGTATAAATAAAGGGCGCATTCCCAGCCGCGTAGAGCGAACGGGGAGCCTGAACCACACAGACGTGTCCTCGTGAGGTCTGTAGCGGGAGGGGGCTCACGGGCATCGGTGTGTGTGCCGGGCGCACCATAACAGTGGCGGTGGGGCGGGACTGCATCCCGGGGGCTGGCGGTGACAATCAACAGTGATTTTTGTTTATTTTGGAACATCTGCACCGTTCGATCATGCCGCAGGGCAGGAGGCAGTCCACGCGGTTGGCAGCCATTTTGTGACCGGGCCTAGGAAGGCTAATGCAGTGTTTTCTCAAACATCTAAAGGCCATCCAAGGCCTATTTTTGGAACACTTGGCAGCGGAGAGCTGCTAATACCACGTGCTGTGGTTTTGGACGAAAATTTTGCTAATTTTTGTAATTTTCTACCGAGTAAATGGTGGATCCTGGAGAGGCCTGCTAAACCAGTAGGACAGTCTCTGGGCCCACCTGGCTCGATTTTTGGGACTCCCACCCATAAGTGGGAAGACAATTGGTTACAACTACCCCTGGCAACATCGCTGGTGCAACACAGGGCTAAGCTGGTCGAGGGGCTGAATTGTCATCTGCCCGCCTGCAAGGAGAAGGAGCCTGCTGACCTACCTCTGCCTGCCTGCATGTAAGGAGAGCTTGAGTTGCGGCTTTTGGGGTCTCACTCAAGGGTGCCTGTGCGCTCAAGGCGATGGATGGCGGTGGACCGGCAGCACCTCAACAGCAATCAGATCAAGGTCAGCCTCAAGCCCCTGTCCAACCTCCAGTACAACCTCCTGTAGCACCTGTCCAACCTCCAGTGCAACCTCCTGGAACACCTGTCCAACCTCCAGTACTACCTCCTGTTGCAGCTGTTCAGCCTCCAGTGCAGCCCCCTGTAATGGCTGCACCACAACTACCAGGTGCAAGACCCCCAGGTGCGTTACCACCAATGCCTGAGTTTGATATCTCAGGGACACCTTCAAGCCTGGGGCCACGTTGGAAGATGTGGATGGACAGACTGGATATGTATTTCTGCACCACAATGGAGACTAATGATGACAGCAAGCTAGCCACTTTCCTGTACCGTGCATGTCCAGCTGTGCATGAGGTGTTTTTGTCGCTTCAGCCAGGTGGTGTATCATATGCAGTGGCGAAGGATGCTCTCCATGATTATTTCTTACCCCTTGCTAACAAGGACTATGAAAGATTCCTCATGGGGGCAGCACGCCAAAAAGATAGTGAGACACTTGACACATTCTATGGGAGGCTGAGAAGGTTGGCGATGCCATGTGCATGGGTGGATCCAAATACAATGATCAGGAACCAGCTGATCCAGGGTTGCACGTTTGGCAAGTCCTGAAGGAACCCGGCATCACCCTGCCATGCATTCTAGAACTGGGGAGGTGCCAGGAGGTTTCCGACCTGCGAGCATCCCTAATGGAGGCGGGGGTACGCCCCAGCAAGACTGAAGAAATCTGTGCAGTCGGAAGTGGCAGAGGAGCCAGACGTGGGAGAATGAGTCAGCGAGAGAGGGGGTCGACTCCTGTGAACTCGTGCTCCAAGTGTGGATACGATGTTCCCCATCCAGCAGAATGCCCGGCGATTGGAAAGACATGTGGCAGGTGTGGTGGTGCCGACCACTACACTAGGATGTGCAGGGCCACTGCTCCTGTGGTGGTGTCCAGAGGCTCGATGTGGGCTGGTTTCTTCTGGCAGCAACGCTCGTTGAACGTTGCTCAGCTTGACTAGGTAGAGATAAATCTGGCTCCGGATGAGGAAGAGGAGGAAGCAGAAGAAAACGTGTTCTTCATGTCCAGCATAGGCATATCGAAGGCAAAGACAAGGAGGCAGCCTTGATGTCTGGTACTGGTGAATGAATCCTCAGTCCCGGTACTGGTGGACACGGGGGCTTCAGTGAACATGATGGCTCGTGAACACTATGACGCCATGGTATGCCCCCCAGCATTTTCACCTTTGGAGGAGCAGACCCAATCCAGCTAGATGGTGCATTTGTTGCGGATGTTGAACATGGTGGGTCGGCCATAAGGGTCCGATTCTATGTGATGCCGGTCAGTAGTTACACCCTGCTAAGCCGTGCGGCAGCAGAGGCACTGGGCATCATCACGTTTGTTTACTCTGTGTACGTGGATGACATTCAAACCCTCCTGGAGAAGCACACGGCTCTGTTTGAAGGAATTGGACAAATGGCTGGTGACCCAGTGAAACTACATATAGATGACTCGATTCAGCCCATTGCCCTCAAGCATCGACGGGTCCCTTTTCACCTAAGAGATCTGGTGGATAAAGAACTGGACAACTTGGTCAAATTGGGCATAATAGAGAAGGTTGAGGGCCCAACACCGTGGGTGTCTCCAATCGTAGTAGCTCGAAAACCAAAACAACCAGACTCTGTTCGTATTTGTGTGGACATGTGCCTGCCCAACAAGGCTATTAAGAGGGAGCGACACCTCACCCCTACAATTGATGACATCATCACTGAACTACACGGTACCCGGTTCTTTTCAAAGCTGGACCTCCGGGCGTGGTACCATCAGGTGGTACTATACCCCGAGTCACGGTACATAACAACTTTTACCACTCAAAGGGGTCTCTATAGATACAAGAGGCTGAGCTTCAGGGTGTCATCAGCAGCTGAGGTATTTCAGAATATAATTCGTGGAGCACTGGCAGATCTGGAGGGCATCCTAAACATTAGTGACAACATACTTGTGTTCGCCAAATCAGAGTCGGACCACCTGGTGAAACTAGCCAAGACTTTTGAACACCTACAGTCTCTTGGGCTGACCCTGCACCGAGAGAAGTGTGAGTTCCTCTGCACCACCATTGAGTTTTTTAATTTTGTGTTCAGGGCTGGTGGGGTGTCGCCTGATCCACACAAGGTAAAGGACATCATGGAGGCCAGGGCCCCCAGAAAATGTCTCAGAAGGGAGGAGTTTGCTCTGGATGGTCACGTATTGAGGCCATTTTATCTGCCACCTTGCAGCAAGATCAGAGCCCCTCAGGGCTCTCACGAAAAAAGACATGGCCCGGCAGTGGGGTGCCCTTCAGCAGGCGGCTTTTGAGGACATTTAGGGTGCCCTCACGGCAGAAGACATCATGGCTTTTTTTGACCCTGCACTGGAATCGGAAATTGCAGTGGACGCCAGCCCATTTGGCCTGGGAGCTGTACTGGCGCAAATAGATGCCAATTAAGAGGTCCGTCCCATTGCGTACGCCAGCAAAGCGCTATCGGAGACGGAGAAAAGATACTCCCAGTATGAGCGGGAGGCCCTGGCCGTCCTGTGGGATGCCGTCATTTTCGACTATATGTTCTGGGATGACCAGTGACAGTGGTCACGGACCGCAAACCTCTGCTGCCCATTCTAGCGGGGCTTTTGTCCAAACCGCCAGCCCGAATTGAACAGTGGATGCTGGCACTGTTCGAGTATGGTGTGTCGCTGGTATACCGGCCTGGAAGTAACAACGCGGCAGACTGCCTTTCGAGACACCCATGTGAGGGCACTGGTGGGGTGCCATTCACATGCGCCGAGGTGGTGGACGAACATGTACAGCTCGTTTTGGAAGCTGCGACACCCAACTCTGTGCCCATGCAAGACCTTGCACAGGCATCGGGGGAGGATGACTGTTTCTGAATTCTCAAGTCAGCCATCCAACAGGACTCGTGGCGGATGGTAGTTGACTCCTTGGCGACCAGACCACAGGAGGTCAAATCCACCCTAGAACAGCTGTGGAGGGTTAGAGGGGAATTAACATTCTCAGACAACGGACTCCTGCTAAGAGGGGACCGCATTGTCATACCTCAGAGTTAGACACAGCAAATGATTGTGCAGGCACAACAAGTCATCAAGGTGCAGCAAAGTCAAAAGCACGCCTACGCCAGAAGGTCTGGTTTCCTGCCCTGGAACGAAGGGTGGAGGAATTTGTGGCGGCATGTGTATGGTGTCAAGCAGCGGCCCCCACCTAGAGAGAGCCAGAAATCGAGACCATGCCGAGGGGGACAGAACCGTGGGAAGTGGTCCATGTTGACTTCGGCTCAACGTTAATGGGCACCCACTTCTTGGTGGCGGTTGTCGAATGGTACCGCTACCCGGAGGAGGAGTTCATTGAGTCGGTGGCTTTCGACAAGGTGGCGGTGGCTATTGAAAATATCTTTGCCACCCACGGACTGCCTACGGTGCTCTGCTCCAACAACGGCCCACCATTTCAGGGGGACACTTTTGCGGGACTGATGGAGGAGTATGGCGTGCATCATCGCATGGTAACCCTGCTGTGGCCCGGGCCAATGGGGAGGCTGAGAGGATAATGCGGATGCTCAATAAGGTCTTTCGCATTGCCCAAGGGGAAGGCAAGTGCCTGCAAAGGGCACTGTACAGATTCCTGAGAGGATACTGCAATACTCCCCACACCTCCACGGAGGTGGCTCCAGCCGAGGCAATGTTCCAACGGTGTCCCCGAGACTTGCTACCAGAGCTTGGTGAGAGGGAGCCTGCCGTGATCAACAATGAAGCAGTGGAGTGGGAGCGCCATGAAAGGACGGCAACCGAGAACATTCAGAGAGGACTGACGCCGCAGAGATTTGAACCCGGGGACGAGGTACTGGTAAAGAACTGGCATCCTCAAGGAAAGCTGTCGCTGACTTATGAGCCAGCACCGCTGGATGTGGTGGCGGTAAAAGGGTCCATGGTGACCGCCTCAGACGGACACACCTCAGTAACCCACAACGCAAGCTTCTTCAAGTGCCTGGGAGAGTCAAGGACTGAGCCAAGGACTGACCCGGTGCCCAGCGGCCAGGCAATGGAAGTTACGGATGAAGGGGATGGTTCCACATGCCTCTCTGGCTCCCCGGCTCGGGAGCTGATGGGAGAAGGGACTCCGAGCAGAGATGTTGGCAGGAGGTACCCCCAGAGGACTGGGCGAGGGAAACCTGTCCGTCTCACAGACTTTATGTTGAGGTAAGACTGTGAGTGGAAGCCTTGAATGTCCTGGGGACCCGGGTGGCTGCTATTAAAGGGGCTCCGGGGTTGTGTGCAGTGATTGTAGCTATTAGAACTGTTAAGCATCCTTTGTTCATTGTTGTGTTTGTTATGAAAAAGGAGGAGTGTGATGCTGCCCCTTTAAGGGCTACACGCACGCGGCAGAGTGACGTTCCACTCTGCCGTGTGCAGTGTGAATAAAGGGGGCGTTCCTGGCTGCATAGAGTGACCGGGTAGCCCGAACCACACAGACGTGTCCTCGTGAGGTCTGCAGCCGGAGGGGGCTCACGGGCATCGGTGTGTATGCACAGAGCACCAAAACACACAGCAGGTTTTAGAAGGCCTGTTAAAAACTGAAAGGCTTGCTCTAAAACACTAGTGACCAGACCTGCAATCCTTGCTCTGTGCCTCCCGCCCCTACATCCTCCCGTGTACACTCAGTGTTTCCTACACCCAACCATCTTCTTTCAATCGTTTCTCCTCTATCCTTGCTTTCCCGGAATATCTGCCTATTAGCAACATATGGGAATGCGCTTCCCTTTCTACTTTTGCGACCGGTGCCTTTCTCCCTTTAAAAATGTAAAAGTGCTGGTACTAATCCCATTCAAAACACTACAGCTAGTGTTAGCATTAAAAACATCATGCAATTGAAGCTTTAGACATTGTTGTTTGTACAGTTTCCCATTTCTTCGCTTGCACACCGCACCTTTGCATTTTAGCAGAAGGCGGTCTCACTCCACACACCCTGCAATCCCATATAACACAAACACTACTATGCATCACCTCTGCCATAAGAATGAAGCTACTTTTAACAACAAAAATTCATACTGTAACTTCCCACATAACTCTCTATCTCCTTAACACAATCCCCCTCTTTAGTGCATAGTATATCTCGCCTGCGCCCATACAAACTGCATTTAGACATAGGTGATTAGCACGGTCTTGGCCACTCTCGCATACATTTAATAGCTGAAACGCATACACGCATAATAGCACCTCCCAAATTCTCCCACATCTTTGCACTCTGTTCCCTCCGAGGGCATTCAACCGAAAGCTTTTTGGGGCCATAATTAGGGTGAAAGGCTCTATAGCAAATGACAAAATGAATGAATGAATTAAATGTGCATGCAAGCACTACCATAGCACCGTAAGTGACTGAGAAACGTGAATATGAAGTATGTTGACAAAAATAAAACAACGCAGTCAAGTGACAAGAAGGGAATGGTACTCTAGTCTCCAGGTGATGCTGTGAACAACCTAACCAGCATAGTCCAGGTGATGCTGTGAACAACCTAACCAGCATATGGGCTACAGAGGAGAACATAGGACATGCAGCGAGAACACAGGATCGGGAAAGAGAAACGGTGGTAACGTAGGGGAAACTTGGGGCACAGGAGAAACCATAGGAGCCTCATGGAGTGGAGGTGGACACTGGAGAAGCACAGATGGGAGCAAAGGGGAACGCACAGAAGAGGCATGGCCTGTGCCACAGGCACAGTTCCCACAAATGTACTTTGGTGTTAGGGTCCACGGTTTTATCCCCATTCCTAGAGCCTTAGTCATTGCCACGTAATCTCTGTGAATGAAATGCGTGGATTCCCACTCCGACCCTCTAAAAAGTTCATCTGGACTAAAAGAATAGTTTAGAATGCCTCCACAGGAAATCATTTTCTCAACATCAGTTAAGCTAAAGTAGGGTCCAATGTTCAAAATTGAGGTTTTGGTAATGGCTAGCCTTTAGCTATCCCAGGAATTGCCACTCCCAGCGAGGGTCTTCCGCTTCATGTGAAGGTGACGAACGGGGAGGGCAGTGAATGGAGGAGGCACCCCGATAACCGGGGCAGGGGCCTTCCTCCTTCCGCTCTCTCGCCCCCCCCTCCTCACAGGGGCTGTGGAGAGGGCGGCAAAGGAAACAAAGGAAAGGGCGCCAAGAACCCTGGAAAGCCCACAAAGGGCAACAAAAGAAGGAGGAGGGGCTTGGGGCATATAAACGGCGGGCGCCCGGCACAGGAGCACTTGCAGCTCTTCCAGCAGCCGGGCGCCCGCCTAAATTGGAGGATTTCGTTTTTTCGTCGTCGGAGGAGGAGGCCCTGCAGAGCGACTTACTGTCTGAGTACCCGGGTGGAGGACTTCGGGAGACGGCTGGCGGAGAAGCTGTAATGGCGAGGAGCTGTACGCGAACTGAGGCACCGGCAAGCACGAAGGAGGAATTGCGGGAAGGAGGAGGGACGTGCAGTCAGCTGATCGCTGAGGAGGCGTGGTCCCGGGAAGGAAGAAGGAAGCACGTCCTCGCAGCCCGTTACCCATGGTGAGGAGGCATCGGAGTGTCTGCAGTACGCAGAGCTGAAGCCGGTCAGCAGAGCGGGAGAGCAGAACCACGTCGAGGAGGCACCGGGGTGTCTGCTGGGCACAGAGTGAAGCCGGTCAGCTGATCGGGAGAGCGGAGCGCGGCGCCTCCCCCCCCTGAAACGAAAGGCAAGGTTTTCCGTGGAGGCCACGACAGATAGGAACGGTGGTGAGAGGCGGCTGCAAGGAGGCGGCCACTATTTCGGCGGGACCAGGAGCAGAGAGGGAGAGAAGCTCCGGTCGGCTGAGCAACAGCAGAGCTCCACGGGCTATTGAATTGGAACTGCAGCCTAATTCGGGCCAACTGTGTCAGCAGTTTCGGGCCCACAAAAGTAAAAACAGTACTGGAACTACATAGAAAGAAGGGGAACGAGCGGCAGAAACAGAGCATTGTCAATAATCAGAGGTACATTAGACAATAATAAACATGGAAATGCAAGGGAAAAGCCAAGAAGAGCAGCAGAAGGACGATTTGGAGGCCTTTCTGATGATGGCAAGGAGGGCTGGGGACAGATATGGCACCAACTGGATGCAGCAGATGGCAGCCCAGGTGTGAGCTGAGGTTGCAGGGCGCAGCCAGAGGTCGGATTCCCCGCTGTTGTTTCCACCAACACCCATGGAAGAAACATGGGTAGAAGTACACTCCCAGGAGGGAGAAGGACAGGACATTGAGGAGCTGGAGGAAGAGGTCGAGCCGGTCTGCAAGAGGAAAAGAGTGATGACCAAGAGAGCAAGGGACAGCCAGCAGCAGGTAGCGGCGGCGCAGAAACGGAAAGCCAACCCTAAGGGAAAGGGGAGGGCGCAGGAGGTTGAAGCCACACCGGCACCTGTTCCTGCTGAGGCTCCAAGGCCAACGGGAGGTCCTCGCAGCGCACCTATAGCCACACCGGCGGTAGCAGCTGATGGTCCAACCACCTTGGAGATGGTGAAAGGTATGTTCAGGGAATGTATGGCGGCATGGGGGACTGGTGTAAATGGACAGATGCCTTTTAATAATAATAATGCCTTGAACCTCGTAGGGAAAGGGTCTCAAGGGGGAAGTCTGGTTTTGGAGCAAGGGGACCTGCTGGGGAGTCAGCCCGTGGTAGGCGTGAGTCGGCCAGTAGTCGGGGTGAACCCGGGGCAGATGGCGACCCAAGGGGCGAGCACCGCCTATTCGCCCCAGATAGGGGGAACACCGTGGTGGGGCGCACAGGCTCTTCCACAGGTGCAAGGGCAAGAGCTAGCTAGCAATAACACAATATATGGGAGGCCTATGCCGGGGTTTGCACCAGCCACAGTGGCAATTAACACATTGGCGTGGCACATCCTGCTGGCATACAAAGAGCGGGTATGGCGGAAAGAGTTCATGGATATTATGGAGTTGTTGGGGATGGTCCCCTCGGGACAGGGTTTCAGCGAGCTAACTGAAAGGGAAAAAGAGAAGAAGGAGAGGGAGAGGCCAAAAATTGAGTTCAATATCCATACCTGGTTGAGGGCTTTCCTGGTATATGCCACTATTATGTTAGAGAAATACCCTCAGGATGGCGTGGCTTTGATGGCGTACGAGCAGTATAGTCATGAGCAGTACTTGAAGCATGGGGGAGATACATGGAGCAATTATGATAAGGGTTTTAGACTCAAAATGCAGGTATGGCCAGCAATGACCTGGGATGAAGTGGATGTGGAGGACGCATAGACACAAAAATGGTTCCATCCAGGCCGGTAGGTGAGGCTGTCACAAGTGAAAGAGCAGCCCAGGGCAGGGGCAGGGGGTCCTACTCAAGGGGGAGAGGGTCCTTTCAAGGGAACTCCTCTTGGAATAACCGTTCCAACTACCAAGGGGAGTTACCAGAATGTTGGTTGTTTGCAGAAGGGAAGTGCTCCTATGGAAATGCATGCAGGTTCAAGCACTCAAAGGGCCCGAGCACAGGGAGGCATAGCTCCTCCAGCCGAGAGGGCAAGGCAAAGGGCAGCTCAAAAAGGAAAAAAGCAAGCATGATTAAAACGCAACTGCCAACGCCAATACGTTTACAGGCTATGATTCCTTTTCTGAATGCATATTGTGACAAGGGTGATGCAAAGTTGTTGTGGGAAGGTTTCAGGTGGGGTTTTAAGATTCCGTTCAACGGGCAAATAGGACCGAGGGAGGCTTGCAATTTGAAGCCTGCTTTGTCAATGCCTGAAGTCTTGGCACTGAAAGTGCGAAAAGAGTTGCAGTTGGGGAGGGTGGCAGGTCCCTTTACCACACCTCCACTGGAAAACTTGGTAGTGTCCCCGTTGGGTCTGGTACCTAAAAAGGAGGTGGGGCAGTACAGATTGATACAACACCTGTCTTTTCCTGAGGGGGAGTCAGTTAATGAAGGCATTTCTGAAGAGCAATGCAGGGTTCATTACGCATCATTTGAAGAGGCGGTGGAATTGGTAAAATCTTTAGGTGAGGGGCCCTCATGGGGAAGGCCGACATAGAGTCGGCTTTCCGTTTGCTGCCAATTCACAAGGACAGCCACCATTTGCTGGGGTTCAAGGTGTTACAGAAGTACTTCTATGACAAATATTTACCGATGGGGTGTGCAATTTCATGTGCTTATTTTGAGAAGTTCAGCCGGTTCCTGGAATTTTCAGTAGGGCAAAGAACCAAGGTCGGGGGGATGCTCCACTACCTCGACGATTTCATGTTTATTGGGAGGAAAGGAACGCATGATTGCAAGGAGCTCATGGGGGTATTTCAGGAGTTGATGGGAGAGTTTGGGGTTCCACTGGCTAAAGTTAAAACCGTGGGTCCGGTCACGACCCTGGTATTTTTGGGGATTGAAATTGACTCAGTGGCAGGGGAGTGCAGGCTCCCGGGAGAGAAAGTGCGGAAGTTGAAGGAGGTAATTGCAGGGATGTTGGGCAAGGAAAAAGCCACGCTGAAGGACCTTCAGTCCCTAGCTGGCAGCCTGAATTTTGCAGGCAAAGTGATCCCGGCAGGTAAAGTGTTCGCTAGAAGCATAGAGTTGAAAACAGTGGGCTTGAAGCATGCGGGCCAGCATGTGCGCCTGGGGAAGGAGGTTAAAGAGGATCTAAAAATGTGGGAGACTTTTTTGGACCGTTTTAACGGGGTGTTGGTATGGAAAGAAACCCTGGGGTCGGGGAATGGCCCGAAGCTGGTTACCGACTCGTCAGGGGCGCTAGGTTTTGGTGCCATCCTGGGTAAGGGCTGGTGCGGGCAAACGTGGCCGGCGGAATGGCGGGCTGAGGGGATCACCAGGGACATTACGGTTCTGGAGTTGTTCCCGATAGTGGTGGCATTCAAGCTCTGGCCAGAACAAATGCAAGACAAAAAGGTGATGGTTTTGTCTGACAACCTAGCAGTGGTGCAGATTATCAACCAAGGAACAAGCAAGAACGGTAGGGCGTTGAGGTTACTCAGGGAGCTTACAAAGTGCTTGCTGCAGCTGAATGCAGAGGTCAGGATACGACATATACCCGGGGTTAAGAATGTGGCCGCTGATTCTCTTTCTCGTTTACAGTGGGGAAAGTTTCGGGAACATCACCCAGAGGCGAGCACAAGGATGACCCCCTTCCAGACACAATGGTGGGGATTGGTTGGGGAGATCTGAGCGCACTGATCGACACGGCACTAGCACCAGGCACAATGCGAAGATATAAAGGGTGCTGGGAGCAATTCATGGCCTTTCAAAGCAACATCTTGCCCGAGAGCGAGAAAGAAAGGCCAGTGCGGGACTTTGTGGGATGGTGTTGGCACCAAGGAAGGTCCAGGTCTTGGGTGGCTTACCACCTAGCAGCGATGGCGCATTTCTATAAATTGGGGTGCAGGCCCGATCCCACCAAAGAGCATTACATTGTTAATGCAATGAGGGGCTGGGCCAAACAGGTGACAGTTAAACCCGATGAGAGGCCGCCCACAGATGTGGGGACGTTGCACGAATTGATCAGGAGCCTGGTGGTGGTGTGTAGGGATGATTATGAAAAGGCATTGTTCGCAGCAGCCTTCTCACTGGCATTTTTTGGGGCCTTAAGGGTGAGCGAGCTGGTGCCTGCCAACAAGAAGGGTAAAGGTGTAAGTTTCTTTAGGAGCTGTGACATAGGGGTACAAGGAGAGCGGTTATACATATTTCTGAGGGGATCCAAGACCGATCAGACAGGGAAAGGCAGAAGCATTTTGTTAGGGTGTACCCGGGACAGTCCAGTTTGTCGAGTAGGATGCGTAAGCAAGTATTTGAGTTGGAGGATTTGCACGGGGGAGGAGGCCCCTTTTCTAGTACATAACGATGGGTCAGCGTTAAGTCTGTTTCAGTTTAAAAAGGTGTTGGACATGACGCTGGTGGAGGCAGGGTTCTCGAAAGGGGTTTATGGGACTCATTCCTTCAGAATAGGGGCAGCCACATCGGCGGCAGGGATGGGCCTGGGAGCAGAGGCAATCAAGCAGATTGGGGGCTGGAGGTCCGGTTGTTTTAAGCGGTATGTCAGGCCTGAAAAAATGTAAGTCTAACGGTTCCTCCCTCCTATCTCCTCGCAGTAGCATCGAAGAAGGGAAGGCGACGGTCCGCCTGGGTGGTGGGCCATTCGTTTGTGTCAAGGGCCAGGGCAAGCTGGACAGCCAAGCAGGAGGTGTTCACCGCCGGGGAATACAGGGTGCAGTGGCATGGAGTGCCGGGTATGAAATGGGCACAGCTACAGGGGCACATGCGCAGACTCCTGAGGGAACATCGGAGGCCCGATGTGTTGGTGGTGCACCTCGGTGGCAATGACTTGGCTGGTCTGGGGAGGGGGATCTTGCTCAAGGGAATGATGTCTTCCTTACAGGAGCTATCGGCGGTAATGGGAGAAACTGAAATCGTGTGGTCGGAAATCATCTCGAGGCACGAATGGAGGGGCGCTGAGAGTCAGGCGGCCGTGGCGAATTCAAGGAGGAAGTTGAATTGGGCTATGGCTAAGTTTTGCAGAGGGAGAGGCTTTCAGCATATCAGACATGGTTTGATCAATCTTAAAAACACGGAGTATTACTTGAAGGACGGAGTTCATTTGTCAGAGCAAGGAATGGACTTGTTTTTCTGGAATATCTGCACAAAATTACTGGAGTTATAAGCAAGGAAAGGGGGGAGCCACGGTGGGCGGTAACCCACATTTGGCGTGGCGGGTTGTGGCAACCTAAGATAAGACAAAGACTCCGAATGAGCCATTGCTAAACCGGAAGGGGCTTCGCCCATTCTAGACAGCGCCTCCTGGGAGCCTAAACGGCGGGGATGTCTGGCGGTAGCAATTGGGGCTCAACTTCCCCCCAACAAACGGCGCTCCCCTAGTCCGCAAAGACCTGCAGGGGCAGGCGGTTCTCAGACTCAAAGGCCTTGGGGGAGTTGTGCCTGCAATCGACATGGAGGTAAAGGGGAAAGCAGGACGAGGAGCAGTCGCCACACTTTTGGAACTATTTTAATACCTGTTTGCAGTGGTTATGTATATGTAAAAATAAATCTGCGGCCTTGTTATGCCAAACCAAAGGAAATGTCTCATGCAGCACCTTACTGGAGGGTAAGGAAAGGGGCTTACAGGATGTGAAATGTTGGATGCAAATAGCATAGCTAATGGACGAATGCCCAGGTTATGAAGGTGACGAACGGGGAGCGCAGTGAATGGCGGAGGCACCCCGAAAACCGGGGCAGGGGCCTTCCTCCTTCCGCTCTCTCGCCCCCCCTCCTCACAGGCGCTGGGGAGAGGGCGGCAAAGGAAACAAAGGAAAGGGCGCCAAGAGCCCAGGAAAGCCCGCGAAGGGCAACAAAAGAAGAAGGAGGGGCTTGGGGCATATAAACGGCGGGCACCCGGCACAGGAGCACTTGCAGCTCTTCCAGCAGCCGGGCACCCGCCTAAATTGGAGGATTTCGTTTTTCCACCCTCCCACCCTACAGTTATGACAGAGCCTGGACGTCGTTGTCGCAGGATGGACAGGCGGGTTGTGGCAACCTATGATAAGACAAAGACTCCGAATGAGCCATTGCTAAACCGGAAGGGGCTTTGCCCATTCTAGACAGCGCCTCCTGGGAGCCTAAACGGCGGGGGTGTCTGGCGGTAGCAATTGGGGCTCAACTTCCCCCCAACAAACGGCGCTCCCCCAGTCCGCAAAGACCTGCAGGGGCAGGCGGTTCTCAGACTCGAAGGCCTTGGGGGAGTTGTGCCTGCAATCGACATGGAGGTAAAGGGGGAAGCAGGACGAGGAGCAGTCGCCACACTTTTGGAACTATTTTAATACCTGTTTGCAGTGGTTATGTATATGTAAAAATAAATCTGCGGCCTTGTTATGCCAAACCAAAGGAAATGTCTCATGCAGCACCTTACTGGAGGGTAAGGAAAGGGGCTTACAGGATGTGAAATGTTGGATGCAAATGGCATAGCTAATGGACGAATGCCCAGGTTATGAAGGTGACGAACGGGGAGCGCAGTGAATGGAGGAGGAACCCCGATAACCGGGGCAGTGGCCTTACTCCTTCTGCTCTCTCGCACCCCCCCCTCCTCACAGGGGCTGGGGAGAGGGCGGCAAAGGAAACAAAGGAAAGGGCGCCAAGAGCCCTGGAAAGCCCGCGAAGGGCAACAAAGGAAGGAGGAGGGGCTTGGGGCATATAAACGGCAGGCGCCCGGCACAGGAGCACTTGCAGCTCTTCCCGCAGCCGGGCGCCCACCTAAATTGGAGGATTTCGTTTTTCCACCCCCCCAACCTACAGTTATGACAGAGCCTGGACGTCGTTGTCGCAGGATGGACAGGCGGGTTGTGGCAACCTATGATAAAACAAAGACTCCGAATGAGCCATTGCTAAACCGGAAGGGGCTTTGCCCATTCTAGACAGCGCCTCCTGGGAGCCTAAACGGCGGGGGTGTCTGGCGGTAGCAATTGGGGCTCAACTTCCCCCCAACAAACGGCGCTCCCCCAGTCCGCAAAGACCTGCAGGGGCAGGCGGTTCTCAGACTCGAAGGCCTTGGGGGAGTTGTGCCTGCAATCGACATGGAGGTAAAGGGGGAAGCAGGACGAGGAGCAGTCGCCTCACTTTTGGAACTATTTTAATACCTGTTTGCAGTGGTTATGTATATGTAAAAATAAATCTGCGGCCTTGTTATGCCAAACCAAAGGAAATGTCTCATGCAGCACCTTACTGGAGGGTAAGGAAAGGGGCTTACAGGATGAGAAATGTTGGATGCAAATGGCATAGCTAATGGACAAATGCCCAGGTTATGATGGCAGAGACAGAGGGCAGGACACTCAGTACAATTTGTTTGGGGGCTGGGTTCTTTGTGGTCACAGAAGAACTAGGGTGTTCTGTGTGGAGGAGGGCATATAGTGCTTTTAGGAGGTGTAGGGTGGGTATAATATGATATGTTATTTATAATACACTTAATACCCAGAGGTTTCTAAGCACGGACCTGGGGATCGAACCTGTGTTGCGCCGTGCCGTCTTGCTTTCAAGGTGAGCACTTTGTCCCTGAGCTATGCTCCCAAGAAGGATGTGTCTGGGCACGTTCAAATGAGCATGGCGCATATCTATTTGCAAAATATCAACATGTGAGCTTTTATTTCGGAGTCCCCAATTGTATTTAACAGCAGAAAATAAAAAAGATGAATAGGAACATAGGATCCATATATACGCGTGTGAGATGTGCATGCATTTAACAAGTAGTCAGGCCCATTCTTCCGAAAGCTCTGTAAGCAAAACATGGCCTCTTGGTTCTGATACGATCTGCCTCTTGGAGTCTGTGTAAATTCACAGCGCAGGTAAAATGTCGGCTTTTAAGCAATGTTCTGGTGTCCAGATTTTCAACGAGTTGGATATTTTGGGGAGGCCCAGATAAACCGCATTACAATAGACTGGTCTAACGGAAATAAGGGGTGGTGTGGAAGTACTTGTGTTGGATGCCAACAAGCAGAAGCACAGCTTTTAGAGCGTGGAGGTAGGAGGTGCAGTTTTTTGTAGTATTCTGTATCTGCAGCTCCAGGGATGACCCGGCATCATCGCCCACTTCTAGGTTCCAGACCCAGGCAGGTTTAACAGGGGGGTCCAAGTTACCTTCTTCGGCATCTTCTTGGAAGTTACATCATTCAAGGGAATGGCAATGGTCCATACCCCTTGATGAACGACTGGTAGCACCCGGTGAGACCTAGAAAGGCTCTCACCTGCGTCTGTGTGGTGGGGATGTCCCACTCCTTCACATCCTGTACCTTTGCTTCGAGAGGTCGCTTCTTACCTCCACCGACCAGGTGTCCTAGGTAAGTCATGGTGCCCTGCGCTATCTGGCACTTTGTGGCCTTGATAGACCTGCATTTTGCAATGCCTGAAGCACTTGTTTCAGGTGGGATAAGTGATCCTCCCAGGTGTGGCTGAACACAGCAATGTCATCTAAATACGCAACACTGAAGTTTTACAGTCCAGACAAAACCTGGTTAAACATCCGGTGAAAAGTGGCTGAGGCATTCTTCAATCTGAAGGACATAACAGTGAAATAATAATGTCCTTCTGGGGTTGAGAATGCTGACCTGTCTCTTGTTCTATCTGTCAAGCTGACCTGCCAATACCCTGTTGTGAGACCAAAGGCACTCATGTACTTGGCAGCGCCAAGCTTGTCAATGAGCTCATCTTGCCGAGGAATGGGGTGAGCATCTGCCTTTGTGATGGAATTGAGCCCCTTGTAGTCTACACAAAAGCGGACTTCAGTCTTCCCACCAATGGTCTTATTAGGGACCACTACCACTGGGCTAGCCCAGGGGCTGTGGGATGGCTCTATCACTCCTAGGGACAGTATCTCGGAAGCTTCCTCTTTGATGGTGTCCCTGACCTTATTGGACATGCAGTGAATCCTACTCTTCACCGGCTTACTGTCTCCAGTGTCCACATCATGGGTGCACCATTGTGCGCAACCTGGAGTAATAGAAAACATACTGGCAAACTGTCCCAGTTAACAGCGTCAATCTGTCAGTTGCTGTTCTGACGGGTCAGTTGGATGGTTGACACCTTCAACTGTCCCATCGCTGGCTTCAGTGTGCAGGAGCCCTGGGAGGGAATCGGCCTCCTCCTTAGTCTCTGAATCAGTAACTCATGCCATCACCAATTCATCCCGGCTATAATGGGTGTTCAGCCAGTTGACATGAAAGACTCTGCACATCTGTTCACGTCAATGAGATAATTCACCTCACTGACTTTTCCACCAAACGGTAGGGCCCAGTCCATTTGCCCTGAAAGACACTGGGCTTGACAGGCTCCACAATCCACACCCACTGGCCTGGAGAATAGACTGTCACTGTGGCCTTCTGGTTGTGCCAGTGCTTCATCAGCTCCTGACTGGCCTTTAGGTTTCTCATTGGCTGTTCCATGTACTTTGGTACTCCAGACCCCAGGCCAAGTACATATTCCACCACATCTCATGTGGGGGACGAGGGTTTGCCCTCCCATCTCTCGTACACTAGACTCTGCGGACCCCATACAGGGTATCCAAACACTCTGAAAGTATGAACCCCTGAGGAACCCCTACAAGTTAGACTTCAAAGGAGTGAAAATATGTGATTTGTCGCTGATAGGTTGGAGAGTATTCCAGCCCTTTGCCCGGATTCTAGCTCCCCAGAGGTGGTCAAGTTGATGGGTGGACAGGAGGCAGAAGGCTGCAATTGATGAAGCAGAACTGGCACTTCTGGCATCTGCCACTCTTCAGACATCATCTAATACTAAAACCAGCACTGATTCAGTTCCTCGGCCTGGGCGTGAACCTTCCTGGACAGCACCAAACACTGAGACTTCACCAGGGGCTGGAGCTTCACCATAACTGTTGTCTGTAATAGTTTGGCCAGGAATGGGATTTGGGGAATAGTATGGAAGTTGGCCGGGTCATTTCTATCAAGTGAGATCTCCTTTATGAGTGGAATAAGCACTGCCATTTCCTATAATAGTGATGAGTAGACTACTAGCTTTGGTTCTTCAGAGATGCTAGGGGGGATATTTTTAAAAGTTTTGAAAAACAGGGGTTCCTAGGGCCACCATTTGGGTTGTTGGTTCCCATAATCAGATCGAATGATGGGCCTGCGAGAAGTTGAATTCCAGTTAAGAGCGGGTAACTAGAGTCCTCAAAAGTGGTTCTAGGAGCTGTAAAAGTTCCTGGAGGTGAGATACTAATATATAGCTTCTGGCATAACTAGATACCATTCCTAAGAGGTGATACTGGGCATGGGATGGGGAGGTTCGCAACATGGTGTGACCGACAAGGGGTATTAGAGGTCCAATATTTATCAATGGATCATTTGAGAATATCCAGTCCAAGGGTTATCTTGATCTCTGTAGTCTTTTGGAATAATCAAAAGAAGGGCAAGATACCCAGCAGACTATGGGTGGCAGAGTTGCCTGTGAGTTCCAGACCATAAAGAAAATCCACATGAACAATACGTTTAGAGGTGTGGCTAGTCAGCCAGATTAGCGGGTCCAATTCCGTGTATGGACATTGGCTGACATGCATGTGTAGTGCAGATGCAATCAGTGGTCGAAGTGGGTGGGAGCGGTTGGTAGCGGCGCTCCACTACTTTTTACTGTTTATTTATTTATTTTGCATTTATTACCGTGCACATACCCTTTGGGTATCTAGGCTCTAGTTACATGGAGGATAGGAAAGGGGGAGGGGGATAAAATGGGCAGGGCAAGGGTGAGAGTTATAGAAGGGGAGCAGAGGAAGAGGCAGGTCGAGTCTAGAGGGGTGCCGCTTGGGGAGAGCAGTAGGCTTTGGGGTTTCTTTCTATCAGGAAGAGCATTGAGTCTGACGAAGGGGCTCTATTAGGTGAACAGTCGTTCCTATACTTTTATTTGAACAAGAAACCGTTCTGGAGTGGTTTCATTTTAAAGTAAAAGTGCAGGAAGAAGTTGAAACTTGCACTTCAGTGCGCTGCACGTTCCCTTAAACAGCAGGTGCCTCTGTTTGCGGGTTTGTATGGCACATTGGAGGGGGCGTGGCGATGGGGTTTGTAGGGAGCGGGACAGGCCAGCAGGGAACATAGTTCCACTACTTCTTTTCGCACACTTTGACCACTGCGGAAAGTAGGGTAATTGAGAGCAACATGGGAGAATCACTAGGTCCTGAGAGTGTCGCGTGGGAACTGGGGGGCAGTGGGAGGGGGAGAACTGGGCCGCTGGTATTTTACAGAGGCAAAGCTGACAAATATTGCTGAGCCAGGCCCCATGATTATTTGGGTGGGATTTTTACAATGGCAATGACAGCATACATAGTTCAACAGGACTCATAGTTTTTTTTGGATACAAACAGCATGACAAGCCAGAGGGGCTCGTCCATAATGTGCAACAGGGTGGTACTGTGCCTCGTGTTATGAAAGGGCTAGTTGTCAAGCCTAATAAACTCTGAGCATTCCCTCTGTAGCTGAGAGCAGTGGTGAGTAGACTGGTATTGCTAGAAAACCTGCTTTTCCTTTGTATTACGTACTCCGGCTAGAGCATACACAGACTGTGCCTGTGAGGTGTAGCAAAATACAGATGGATCGCAATGCACGGAGCAGTGTTGATTGACACCTCCCCCTGCTTATTGCCACTGCGTGAGGTGTGCCATATGGCATTATGGTATCACTGAGCTGGTAAGGAATTAAAAACCAACATTGTTTTTGCGCGTATATGTGTGCAACATTGAATGCAAGATGTGTGTGTGCCCGCATGAGTGTGAATTTGTTCTTGTGCGATTGTGAATGTGTTTATATGCGCCTGTGTGAATATCTGTGCATGCTTGTATGTATGTGCATGTGATCAGAGTGTGCATGTGCCTGCAGCCCAGGGGAGGTTGTTGGTGTCTCTAGTGTGATGAGGGGCTGAGGAGGACTTTCAGGCAGATATGTTGTTTTGGACATCTGCTGCAACTGAGAGTTATGGGGCAATGCCAGAATATATAATGGTGAAGTTACCATGAACATGTCATCTTAAAGTGGCAGGATGGCATTACTGGTCACAACAAAAGTGTGTGTTATTACAGTGCTAATAATGGCTTTATTTAGCACAGCGAATATGTGTATTCTTACACTTGCAATACTCATATTTGTAGGTACAGCCAACATGAGTGCTATTACAGGGGCTGTACTGGAATAGATTGGCACAGACAGCATGAAAATGTTTCCTTGGAGTAGCATTTCACCATTATTGGGCACAGGAACATGAGTGTGTTCTTACAGCAGCTGAACTGGCATATGTTGGTACAGCTAACATGAAAATGTCTTCTTACATATGGCATCAGATTGGAAGCTGGTGGGTACTTTGGAACCATGTTTAAGCAAATTGCCTGATAGGAATTGGAGGAGTAACCTTATGTGGATCCGTTTTAATGTAATGCTAACCGGGCCAATCCAAGAAATTAGAGACAAATTGGGAAAAGGGCATGTCCCATGTCGCTTTTGTAAAAGCACTATTGTAAAGGAAGCATTACAACATTTACTATTGGATTGTGAGTTGATTTTTGAAGAACGTGAAACTTACTTTGGACAATTTGTATCACAAACAGAAAGATATTTTCCAGAGGTAGTTTGGTGCAACATGATGCATGGGAAATCGATTTCTCTACAAATAGCAATCATACGATTCTTATCGAATGTTTGCGGTCTTATAGTACAGTGAAGAACGAAGAGTATCTTTTAGTTTTAGATTCATTTAAATTTTGGTGTAAAAGTATATTTTGTAAAAAGATGTAATGTAAATGTAAATCTACGTAACATTTTATCCTGTTCGTTAGTTTTGTATTATGTTTTGTATGTATAGTCTTTTATCGTATTGAAATCAACTTCTTTGTAAAGGTTTCTTTTGTTTTCTGAAACGAAATACAAATAAAACAAATAAAAATAAATAAAAATGTCTTCTTACATTGGCAGAATACTGAAGTATATTGTGGGCACAGACCTCACAAAGTGTGGTTTCCAGTGGCAATGCCGGCAAATTGTTTGGAAAAGGTGTCATAAAAATGTGTTGGAAATGCTGTTGTGTATTGTAGGTGACCTGGCATCTATTGGATTCTTGTGTTTTACCCTACAGGGGCAGCTGTGTATTGTATGGCTTTTGACCCAATTGTTCACAAAATGTATGCTGTAAAATGTACCATGTGAACCCGTTATTTAAAAAGCTTTCTTGCTAGGTTGAGGCTCCCTTGCTACTCGGAGGCACACACTCTTCTGGAGGAAATATTTACGCCCCTCCTCACCACTTGTCATCTTGTTCTCCTTCTCCTCTGCCCTTGGGTGCCTAAAAGTGATGCCTTTGCAGTAGGTGCCTTACAAATAAAAAAAGAAAATAGTGCTTGAGTGATGTGATTATGTCCAAATAAGTGTTACCTGTTGTTGACATCCACAGAACCACTACTATAAGACACCTGCATCTCCAGTCAACTGATCCTGCCTCTTTATTTGTCTGATTGATGTACGGCTTGATTGTAAGCGGAATTCTAAGAGTTTGGTGTGCTTTATAAATGTTAACATAAATAAATAACTGTTGGTAAGTATAGATGAACTTCTTAAACCAGATCTGTGGCAGCAGACTCATTTTATTAGAGAATATCTGACCCTACCATGACGAAGGTATGGGTTCTGGGCACTGAGAAATCCCAGAAGAAATTCCAGTGGGTTTCTGGGTCTCATCAATAAGTTGTCCTATCCGGAGTGGCGAATCTCGTGACAAATAGCATTCTCATGTGTGTGGTACATCCAGACAATCAAGGCCCTGTTGGGTAATTTGCAGAGTTCATCCGAGTTTTGTCAGCCAATCAGTAGCCACAATTCTCTGAAAGGAAGTTTGTTCCCCTACATGAGGCCCAGCTCACTTCCTGTTCCTTTATGGCTTTTGCTAGGGTTTGAGGGAAGGTGTTACACAGGGAAGACTCACACTTGTTCGTTGGTGCATTTTGAAGAGTATTGAGATGTCTTTGGAGCAGTTTGGAGAATTGTTTTTTGTTTGTTGTTGGCCCTTTGTGTAGTTTCCCATTGTGTATTGTTTATTTGAAGCTGCTTCTCTGTTTGTTCAGTGTGTGATGGTGTCTCATGTTAGTTCCCTCTAATTAAAAAAGAAAAAATGTTTTGCCTTTTCCTCCTCTCCATTTCCCCTTTTTTCTTTTTATACAAAACAAACTTTGCCCTCTGTGTTTGACATGCACTGTTTTATTGCATTGTAGTAGTTGTAGTCGTAGTTGCAGTTGTAGATTTAGACGTAGAATGTTTGTGTTTGTTGCCATCTGTTTGTCCAGCTGCTTTATTTGGGGTTGTTCTGGTTCTTACACACTTTTGGGTTCTCAGGTTCGCACACGATTCTCTGCATTTGTGGCAGGCAGTGATGGTTCTCCTTCAAGGCTTGAAGTGGAAGGGGAGAGAGAAGAAGGCTGAGATGGAGGAGTAAAACTTAATTTCTTCTCACACGAAGAGGAGGATTCCCCCATGATTTATTGGGGGGGGGGGAGATTCCCTTTGTGGGCATTGGTTTGTGACTTGGACCACAGAGACCCCGGAACCTCTGAGTCGGTGGGATAGGTGAAGGCATTAGGGATGCCTCAGGAGTTGGAGAAGATACAGAGTTATCAGAGGAGGCCCCGGCAGAGACAGGTTCTCACACACGTTTGGGTTCGCGCGCGGTTCTCTGCGTTTGTGGCAGCAATGATGCACGTGCTACACTGGCCAGGGAATGGAAAGGGCAGAAATGCTTATGATGGAGGAGCTGCATTTCTGCTGATAGTACGAAGAGGACTCCCCATGAATGATTAGGCACTGGTTTCTGGGCCAGGCCACAAAGCAACCGCCATCTTCTGATTCGGTGGAAGGGCAGAGGCACTGGGGAGGCCTACAAGCAGGAGATGAGGCAGGGCCATCGGAGGAGGCCCCAGTGGACACAAACACGTTTACATTACTTCAAAGAGACATTGGAGGGACAGGCAGGGGAAGGAGGAAGGCACACAGCTAGCAGCGGTTTGGTTTGTGTCCTGACTGGGTCGGGCCTGGAAGAGAAAGATGCTGCCCCCCAGTAGGGTGAGGCTATTGCTGCAGTCTCAGAGGGAGGATCAGCCTGCAGAGATGCCACAGACATTCCTGAGGAGGTGGAGCAGGCGCACGCACAGGAAGAGCTAATAGAAGAGGGGCCTCTTCCTGCCTTGGCAGAGGGGAAAAGGCATGACGAACCACAGGGAGGTGTGACCTCAGTTGCCTGGTTGTGGAAATGTGTTCCCCTGCCACTAGGGCAAACCATCAGGCGATAGGAGGGAAGTGGGTCAAGTGAGGGCACAAGGGAAGTGGCATGAGGGTGCTGTGCCCTAGGGACCAAGAGGAACCGCAAGCCCCAATGGCACATGAAGATGTTTATTTATTTATTTATTTACGGTGGTATAGTTTGATACAAACTTTACACATAACGTAAAAAGAAGGAAAAATCCAATCAAGTTCAGAATCGAAAGAAACCACACATCCATATAAGGATTGCCCAGCAGTGCTTCAAAAGACCAAGAGGGGAAAAACTCTGCTCATCTGCAGATTTCCAGGATAGTTGCGATCTTCCTCCACAGGAGTGTGAAGTAAATGAGGCACTCTTCGCTCTTCCCACAACTCCCATCCTCTGATCATCCTTTCCGCGTCCGTCATACCTACAGCCAGACGTGTAGTTTGTCTCAATGTCCCCAAAGGCTGCACTCAAACAGAAGACGTTTTACTGTTTTAAGGATGCCTGCCCCACACAGCTGGCATTCCCTGCTTTCCCTTTGGATTCCATACCACGCACGCTCAATCTCCTTAGTCCTGACGGTGTTGAATTTCAATTTAATGTAGTCCCAGACAAGGGAGTTGCAAATAAGGTGTTGGATAAATTGGAGCGGTATGTTCTGATCCTGGATATGCCGATGAAATTCAGATGTGTGATTTTTGATCACTAGATTAGCCAATGACTGCTCTAAGCTATTCTTGTGCAGCATTCCCTTGAGTCGGTTTGTAAATGTGATTAGTGGCATGGCCAGCGTTAAGTCTCCTTGCTGGAGCCAATGGTAGGTAAGTGTGTTTATTTTGGCCAAGTGACTCATTTGCATTAGTGCTGCTCGTGTGGATATGGCCATATGTACAAGGCTCACAAGTGTTTGAGCTGGCGCATTTGCGAGTTTGCACGCTGTAACCAGGCAACTAGATTGAATTCTTGAGGCTGTAGGCAACACGTTATATTCAAGGAAAACCATATCAATACTAGTGTGCTGTAGTAACCTTAGTAACCTTTTTAACAAGGTACGCTCTAGTTTGCTGACCATTGCACGATTTTGCATGGCCCATAGTTCTGCTCCACAGAGGATAGTAGAGGGCACTGTAGCTTGATAAAGATATTCATGGCAAATGTGTCTTCGGAGGCTAGTGACCATGCTGCCACCACTGCCCCCTCCAACGGTGGTGAGGAGGAAGGTCTCACTCCTAGCACATCCATGGCCGGGTGTTGCCAGCCCCCCACACCTGTCCAGCCTTCCAAATCTGAATCTATGGCACGGAATCTGTGGCTAGTTGGGGGTGTTGCACAATCACACACAGCACACATCTTTGTGCATTACCCCTTGATGGATCATGAAGGATGGAGGTACCTACTGCCTCTACTTCAGGCTGTCAGTAAGCACTGGACATGCGTGGGGGACCACGTAGTGGTGGCAGGCAGATTGAGTAGGCACATGGAGCACACAAACCTTCCTTCCTGTAGGACATTTTGCAGGAGGTAAGGAATTAATTTCTCATGGCAGAGGGATTGCCCTCAAAGGGGTACTCCCCACATGCAAGATTGGCAGTATTCTTTGGTAGAACTGTATAACCTTCTGACAATCTCAGTGGGAGAGCTTAAGGTCTTTAGTGGGTGGCTGCACCTGCTAGAAGAAACAGTGAGGGTGGCTGTGCCTTGTGGAATACACGTGAGAACCTTAAGGGTTTCCACCTTAAGGTAGGTGAACCTGAGAACCTTAGCGGGTGGCTGCACCGGTTGCAAAAAAGTCTGAGAACCTTAGTGGGAGGATGCGCCTTGTAAAAAAACAGAGAACCTTAGTGAGTGGATGCATCATGTAAAAACGGAGAACCTTACGGAGAGGTGGGTGCACCCTGTGGGGGAACCTGAGGACTTTAAGGGGTGGCTGCAACCTTTAAAAAAGCACAGAGAACAAAAGTGTGCAGCTGGGCCCAGTGATAAAAATATAGGGCCTCATTACGAGTTGGGTGGTATTCCGGTGGTCAATTACCGCCAGATTACAAGTGTAAATCCCCATTTCTTAAGAGTCCATAGGACTTTATAGGGTTTTTTTGTGGAATTATCGCAGCAGTAATTCTTCAGCAGTCATTCCACCGATTTTGCCGATTTTTCATCAGTAATCAGAGGATTTCCTCCAGCATAATGCTGGAAGTAAATCCTCAACTCCAGGGCTATACTCATCGTATGGCGAAGTGGGAACATTGGTGGTAATTCCGTTACCGCAAATTCTTTCCCGCTCTGCGATACTTGTAATGAGGCAGATAGAACTGTAGTTAGTGGCTGCGCCATGTGAAAACACTGAGGAACCTAGTGAATCGATGCACCATGGGAAACCTCAGACTGTTAAGGGGGTGGCTGTGCCCTGTGGGAGAACCTAAGATGCTTAGTAGCGAATATGAAATAGTTTGATACGCGTGTGATTATCAACTTTTTGAAACATTGCTTGGAAGTACAGACATTTCAATGGAATGTGAAAGGCAGCAACTAATCAAGGCCTCTAAGTCACAGTCGACATTCCATGAAACAACCTTACTACTCTTTTCAGCGTCTGATATTTACTGGGTAACAAATCATCAACATCATCATATTCCAAGGTGGTGTGTAGGCTATGGCTAGATGGTGTGTCAGAGTCTTCCTCAATGAAGCAAATGTTCCTTTTTCTTAGATGTCAATTGTTCAACAGGCAGAAGTGCAATGATTCGGATGCAGTTGGAGACATTAACGCCAATCGCACAAAAACTATTTCTGTCTGGACACGGATGGGAGGGGGTGTCCAACAGATTCTCCCCCATTGGCTATGCTTGAACAACTCACAAACTGGCCATTAATGCAGCCATCATCCACAAGCTTGGCATGCCTGGTGTAATTGGCAACATTTGGGCTCGTTGGTGTTCTTCCTGCTGCCTGCATTCTTGCACTAACTGATGCTGCAGTAAAGCAGTCTTGCACATTTGCACCGTCTCTTCCTTTTGATGATTACTGCAAGTCCTCCTCCCCAGCGACATTCGAATCAAAGGGGGCATTTTTATTTGGAAATGTGGGTCCACAAAGGTACTCAAAGTTAACTCAGAATGCAGCCACCCACGGATCACCATGCACGGTTGAAAACACATCCCTCACCAGCTGTGCCACATCCACATCACCTCATCAGGCAAGGGCCCGCGCCAGGCTGGTCAGGTTAAGCTCAAGCAGCTACACCAGAGGGCAAACCTCATGCAGGTTTGTGTTGTTATGGCTAACCTGCTAAGTGGCCCCCTTGAAAGGTCATGGCAAGAAGCATACATTAGAAAGCAGCTGCCACTGCCACACTGTTAAAAAAGCCCCATCTGGAGCTCTGCTGTGAGTGTTGCAGTAATCTATGGAGGCATTGCACTGCTCACATAGTCTGACCAACATGTGCAAACTAGAGTTCCAACAGGTGGACTTCGGGACTTCTGGTTGTGTAGTGGCAGCTTGTGGCACCCTTGAAGTTGGCATCGTAAACCCAGCTGAAATGGCCACTGGCTGACCTTTTTGAGCTGCAGCAGCCGTTTTATGTGGCCATTCTAAGCCAGCAAGGACAATTGATCCATTGTCTGCTGCCACAACGCCAAAACGCAAACTATGAGGCTGTAGCCACTGTGCACTTAACGCCTCCACTTTCTCCAAGATATCAACTCCCCTGTGGTTTCTGCCCTGAAACCCTTAAACGCATAATGTTGACTGATGGTGAACTGCAAACACCCCTGCTAGACTCTTGAATTAGTCTGGTAACCTTTTCACTTTTTGAGGAAGGGAGGACCAGAGTGTGCTGCATCTTCCATGTAGTGAATGCTCTGACCACTGCTCCACATGTTGTTATGTTATGTTGATTTATACTGCGCAACACAACCACCCAAGGGCAAACTCCAGGCACTCAATGGTGAAATTGACTTATTGGCCCACAGACCGCTGTAGTACCCATCCCACTGTAACCATACTGTCCTTGTACAATCCCAATACCACTTTGCAAGAGAAAAGGCATCATCCATGAACTTTCCAGTGGTGATCGGGCTTTCCCATATGGTGCCGGAAGCCACCAATTTCCTCAAGTGAGCAGGGAAAGAGATCTACAACATTACTACCGGGTCAGCATCAAGCAGGTGCTGTCTGTCATGAGACTTGTGATATTTTTGGCCATGTTCAAATGCTTCCATAATACTGACCAGACACAATGGGGGATCATTGCTGTGCATATGCGCCACTAGTGTAAAGGGCGTTACACATGGTGTCGTTCCCCCAGGCACTGATACACTGAAGTATTTTAAGGTATAATTGTGTGCACTGGTGGAGGAATGCTGCTTGTCTGATGGTATGGGGAGGGATACAGCTCAGTTCTTTTGGCTTCTTTCCATGTCTGTGGAGGATGCTGCTGATATGTGACCGCATAAATGTGGTGCCCAAGTTGGTCGCTGCTTTCCCATTGGACACCTTTTTCAGGCAAAATATGCAAGTGGCCTTATTTGGTTGCTGGTCTGTGAAGTACAGCTACACTTTGACTTTCATAGTGGTTTAACAGCACAACAGTTGGGTTCATGTAGCCGTAATGGTGCTGGTGGTGGTGTTCTGGATGCCATGTAATGGCGTAATGTGGTTTCTTATTTGCAACGGGAGGTCTGTTTCTCAAAGAAACATTGTACATGGGGGTGAGCCTCTATTAATACTACAGCCTCCCCATCTGTGATATCAGTTTCCTCTTCCTTCTCAGTATTGCTGCTTTCCAAAAGCAATAATTGTTCCTGTCTGAGCTCTGATGGAGCATCATTTTGTTTTCGGGTTTATGTGTTTTGGTTGACACCAAACTGGCGGAATTATTTTCCTTGACTTTTTTTTTATTTTTACCGCCAAAGGTGGGGTGGGGTCAGGCGAAATTGGTTGGGGCAGGATGTGAGGGTGGATAGATGCCTGGGGGGGGTCTCTCACATGTTCTGTGATAAACAAATGTCAAAACAATCTGAACATTCAATTCAATCACATAGAACCATTTTTCCAGATCATCCTCCCCTTATCATCAGAATTACTGTCTGACCCAGGGGAAGGGTGCAGCGGACATAGAGACATGGGATTCTCAGTCTGCTCCCGCTGATAAAGCCCACCCCCACCTTCAGCCGCTGCGATACTGAGAGGTACTGAAAGTGCAACCTCCTATGTCAGTTTTGGTGGTTGTTCATTGTTGTGGCGCAATAGCTGTGTGTTTTCTTGTGCTTGTACTGCTGAGTGACGTGTGACGGGTTACTGTAATCTGAGTTAGCAGAACCCTCAATTGATCTTGTACTATTCTGGCCAAGTCAGTGCACACAGCAAGTGCTCCTGAAGGAGTGAAAAACAAGCAACACGTCTCTTCTTGATACTTGCTCATTTCAGTTGTGCCAGCATGTTCTGTCTAACTGTGTGCCATCTGCTGCCTCCCCGAATCTCTGATGCTCCCGCCTGCAAAATGAGGTGAATGTGACTCTCCCAAAATCTGCCCTTGCGGATTCCCAGATCCTCCCACTCCTCCTCCCAGGTGTCTCCTGATGGTATGTCTTGTCCACTCACTTCAAGGCTCCTGCACACACTGCAGACATGGATCACATGCAAGCAAACACACAGATAACAACAATAGGTGATGCTCTTATATATGAAGCACATGTGCAATCATGCAAGCAAAGCAGATTACGGCAAACATGATCATGGGTATGCATTAGACATGCACATACAGAGCCGCAAACACACACACACAATAGCAGGCATGGTGACTCATGCTCAAAGTTCTGATTTATCCACATATGGTGACTGATAAGGATATCACATGTGCACATACACAATCACATATAAAAAGCATATTTGAACAGTTTCCAGGGGGCATGGTCATGAACAAATTAATGCATAAGCGCTCCCATACACGCGCACACCACAGATTGTTATAAACATGGTGATGGGTAAGGATTATGCACCTATGTATTCCTCTATCCACAAATACATACCCACCCATATAATATAGGCCATTTCACATACATACCATTAGCCACAAACAACAAATGCTATTCTCCTGATACGTGCAACAATGTCCCACATTTAGTTACCTGAGAGTATCCCCAAAACCACATGCACACTCACAGGAATACACTAGCAAATCAGGCTTCATCAGCAACCTCAGTGCTGTGGTGGAGAACATCAGGCTACAAGCGACTACCTTTGCCACAACCGCAGTGCACATCACTAGTTAGAGAGCTTGCTCTACTTGCACATATGACCACTCTCAGATATTATAAAGTGAACATATTAAACTATGATTGCTGTACTGCATGCAGTTCTTTTACAATTCATTTCACTTGCATCAGAATTAATTTTGTATTCTTACTGCTTAGAGTCCGAACCTACCTCAAGAGCAGCGGCACGCTTTACGTCAGCAGGATGCCAGCTTTGGGCTTGGAATTGTGTATAATAGCACGTAACTGTTGGTGAGTGGGGAAAGGGATTTTTTAAAGGGCCATGTTTTTAGAGACTGGGAGATAGTTGTGTCATTTTGAGCCTTCGCTGGGAATGAGTTCCAGATGGTTGGGCGTGGCAGAAGAAGAACTGCTTGCGAGTCTTCCCTTTCTAGGCTTGCTTAGACTTTAACCTTTTGATAGTGTCTCTACATGAGGTTCAAGAGCCTCCAGAAGTGTGGAGTTTAGTCGCCAAGTATGTTGAATTTCCATTCGAGACTGTTTTTTAGGTGATATATACAGTTTTGAATATAATCATGGCAGGAAGAGGGAGCCAGTGAAGCCTGTCAGAGAGATCTGGTCTGGCTTGTGAGCACCTGTAATGAGGCAGATTGCGACATGGTGGGCTGCCTTGAGAGCGGCCAGGTGTATGGCTGGATGCACAGTAAGACACGCGTTATCCCCTCAATGTGTGAGATCACAGGGGTTTGGGTCACCTTGCAAAGACATGCTGGGGATGGATTTTGCAGAGTGTAGAGATCAGTAGTCAAACGGCTGTGTTCTTTTTGGGTATGTGCTATTGGAAGGAAAGGCTAGTGTCAATACTGTTTGACAGCTGAGGAGTGAATCCTTCCAGGCACATGTCGCCCAGCCAATGTTGCACAAGCTATTGTTAGGTGGGACGACTGATGATGAAAAATTGGTGGGGATTGGTATGAGTTTGACATCCTTATTTGGATGGTAGCCAGGCATTCGCAGAGGTGAGCGATGTCCTGGGGGCTTTTGACCTTAAGGTACAAGTGTGTGTCATCAACATACAGATGGATGGCTATGTTGGGGGCACTAAGGAGAGTTAACAGGGATTCCATGTATATAATTAAGATGACTGGAGAGAGAATGGAACATTGGTGGACCCCACACATGACTTTAGTTAAGTGTTAAGTGTTTTAATCATTTGAGAGAAAATATATCGGGGTAAAAGCACCTGACTGTACACAGGCAGACACTCAAAAATGAAACATCACCCTCACCAGTGCTGAAGTAAGGCAAACAGTAGAATCTAGAAATGCAACCAAACAAGGAGAAATAAGAGAACTCAGGAAAAATATGATTACATAATTGTGTACATTTAACATATCTATGTTTAGGCAATACAACAATGCAACAATAATGCTAGTAATCCTAAATTAAACATCCACTTTAGTTAGTTAGCTAGGCACCCACAATTGGATACATATGTATGTTTATATACTGGATCGCATGAGCCTCAGAAGCCATAAACTACAGACCATATGCCACAAGTTATCCACCATCATCCTTGTCAAGTTGCGAGACTGGTGAAAGAAGTTCTACAACAATACATACAACAACCTATGTACAAACAAATAATTGAATATAATCAAACATAATGAAGAACACGTCTTTTTGTTTTTTGCAGATGGGTGGAAAATTGGCAAACCATACCACAAAAAACAGCACAAACATCAACAATACATAATAAGGAAAACCTACTACTGCCACATCCCCAGTGCAACATTAATTGGGATTAGCACCACTATGGACTTATTAACAGCCACTATCACAATGACTAGCAATGACATTCCCACCACAATAAACATCACCAGCAGCATGCCCAATTATGCCATTTACACCACAAAGACCAGTTGCAACCTCCCCCAAATCGATTCCACCACTACCAACCTGACCCCAATAATAGCCATAACCATTGCAATCACTACCACTATACTTCCATTGACTACATCATTTATTGCATCTTACTCATTCTTTGATTTTGTATTTTCATTGAGTTCTTGAATGAATGTATTCCTATATACTTTGCCCATGTCTGCATGCTTCGTTATTAATGCACTTTCAGAAGCCTTCATGTTGATCTGTCAATGAGGAGTGACTCCTCAGCATTCTGACTTGATTCTTCAGCAACGTTTCTTCCCTGAACATCAAGGACACAATGGGATAGCAATGATATCTTGGTGTCTTTGTAATTTTCTCGATCGCTTTTGAAAGAACAAATTGATTTAATTGTACTTGTTTTATGTTGCGATGAATTGCATTTCTCTAACTGCTACTTTCTTATGTTTCACGGGTTGCCCTGTTCTGATTGTAAACAACTCATTTTTCATTTCTGCTGCACATTTTTTCACAGAAATGTTTTGATAATTCAAGCAGGTTATGTTCTACTTATAAATCTGTGTGGTTGTATACAAGATTGTTTAAATAAGTCCCTCTCAGCAAAGACATTTCTTTTGAGCCTCACCATTTTTGCATGTTGTATGTTCCATGTAAAGCTTTTCGGGTGGACAGTTTCTGTGTGTAATTCCGGATTCTCAGATGTCTTCCTCCTCCTTAATGATCAGATCCAGATAAATGGCCTCCTTTTTGTTGTGTATTTCAGTAAATTGTAAATTAAGGTCATTAGTTTTCAGGGGTTTCCGAAAGGATAGTTCATCTTTTTCTTGGGCATCTTAAGATTGTACATTTGTCTGAGGAAACTAAATTGTGGTTTTCATGGATTTGACTGTTAGATATTATTTTTCTTCTAAGTTGATGATGCTGTCTTTGTACCAATCATCCAATTATTCATCAAACAAATATGACACCATTGTGGCGGGATTGCATGTCAAATTTTTCATAACATTATGGATCTCTTAGTTGGTAGAAGTCTTATTTTGAGTAATCTTTCATGACTATAATAACCACATATGTGCTTCTTTAAGGGTTTTTTTAAAATGCCTTTTACTGGTGTCATTTTCTGTCATTGTCACTACAGAACCTATTTATACTTTGATTTGAAATGGATGATAGCATATGGAGCTTACATCTGGCTATCCTTTCAAGCCCACTTGGTTCTGTTCCTTTGCTGTTAACCTAAAATGTGGATACTTTATGTTCTTCTGAGCCTGGATGCATGTTGCTAACCAAGTGAAAGTCAGTACCTCATTCATGGTAAACATATTCATTCTGCTTTCTTAGGCTGCCATTGTATTTCACTTAATGATTATCTGAAGTCCCTCCATGCTGTCTATATTTTAGACTTGTGTCACAGAGGGCATTTGCTGCCCTGGTGGAGTCTGACCCAATGCTTTGCTTATAACCTATTGTACCCCCCGCACCTTCATCTTACAAGTGCACCGATTGTTTTGCTTCTTGGACATCATACTCTAGTGAATCTGTGTGTTTTCCATTTTGTTGTTGGTGGCACTTCCAATATAAAAAGTGTGGATTTAGTTTGTCTTGGATTTGTGTTCATAATATTCTGGTCTTCTGCACTGGCATATAAGGGATCTGTCTTCTCCAAAGATATAACAGAGCGAAGAGCACTGGAGGGCACGTAGAAGGAAACAAGAGAAGCAAGGTAGATAGGAGCAAGTCCATAAAGAGATGTAAATACGATGCAGAGAAAATTGTATTCAAGCTGAGAGTGAAAAGGTAGCGAGTGGAGAGAGGCCAAGGAAAGGGAGATGGAGTCACAAATAGGTACGGAATACAAGAGACAGATAGAGGAATTGAAAAAAAGATTTAAGGAGAGTTAGAAGGGAGGCAGGAAACCAAAAAGAAGAACAGAACAGTAGAATAATCGAGAGAAAATTAAGGAAGAAATTAGAGGTTTCATAGCACTGAAGGTAAGAAGAGGTCTAACTTTCTGGTTGTTTAAAAGATGAAAGTGGCAGAACGAGATGTAATTGTGATATGATGAGCAAAGGAAAGGTTAGTATCAAGACGAAGACCAAGGTTGAGGGCAGTCAGAGAAAAGGACATATGCGAAGGGGAAAGAAGAACAAATGGAGGGGAAACAGGTGGGGTAATACTATTGGCAGGAAAAAGAGAACTTCAGGTGTGCCGCTTGAATTGTGTGAAAGCGTTTCTTCAAACGCCAACGTTCTGCTGCCTAACATTGCACTCGAGTAGCACTGCGAGCCTCCTGCTCTTGCTACATTGGTGCCTGCTTCCTGGAGGAGGCGGGGCGCTGCAGCCTCACGTGACGAATCACGTGACATCCACCGGGCATTAAAACCAGCCCTAATCCAGCCGAGGGGTGTGTGCCGCTTGAATTGTGTGAAAGCGTTTCTTCAAACGCCAACGTTCTGCTGCCTAACATTGCACTCGAGTAGCACTGCGAGCCTCCTGCTCTCGCTACATTGGTGCCTGCTTCCTGGAGGAGGCGGGGCGCTGCAGCCTCACGTGACGAATCACGTGACATCCACCGGGCATTAAAACCAGCCCTAATCCAGCCGAGGGGTGTGTGCCGCTTGAATTGTGTGAAAGCGTTTCTTCAAACGCCAACGTTCTGCTGCCTAACATTGCACTCGAGTAGCACTGCGAGCCTCCTGCTCTTGCTACATTGGTGCCTGCTTCCTGGAGGAGGCGGGGCGCTGCAGCCTCACGTGACGAATCACGTGACATCCACCGGGCATTAAAACCAGCCCTAATCCAGCCGAGGGGTGTGTGCCGCTTGAATTGTGTGAAAGCGTTTCTTCAAACGCCAACGTTCTGCTGCCTAACATTGCACTCGAGTAGCACTGCGAGCCTCCTGCTCTTGCTACATTGGTGCCTGCTTCCTGGAGGAGGCGGGGCGCAGCAGCCTCACGTGACGAATCACGTGACATCCACCGGGCATTAAAACCAACCCTAAACCACCCTTGCGGCGTAAAGCCCTGTGGAGTTAAGCCCTCTGGCTGTTATACGGCTGTTGTGCGTGTTGTGCCGAAGCTGCCGAAGGAAGATTAATCTGCAGGATCCTAAGTAAGCTAACCAGCTATCTCAGTGTAATATTCATTGGTACCACCTGGCTGGGGGGGAGAGTCGGACTAAGGCCGCTCCTCAAGCTGTCGGGCGTTCCCTTACCGGGTGGTTTGTTCGGATTGACACTCTGATATTACATTCATTGACATTATAATTCTACTTTCCAACCATTCACTATTATATGACCTGTGATGATAATTTTAACATAACAAACTAATTATTCTTACCACGAAATTGTATTACTTTGGTTTGTACTTACTCCCATTTTAACTGATGGTATTGGCTGCTCATTTTATAGTTTTATTATCTGCTGATCCCTGATATTAGTTTAATTTATCTGAGGGGCTGCGAAGGTTTCTTCTCCCCGGCTATTCCTGAGAAACGGAGTGTATAATAACTATTGTATTGATTAGGACCTAGGTACTTTTATTATAGACTTTTTGTGATAGAACTGCTTTGATTTCTGGGTGATTTGCCTCGTCAGGGATTAATAGGTAATCCTATGCACTAATCCTCCACATTTTATTGATATATATTCCCCCTCAACACTCTATTACCATGGCCCAAAGTCCATGCTCACACAATCTGAGATCTAAAAAGGGGAAGAAAAGCGTATCCACATCTAATATTAAATTAGGAACCGAGAAGCCTGGTAAAGGGAAAAAACAAAATAAGGGAAGTAAGAGTGAGCCTATATGTGAGACTAAAGGCGTATTGGAACAACCTAAGATACCCAGCTTTTTTACTACAAAAGAAAGAGTATTGGCAGCTGATAATGTACTCCCCCTCCCTTCCCCCCCTAATAGCTCGAAGATTGACAACTTATTACCTCCCCCTCTTCCCGCTAACAGCTCTATGATTGATAATAATTCGCTTTTGACATTAGTACATAAATTCAGACGTCAATCTATGGGAACAGGAACAAATCTGGAAATCCCTGTAGTTGAGGATACCGATATGAATAATATTATCGGTACAAATTTGTCAGCTTCTCCAGATTTGGATAAATTTGCAGAGAGAGAAGTGGAACTTAATTCGAGCGATGAGTCTTATAATTTTATGGGTAACCTATCTGAAATTTCTGTTAACAGTGATAGAAGTAGGGTAATTGAATATTCACTTAAATCCGGTGAGAAATTGGATGCCCTTACTACCATGATGGATGTCGTCTTGACCATTTGCACTAAATTGCTTAAAGAACAGAGTGACACAAAATCATTGGTATTGCAGAATATTGATAATACAAGATCTCTTGGGATTATGATAGAAGATTGCTGTGGAAATGATTTTAAAAAGGGGGAAAGGCATACTATGGGGTCTAATGAGGTGTTAGGAGACTTGAGTGAGTTGGGTCTGGCGGTTGAAAAAGAAAAAGAGAATACCTCTGTACAAATTAATATCTCCCCCATGGAACAACTTAATCCAAGGGAAAACTCGGCTGATAAGACTATTATCAGTGTGAGAGAAGTAGAAATAAGGGCAACTCAAGGCTATAGGAGGCGCACTAGGCGAAATAGAAAAAATAAAAAATCCATCCGTAAGAGGATGACTACGGACAAGACCAAAACTACTAAGACTATTAAAAAAAACTCCCTGGCCCTAGCACATACAGCACCTTTAGACTCTGAATGCGTAGAAGTGGGGAACCACTACGAAATTATTGAACATCAGCGGATGTCGGCTGGTAGGAAAAAAGTGGTCATTAAAAGTAAGGGACTAGAAAACTGGCTAAAGGGTAAGGATAATACATTAGAGGAAAGTGAAAGTGAGGATATGGTATCCATAGAAAATAATTTTAAATATGTTGAAATTCCATATAATAACAATATTATGCCTCTCACAAAAAGGGAGAGGGAAATATATATCAAAGAGATGGAGCGATTGGCTATGCATAGCAACCAAAAAACAAGCATGGCAAAATCTGTGGGAATAACTGAAGAACCCCAACTTATAGTGGGGAAAAGTATTAAAATCATAGAAAAATCCACTTCGGATGAAAGCCCATTTTTAAATCGGACTTGGCTACTGAATAAACTGTCACACATCCCACAGCTACAGAATATTAATTCAGGGGATATTGAATCTATTATCCTGCCGGAATATGGGAGCTGGGATAATTGGGTCATTGTCCAATTTAGATCCGCAGTTTTTGTTGACCTCATTAGGGAATACTCTAATGGAATATGGGGCAATAAATATGAAATTGTGATATGCCACTCCGCAACTCATAATGATCTGAAAAACAATAGCATGAATTTGGTGGGAGCTTCACCTATTACTACGGAAGTAAGAAATAAAAATGTAGAAGTAAATTCTTTGGAGGGTAATACTACTATTCAAAATTGAGATGAGGTATGTACTAATGAATTCAATCTCCTCTCTTGGAATAGTAGAGGCTTTAATTCCCTATTACACAAGGATGGTATCCAATTGCTGATGGAGAGTGATGTTTTTGCCTTACAAGAAACTTGGGTAACTGGAGAAATTCTACTCGATGGATATAATATTTGGAGTAAAGCTGCTTCCAAAGGTGAAAAGGGACGGCCGTATGGAGGGCTTTGTATTGGGGTAAAAAACCATCTTTCATTTAAACCTTATGAGAAGCATGGGAGCCTACCTAATGTTATGTGTGCAATCATAGATAGGGGAAGACTATCAGGGAACCTCCTTCTTATTAACATCTACTCCCAACCAGGGGGGGATAATGTTCATGAGATTGGGGAGTTTCTAAACCATACCATTGAAAGCTGGACCCTGGACTCTCCTCAGTCCGAAATCTGTATAGTGGGCGATTTTAACGCCCACTGTGACTCTGCTGTAAGGGAGATGAATAGGTGCAAAGAACTGTGGGATGAAACGTTCATTACCGCATCATTGGTAACACAGGAGGGTAACCTGGTTGATGGATTAAATACCCATTCCGTGCAGGGATGTCGGTGGATGAACCTTATGTCTAGCTGGGGGTTAGAATACTTGGAACCTAATATAGGTCCAGGCACTGGGGTAACCTGGACTAATGGGAAGGTAGGCTATAGGCTAGACTATATGTTTGTAAATAAAAAACTAAGCCAATCTATGATCCATTTTGAACATATAGATATCCTTTTGAGTGACCACACACCCATTAGGGGTAAATTCTACAATGGCCCGATAAAGCAAAGTTGGGATGTGGGCAAAGTGATGGATATCCAATTTACTGTAGGTGGAAACAGGATCACTTGGTCGGATAAAAATTTAATTATCTTTAATGAGCTGTTTGATCGCCTGATCATTGACGACCTGGATATTGCGCGACACGGTCTAAATTTGATAACGAATTTGTTGGGAACAATACGGAGGACAAACAGCAACCTTATAGTGAAAAATAAAAAGGGAAAAAATCATTCCCACAAATTTGATCAAGTGATTTATGACAGGAAAAAAGAAATGATGGGTGAGATCCGTAAATTAAAACAGACATATGACTCAGATGACGAAGAAAGAAATAAGAGAATCAGTAATATAAAGACGCAATATAAAAACTGGCTAAAGGATTATAAGTATAGTACTAATAATGTCAATTGGAGGTGCTTATATAAGATATGCAAAACCCATGACTCAAAAAAATTTTGGTACTTATACCGACAATTCCTGATGGAGGAAGATTGCAGGGAAAATACTAATGTGAGCCAGGAGGCTTGGAAACAGTATATTACTGATCTCTACTTCAAGACTAGTTATATGTCTGCTATCCCTACTGGTATAAATCCATATAGCTATAATATATTTCCCTTTGGTATTCGGGATATAATTAAAATGATCTCTAAAATGAAAGCATCACATGCCCCCGGCCCAGACGGGTTAGCTAATGCTGTCATAAAACAAAATCCTATGAAATGGGCAGTGACTCTGCACCAGCTATTTTCCGCTATATGGGAAACAGGCCGCATACCGGATAGCTGGAGGAAAGCTATAGTAGTCCCTATTTTTAAAAAAGGGGACAGAAAATTGCCCGATAATTATAGATTACTGGCTATGGCAGACAGCAGCTGTAAGATCTTCTGCTCATTGCTAGTTGACAGCTTAAATAACTGGATAGAGGAAAAGGGGCTTCTGTCTGCTCTACAAACTGGCTTCCGCAAAGGATATAGCACCCTCGATAATATAATAATGTTGAAACACATTATAGCAGGGGCTAAGGATAAGGGGGAAAAATTATATGTGTGTTTCGTTGGTTATTCGAAAGCCTTTGACAGTGTTAATAGGGGGCTTTTGTGGAAGAAACTAAGAGAGAAAAAGATCTGTCCCAACATTCTGCATTTCTTGGAAGAAATGTATAGGGAAACTACTGTTTCCATATGCCTGGGTAAAGGAGGGATGTTATCACCTGAGATCGCTACGAATACTGGACTGAAGCAGGGATGTGTTACATCGCCTATATTGTATAACCTGTATGTCTCAGATATGTGGGAAAGCTTCACCACCATAAATAACTTTCCACCAATAGTGGCGGGGAAACCCATATGTGGCCTTATGTATGCAGATGACACCGTCCTCTTGGATAAGACTCCGATAGGGCTACAAAGAATGTTGAATGGCCTACTAGCTTACTCTGAAGCGAATAACCTCAGTATTAACATTAATAAGACTAAGGTAATGGTATTCTGAGCCACAAAGTTAGAAAAGAAAAAACTTTCCTCAAGATGGCAGATAAATTCTATTAAATTGGAGGTTGTTGATGCCTATCCATATTTGGGGATGCCCATTCTGAGCAATCCCTGTATAAATTTTTTCCAGGAGGCGGTAAATCTAAAAGTACTAAAGAAATGGAAAGTCATAAGGAAATATATGACTAGTAAAGGCGGCCACTCAATTGAAGGTTTACTTGAGATATACAAAAGCTGCATTATACCTGGTATTCTGTATGCACTGGAAACAGTAGAAAGTAAATATCTGAGTAAACTACATTTACTTGAAGGGAAGATCTGGAGACCAGCCCTAGGACTCCCTAACTCAGTACCAATACAAGCTATAAGATGTGAACTGGGCCTCATATCCCTCTCGACTCTGTGGAAAATCGGATGTTGCAAACTCTATTTTAGAATTATCTCAGGGGATGGGGATGAAGGAAGCCTGCTTAACCTTATAAGACAAAATAAAAGTGAAGGCAGATTTAAGAATTCCTATATGCTTAACCTTCAAAAAACAGTTCTGTCTTTCCTAGAAGCCCTTGGCTATAATGAATGCATGGAAAAAGATAACAGAATGTGTACTAAGAAAAGTCTTAAAGATAAGGCTTTTATTTGGGATCTATGTGAAAATCAATCTTATCTCTATAATAAGTCTAGATACTCTGTTTATGCTCTCCAAGGCCTCAAACCTGCCATCCCAAGACAATATCTGCTAAACACGGGAAGCAGAGCTCTGAGAAGATTTATCTTGCAGCTACGTCTGAACACTCTCCCGTGTAATGATATTATCGGGGCAAGAACAAATATTCCCCGTACAGAAAGATTGTGCAGGCATTGTAATATAGAGGTGGAGACAGCAAGACATATTTTAACTTCATGCACAAAACTAAGGGAATGTTATTTTAAAGGGTATGCACATTTTGTAGAGGACATGCAAAGGATTGAAACTGACCAATTTTGGTCAGCTATTTATGATGGAGAGATTAAGGTTTATATCGGGGCAGCTTTTTATATTTGGAAGCGAGTAATATGATGTATGCTTTTTGTATGTATAATATATGTATTTGAGTTTGGTTGATATAATATTTTTCTGTAGTGTATAAGGTTTTAATTAACCAATAAACACTTTAATTAAATAAAAAATTAAAAAAAACTTCAGTATTACATGGATAAAGGATGAGAAAATGGTCTGACATCCAAGTTATGATCTTGGAAAGACAAACAGAAAGATTTAAATGTACATCAGACCTGAAAGAAGAAAAGGATAGAAAAGGTTGGTTGTCATCGGCATAACAGTGATGGGACAACTTAAAAGAAGAAATAATCTTAGCTAAAGGAGAAGTATACAAAGAGAAGATAAATGGACCAAGGACAGACTTTTGTGGAATACTGTGTAGAGGAGGAAAGGAATCCAAATTAACAACAGCCCAGGATAATCAGTAGGTATGATTAGCAAGATAGGATGGCATGCCTGGTGGCCATTTTAATTAACATAATCATTTCATTGTATTAGGTGATGACACTGAACTCACCTATGGAGTTCCTCCTTTTTATCGTGCTCAAACACTGTGTCTTGATTAAGCGGCTGTGCTTCTCAGTGGACACGTATTGCAGAGCATGTCTTTGACCATTCCCTGAGCTCCTCCATGCCCCATGTAGTGCCAGGCCCAGTCCTATTGGCATGGCCTTTTTATCACTTAGCTTAGGTCAAGGCCTTTAGCCATCCACTCGCAAGGGGGCCATCCACTTGGCCCACTAAGCCACGCATACTGCCCTCTGGCTATTGATGTGAACACAGCCAGTGGTCACTGTGCAAAGGACTTGATTTACTGCCAAGCCTCAGACTCTCTCATCCCACCGATTTTGGCACTGGCCATTTTGCCTGGGACCTTTGTCTTGGAAGGAAAAGGGGTTCCAATAAAGGCCCGAGGAGCACAGGGTGTAGGAGACATAATGTATGCACATAGCTTGTCCTTGACCCTACAAGGTGGCTTAGCATGCTTAAGTTGTCCCCAGGCTTAATAATTCCCACTGGCGAAATTCAGATTGTCATTTGATAACCGTTATTTAGGAACCACCATACTGTATAGTACTACCTTCTGTAGTTCATTACATATGAGCGAGTGTGGGGCACCAGGCTGATTATTTTGGCTAGATGTGCAAAGCACCTCTCTCTACACCCCATGCACATATTGCGGCGTGAGAGCTGCATTCATTACCTGCGTACATTAGGAGATACCTCCCAGGAAGCTACGACATCTGTTACCCAAGTACGTGGCAGGAAATAGAGACATTTGCCCACTACACACTTTTACTATGCCGTGTCCAACACACCTTTGGGGTGCAGGTTGGAACCTTTAAACCGGCTTATACACACATGGTTTCCCACAACAGAGATGGAGTATGCGATTGTGTATATTGCAGAATATCGAGACTATTTGCACTTAGGCACTTGTAGGGTAGTGGAGATGTCCAGCTTCTAGGCACTCCTTTCACATACTGACTGTACTGGGTTCCACACACCCCTTTGGTGGAGCCTGAGACCATGAAATGGACCCATAAACAAGCGGTTTCCTGGGCAACGCAGATTAAGTACTCCAGACTCCAGTAAGCAGTATTGCTGTCATGGCCGGAGAAGGCGAGGTATAGATTTGAAGTTTTGTGGTAACACATACGATCTATATATACTGCTTAGTAAACATCACCCAGACATTCGGGGATGGGTGACCCTCACATTTGTCCCACAGCAATATGGCTGACCAAACTGCTGTGGTACTGATGCGCATGCGTACAGATACCATGGCAATGCTATATACATTTAGTACTCGAGCCGCACTGTCTGCTGACAGATGGCTCGAACGCTTTAGACCAAGAACAGGGTAAGACTAGCACCAGCAGAGATAAATGATATATTCTTCTTTCACCACCTTTCCTTCAGAGTGTCTACTGCCTACCATGGCCACGCATATATCACGAAACGGTTAGCTAACATATTGGCTTTAGCGGCCTTTAGCTTAGTGTACATGGCCACGCATATATCACGATACGGTCAGCTGACATACTGGCTTTAGCGGCCTTTAGCTTAGTGTAGATGGCCACGCATATATCACGCTACGGTCAGCTGACATACTGGCTTTAGCGGCCTTTAGCTTAGTGTACATGGCCACGCATATATCACGCTACGGTCAGCTGACATACTGGCTTTAGCGGCCTTTAGCTTAGTGTACATGGCCACGCATATATCACGCTACGGTCAGCTGACATACTGGCTTTAGCGGCCTTTAGCTTAGTGTACATGGCCACGCATATATCACGCTACGGTCAGCTGACATACTGGCTTTAGCGGCCTTTAGCTTAGTGTATATGGCCATGCATATATCACGATACGGTCAGCTGACATACTGGCTTTAGCGGCCTTTAGCTTAGTGTATATGGCCACGCATATATCACGCTACGGTCAGCTGACATACTGGCTTTAGCGGCCTTTAGCTTAGTGTATATGGCCACGCATATATCACGATACGGTCAGCTGACATACTGGCTTTAGCGGCCTTTAGCTTAGTGTATATGGCCACGCATATATCACGCTACAGTCAGCTGACATACTGGCTTTAGCGACCTTTAGCTTAGTGTACATGGCCACGCATATATCACGATACGGTTAGCTAACATATTGGCGTTAGCGGCCTTTAGCTTAGTGTATATGGCCACATATATATCAGCGCTACGGTCAGCTGACATACTGGCTTTAGCGACCTTTAGCTTAGTGTACATGGCCACGCATATATCACGATACGGTTAGCTAACATATTGGCGTTAGCGGCCTTTAGCTTAGTGTATATGGCCACATATATATCAGCGCTACGGTCAGCTGACATACTGGCTGTAGTGGCACTATGTTCTGTGATTAGGGGGTCCTCTCAGCCGTGATGGACAGAGGACTCCCCAAGCCTTGCACATCTATGTACCTAGCCACACACAATGTTTGTATATTAAAGCATCGCATGGTGTATACATAGCACGAGAACTAACACCATTTGCCTCGCACCTATACATGATGCGCCGCAGTCCTCTCCACAGTGGGGGATCCTGACATGCTTCGACTTTCAGCAGCTGTCTATCTGATGTTATTCCCGCCCAGTTGGATTACCACCACCCAGCGGGTGAGTAGGACACTCTAACATATTACAGGGCTTCTATATGTGACTCTTAAGGTATTTGACACTCTCAATAAATAGCTTCAATTTACACCATCTCCTCAGTTTACAGGACACTTACACTTCTGCATACTAAAGTGAAAGACCACAGGTCAGTGTACCTATGTACTTGTAAACTTAAGATGCAATAGACAATGCTTACACAGTAAACAGTCAGATTGAATCAATACACCTGTTGTCCTTCCAGGTGTACAACAGAACCCTCCCAGAGTGTAACTTGGACATATTGGAACACAAAGTTTCAAAGCTCTGAAGATGGATTAAATATCTGAAACGCTTTGGCTATAGTTGTTGCTGACATGGACAGTATTCAATTAAATATTTGAATACTTCCGATGCCTGGAGGTTAACTGAAAGCCCATTGCCAATTATGCATCATAGCTCAGTATAAATTACATCGGTTTAAATATCGTGCCAGGATGTCATGCAATGCACAGCACTGGGTTTGGAAGTGTCACATATAACAGAATGGGTTGCAAGGTGTTACCACCAAAAAAAAGGTTACTTCAAGCATACCTTAATGTTGCTCAAATGCTGCAGGGTGTTGTCAATCAATTCATGGTGTCCCATGTTGCTCTAGTACAGAGAGTTTCTATTAATAATTGCAACCTGCCTGGGGTAATGTGTTCTTCAATGTCTACGTGGCCCCCTTGGCCCACCTGATCTCTATATTCTCCTCTAACTTTCCGTGATATGCGGATGACACTCAGCTCTCCTTCAGGCTCCTGTAAGGAAGTCATGGTATCAAACAGTAAGAAAGACACAAGTGATCACAGTTCAAGGGTATTTATTGAACTTCAATTGGATTTGAAAAAAACCTATCTAATCCTAAATCTAAAGATGGGAGCAAGCTAGGACCATCAAATAATAAGAACACAGTCATAGTTGAGTCTCTCAAAATAAAAGGGCCTATAGTGATAAACCTATTGCCAATCCTTACTTCTAAATATAAATAGTGTGGTAAACAATGTTATGCAAAAGAAAAGTGTTCAGGAAATAATATGTCAGGCTATTCAAGCCGTTGGCTTCACTTCTCCACGTTTTCGGCACGGCACAAGGCGGCACACTGGAGCTTAGCGCACTCTCTGGCTTCTGTAGCACGAGGATGCAGTTCAAAACTTCAACATCAGAGCCTTCTGTGCCAAAGTCTCTGCCATTCAAAGTCTCTTATTTCAAAGGGCCTGATGGAACACGACAAACATAAAAGTTCCATTCTTCTTAGGATTTCACACACAACTTCTCGGGTTCACATACTATTCACCCCGGTTGCCCCTTCGCCGTGCTCAGACCCACTTTGACACAAAATCTTCAATTGGTCGCCCTCCATCAGGCTCAGACCAAATATTTCACATATACAACTTCTCGGGTGATTTTGCTTGACCCGCCACTGAACCGCTTCCATTCACAAATACTTGTTCCCTTCTTGATATAAACCTTTTCTCACTTTCACTTTTGCCACTTCCCCGCTGGATACCTTACAGAGGCCTTCGATTGAGCACCCACGCAGTGCCAGACCACTCTGTAAAAGGTAATGTATCTTGCTTTTTAAAGTTCAGTCACTCGTCAGCAGTCCAACTTTACTTGCATCTCTTATCACATGCATTTTAACAATGTTCGTTCCAGCCCTTGCCATACAATGTTGCTGCTTGCATCCTTGGCTTCAACACAGACTGGTCTTGTATCAGTCTCCCCAACTCACCGGCTATGTTGATTCACTGACACTGCTTTGTTCTTGGAGCCAAGGACGGTACCACGGCGACTGGCGCTTCTCTCTGCCTTGATTAGTGGCGCAGGAGGGTCCTGGGTATCTCCAGCACACAATACAGGATTCTTCAACCTGGTCTCCGGGTCTTACGCTTTCTATTCTTGAGGTCTTTGGAAAATAACGGTTCCGTGTCAAACAGGTCAGGGGATCTTCCCTCCTTGCCATCCCCTTCTGTTTTGCCGTCTTTCCCCTCTCACTCAGCTGCCATCTCGAAACTGCTGTTTGCTCGTGTGCTTTGCCTCACTCAGAGTGTGCTCTCGTGCTCCACCTTGTATCTGTGTGTGTTAATGGAAGTCAGGTGTGTGTGATGGTCAGTAATTGCCTGACCTCGCCTGACCATTGTATTGGGCCATGTCATGTATACTGCTCAGGTGTTAGTCTGTTTTCCCTCATAGCGGGCTGTCCATGAGAAAGTGTTCATGTTGTAGGAGGGGAGGGGGGAAGAGTCCCTAACTATCCTACCTGGTAGGATGGGGTAAAGGTGTTACAGGGAAAGGGATACCCCATCTCACCATCCGGTGTCCCACTCCCACTCCCTGAAGATCCCTCACCCAGGTGATCCTCCCACACTGGTCCACCCTCAGGAACTGGATCCAAAAGCGATGGCCGTGTCCTGGCCACCTGGATGACAGATCCCAGGGACTAGTGGGTGAGACACCTTCTGGTTTCTCACACTCTCCCCAGGCTCCTCTCCACTCTGGCTCATTCTGGACTGTCTATCCTCGATCCAGGATTGGTGCGCCTCCAACAACCTCTGCCATAATGCCTATAAGACAGAGATCCTTCTCATTTGGACCACTGCTCCTGCTATCCCTCTTTCTCTCTGGCTGCCCTCCTGGGTCCTTCTTCCTTCGCCTTCCTGTGAGGCAAAAAACCTTGGTGTCATCTTCGACTCCACCCTCTCCTTCTCTCCCCACATTACGAACCTTGCCAAGAAGACCCACTACCAGCTGCAGCTCCTCAGAGGTAGTCTTTTTCTTCTCACTTTCCCCCAAAAGGTTACTGTCTCTCAAGACCTGGTTCTCTCTCGCCAGGACTACTATAACAGCGTCTTTCTCAATCTTCCTTCCTCTACTCTCCGCCTTCTGCCACTAATTCAGAGCAGGACTGCAAGACTTATTCTTGGGCTCAAGCCCAGGGACTGCATCTCTCTAGCCCTGAAATCTCTCCACTGGATACTGGTGGATGCAAGGCTCAAGTTCAAGACCCTCTGCATCGTCCACAAGGTGTTCTGGGGCCGGGTCCCGCACTACATCCAACTCTCTCTTCCTAAATAACATTCCTTCTCGAGCCCTTCGCTCAGCTACTTCCAACTCTCTGAGGGTTAGAAGGTTCTCCAGGCAGAGAGTGGGGGTTAGATCTCTCTGCTCTGCAGGTGCCTCCCTCTTTAATGGTCTCCCGTCCCCTCTCAAACTTGAGCCGGACCACTTAAAGTTCCGGAAGCCGTTCAAGACTTTCCTTTTCTTCTCTGCTTCCTCTCTGTCCCTCCCCGGCTGACCGACTGGTTGCTTGGCTACACTCAGAGTCTGACTGGGTGCCAGGCTCCTCAATGATCAGTCTCCCGTGCACTGCCTCTGGGCCTACCGCGCACTTAGGGGCTGTAACTGTAAACTCTTCAGTCCTCTGCCTCCTTGCACTTACCCAGAGCCGCTCTGTCCGGCCTGCACTTACTCAGAGCATTGCTGCTCTGAATGCACTTCCTTCCTCCCTTCCTCTCCATGACACTTACCCTTCATCCTTCCCCCTGCACTTGGCGTTGTCGCACTTACATGATCTGAATGACACAAGGCCTAGTAAGATCGTTTGTCTTTTCCTCCATCTGTCTTCCCTCCCTTGTCTTGTTGCCCCTAGAAACACTTGTGTACAGGCGCGTTTTAAATGACTTATCATATCATATCATATGTAATGTTTGGCTTGCAGGGCTGCAATCATGTTATGTTACAAGAGCTTAATATAGCACTGCTTTTGCCCGAAGGTATCTTGGCACTGTAGCTGAAAGCCGTATATGTGAATCAGAGAGAGCAAGAGACAAACTATCTGGATCAGTAAGGATATAGGAACGTTTTAAAAGCCTTGCGAAAAAATAGAATTTTTTATGGTTCTCAGCTTGAATAAAACAGATCTACATCTACTATTAATCTGTAGTTCAGGGGGGGAGGGAGTGGCAGGAATCTTCATTCTCAGGTTTTTTACTGACTTAACAGGAGAAGGGCATTGCCCAAAGAAGGAGGCCAGAATTAATCGGTCCACAAGGAGCAAGCCGACGGGGGAACAACCACCAGGACCTCCGTTTTATTTGCATTGAGCTTGAGACAATGTTGACTCATCCAGGCATCGATATCTGCCAGACATTCATGCAAGTAGGAGCGGTGGTATAGCCGAATGCTGCGGGACACTGCACGACAGAGCACACAGGTTGACCTAAACAGGGGCAAGGACAAGGCCTGTGAATGGTCTGATAAAAAGGATTTTTGCCACTCCAGTGCTGCACCTGTGGTACTGGCCTCCATGAAGCGCTGACACAGAATAGTGTGCTCTGTCGTGCAGTGTCCCGCAGCATTCGGCTATACCACCGCTCCTACTTGCATGAATGTCTGGCAGATATCGATGCCTGGATGAGTCAACATTGTCTCAAGCTCAATAGTGTCAAATTCCCCTGAGAGATTCAGAAGAATGATACATCCCTCCCCATCCTGGTCGCTGATTCCAGCAGTTTCATCCATTACTGACACCAATATGGCCTCCATTCCCATCAGGGGTTGGAAGAACAATTGATGAGGATGTAAGATTCCAGCTTTCTCAAAGTAGGCATGAAGCTGTGGTGCAACAATAGCCTCCATTAACTTCATCAAGGATTTGATGAGGGAAATAGGAAAGAAGTTGGCTGGAAATGAGGGATCAAGAGTAGACTGCTTTAACAAAGGTGTTACAAGGGCATGTTTTAAAGTGGTTGGCATTTTTACAAGCATAAGAGAAGAATTGATTGCTAGTGTTAGTAAGAGCGAAATATCATGACCAATATCCTTCAGAACTTCCAGTGGAATAGGATCTAAAGTACAGCAGGATTTCAATTGGAGAATAGTTTTGAGAATATGATCCTTGGTGTTAGCAGCAACAGTTGGGAGAGTAGCTTGATTGGCCGGAGGTCCTGCAGGTGAGTGTTAAAATGAAGGCACAGTTGTCCCCTCAGTCTGCATCTCAATAGCTGTGCTGATGTTCTGAATCTTCTCCATGAAGAAGTGTGAGAGAGTATTGCACAGACTTTGTGAGGGGAGCACTTTAGATGAGATCATACTAGGAGTTGAAAGCTTTATCACTACTAGAAACAATTCTTTAGGCTGGTTCAGAGCTTGCGATATCCTGGTAGAGACAAAATCAGTTTTGGGTGCTTTGATATCAGTGTGATATCTTAAACCACACTCCTTCATCAAAACTCTGTCCACATTGCGGTACTTAGAGTACCAGACTCTCTCAGCTCATCGATATATAAAGGGAGGAGGAGCATAGGGAGTATGTAAACCAGGGAGTCGTTTTTTCTGTCTGAAGCTACTTACATTAAGGGTAACCAGAGTATCGGCTGCCTCAGTAAAAGCTTCTTCTAAAATGTTCAAATGGTCGAGATCAGGACAAGGCACAGCACCATAGAAATAGGACTAAATGGGTAAGGCGAATGCACAGGAATCCACTTTCCGCCAAGAGCGCCTAAGGATGTTGGTCAGGCAATCCAGAGGATCTAGCAAAGATAAAAACATTGCAAAAGGCACTAAAAAGTGGTCAGACCACACCACCGGGAGGCAGACATGCCGAGTAACTGCCCCAATAAATGTGCTCGCATTAGCAATCTCACGAGAAAGGTTTTACACAAAATGTAACATATTTACAGTACATTTATTAATAAATATTAAACTAAAATTACCCCACCTACACCTCCCCCCAACTTACCTGCTTGCTCGGCTCCACTTCCCCTGAACCCCTGCAGAGTCTGCTCCGTCCCTCCAACGTGGGTCGGATTCGACACTGCAGGGTCCCTTTTTCTTTTTTTTCCTTTTTTTTCTGTCTCACATCTCCCATGTTGAGGAAGCAGGGGACACCCTCGCATTCCCCAAGTCCCACAAATACTGAACATGGGGACCGTGGGACAACCCGCAACCCCCCCTTCAAATGTTCGGTATGTTTTATAATCGATCGAATGGTACTGGCCGGATTCGGTCAAATTTACCATTCAACCGATTATAAACAAAAATGTGGCTAATACCAAAATAATAATATGACAAGTGCAGCCACAAATGCCCCAATATTACCATAATATGGTTGGTAGAGTCACCACATGCAGCTCCACAAGTCCTAACTCAAATGACCCAACACCACCACCACCAGAGCACAAGCCACATACCTGGCATCCTGACCACACCACACAAAGTGCAAGCCCCATAATTGGCATCCTGCCCCCACCAGTCAGATCACAAGCCCCATACCTGACATCCTGCCCCCACCACCATCAGAGCACAAGCCCAATACTTGACATCCTGCTCCCACCACCATCCGAGCACAAGCCCCATACCTGGCATCCTGTGCCGACCACCCAGAGCACAAGCCCCATACCTGGCATCCTGCCCTTATATACCTGATGTTCTGCCCTACACCACCCAGAGCACAAGCCCAATACTTGGAATGCTGACCCTTCACTACACAGAGCACCAGCCCCATACCTGGCATTCTGCCCCCATATTCCTGGCAGTCTGCCCACCACCACCGAAAGCACAAGCCCCATACCTGGCATTCTGCCCCCATATACCTGACAGTCTGCCCTCCACCACCCAGAGCACAAGCCCCATACCTGGCATTCTGCCCCCACTACCCAGAGAACAAGCCTCATACCTGACATCCTGCCCCACCACAACTGAGACCAAGAGCCCCATAAATGGCATCCTGCTCTCTACCACCCAGAGCACAAGCCCTAAATCTGGCATCCCCCACCACTCAGAGCATAAGCCACATATCTGGCATCTGCCCCCCACCACCCAGATCACAAGTCCCATAACTCACCCCCACCACCCAGAGTACAAGCTCCATACCTGACATCCTACCCCCCCCCCACTATTCAGAGCGCAAGCCCCATGCCCCAGATCCTGCCTCCCACCGCCCAGAGCACACATTCTATTCCTGACATCTTAGCCCTCCACCACCCAGAACACAATCCCTATACTTAGCATCCTGCCCCCACCATCTTGAGCACAAACCCAATATCTGGCATCATGCCCCCCACAATCCAGTGCGCAAGTCCCATATCCGGCATCTGGGTACTGCCCAGAGCACAAACCCAATACCTTGCTTCATGCCCCCCACAATCCAGTGTGCAAGTCCCATATCTGGCATACTGCCCCTCACTACCCAGAGCACAAGCCCCATGCCCCAGATCCTACCTCCCAGCACCCAGAGCACACATCCCATACCTGGCATCCTAGCCCCCCACCACCCAGAGCATTATCCCTATATCTGGCATCCTGCCTTCACCACCCAGAGCACAACCTCAATACCTGGCATTCTGCCCCCGCCCTCCAGTGCGCAAGTCCCATATCTGGCATCCTGCCCCCACTACCCAGAGCACAAGCCTCATACCTGACATCCTGCCCCACCACAACTGAGACCAAAAGCCCCATTAATGGCATCCTGCCCTCTACCACCCAGAGCACAAGCCATACATCTGGCATTCCCCACCACTCAGAGCATAAGCCACATATCTGGCATCTGCCCCCCACCACCCAGAGCACAAGTCCCATAACTCACCCCCACCACCCAGAGTACAAGCCCCATACCTGACATCATACCCCCCACTATTCAGAGCACACGTTCTATTCCTGACATCCTAGCCCCCCACCACCCAGAACACAATCCCTCTACCTAGCATCCTGCCCTCACTACCCAGAGCACGAACCCAATACCTGGCAATCCAAGTCCCATATCTGGCATCCGGCCCCCAGCACCATGATTGCAAGCCCCTTGCCTGTCATCCTGTCTCCCACCACTCGAACACAACATGAATACCTGGCATCCTGCCCCCACTCCCAAATGCCAGAGCAGGAGTCTCATATCGGGCTCCTGTTATTCTCCAGGCTTCAGCCTGAAAGAGTATTCCTCTTCTGTTCTATGCTTGCTTTCATAGAGAGGCAGAAAGCACAGAAACCCGAGCCCACACCTGCCCTAAGGAGGGAGGCAAAATGGCGGGGAGGAAGGTGCCCCCCTGGTTCCACCCTAGAGACGCAACAGGAATCATGGTGTGCCAAAGCTTGAAGCGGTAAAGAGTGGAATATGTACAGAAGCAGAAGGCCAGCATGTTGCCGTACACACGCCCAAATAAATCATGTAGGTGTCTGTGTTGAAATGAATGTGTCAGCAAGGTTCAGGACTTTGAGGGTCCCAGAACCTAAACACGACAAAGATAATATGATAGCATAAAAATGAACATGACGGCAATTAGTGAAAGATAACAGCCACAGGATGATCTTGCCTGGTGTGAGGGTTTCATTATACTTACCATTGGAAAATGAAGGCAACTGGCTTACCACAGAAGTCTAACCTTCATTGTGCAGCCTGACATTGACTTTCTTCATTTCACATTAGGCTGGACTTGAACTGCTACCTGTAAGTGGATGGAGTCATGTCTTACCACTTCTGGCGTGCTTGATGCATTCTAAAATAGGAGCCCCCCATCTCTCCGGGGCCCCAATGGCTACCTGGGGCCCCAGTCTTGTGGAGACTCCACCCAAGATCCCTACGCCTCTTGTCAGTTTCAAGATCTCAGCAGTCTTCCATCTGAAGGGGATTTTGTTTGGAGAACGGCTACACACTCATTCAGTAATAGTGACATCCACACAAAGATAACAAGTGAGTGTGTGCTGCATTTTTTCACATTTATATTTATGCACAAAAACTGCAGAAGGAATGTATATGTTTAGATATTTGTCTCTTGCCACCAGCCCCCCCTCACATGACAACATTTTCAAAGGATGGAGATGAGCTGACGGACATAATATACAAGACATCCTGACTGTGACAATTTTATCGAAAAGAGAAATGTCCAGCCTTGGGGTGAACTGTTCTTAGGGAGTCTCCTTGTTTTATCATCTACTGACAGATAGCCTTCGCAGTGACCTCTGGTTTTCTTCCCATTGCATCAGCATGTGATCATGTGCACGTTTTCCAAAAACAGCCTTTCTAAGTGCAAGCATTATGAGTGCAGCTTTAAGATGGAGCAATGTAGCAAGACAAAATGGCAACTTAACTCTTGTCCACAGAGAACAAAGTTCTCATTGAACTGTGGAAATGTAAGAGGTCCTGATATCTAGTGTTCATCCAGCACTAACTATAGTTAGCCAGGTGGAGAGTTCAGTTTTTTGTGCTATGAGGAGCCCTGTCTTTATTGTACTGTCATTATATAATGACCAGTAGGAAAGACGATTTCAGCTAAGTCACACGTGCCATAGTGCCATCCTGTAACCAACCTTGGAAGTTGTCCTCCAGTTCAGAGCAACTGAGCAATGTGTTGTAGGTATGCAAATAAGTCCAAAAACATGGTTATGCTCCAGACAATTGCCTTTGCGTTATAAGGTAGCAGTATTTCCTACATAGCTTTATCACCCCAAGGCAGACAGAGCTAATTAAGGCAGACTCCACATACGTGTTGTGCCCTTTTTAGGGATCATTCATGGGTTATATACTGGCATCCTTGTGGCTGTGATATAGCGAGTATAGCGCTATGTTTTGCAAACACTGGCAATGTTATGATGGTTAAAAAAGCACAAAAACATATTTTCTGCCTCAAATGTGAGAGTACAATAGGCCATATCAGCAATCAAAATCATGCTAAGCCATAACAAAAAGCATGCAAAGCCCACTAAGCCATGAGCAATGGATGGATGTAATTATGGCATTTTTTAATGGCTTGTGGGAACAGCTCTGACTGCTGTACACCCCTGTTATTTTAATTTTAAAAAGAAATACCATCCTGTACTGAGCTTACGCTCTGGCTTCTCCCACCAACTATAACCATTCACATGATTTCGCCTGTAACGGGGGTAAATGGCAATGCCACAACCTGGTAACGTGGTTGGCATAAAAATGCAGTATAAAGACAGAGAACGAAAATAAGCTATTTGGCTTAGACCAATGTACTACCTAGTTAATGTTAGTTTACAGGTACTATGAGATTGCATGGTAATGAGCTGCTGGAAGTTATGCTATGCCGTATTTGTAAAGTGCTTAAGTGCCACATGGTATGGCCTCAAAGCACTGAAGTATTCAAACACTGTATCAATGCAGGATTTGCTCCAGAATTGCATTATATAATCAAGAAGTACACTGCATAATATACAAATACAATAGCAGAAATCCATATATCAAATAGATTCATATCTTCACCACTGCTTCCAACTACTATAAAACTGCCATCATCCAAACTAAAAGTGCCAACTCCAATGAAGGAATTGCTAATGCCAGTTCTGGATAGAAAGAACTATTTACTATCCTCTGAGAATTAGAATCCCCAGTGCCACTGCAAGAATCTTGCACTAAAGACTCTGCTTGGTACACCAATATTCAGAAAGCCTTGCTGGATAAAATTACACTACTTCAATCCAAAATGGCAAAAAGAGAACTTAGCCTAACACACGATTCCCAATTCATAGAGCCTAGCGACAATCCGCCAAGAGCCTTTACGCCGTTGGAGTGTGCCCCTGTCTCAGTAATCAAAGTAAAGTGGAGGAGCTTGCTCCCTTCATCACGTCTATAATAAACGCATCCTTTGAATCAACGTGCGTCCAAACTAACCTCAAGAGATGCATGGGTCCTTCCATTACTGAAAAAAAAAACATCTTAGACCCTAATATCCCGACTAATTATTGGCCAATAACCACAGTACCATTTCTACTCAAAATATTGGCCAGAGCAGCGTACTTGCAGATTCAAAGTCACTTAGAATTGAAGAACCTCCTGGGCCTTCGCCAATCAGGCTTCAGACCAGGTCATTGTACTGAATGTGCATTGATAGACCTAAACATCCAAATGGATAAGCTAAAGGATAATGGTAACCTAGCGCTGCTCCTTCTACTTGACCTATCTGTGGCCTTTGATTTGGTCAACCATAAAGTCCTCTGTAAACATGTGACTACAGCAACCCACTTCTCCTCCATGGCAGTTCTATGGATAGAGTCGTTCCCATCTGATAGGGCAATTAGGGTATTTGCCCTTACTGCACCCACTGAACCAGCCTCAGTATCCTATGGAGTTCCACAGGGTTCCTGCATCTCCCCCACATTGTATAATATATGTACTAAGCCGCTCTTTGACCATATGGATGATATGGGTGTCTCCTACACTAATTATGCAGACAACACCCAAATCCTCATCCCTATCACAGGCTCCTACAACACTGACTTGAAACTACTTAATGAAATATACCATACCATACAAGTGTGGGTGGCTATTCATGGCCTATGTCTTAACGACGACAAAAACGGAGTTACTCCTTATGGGATCTAAAAATAAAATAAACAAACTAGACAATCAATACAAATCATTTAACATTGACAGCAGTACTATCAAAGTGGCCAAAGTAGTGAAAACATTAGGGATCTACTTGGACTCAGCCCTTACCTTGATGAGACAAGTTAATGCTACGGCATCAGCAGCAGCCTACACCTCGAGACTAATTAACGCCTGCAGACCCTTCCTCTCAGCAGACAGCTGCATTTTCTTGGCCAGAGCTCTGATGCTGTCGCATCTCGACTATTGCAATGCCCTGTTCTTAGGTACGAGTAGCCGCAATGTAAAAAACTACAAGTTGTTCAAAAGAATGCCTTAAGAGTGGCACTTAACATACCGAGAGCCAACCACATTACATCTGCCAGATGAAATGCCCGCTGGCTCCCAATCCAAGATAGAATTGCCTTCAAAACTCTATCAATGACACACAAATGCCTATCTAATACAGCTCCTAAATATCTTGTGAACAAATTCACAAATAATCAAACTAATAGACCTACACGATCGACCCAGGTGCACTTGCTAAAGATCCTCAGATTTAAACTACAAAAAGCAGGGTGAAATAGCTTCCCGGTACTAGCTGCCAAACTGTGGAATTCTCTGCCTCCAGCTCTCAGGGCTGAACCTTCCTGCTGGACATTCAGAAAAAATGTTAAAGCCAGGCTCTTTGCACATGAGCGCTAACTATCCTCCTATTCATCCTGTACCTGCTATGCCATGACTTATCTCTGTAAAAATGTCTCCTTATAGAATTAATGTTATGTAATGCAATGCCTAGAAACGTCCTTGCGTAATGTAACAAAATGTAATGTCTAGAAATGTCTGTGATCAAGAATGCCCTCATCCTACCTTCAACGTAATGTAAGGACACTTATGCGTGTTTCAATTACCAAATCAAGTAATGCGCCCAGATACCCTTGGGTTTGGTGCGCTCTACAAATTAACGAATAAATAAATAAATATACAAGTTCAACGTTAGCAATGCAGATACTGTACTATGTGCATGGTTAGGAAGTGATGTGTAGGGAGCGCCCTGGAAAATGGGACCCAAAGAGTGAGAAGTTGCAGATGAGCTTCTCTCAGCCAATAATTCTGAGCGGTTGCAATAGATGCTCTCAGGGTCAGATTCCAATTGTCTAATGGAACATTTACACACTGCATTACTCCGCAGCCTATCAAAAAGGTGATGGCTGGAAGGTTTTAAAAGAATCATAACCTCTAGCATTCCTCTTGGCAACCTTCTAGTTCCTCATTTTAGCCAGCCTGCCAAGCCAGTACAAATGAGGTAAAACCATATGCAAATTAGGCTTGGTCCGATACCATAACGGGCGGGGCAGGCCAGTGTCAACTGATAGGTCACATCCCTTCTGCACAAAACCACAAGCAACCACAGACATGTATCGGGCTAATTAGCCATCATCAGTGAGGTGGAACTTGGGACCCAGGAGTGGGCATACCGTCCCACTCAGAGGGACTTCCACAAAGCAAAAAAGCTGATGGTTGGAAGGGTTTGAATGAATCATATAGACCATGTACGACTCAGGGTTGGTCCCACCCCACACTGTTAGTCCAGCCCGAACTGCTGAGCTATGAACAGTAGGCCTTTACAAGGATGAATGCTCTCCTTCGGAATGTTCTGATTGGTCAGTGGAGGGCATGCTCTAATATTACGAAAGCACCGAAATGAGCAACCCACTTATGTACCCCTTCTAGACATCTAAAGAATCTTGTTGAGACAATATTTTTCAAAGCCCTGCAGCATTGCAAGAAATAATGCCAATTTCGAGGTGTGAGCAAACCTTGAATAATCTAGCACTCTTATCACTTTCATGTGTGCTGGGAAAGTCGCAGATGCTGGTGTTTAGCACCTGGGGCAAAAGCCATGCACAGTTGGTTCGTATTTTTTTCAAATCTATGATTTTTAAATCATACCCACAAAAGAGTTGTGGTGCCTCAAAGCACAACGAAGCACCCTGCCCTCGCCCACAATAAAGCATTTTCATAAGTTCTCTGGTTACGAGTCAGATCAAACAAACTGGACTTGATAAGGCAGGGCTTACCTTAAAGGAGCCGGATGCCGCGTCCAGAATATGATTTCAAGTCAGTGCCTTGCAAGACCGTAACGTAGGAAAGCATCACAACTCTTTAACATACCACAGGTGAAAGTTGTTTTATACAGCACGTACTCTAGTGTGTGTGTGTGTGTGTGGGTGTTTGCTGTGTGTGCGTGTTTTCTCTAGTGTACCAGTCCTAGAATATGTTGAGATGGCTGTGTAGTGGGAATCACATCTCAGTGATGTCATCTCCACCAGTGTGGTTTTCCTTCTGATCTAGGAAGGGTTGGAGTGCGCCAAATATGGAGGAACTGGGACTGCGTCAGGGGATGGTGTAGATGGTGTTGGGTGGGCCGGGGGTGCCGGACCTCTCCCATGCAGGGCTCTGCAGGACAAATAAGGGAGGCGGCTGGTGGCATTGACTGCCGAGCGGGAAGCCACTCAGCCCTTTAATTGGGTCCGTCGCATGGTGTACAAACATGTGGCACAGCACAAGCCCTTGGCGGGGTCCCAAGTTACAACAGGTGGGAGGCAGCAAGGTGCAACACATGTTTCATAGGACTGTGGATGGGCCAGGTTGACAGCCCAGTGGGTGGAAATAGCAAAATAAGGATGTCCTATGTATTGCATTTCATTTGTTTTTTGGTTTTGGCAGTGTATATCACCTAATCACTAAACCATTGGTACTGTAAATGTATAAAAAAAAAAAAAGAAGAAAGGGGAGTTTGGGAGCACTGTATTGCGTTGGCATGGAAACTTGCTGATGCTTGGCTATGAAATGGCCGGAGCACCAGCCGGGCCTTCACCCTCTTGCTCATGTCTGCTGTGCGTGCTGCCGAAGTAGGAGCAAAATGACTGCGCTTAAGTAGATGTACGTTAGATTTTCATTTGTATGCACCAATACTTTTTGTCAGATGAACTCCTGTCGGACTATGTTTAAAGTCCACACGGAGTGATCTCTGTTTGGTCTGCTTTGCCTGGACCTTGCTTTTGGCCACACGGTGGCGGAGCAGGCTGACAGGAGTTACCAGAGAGGGAGATGTGATAACAGGGTAAGGTATTCTGGCAGATAAAAGGGGTGGTGACAGAGACGCATAGGCCCCGCTTGCCGAGGGTCTGTGCAACTCCAACAGCTCTGTAAAGGGTGTTGCATGCTGCCCCTTGTTGTCTTTTGGCATGTGCTCCATATCAGCTACCCCTATTAGGTGCCGCGCCCCTGCCCACTATCAGAAAGGTGACACCAACATAAATTAGGATGGTGTCATTTGGGTACAAGGGCACACTCAAAGTTTCAGTGAATTAAAATAAGCCAAATGTTTGCACAGTGAATTCAAATGAGAGGGCAACGTTTGCCTCTTTGTTTCATCGCTTTCTCACCAGCCCCCTAGACCCCAGAACCCTTCTCGCCTGGGCCACAAAGGTACTGGAGGCGGTATTCGTAGGATAGGTGTGCAGTAGTGTCATGGGTTTACGTTGGTATTTTAACTGGCAGTTGAATACTTTGAGGCTGCCCGTCACCATACCCAACCTCCCGATTTGTGAATCTTCATCTGTGCTTAATACTGATCCAGTTCACGATTCCCTAAAATATATCTATTTTTCCTTACATTCTCAATTTTAAATATACATATGTTTTTATTTAATTTATTATAATTGTATAATAGTTCCGGGGCATAAACTGAGAGACATGCATACTTTCTGATGATTGCTAGGAGCACCAGCTAAACCACCTTCTTCTATGTCTATGGCATATATATGCTGAAGATAATCATATCATATTGTTGTCTAGACTAGAGAACTTCATGCCAAATGGATCCTACTTCCAAACACCATAATGATAGTTTGTATAGGCACCCAATAACACCCCATTTTTTGACCTTGCACAGATGAACAGCTCAGTCGGCCCTTCCGGGATTCGAACTTGTGACTACGAGATGAGCGTTTACCTTGCTGAACTCGCCAGCTACTTTTCCGACTATCGCACTTTTTCGTCTATGAAGATTACTGTATGTGTTTTTCACATTATATATTTACAGAAGAAGTTGGGCAGTGTCTTTTTATTAAATAATGAAGTTCAGGCTGCTGCTCAAGATCAGGTTGGCCAACTTTACAAGATGTGTTTTTTTTTCCACACAGGACACTTTGGACGCGGTGACGCATCAGAAGCACTTTCTGGTGTATGTATGGCATTATTTGCATGCTTCTTCAACCCATTCACCTTTATGACATATTAGTGGGGAAAGGCATTTGAACACATAAACAGTACATACAAATAACAGCACTGCACAGGTGTTATGCATACAAGGCGCTGACCTCTGAGATGACTTTTCCAGGACTGCCCTAGGATCTTGAAGGCTCCCTAATTTTCAAATGTAGTGACGTCATCAGAGGTCACGTCACAGAAAAAGAACATCACGAGGAAAGTCACCAACCTTCGATATTGGCAGTGGGACATTTTCATTTGTAAGCCAAGAGACTTTCGTGGTGTGCACAATATGAATCTTCACTAGTATTAATATGCAACAAACCTATAGCTTTGGAGACTATGAGAGTCGATTTCTTAATAGCGAACGCTGCAAGCTGAATCCTTTCTAGGGACTCCCACCTTTGGCAGATCACATTAGGGTTAAATGATTTGCCCAGGATCGCACAATGTGCTTAATTGGTGAAACCAGGATCTGGACAAGTATGCAATGTAAGCAACTGATACATTATATTCTCTTCTAGGTTTCATTTAAGTATTTTTTCAGGTATGGGTTTCAAAAGAATTCGTTTTATAACAATGCCCTGAAAAGAACAAAAATCACATAACACACTAACCTGCCATCATATACATTGTTATTGAAACATGTTAAGCATAAAGAATATGCTGATCGCTTAATTTCCCCCATCCTGCTTAAATCAGCATGCACCATTATGATCCCCTCCCATTTCTTATCAACACCCATTCTCACCTCTTACAGGACACCCCTGGGCCATCAGTCTCTAATCTCTCTTATTAGAATGCTTTGTTGAAAGAAAATACAACTTCAGGGGGGCTGCTTCCCTTCCCTGCAAATGAAATATCACTGGAAAAAGGTTGAAATCCGAGCTGGGAAGGGGAAAGGGGAAAGCCGATCCTGCATCAGAGCAGGGAGGTCAGCTTAGGCATTTTCCAGCGGGTACCCGTGTCCAGCTTTTAGGGAAGTGGCATCAAAAGGGTATTACATTGTTCCTTGCAAAGCACAGATTGCTTTTTGCTGGTGGGTGCCGGGCTCTGCAGCATCCATGCACACGGAGCCCCTACTTCAAAGGAGCAAAGTCGGGCCTTTTACCTGTCCTTTGTAGACTGTTTGGGGGCGAAGGACACAGTACATAAAATCGGGACGGTCCCCCAAATAATGGGAAGACTGTCCACGCTTTACGGGAGTAAACGCACAGCAAATCATTCTTAAATTAGTGATGTTTTGCATACTTCTGGCCAGCACTAGCATGCATCAGTCCTATTTTGCCAGGACAAAGGCACACATTACACGAATATGCTTTCTTGTTTGAAGCTTTGCTTCTTCAGAATTACAAGGAGGACATTATAATGTGCCAACAGTCCTAGAAGGAATTTCAGCAACGGCAATGCATGGAGTACACAATACGGTGATAGACGAGTATGTGTGATCTTCATTAAAAACATCAGATCAAAGAGCATAAATGAAGCAGCAAACCTATCTTCTTTATGGCATGAAAAAGGATGCCATATCTATCTCGGCTATCAAAAAAGAAATGCAGTATTTAGTCTTAAGCTAGTAGTATCTTTAGTATCTTTCAGGACAAGCATCAAATAGGCAGTCGCATGGAGCGGTTCATCCCGACTCACCAGTGAAAGGAATTGACCTTTTTAAACCAGAGCAGCATTCTGGGTAATGTGCAATATCATGACTAGCCAGCAGATAGCTATGCACATAGCGTGCATATCTCCAATGAGGAGTAGCTGACACTGATGCTCCTCCGGGTTAACTCATGCCTTCATCCTTCCACGGACACACATTGAGTACTGCAAATATGAGTAATACGCATGGTTATTGGTAACACCTGTTACAAGGTGCTCTGACTGCAACCTCTGGAATCCAGCACTAGGTGAAACACCATGGTTGCAATAATTAGCTCAAAGTTGTCACACGGAGTCGGTGCAGAGTCTCGTGAGTCTCTGACACACTGCTTATATGGAGTTCCTGCTGGTGGAGCCTTTGTCCCTTTTTTATCTCCACTATTTGGCAAGGGGTGTGGACCATAAAACCCCCAGCTTCCCGCAGAGCGGCGCAGAGTCGGTGCAGAGTCTCGTGAGTCTCTGACACACTGCTTATTTGGAGTTCCTGCTGGTGGAGTCTTTGTCCCTTTTTTATCTCCACTATTTGGCAAGGGGTGTGGACCATAAAACCCCCAGCATCCCGCGGAGCGGCGCGGAGTCGGTGCAGAGTCTCGTGAGTTTCTGACACACTGCTTATCTGGAGTTCCTACTGGTGGAGTCTTTGTCCCTTTTTTATCTCCACAATTTGGCAAGGGGTGTGGACTATAAAACCCCCAGCTTCCTGCAGAGCGGCGCAGAGTCAGTGCAGAGTCTCGTGAGTCTCTGGAGGCTCACAAGGCTTGGGAGGCACCTCTTGGTATACTCAGCGTGCACTCAGCATGAACCGTGACAACCGTGAGAAGTATCCTCAATGTACAATTTACCACCCACTAACACGATTACAGCTGCGACGTACGGCGAGGGAAGAGACCATGATGATGCCTGTCACCATGAGCACCATGAGCCGGCCAGAAGCGACCTCTGCGGCACCACAATTGAGAAAAGCAGGCGGACTCTCCTCACCTGTCCCTCGCACAATTTTGTTACCACAACAGTTAACAATTAACCCTAATGCAAATGACTTGAAGATGTTTGCAAATGTACATTTGAGTGAGACTGCCCATATGACTGTCCACATGTCTCACTCAATCGCTGCCTTACCTCAAACTCACCCTATGCAAAAAAACGGTCTCCCTATGCTTTCTAGCGAGCTCTTACCTGTGGGGACAGGGGCGATGAGTTCTGCAGGAGCGTGTGTTGCTACCGCGACTGGCGGTTGGGGTCTTGGAGAGGAGGCTGGCTTTGTTGTCTCAGCTGGCCGTGACTCGGGCGATCAAGGTGAGCTGACCGAGCGGGGGAGGGCTGATGATTCCCCCGCGGTTGTTGAGGGACACGCCGCCGTGATTGCTCTGCCGCAGCTGCGAGTGCTGGCTGTGCATGCTGCACAGGCTGGAAGGCAGCTTGTGGGGGCGTTGTCTGATACGTCAGTACCAAGAGAGAGGCGCCTGACGTCGGAAAGCACAGGCGCCTGGCTAGAATGCGTGATGGCCTATCCAAGAGGCCTCACGAAGGCTCACAATGGTTACGGGATAGACACCACCTCTCCCATGCATAATTCAGAAACAGAAGAAAACAACAAGGATATGCCTGACACATTCGAAAATAGCAAGGAGCCCATTGAAGATCAAATAATACTGGAAGCAGCAGACGTAAACTTTGAATTCAGTAAAACATTAATGGACAAACCGGTAAACCATAATGAAGCCTCACGCCAAGACGAGGCGCAGAGTTTTACCACACAAGAGCATGTAGATCCATCACCCTCCATAAAGTCCAACACACCGAGAGAAATTTCACAATCTCCCGCCAAAAGGCGAAACTCACTAGCCATTGTGAATAAATTGCTGTTAGACTTGACAGAAATGAATGGATCCTTTTTCTCCAAACCACCTGCCTCCAGTGATTTGAAATCTAACCTGGAGATGCACATAAGTGAAACCTGGAGATCACAACCATCACCACTGTTTCCGGTTAAAGAATCCACTCCGTGGAATTACCAGCCAAGGGGCGCCAGAAAAAGAAGACGCGTGGCATCAAGCTTGTCACCCCCCTTTGAATGTTCACAGAACAGACCCAGGCCAAGTAACAAGAAATCTCCCCCAAAACCAAATCTCAACAACCAGGGGAGAAACATTCCATCTAAGGACACTCTCAACTTGAGTATAGAGGAGAGGTCAGAGTCATCTAGCAATGACGAATCCATCTCATATTCGCCAGTGAAACCACGGAACAAGAGAAACCACGGGTTCAAACCAAACTACAAGAGACAAGGATGCGTTAAATGAATTAAGACCCTTTGTTATGTCTTCATTGACAATAGCAATGGCACCCATGCTCAAGATGTATGAGCAAATCAATGAGAATATAAAAGATCTGTCAACCTTGTCTGCCTTGATGAATTCAAAAATGCCATTGATTGAGTCACAAGGAGCCTCGGCAACCACCAAATTATGGGGAAACATCCAAAGAATAGACCGGTCTTTGAAAGACTTAGCAGACCAGAAGAAAAGCAATGCCGAGGACAAGAGAGTGCTAGCTGAGATGACAAGAGAAGCGTTGGGACTACTGAAACAAAGTCAAAAAACAAGAAGAAACGAAGCAGAAGCAGCCCTAATATCAACCTCGCATCCGACACCAAAATCAGTACGAAACCAAAAGCCAGACTTTGATGGACTGACTCAACAATCTGCGAGATTTGCTGCTAGCCCAACAGCATCATCACCAAGACAAACTGGCAAGAAAGTGGCGCAAGTCCAGCATGAGGAAAGGGCACTTAATGACCTGCCCAATGGAAGAGATCCATGTCCCACTCTGACTCATTGTCCACCGCCCTCCAGCTTACCTTCCGCCTCTGTGAATGACCTCCACAGAGGTCATCCGGTCATATTGCAACCAAATAATTCTAATCAGCCGGAAAGGAAGAAGACTACAGCTGACTTATGTGATACACTTCCAAGTGGGGCACTCCCATCAACATCTGCCAATGCTGAAGGCATTATAGGGTCCGGTGATGCCGTTTTGCAGGGCCAACAGGCAAACCAAAATCCTCCTGATCAATACAATTAGGAAAAGATCGAGAGTGCACCCAAAGTGACAACTGGGATTGACACGCATCCTCCACCCTTGGTAAATGGAGTTAGCTGTCTAGGCTCAAGCTGTGGAAATGTACCTGACCAAACTTCAAGTAAGGACAAAACATATGACATTTTCCAAAAGCCGAACCCGGTCATTCCAAATCAAGCTGCGGAAGAGAAAAAAACAAAAAAACAAAAATGTAAAAGGAAACGAAACAACATGGGTTCAAGGAAATTCCTTAGAAACTTGAAAGCAGTGAATGTATTCGTGAATACAGAACAGACGAGTGAAAATCATAAAAAGGTTCTATCAAATCCCAAAGCAAATGAAAAGACAATTAGCGAAGAAACAATCATCGTGGATGAAACTGAGGAAAGTTCACAAAATGAGCTTCTCAACTCATCCAATCCATACATGAAGAGGAATATTGTTACGTAGAAATTGACGAACAAGCAGTTGAGAACTGTGCAAAACCATCTGGAACACATCCTGTCAACAACCCAACGACAAAACCAATACAAGAATCATCAAAATGTCGAAGAATCTGCCAACTAATACTCCCCATTGATGACACTAAATCCTCAAAAATAGTACAACAAGAGGTTAAGTTCGAGACCATGGATGAGAAAAGAAAGAGGCAAGCAGCGCTAAGTGCAGCGGATAAATCCCCATACAATAGTAAATCACCAAGGCATTCAGTGGATGACTCCAAGGGGAAAGATACTGCTAGAACTCACAGGATCCATATTCCACCTTGTGAATCCACAAGCAAAATTTGCCCGAGGGATCTCCAAATAAAAACAACTATCAACAGAAATGATAGACCTCTAAGGAACACTAGCCAAAAAAATAGTCAGCGAACTGAGAAATACAAAAAACCTGGAAGGTATGTGTTGATTCTAGAACGAATTTTGGACACAAAAGATGGCCTAACTTTAAATAGAAACAATGTATTACTCCTGTTACACCATGTGCCTGGCCTTCGATTGATAGAATCAAATGACATTCAAACTGTAGAATTTATCAATGACCAACAAAATGACAAAGTCCGGCTTCACATCGACTCCAGGTTAATATGCGATTTACTCACTAATACTATCCACTTCTTGTTGTCCTTGGGGTTTGATATTCATGAAGAAGGTACCACACCTCAGACAGATATAAGCTCTGAAGACATATCGAGAAAAGGCGCAGAAGTGGAAAAAATTCAAGCAGAAAACGTTGAGAAAATCGTTGATCCACAAATATCAATGATGACGAGGCAAGCCGTTATGCGGCCCGAAAGCATTCAATGTGAAAATGAGAATAGTGTTAAAACTCAAACTCGATTCACACCTGGTGAACAAATCAAAATCACAATGAATGGAAATGCCAACATCTCGAGAAATGAAAATAATGAAATACAAGAAACAGAGAACCCAAACAAGAACACAAACTGAAATTGGCTGGCTGGTGTGTTGAGAGGCAAATCGAGCTAATGCCAACAAGGGCCCTCTGGTCCTACCACAAACTTTCTATCTTGGAACACAAGAGGCTTCGTACATTTATTCAACGACACCAAAAACTGGAGTGACGATGTAACTGCCATATGCCTGCAAGAAACATGGATGGCAAGTTGCCCTCTATCAGAGACGCTTTTGAGCTTGCAATAAATCGTGCCATAACACGAACCAAGGGTCGCCCCTCTGCTGGGCTCCTGACCATGATCAGAAAAAATTCTGGCTGGAAACTAGAAAAATCAGTACATTTTTCTCCGTTCATACAGTATTCTGTGATTGCTGCAGGAAATGAGACTAATAACATCACAAATCAAATTCACATTATCAATATGTATTGGCACCACAAAAACGCAGGAACGCATAAATTCATAAATATGGTGTGCGAGATAATCGATGAAATAAACAGTGTTCACCAAAGTCTGAATATCATCTATTGTGGTGATCTCAACCTAGACTGTGTGAATGAGTCAAAGATCATTGGACCTAAAAATCCAGCACTAGCAAAAAAATGGTGTACTGATCTCGAGGAAAAAAATGTCACTATGCTAAACGGAAACATCATGGGTGATATTCCCCCAGAGAAAACTTGGAGAAGTATGAATCAGACTTCCACCATAGATTACTTCTTCATATCGGACAGTCTACAACAACGAGCAATGTCACTGAAAATTACAGCTGACCCGAACAGTGACCAGAGCCAACAAAAACTATCGCTAAAGACAGCAAACACTAAGAAACCTCAACAGTGGCTCAACCAAGTTACCATTGAACCTAACAGATCTCGACTAAGAATAAAACCCCAAGAAGTCAAGATCCTCACAGACTCTTATGAGAAGCATGTGCTTAACGCTATAGAAATGAGAGTTGAATACAACTGCCTTCTAGAGCAATTTATGACTGTGGATAACGGAATGAGAAGACCATCCTTTCATCCGAAACATCACTTTGACAAACAAGTACTCGAAAGAAAACACAACTTTAAAAAGAACTGAGGCAACATAGAAACCTTAAAGGTGAACAACAAAAGCAGGTGAACCAAATCAGCAAACACAAATATAAAAACTGGCAAATCTCACACAAAGCAATTATGCTCCAAAATGACAGCAAATCAATGCTCGCTAGTCTCAATAATAAAAACTCTTCTGAGTTCTGGAAATTAATAAACAGCAATGATTGTAAGCAAGATGCAATTCAACTAAGCATGGTTTGTGAAAAAGACTGGATCAAGCACTATAATATAGTGTATGAGAAAAAAAGCAACGCCATTGACCCGCTGCTGCCTCAGCTTACAAAATGGGACCTTCACTTTGATAGAGAAGACATCCTACTGAGCATCCAACAAAGCTCCTCTTTAAGGGCACCAGGACAGGACGGTCTAACGAACTTAATACTTAAACAAAACCCTGAAGAGTGGGCCAGTGTTCTATCAAAATTGTTTGCTGTAATCGCCAATGAAGGAAAAGTACCAACCAGGTGGAAAACTGCGATTGTCATCCCAATCTTTAGAAAAGGCAACAGAGCCGAACCAAAAAACTACAGACCAATTGCCTTATTGGATGTGTTGGGAAAAATACTTGCAACCCCACTACAAAAACAACTCTTCAAATGGATTCAAGACTCAAACCACTTGGACTGCCGACAAGCAGGCTTTGTCAAGGGTGTAGGCTGTGCCCCGAATCTCCTTCTGTTGAATATTCTCAAGATGGATGCAATAAAAAGAAACAAAAAGATCTATCTTGCATTTGTGGACCTGTCACAAGCATTTGACAGTATTGACAGAGAACTACTTTGAAAGAAAATGTATGATTGGAAATGCCCAAACAGCTTACTTCTAGCAATAAAAGCATTGCACACCAACACAAAGATCAAAATAAGGCTGGACAAAAGAGGCACTCTTTCGGCTCCAATAAAAACACATCGAGGAGTAAAACAAGGGTGCCCACCTTAAATGAGTTTCGTAAAGCATCCACAGAAAGGCCGATCCCACAATATAACATCTTAAAAGATCTAACCAAAGAACATGGAGACAATGTATTCTCATTGTGGGTCCAGCGTTGCGAAAAAAACTCTCAATGTCATAGGCGCGGACAAAAGTCTACTACTAAAAAATCCAAATAAGGTCAAATCATTCCTCTGGATCCAAGATTGGATCGACGCTGGAGACACGTGCAGAAAACATAAATAATGAAACTGATGCCAAATGGAGAGAGAAAATTGAACGAGACTCAGCCTTATCTACTCAAATTCCCAGACAAAAATCGTAGAGCGATCTTTATGAAATATCGTCTCAATCAATTTCCCACCCGAGAAAATTTCATCATACGGAATGCTGTTGGCCAAAGCTCTTTAACGTGTCGACTTTGTGGAGAAGACAATGAAACTTTAAAACATCTAACGTTATCTTGCTCTGATTTGGCCCATGAACGTACAAAGCACTTCGGAAGGTTTATTTTAGCAAAACCGTCTCTGACAGTTGAAGATTGGCGGAGACAACTCTCTCAAGATTCGGATCGTAGTCTAACAATTGAACTAACCTTCTTCTTAGAACTAATGGTGGAAAAATTCATAAAGGCAGAGAAAACTTAGAACCCAAACATCTAAAACTACTAAAGGTGGCTGGATAAAGTAACATTTGCAGAAACAATTTGCCACCTCTGCCGGTTGGGAAAAATCCATTATGCACCCTTCCTGAAGTCCTTGGGGGAAGGCCTATATGTTAGACATTTGTACGTTAAAAGAGGCCTTAATGTTCGTTTCTGCCTTTTTGTCCTTCATCTCTCTGCTTAATTCTGTATCCTTTTTTTAAAGGTTTGTAACAAACCAATAAAAGAAAAAAAAATAAAAAAAATAAAAGTTGTCACACACAATGAAAAACGCATAGTGAATAAAAACATTATCAATAAGCTGACGCACAGAAGCAACAAATAAACGTACAGTGTTAAAATGGAGTCCGTGAACACGTGGCTTTAGTAAAGATGCAATGGGTAAATGAATGGCATGCTCCGCCTCTTGTTGCAGCTGATTGGCACACAGTCCCGCTTTACATACTCTCCCAAAGAGCTGTGGCAGCAACACAGCTCTGTCCAGCCAGACATTCAAATATAAGCTTGGCCCGCACACACTGATGGCCTCTGGTACTTCCTGAAAGCAGTAGCCATCCGATTCCAAACATTCAATAGGCTTTGGTGTAGCAGCTGCAATGTGAGAAAGTCACTGGCCTAGCAGAGCTGGAAGAAAGTATAAATGCTTAAAGCACTAGACCTCAGCGTGCACATCTCTAGAACTCAGCTCTTTCCAAGCAGAGGTGATCAACATCTCTCAGAGTTACATTTAAAGCATCATTTGCTATAAGAGTCGAGGTACAATTTACACCTGCAAAGGGTGATCAGGGACAAAAGAGTTCACGGGACTGCTAAGAATTATACAAATGCAGATATTGCCAGCAGTCACAAATAAGTAAATACACGCCCTGAGAAGTCTATGGTGTTAGAAAAAAGTTCATGAAAATGTCCAAGTGTCCATGAAGGTCTTCATCAGGACTTTGGGACAGGAACATGGTTGGATGGGACAAAGTCTACAGCAGAGTTTAAACCTACAGAGCAAAGTTGCCTTCACACTTATAAGGGGCACATTAAGAGTTGGTAGTATTTACGTATAGCGGCACGTTTCCGCACTAGACAACTACAAGTTTGCCAGGTCATTGCACCACCTTAGTGGCAAAAATAACCAGTATTACAGGTGCCGGTAATACCAGCACATAACAAAAAACTCCTCCATGGAGTCCCATGGAATAGGGAGCTACATCGTCACCCAGCACTTGGAATCAGATGGACATTCAACCGGACCGAGTGCTGGTAACGGTAATACCGTTTGCCGGAATAGCAGCAAATTTGTAATGAGTCCCTTAGTCTGTGTAACAATTTGAGCCAAGCACAATTCTCCCATGTGGTAGAAGGTTGCAAGCAATGTCTGGAGAAGACTGCACATCTACAACCGGGGCTAGCCGTTTTTCTTGGTTATAATGGTAAAGCAGGATGTGAGGTTCTCGGGGTCACCTGCCTATGGCTCCTACAGAATTCAATGGGTGTCTAAAGAGGACTGGCCTTTCACCACTGGGCATCACAAGGTCCACTTTTACAGATATTTTTCCAAAACGATTTCTTCTAAATGCCAGTAGTTTCTGTGGGTTAGTCGATAGCTGTTTCCTTTAAAAGAATATGTTTCACTCGCGGAATACACCTAAAGAAGATGGGCCTCATTCCGATCCGTGCGCAAAGGGATACCGGGCACCGTTAAGGACAACGGTGCCGGTAATCCCTTTGCACCCTATTCCGAGGTCCCTTAACGGGTCCCGCTATGGGTGCCTGGTTTTACCAGGCGGCCTTAGCGGGAGCCCTAAAGGGACCACGGAGCAAATAATTGCGGTACCGTTATTAGCTCCCTCCCCATTCCCATTGAGCCCTATAGGGGCTCAAATGGGAATGGGGATTGCCTTTTTCAATGGGGACTTACCGGTCCCGCAAAGGTCGGACTAGACCGGTAAGTCCACATTGAATCAGGGCGGACTCGGTACCGTTATTGGAGGCGCCATGACTGCCTCCAATCTCGGAATGAGGCCCGATCACTGCTTTCACCCGCTTAAGGATACGCAATGCTGGAGTTCAAGTAAAGTGGGAATTCATCCCCAGTTGGGTTTGTCTTGCTACCAATGATGGACGGAGTCAACTGGTGGCCCTCTTCTTTACAACAGCTAGGCAGCATCCATAAATGAGCTGTGCAAAACACTTTCTTTCAGTGACCCACAAATTGGGCTTCCATACAATGTGTACAGACGCCATGTCGCATAAAATCCAGTTCAATTATGCACTGACCTTCTTTTGCAACACAACGCTGCCTCGATAGAATGTATTGCTCATTCACAGTGCGACGCAAAATGTAGAGGGTTCTATGTGATATTTCTGCATATTGAAGGGAAAAATAAAAAATATCGATTTATTTAGGCCGATTTTGTGGGTCTTTCAAAATGCCCAAATATCACAATCTTAACCTCCACCGTCGTCTTCTTCTCCCGCACTGTCGTGATTTCTAGAGAATCGTGAGGCTTCTCCCTACAAGTTCCCCTTTCATTCCCCAACTGCCCCACATTCTCTCTCATCATCCATCACCCACACAAAAACACTTTTACACGACTCCCTTCCGCTCCCCAACAAAAACATTCCCTCTCCTTTCCCACACAGACACTCACTCATAAACAAACACACCCAAAATAAACATTACCTAATTCCTGCGACTTCCATCGCCTATCCCTGCCTGTCATCCCCTGCGTGCCCTTGTGTGCGTCGCAGGGAGCAGCTGTCATCCAAAAGATGGTGGGCGGGGCACCCCGAGAGTAATGAAGTGTTACAGAGAGCAAGGTAAGTGACCGAAGGGAGGAGAGGGGGTTAGTTATGGGGTAGGAAGGTGGGTGAACGGGTTTTATATGATCGATTTAGAAAGACCAAATAACCAAAATGAATCGGACTTCCTTGGTCGATCATAACTGCGAACAGAAAAAAGAAATCGGCCACATCCCTTAGTACCTGTATGATGCGGTTTAAGAAGTTGGTAAAGTGTGGAACATTGCTAGGTACGGGTGGCACGCAGGCGGATACAGCGTAGGTCTCACCCCAAAAAACATAAGAGGAGATGGAGAAGAATCGTGAGAGAGGTGGAACTGATGTGGGACCTGGGAGGTGGGCAGTACAGGACATCAGAACAGAGGAAAATCTTATGAGGTAGCCGGGTGTGTGTATGTTGGGCTGGGGGAGTGCAAGAAGAAGTGCACAGGCGGCTTCAAGGGTTGCTTTATATGGAGAAGGGTGATAGGTTGGGCACTATGTAGTGCGCAGAAGGTCATGATGTCATTAAGTTTCGAGCCGCCAAATAAGCAGATTCTGGAGCTCCAAAATCCAGCTCTCAGAACCTTCACTAGGACCAGTGATGGGGGGACCTTCAACTTCCCTCCCTGTTTCCCAACACAGAACTAGGAACTGAAGGGGAGAAAGGGGGCATAGAATCAAATCATGAACTACATTGTGACTGATGCACTGCTATGACTCACCCGATGACAAATGCCTAGGGCACTTTATGAGGGTTCAGTTTGTCTAGTAAACATCCCTTTTGGGGTCTGTATAACAGTTAAGCATAGATCCGGCGAGGTGTGAACCAAGAAGTGAATACATAGTTAATTCAAGTAGTTCCGCCCTATGTGTATGTGTGGGAACCAATGGTAACAATCAACCGGATCAGTCCGATGCTTAGACTAAAGCACCTTAATACTTGTCACATGTATTGTACCATTCACAGACGCAGTGTCAGTTTCTTGGCAGGCAGTGCCATCACCAGGAACAAAATTTAGGAGTGGCACAGAGGGGGCTACAGACAAAAGTAGGGGGGGGCACAGACAAAAGTAGAGGGGGTGCCTTTAAAAGGGCAATATGTGATGTCAGAAGCACTCCTATAGAGAATCTTTTGTGCGAACCAACTACCACACCCCTTCTGTTCACCTCCCCTACCATCAGAATGTAGGCACTAAACCATCAAGTCACTAATGACCCATCATTAGTGGTTTCATGCGCTACATTCTGATTGGAGGGGCTGCTCTTTGCTGCAGGGTGACTTAACAACAATTCTTTGATGTGCGGAAGAATTGATTGTGTTCCTGTGTGTGTGCTGTGCTTGCAGACACAGCACTGCAGTCAGTGCAGAGAAAGTAGCCCAGCTGAGGTGGGGGGCACAAAGGAGAGCCCATGATTTCAGAGGAGGAGCCCCGGCTCCCCCCAGCCTCCCCAAGTGATGCCACTGTTGGTATGATATGGCATTTGTAACGCGCCTATACACAAGTGTTTCAAAGCGCGACGAGTCAGGGAGGGGGGAACAAGGGGAAGACAGACAACGATCCTACTAGGCCAGGTGTCATTCAGATCGCGCAAGTGCAGGGGTAGGGGGAAGGGAGAGGTGCATGGGGAAGGGGAGGGGGGAAGTGCAGTACAAGGTAAGTAGAATAAATAAATAAAAGGGCCAGCTGGTGGCAAGTGCAAGGTAAGTGCAGAACAAGTGCTGGGAAGGGGGGGCTGTAGGGATACAGAGACAGTCCCGCAGTGCAGGGGTTGCCAGAGAGGCAGTGCAAGTGGGGAGTGGCTGGGCCCAGGACCGAGGTCGGTGAGAGTGGCCCAGTTGCAGATTCAGTGCAGTTTCAGTGAAGAATTAGCAGGGGAGAGGGAGAGAGAAAGCAGAAGCAAAGAGGAAGGTTTTGAGGTGCTTCCGGAACCGGAGATGGTTCTCCTCAAGTTTCAGGGGGGCAGGAAGGCTGTTCCAGAGGGAGGCCCCTGCTGCAGAGAGAGATCTACCCCCAGCTCGTTGCTTCGAGAAGCGGCTGACCCTGAGGGAGTTGGAGAAGGATGAGTGAAGGGCTCGGGAAGGAAGATATTTAGGAAGAGAGAGTTGAAGGTATTTAGGCCCCAGGCCCCAGAAGGCCTTGTGGACAATGCAGAGGGTTTTGAACTTTATCCTCGCAGCCACTGGGAGCCAGTGTAGAGATTTCAGTCCTGGAGAGATACGGTCCCTGGGCTTGAGGCCAAGGACAAGTCTCGCAGTTCTGTTCTGGATGAGTTGCAGAGGGCGGAGTGTGGAGGCAGGCAGATTAAGATAGAGGCTGTTACAGTAGTCCAGCTTTGAGAGAACCAGGGCTCGGGAGACAGCGAGCTTCTGGGGGAAGGAGAGGAAGGGAAGAATACCTCTGAGGAGGTGCAGCTGGTAGTGTGACTTCTTAGAGATGTCAGATATATGAGGAGAGAAGGAGAGTGTGGAGTCGAAGATAACCCCGAGGTTTTTTGCCTTGCAGGTAGGAGCAGGAAGAGGGCCAAGAGAGGCCGGCCAGAGAGCTGCAGTGAAGGAGGGAGTGGGTGTGCCGATGAGCAGAATCTCAGTCTTACTGGCATTAAGGCAGAGGTCATTGGCGGCACACCATTCCTGGATAGCAGACAGACAGTCAGAGATGAGGGAGGGAGAGGAGGAGGCCGAGGGTAGCCTGAAAATGAGCTGGGTATCGTCCGCTTAGCACTGAAAGTTGGGGCAGAGAGCGGCAATGCGGTGGGCAAGGAGAGCCAGATACTGATTGAACAGCCAGGGGGATATATTAGATCCCTGGTGGACACCACAGGTGGAGAAAAAGATGCCAGAGTAGGAAGCACGGGCACAAGCAAAGTAATGCTGTAATTATGCGATGTCTACAATGGTAACCGCACGCTGACCAAGAAAGGGCTACGCTTGCCCCAATATGAGTGAGAAGTACGTTTAGATCTAATGGGCCTCATTCCGAGTACGGCGCTAACCAATGGCGCTATTAACGCCTTGGTTGACGCCGTACCCGGACCGGCAGCGCCTTGGTGGTTGGCGGAATTACCGCCCCATTCCAAGGTTGGCGGGGCGGTAATTCCCCAATCCCCATTTACCCTTCCCCATTCCCATTCTTGCCCCATAGGGCATAATGGGAGTGGGGAAGGCGTCAATTACGCCACCGTAAATTACGGTGGCGTAATTAACATCAAGGTCCCTTAGCGCCATGGTATTTAACGCCTGCTAAAAGCAGGTGTTAAAAGCACCATGGCGCTAAGGGAACTCGGAGTATGGCGGTAAGGGATTACCGCCACCGCTCTCGTTAGCGGTGGCCGCTATCCCTTACCGCCATACTCGGAATGAGGCCCAATGTGTGTTATGAGTCGATTCTCACACACAGTAGAGAATATAAGAGTTATTACGCAGCGCCAATGGGTTATATTGTTACAGTTTATCATTGGGTCAGTACATGAGTAGATGTTTTGTCCTCCATACTCTGGTTGGAATAGTTGTTGTGCCAGTCCATGTGGGTACTTCTTGGAAGTAAGTGTTCAAAAATACATGTTAATTTATGTAAAAAAAAAAAAAGTGACTATAGGAATGCAAATACAATTACTATTATATATCCTCAGTCTATGCAGCCATTAAGAATGTGACACTGGGTATCTACTGACTCCTTAGGTGTGTGCAGAAGATACAAAACTGCAGGTTAACATATAATGGCAAGAAGGGGAGATGTGGCTGAATTACAAGGTTGGCAGTATCCTGGCAGTAGATCAGCCAGGATACCAGCAAACTGTATTGCTGTTGCCGGCACTCAGTCCGATGCAATTACAGCTGGATTATAAGTGCTGGTAGGGGTGGTAAATCCCCATTCCTTTGAGTCCCATAAAACTTCATGGGGGATTTACCAGTATTTCTGGTAGCCGTGAACCCATATACCTGGGCCCTTTACGATGTGGTAGCAATACTTAGAGATGGATGGGGATGCAGAATTTACTCAAACATCAATAATCAAACCGACTCAGGAAGTTGGAAAAACAAAGTGCTGTTTTATTTGCAATTGTCTAAAACAGGGAGTTACAACGGACATCAACAAACGTTTCAATGCATTTAATAAAAAAACAACTTTTATAGTCAAAATTCGTCATCACTGACGTCACACTATGTGGCAAACTACAAAAACCTACTTGGGGATGTAATAGGCTTACATGCAGTCCATACTAATGTGGTTTGTGATTAGGTCTCTAACATCAGGTGGACAACTAAGCCCTCCTCTAGTGCAAGTCATCTTCATCGTCATAAAATACTAGATGATTCATTGGTTACACAAAATATAGGGCTCTCTGTTACATGGCCCTCTACAATTGGTTGGCACGCTTGTACCCTTCTGGAATATTGTGCACGCTAGCAGCGTGCGGGCTGGTACCCCAGGTGCTGGGAGGGTCCGCTTGATCATGCCTCCCCACCCAATTAGCCCAACATTTATCATCACTCTTGCCTTCTGCCATTCAATTAAGGCTTTGAACTTGGCCTTGCAGAAGCTCTCTGTGCCCGAGAATAAATGGGAGTATGGCATGGTCTTATCTTTTGGTTTCGGTCTAACTCGACCCAAAGTCTATTGTCATCTGACCATGTGACCGGAGACCACGTTTTCGAGCTCTTTTTTTCATATGATACTATTAAAGGATGAACTCTTGACTCTTCCAGTGTTTTTTCATCCCACCTCAAATAGAAATGTGTTCCTTTCTCACGTTCATGTAGCAGCTTGACAGCCAACCAGGCTCACGGTGGCCTCAACTCTTGGTGCTGGGCCAGCCATGCCTTTCTTGAATTCTCCTTCTCCATTAGCTATTTTCCAACTGCGCCACACTAAACCCCTTTCCATTTCATGGGTTATAGTCTTGTTACAGTGCATCATGGAACATCTAGGTTCTATATATTCCTATGTATATACATTGCATCTGTACAAGTGTAAAATGACTTTGCATTTTCTTCAGTGCTTCCTCGCATGAGCATCTTCATTTCGATGCCAAAATGTTGCTTATCTTCGACATCTCCTGTTCAGATCTTATAGAATGTATATGTTCCTATGCCTCATGTATCTTTTCAGGGTGGGTCAGTTCTGCTTCTCATGTCACCAGTTCTCTTTCTCTCATCCATTTTCACACTTCTTCCGGGACTCTGTCCAGAAGACTATGGCCCTCATTCCGAGTTTGGAGGTAGCCATGGCGCTACTAGTGCCATGGCTGCCTCCAAAATCGGTCCGACTTCGGTCTGGTGAAGGGAGTAATTACCGGTCCAGTCCGAGGTCGGCGGGACCGGTAATTCCCCATTCACCAGAGCCATTCCCCATTCCCATTTGAGCCCCCATAGGGCTCAATGGGAAGGGGGAAGGCGGCAATAACGGTACCGCAAATTGCGGTACCGTTATTGACCCCGGTATCCCTTTGCGGGTCCTGTCCATAACGCCTGGTAAACCCAGGCGTTAAGGGAAGACCCGCAAAGGGACCTCGGAATAGGGCGCAAAGGGATTACCGGCACCAGTGTCATTACCGGTGCCCGGTATCCCCTTGCGCCCAGGTCGTAATGACCCCCCATAATTTCTTTGTGAATGCATATAGGGTTTTCTCAAGGGATACCTTGTTTCAAGAAGTCTTTGTCGTACAGGCATCCTCACTGGTACTGCATGTGTCGCAATTTCCGGTTCCCAACGTATAGGCAAAATGGGGCTTCTGGTAGGGGCTTTTGGCTCTTCCTCTACAGGTAATACCAGTGCCAGTGATACTGGATATTTTTTGCCAGTAGGGTGTCAGAATTACCTCCGGCTAATAGCTGGAGGTAATTCTTCCACCCCATTAGTAAACTTGTACTTTGCTGGTTTCGGAAACGTCCCCGTATAAATTATTACCAGCATGTTAATTCTGCACCGGCAAAGTCATAATGAGGCCCATGAGTCTAATCATAAAAAGATGGAATTGGGTTTGAGTTGATCATTAATCTAATCATTAGAGCCTTTACACATGATTGAGGCTGAAATGAATGTTGGAATGTGTTAGGGTGTCAACACAAAGAAATTCAGGTATATCTGAGAGCGAGTATTCCTTTGTGAGAAGACCAATTTAGTGGTCACTTCCCCTGATGAAGGTCCCACATTTAGCGACATTAGGAGGAAAGAAACGTGTTGAATTTTTCAACCAATAAAGTCGTTGATCAGTGCTAATGAGTAGCACTAGACACAGATTATTGTAAACAGGAAGGGTTGATCACAATTAGTTAGGTGTTTGTAAATTTGCACATGTGATATGTGCATAGGCCCTATGTGGGAGTGGATTTTTATATTGGTGGTAATATGCCCCAATCTAAATATAAACAAAAACAACCACAATGGGATTGTAGAGACGGCGAGTGTATAAGTATTTTGTTAACACATGTAAAACATTCACCCTATGTTGCCAAAGTGTACTAAGAGGTTGTAAAATGAATTTACTTTTTTAATCTGCTTTTGAAATAAATATGTCTTTTTTGAATCAATGTGCATTATTAGGAGAACAACAAAACATGTATTTATTTATTTTTGCGTTGAGAACAGGTCTTGTTGTTTATTTAGTTGTTCAGTTCTCGAAGTGGCCTGTTCTGATAGTACCCTTGGGTCTCTCACTGTGTTTGTTGTTTGCAAGCTACCAGCCAGACATGAAACGTTTCTTGCCACCTGAATTCTAAACCAACAGCCAGCATACCATTTCTTACTCGCCAAGAGTCAATAATCACTAGCAAATGGCTACGGCAATGGTGCTCTGAGATAGAATGCATTCTGAGAAATGTTGTCTTACAGGTCTTCTTTCCTGAGTGAGGCACAGCTCATTATAGCATTTAATGTCCTCCTGGGCCACTGAACTTAGTTATGCAGAATGTACCCTAGACATGGTTTGCCCTGAGACCATTGATAATGAGTCAGGCAGGTAGAGTGCATTCTGGTAAATGTGGTCCTGTGGGGACTCTGAACTGAATGAAGGACTATGTATTGTGGCCTTTAGTAGGCGCTCCTTTTCCTCTTATATACATGCTGAATTATAGAAATACTGGCTCTCAGGAAACCTAGAAACCTCCTCATTCCTATGCCATGCCAGAGTTTACAAAACAAGACCTCAGCGCTCACACATATGTAGTGCAGCCCACAGCTCTTAGATTTACAGGCCGATTCATGTAATTCCCCTCAAAAGGGTCGCACGCGGCTGGCGCACCGCGTGCCCGTGCGAATGTCTGCGCCAGCCGCGTGTGATAAAATCAATTTCCGCGGACAGCGTATTCATGGATTCCCACCTCCAAAAGCAGACGTGGCGCAGAGTGGCGCAGCGACCCTGCAGCAGCGCCAGTTACGCCCCCATGAACGCCCTCGCGCAAGGAAAAGCCACCAAGATCGCAAAACCATCCCAAAGGGCTGCGCCAACCCTGTACCAGTTTACCGGACTGGCAAACAGCAAACGCAAAGCGGGGAACGCGTATTACGGGTGTCGGGAACACGCGTGCGCGAGAAGTACCACACGCGACCTGGCGTGGGGGAGCGTGTGCGTGTATTTCAGGGGTGCGCGAGAAGTATTACACGCGAATGGCCTGGGTGCGTGTATTGCAGGGGTGCGCGAGAAGTTCCACACGCGATTGGCCTGGGGGAACGTGTGCGTGTATTTCAGGGGTGCGCGAGAAGTTCCACACGCGATTGGCCTGGGCGCGTGTATTGCAGGGGATCGCGGGTGGTTTCACATGCGATAGTGCCTGGGGGAGCGTGTGCGTGTATTTCAGGGGCTCGCGGGCGGTTTCACACGCGATCGGGCCTGGGGGAGCGTGTGCGTGTATTTCAGAGGCTCGCGGGTAGTTTCACACGTGACCGGGCCTGGGGGAGCGTGTGCGTGTATTTCAGGGGTGCGCGAGAAGTTCCACACGCGATTGGCCTGGGTGCGTGTATTTCAGGGGCTCGCGGGTGGTTTCACACGCGATCGGGCCTGGGGGAGCGTGTGCGTGTATTTCAGGGGCTCGCGGGTGGCTTCACATGCGATCGGGCCTGGGGGAGCGTGTGCGTGTATTTCAGGGGCTCGCGGGTGGTTTCACACGTGACCGGGCCTGGGGGAGCGTGTGCGTGTATTTCAGGGGTGCGCGAGAAGTTCCACACGCGATGGGCCTGGGTGCGTGTATTTCAGGGGCTGGCGGGTGGTTTCACACGCGATCGGGCCTGGGGGAGCGTGTGCGTGTATTTCAGGGGCTCGCGGGTGGTTTCACACGCGATCGCGTGTGCGTGTATTTCAGGGGCTCGCGGGTGGTTTCACACGCGACCGGGCCTGGGGGAGCGTGTGCGTGTATTTCAGGGGTGCGCGAGAAGTTCCACACGCGATTGGCCTGGGTGCGTGTATTTCAGGGGCTCGCGGGTGGTTTCACACGCGATCGGGCCTGGGGGAGCGTGTGCGTGTATTTCAGGGGCTCGCGGGTGGTTTCACACGCGATCGGGCCTGGGGGAGCGTGTGCGTGTATTTCAGGGGCTCGCGGGTGGTTTCACACGCGATCGGGCCTGGGGGAGCGTGTGCGTGTATTTCAGGGGCTCGCGGGTGGTTTCACACGCGATCGGGCCTGTGGGAGCGGGGTACGTGTATTTCAGGGGTGCGTGAGAAGTACCACACGCGATTGGGCTGGGTGCGGGTATTCCAGGGCTGCGCGGGAAGTTTTACACGCTCGCCTACAACACGTATTCATGGAAACGAACGTGGCCAATCCGGAAACACGTACGCCAGCAGGTAGTAGGCGTACGTCCACCCACACAGCATAAAAGTGCACGCAAACAACAAACAAGCTCAGACGCCAGGATGAACATACCGTTCCTAGCAGCAGTGGCCGTGGGATACCGCAGGAGGAGGAGGAGGAGGATAGTCCGGGCCAGAATTTTTACACCCAGAACCAGCCTTTTTGGGATGCCTGATGACCATGTGTATGGGAGGTACAGGTTTCCACCTCACATAATACTCGACCTGGTCAGTGAGTGGGAGGATGACCTCACATCAACCACCCTGTGCTCCCAAGCACTCAGCCCCCTGGAGAAGGTGCTCAATGTACTGTACTTCCTGGCCACTGGATCATTTCAGCGGACAAGTGCCATAGTGGGGGGGGTGTCACAGGCCACGCAGTCACGCTGCCTACAGCAGGTCTTGGCCATCATCACTGCATGCCCATCAGTCCGCAGGCACATATACCTGCCCAGAACACCTGCAGAAAAGCAGGCTGTTGCCCAGGACTTCTACAGGGTGGCACAATTCCCCAAAGTGCTAGGTGCCATTGATTGCACCCATGTGGCTCTACGTCCCCCCAGGGCAACTGAGCACATCTATAGAAAACGCAAGCACTGGCATTCCATCAACGCCCAGGTAGTATGTGATGCCAAGGGAATCATCACCTCAGTATACGCCAACTATCCAGGCTCCACCCACGACAGTTTCATCTACAGAATGTCTACCCTAAACCGGGACATAGAAGCTGGGCGGCATGGCGATACATGGCTGCTCGGTGAGTATAAAAGCCACTGCGCATGCATGCATGTCAGATACTGAGTAATGTCACAACCCCACTGATGATACCCATCACCACCTCCCCAGGGGACAGTGCCTACCCTCTCAGCACCCACATGATGACGCCAATTCGGAACCCCACCACGCCACCCCAGGTAAGATACAACACAGCCCACATTGCAACCCGGGGTATCGTGGAGCGCACATTTGGAGTGCTCAAGTCACGCTTCCGCTCCCTTGACCATTCTGGCGGGCAGCTGTTATACGCTCCCCCAGTAGTGTGCAGGATCATAGTGGCAGCATGTGTCCTGCACAACGTTGCAACACGCCGGGGCCTGGTCGTGGACATGGTGGTGCCCCCACATCCCCAACCACATGCATGCCCACGGCGCATGGGAGGGGAAAGGGCACGGGGTGAGGCAGCCTGTACGCAGCTCTTGGCTAATTACTTCACATAAAATCACACCCCTGTGGAGTGCACACAGCCCTGGCACATACCAGCTGACAATCAATGATGATTGTTACTGACAATTATGATGTGTCAATGGACAGTCAACTGTCACAACCATACCAGCCTGAGATTGTACATCTGGAAGTGTTCCATTGTGTGCTTCTCAAACTACACAAACAGCACCAATGCTGTGTTCAAAAGACACACTTCTATGCTGCTGAAATCATTACCCCCTTGCAAGACACAACATGACAACAGTGCCATGTCACCCAACCCCTCCCCAGCGCCGCCACCCAACACACCATGGCATGTCATGCCATGTGAGAGCAAACAAAGTCATCCCCCAAACATGACATGTGTCACAAAGTACAGTGTCCCTAATGGAAACTGGCCACACACAATATGCCCACATGAATGTAGAAACAACAACACACATGACCAAATACTTACCACAATATAATCGACATAGCATAAACATGACAGTACTAAGGCAAAGGATACGTAGTCTTACAACATGAGAATGCCAGCACATCCACCACCTCCAACTGTACAGTGTTGTTGCCACGCACATCTGGAAGTGTACTGCTCACAACATGAGCCCCATCTCCAAAGTGGACGGCCTTGTGAAGACATGAGGAATGAACCTGCAAATCAGGAGGGAGACATGTATGCACAAGCACACATCAATACACCATGCAGTGCACAATACAACAACAATATGCACTAGGAATGTATACACAGTATTGACTACAGACTGCCCACACAGCTCATGGGAGTCCAACGTCACTGTGTAATTCACTGTCACTTGGGCACACCCTTTGCAAGCCCATGGAAACGGGAAGCAGGAGGGGTGTGTGTCTCACTGACCCAAGCATCTAACCCAAACTCAGGACAAGCCTGCATGTGCCCGGCCGGAATACAGTGGATGCCCACGGGAGCCACACAAGGCAACACACTGCAACAAAAAATCAAAAATCAAAAATCAAAAATCAAAAATGGCCATGTGTGGGCCAGAGGGGGTGGGGGAGGCCACCCAGGAGGTCCGAGGACAGGGTGCCCACCAACAGCCACCTGCGTGAATGTTGCGGAAAAAAAACACCTCCATGGGCTCATGGCCTGCACGGCTACTAAATAGTGGGAGATTCACTGCTGGATTCGCTCTCCTCAACCTCTGCTGCTGCTGCCACAGGAGGTGGTCGTGCCATGGGAGGCAGCCCACGCAATGCCCTAGTTTGGTCCTCCATGGCAGCAAGCATGCGGGCCTGGAAGGCCTCGTTCTGGAGGGATATGGTGCGGAGATCCCCATGCAACACCCGACGTGTTGCCCGGACCTCCGCCCGAGTTGCCTGCATCTCTGCTGAGAGCGTACGGGTGACGCGCTCCAGCAGCTGTTCCGTCCTGGTGACAGTGGAAGCCTCAAGGTCCACAAGAGTCTGCCTGAGGTGCCGGACCTCTCCCCTCAGGGCTTCCCTCTGTCCCTGGGCATCTATAGAAATTGATTCCCTCAGATTGTCCAGGGCCGCCTGTCTGTCTCTGTTGGACGCCAACATGTCCTCCCTGACTGATTGGCAAATGGAGTCTGTTGCCTGCTGTAGTAGCTCCATCTGCCTTTCTGGGGGGACAATGGAAGTGGCCACCCTCTCCATAGCCTGAGCAATCATTTCGGATGATGCTGCCTGTTGGTTGGCCATACCGTAAATGGATTGCTCCCATGCGGTATTGCCTGGTGGCGGATGGCCACCGCGTTGGCGGGCACCACACCTGTCTGGGGCAAGGCGAACTGCGCCTTGCTGTGTCGGCACTGCCTGAGGCTGCAGGACTGCATTTCCCCTCTGAACTGCTGGCCCAGGAACAGGATCAGATGTTGCGGAGTGTGGCCCTGCATCCGTAACCACCACAGGCGCACCTACCAACACTGACATCCCCATAGTGGGCTCTACCCCTGGTGCAGGTGGGTCGGACAGAACAGTATCCCTTCCATGAACACATACCTGCGAATCCACATAGGCCTCATCCGAATCAACACCATGAAAATATTTCTGGGGAGGTGCAGCCAGGGACACCCCGGGACAGTATGGCCTGCAGCAAGAAAGGGTTCTCCCCCACCACCAAACCACGTCCCCCACTGGTGCCTGGTCGTGCTTCAGATCCCTCCTGGGCCTGCACCATCTCCTCTCCCTCAACAGCATCAGGTGCGTCATCCTCTGCAAAAACAAGAAAGACAAAAATGGAAACAGGCATTAGCACCATGGCACGCTATTAGGCCAGACAAGCTACAGTACCAGTACTTGATTTACACATGTCCCACATAACTATAACCCTCCCATGCATGCACTGTCCATGAGTTGGAAGGGGAGGAAAATGTCAGACACTGATGACACCAAGATGGGAGAGCAACACATCAGCTGCATGCTGGCTAGCAGTGCCATCACACATTGGCCTGTGAGTGGCATGTCCAATACACATATATGACACATGCCATCACACAGATGGCATGTACCATGGGCATGACATATATGTGACAATGGGGCAGAGTGATGCGCAGTAGAACCAGGTGAATTCCTACAATCAGCCTGAATGAACACAGCTAAATACGGAACAATGTGGTAGCAAGATGCCACTTCAAGGGCAACTGGCGCAATGTAGTGCAAAACGCCCACTGTGGCCATAAGGGATACTGTAATACCCAAATCCCGGGGCACAGAATGCATTGGATGAAGCACATGGGTGGGACAAAACACTCAGGCACACACACCCTGACCTGGCACTCAACCATATGCCCTCCCACAAACTACATACACATGGATCACACACACATGCATGTGCACTCACCGGACAATGCCTCATAATCTGGCAGTTCTCCCACACATTGGATCTGCTCCTCTGTGACGTAGGTCCCAGCAACATGCTCATGTAGAATGAGTTCTATGTCCTCTTGTGGAGACCCACCTCCAGTCACCAGAGTTGCGGCATGACTTGAGGCCAGCTTTTTCTTTGCCCTACGCTTAAGGTCGTTCCAGCGCTTGTAGCACTCAACAGCTGTGCGCCTCATAAACCCAAGGGCACTTATGCTGTCCGCGATGGACTGCCAGTGTGCCTGACGTCGAGCAGGTGTAATTCTACACCCTGAAGTGACCAACATTGTTCAGACACATACTGCACAAGTGCATCAAGTTCGGCATCATTGAAGCTAGGCTTCCTTGGCGTGCCGGACCGTGTAGCCGTGTCGGGGTCATCAGCCTGTACTGGACGAGCACTCTTCCTCTTTCTTTTTGTGGGTGGTGGGGATCCGGAGTGCCCTACGCCGCTCTGGACACTAGAGGCAGGAGCACCGGTGGACTGTGTAGTAGTAGTGTGCGATGGCACACTGACCACATGACTATCTACAGGCATTAGCTGAAGTGTGATTATGGCAGGGGGAACCTCAGTCTGATGTACCGGGACCAACACTGTCCTTGCTGGGGGAGTCAGAGCTGGGGTGGACGGAGCTGCATCTGCCCCCGCAGCCTCCCCACCCCGCCTACTCGGGGCAGCAGATGACATGGCTGCCCCTGTACCACGTGGCCTGGTGACACTGGCTTGCGCCGCCACCCGTGGCCTAGACTTGGCGACCTGGAAGTCATCCTGGGAGTCACCCTGTGCTAGGTCAGGTGCCACAACGGGCCGGTCCAACAAGGGCTGAGCAGGGATGGTGTCAGCCACATTTCCCTCAAACATGGGGGGGATGTGTGTCCCTGACTGGTCCTCCACACGTGGGGGGCTTGGGGGAGTCTGCAAATCCTGGCCACGTCTCCTACCGCGCCCACCACGCCCACCTCTTGAGGCTCGGCCACCTTTGCCACCCTTACCACTTGCTCGCCTCCCAGCCATGGCACTGATGGAGTTGTGCGTATGGGAGTTGCAGTGGACAATTGTCCTGGGCAATTGGGGGTCAAAGGGGTAGGGTACTAGATGGAATTCATACCCAAGTGCTCTAGCAAGTCTGTATGTAACCCCTGGGGAAAGATGACGGGTCACGCAACGCACAGGCACCCCTAAAACAGAAAATGACGTGCACGCGACCCCTCGTAGACCACGTGCGTGGAAAAAGGAACCTGCACTACGCTGTGGCACCCAAAAACACAAAAATGAACGTATGCGTGTCACACGCAGCCTACAATGACCTCTGAAGGGGTACACTACACACGGGGCTAGCACAGTTGGTAAATATGTGCGCGACTCACCGTCTGCCTGGGAAAAGAGCGTGAAAAATACGCGCCTGTGCGCGTTGGCAACACCCCCGCCAAAAGAAGAATTGTACACTGCCTGAGGAGACAGGACAAAAGGAGAAGTCAACGCTGTTTGAGGAAACAGGTCGAAGAGAAAATCAGAAAAATACTGACAGAGGTAACAGGGAGTACGAACTAGAAACGCTGTGAAGTAAATCGCCTGTGAACCGACAAGAAGTACAGATTACACCCACTCGCTCTCCACGGGAAGCACGTACAAGGAAATGACGTACTACACGCACCTTTTAAACCGCACCACACGTCCAACGTCACTTCCGCATATACGCACTGAGGCACTATCCTCCAATCACGCGGGCTGACAATCGGACGTGCAGTTTTTGGTCTTGTAACATTCCCCCGGGTACAGGGACATGCCCGCGCGTGTCACGTCACAGACGCGCCTGCGCTGTCAGCGCCTTTGGTCCAATGGAATTGCGTACACAGGCCAATCGCGTGTGGGACTTCTCGCGCACCCCTGAAATGCACGCACACGCTCCCCCAGGCCCGATCGCGTGTGGAACTTCTCGCGCACCCCTGAAATACACGCGCCCAGGACAATCGCGGGTGAAAACACCCGCGAGCCCCTAAAATACACGCACCCAGGCCAATCGCGTGTGAAACTTCTCGCGCACCCCTGAAATACACGCACACGCTCCCCCACGCCCGATCGCGTGTGGGACTTCTCGCGCACCCCTGAAATATATGCACACGCTCCCCCAGGCACGATCGCGTGTTGAACTTCTCGCGCACCCCTGAAATACACGCGCCCAGGACAATCGCGTGTGAAAACACCCGCGAGCCCCTGAAATACACGCACCCAGGCCAATCGCGTGTGAAACTTCTCGCGCACCCCTGAAATACACGCACACGCTCCCCCACGCCTGATCGCGTGTGGGACTTCTCGCGCACCCCTGAAATACACGCACACGCTCCTCCAGGCCCGATCGCGTGTGGAACTTCTCACGCACCCCTGAAATACACGCGCCCAGGACAATCGCGTGTGAATACACCCGCGAGCCCCTGAAATACACGCACCCAGGCCAATCGCGTGTGAAACTTCTCACGCACCCCTGAAATACATGCACACGCTCCCCCATGCCCGATCGCGTGTGGTACTTCTCGCGCATGTAGAACTTTGGCGCACATTTTTTTCCTGCGCAGGGACGCTACCGCCTGCTTTCGTGTGGCGGACATGTATGGGCCTGTGCGTGTCTTTGGCCATGCGCTGTTTTTCCCTATTCGATTCCATGAATACGTGTTGTAGGCGAGCGTGTGGGCATTCTGCGCACTTGCCTCCTGTACTTCCCCGTGACGCCCACATTTTCACGAGTTGTTCCCCATTCTGCGTGTAACGTCCCGTGTTACGCCTACTTTTGTTATGTGTGCCGCGCTATGTGCGAATTCGCTGTGGCCTTATCGCACGGCGTTCGATGACCTGTGCGCCAGCGTGCGCCGCGCACTTTTTCAGAGCACATCCCACATTTTGCGCGTGCACGGACTTCCATGAATAGATGTGCGATGTTTTCTGTGCGATAATCGCACTTGCACTGCGATTTTCGCTATTTCACTGCGAATCGCACGTTTTCGCACGCGTGCGCCGTTTTTTCAGCGCACGTTGATTCCATGAATCGGCCTGATAGTCTCCCCACTCTTCTGCGATGTAAATGTAAGATGCCCTCCGTACCCCATGACCCAATCCCCTTTTCCAGTTGTCATACACAGAATCGCGCCCTCTCCGTACCCCCACCTCCACTTTGCTCCCCATTCTGTGGCTTCTATGGTCATCCTGCACCGTGCCTTTATGCCTCCGAAGTGACCGGTGGTCCTGCATACTCCTTTTGCAAATGCCCAACAAATATGTGAGCTGGTTTCTGGCCTATGGTCGCGGTAACCCTTTCGCATGAGCCCGCAGCCAGCTGCAGCCTATTTTAATATGTCCACATCGGCATTTGCGCAGTGCATTTTTAACACTGTGCTCTCAGGTTATGCGGTAAAGCCCAGTAAGTGTGCAACATATGTGGAATAATCGTGCAATGAGACATTTCTATTAATTACTAACTGAGAAGGGCATATTTTGGCTGTAGTTAGGGAAGTGTAGCTTTGCCTACCATATATTTGCAGACGTTGGGCACTTGAATCTGCACCTGGAAAATGCCAAGATCTCACTTTGCAAGGCTGCCCCATGCCACCTGAAGGATGTAGCAGGACATAAAAGCCATCAGGTGGCCTCAATGAAAGCCAGGCATATTCGTTTTTCCAATGCTTGTTTATAAGGGAAGATATTGTTTATGTTTATTTTTGTACATGTGGATTTTTTCCAGTGCTTGTTTATAGGGGAAGATATTGTTTATGTTTATTTTTGTACATGTGGATTTTTTCCAGTGCTTGTTTATAGGGGAAGATATTGTTTATGTTTATTATTTTACATGTGGATTTTTTCCAATGCTTGTTTACAGGGAGAGGGATTGTTTATGTTTAGTTTTTTTACATGCGGATGTGGAGGAGACGGAAGGTAATTTTTCTTCGCCCAGAGAGTGGGTGCAATCGATTTGAACCACCTATTCGTTTTGGCAGCAGGTGTGCAAAACTGCCACCAGTACGAAACTCACATGGTAGTGACAGCTAACATCCTGGGAATCCAAAGCGAATCAGACGGCTCACTCGCTGTCTAGTGGACCCTAGGGTGTGTGCTTCCACTTTGGCAAAAGAGTGCAGGCCTTGCCTATTTGGATGAATGTACACTCTGAGGCGGGGATGCTCGGCCTCCACGGACACTTCTCCTTCGTTTCCTCGTTCTCTGCCTTGCACGTGAATCTTCTGTGAGTGTTCAGCATTTCATAGCTTGTGGTAGGGCCTCATCGTTTGTAGTGTGTGGAGGGCAGTTAGGGGTGGAGGAAAGCACGTGCTGGGTGAGAACTATGTAGCAAGATTTGAACATAGTGAGCAAACTAATTCATTAAAAAGGAAGAGTTCGAATGGTGAATTGACAGGAGCAGGTTAATTCATCCAGGAATCTGCCAGTATTAGCACGTTAGTGGTGTTGGGTCCTCTGCACTAAAGTTTCAACTAGGCAAAACCACTTTTGCTCTTTACTTTTACCTCTGTCTTGTAAAAAATCAAATGATGCCTGCATATTTTGCTTTTTAGGTGGTATTTAACCATGGATTTATATGTAATCCTCCTGCTTTTAATAGGTGCTAAATGGTGGCGGGTTCCATACGAATCCATTTATTTTACACCTGCATGAAAATCTTATGCAACGTGAAATTGATTTTCTTTCAAGCTATGGAAAGAAAGCATGGTGGAGATGTTCGCTCTGCTTCGTGCCCCGTCTCTGCCTGGAAGCAATTGAAAATGGGACAGAGTGATAATTGCAGGTCTACAAGCTTTACACCTTCGCACCTTCAGTTACCGATTCCCTCTGTATAAAATGACACCCAAAAGAAATTAGGAAAGGTGCAATGGCTTGTAGGAAAAGCCAAAGATTTCTTAACAGGCAAATTGCCTCTTACAGCGTGTGGCACGTGGCAAAGCAGTTTTTATGTCTGGTCCAGTTGTCATGCCACTCATTTTGTGCCAACCTCGGCATGTAACTGATGCACACAAGCCATGTAGCTGATGTTGAACTAGCATGACTGTACCGCCGAGGCTTCATTACAGAAACTTTGCATACGTGCATGTGCAATGTCGCATATTATTAGAATTGCGCAAATTATTATTTGAATTCATGTTTGCACCAAGACAGTGGTTGCCCTAGTGCCAAAAGAGCAAACACTGGGGTAAACAGAGTACTACAGCAAAATTGCTACGACTTTGCAAACTTGCATATTCACCAGTGCCAAATTCCTTTAATGATACTGCTGGCCTTTAGTAAGGTGGGCTTGACATGTTACTGTCCCTATGTTAGCCATGCAGTCCTTTCAGCGGAAGGTATTGTCTGACATTTATTTTAATTTTTACATTTATAGCAGCGTTCAAAGCCCTGCGGCATCTAGGCGCTTGTTACAGTCACAGGCAAGTGACATGCGGAAAGACATTGAAAATTAATCTTATAATATTCAATGAGACACGCCCCCACTTGCTGGGTCCATATTAAAGCACTTTCGGCGTGCGGGATCACAGCAAGGCATGCATGGGGAACATTCGAGTGGTGGCGAAGGCTTCAGTGATGAGGGGTGTAAGATGTAAGAAATCGTGCAATGAAGAGGGCCAAACAGCACACGCTGGCACAGCCGCACCCAGTGAGGGTCACAATAGGACTGTGGCGACCCTTAAGTAGGGCTACAGGTTGCCCAGCTCCACGTCCGCCTCGGTCAGCAAGCGCAGTGAACAGGGGAGGACTCGGTGCCAAAAGAGGCCCTGGAGATAATGTTCAAAGTGGCCCCATATTACACATTTTCTGCAAATCCAACCACTTTCCTATGGGAACATTTAGAAATACCACACAAAAGAGTCCCAAGGTTCAGAGGCCTACCGGGAAATCTCCAGAGTTCCCTATAGGACAGTCCACCCCTGGCAGTGAACGCCATGCGCCGTGAGCCCAGCGTAGGCAGCGGTGACAAATGTACTGAGGGCATCGACATCCATCATGGCTGACTATTCCATGCCCTCCTGCCATTCATAGATAAGGACGTGTGTCTGCCATGCGGTGCCAGTGCCCTACCAAGGCACCTCTGGCCTAGGCTGGGTCAAGAAATAGTGTAGGCGCAGTCAAGAGTGGTAGCGTCGCCCAATCCTCAGCGAGGTGCATCATTAAACCAGGTCCATGTTATCAAAGAACCAATGGAAAGGGGAGAGCAGAAAGCCCCTTCTATCGCAACACATTTCCAAAGCAATCGAGCAGCCATGGTTGGGGTCAACCCCTCCTCTCTCCCCAATATTATATTTATTGATGTATTCAATGGGAAAAAGTAAATGGCAAACTGATATTGAAAAAAGAAAGATGTTATTCCTTACAGGAACTTGTGCAACCGTTCAGACAATATCTAATATTGTGGAGTGAACAGACAGGGCTAAGAACACTTTACTTCACCCTATGAATGGGCTCCCTGATTCACAACTGGAGCGCATGACCTCAATATCATGTATGATGCGCTGGCGGTTGCGCACAGGGGCGGCGCAAATCTCTGTTGCAGCGTTTCACCTTTAGCGTCGAGTGAGTCCGTCACTGTCTATTCCCTCTCTTAGCGTGCCTTTCAAGAAGCAGGGATTTCTGATTCGAAAGACAATGTTTGGCCTGATTTTCAAAACTGAAACTGATCAGTTTTTATTTTTGTTTCATTGTAAACATTTATTAGTGCTCACACCTGATCACGGGGGCACTGGAGTGTTGAAAAATCAAAACAATTATATCAGAGCAGCAAATGACTCTTCAAACAGAAATATGCCTCAAAGCTAAACTGAACTTATTCTATTTAGGGCACATTAAAGTCTTGTGGTCTCTCCAAAAGTACAACAGGGATGGAGCCAATCGCTGTCGTAGTCAGATGGTTTACGGTTCCCCGCAATCTGCAATTATTTTACCAGATAGACGGTATGTTGAAGTGCCACCGCCTTAAAGGCCGAGCATCTCATCTTGGATTGGATCTGAGTCACTAATGGTGGAACTGCAGGTCAACCGGAATCTGGTAGAGGCGCGACCTTCTCTTTCCTGCCATCAGCTTGGCAGTAGCATGAAGGGCCAAATATAAGAGGGAGACGCCCATACAAACAGCGATCCCCCAATCACTATGGCCCAACACCAAAGCCTGCACTACTGTGTAAGGGAAACAAGTGATGTCACTTCCCCTGATAGGGACAACTGGAAGATAGCAGTGTGTGCCTTCTTTACTGTGTGTTCTCTCAGGGAGACCCTATTGTGCAGCCAGAACCCCAAAGACTGCCAGTGTAGGAACGATGCCACCCTGAGTGAGTAAAGCTACCAAGGGCTTTACCGTCTCCTCTTTCCCATGAAGGTAACTACAATGAAAGGGAAAGAAAGAATAAACCCACTTTTTGCTACCTTAGAATGTGAGATTCTCCATCACCATTCAACCCTACCTTTCCGCTAGGAAGCGCTCTAATCTGTGAACATCTTCAGCAGAGAAGTCTCTAAGATAAAGCTGAGCAGTGTCGCTTTATAGATGTTTAGCAACCAAAGAACGTGTGCACCCCTTAGCACTGCATAACAATGTATCCTAATAAAATGCAAGCTTACGTACATCGCCCTCAAAGTCATCATTTCACAAAAAAATTCTCTAAAACAATTTCATAACAGAATCCCCCATGGAACCCCCAGATCTACAGAAGCTGTCACACACATATCTCTAATGCTTAACATGGGGGGGCATCAAACACTTTCTAAATCCAATGTAACTAGGCACAATTTGGACCAGACATGGCAAAGAGTTCAACATTGAGGTTCCAACTTTGTTTTTTAAAATTTTTGTATAGAGTTAATTGCTTGTAGCTCTTGGGATTGTCTCTGCTCAGAATTCTGGATTTGAATGCACCGGGTAGGACAAGAGACCAACCTAGAAGTGAGGGCAAGCTTCGGTGAGGAGCCAGTTATCCGGTGATGAAATCACAGCCATCGCAGCAGGAAGTCTTTCAGGAAAGGAGGCAGAGAAGATGAAGCAAGATAGGTTATGACTGCTGCTCCATTATGCAGGTGAGAAATGAATGACCCGCTGATTACTGTCGTAAATAATTTGTAGCATTAGATCGCTTGAGCTTAGAACAAGATAAGACTGAAAATGTCAAGAAATGATCTGGCGGTAAATATTCCTTTGAATCTTCAGTCTACATCTAATGAGAAACCTAAGGATTTTGCAGAAGAGATTGCTTATTTTCTGAACCTTCTAATAATCACTATAGGCAAGGAAGTTTAAAAGCTGCAAGTATGGGGTGAAAGGTTGAAAGTGTATTTTATCAGTGCAAAGTCATTTTTGCAGTACAAAAGGAACTTTGCACTGACTTGGCTCTGCAAAAATACATTTTGCACAGTTCCATGAATCAGTGTCTGTGTCGGCAGTGCAGTCACTATTCAGCAGTGCAGTCAATTTGAACCGTGCAAAAATTCCATGATTCGGGCCCTGTATTTCAAAATGTCCAGTTCCTACATCTGCCTCCTAGTGAACTGTTCGATGGTTACAACTTTGTTCCCTTTCTGCCTTTTTACCTATGCCCTAGTCCAGAGAAGTATATTAAGACCTGTCATAGAGTCCTCATCTGATGGCACAGAATGCGATCCTTTATTGAATGTACATGGAGCATTACTAGAATGCCCGACCCAAACTCTACATACATTTGTTGAGTTAATCTTTGTTCACAGTGCAGTCCATCTCTGTCCCATTGTAGAAGTGTTATTAGTAGGGTTTAGAGGTGCACTCAGGTTACTTATAGTGTCAATACAATCTTGTTATAATTTGTATATTTCATCAAATGAATTTGAAGGTGTTTCCTGTTGAATCCGTGCAAACGGATATAAAGTTAAGAAAGAGGAAAGGTCCCTCGAGGAACACGAGGGGCAATCAAGGACACACTTATACAACGGACCCGTTGTGCAGTTTTCTTTAAATATTGACCCCAAGTTCACCTAGTTTCATCGAATAAAAATGTATAACAATATGTAATGTAGTACAATAAAGGTTCAAATTGATTATACATTCATCAATTAAAGCACATTGTAATTCCTAACATTGTTCAATATAAGTCAAAACAATAACATGAGTTGCATAAATGAAAACTGAAATAAAAAATCCTTCTCTACATAATATATACAAAATTCAAGAGCTACTTGATAAGTCAGAACATAATTTTCCCGATATTTTGATATGAGTTGTTAATCTATGTGAGGGCTATTGGAATGGAATGGTGTGACTCTGAAAATATAATAGAAACAAAAACCTTTAATTAGGACAAACTATTCCCAATCTATCTCTTTATCACTTCGGAAAAGGAAGCATGTGTGCAACTGCACTAACCTGCAAAGGGGAATCCAGTGATGGTAAACATTCTCTCTTCTTGTTTAGATCAATTTCAACTTCAGTGAAAAGAAGCCAAAATTACTTGAATGTCAAAGTTACTGGCAGAAATGTGGTCTCCGGTGGGACAAGTCACTTTAAATGCGCTTTGTTCCACCGTGAGAATGGTTGCGTATTCCAGTTGTGCAGTGTTATAGCTGCCTATAGTGGTTTAAGATTCACTCCCCAAATAACAGTTCGATATGTCTTGTCCGGGTGGCATTTTTGGATTATCTGTTACTATGTAGCATGGTAACAGTCCTGAACTTTGTGATTTGAAATGCTGCAAGAGTGTATAGGTTAAGAATTAGATATAACCTCTGGATATAATCTCATCATGGATGATATATCACTGTATGTCTGTGTATACTAGCAATAACGTAACTCAACTAGGTTCATCCTTGTGGGCATCAATAATAGATGTGAATAGTCCTGGTGGAAATATCACTTCAGGGGTAACCAGTGATTCTAACCACTCAAAGTTGTACGGTATGTTACGGGCACTCTGGAATCCACGGTCCTGCGGTAGACAGTACAGAAGTGCTCATAGATGGTGTAATTGGTCATAAGTCTAACTAAAGAGTATGGCGTTACTGCAGACAGTGGACAGAATTATATGTGATAACTATGTCTTACCATAGCCTGAATATGATCACAATGCCTCAGCTTCTTGGCTGAATTTGGCGACAGAGTTGTGTGGCCTGAGATAACGTTGTTCTTCAAATCCTCTCTATGGGATGTTCCGCGTATAAACAGCAATGCGTGCTATATTTCAAAAAGATTGTAGATCCAGATCCGTGAACTGGAGAGCCATTTAGTGTGTATCTAATATGCTAAAGATTGTCTTCTCTTGTGGGGTGTCTTAACCCACTAATCCAAGCCCTGCAAAATCACTGTGCATTGCTGGCAGCAGAAATATCATAATGGCTGCCGGAAAGCATGCTGCTCGCCAGAAATCACCAGAAAGTGCACAGTGAAAACCTGAAAAATAGGCCACCATCTACTTTTGCCTATGTCAGTGGTAACACAGGAGACCACTGCCAAAACCCATCATTTGGCCACTCACAGAGCAAAATCATTGCAAAAGAAACAAAGCTGTTTTTATTTGGTGTCAAATTTGTAGAAATGATGGCTTACAAACCACCCAAAGAGATCCAACCTCCTTGTTGGGTGGTCAACATCATTCTCCTTCTGGAATCTACATAAATATAAGGTCCACAGAAGTGTATCTATATCTGAACAAAGTATATTTTTGAGGATTGCTTGCTGGAAGAAATCTGTCAAAAATGGGTGCAATACCGTTACTCACCTCTACCAGAAGCCGGTGTTTTAAAACCATTTTGGGTAAAGGTGAACATGGAACCCAAACTATGCCAAAGAAAGACTTGCTATCAGAAGCCTAAGAGGTGGATACAATTTAAAACCATATTCTGAAAAGGCTTGAAGCAAGAAATTGTTTAATGTATGTGTTAAAAATGTGAGTTATATTATAAGAAAAGACAATTTTTAGACATTGGGTTAAGAGTTAAAGTTTCCCACACTGTGTTCAAACAAATTCCACACCTTCTCCATGGACAAAGGAGACTTCCCCCTGCCCTTGGCTAAGAGATTGACAGGCTGTTGTGAAAGGGAACTAGGAGGGGCACCCTGGCCTGTTGCTCTCAGTGCAGACAAAGGAATCCTTGGGCTGAATAGAAAATGCTAATTCGGGTGTGACTGACAACAAACTGCTGGCAGGAAGGAGAGACATGTGACCTCTGAGTCAGCCCAGACCTTGGAGGCGGAGACAAACCATTGTGTGGATTCAAATAGCACAGCAAATGTATGTTTTAGAAAAATGCTTATAAAATATTGTACCGAACTGACAAAAATGTGAAACTTTGAGATTGTTAAAATGAAAAATTCGCTCACAGTTGAAGACTAAGCTGGACTCCATGCGATGTTCTGAGACAAAACCCCAGAATTATTCATATTGAAGCTCCTGTGTTTATGCCAGGAACAGGAAACATTTCAGAATTGTGCTCAGATGGGGTGTGCATGCATGTCTAAATATTGGTGCAGAAATAATATTGAGAAACCCACCAAAAGCCCAAAAAGTGGTCATTTCTGAACCAAAGCTCTTAGGAAGATGAGAGTTGAACAGAAATGTACCTTAGTTAATCTGTCATGTAAGTTATGTAATATTAACAAGTTGTGTATATTGTAAATATGTGTTTTATGAAAAATAAGATATACTGTACAGAGAAAAGGGGAGGGTTTTTCCCCTAAGCCATAAAGATGACACAGGATGACACACTGTTCCTTTCTCCAATCAGGGGACAGGGAATCCTCTAACCTATCAGATCCTTAGAGGGTTGGGCATAGAGAATCAGCCTCCCCACCCACTTTGGAAATACATAAATAGGGACTGCTGAGGACAGACAAGACACACACTTTCCACTTCTCAACTGATTTCTTGGCGAAGCACCCTGCAGGAAGATCCAGACATAGATCCAGAAACCAGACTCCAGAACCAAGCTCTAGTACCAAACTCTAGAACCTTGAAGCAGAGAGGCCTAACCCACAAGCTGAACCTTTCTCAGCAGGCCTTCAGAATCTTTTGCAACCTGATTCTAACCCCTAAACTTCCACAGGGCCTAACCAAACCATTCAACAGCCGGGCTTTGTTGTTTTGCTATTCTAGCCAAGAACCTTGCTAGAACCCAAGATACAGATCAGTCCAGCAGAGCTGTAACACAGAACCCGTCAGATCCAGTCCAAGAGGCTGCGCAGACCAGAGTGCCTGAGACCTGTCCGGTGGCGAGAGAATCCCAGCCAAACCCTTGACCAGATCTTTGACGGGGCCCACTCCCTTCCAAAGCCATAGGAGTGAGTATCTAGTCTAGAACTGTCCATAACCAATCTTTTAGCTTAAAGTAATACGATTCAATCCATTTCAATCTGTCCAGAACTGCATTACAGAACCTCTGTTGTCTATCCTTAATTCTTATCTCCTCTACATAATTCTTGATAATTGTAGCAATAATCATCTTTGCGCTGATATTTTCTGAAGAGGGACAAGTGTTTTCATGGACAGAGATCAGAGCGGAGGCGCCGCTGTTCTGGTGGCTGCCCGTTGTGTGTCTTGTTTCTTCGTAGCTCCTTAGTATAAGCCTACCCTTATTGGTAAATCGTTAAAGCGCATCTTGCATTTTGAAATCTTGGCTCTGTTTCTGGAAAATCTACCTTCACAAAAACCTCTGTAACTTTGGAACCGCACGTCCTAGAACCGAAATTTAACTGTCTTATAGCTTTTCCGCAATCGCGTTTCCCACACGCGGAAAAGTTGCCGCGAATTGCATTCTGGTTAAATTTCACCACATGTCAGAATAGCTTTTTCTTGTGTGGAACTGCTGAATTTCGTTTTCAGTCTGATAATCATTCATAAATCATTGCTAGCGTTGACCTGAACCAATTCAAAGTAACTCTCACTTATCCTGAATCTCCTTTAGTGAATTAAAGCCATTTAGCATTTTTCCCATTCATTGGAAACCACATTTAAAAGTGATTGACCTGTTTTAAAATCATACCTGCTCTCTCTAAGCTTGCTGGGGGGAACTGGATTGAACTGTATTATTGATTGTATTCCTGAAACCTGTGTGCCCTCATTTCCATCTCTTCACATTGCATAGTGGGGGGGCGTGAGTAGTCACAGGGGAAAGAGTGATCATACTGTCTTTTGTTTGAAATCATATCAAGTTTATTTCTGTGTTGCATTCTTTCCCTTCATTGCATTTCCTTGAATCATACAAAGTATTCTCTGCTACCTTATTCTTTCTATTCCTACTCCTAACTGAATAAAGAGATTGTTGATATTGTAATATTACCCATTGCTGATCACTGTACAAATTCATAAGTGTGCTATTCAGATATTATTCATATTCATAAAAGTGTGATATATATAGTTCAATTCTTAAAATAAACATTTTAATTTGCAAAACAAACCTACTTCTTGGCTCAGTGAGGTCGGGGAGATCCAAAGAGAGGGGCGTTATATAAGGGTTCATCATCCAGATTTAAAGAACTTTTGATATAAAAATATATAAATAAGGGTTTCCATTGGGCATCCCAGACTAGGCATTGACTTAGTTGGAATGCTGGATTGAAGTCACTTACACTCTCACATAGGTATAAAGAAATCTACTTACGATCGTGCTCTCCATACCTCAACTAGCGAATTCCCTGAGAGACGCGAGTATACCTCGCTTCGTTCTGTTGCTTGGCAACGCTTCTGCGTTGCTTCTATATATAAGCTTCAGAGAGTTTGCGTGGTGTTACAGTTCCGCCATCCTGGGTGTGGGTGTGCTTGGGTTCATTGTTGAACTACACTGCTCTAATGCCTTTTAAGGCAAACTTAAAGTTATATGCATGACCTATTTGTGCCGCCAGGTTAAGTGTGCGTTTTAATTAGTGGATCATTTGTAACTGTTATATTTCCTTATTACAACCTGAGCATTCACTCCTGATTTTCAGTTATACGTCATAGTAAGCTGATGAAAAATGCCTTAAAATCTGCAACATGTCAAGTTGAGATTGTTTAGAGCCTTACATAGAACTCTGAAACGACAATCAGTTGTCAACTTTGCACCTTCATTAGGTACTCAAGGATGCCTTTCAATCTGCAACCTGCCACTTCCTGACTATTTACCTACACTTTGTTCCCCTGTACAATTAGTGTGACCCACTAGACCTTTCTGGTCTGAGGTTAGATGTTGATATAACTAACAGCTTTTCTAGTGTGTACCATTCATTATTCAATATTCATTTGCAGTATTTACCATACAATAGATTCAGAAAATACAGTTCGTCATATTTACATAAAATAATGGAAATCCATAATGTGCATATCGTTCTTCAAATACCTGATCAACATATAGCCATTTAAATCATCTTCAAAGTTCAAATATCATGGATGTGTTGGTAATACAATCACTTTCCGTTACGGATCAGTTCATATGTAGATCTGAAATAGAATTTCACCACTCATTCATAGGTAGCAATTAAGGTGTCAATCCAGGTTCATCCCTCTCGGATGCATAGTGTCAAGTTTGTCAACCGAGTACATTTCTCTTTGTTGTAACAATTTCTGTAGATTCCCATACCGCCTTGGTAAGCAGACCTGCTCTAGGATTATGAATTGTATTTGCGCTACTGTGTATTTCAGTTCTTTAAAGTGCTGTGTGACCGGTGATTTTGGGGTTGCTTGGCGGATGTTAGTTTTATGCTCGGCCCATCTGATTTTGGCTTTTCTTTCAGTTAGTCCAAGATAGAATAGTCCACAAGGGCACTTAATGCCATAAATTACATTCTTGGTGTCACAAGTTGAGGTGCATCTTAATGGAATTTGATAGCCTCTGTGCGGATGATTGACATAATTGCCTTTGATTACATTGTGACAGCAATTGCAATTGTTCCACGGAATAATACCTTTAAATACCTTTGATAAAGTTCTTTTATGACTAAAGTCTGACTTAATCAGATGGTCACGTACTGACCTAGTTTTGTTGTAGGCAAATATCTGGCCACTTTTTGTGAGTAAGTGGTGACATATACTAGGTAGTTGGCGGTCTTCTTTGTGCTGGGTTTTGAGGCATCTGTCCTAGAAGTGTTTTTCACCTTATCAGTATGTTTTCGTACTGTCTCCTGGTCATAGCCTCTCACCTGGAATTTCTTTGCAAGGTCCTTCGGTTTGTTATCAAATTCACTTCTTTCAGATATGATTCTCCTGTTTCTCATTAATTGGCTCAGGGGAATGCTCTCAATCGTTTTTTTAGGATGAAAACTGGATGCCAGAAGTAAGCTGTTTCTGTCTGTTGGTTTTGTGTAGACGATTGTCTCAAGTTTGTTTTGCTTTAGGTAAACTGGCACATCCAAACATTCTAAAAATGGTCTGCTCCATTTGTTAGTGAATTTTATTCTGGGTGCAAGAGTGTTCATGAATTGAAAGAATTCTTCCAGCTCTTCTTCACTTCCTGTCCATATTCCAAACAGATCATCAATGAATCTGACCAAACATTTTAGTTTTTTTCTGCCTTCGGGTGTTGTGGATCACTTGAGTTTCTTCAAGGAAGGCCATGTATATGTTAGCATAACTTGGGGCCATGGCGGCCCCAATTGAGGTCCCGGAGATTCGAACAAAATAACGATTTTCAAACATAAAGAAGTTATTGTTCAATAAAATTGTCAGTAACTTCATACTGAATAGGTGTTCTCCCTTCACAGGTTCTTCAGTAATCAATAGTGTCCATTCCATTGCTTCTAGGCCAGCTTGATGAGTTATGTTTGTATATAAACTCATCACATTCCATTGTGAATAGTATATCTGTCTGTTAAACAAAGGCAATAGTATCCAGCTTCATCAAAAAGTGATTTGTATCTTTGATGTAAGTTGTGGCTTTGTGTGTCAGGGTTTGGGTAATTCTATCAATGTACTGTGCTAATGGTTCTAATAGGCTATTGGTCAGCGCTATAATAGGGCGACCAGGAGGGTCTTGTAGATTCTTATGGATCTTGGGTAAAACGTAGATCACTGGCATAATTGGATACAAATTTGTGAGGAAAGGGTTGTTCTTGTGCGTGATTAACTAATCTGATTCAGCCTCATCCAATGTATTCTTAATAATCCCTCATATCTGTTCTGTAGGGTCATGGTAGAAGTGTACAAAAAAGTAGTGGAACAGTGACCTGGGCGGGAGCAACGTGCAACACATTTTTGATCTTTGCTTTTTGAAACATGTATGTGATAGTGATTTAGCAAGAAATGTATTGGAGTGAGTACTGGAAGTTGGAGCATGTTTTCATTGGTCATAATACTCACACTAACAAAAGAGTCTGTAAATTGCAAGACATATGTTCCAATTTGGACATCTTTTGAACAGTATGTGAGGCAGGCTGTTTCTGCATTTAGTCTTGTGCAAAGTCTTCAGCAGCAGATCTGGGAGTTTTCTGGGTCAGCCCTTGTCCTCGGGACAGTAAAGGCTCCTATGCTGGTGCCGGGAGCTATTCTTTTACTTGGGGCGCTTGCCAGCATGTGGGTGTCTTGAAGAGCTTAACAGTAGCAATGATGTAGAAGAGCACACCTCAGATAATTAGGACTTTATCAATACATTTCGGGTATTACACATAAATTACCTAATGTATTTAGGTGCTGCCAGAGTGAGATTCTGGGCTACAGAATCGAGTATACAAGGAAAGGTTGAGGGATCACTTACACATAAGTGACCTATGCTCTGTGCACACTTTTGTGTAGATGCAAAAGTAAATGTTATAGTTATTTAGGGTTTTTAAACACTTTTAATGCAACGTTTTGAAGGCATTAATATTTCATGGCATAGTTTCGTACCAAAAAACATAAATTATTCAACATTTTCAGTATTAATTCATACATAACAGTATATCCAAATTAAACCATATAGTTGAAAAAATACTTTTTTTCATGTACGTCACAATTTAAATAACGTTTTTTTCACGTTTTCATTTCTCATGGGTACATTTCCTATTGGTGTTTGAGAGAAACTTATAGTCCGTGTGTTGAACTTATAATTGACTGATGAGTCAGTAGTCCTTTGTTTTTGAGGTTTCTCTAATGCACTACGCGTTTCGGGTATATGGAACCCTTCATCAGGTGCGGATCTGTACCTTTTTACAACAATTTTTCAATTTCTGCAATTTAAAAAGAACATTTGCAATTCAGTTCACTAATAATTAGATTCTTGCAATTAGTGTTTTTTTATCAATTTTCAGTTCTTAACCTAAAGTACCTCAAAGTTCTGAAGACTTTCGTTTCTTCAAAGAGAACGTAGTCATGTCCATGCCTCTGGCTATGCAACATCTTCCAGGTGTATGGATAGGACACAGCAGCTCCTTTACACTGTAAAAATAGAGACCCAGCCTTCAGTGTTTGTAGACAAAGCTCCATGTGATTCATAACGTTATCATAGACTGAATGGTTTTTAAAGCTCAACAGGTTTAACGCTATTTCTGTAAGAATTTCATATTTAGACTTGTAGCATTGGGTTTGTTTAAAAGTTGCTCCAAGTGATCATTTAATTCAGGCCAACCTCTGATGCTTTGGTTAAAAAGATTAACCACTGTTCTCTAAAGAACCATTTTCTTGCATCTGCTGCTCTATTGTGGGATTTCGCCTGCTGCCATAAAATGGTCCATTTAGAATGTTCCATTGCCAAAAAATGGGGGACAAGAGGGGCCGTCAGAACTTTATTTTTAATGCAGCTGCGATGCTCACTAATTCGCTGCTTTGCCTTACGTTCGGTCAAACCGATATAAATTACTGATATACATTTTCAAACAAGGACACCAGATGGCATACACGCATGCAGTGATGCAGCCAGCCTCAAAATGTTGGTAGCTTGTCATCACAGGGTACATTGATATTGCCTGGGCAGGCTTTTGTCCTCTGCCACTGTATGTTTGCTGCTGATGCTGCCATGGTAAGGAATGTTTAAATGTAAATAGTCTGCACTTCCAGGTGAGAAATCTGACATGGTCTTGGTAGCACCCCTTTCACATCGGAGGCCAGTAATGAGACTGACATTTCTCGGACATCAAGGCAGAGTACTGCCTTCTTCCTGCAACCTCCTCAACGTGGGAGGCTTAAGCCCTCCCAAACCAGGGCCTGGCGCCACCCTATTTAAGTGAAAAGGCAGCGCCTTCAAAAGCGTTTGTTCCGCCGGGGCGCTACCAGAGCTAAAGGCCGCCGTGGGGCTCATTATGCCCACTTGTTTGTTGCAGCCTTGGTCTCCTGAGGCTGCGTTGCTTCCAGGCCTTTGAGCGAGAACTTCTGGCACGCCCATCTGGCGTTCCTTCCAGATGCATCTGCCTCCCTGTGACGCAGCCTCCTATTAAGTAATGCTTGCTTGCTTACAAATGTGCACAGCCCCTGCCATAAAACCGCGAAGCTGCTCTGTATCACAGCACAAACATTCCTCAAAGGCACTGATTGCATAATTCTGGGACTGGAAACATCAAGAAGAGGAAACAGGAAATACACATGCTTCCCTTTGGGGATATGCATCATGCATTAACTCTCCTTCATTGCAACGCCTTGTCATTTCACTGTTAGGATTCTAGGAACTCGGCATCTTCCATGTCAAGGGATTATTTTTCTGCAGTCACCCTTCTGCTGGCATGCAAACCACTCATTCCCTTCTGTCTTCCCTCTTCACTGGAGAATTCATTAATGGTGTGCATTTCCTCTCCACAGCACAATAGCAAGAGTACAACTAAAGAAAATAACTTGCCAATGAGCAGAGGAGGAATGTGACAGGTGGACAGTGATGAAAAGGGAAATTATTAACTAATGGATCCCACCAGTGACGGCAGAGAAGAGGTGGTGGGGGGGCCTACCCAGAACGGCGTGTGTAGTCCTCAATTTCTACAGGACGCTATTTTTCTCACCATATGCAACAACAAATATGCCTTACGTTGAATGTTCTTAAACAAAGCGCCTTTTACCACACAGAATCCCACTGTGGTGGTAAACCTACCAAACAAAGACTTATGTTACCACACACTATAATAATAATGTTACTACATGTACACTACAGTTTTCGAACCATTAACACTGAAATAGTCTATTATTTAACATAGATGCTTGCACAGGTGTTCAGGAGTTTTTAATTTTTAGTATGCGATACATAAGCATGAACAAGCAAACAATTGAGTATCGTTGAGTGGAGGACAGTCGCTGTTTTACACATCCTAGTCTCCCTTATCCCTCCCCTCCACCGCCCGCCCCCGGCTTCTGAATTTACTAAGTTATCTGGTGACCTCTCCAGAGCTGTGGCTGCGATGCCCCTCATCAATGGCACCATAACATTGCAGAAAAACAGAATAATAATGTTTGCCTTTTTAGGCCACCGTACGCAGTACCTATACCGTGGCCATCAGCAATTATTCTGTGCTTTCCAACAATGCTATGCGTTATGTGTTAAGTACAGCATTTCCTGCTATTTCACACTCGACCTACCTTTCTTAAGCACCTTTCCCAAAGTTCTGGGTTTAGGATCCGGCATTGCCATGTCAAACCTAAACAGGCCGCTGGTTAGCTTCCTTGGATCCTTTGGTGGTAGCAATGGCCGAGTACACAAGGCTTCCTCTCATCTGGCCAAAGGGTAGCTAAGGATACAGGGTAACACAATATTACTTTGAATTAAAAAAAAGTCCATTCTGAGGAATATTGATATTTACCTTATATCTTGTAAAAGGTAGTTAGGAATGTTCAGTTAATCTCCAAAAGGAATTATATTTACTTTTTTCGTTCTCAGACAAGGACAACCTCCAGCATTTGCGGTGAAGGTGGCTTTGGAGTAATACTACAAGCCCAGCTGTTGGGGAGAAGCTGGACCCCCACCAGGGCAGTGGGAGCCAGCAGCCATACCCTCACCATCTATGGGAGACCCCAACACCTCCCATATGGCCCCCAGAAATGCAACAGAGTCCCAAGCAGGCAGCAGCATGTTCCAAACTGCGTTTATTTCTGGGCAGCAAAAAAGAAAAAAAACACACAGAGCATCGTGCACATCGCGAGTTCAGGCGCTGTCTCCCCGGGGGCTGGCTTGCAAGCCAGCTTTGTAATCACACTGCAGGCTGACCTCACAGAATTGGATCAGCTCCCAGAAACCTATCTCCTCCTGCTATTGGCTGCTAAGTGATAGGTTAACTATGTAGCCCTTATAGAGAACTTGACAATTGGATATTAACCTTTTGCGTCAGTGGGTTGATTTAGCTGTGCCAGACCCCACAACCTAATTCTAACTTGTTGCAATATGACCTTGTTCCCATAACTTTTTAGCTGAAGAAAGCAGTTTGCACCTGGGCTCTGGGCGCAGATTGGCTGGGCTGCGCCATTCTTGTTACAATTTATGTTTCAAATGTTGTGCGAGTCCTTGAGAAAATGTCTTTCTTTCCCAGAAAGAAAAAAAAAGCACACTGGGTTGCCGTGATTTATTCGCATTTGTGGCAGTCTTATCTTGAATGTGTGGCCTTGGCAGTTCGGGGGTTTTGCTGAAGGCTTCTGCAGCCAGTGTTCAGTGAGGGAAATGAACTTGGCTGTAATTTTCCTGAAACATGGCTTTACACTGTGCAATTAGACCATGTTAATTCATATAGGCATTTACAAGCCTTTAAACAGGGATTTTTATGTTTGTAGATTCTGATATTGCAGCATTGATTCTAATGTAGCATGGAAGTTGCACTGTTGGTGAAGTGGGTGTGTTTCAGCATATTTGTCACCCATGGGTGCGCTGGGGCCTGGTTCAAATGATAAGTGCGCTCCTTGTTCTTCCTGCTGTTCTTCTATATATGCGCTTGGGGTGAGGAGGCATGGGTTTGGTCTCGATTTTCCCTCTTCAGTCCCCCCTCTGGTCGACTTTGTCGACCACACCACCAAGCAACATTCACCTCCTTCCGGTCTGCATATCTTTGTCAATTCCTTGAAGTGTCCATAATTTTCTGCATTGTTGTTGATGAACAGTACATATAGGAGTGTTCTCCTTCTGTGTTCCACCACACTCACTTCCCTTCGTACTTCCTCTGATCACAGGGAGTGGCCACCTTTATTACTGCTGGAACCATGTTGCACACCGCTATCTTAGTCCGGCTCTTCTTTTCACCATGTCTCTTATTTGCATTCCGATGTCTTCTTCTGTTGTTCTCTTACACCTTGCAATGTATCTCTATCTTGCACAATGATGCTGTGCTCGGTACTAGTCCTTCCGTTATCACCTTCAATCAACCAGGCAGTCATGATGTCATCCATTACCATGCAAGCACTAGCTAGTTCTTTGCTTTCTCTTTTCAGATGCATTTTTTGCTGATCATTCTTTAGTATGCTGGTACTGCACCCAATCATTCTTCTGTCTCGCTCGAGAAGTAATTCCCCCCTCTTTTTACTCCTCTGTCTGTTTCTCTTCTTCCGTTGTTTTCCATCTTGGTCAATGTGTCACTCTTCACATCTTCCTTGGTCATCACCAACAAGGGCATGCTGATGCACACCAATGAACACTCTCCTCCCCAATTCAGTGGTAGTTTCTCTTGATCTTTGGATGCATGTGCTCAATAGTAGTCCATAAGCAGTGATGTTCCTGCTCTCATCTCGCAACTTCTCTCAACCTTCTCGCATCCAGAATGATTGTCCACTTCTTGTCACTGTTGTGCTGGTAACATAATGTTGGTACCTTAACAGTATACGTCCTTCTTCAGTGACCATCTTTGCTCTTTTCTCTCACTCCGTTAGGCACTTATCATATTTTTTGTCTTTTATTTTATTTTTTTCTTCTCTCTTTTTGTTTTTCTTTCTTCTTTCATTATTTATTTATTTATTTATTTATTTATTTATTTATTTATTTGTTTATTTTTTTAATCAATCTCAATGTTGCTGTCTTCCCTTGCAATCTTCTTCGCACATTGTCATACATGGGCGTCGTTATCTGCTGTAGTAATTTCTGTTGTAATCAATTCTCTTCCGGCATATGTTAAAGAACAGTCAGGACAGCTCTCCCCAGTGGTGTCCCTACCTATTTTGAACATGTGTGCATGTTGTTGGTCACTTCTGCTATGTGTGTTATGTGTATGTTTTACTCCCTTTGTGTCTGCCCTTAACTCTCCTTACTTTAGCAGCAGCTTTTCCTTACCCACTGACGCCGTAACTCTTCCTGCTTAGGTTAGGGAATGTTAGCAGGGGATACAGCGGTAATGCTCACTATTACATATAATTTTCAAAGTACCACCCCCATTATTTCGTTCATCATTAATAGTCCCATTGTGACGGTAAAAGTCCTTATTTGCGTGCCCATAACCACTTACGCTGCTGGGTCCTTGCAGCTGATGAGATGATAAAGTTGCCCGCCTGAAAATCGCAAGAAAGGCGTTAATACGTTAGTACTTGTTAGTAACCTCAAGCTCCGCGAACTAAACAATCACTAAGGGCAAAAATCAAACCTCCCCCTGGACATTTCGTGTTTTCAAAATTTTTCAATATGGGTAGGGAAAATCTTGGGCTGTTTATTCAATGGAAGCAAGGAAATATACTTCAGGGAAACATGCTCTAAGGGGTCTGAGGTTCTTGATAGGGTGGGCAATTGAGTGGGGAATGCTTCACGATGTTTTAATCAGTAGGCCTCACAATTTCTAATGGAAGATAACATTAAGGAAATTTCCTACACATTTCTAACAGCATACATACGCAACAACCTGGATGTGCGGGGAAAAGAGAAAGAACAAAACAGTGTTACACCTGTAGGTGCACAAAATGTAATATGAACCTCAATTAAACTTTGGGAATGCATGTGTCAGTCCCTATTCTAGTTGCTAGTGTGCGTTGGACCATAGGATGGCCATGTTTCTCTAACTCGGGAGTGTTTGTGCTATTTTGCAGTTCATGAAAATCTCTTGCGTTGGCCCTGTTGATCGTTGCTCCCTCGTTGCCAGGGTGGCCACCGCTTTGTAGGGCTTGACGCCTTACACTTCTAACAAAGTCTGTCAGGAGGGGAAAATGTCCCACTGTAGTCCATAGCCATTGGGTGTTGGTTGTCCGTTGTCTTCAGGCCTGCCCTGGGTCCTTTATATCTGGCGAGAAATGAAATGGAAGCGCTTGAGACCTGAGAATTTACATATTCTTCAATTTCTTGACCTAACCTCTCTGCACTACTCTCACACTATTCAGTGTCCTAGTGGGAGGAGCCAATGGTACACCTATGCACCATCCTGTCACCACCTGGTGGCGTTCAATGGTGGTCTGACTGTAAATTGTTACACAATTCGAAATGTACCCAGAAAATGGGTAGGCACTTAATTTATGTGAAGATACTCATTGCACACTCGGATCATATATACGCAATTTAGGTGCTAGTGTACAAATGGGCCTTTGGATCTTTATATTTACTGTGCTTTTGTTGTAAGCTATTTATAGTGCGTGTCAGGCACTGACAAGCTAAATAGGGAAACATCAGGGTGGTAAATTTGTCATATAGGGTGGCTGTGTTTCTAAATTAAGTGCACCATGTTACTTAGTTAAGATAATCGCAGGGTTTTTAAATCTTTTTTTTTTTTTCTATGGCTCCTCTCTCACTTCTCAGGGCGTGCCTCGCAGTGAACTGCAGGCACTTTAAGCTGGTACTAATGAAATCCGCTACCAATTATTCGCTACCTGTCTCTCCCCCCTCTTTGTATTTATTTATTTATTTATTTATTTATTTATTTATTTATTTATTTCCTCTTTTCTTTCAAACCCAACCCTCACAATTTACTCCCATTCTCTCTATCCCACCCCATGTCCACTTTTTAAACCCTACCTACTCTGTTAATTACTCATTTAGTCTAGTATTTTATTACTCCACTACTGTAATTACTGTTACATTTAAACAATATATTTTCCCCCCAATATCTGCTCTCAAATTTTAATACAACCATCATTCTCCAGTTCGTGCAGCAATGACCTCTTTCCCTATGTGTGTTGGCTAATGCATTTGTGCCAGTGCTGTTTTCAAAAGCGCTAGTGGCATTACCACTTGCACTGTCATTTTGTCGCCAAATAAATTCTGTTGGGAACATGGATCATCCACCCCTTACCCCTATTTCTCTCCTCCTGTGGTGAACTGTCAATGAAATGTAGGCCTCCCCCCTCAAGTGCACCATCTTCCACCTTGTGTGTCTCATTTAATTGTTCTGTGTTAATCGTGTATTCATGAGCCCAGTCTCCTCACTGAAAGATGTGTGCTCAAAATGTAGCTAAATGTACTCTCTTGTGATGCGCTATCATTATGCACCCCCCTCTGTACCGTGCACCCCCATTATGCTTAAACAATCTTCCTTACTTTCAACATGTGTATGTCTGGTGTTTAACAAGTTATGGATTTCTCTGTTAATAAGGTGGTCATATCCACATCGCTCATGATGTCACAAATGTCTCTTCCCTAATGCATGGCCTAGTCGCCCCACTGTCACCCAGAAAAGAAAATGTTTTGATACCTATCACCACCCCTATGCAATTGTCCTCTGCATTATTGAGTGTGCGTGAGTGTGTGTGTTGGCGCGCGTCTCGCCCGCTCTGTCGGGGAGGTGGAGCATGAGTGTGTGTGGCAGAGTGAGTCAAATCAAGTTTGTCTTGGGCTGTGCTATTAGCGGTATAATGTCAATCTATGTCCTTTGAAAGGTTTGTTGCCCATCAGGAAGACCCCACCCAGTCATGTAACCGGTACCATTGCTATTGTGTCAGTGTTCTGTATGGATGCTGGCTGCTGTGCAGTGCCCCTGTGTTGTGATTCTAGTCAGTCCTGGGGTAGTGGTGCTGTCATTTGTTGTGTCTGTACATGTAGTGGTGACAGTACCTGCGTTGGTGCTTGTGGTGTCTGCTGAAATGATCCCATCCTGCCCCATGTATCCTCCCCACATGGGCGGTGCATATTGTGGTGATTGTTGACACTGCTATTGTGATTCTTGTGCGTGTGTGTTGAGGCTGTTTTTAACTGCCCCTCCCATTGCATACTTTAATAATTTATTTTGTGCCTACTTGTCCTCATCTGCCTTTCTCTGCCCCTGTGTCATCAAATATTACACTCCCGGAGGTTCAGAAGGGTGAGTCCCCTCTTCCCTCTGCTCGCGCTGGTTCAGCATCAGCTGACCCCTCGCATCTTCCCTTTCCTTCGTGCACACAGTTCAACTGTAGCCATGTGCTTTTAAAGCTATTCCCGTGTAAGTGCTGTGTATGTGTGTCCTTAGCGATTGCTGCACGCTTCTGGAGAAGCCGCCTATGAGCAGCCATGGTCTTTTTTAATTTACCTTCAGTACTTTTGAATCTTTGCACACTATGTTTTACTGACTTATTTCGGCATGGGAGCTGTGTGGTACACAACAGGTGAAGGGGAGTCATTTCTGTATTGTGTGATACATTTTACCTCTATTCAATTTGAAAATATCGATAGTCCGCTGTTCAGGGAGCAAAAGTTAGAAGATAATTGAACATTTTTCAACTTCTGTGAGCCTTCTTGGCTCCGCACCTTAGCCAGTGCACTCCACGTGCAGCCCATCTTCACCAAACCATTGCCTTCTCCGGCACACCCCCACAATCTTGCGCATGTGTCTTCCACACACCGCCTCTGGGTCACCTATTCTCCAAATCCAAAACCACACCACTATCTCCTCACCATCAAAACTCTGTGTCCTATGCATCAATCTGAAGGTGACGTCACCAAACTAAAAACACAGTGCAAATGAAAAGACAAATGTGCATACACACAACAATATCCCATTTCTCCCAACCCCGCAAAAATCCCAAAATAAAACCCCACAATCCCCACAGCTGTCTTCCTGTCTCAACTGGAACAAGGTAAACCACAATAAAAACTCTTATAATTGGACTGCACACGCTGCTTCGCCTAACGTGTGATACGCTCCTCACCAGGGGACCTTAACCAGCCAACTATCATCCAATCACTGAACTAAAGCGCTCAATTAGCAGGGAACCTCATCTACTCATTGATCTATAACGTCAATTCATAGGAAATCCAGACCCCGTACATGAAATCACCATCCAGACCAATCAGCGCGGCACTCCTGTTATATATGTAGGGAGTCACTACCCCACCCAATAGGCTCAAAAACACAAGAAGGGACCACTGCCACCGCCCCAGTCCCAACTACAATTCACGTGCCGATCACCACCAATGCGCTGAATTTTGCGACAATGTACAATCACCCACCACCCAATTTACAATCCCACCCTCAGTTTCTACCCAAACAAAAGAACTTAACATTTCTGCAACATACTGATCAACAATGCATCATAATACTTTAAACATTTCCCCCCCTCAAAGCCCATGTTGCTAGTTGACTTACATTTTCCTATGCTGCACTGGCAGTTGCTCCGCTGCTGGACACCCCCTCAATGAGCTTCACCGGACCCCTTCTCCTGCAGGGCTCTCACCTGCCCTCAAGTGGGGTATTTTCAAGTGGCCCCCGAAGCCTTTAGCCGGTTACGCGTTTTCCGGTGGTCTTCAGGTGCAGGCGAGGGTCCCACAGCTTCCTTGAGTCGGCGGCAGGGAGTTCAGTTCAACGCAGGGCTTGCGCAGGCAGTGCTCATTCACCCATGTTACAATGAGCAATGAGCCTCACAGAGGGCACCAACTTGTTGGGGAGAAGCTGGACCCCCACCAGGGCAGTGGGGGCCAGCAGCCATACCCTCACCACCTATGGGAGACCCCAACACCTCCCATATGGCCCCCAGAAATGCAACAGAGTCCCAAGCAGGCAGCAGCATGTTCCAAACTGCGTTTATTTCTGGGCAGCAAAAAAGAAAAAAAACACACAGAGCATTGTGCACATCGCGAGTTCAGGCGCCGTCTCCCCGGGGGCTGGCTTGCAAGCCAGCTTTGTAATCACACTGCAGGCTGACCTCACAGAATTGGATCAGCTCCCAGAAACCTATCTCCTCCTGCTATTGGCTGCTAAGTGATAGGTTACCTATGTAGCCCTTATAGAGAACTTGACAATTGGATATTAACCTTTTGCGTCAGTGGGTTGATTTAGCTGTGCCAGCCCCCATTACCTAATTCTAACTTGTTGCAATATGACCTTGTTCCCATAACTTTTTAGCTGAAGAAAGCAGTTTGCACCTGGGCTCTGGGCGCAGATTGGCTGGGCTGCGCCATTCTTGTTACAATTTATGTTTCAAATGTTGTGCGAGTCCTTGAGAAAATGTCTTTCTTTCCCAGAAAGAAAAAAAAAAGCACACTGGGTTGCCGTGATTTATTCGCATTTGTGGCAGTCTTATCTTGAATGTGTGGCCTTGGCAGTTCGGGGGTTTTGCTGAAGGCTTCTGCAGCCAGTGTTCAGTGAGGGAAATGAACTTGGCTGTAATTTTCCTGAAACATGGCTTTACACTGTGCAATTAGACCATGTTAATTCATATAGGCATTTACAAGCCTTTAAACAGGGATTTTTATGTTTGTAGATTCTGATATTGCAGCATTGATTCTAATGTAGCATGGAAGTTGCACTGTTGGTGAAGTGGGTGTGTTTCAGCATATTTGTCACCCATGGGTGCGCTGGGGCCTGGTTCAAATGATAAGTGCGCTCCTTGTTCTTCCTGCTGTTCTTCTATATATGCGCTTGGGGTGAGGGGGCATGGGTTTGGTCTCGATTTTCCCTCTTCACAGCATTGGAGCAAATACGGGTAAATCACTCACAGGAAATAGTGGGAGAGACAGTCATGCATCTAATTGGTTAAGCTGGATGCTGGTGCCGTAAATTTCCACATGAGGCCAATATTAAAGATAGGGTCAACGGTAAATAAAGGCCATTGTCTTTACATTAGCTTGTATCGACTTTTGAAGAGGAGCCAAGTGTCCGACACAATGTGGTTGGGTAGGTCTATTACAGTTTCTATTTGCAGACAATCTGCACTCAGTTCCCAATGTGTTTGGGGGTCAGCAGCTGTGATTCACGGTGTTCCATTTGCTGACTGTGATGAAGATGCAGCAGCTAAGGGTTCTTGAATCAAAAAGGGCACCTGTAGAGATGAGGTGTTGCTGGAGAGGAGGATTTGCTGAAATGGTGGTGTGGTACAAGCTATCTGCTTTGGTGGACTGACAGTCCTGGTGGTAGAAGTTGTAAGCAAGGTCCAGCGACCACAGACAAGGTTGGAGAAGCACTCCTCAGAGTGCCGATGTTTCTTGAAGCTCTTTGTAATTATTGTACTTCCGTCTATTTTTGAAGTCACAGGTCTTGGATGCTCTTTGTTGCTGGTGTTGGGAAGCGGGGACGATTGGCCCAGGTGTATGCAGTAGGAGCTCAGGAAGGTTACAGGAGGGAAGGAGGTGTCGTGAGGGGCCATAGTGCGGGGAGGGTGGTGTATGTCTTTGCTCTGGCATACATGGGGAGCCAAACGCCATTTTACATAGTAGCAGCCATACTGGAATCGAGGCCAAGTTTTGCGCTGAAGCCAAGGCCACAGGCCTGAGCCACACACTTAGAAAGAAAGCGTGTGCATGCAGGAATAGGGTGTAGCTTGGGCCCTGGTAAGAAAGGCCAGGGCTACAGAGAGTCATCGTATTGCCAGCATTCGTATGCCAGAAGGAATGTGCCCTGCAAGGCCACAAGGGGGTTGAGCGCTCTCTGCGAAAAGCAATCTCACGAGAAGGAGGACCCGAGCCTCCGACCTTCCTCATCCCAAGCATTCCAATGTACCAGTCAGTCTCAGACCACCGACCATAAAACTGTTAAACCCAATCGATCAGAAAAAGATCTGAAAACAGGGATCAGTTGCCTTCACCATAGGTCACGTGATTTTTGCTGCGAGGTGCCGGGAGGGATAAAACAACATCACTAAAAAGAGTGTGGGGAGCTTTGGTTGGGCACAAACGTGTCTGGAATCGAGGTGTAGTTTGTTAGAAGTCATGGCCTTGAAGTATCCGCTTAGCTCATGTCTGCAGTACCAGGTGCACAACAGGTTAGACATAGAGCCTGTATATTTTTTTTCCACACAACTGCCAATAAATTGTAGATTCATGCCTGATGATGCACAAGGTGGAACCCACGTGGAAGAAGATGGACAGAAGGGGCTGGGACCAATGTCCTCGCAACCCTTATAGAGAAGGTAGTCTCGATCAACCAGCCATGCAGATTTGTACATTATTTAATTTAAGTCACTATTCATGCTGTGTGCCTTCATAAAGTGTTGTTCATTCTGATATCAGCAGAACGTTCCATGGCAGCATAGTGCTTTGCTGGCGCATTCCTATTTTTGGGGAAATAAAGCTTTGTTCTCTTTGCAAGAGGTGTGCTGAGTCTTTTTCCCTAGTGGGTTATATTTTTCCTTGTGTGAGGGTCGAGGAGTTTCTCTACACTGGTGGGCACAATGCCCAATGCTCTTGTCTCTCTGTGCCCGTCCACACAGAAAGCAATTAGCAAGGCTACGTAAGAGCAGGAACCTGAAGAACATGCACATCGGCTTGTTCCACTGTGTCAAGTGAAGAGCATTATGGGATTAGTGTCTCTCTAGTAAAAGGAAATCCGATTTGGTTGGTCCCGGGCAGAGATTCACCATCGGAAGTGTCTTGGAAGATAGTAGGTTCAGGCAGGGCTTCTTCATATGCAGTCTTTGTGATGCTGTCTACATTTGTGTCTCTGGACTCATCCCAAAGTTCAACAAATAAATGGAGAATTCCATCCACATTTATAGGGAAAGGCAAATCCGCCAGAATACCGGCAAATGGATTTAGCAATACCGCCGCTCGGTCTGGTGGAATGTCCACCGGATTAGGAGTGGCGGTAGCCAGTGTAACCAGTGTAACTCCCCATGAAATGGGGGCTTTACTGGTATTACAGGGGCAGGTATACAGGTGGCTTTAATACCAGCGGTTTTTGCCAGTAAGGTGGCGGAATGAACTCCAACTCTTAGCTGGAGGTCATTCCGCCACCTCACCGGGAAACTCATAGTTGGCCAGTACGGTAATGTGCCGGTATACATTAATAGTGGCCCGTTATTACCACACTGTCCAACCTGCAATAAGCCCCTTAGTCTCTCATGCCATGGTGCACATGAGGCCTCTGGTGATGGATCCTGAGGTTAAAAAGTTGGGTGAAGCAATAAGAAAAAAGTGAAAAACACAGGAATGCTGCACCAGAGAGGCAAAATAGGGTTTCCTGTGTAATTTACATCTCCTTATCTTTTTGGATTTTTGTTTTTCTTGAGCTCAAACCTAGCTGGAGAGCAACAAAGCACTGAACCATGTTAGTATATGTCCTGTGGGTTTGGGAACAATACAAGATTGTACCTAGTTAAGAGACAGGGCTGAGGGGTGTGAGGTATCTGGGACACGGATGAGATGTACCTTGAATAAATTGGTCATCGGTGCCTTTCATAATTGCAGCAGTGACAGTGCTATGTGGCATGATTGTCTTCCAGATCCTAGGGCCATGGCGGCCTGGCTTATGGTGCAGCAATAACCGCCACCTGAGCCAATGCTGGAATGTTCCTGGTTTATTATTTAACAGGAAAGGGGTCACCAAGGTTTCCTGTGCCTTTCTATGAGTGGGACTCTCCAGACTTGGTTTTATGCCTAATAACCCAATCGGAGGAAGAGGATTTGCAGGCTTTTTAGCAAGATGTAATTTACTATTGGGTCCTATTGAATAATCTGAGAGCTTCATTAACTAAGGATCTTCCCGTAAATATTTTGTTGGTCAATCGTTATCTTCAACTCTACAAAAGAGTTTGCTTAATGGCATTTACTTGATCCCTTATGGAAATTTAAATCTGGATTTCTGACCCTTGTAATTCTTTGATAGTCAATAGCATGGATGGGAAGGGGGAGGGAAGTCTTCCTAATGTTCTGAGAAGGGACTCACTGGGTCCTCCACATTTTATCAAGTCGACCAGTATCCCACTCTGACACCAGATGTAAGTGTGTAGAAGGAGGAGCCTGACACCACCAGTGGCATGAGTTTGGTCACAGGCTTTTATTTATCAGAAGAAAGAGGGAACACCTAAATATCACTAATGCTTAACTGAAGATCGTTGGTTCTTGATTTTGACAAGGAGAAAATAGACTTGCAGTAACTTTGGAACACTACTTTTAGGCCAGCAGTTAGCAAAACAATGTGGAAAGAGTCTGGACTTTGAAGAAGAAAGAAGAGTATCAACCATTGTTTATGATACCCATCATCACACTAGTATATACATTCTTATCTGTTCTTTTTTCCTACATACTGCAGACTTATCCAGCCTTAATACGAAGAGGAATAAACATTATTACATTTTTGGAGGACCTTAAAAATAATAGTTTTGTCTGGAGAGTGATAATTGCATGAATACTCCAGTTTTTGATATGGAAGTGATTAAAAAGGAGATAATAAAATTGCATATTAAAGTACATATAACATGGAGAGACTTAACATTTTAGAGGTTCATTGCCATCCAGAAAGTCGATAGGTTTTCATGGAATATTTATAATATTTTCAATTGGTATTATGATTAGTATTCTTCTCCTTATTATTATGGCAATTCGAAAATGTGACAAAGGTTGCACAGATTTAGAGGGTATTAATGAAACATTTATTATTGTCCCTACTAGAGGCACAGGCAGCCTGTTTTTCCAATATACGTAGAATGATATTTTGAATTAAAGGGGATGCTGAGGAGGATCATGAAGATGTAAACACATATCTTGACAATTTGGTAAATTTATAAAAAAAAGTATGGTACCAGCACATGAAAGAGGTGGGAGAGAGATCATCAGACAAGAACGGCTATGTATGTTCCTCAATATCCATGAATTCCGCCAGAACATTTATTAAAAGAGAAATACCCGAACAAGATGCAAGCTATCTCAGTCATTTGTTTGTTTGTTTCATTTAGCAGCATGTACAACATGAGTACAATTTGAAGGAAAATGGGCAACCCTAAAATGGAGGTCGAGAAAGACATTGCCACATGAAGATGATACATAAAATGCTGCAAATGGAAAAAGACCCAGGCTGGATGAATAGGATGCTCATGTAGTCCCTTAGTGGTATGACTGGACTGGAGACCAGATAAGGATTGTCGAGCAAAAGAGAATAGAATGTGCAGGTACATGGGAGACACCAAGATTGGCAGGATGCTGGGAAAGACCTCAGTTATAAGTATATGGATGAGTGGCAAACAGCACATGATTGGAAGACAGAATATTGGCCTGTAGTGCCCACTTATTAGATGACAGCCAGTACATATAGTACAAGTGGTGAATGATGAATGTCTGAAATCATGGACCAAGTATGCGAAACTACTAACATGGGTCAAGAATAAAGCAGGACCTGTGTCCATATTACCAATGAAGAACGCCACATTGTGCTTCAGAAACACAGGATCAATTAAAGTAGGGCAAAACAAGGAATGCAAACAGATAATCGAGGTCCCAAGAATGAATAAAGGAACTGCTGTGCTGATGGACCAATATTGAGCCTGTTGATTTAGAGCTTGCATGCAGCTGCCTAGAAATCGGGGAGGAACATGATCAGTTGTGGTTATACATGTTCCAGCATTAGTGATTCCCCAAAGTGATCTCAATATTGATGAAATTCCAAAAATGAATGAACACTTGAGGACGAAGAGGTCGCTTAACCTCTATTGCAAGAAGGGAAAGCATCATTTCTCAGCAAAATCAATAGAGGACTATGACAATATTCCAGACAAGCACAAATTGTTCACAAGATAGCACTGATAATGACATCTATATTTCTGCCAGGACTCCAGACTGAAGTGAATACCAAGTGGCTGCAGATTACAAGATGGGAGCCGTTACTGTCAAGCACTGCGGGTTTGGCTACGACCTTCTGGTCGTCACTAAATTCGAGATCCCCTTCCTCCTCACCTGTGTCTTCTGAAGATGTTGTTTGCGGCTTCACTTTCCTTCTTCGACTCTGATGTTTTTTGGTGAAGAGGAAGGCGCGCCCTCAGATAGAAGCCACGCTGCCGCCTTTTCCAAATTGGCCGGCTGAGGACCCCTTCCCGAGAGCACCAACGAGAGGAAAAAGCCTGAGGCAGAAAAAAACTCTCAAATTGGTGGATCGATGCGGCAGGACGGTAGTAGTAAAATGTTGAAGTGTCCACAAGGAGGTACCAGCCTGGGAAGCTGGAGGACTGGTAAGTAGGCAGATGAGAAATGTCCAGGTCTGTGGTTCACCAAAGGAAGGGCAAACCTTAAGGATACTGGAGGTCTCAGAGTCAGAGGAAGCAGAGATATGCTGGTAATTCCACCACCGGAGGACAGGAAGGAACGGGCGGTCAGGAGAAAGCACCAGACCGGGAAAGCAAAAGGAAAAGACAAACACAATGAAAAAAGCAGCAAAGGAGCGGAGAAACTGGTAAGTGACAGAAAGCGAGGACAGGAAAGAGGACAGTAGTTAAGGATAGAGCGGGCAAGACCCCAGCGGATAGGAGAGTCAGAGAAAACAGTAAGTGACTGAAACGGGATGAAACCCGGAAGTGGAGCGGAAGGAACCGTGACCGTAGGAAAACAAAAACCCTGAGCCACAAGTCACGGGAAAAAAAGCAGGATAGAGGTGAACCAAAAGAGAAGAGATCCAAGGCTGAAAGCAGGTCAGAACAGAGGGTAAATTCCAGTGAAAGCTCAAGCAATAAACAATGGCGCGTAAACCCAGAAACAAGCAGGGTTGCAACACACCGCGGGAAACATAGGGCGTGGCTAAAAAGAAACCGAAACACCAGAAGAAAAAAAGACTAGACCCACAACCCGGAAACGTACTGAAAGAAGTGCCACATTCTAATGGCATTGCTGTTACGCTCACCTTGTATCCACAGGGACGCCACCCACCCGGGTTACTCGCTGGTATGCTTCTCAGCTTTGCCCAGATGTGGTCTGCGGTGAAGGTTCTGCCTTATGGTAGAGTTAGGTGTGCTCTCCGTCCTGCCTTCTTTGCAGGGGTGCGTTGACTTTCATGGGCGTGTGCGGTCCAGTACTTCACTGACGCCGGCCCGTTTGATATTGTTCTGGTAGGTCTTATTGCTGTTGTTTAGTTTTGTTGCTATCCTGCATACCTTTGCAACAGTTCAGCTGGCAACCCTGGTGGACTCTCCTGCCAGGTATCACCTTGGATCCCAGACCCCTACACAGTGGTTTGACAGTTCAAGGGTCCCAGAACCCTTTGTACTGGCTTCCTGGTTTTGGGTTCCCAACCACTTCACAATGGTTTTTCTCAAGACCCAGAGGTCCCTGGGCAGCCCCCATACCTTCTCTTGGTGATGCCAGTTGTCTGCCTCCTTCTCAGGTCTCTTTATGCCTTCCAACAGTTCTCCTTTGATCTTGCATGTGTTTGCCCTGTTATGCGGCTCCTCTTCTCTTCCGTTGAGCCGCACAGTGCATACTTGCTCAGCCTCTCTGTGCAACAATCTCCTGTGCCGTGACAGACTGCTGTGTCCGGATTCAGCACATTCTGTCGTCGGCAGAGAAGGTAGGGATGCCTTGACATCCCTCACCATGTCCCAGTCCACTGCTACTGGCTCAACTCACCCTGATGAGGGAAAGAACTTCCACTCACGTTGCCTCAGAGGAGGGACTGACAGCAATGTTAGTCCCTCTTCCATTTTTAAGCTGGCTGAGATTTTACCACTAGAATGCTCCACTAAATTCTCTGAGTGTTGCATAGTTTGTCCAGGAGATCCAACATAGTCAGCCCGGCTCTTCCTCATCCCCGTACTACAGGTATAGAAGGGTTGACATAAGTACATGAGGAAGCTGTCAGGATAAGAGTAAGGTAAAAAGGGGGATGTGAAAGAGGTGGATGAGTGGTGGGAATACCGCGTTGGACAATGATGTCCTTCCTGTATCCCAGAGGGGGAATCCCTCCGCATGAGCTCCTCCCACTAAGATCACCCCCCACGGGGGACGATTGGGGAGCGACCACACCTCCCTGGCCTCAGTAGAAGGGTCTCCCTCTTTGGGAGAAGAGACGATATCATAGAATTCATCAAATTTGTTACTTCCTGAAGCTATAGCCACAAGGAAATGGAAGGGGCATGACTCACATTCATTTACAGGCAGGGGTAGTGCTTTAGCTGATGATTCAGCTCGCTGGATGGCTCTTGGTTTAGCCTGTATGGCTCAGATTTACTGTGAAAATTGTGTGATATGACTAAGATATAACATCAGAACAGCAGTGCCCACAAAGCTGTATGCACGTCAAGTACCAGAAGGTCAATTTGTACATGTGCAAACAGATTTCATACAGGTCCCTGTGTGTATGACTTATGTGTACTGGTTAGCCCTTGCAAATGTGTATTGGAGCAGGTAGATGCTATCCTGCCAGTTCCTTCCCCCTCACTGCCATCATACTGGAACAGACGGAGAAAGAAAAATCGGACCCCCTGCATTGTTACTATACCGCATCGAGTGTATGAGAGACGTTATACACTCAGACAGCCATACAGAATGTACCCTTGCACTGAAAGTGTGGAAGGATGTCGCATGGAAGGAAGTCGCATGCCATGGTGTCAGAATGTTTCGATGGAAATCGTGGAGAGACGTTAAAGAGAAATTCTGACGAGGAAAAAGTTATGTCACAAAGAAGATATATGCTGAAACTGTATGAAAATATTGAGTAATGATGTAACTGAAGCACTAAGAGTAACATGAGCCTAAAGCTAAAGTAATCATGGATGTAAAAGAAGATGAAGCAACTTACTGACGAATAACTGTAAATACACAGTAACGCAAGGTAGAAAGAAAGCATATAGAAGCTTGCTATAGAAGGATATATAACGTGGCAAGGACGGCCATATCAGGAAAATGGACAACGGTTCACGTTGAATTTTACCAAGCTACCTCAGCAACCGGCCGAGGCTGCAAGAATCAGGAGACGTGGAAAAACTGCCCCATGAGCAGATCCGACAATGAGTCAAGGTTGGCCGAGAGCGAAGATGCTATTTTGAGGGATAAGCGCAGAGCACAAAGGGAGTATATGGATAAGCTCTGAAATGTGGGACATTCTTTATAGATGAAGGAAGATGAAAACATCTCTGAGAGCCAAACTATTGCTCAATTAAAAGTATACAAAGTTCATATGAGATAGTGTGAGCAAGTCTCTAGAGGCCAAGAAGCGCAACAGCGCCCTGCATAATTAAATCAAATAGTAGTAAATGGAAAGAGGAAATGGACATATTCATGGTCTTTTCACATGTGACTCAGAAGTTGAAAACAAAGATTATTCATTAGATTCTCAAATTAAGATAGTGGTGCGCTCACACTCCATTGAATGTTCCAGGACAGTGAGCAGCAACAAGTTGAACTACAAACGGAAGACTTTGTCTTGTGGCCTTCTGATGAGAGATGATGGACTAATTGGAAAAATGGGAGTAGTCTCATGGGATTCAAACACCTAAGTTTTGTTTAACATACATGCTGCTAAGGAGGCAAAGGTTAAAAGTTGGGATAGTATACAAACCAATCAGTGGGGTTGGGCAGCAACCTAACACACAATGTTGCAAGAGCCATTTGACTGTCATTCCTGTCCACGATAATCAGTACTGTATGCATTTAGAGGTAGTTCAAGGCATGCCCTAGAGACAAGGGGTAGCCAATGAAGCATAATCCTTATATGTTCTATAAGTAGATATGTTCCCTTCACCAATCCCTTCCCTCAAAAGGTTTTGTATTTTGCCACATAGAATGACATCATGGATGATGCATATTGAGGTATAAGACCTACATGTAATCAAACTTGGGTGTGAGTATGCAAGCATCAATCCGATGTCTGCAAGTTTGCCCTGCTTTATTAAACTGAGAATAAAGTAGTACTTTTCCATATTCGTTGAGTCTGTATGCTTATTTGGTTTGTGACCATTATTGTAATTCCATCTACCACCAAAGACACTTCAAGGTTCTAGAGCTCAATTTGGTAACGGTGCGGATGGTTACAGTCTAGTCGACCAAGGCCATATCCAGGCCCTTGGATGCTCGGCTGCCCCCGCCATTAGCCAGAAGACCACAGAATTTCCTGTGGAGATCGGCGCGCAGAGTCATGTGTGAAGAAGATTTGTTCAGCAGGTCCCTCTTTGATGAAATTCCTGTCCAGTCCCCACAGGTGCACTGTGGATAGAAGTCAAACTGGCCAGTTGAGTGGAAAGTCGGTGCCCAGAGGACTCAAACTGAGTCACGGATGTAAGTAGAACAATGAGCATGGCAGAAATAGGGGGAGGGATTGTGTTGTAAATAAATATGTGTAAAAAGTAACAGGTTTTTTTGGGAATATTATAAAGGGAAAAAAGATACCTCGATCAATGATCCCAAGTGGGCAGAAGGATACTTGCTTAGTTATTCAAGATTCCTGAGGCAAGGCCTGCAGAAGAGAGCCTATCAAACCCCAAACAATAGTAAAACAGGAGACGGGATACTTTTACTAAGTTAGTAAAGGAAGGTGTATGCAGTAAAACATGTGTGGGGTTATAAAACTGTTCAAATACATCTTTTGTTCTGTTTGGAATGATGAATATAAAACAATAGTAAAAAATTAAAGAGATTGGTGACATTTTTGACCAAAGAAAGGAAACAAAATATCATTGGAAAGATGTTTTAAATAAAGTGAGCAGTTAAAATATATTTCATTTGGAATTATAAACAGTGATTGATGGTGCTTGTGCCAAGTGATTGGTGTTGTATATTTGATAAAATAAAGAATCAAATAAAACAACGGGTAAGTATTGACAATCGAAACAAATCTTTCATCATGGGGAAAACACCTCTTTTACATTTATGTAGGCCACTACCCAGATACACAGCGACAATAAGGGAATAACATTCAGAATGGGTTCGAGGCACGACCAATAAGACACTCATGCCGTGGCCTCAGGAAGGGTCTCTGTCAAAATATGTATTGCAGCATATGAAGACATATTTGCATCCCACATATAAAGGAAAAAAGTTGCAGAAAAGGTTGGCCATTTTAGAACTTTGAAATTTATCAGAGTGAGAAGGAAGATCCAGTTTATAGGGAGTGGATGCTCAATCAGCATAAAGGGGAGGATAAAACGCCTTCGGCTCCCCTTTCACCTCCTGAAGAGAAGAGTGTAGACACAGAGGAGAATGAATTTTATCTCTTAATGGAATTAAAAGCAGCAGCAGGGTATATTAATCCAACGTATGCGCCCCCCTCTTGTAGCAGTGAGAATAATGCGGAAGAGCAGAGAACGCAAAGATATATCAACCTGCGATGAAAGTATAAAGCGTGATAAGAGGAAGGACAGACAATATAGATGAACAGAGATAGAGGAAGAAGCAGGGAAACAGAAAAAAATAAAGGATGAAGCTAAGCTAATAACAATAGTATAGAATTAATGGATGGGGACAAATATTGCTTAAACTTTATAATAAGGGAATTGATGGGGTTCGAGAAAAAGAGGAGATAGAGGAGAGTGGGATAAGAAAGAGAAAGAAGAAGAAAGAGCATACAAGCAAGAGAGGGATACGGAATGCACGTGAAGGGAAGAATGAAGACGATATGAAGCAAGACAAGAAAAGGAGAGGCTAGAAGAGAAGAAACAAGAAGAGGTGGAAGCCAAAGATGAATTGAGGGAGATGAGGAGAAGAGAAGAAGAAATGAACAAGAGTAGGGGATTAAAAGACAATGAAATAGAATATTTATGCCATAGGAGCATAGTGCCGATTGAGGCACAAGAACGACTGGCTGGTAGAGAAAGGGTCACAATCAAAGGCGGAGTCATGGAGATTTATCCAGGACATTTGTCCCCTAAACAATATAGTCAAGGCTGAGTTGCCTTTGGTTCCAAGCCCTGCAACAATATTATGCAACATCCCATCCGCGGGCAAGTATTTTACAGTTGTCTATTTGAAAAATGTATTTTACTCGATTCCCCTTCAATGAAGGCTCACAGGATTTGACCTCCTTTTTACTGTGAGCCACCCTCGATCTTTAACAGCGTCCTCCAGATGGACTTCGGCAATGTCCAGCTCAAAAGTGGAATAATTCAGTACGTAGATGACATTTTGGTGTGTAGTGAGACAGAAGAAAGGTTCAGAGAAGACTCAGTTAAACTCATGACCATACTATCAGATAAAGGATATAAGGTATACAAGGCAAAACTACGATATTGTCAGGAAGAAGTATTGTACATAGGACAGTTGATCCCTCATGAGGGGAGAATTCTGACACCTGAAAGAGCTGACGGAATCATGAAAAACATAGCACCAAAAACAGTGAGGGAAATGCATCAGTTTCTAGGCTTAAGCAATTATTGCAGGGCCTGGGTTTCTGATTACAGCACATGATTTCAACCACTTTTGAAAGGACTCAAAGAAGCATATGTAGATAAGAGCACACTAACATGGACAGATGAGATGACTGAAGGGTGTGAAGTATTGAAAAGAGCAATCCGTACGGCCCCTGCGTTGTGGATCCCAGATTACAATGAAGAGTTTTATTTATTCTACCATTCAAATGGAGACGTCATGACAGCAGTTATTACACAGAAGATGACATTAGGACATGGACACAAACCATTGGCATGTTATAGTGGGATTTTAGATCCAGTGATGAAGGGACACTATTCTTGTGAGCAATCTTTAGCTGATGCTGCATTTGCAATTGAAAAAGCCTCAAGTATAACGATGGAGTGCCCATAAAGTTATTCGTAGAGCATGCGCTATTTGAAATTTTTGGGAAGCCCAACAGTATATTGACTACACAAAGAGCATCAGGGTACGAGGAAATTATTTCCAACCCTGGGGTTAAAATTGTTAGATGTAAGACACTGAATCCAGCAACGTTTATTGCAGAACCAGTAGGAGAGAATGACTATGTACATGATTGCACAACGTATATCGAGAATTAGAATAAAATCCCCAAGTTAGAGACAATGCCATTGGGATGGGGGAGTTCTATTTATTGATGATTCTTCAAAAATTGACCAAACGACTGGGGAAAGGCACACAGGGTCAGAGGTAGGGAAACTGAATAGAGAAGGTTAATTCGAGGTTGCAACACGCATGAGGTTGTCTTTGGCTTATTCAGCACAGATTGCAGAATTAGTGGTGCTTGTTGAAGTGCTGCAGAGCTTTGGGGATGAGGAAGTAATGGTGTACTCTAACTCTGCATATGTGATGTCAACTGTGCACGCAGGTCTGTAACACTGGAAACGGGGGTCGTCCTCCCTGCAGACGGCACTCTATATCAACATGCAGCCCTATTGGATAGGCTTATTGAAGCACTGAGTCTCCCATTCACCCTAGCAATCATAAAAAATGCTCAGCATTCTCCAAACGAGCAAATTTAATTTCCTGCGGAAATGAAGCTGCAGACCTAGAAGCCAGAAAAGCGTCCTATTACCCACCCACATTCAATTTAAAGAAGGAAGATGTCAAACAAATGACGGGATGATTCATGTTGGTAAAGAAGGGCTTTAACATACTGTCTGTTGTTGAGTTAATTGAAATACAATGTAGAACTCCACAAGAAGAACAGGATGTATGGAAAAAGCAGGGATGTTCTCTATTCCCCACTGGTGGAATTTGGAGGCAGTATAGCACTGGAAAGCCAGTTATGCCTCTAGCATTATTGGGAGTAGCGCTGGAGCAGCTTCACTACCCAGCACACATGAATATGTCTCACCCAATCTCTTAGAACATGTGTCACTCTTCATTGTAAATTGCATAATGTCCTAGAAATGTACTGCAGGGCACACTTTGCGAACAGTTAGAAGAGCAATCCCTACACCCAATGACCCATTTCAGCATCTGCACATAGATAATGTAGATATGCTGCAGATATGCAATGGCTACAGATATATGCTGGTCATAGTATGTCCTTTTTTGGATGGGTAGAGGGAGGTCCAGGCACAGACCCTGATGCCTCGTTCGCTGCCAGGTTTCTGGTACGTGAGGTGTTCCCCAGGTTGGGGGGTGCAAAGTTTTGCGGTCTGACAATGTACCACATTTTCTAAAGGAACTTATTGAGCAGATAGTACTTCTGTTAGGTATAAAACACACATTTAGGCCTGCTTATCACCCACAGGCCAAGGTTATCTGTGAGAGATTAAACATACTCCTCAAAGAGAGGATAGCCAATATCAAGATTACTTTAAAAAATGGTTTGCTGTATTGTCTGCTCTTGCTTTGTTTGCACTGCCTCGTTCGGATCACCATCTAACCCCTCATGAGTTGGTGACTGGATACAGCATGAAAACCCCATTGACTCCTCCAACTAGGGTAAGAACTGATGCCTATAGTGTAGGTAGGGCATTAGGTGATGAGATACATGATTATTTAACAACACGGATTGCAAGTGTTTCTTTCATGTCTCAACAGATCAAAAACAGAAGCAAATGGTCAAAAAGAAGTAACAAAGAAAATCAATTGGATGAAACAGAAGATTTACTGAAACCTCTGAGCTTGTATCCATGAGACCCGGTGTTAGTGCGCGAATTCATACACACCTGGAGCACGCCCCACTTTTGAAGATTCTCATGAGGTAGAAGAAGCAAGCCACACTGCTGTTAAACTGAAGGGGTGAAGAGCGTGGCTACATCTGCACAACGTCAAACTGTACAAAGGCGAAACATCGGCCCCTTTTGAAGACATCCAAAGAGAAGCAAGAGAAATAGCAAAACAAGTACTTCCATGCATGCAGACTTGACAAATGTGTAGGAATGAGAACAAGGAGAAATAAGTGCACACAAGAATCATAGATTAGGATTTCATGTTTTTTTTAATTAACTGAAGATCGTTGGTTCTTGATTTTGACAAGGAGAAAATAGACTTGCAGTAACTTTGGAACACTACTTTTAGGCCAGCAGTTAGCAAAACAATGTGGAAAGAGTCTGGACTTTGAAGAAGAAAGAAGAGTATCAACCATTGTTTATGATACCCATCATCACACTAGTATATACATTCTTATCTGTTCTTTTTTCCTACATACTGCAGACTTATCCAGCCTTAATACGAAGAGGAATAAACATTATTACATTTTTGGAGGACCTTAAAAATAATAGTTTTGTCTGGAGAGTGATAATTGCATGAATACTCCAGTTTTTGATATGGAAGTGATTAAAAAGGAGATAATAAAATTGCATATTAAAGTACATATAACATGGAGAGACTTAACATTTTAGAGGTTCATTGCCATCCAGAAAGTCGATAGGTTTTCATGGAATATTTATGATGATTTCAATTGGTATTATGATTAGTATTTTTCTCATTATTATGGCAATTCGAAAATGTGACAAAGGTTGCACAGATTTAGAGGGTATTAATGAAACATTTATTATTGTCCCTACTAGAGGCACAGGCAGCCTGTTTTTCCAATATACGTAGAATGATATTTTGAATTAAAGGGGATGCTGAGGAGGATCATGAAGATGTAAACACATATCTTGACAATTTGGTAAATTTATAAAAAAAAGTATGGTACCAGCACATGAAAGAGGTGGGAGAGAGATCATCAGACAAGAACGGCTATGTATGTTCCTCAATATCCATGAATTCCGCCAGAACATTTATTAAAAGAGAAATACCCGAACAAGATGCAAGCTATCTCAGTCATTTGTTTGTTTGTTTCATTTAGCAGCATGTACAACATGAGTACAATTTGAAGGAAAATGGGCAACCCTAAAATGGAGGTCGAGAAAGACATTGCCACATGAAGATGATACATAAAATGCTGCAAATGGAAAAAGACCCAGGCTGGATGAATAGGATGCTCATGTAGTCCCTTAGTGGTATGACTGGACTGGAGACCAGATAAGGATTGTCGAGCAAAAGAGAATAGAATGTGCAGGTACATGGGAGACACCAAGATTGGCAGGATGCTGGGAAAGACCTCAGTTATAAGTATATGGATGAGTGGCAAACAGCACATGATTGGAAGACAGAATATTGGCCTGTAGTGCCCACTTATTAGATGACAGCCAGTACATATAGTACAAGTGGTGAATGATGAATGTCTGAAATCATGGACCAAGTATGCGAAACTACTAACATGGGTCAAGAATAAAGCAGGACCTGTGTCCATATTACCAATGAAGAACGCCACATTGTGCTTCAGAAACACAGGATCAATTAAAGTAGGACAAAACAAGGAATGCAAACAGATAATCAAGGTCCCAAGAATGAATAAAGGAACTGCTGTGCTGATGGACCAATATTGAGCCTGTTGATTTAGAGCTTGCATGCAGCTGCCTAGAAATCGGGGAGGAACATGATCAGTTGTGGTTATACATGTTCCAGCATTAGTGATTCCCCAAAGTGATCTCAATATTGATGAAATTCCAAAAATGAATGAACACTTGAGGACGAAGAGGTCGCTTAACCTCTATTGCAAGAAGGGAAAGCATCATTTCTCAGCAAAATCAATAGAGGACTATGACAATATTCCAGACAAGCACAAATTGTTCACAAGATAGCACTGATAATGACATCTATATTTCTGCCAGGACTCCAGACTGAAGTGAATACCAAGTGGCTGCAGATTACAAGATGGGAGCCGTTACTGTCAAGCACTGCGGGTTTGGCTACGACCTTCTGGTCGTCACTAAATTCGAGATCCCCTTCCTCCTCACCTGTGTCTTCTGAAGATGTTGTTTGCGGCTTCACTTTCCTTCTTCGACTCTGATGTTTTTTGGTGAAGAGGAAGGCGCGCCCTCAGATAGAAGCCACGCTGCCGCCTTTTCCAAATTGGCCGGCTGAGGACCCCTTCCCGAGAGCACCAACGAGAGGAAAAAGCCTGAGGCAGAAAAAAACTCTCAAATTGGTGGATCGATGCGGCAGGACGGTAGTAGTGAAATGTTGAAGTGTCCACAAGGAGGTACCAGCCTGGGAAGCTGGAGGACTGGTAAGTAGGCAGATGAGAAATGTCCAGGTCTGTGGTTCACCAAAGGAATGGCGAACCTTAAGGATACTGGTGGTCTCAGAGTCAGAGGAAGCAGAGATATGCTGGTAATTCCACCACCGGAGGACAGGAAGGAACGGGCGGTCAGGAGAAAGCACCAGACCGGGAAAGCAAAAGGAAAAGACAAACACAATGAAAAAAGCAGCAAAGCAGCGGAGAAACTGGTAAGTGACAGAAAGCGAGGACAGGAAAGAGGACAGTAGTTAAGGATAGAGCGGGCAAGACCCCAGCGGATAGGAGAGTCAGAGAAAACAGTAAGTGACTGAAACGGGATGAAACCCGGAAGTGGAGTGGAAGGAACCGTGACCGTAGGAAAACAAAAACCCTGAGCCACAAGTCACGGGAAAAAAAGCAGGATAGAGGTGAACCAAAAGAGAAGAGATCCAAGGCTGAAAGCAGGTCAGAACAGAGGGTAAATTCCAGTGAAAGCTCAAGCAATAAACAATGGCGCGTAAACCCAGAAACAAGCAGGGTTGCAACACACCGCGGGAAACATAGGGCGTGGCTAAAAAGAAACCGAAACACCAGAAGAAAAAAAGACTAGACCCACAACCCGGAAACGTACTGAAAGAAGTGCCACATTCTAATGGCATTGCTGTTACGCTCACCTTGTATCCACAGGGACGCCACCCACCCGGGTTACTCGCTGGTATGCTTCTCAGCTTTGCCCAGATGTGGTCTGCGGTGAAGGTTCTGCCTTATGGTAGAGTTAGGTGTGCTCTCCGTCCTGCCTTCTTTGCAGGGGTGCGTTGACTTTCATGGGCGTGTGCGGTCCAGTACTTCACTGACGCCGGCCCGTTTGATATTGTTCTGGTAGGTCTTATTGCTGTTGTTTAGTTTTGTTGCTATCCTGCATACCTTTGCAACAGTTCAGCTGGCAACCCTGGTGGACTCTCCTGCCAGGTATCACCTTGGATCCCAGACCCCTACACAGTGGTTTGACAGTTCAAGGGTCCCAGAACCCTTTGTACTGGCTTCCTGGTTTTGGGTTCTCAACCACTTCACAATGGTTTTTCTCAAGACCCAGAGGTCCCTGGGCAGCCCCCATACCTTCTCTTGGTGATGCCAGTTGTCTGCCTCCTTCTCAGGTCTTTTTATGCCTTCCAACAGTTCTCCTTTGATCTTGCATGTGTTTGCCCTGTTATGCGGCTCCTCTTCTCTTCCGTTGAGCCGCACAGTGCATACTTGCTCAGCCTCTCTGTGCAACAATCTCCTGTGCTGTGACAGACTGCTGTGTCCGGATTCAGCACTTCTGTCGTCGGCAGAGCAGGTAGGGATGCCTTGACATCCCTCACCATGTCCCAGTCCACTGCTACTGGCTCCACTCACCCTGATGAGGGAAAGAACTTCCACTCACGTTGCCTCAGAGGAGGGACTGACAGCAATGTTAGTCCCTCTTCCATTTTTAAGCTGGCTGAGATTTTACCACTAGAATGCTCCACTAAATTCTCTGAGTGTTGCATAGTTTGTCCAGGAGATCCAACATAGGCAGCCCGGCTCTTCCTCATCCCCGTACTACAGGTATAGAAGGGTTGACATAAGTACATGAGGAAGCTGTCAGGATAAGAGTAAGGTAAAAAGGGGGATGTGAAAGAGGTGGATGAGTGGTGGGAATACCGCGTTGGACAATGATGTCCTTCCTGTATCCCAGAGGGGGAATCCCTCCGCATGAGCTCCTCCCACTAAGATCACCCCCCACGGGGGACGATTGGGGAGCGACCACACCTCCCTGGCCTCAGTAGAAGGGTCTCCCTCTTTGGGAGAAGAGACGATATCATAGAATTCATCAAATTTGTTACTTCCTGAAGCTATAGCCACAAGGAAATGGAAGGGGCATGACTCACATTCATTTACAGGCAGGGGTAGTGCTTTAGCTGATGATTCAGCTCGCTGGATGGCTCTTGGTTTAGCCTGTATGGCTCAGATTTACTGTGAAAATTGTGTGATATGACTAAGATATAACATCAGAACAGCAGTGCCCACAAAGCTGTATGCACGTCAAGTACCAGAAGGTCAATTTGTACATGTGCAAACAGATTTCATACAGGTCCCTGTGTGTATGACTTATGTGTACTGGTTAGCCCTTGCAAATGTGTATTGGAGCAGGTAGATGCTATCCTGCCAGTTCCTTCCCCCTCACTGCCATCATACTGGAACAGGCGGAGAAAGAAAAATCGGACCCCCTGCATTGTTACTATACCGCATCGAGTGTATGAGAGACGTTATACACTCAGACAGCCATACAGAATTTACCCTTGCACTGAAAGTGTGGAAGGATGTCGCATGGAAGGAAGTCGCATGCCATGGTGTCAGAATGTTTCGATGGAAATCGTGGAGAGACGTTAAAGAGAAATTCTGACGAGGAAAAAGTTATGTCACAAAGAAGATATATGCTGAAACTGTATGAAAATATTGAGTAATGATGTAACTGAAGCACTAAGAGTAACATGAGCCTAAAGCTAAAGTAATCATGGATGTAAAAGAAGATGAAGCAACTTACTGACGAATAACTGTAAATACACAGTAACGCAAGGTAGAAAGAAAGCATATAGAAGCTTGCTATAGAGGGATATATAACGTGGCAAGGACGGCCATATCAGGAAAATGGACAACGGTTCATGTTGAATTTTACCAAGCTACCTCAGCAACCGGCCGAGGCTGCAAGAATCAGGAGACGTGGAAAAACTGCCCCATGAGCAGATCCGACAATGAGTCAAGGTTGGCCGAGAGCGAAGATGCTATTTTGAGGGATAAGCGCAGAGCACAAAGGGAGTATATGGATAAGCTCTGAAATGTGGGACATTCTTTATAGATGAAGGAAGATGAAAACATCTCTGAGAGCCAAACTATTGCTCAATTAAAAGTATACAAAGTTCATATGAGATAGTGTGAGCAAGTCTCTAGAGGCCAAGAAGCGCAACAGTGCCCTGCATAATTAAATCAAATAGTAGTAAATGGAAAGAGGAAATGGACATATTCATGGTCTTTTCACATGTGACTCAGAAGTTGAAAACAAAGATTATTCATTAGATTCTCAAGTTAAGATAGTGTGCGCTCACACTCCATTGAATGTTCCAGGACAGTGAGCAGCAACAAGTTGAACTACAAACGGAAGACTTTGTCTTGTGGCCTTCTGATGAGAGATGATGGACTAATTGGAAAAATGGGAGTAGTCTCATGGGATTCAAACACCTAAGTTTTGTTTAACATACATGCTGCTAAGGAGGCAAAGGTTAAAAGTTGGGATAGTATACAAACCAATCAGTGGGGTTGGGCAGCAACCTAACACACAATGTTGCAAGAGCCATTTGACTGTCATTCCTGTCCACGATAATCAGTACTGTATGCATTTAGAGGTAGTTCAAGGCATGCCCTAGAGACAAGGGGTAGCCAATGAAGCATAATCCTTATATGTTCTATAAGTAGATATGTTCCCTTCACCAATCCCTTCCCTCAAAAGGTTTTGTATTTTGCCACATAGAATGACATCATGGATGATGCATATTGAGGTATAAGACCTACATGTAATCAAACTTGGGTGTGAGTATGCAAGCATCAATCCGATGTCTGCAAGTTTGCCCTGCTTTATTAAACTGAGAATAAAGTAGTACTTTTCCATATTCGTTGAGTCTGTATGCTTATTTGGTTTGTGACCATTATTGTAATTCCATCTACCACCAAAGACACTTCAAGGTTCTAGAGCTCAATTTGGTAACGGTGCGGATGGTTACAGTCTAGTCGACCAAGGCCATATCCAGGCCCTTGGATGCTCGGCTGCCCCCGCCATTAGCCAGAAGACCATAGAATTTCCTGTGGAGATCGGCGCGCAGAGTAATGTGTGAAGAAGATTTGTTCAGCAGGTCCCTCTTTGATGAAATTCCTGTCCAGTCCCCACAGGTGCCCTGTGGATAGAAGTCAAACTGGCCAGTTGAGTGGAAAGTCGATGCCCGGAGGACTCAAACTGAGTCACGGATGTAAGTAGAACAATGAGCATGGCAGAAATAGGGGGAGGGATTGTGTTGTAAATAAATATGTGTAAAAAGTAACAGGATTTTTTGGGAATATTATAAAGGGAAAAAAGATACCTCGATCAATGATCCCAAGTGGGCAGAAGGATACTTGCTTAGTTATTCAAGATTCCTGAGGCAAGGCCTGCAGAAGAGAGCCTATCAAACCCCAAACAATAGTAAAACAGGAGACGGGATACTTTTACTAAGTTAGTAAAGGAAGGTGTATGCAGTAAAACATGTGTGGGGTTATAAAACTGTTCAAATACATCTTTTGTTCTGTTTGGAATGATGAATATAAAACAATAGTAAAAAATTAAAGAGATTGGTGACATTTTTGACCTAAGAAAGGAAACAAAATATCATTGGAAAGATGTTTTAAATAAAGTGAGCAGTTAAAATATATTTCATTTGGAATTATAAACAGTGATTGATGGTGCTTGTGCCAAGTGATTGGTGTTGTATATTTGATAAAATAAAGAATCAAATAAAACAACGGGTAAGTATTGACAATCGAAACAAATCTTTCATCATGGGGAAAACACCTCTTTTACATTTATGTAGGCCACTACCCAGATACACAGCGACAATAAGGGAATAACATTCGGAATGGGTTCGAGGCACGACCAATAAGACACTCATGCCGTGGCCTCAGGAAGGGTCTCTGTCAAAATATGTATTGCAGCATATGAAGACATATTTGCATCCCACATATAAAGGAAAAAAGTTGCAGAAAAGGTTGGCCATTTTAGAACTTTGAAATTTATCAGAGTGAGAAGGAAGATCCAGTTTATAGGGAGTGGATGCTCAATCAGCATAAAGGGGAGGCTAAAACGCCTTCGGCTCCCCTTTCACCTCCTGAAGAGAAGAGTGTAGACACAGAGGAGAATTAATTTTATCTCTTAATGGAATTAAAAGCAGCAGCAGGGTATATTAATCCAACGTATGCGCCCCCCTCTTGTAGCAGTGAGAATAATGCGGAAGAGCAGAGAACGCAAAGATATATCAACCTGCGATGAAAGTATAAAGCGTGATAAGAGGAAGGACTGACAATATAGATGAACAGAGATAGAGGAAGAAGCAGGGAAACAGAAAAAAATAAAGGATGAAGCTAAGCAAATAACAATAGTATAGAATTAATGGATGGGGACAAATATTGCTTAAACTTTATAATAAGGGAATTGATGGGGTTCAAGAAAAAGAGGAGATAGAGGAGAGTGGGATAAGAAAGAGAAAGAAGAAGAAAGAGCATACAAGCAAGAGAGGGATACAGAATGCACGTGAAGGGAAAAATGAAGAAGATATGAAGCAAGACAAGAAAAGGAGAGGCTAGAAGAGAAGAAACAAGAAGAGGTGGAAGCCAAAGATGAATTGAGGGAGATGAGGAGAAGAGAAGAAGAAATGAACAAGAGTAGGGGATTAAAAGACAATGAAATAGAATATTTATGCCATAGGAGCATAGTGCCGATTGAGGCACAAGAACGACTGGCTGTAGAGAAAGGGTTACAATCAAAGGCGGAGTCATGGAGATTTATCCAGGACATTTGTCCCCTAAACAATATAGTTAAAGCTGAGTTGCCTTTGGTTCCAAGCCCTGCAACAATATTATGCAACATCCCATCCGCGGGCAAGTATTTTAGAGTTGTCTATTTGAAAAATGTATTTTACTCGATTCCCCTTCAATGAAGGCTCACAGGATTTGACCTCCTTTTTACTGTGAGCCACCCTCGATCTTTAACAGCATCCTCCAGATGGACTTCGGCAATGTCCAGCTCAAAAGTGGAATAATTCAGTATGTAGATGACATTTTGGTGTGTAGTGAGACAGAAGAAAGGTTCAGAGAAGACTCAGTTAAACTCATGACCATACTATCAGATAAAGGATATAAGGTATACAAGGCAAAACTACGATATTGTCAGGAAGAAGTATTGTACATAGGACAGTTGATCCCTCATGAGGGGAGAATTCTGACACCTGAAAGAGCTGACGGAATCATGAAAACCATAGCACCAAAAACAGTGAGGGAAATGCAGCAGTTTCTAGGCTTAAGCAATTATTGCAGGGCCTGGGTTTCTGATTACAGCACATGATTTCAACCACTTTTGAAAGGACTCAAAGAAGCATATGTAGATAAGAGCACACTAACATGGACAGATGAGATGACTGAAGGGTGTGAAGTATTGAAAAGAGCAATCCGTACGGTCCCTGCGTTGTGGATCCCAGATTACAATGAAGAGTTTTATTTATTCTACCATTCAAATGGAGACGTCATGACAGCAGTTATTACACAGAAGATGACATTAGGACATGGACACAAACCATTGGCATGTTATAGTGGGATTTTAGATCCAGTGATGAAGGGACACTATTCTTGTGAGCAATCTTTAGCTGATGCTGCATTTGCAATTGAAAAAGCCTCAAGTATAACGATGGAGTGCCCATAAAGTTATTCGTAGAGCATGCGCTATTTGAAATTTTTGGGAAGCCCAACAGTATATTGACTACCCAAAGAGCATCAGGGTACGAGGAAATTATTTCCAACCCTGGGGTTAAAATTGTTAGATGTAAGACACTGAATCCAGCAACGTTTATTGCAGAACCAGTAGGAGAGAATGACTATGTACATGATTGCACAACGTATATCGAGAATTAGAATAAAATCCCCAAGTTAGAGACAATGCCATTGGGATGGGGGAGTTCTATTTATTGATGATTCTTCAAAAATTGACCAAACGACTGGGGAAAGGCACACAGGGTCAGAGGTAGGGAAACTGAATAGAGAAGGTTAATTCGAGGTTGCAACACGCATGAGGTTGTCTTTGGCTTATTCAGCACAGATTGCAGAATTAGTGGTGCTTGTTCAAGTGCTGCAGAGCTTTGGGGATGAGGAAGTAATGGTGTACTCTAACTCTGCATATGTGATGTCAACTGTGCACGCAGGTCTGTAACACTGGAAACGGGGGTCGTCCTCCCTGCAGATGGCACTCTAGTTCAACATGCAGCCCTATTGGATAGGCTTATTGAAGCACTGAGTCTCCCATTCACCCTAGCAATCATAAAAAATGCTCAGCATTCTCCAAACGAGCAAATTTAATTTCCTGCGGAAATGAAGCTGCAGACCTAGAAGCCAGAAAAGCGTCCTATTACCCACCCACATTCAATTTAAAGAAGGAAGATGTCAAACAAATGACGGGATGATTCATGTTGGTAAAGAAGGGCTTTAACATACTGTCTGTTGTTGAGTTAATTGAAATACAATGTAGAACTCCACAAGAAGAACAGGATGTATGGAAAAAGCAGGGATGTTCTCTATTCCCCACTGGTGGAATTTGGAGGCAGTATAGCACTGGAAAGCCAGTTATGCCTCTAGCATTATTGGGAGTAGCGCTGGAGCAGCTTCACTACCCAGCACACATGAATATGTCTCACCCAATCTCTTAGAACATGTGTCACTCTTCATTGTAAATTGCATAATGTCCTAGAAATGTACTGCAGGGCACACTTTGCGAACAGTAAGAAGAGCAATCCCTACACCCAATGACCCATTTCAGCATCTGCACATAGATAATGTAGATATGCTGCAGATATGCAATGGCTACAGATATATGCTGGTCATAGTATGTCCTTTTTTGGATGGGTAGAGGGAGGTCCAGGCACAGACCCTGATGCCTCGTTCGCTGCCAGGTTTCTGGTACGTGAGGTGTTCCCCAGGTTGGGGGGTGCAAAGTTTTGCGGTCTGACAATGTACCACATTTTCTAAAGGAACTTATTGAGCAGATAGTACTTCTGTTAGGTATAAAACACACATTTAGGCCTGCTTATCACCCACAGGCCAAGGTTATCTGTGAGAGATTAAACATACTCCTCAAAGAGAGGATAGCCAATATCAAGATTACTTTAAAAAATGGTTTGCTGTATTGTCTGCTCTTGCTTTGTTTGCACTGCCTCGTTCGGATCACCATCTAACCCCTCATGAGTTGGTGACTGGATACAGCATGAAAACCCCATTGACTCCTCCAACTAGGGTAAGAACTGATGCCTATAGTGTAGGTAGGGCATTAGGTGATGAGATACATGATTATTTAACAACACGGATTGTAAGTGTTTCTTTCATGTCTCAACAGATCAAAAACAGAAGCAAATGGTCAAAAAGAAGTAACAAAGAAAATCAATTGGATGAAACAGAAGATTTACTGAAACCTCTGAGCTTGTATCCATGAGACCCGGTGTTAGTGCGCGAATTCATACACACCTGGAGCACGCCCCACTTTTGAAGATTCTCATGAGGTAGAAGAAGCAAGCCACACTGCTGTTAAACTGAAGGGGTGAAGAGCGTGGCTACATCTGCACAACGTCAAACTGTACAAAGGCGAAACATCGGCCCCTTTTGAAGACATCCAAAGAGAAGCAAGAGAAATAGCAAAACAAGTACTTCCATGCATGCAGACTTGACAAATGTGTAGGAATGAGAACAAGGAGAAAGAAGTGCACACAAGAATCATAGATTAGGATTTCATGTTTTTTTTAATTAACTGAAGATCGTTGGTTCTTGATTTTGACAAGGAGAAAATAGACTAACTCCAAGTAACTTTGGAACACTACTTTTAGGCCAGCAGTTAGCAAAACAATGTGGAAAGAGTCTGGACTTTGAAGAAGAAAGAAGAGTATCAACCATTGTTTATGATACCCATCATCACACTAGTATATACATTCTTATCTGTTCTTTTTTCCTACATACTGCAGACTTATCCAGCCTTAATACGAAGAGGAATAAACATTATTACATTTTTGGAGGACCTTAAAAATAATAGTTTTGTCTGGAGAGTGATAATTGCATGAATACTCCAGTTTTTGATATGGAAGTGATTAAAAAGGAGATAATAAAATTGCATATTAAAGTACATATAACATGGAGAGACTTAACATTTTAGAGGTTCATTGCCATCCAGAAAGTCGATAGGTTTTCATGGAATATTTATGATGATTTCAATTGGTATTATGATTAGTATTTTTCTCCTTATTATTATGGAAATTCGAAAATGTGACAAAGGTTGCACAGATTTAGAGGGTATTAATGAAACATTTATTATTGTCCCTACTAGAGGCACAGGCAGCCTGTTTTTCCAATATACGTAGAATGATATTTTGAATTAAAGGGGATGCTGAGGAGGATCATGAAGATGTAAACACATATCTTGACAATTTGGTAAATTTATAAAAAAAAGTATGGTACCAGCACATGAAAGAGGTGGGAGAGAGATCATCAGACAAGAACGGCTATGTATGTTCCTTAATATCCATGAATTCCGCCAGAACATTTATTAAAAGAGAAATACCCGAACAAGATGCAAGCTATCTCAGTCATTTGTTTGTTTGTTTCATTTAGCAGCATGTACAAAATGAGTACAATTTGAAGGAAAATGGGCAACCCTAAAATGGAGGTCGAGAAAGACATTGCCACATGAAGATGATACATAAAATGCTGCAAATGGAAAAAGACCCAGGCTGGATGAATAGTATGCTCATGTAGTCCCTTAGTGGTATGACTGGACTGGAGACCAGATAAGGATTGTCGAGCAAAAGAGAATAGAATGTGCAGGTACATGGGAGACACCAAGATTGGCAGGATGCTGGGAAAGACCTCAGTTATAAGTATATGGATGAGTGGCAAACAGCACATGATTGGAAGACAGAATATTGGCCTGTAGTGCCCACTTATTAGATGACAGCCAGTACATATAGTACAAGTGGTGAATGATGAATGTCTGAAATCATGGACCAAGTATGCGAAACTACTAACATGGGTCAAGAATAAAGCAGGACCTGTGTCCATATTACCAATGAAGAACGCCACATTGTGCTTCAGAAACACAGGATCAATTAAAGTAGGACAAAACAAGGAATGCAAACAGATAATCAAGGTCCCAAGAATGAATAAAGGAACTGCTGTGCTGATGGACCAATATTGAGCCTGTTGATTTAGAGCTTGCATGCAGCTGCCTAGAAATCGGGGAGGAACATGATCAGTTGTGGTTATACATGTTCCAGCATTAGTGATTCCCCAAAGTGATCTCCATATTGCTGAAATTCCAAAAATGAATGAACACTTGAGGACGAAGAGGTTGCTTAACCTCTATTGCAAGAAGGGAAAGCATCATTTCTCAGCAAAATCAATAGAGGACTATGACAATATTCCAGACATGCACAAATTGTTCACAAGATAGCACTGATAATGACATCTATATTTCTGCCAGGACTACAGACTGAAGTGAATACCAAGTGCTGCAGATTACAAGATGGGAGCGTTACTGTCAAGCACTTTGGGTTTGGCTACGACCTTCTGGTCGTCACTAAATTCGAGATCCCCTTCCTCCTCACCTGTGTCTTCTGAAGATGTTGTTTGCGGCTTCACTTTCCTTCTTCGACTCTGATGTTTTTTGGTGAAGAGGAAGGCGCGCCCTCAGATAGAAGCCACGCTGCCGCCTTTTCCAAATTGGCCGGCTGAGGACCCCTTCCCAAGAGCACCAACGAGAGGAAAAATCCTGGGGCAGAAAAAAACTCTCAAATTGGTGGATCGATGCGGCAGGACGGTAGTAGTGAAATGTTGAAGTGTCCACAAGGAGGTACCAGCCTGGGAAGCTGGAGGACTGGTAAGTAGGCAGATGAGAAATGTCCAGGTCTGTGGTTCACCAAAGGAAGGGCGAACCTTAAGGATACTGGTGGTCTCAGAGTCAGAGGTAGCAGAGATATGCTGGTAATTCCACCACCGGAGGACAGGAAGGAACGGGCGGTCAGGAGAAAGCAACAGACCAGGAAAGCAAAAGGAAAAGACAAAAACAATGAAAAAAGCAGCAAAGGAGCGAAGAAACTGGTAAGTGACAGAAAGCGAGGACAGGAAAGAGGACAGTAGTTAAGGATAGAGCGGTCAAGACCCCAGCGGATAGGAGAGTCAGAGAAAACAGTAAGTGACTGAAACGGGATGAAACCCGGAAGTGGAGCGGAAGGAACCGTGACCGTAGGAAAACAAAAACCCTGAGCCACAAGTCACGGGAAAAAAGGCAGGATAGAGGTGAACCAAAAGAGAAGAGATCCAAGGCTGAAAGCAGGTCAGAACAGAGGGTAAATTCCAGTGAAAGCTCAAGCAATAAACAATGGCGCGTAAACCCAGAAACAAGCAGGGTTGCAACACACCGCGGGAAACATAGGGCGTGGCTAAAAAGAAACCGAAACACCAGAAGAAAAAAATACTAGACCCACAACACGGAAACGTACTGAAAGAAGTGGCACATTCTAATGGCGTTGCTGTTACGCTCACCTTGTATCCACAGGGACGCCACCCACCCGGGTTACTCGCTGGTATGCTTCTCAGCTTTGCCCAGATGTGGTCTGCGGTGAAGGTTCTGCCTTATGGTAGAGTTGGTGTGCTCTCTGTCCTGCCTTCTTTGCAAGGGCGCGTTGACTTTCATGGGCGTGTGCGGTCCAGTACTTCACTGACGCCGGCCCGTTTGATATTGTTCTGGTAGGTCTTATTGCTGTTGTTTAGTTTTGTTGCTATCCTGCATACCTTTCTTTGTTTAGAAATGTATCTTTTTTCTCCCTTAGGTATGCAGAGCTTCAGTGTTGCGAACTGGCTTGGTTGAGCCCCGCTGGTAAATGATGGCGTATTAAGAGCGCTATGATGTGGTAAGTAAGCGCTATGCACGGCGCTGCAAAGTCTTGCCTTTGCTAACCTGTGTTTTCCTTCCTTGTAGGTCACAGTGTTCTTCAGGGTGAGTGGAATGTCAGGAGTGGTGCCAGCCGAGAGGTGACCAGCCAGGTAAGCCTTTGAGCAGTTCGTAACTTGCAAATGTCTCTACTGCTTTCTTTAATGTCACCTCTATCTTCCTCTTTCAGGTTGTTCAGTCCGGGAGGCATGCAGATTCGAGGAAGCTGTTCTCAGTAGCTGCGAGTGGCTAAAGATGAAGACTGCAGGTAAGATGCTGCTGCTAATGATGTTCCTTTTGTCTCCTTGCAGGTTCTGCTTCTCCGAGGTTCGAAGGTATAGTTGGACATGGTGAGCGTCACGTTGTAAGCTGCAAAGTAACGCAAAGCGTGTTGTCTTGCTCGGAGGTGGTTTAAATAGCCCCAACAAAATAGTCCAGGTAAAGTAGTCCCTAGGCTGCCACACCCAAAACACTAGACCGCATAGCTTGGTTCTTTGGAACCAAGCTATGTGGAAGCCTCCATGTTGGCTGATAACACATTAAGTAGTTCCCAAGCACATGTTTTTCACGGTGCATGAGCCTGGCGCCACAGGTGCCAGGAGTGGCCCCAAGAGGGTTTTGGAAAAGGATGCCAGGTTCTAGAGGCCGGAGTACTGACTCCACCTGGCCAATGGGTTTGCCAGAGGGGGTTTTGGTTGAGGGTCATGACAGCACTCCCCCCTAAGGCCCCTCCCATGGTGTTCCTTCTGTCTGGCCCAGGTTTGGTTGGGAAGTTCCGATGGAATTTTCTGATTAGACGTGGTACGTGGATATTCTCACTGGGCTCCCAGGATCTATCTTGTGATCCAAATCCTTTCCAATCAACGAGATAATATAGCTTGGTCCTAGAGTATTTAGAGTCCAAGATATCTTTGACTTCGAATTTTGGTTCTCCGTCAACAAGTATGGGCTTAGGTGGTGTCCCAATCCGTTTGCCGGGTTGCATTGGTTTCAGGAGGGACACATGAAATACCGGGTGGATTTGTAGATTAGGTGGTAAATCCAGTTTCACGGCTACTGGGTTGATAATTGCCTTAATGGTATAGGGTCCTAAGAATCTGGGATGAAAGGTCCGGGTTCCTTGATGGGTACGAATTTAGCAGCTAACCAAACTTTGTCTCCTACTTGATAATCAGGGGCCTTTTTCCAGTGTTGGTCGCGAATCTCTTTTGTTTTTCTTTGGCATGAATCAGGTGTTCCTTTGCCCTTTTGAAAGCCTGAGTAATGGTTGTGTGTAGAGTCTTTACCGCTTGCATTTCCAAGCTGGCTGGAAGGTCTAGTTCAGAGGTACGTGGATGTCTGCCATAAAGGGTATAGAAGGGCCTTTGTCCCGTGCTTGAATGCAAAGAATTGTTATATGCATATTCGTCTATCCATAGTAGGTCTTTCCAATTCCTTTGTTCGTGGTGCAGCATGCACTGTAAATATTGCTTGAGTATCTGATTGGTTCTCTCGGTTTGGCTGTCCGTTTGGGGATGGTGACTGGTAGATAGCCGAACGTCGATCTGCGCCATTGCACAACATTTTTTCCAGAAGTTTGAAACAAACTGGCTGCCTCGATCCGAGACCAGAACCGAAGGGAAGCCATGTAGCTTAACCACGCCCTCCAGGAACACTTTTGCTAAAGTGGCTACGTCTGGGAGGCCTTTGAGAGGAATAAAATGGGCCATCTTCCAGAATAAATCCACAACTACAATGATGGTGTTTAACCCTTGGCTTGGAGGTAGATCAGTGATGAAGTCAAGGGAAAGAGTGTGCCATTGAACTGGAGGAATGTCCAATGGTTGTAGGAGACCAGATGGTTTTTGTTTCTGAGATTTATTTTGTGCGCAGACACCGCAGGACTGAATATACTGAATGATGTCCTTATGCCAGGTAGGCCACCAAAAGTTCTCTTTCACCTAAACTAGGGTTTTGGCGATCCCAGGATGCCCTTCAATCAGTGAATCATGATAGTTTGAAATAATATGCTGTTGTAATTCCTTCTTGGGTACAGATAGGCGATCTCTAAAAAAGGGTAGATGATCCTTGATGGTATATTGTTCTCCTTGAGTTTGCCATGCGAGGAAGGCATCAGGACTCATTGTCCGTTGGATTTCTTTCCGTAGTTCTGCTTGTGTTAAGGCTGTTGTGATACCCAAGAGTTTGTCTTCAGGTATAATAGGTACTGGGTCTGGGGTTGTATATATTATTTCATCTATGCCGATGCGAGATAAGGCATCTGCCTTTCCGTTTCTGACTCCTGGTCGAAATGTGATTACATAATCATATTCGGCGAAGAAAAGGGCCCACAGTAATTGGCGCAAGGACTGGGCCTTAGCTGTTTTGAGATATTGCAGGTTTCGGTGGTCTGTGATGACTGTAATGGTATGTCTGGCCCCCAGAAGGTAGTGCCTCCAGGCTTTAAAGGCAGATTTGATAGCCAGGAGTTCCCTGTCCATGATGGCATAATTAATCTCTGGAGGTGAGAACTTTTTCGACCAGAAGGCCACAGGATGTAGCTGGCTGGTTTCCGGGTCTCTCTGTGAAAGGACAGCCCCCATTGCGAGACTGGACGCATCAGTTTCAACGACATAAGGGAGGTCTGGACGAGGATGTCGCAGGATTGGAGCGGAGGTAAATCTTTGTTTAAGTTCCTGAAAGGCTTCTTCTGCTTCTTCGGTCCAAGTAAACTTTTTATTGTTTTTTCGTAATAGTACTGTGATTGGGTGCACAACCTGAGAGAAGTCTGGGATGAACCGGCGGTAGAAGTTCGCAAAGCCCAGCATGCTTTGTACCCCTTTCAGAGACGTCAGTGAAGGCCATTTCAGAATGGCATCTACCTGGTGCACGTCCATTCTGATGCCTCCTGGAGTAAGGATAAAACCAAGAAACTCTACTTCGGTGATGTGAAAAAAGCATTTTTCAAGCTTTGCAAACCAGCAATGTTGACGGAGCTTGGTGAGGACTGAACGAACGTGCCTGACATGATCTTGTTTCAAGGCTGAGTATACTAAGATGTCGTCTATGTACACTAAGGCGCACACATCAATTAACTCCCTTAAGACGTCATTCATGAAATATTGGAATGCTGCAGGAGCATTGCATAACCCAAAGGGGATGACTTGATATTCAAACAAGCCATACTTAGTACGGAAGGCGGTTTTCCATTTCTCTCCTTTTCTGACTCGGACGAGGTGGTACGCTCCTCGAAGGTCCAATTTGGTATAAATCTGGGCATCTTTAACTTGGTCTAGCATCTCAGGGATAAGTGGCAAGGGGTAGCCGTTCTTCACGGTGATCAAGTTCAATTCACGGTAGTCAATACAGGTTCTCAAGTCTCCTTCCTTTTTCGGTACGAAGAACAAAGGAATGGCTGCAGGGAACTTCAAAGGATGGATGAATCCGTTTGCAAGGTACTGGTCTAAATAGGATTTCAAGTGAAGGTTTTCTGGTTCTGTGAGAGCATAGATTCTGCCACAAGGGATTTGTGCACCAGGAGCAAGGTCGATCTGGCAGTCATAGGGCCTTGGCGGCGGCAATGTATTGGCTTGGTCCTTTCGGAAAACATCCTGGAAATCATGGTATTCACTGGGCAAGGTATTAGTTTCTCCCAGGGTTGATACTGTCGCTCCAGGAGTCATGGGGATACAGACATTGGGTTTCTCCTCTTGGTAATAGCAGGCAGGGGAGCAGTCACCGGGGAACGTTAATTTTCGTGCCCGCCAGTCTATCACAGGGTTGTGAGCAACCAGCCATGGCATCCCTAGTATTAGCATGAACTGAGGTGCCTTGATGAGATCAAATGAAATAGACTCCCGATGTCTGTCCTGGCACAGCAAGGTTACCCTGGCTGTGCACTGGGTTACTGGTCCGGAAGCGATTTCTGTCCCATCCACGGTGGTTACCTTGTCCATAGTTGGCTTAGAACACAAAGGAAGCCCCATCTCTGCTGCCAGTTCTTGATCAATATAATTTCCAACTGCTCCACTATCGATGTATGCTTCAACGGCATGCATTCTTGATGATTGTTGGAGGTTAATTAAGATCACTGGTATTGCAAAGTGCGAGGTCAGCAACTCTTTCTTCTCACTCACCAAACTGACCTCTACGTTTGTCGATCTTGGTAGTTTTCCGATTCCTTATCTTCATCCTTCTCTGTGACCCCGACTGTTCTTCTTGTGGGTTTTACTGGACAGTCCTTCAGGAAATGTCCTGGTTTCCCACAAAACAAACAAAGCTGTTGTTGTCTTCTTTTGTCCTGCTCTTGTTTTGTTACTGAGGCCGTATCCCTCCAATCTGCATAGGTTCTACAGCATTTTCAGGTACAAGGGGTGTGTTTTCCCTTGGTCGAACATACACGGTCCGAGAATCGATCTTAGACCGGTCTGCCTTTCGGTCCTGCAACCGGTGGTCTAGCTGCACAACCAGATTTATGAATTCTGCACAGTCTCTGGGTGGATCAACCACCTGGGCTAAGACGTCCTTTAATTCGCCTCGTAAGCCTCGATGGAATAACGTGGTTCTTTTGTTTTCTGGCCACCTAGCTTCGGCAACCGTTCTGTTGAAGATAGCAATGTATGTTAACAAGTCCTGATTCCCCTGTCGGAGGGACAAGAGTTCATTGTTTACTGCTTGTTCCTGGGTATGACAAGCAAAACTTTTTTTCCATTTCTCTCTGGAACCCCCCAAAGTCATTTAATATCGTGATCGTCATGGGTTACCAATGGCACCGACCAATCTGCTGCACTACCACTCAGGTTTGATAAAACAAAAGCTACCCGAGCTTGGTTGTTTGGAAATGCTCCAGGCCTACAAAGAAAATGAAGGCGACACTGATTGATGGATGCCGCATACTTCCATGGGTCGCCTGAAAACCTTTCTGGTGGTGCCAGGGGAACTGTTCCAGGTAACGTGATCTGTACCGGAGTGGGTGGTATGGCTGGGTTTTGCATCGTTGGATTGCTTCCAGGTAGAGGCATCTGTCCTGCCTGTGATTGCAAGTATTGCTTGCTAATCTCTTCAGTGCGTTCTTTGGTCACTATTAGGTCTCTCCGGAGGGCATTAGTCTCTTGTCAGGCAGAATGAACATCAGCACGAAGCTCTCCAAGTAATTGGGCCAATTGGTCCATTTCTGATGTCTCCATGGCGCCCAGGTAGATTTGTTATGGTAGGCTTCGCGTTCTGTTACGCTCACCTTGTATCCACAGGGACGCCACCGAGCCGGGTTACTCGCTGGTCTGCTTCTCAGCTTAACCCAGATGTGGTCTGCGGGGAAGGTTCTGCCTTGTGGTAGAGTTAGGCGTGCTCTCCGTCCTGCCTTCTTTGCAGGGGCGCGTTGTCTTTCATGGGCGTGTGCGGTCCAGTTACTTCACTGGCGCCGGCCCGTTTGATATTGTTCAGGTAGGTCTTATTGCTGTTCTTTAGTTTTGTTGCTATCCTGCATGCCTTTCTTTGTTTAAAAATGTCTCTTTTTTCTCCCTTAGGTATGCAAAGCATCAGTGCGGCGAACTGGCTTGGTTGAGCCCCGCTGGTAAATGATGGCGTATTAAGAGCGCTATGATGCAGTAAGTAAGCGCTATGCGCGGCGTTGCAAAGTCTTGCCTTTGCTAACCTGTGTTTTCCTTCCTTGTAGGTCACGGTGTTCTTCAGCGTGAGTGGAATGTCCGGAGTGGTGCCAACCGAGAGGCGACCAGCCAGGTAAACCTTTTGAGCAGTTCGTAACTTGCAAATGTCTCTACTGCTTTCTTTAATGTTGCCTTTATCTTCCTCTTTCCGGTCGTTCTGTCCGGGAGGCGTGCAGATTCGAGGAAGCTGTTCTCAGTAGCTGCGAGTGGCTAAAGATGAAGACTGTAGGTAAGATGCTGCTGCTAATGATGTTCCTTTTGTCTCCTTGCAGGTTCTGCTTCTCCGAGGTTCGAGGGAATAGCTGGACACGGTGAGCATCACGTGGCAAGCTGCAAAGTAATGCGAGGCGTGTTGTCTTGCTCGGGTCTGGTTTAAATAGCCCCAACAAAATAGTCCAGGTAAAGTAATCCCTAGGCTGCCACACCCAAAACACTAGACCGCACAGCATGGTTCTTTGGAACTAAGCTATGTGGAAGCCTCCATGTGGGCTGATAACACATTAAGTAGTTCCCAAGCACATGTTTTTAATGGTGCATGAGCCTGGCACCACAGGGGCCAGGAGTGGCCCCAAGAGGGTTTTGGAAAAGGATGCCAGGTTCTAGAGGCCCGAGTCCTGACTCCACCTGGGCAATGGGTTTGCCAGAGGGAGTTTTGGGCGAGGGTCATGACAGCAATCCCCCCTAAGGCCCCTGCCATGGTGTTCCTTCTGTCTGGCCCAGGTTTGGTTGGGAAGTTCCGATGGAATTTTCTGATTAGACGTGGTGCGTGGATATTCTCACTGGGCTCCCAGGATCCATCTTGTGGTCCAAATCCTTTCCAATCAACGAGATAATATAGCTTAGTCCTAGAGTATTTAGAGTCCAAGATATCTTTGACTTCGAATTCTTGTTCTCCGTCAACAAGTATGGGCTTAGGTGGTGTCCCAATCCGTGTGCCGGGTTGCATTGGTTTCAGGAGGGACACATGAAATGCTGGGTGGATTTGTAGATTAGGTGGTAAGTCCAGTTTCATGGCTACTGGGTTGATAAATGCCTTAATGGTATAGGGTTCTAAAATCTGGGATTAAAGGTCTAGGTTCCCTTGATGGGTACGAATTTAGCGGCTAACCAAACTTTGTCTCCTACTTGATAATCAGGGGCCTTTTTCCAGTGTTGGTCGGCGAATCTTTTTTGTTTTTCTTTGGCATGAATAAGGTGTTCCTTTGCCCTTTTGAAAGCCTGAGTAATGGTTGTGTGTAGAGTCTTTACCGCTGGCATGGCCAAGCTGGATGGAAGGTCTAGTTCACAGGTACGTGGATGTCTGCCATAAAGGGTATAGAAGGGCGTTTGTCCCGTGCTTGAATGCAAAGAATTGTTATATGCATATTCGTCTATCCATAGTAGGTCTTTCCAATTCCTTTGTTCGTGGTGTTGCTTGAGTGTCTGATTGGTTCTCTCGGTTTGGCCGTCCGTTTGGGGATGGTGACTGGTAGATAGCCGAACGTCGATCTGCACCATTGCACAACATTCTTTGCAGACGTTTCAAACAAACTGGCTGCCTCGATCAGAGACCAGAATCGAAGGGAAGCTATGTAGCTTAACCACACCCTCCAGGAACACTTTTGATAAAGTGGCTGCGTCTGGGAGGCCTTTGAGAGGATTAAAATGGGCCATCTTCGAGAATAAGTCCACAACTACAAGGATGGTGTTTAACCCTTGGCTTGGAGGTAGATCAGTGATGAAGTCAAGGGAAAGAGTGTGCCATGGAACTGGAGGAATGTCCAATGGTTGTAGGAGAACAGATGGTTTTTGTTTCTGAGATTTATTTTGTGCGCAGACACCGCAGGACTGAATATACTGAATAATGTCCTTACGCCAGGTAGGCCACCAAAAGTTCTCTTTCATCTAAGCTAGGGTTTTGGCGATCCCAGGATGCCCTTCGATCAGTGAATTGTGATAGTTTGAAATAATATGCTGTTGTAATTCCATCTTGGGTACATATAGGCGATCCCTAAAAAAGGGTAGTTGATCCTTGATGGTATATTGTTCTCCTTGAGTTTGCCATGCAAGGAAGGCATCAGGACTCATTGTCCGTTGGATTTCTTTCCGTAGTTCTGCTTGTGTTAAAGCTGCCGTGATACCCAAGAGTTTGTCTTCAGGTATAATAGGTACTGGGTCTGGGGTTGTATTTACTATTTCATATATGCCCATGCGAGATAAGGCATCCGCCTTTACATTTCTGACTCCTGGTCGAAATGTGATTACATAATCATATTCAGTGAAGAAAATGGCCCACCGTAATTGGCGCAAGGACAGGGCCTTGGCTGTTTTGAGATATTGCAGGTTTCGGTGGTCTGTGATGACTGTAATGGTATGTCTGGCCCCCAGAAGGTAGTGCCTCCAGGCTTTAAAGGCAGATTTGATAGCCAGGAGTTCCTTGTCCATGATGGCATAATTAATCTCTGGAGGTGAGAACTTTTTCGACCAGAAGGCCACAGGATGTAGCTGGCCAGTTTCCGGGTCTCTCTGTGAAAGGACAGCCCCCATTGCGAGACTGGACGCATCAATTTCAACGACATAAGGGAGGTCTGGACGAGGATGTTGCAGGATTGGAGCGGAGGTAAAACTTCGTTTAAGTTCCTGAAAGGCTTCTTTGCTTCATTGGTTCAAGTAAACTTTTTATTGTTTTTTCGTAATAGTACTGTGATTGGGGCACAACCTGAGAGAAGTCTGGGATGAACCGGCGGTAGAAGTTTGCAAAGCCCAGCATGCTTTGTACCCCTTTCAGAGACGTCGGTGAAGGCAATTTCAGAATGGCATCTACCTTGTGCACGTCCATTCTGATGCCTCCTGGAGTAAGGATAAAACCAAGAAACTCTACTTCGGTGACGTGAAAAAAGCATTTTTCAAGCTTTACAAACAAGTAATGTTTACGGAGCTTGGTAAGGACTGAACGAAGGTGCCTGACATGATCTTGTTTCGAGGCTGAGTATACTAAGATGTCGTCTATGTACACTAAGGCGCACACATCATTTAACTCCCTTAAGACGTCATTAATGAAATATTGGAATGCTGCAGGAGCGTTGCAAAACCTGAAGGGCATGACTTGATATTCAAACAAGCCATACTTAGTACGGAAGGTGGTTTTCCATTCATCTCCTTTTCTGACTTGGACCAGGTGGTACGCTCCTCTAAGGTCCAATTTGGTATAAATCTGGGGATCTTTAACTTGGTCTAGCATCTCAGGAATAAGTGGCAAGGGGTAGCGGTTCTTCACGGTGATCTGGTTCAATGCACAGTAGTCAATACAGGTTCTCAAGTCTCCTTCCTTTTTCGGTACGAAGAACAAAGGACTGGCTGCGGGGGACTTCGAAGGACGGATAAATCCGTTTGCAAGGTACTGGTCTAAATAGGATTTCAAATGAAGGTTTTCTGGTTCTGTGAGAGCGTAGATCCTGCCACAAGGGATTTGTGCACCAGGAACAAGGTCGATCTGACAGTCATAGGACCTGTGCGGCAGCAATGTATTGGCTTGGTCCTTTCGAAAAACATCCTGGAAATCATTGTATTCACTGGGCAAGATATTAGATTCTCCCAGAGTTGATACTGTCGCTCCAGGGAGTCATGGGGATACAGACGTCGGGTTAATTTTCGTGCCCGCCAGTATATCAAAGGGTTGTGAGCAACCAACCATGGCATCCCTAGTATTAGCCTGAAATGAGGTGCCTTGATGAGATCAAATGAAATAGACTCCCGATGTCCGTCCTGGCACAGCAAGGTTACCCTGGCTGTGCACTGGGTTACTGGTCCGGAAGCGATTTCTGTCCCATCCACGGTGGTTACTTTGTCCATAGTTGGCTTAGAACACAAAGGAAGTCCCATCTCTGCTGCCAGTTCTTGATCAATATCATTTCGAACTACTCCGCTATCGATGTATGCTTCAACGGCATGCATTCTTGACGATTGGTGGTGATTAATTCTTCTCACTCGACAAACTGACCTCTACGTTTGTCGAGCTTGGTAGTTGTCCTATTCCTTAGCTTCATCCTTCTCTGTGGCCGCGACTGTTCTTCTTGGGTGTTTCACTGGACAGTCCTTCAGGAAATGTCCTAGTTTCCCACAATACAAACAAAGCTGTTGTTGTCCTCTTTTGTCCTGCTCTTGTTTTTTTTAATGAGGCCGTATCCCACCAATCTGCATGGGTTCTACAGCATTTTCAGGTAAAAAGGATGTGTTTTCCCTTGGTCGAACATACATGGTCTGTCAGGTGTATTGACCGACGTTCGAGTTATTATGCTGCAACATTTGGTGATGTGGGCTTAGAAAATCCAAGATAGCCGATAAGCCCACATTTGTGCCAGAATCCAGGAAAACCACACAGTTTTTGCGCACACCAAAATGGTCGCCTGACCTGCCACCCAGCAGCGCGAGCGTGATGGGCCAGAAGCGCCATGAGTGAAACGTGACGCCAAAGGAGAAACAGCAGTGCCTGTTAGCTCAAAAAAGCGCTTTGAAATCACCTTTGTTTCTCTGAATGCAAGCTCAAAATGCCTATTTCAAACATTGCAAGATAGATAATACAGGAAACCATTGCCAGACCCTATCCTTTGGCTGCACACAGAATGCAATCAGTGCAAAGGAATATGGTGCTGTTCAAAATCCGTTTTAATTAATGTCAAACATTGCTAAAATCATGGGCATGAACCCACCAAACAAAAATATCCAACTTCTGGTGGGGTGTTCTACATTACTCTACTGCAGAATCCACATCAATACAATGTTAGCAAGGATCATATGCTATCAAGTAAAATCCCCTTTTTGAAATGAATTAATTCAAGACAACTCCCAAAAATGGGTGCAGTACCGGTGCTTGACACTGACCGGCGCTAGCGATCTAAACTCTGACAGGAGACCTGTATTTCAGGAGTTGAAAAGGAACCTGAGTTAGCTGGGACTTCAAAGGCTTGCTGGTCAATGAGAATTCGTAACATCTACTCTTCCCAGACCCTATACCAGCAGGCAGTCTGATTTAATTAAAAGTTCAAGAGGCCTCTGTCCATGGGAGGAAGCATTCACACCTGCTCTTACCACCAATAGCACAGGATATCGCCTTGACATGTAAATTAGGAGGGAAACAGAACAATGAAATTCCATTGGCTCAAAGCAATTGCTAAATCAGGGGGTCGTAAATGGCTTCCTCTTGGAAGGAACTGAGAGGGGCACTGCCTCTGTGAGCCAGCTGAGCTTGGAAGCGGGGACGAACAAGGAATTCCCCCAGGTGCTTTGGGACCTAAACACACCCATCTGGGCCAGAGCATAATTTTAAAAAGATGGATAATTCATAGTATAAAATTGTCAAAAGTATATAAATAATATCATTATTCCTGTGATTTTTCTGTGCACATTTTAAGAGGTGTTAGGACTCTGTACGATGTTCTGAGACCGAACCCCGCAATTTATTAATTCTACAGACACTGTGCTTACACTAGAGAATTGAAAACTTATTGTAATGTGCTCAGGGAGGATTTGCAGGTCAGTGTAAAATTTGATGCCGAACCGACCATGGCAAAACCCACTAAAAGCACAAAATGTTGTCGTTTCTGAACCCAAGCTCGCAGGAACATGGGGCTTGAACAGAGAACTGTCTTAAATTCATCTGTGATGTGTACATGTATTATGAACCACTTGTGTATCTGGGAAACATGTTTGATTATGAAAAATTGGGTTCTAAGTAAAAGCAAAAGGGTGTTTCTTCAATAGATTGTTAAAGGGTAGCATCAATCTGACTCACAACTCAGTTATCCAGTTAAAGGACAGAAAATCCTCTAACCTATCAGGATCCTTAGGGGGTTGGGCATAGGAAGTCAGCCTTCCCACCCACTTTCAAAAGACATATAAAGAACCACTGAGACCCAGGAAGGGACTGCTCTTTCCATTTTCTTGCGAAGCACTTTGCCGGACCAGACAATATCCAGAAGGACCATATCCAGAACTTAGACTCCAGATTCCAGGACTTTGAAGCAGAAGGCCTACTGCAAGCTAAAAGTATTCTCAGCTGGCCTTACAATCTTGCAAACTGATTTTACCCCAGACTTCCAAGGGGCACATCAGAATAAAATAGCTGGGCTGTGCTGTTTCTGCTTCTTTGCCAAGAACTTTCGCCAGAACCAGACCCAGCGAGCAGTGCTGTATCCAGAACCGCAGACCAGACCAGACCGCTGTGCAGTGCCAAACACTTTTGCCAGAACCAGAGATCCAGACCAGCAAAGCAGAGCTGACCCAGATAGCTGTCACTTCAGAACCACCTGCCGGAAGTCCAGTCTAAACCTGTTGACCAGATCTTGACGGCCTATTTCAAATGAATAGTGTGAGTATCCAGCCAGAACTGTGCAGAACCAAGCTCTTAGTTTAAAATAATCTAATTCAAACCATTTCCACCTACCTAGAACTGCATCATAGAAATCTTGTGTCCATTCTGTGATTTCAAACATGTGAAAGTGTCATTTGTCATTTGAACCTTACTTTATTTCTGAGAATCTACCATCATTAAATCGTACATATCTTTTGGACCGCACATCCTAGAAGCAGATCTAACTTTCATTTTACAGCTAAGATCCTGAGCTTTCCAGCAAACCCAGAACAACATTCCAACTCCTTAAAGTTTTTCCGTAATCGCGATCGACGCTCTCAGAAAAAGGGCCGCGAATTGCAATTTGACTCAATTTCTCCAATTGCAAAAAAAAAGCTGTCTTTTGCTTGCAACTGCTGAAATTCGTTTTCAATCTGATAATCATTCCTGAATAATTGCTAGTGTTGACCTGAACCAATCTTCAGTAGCTATCACCTACCCTGAATCTCCTATAGGGAATTAAAATCATTTTTAGCATATTTTTCACTTCATTACAAATCACATTTAAAAGTATTTTTGCCTGTTTCAAAGCATACCGGTTGCTCTAAGCTTGCTAGGAGGGAACTGGAATTTGTATTGCAATTTGATTGTATTGCTGAAAACTGTGTGCTCCCCTTCCATCTCCTTATATTGCCTAGAGGGGGAGTGAATTGTCAAAAGAAAAAGTGATCATATTATCTCTTGTTGAATCCATATCAGTTTATTTCTGTGCTGCATTCTTTCCATCATTGCTTTTCCTTGAAACCATAAACGTATTCTCTGCTACCTTATCCTTTCTATACCAACTCCTAAGTAATTAAAGAAGTGTGCTAGTGTAATATCATCCATTGCTGATCACTGCCATATTCATAAGTGTGCTATCAAATATTAATTTATTCATAAAAGTGTGATATATATATATTGTTTAATTTTCAAATAAATCTTTTAATTTGCAAAACAAACCTACTTCTTGGCTCAGTGAGGTCAGGGGGAATCAAAGAGAGGGGCGTTATATAAGGCTTCATCATCCAGATTTATGAACTTGTCATAAAAATATATAAATAAGGGCTTCTATTGGGCATCCCCAACCAGGCATTGACTTCGTTGGATTGCTAGATTGGAGTCACTAACAGAGTGGATGCTCGAGCCGGGATGTCTGGATTAGATCTACCACTTATGCAGCTTAATACAGTGTGCTAACTGACAGGATACATAAATCCTGTTGGATCACCACGTTGTGTTATACTGTAAAAGAACCCCTCAAAAGAAGGACGCACTATGGAGACGGTCTGTTTTGCAAAATAAAATATTAACTTCTGTAAGTCAGGAAGGAAATCAATTTCCAGAATGATGCCCTTGGTAGATATCAAAATAGCCAGAGAGCACCTCTTACATAAGCTATTTGTGAGAGGCGAATGGACGGAACAGGACCAGACGTTGTGGTTGCAGGCAATCGCACCCCAGATCACTGCAACAGGGTCAGACATATGGAGGGATCAGGGTCCATTACATGTGGCCCTGAGTGAACTATATATGGCCCCTAAAGCCAAAGATGTGCACGACAAGATTGTCAGGATAGCGGCATATTTATATTTATATATAGGAGCCATACAGGACAAATGTGCTGAAGGCCAAGATCTGGCAAATAGGCAACAGATGGCATTAGAGAAGGTCCAATCTGACCTGGTCTCTTCTGAGCAGAGTCTGCACAGGAGCCAGTAGTCAGAAAATGAGAGTAGACAGTATCTCATTAAAATCAAAGAGGATATGGGTATCCTTCAACAGGAAACGTCTGACCAGGATACCAGATTTCTGGCCTTGCAGAAGGAGTACCAAGAAGGTTTGGACTCCCTACTGCAGAGCCAGAAAAATCTGGAGCAACAACTGGACTTCAATAAGGCATGCGCAGAGCAGGTAGTCACCCTGCAAAGCCACCTAGATAGGGAGAGGACAGAGAGCAACAAACTGATTCTGAAAGACCTGGATACCCAGACAGAATTTGAGGAAGAACGCCAGAAAGCTGGTGCCCTTCAAAGGCAGAGGGACGACCTGGTGGCACAGAGGCAGGCTCTTAGTCAGGAAAGGGACACCTTAGGCCAGGAAGTCTGCCACTTAAAAAGAAAAAGAAAAATGGAAGAAAATCACATGGCCCTCCAGGGACTGGGTGACCTCCAAAAAGAGCATCAAAACTTGTTGGAGCTCACCAGGAGGGTGGAAGATGCTCTGGCAAGTAAGGAGCAGGCCAGTAGGGATGGGACTCAGGAGGTAACCCTCCTGCAGCAAAGACTGGCCCAGTACTCCAAGACAAACCAGGAAGCACAGAGAGAGAATGAGGCTCTCTGCCAGCACAATGATAGGCTCCAGCAACAGGTAGCCATGCAGGCGAGACTGATAGAGTCTAGTAAGGCCTTGACCGAGGAACTGAAAGCACAGGCTCTTGCATGGCAACAGGGAGCAGGGGCTGATAGAGATGAGGTTCGCTGGGAAAGGGAAACACCTGAGCATAACCTCAGGAACCCTAGTACCAGAGGCCTTCATCTCTCCCAGTCCCTGGACTCTGCCACCCCCATGTCCCCTGGCGCACATGAGCACAGGGCCACAGGGATGGCTGATTACTATCCAGCCAAAAGTATGGGGCTCATCGGCCAGTACCACCCAGGAATGGATGGGCAGGCATCCGGGTATGGGCACCTAAGTACAGTGCAATTTAGTGGGGAACCCCAGGAGAGTAGGCCCATTAAGGGCATCCTGAAAACCGCTGCCCAGTTAGGTCAGTGGGGGGGGTACTCATCAAATCCTGGCAGCAAGGAGGAATCTGAAGACTCCTCTGAGCGTCACAGGACACAGGAGACCAGGTCCCCACATTCTGCCAGCCATTCCCAGGCTCACAGAATCTGGGAAAACCTGGAAGATCAGACGGGCACCTCTGGGAGCAGTGCTTCTGAGTCAGAGGATGAAAGGACCAGGGTTGCCCGAACCAAAAAGGCCAATAAGGCAAAAAGGGCCTTGCTTAAGGACCCCTTAAAACAGATTAAGGCAATAAGGAGTGTCATCACCCCTTATCACAAGAACGCCAAGTATTCTGTTTGGAAACACCTGGAGCTTTACGAGCAAATGATGGAGACTTTCCATTTGAAAGACAGCAGTAGCTGCATTCAGTATGTAAAATGGACATTCGCCCCAGAATACTCCAGTTTCTTTGCAGGGCTGGAGGACCAAAACCATTCAGGATGGTCCACATATAGGGCGGCCATCTTGAAATAAAATTCTGTGCACAGAAATCCCCAAGAGGCTTGCAAGGCAGCCTACAATTTGCAATGTGGGGAGGATCAGGTCCCACAAGAATTTGTGCAGGAATTAAAGCGTGCCTTTGCGCAGACTACCAGAAGGGTGCGCACGGACAGCAAAGAATTTGTTAACACTTTTTTCCATGCCTTGCCCAAATACATCATGAGCCAGCTACTGAGAAATTATCATGAGAAAAGGTCACTAGACTGGGTCATTGAACAGGCTATCCGGATCTATGAGGTGCAGAAGCCCATAGAAAATAAAAATAACGCCCAGAAAAGTCCCAAATCAACCAGCACCCCTGCTGCTTCTAAGGTGGCAGAGGTAAAGGTTCCCATATTTTAGATTTGGAGATGGGGGGCCTAAAAACTTGCCTGCACAGAATAATTCTAAGCCCAGAAGGCCCTCGGGCCAGTCACAGACAGGGAGTCAAGGAGGTAGTCCCACAAATGGGATCCCTCACTCCCCTGATTATGTAAGTCCCCGCTACAAGGGAAACCGACCCATCCTGGGTTATGTGTGGACTCCTCCGGCCCAAGGGGGGGGATCCAGCCAAGTACCTAACCCAGGGAACTTTCCTCCTAACTTCCCACAGGAGGGCAGAAATTCACTAAACCCTGGGCAGAACTTTTTCCCCAGGTACCCACAAGGTTTCCAACCCCAAAATCATCCATCCTTCTTTCCCCACTTCCCTGAGCCCAGACCACCTAATCCGGGAGAGGGGAGACCAAGGGTGGAGGGGTACCCAAATCTCCCCAACCCGGGCTACTACCAGAGAAGGGATAGCTACCCTTCCCGGGAACAGCCCAGGCGAGAAAACAGAACCCCGTATCAGCCTGAGCGGGTTTCACAGTTAGAGCGCCAGGTCCAAAATATGGCACAGGATCTGTGTCACATGCTGAGGGCTCAACAAAACCCTCAGATGAGAATGCTGGCGCAGAATGCCCCATACTCTGGGCCTGGTGCTCCAGAAGAATGATGGGGGCACCACCCCGATAACCCACCAGTTCCCAGGGAGGAGGCACAAGGGGAAGGGGGGTGTAAAGCCTTGGAGGAAGCTTCCTTCCCCACTTGTAAACAGCCCCTGGAAACCCAGGAACCGGAAACAAAATCTCCTACCCCTGAAAGTCTGCCACCCAAGGGGCAGAGAGGAGGTAGGAGAAACAAAGGACCCAAACAGACCCATTTTGTGGAGGAGGTACAGATCTTCCAATTTGAGGGAGAGGGATTCTCAGAGGATCCTGGGAAAAGGATCTTCTCCTTCAGAGATGAGGGAACTCCTCCCAAAGAAAAATGGGTCCCAAGTGATCCAAATCCAGACTGGGTAGATGTGGGGACTGAGCTAGCACCGCCCATCATCTCATCCCAGAACCAACAGCATCAAAATCCCCTGGTTCAAACCTATACTGGAGACTGCCTCCAAAAAGGGGGTGGGGGGGCGGCCCAGAACTGGAACCAGGGGAACCCACAACAGCTCTGATTTCCAGTTGCCAACTTTTTTTTGCAGATTCCCATGACTCTCCACAGAATTCTGCCCAGATCTCTTCTCTCGCAATGTCCAAAACAAAAGAATTAGCCCACCAGTTGTGCAAAAATGTGCATTATCTGTGCCCCCTTGAGGAGAAGGAGGGAAGATACTATGTCCCGGTACAAGTACAGGGGCAGGGTACAATGTTGGCACTGGTGGACAGTGGATCCCAAGCTACCCTTTTGTCCAAAAGGGCCTTTGATGAACTAAATGCAGGAAGGGGGAGAATTACCATATTCCTCTCACCTCTCTTCCTGGACAACTTCAGAACTTTGACGGGAAGGAAATTCCCGTCGAGGGGACTGCAGATTTAGAAATTAAAATTGGGTGACACAAGGTGAAACACCCGGTCATAGTAGTGACTCCAGAGGGAACCCCTTGTTTACTAGGGAATGACCTCCTGAGAAGGTTGTCACCCCTAATAGATTGCGTAAACAAGGTCCTCTGGACCCAGACTAGCCGACCAATAAAATTAAAACGGAGTGTCAACCATGTTAGTTTAAACTGGATATGCCATATGGTTGCACAAAAATCTGACCAAGTAGAATTTCACTTCCAGAACAACCAAATTCCAGACGTGACAGTAATAGCAGTCGGACAACAGACTGGTGATGGGGGGTCCTCTCTATTTCTGCAAATCAACCTTCCTTCCAGTTTAAGGTGGTATTCCACACTGGAAGGAAACACTCTGAAATTCTTTACTAATCCACAATCAGACATTCCCACTCCAATAGTGCAGAAAGATGTGAAATCAGCTCAGAGCCTGGCTGATATTCAGCAAATTGGAGAGCAGTTGTTCATCCCCGTTCAGTTAAATGATGGGAAGGACTCTGTTCTCGCCCGAGTGTGTGTGAACAACGGTAAGAGCTTCATCAGCGAAGCCATGTTCCACCAACTCCCAAAAGATCCATCCATTCCCACATTCAAACTGATAGACAAATGGGAAATGGATCTGGAAACACCCAATTCCAAACATCTCCTGCCAAGCAGGTGTATGCTCAAAATCTTCATTGGCAACAAGAGCATAGTCCATAATTGTTGGGTCGTTCGAGGTGTCACTGCCGCCTTTTACTTAGGCAGTGACATTCTCAATCACTTTGCCATTAGTTTGGACCTAATAAACTTCAAAGCTTGGTCCCGATTAGCGGATAATCCCATGGGCTTTGATGATCCAGAAAAAGCATTTAGGTCAGCTCAATTGCTACCTTATGCAGTTGAAATTCAGATTAAAGAGTAAGTCACCATCCCAGAAAGGACCCGACAATTCTCCCTGGAAGTGAAAGTTAAAAGAGGACAAAAATTGAAATACCCTGATGCTTAGATTCATCTAAATGCTTCTCTCCAACAGCAAGGGTTGGGGGTAAACCCAACACCATTAGTCAACATAGGACATGACACCATTCCAATAGAGGTGGATAACAGCGGCTTAAAGAGTATTACTCTAGCCGCAGGCACCATTATTGGAATGGCAGTTGATGGCCGACATTTTTCCATTGATTTAGGAAATGAACTGTTAGGACCAATCCCCAAGAACTGTTTTGACAGTGACAGTGATGACAATACAACACCAGACAGGCCCTTTACCCGGCATGGGGGGAATTCCTGGTGTACACTTCCTGCCCTTATGGTAAAGAAGATGTGACTTCAGAAGGGATGAGGTGATTTTCCAGGTCCATGAGGGCTGCCTTTCCCACCTGAAGCCTCCAGTCCAAATCAGCACCCTGACCAGGGACTTCTCCACCCAGCTGGAGGAGGCTGCTGAGATAGCAAAACCAGAAGTCTTTCCAGGCTTCAAGCAGATGGTGGAAGAGAGAGTCAACCTAGCTGATGCCTGTGTGACTCTGGAACAGAAGCAAAAGTTGAAACAGGTTTTCTTGTATTTCCAAGATCTCTTTGCGGTGGACTTATATGACTGTGGTCGCACCGACATCCAACCAACAATAATTCCCACGGACTCTAGCATGACTCCAGTGTTTGTGAAACAATATCGCTTGCCTCTTGCATCCATGGAGTCCCTTACTGAAATAATTAAGAACCTTGAGTCCCGGGGAATAATCCGTCCAGTACACAGCCCCTTCAATAATCCGGTGCTGGGAATATTGAAGCCAAACGGCCAGTGGAGACTCTGCGTCGACCTTAGGGAGCTCAACAAACGGGTCCATACTTCCCGATGGCCTCTTCCCTACATTGACCAAGGGCTGGCCCAGATCCAGGGGTCACAGGTATTCACTGCAATAGACCTGACCAATGGATACTGGACTGTGCCTGTCAGTAGGGAGGACCAATGCAAGCTTGCTTTTACCTTTGGGGCCAGCAATACACATGGACCCGGACTCCCTTCGGATACCTCAACTCCGGCAATGAATTCAACATTTTCCTACATAAGGCCATGCTCGACCTGGGTGCGAGGCGTAATCTGGCTTATGTAGATGATGTCCTCATCAAAAGTTCATCTGTGGAGGAACACATAGCGGAGATCCATTATGTTCTGACACAGTTGAGGGCCGCCCGAGTAAAACTTTCCTTTCAGAAAGCACAGTGGTGTAGAACCCGTGTTAATTTCTTGGAGCATGAGATTACTCCTCAGGGTCTCTGTCCCCAGGAAAAGAAAGTGGAAGCACTCCAGAAAATGAAAGATCCCACAACTCTGCAGGAACTAAGGAGCCTCCTTGGACTGACTAATTACAGAAGAAAGTTAATTGAGGGCTACGCAGAGATCACCAGACCCCTGATTCATCTCAAGGGTCCAGAACAATCCAAGGCAGTAGACAGCTCAAAAGAAGCCTCTCACAAGCGCCCTGCCTAGCTTACCCTGTCAGAAACAAGGAGTTTTTCTTGGAGACAGGGTTCTCTAATACATGCTTGACTGCAGTATTATATCAAAAGCATGACAAGGTCAATAAGGTAATCTCCTATGCGAGCAAAACTTTATCCTCTGTGGAGGAAAAATTCAATGATTGTGAGAAGGCACTCCTGGCAATGGTGTGGGCATTGAAGAATTACCGCCCGTTTATCCAGGTGCAACACATCATAGTGGAGACTCCACACCAGCCTCTGCAATATCCCCTAAGCAACAGAATTTGGGCCGGAAATGTGAGTAATTCCCAAATTACTTCCTGGATTCTGTCAATGCAAGACTTTCCTGTGGAGGTCAGATATGGCCAAAACAAGAAGAGTCCCCTCGCGCAAGGTCTGGCTGACTTGCATGATTGTGCCATAGAAAACTGTCTCGAGGACGAAAGTCTAAAAATAAAGGACAACATGGAGGCATACCTTCCCCACACAAAGTCTTTGAAAAAGACAAGTGTGAGGTAATGCCCACTGTCTATGTGGATGGATGCTCTTACCATGTTGACAACAACGGGGAAAAATAACTTGTGGCTGGCGGCTGGAATGCATGAGTGAATGAGTCCCCAGAACCCTCCGCTGGGTACAAAATTGGTCCCCGAAGTAGTCAGGTGGCAGAGTTGATGGCTGTGCATTAAGCCATCCTCACTGCTGTCCAACATCAACTCCACAAACTGGTCATAATCACAGATTCAGACTATGTACGGAACAGGTTAGTGGAGCACCTGGTTAATTGGAAAACCAGAGGCATGTTATGTGCTAATAACAAACCCTTGAAACATGGGAAGTTAATTCAAAACATTGATGATCTGGTCACCGTGAATGGGATGACCATCTACTGGAAGAAGATCAAGGGTCATTCCAAAGTAGAGGGACCAGACAAAACTGGAAATGACTTAGCTGATCAGCTGGCCATAACCGGGGCCATCCAAGGGGATCTAATAGAGATCGAGTCCCTGTTGGGGGAAATCCAGGTCACTGCTATCACTAGGTCCCAGACAAATGCCCACAATGATTTTCCAACTGCACAATGGAGTAAGGAGACCCCAGATGCTGATTTGATTACGGCTCAGAAGGGGATCCAATAATTGGTAAGTTTCACCAACACATTGAGGACCCTCAGAACTTTCCCCTGACGGATACCAATTACATTGGGAAAGAGGACCTTAGAGTGTTGATGAAATGTCCAAAAATGTTCCGAATCCAAGACGGGTAGTTCGTAAGGAAATCCCAAGCTGGCCATGATGAGTGGATGGTTCCTACCTCATTCCGAAGCCTGATGTTAAGTCACGCCCATCATGCTTCCACAGCCGGTCATAGGGTGTTTCATACAACACTTGAGATCTTAAGAGAGGTTGCATACTGGCCACACATGGGGCAGGACCTCGACCAATACTTGAAGGGGTGTCTTGTGTGTGCACAATTTCAGCCAACATCACTCACACACTGTGCGCCTCTCCAAAAGAGGGGGATGACACTGCCATGGTCAGATTTGCAAGTCGACTACATAGGGCCCGTGATTCGGTCCTCTAGGGGGAATAAGTACATGTTGATGGTGACATGTTTATTTACTAAATGGGTGGAATGTCTCCCGGCCCCAAACTGCAAGGCAGAAACAGCAGCTGCCCTGATGATCAACCACATCTTTTCCCGTTTTGGTCTACCCCAAAGGATTGAGTCAGACAGAGGTAGCCATTTCTCCAGCGAAGTAATGACAAAGATGTGGGAGATACTGGGGGTTAAAAGGAAGCTACACATTGCTTACCGACCAGCTTCTTCTGGGGCAGTAGAACGTTACAACCAAACCATTGTGAGCATCTTAAAAAAGTTTGTGGCAGATTCTGGGCCAAGTTGGGATATCTGATTATCTCTTGTCCTAATGGCCATCAGATCTACCCCTTCATCTGCAACTAAAATGTCACCGTTTGAGCTGATGACTGGACGCAGGATGGTGCTTCCCCAGCATTTGCTTTACAGGACCCAAGAGCAGACATTGATCAATGCCTCCACAACTCATGAGTTGTTGAAAATTTAAGGAAACACCTTCAACATGCTTTTACCTATGCTCAGCGAAACCTAGAAAGATCAGCCGATAGCATGACGACTCATTATGATTTGAAGACTACTAGGAAAGAATACAATATTGGAGACCGGGTCTATCATTACAATTTCCAAAGGAATCAGGCCAAACAGGCCAAATATTCCACATATAGCCTATAAAATTCTATGATTCTTGAATGCAAATGTCTCCTGATGTATAAAACGTATATGTTCGCCCCACCATTAATAGTGGTGGGGAAATATCTACGAATATGTTTCTGCCACTTTGCTTTGTTATCCTAGGAGAGATAAACCATGGAGACTGACCAAGGAGGATGACCCGGGGACCGGGAGAAAAGATCCAAGGGGCCCGAGGTACCACCCGAAACTCCCATCAGGACCGGCGAGGAGAACCGACCGATCCACCCTGATGGAGGAAAAGATGCTGAACTGTGCCATCTGCGGAATCGGAAGAAGATGATGCGGACATCCCAGCGCATGGATCAAAACATCCTTTGCACCCGACTCCCCCTCGAGTCGAAATCAAAGTGTGGTCAGCCGGGGGGGCTTGTCAGGTGTATTGACCCACGTTCGAGTTATTATGCTGCAACATTTGGTGCTGTGGGCTTAGAAAATCCAAGATTGCCGATAAGCCCACATTTGTGCCAGAATCCAGGAAAACCACGCAGTTTTTGCGCACACCAAAATGGTCGCCTGACCTGCCACCCACCAGTGCGAGCGTGATGGTCCAAAAGCGCCATGAGTGAAACGTGACGTCAAAGGAGAAACAGCAGTGCCTGTTAGCTCAAAAAGCGCTTTGAAATCACCTTTGTTTCTCTGAATGCAAGCTCAAAATGCCTATTTCAAACATTGCAAGATAGATAATACAGGAGACCATTGCCAGACCCTATCATTTTGGCTGCGCACAGAGCGAAATCAGTGCAAAGGAATATGGTGCTGTTCAAAATCCGTTTTAATTAATGTCAAAAATCGCTAAAATCATGGGCATGAAACCACCAAACAAAAATATCCAACTTCTGGTGGGGTGTTCTACATTACTCTACTGCAGAATCCACATCAATACAATATTAGCAAGGATCATATGCTAACAAGTAAAATCCCCTTTTTGAAATGTATTATTTCAAGACAGCTCCCAAAAATGGGTTCAGTACCGGCGCTAGCGGTCTGAACTCTGACAGGAGACCTGTATTTCAGGAGCTGAAAAGGAACCTGAGTTAGCTGGGTCTTCAAAGGCTTGCTGTTCAATGACAATTCTTAAACATACTCTTCCCAGGCCCTATACCAGAAGGCAGTCTGATTTAATTAAAAGTTTAAGAGGCCTCTGTCCATGGGAAGCATTCACACCTGCTCTTACCACCAACAGCACAGGATATCGCCTTGACATGTAAATTAGGAGGGAAACAGAACAATGAACTTCCCTTGGCTCAAAGCAATTGCTAACTGGGAGGGGCACTGCCTCTGTGAGCCAGCTGAGCATGGAGGCGGGGTCGAACAAGGAATTCCCACAGGTGCTTTGGGACCTAAACACACCCATCTAGGCCAGAGCATAATTTTAAAAAGATGGATAATTCATAGTATAAAATTGTCAAAAGTATATAAATAATATCATTATTCCTGTGATTTTTCTCTGCACATTTTAAGAGGTGTTAGGACTATGTACGATGTTCTGAGACCGAACCCCGCGATTTATTAATACTAAAGACACTGTGCTTACACTAGAGAATTGAAAACTTATTGTAATGTGCTCAGGGAGGGGTTGCAGGTCAGTGTAAAATTTGATGCCGAACCGACCATGGCAAAACCCACTAAAATTGCAAAATGTTGTCGTTTCTGAACCCAAGCTTGCAGGAACATGGGGCTTGAACAGAGAACTGTCTTAAATTCATCTGTGATGTGTACATGTATTATGAACCACTTGTGTATCTGGGAAACATGTTTGATTATGAAAAATTGGGTTCTAAGTAAAAGCAAAGGAGCGTTCCCTCAATAGATTGTAAAAGGGTAGCATCACTCTGACTCACAACTCAGTTATCCAGTTAAAGGACAGAAAATCCTCTAAACTATCAGGATCCTTAGGGGGTTGGGCAACGAAAGTCAGCCTTCCCACCCACTTTCAAAAGACATAAAAAAGAACCACTGAGACCCAGGTAGGGACTGCTCTTTCCACTTTCTTGCGAAGCACTTTGCCAGACCAGACAATATCCAGAAGGACCATATCCAGAACTTAGACTCCAGATTCCAGAACTTTGAAGCAGAAGGCCTACTGCAAGCTAAAAGTATTCTCAGCTGGCCTTACAATCTTGCAAACTAATTTTACCCCAGACTTCCAAGGGGCACATCAGAATAAAACAGCTGGGCTGTGCTGTTTCTGCTTCTTTACCAAGAACTTTCGCCAGAACCAGACCCAGAGAGCAGTGCTGTATCCAGAACTGCAGACCAGACCAGACCAGACCGCTGTGCAGTGCCAAGAACTTTTGCCAGAACCAGAGATTCAGACCAGCAGAGCAGAGCTGACCCAGATAGATGTGACTTCAGAACCACCCGCCAGAAGTCCAGTCTAAACCTGTTGACCAGATCTTGACGGCCTATTTCAAATTTATAGTGTGAGTATCCAGCCAGAACTGTGCAGAACCAATCTCTTAGTTTAAAATAATCTAATTCAAACCATTTCCACCTACCTAGAACTGCATCATAGAAATTGTGTGTCCATTCTGTGATTTCAAACCTGTGAAAGTGTCATTTGTCATTTGAACCTTACTTTATTTTTGAGAATCTACCTCCATTAAATCGTCTGTATCTTTTGAACCGCACATCCTTATAGTTTTTCTGTAATCGCGATCGACGCACTCAGAAAAAGTGCCGCGAATTGCAATTTGACTCAGTTTCTCCACCTGTCAAAAATAGCTGTCTTTTGCTTGCAACTGCTGAAATTCGTTTTCAATCTGATAATCATTCCTGAATAATTGCTAGTGTTGGCCTGAACCAATCTTAAGTAGCTATCACCTACCCTGAATCTCCTATTGGGAATAAAAATCATTTTTAGCATATTTTTCACTTCATTGCAAATCCCATTTAAAAGTATTTTTCCCTGTTTAAAAGCATACCAGTTGCTCTAAGCTTGCTAGGGGGGAACTGGAATTTGTATTGCAATTTGATTGTATTCCTGAAAACTGTGTGCTCCCCTTCCATCTCCTTATGTTGCCTAGGGGGGGAGTGAATTCTCAAAAGACAAAGTGATCATATTATCTCTTGTTGAATCCATATCAGTTTATTTCTGTGCTGCATTCTTTCCATCATTGCTTTTCCTTGAAACCATAAAAGTATTCTCTGCTACCTTATCCTTTCTATACCAACTCCTAAGTAATTAAAGAAGTGTGCTAGTGTAATATTATCCATTGTTGATCATTGTCGTATTCATAAGTGTGCTATCAAATATTAATTTATTTATAAAAGTGTGATATATATGTATTGTTTAATTTTCAAATAAATCTTTTAATTTGCAAAACAAACCTACTTCTTGGCTCAGTGAGGTCAGGGGAATTCAAAGAGAGGGGCGTTATATATGGGTACATCATACAGATTTATGAACTTGTCATAAAAATATATAAATAAGGGCTTCTATTGGGCATCCCCGACCAGGCATTGACTTAGTTGGATTGCTAGATTGGAGTCACTAACAGGTCCGAGGGTCCATCTTAGACCGGTCTGCCTTTTGGTCCTGCAACCGGTGGTCTAGCTGCACGACCAGATTTCTGCACAGTCTCTGGGTGGATCAACCACATGGGCTAAGACGTCCTTTAATTCGCCTCGTAAGCCTCGATGGAATAACGTGGTTCTTTTGTTTTCTGGCCACCTAGCTTCGGCAACCAGTCTGTTGAAGGTAGCAATGTATGTTAACAAGTCCTGATTCCCCTGTCGGAGGGACAAGAGTTCATTGTTTACTGCTTGTTCCTGGGTATGACAAGAAAAACGTTTTTCCATTTCTCTCTGGAACCCCCCAAAGTCATTTAATATCGTGATCGTCATGGGTTACCAATGGCACCGACCAATCTGCTGCACTACCACTCAGGTTTGATAAAACAAAAGCTACCCGAGCTTGGTTGTTTGGAAATGCTCCAGGCCTACAAAGAAAATGAAGGCGACACTGATTGATGGATGCCGCATACTTCCATGGGTCGCCTAAAAACCTTTCTGGTGGTGCCAGGGGAACTGTTCCAGGTAACGTGATCTGTATCGGAGTGGGTGGTATGGCAGGGTTTGCATCGTTGGATTGCTTCCAGGTAGAGGCATCTGTCCTGCCTGTGATTGCAAGTATTGCCTGCTAATCTCTTCAGTGCGTTCTTTGGTCACTATTAGGTCTCTCCGGAGGGCATTAGTCTCTTGTCAGGCAGAATGAACCTCAGCACGAAGCTCTCCAAGTAATTGGGCCAATTGGTCCATTTCTGATGTCTCCATGGCGCCCAGGTGGATGTGTTATGGTAGGCTTTGCGTTCTGTTACGTTCACCTTGTATCCACAGGGACGCCACTGAGCCGGGTTACTCGCAGGTATGCTTCTCAGCTTAGCCCAGATGTGGTCAGTGGGGAAGGTTCTGCCTTGTGGTAGAGTTAGGCGTGCTCTCCGTCCTGCCTTCTTTGCAGGGACGTGTTGTCTTTCATGGGCATGTGCGGTCCAGTTACTTCACTGACGCCAGCCCGTTTGATATTGTTCAGGTAGGTCTTATTGCTGTTCTTTAGTTTTGTTGCTATTGTTATCCTGCATGCCTTTCTTTGTTTAAAAATGTCTCTTTTTTCTCCCTTAGGTATGCAGAGCTTCAGTGCGGCGAACTGGCTTGGTTGAGCCCCGGTGGTAAATGATGGCGTATTAAGAGCGCTATGATGCGGTAAGTAAGCGCTATGCGCCGCGCTGCGAAGTCTTGCCTTTGCTAATCTGTGTTTTCCTTCCTTGTAGGTCACGGTGTTCTTCAGCATGAGTGGAATGTCCGCAGTGGTGCCAGCCGAGAGGCGACCAGCCAGGTAAGCCTTTTGAGCAGTTCGTAACTTGCAAATGTCTCTACTGCTTTCTTTAATGTTGCCTCTATCTTTGTCTTTCAGGTCGTTCTGTCCGGGAGGCGTGCAGATTCGAGGAAGCTGTTCTCACTAGCTGCGAGTGGCTAAAGATGAAGACTGCAGGTAAGATTCTGCTGCTAATGATGTTCCTTTTGTCTCCTTTCTCAGCCGGTCAAGCGGCACAGCGAGTAGAGCGCTCGCTTTGACATCCGTGCAGAGCCTGCTAATGCAGGTTCGAATCCCGGCGGGGCCAAACTCAGTCTTTCATCCTTCCGAGGTCGATAATTGAGCACCACACGCTCTGGGTAATAATAAGCAGCGCTCAGATACCTGAGTGTTCGTAGCGCTATATAAGTGTCAAATTATTATTATTTTTTTTATTATTCTGCTTCTCCGAGGTTCGAGGGAATAGCTGGACACGGTGAGCGTCATGTTGCAAGCTGCAAAGTAACGCAAAGCGTGTTGTCTTGCTCGGGTGTGGTTTAAATGCCCCAACAGAATAGTCCAGGTAAAGTAGTCCCTAAGCTGCCACACCCAAAACACTAGACAGCATAGCTTGGTTCTTTAGAACCAAGCTATGTGGAAGCCTCCATGTTGGCTGATAACACATTAAGTAGTTCCAAAGCACATGTTTTTCATGGTGTATGAGCCTGGCGCCACAGGTGCCAGGAGTGGCCCCAAGAGGGTTTTGGAAAAGGATGCCAGGTTCTAGAGGCCCGAGTCTTGACTCCACCTGGTCAATGGGTTTGCCAGTGGGGTTTTGGGCGAGGGTCATGACAGTCGCAGCCTCCATGCTTTCCACAAGCGCAACAGAAGCAGCGTGACAGTTACAGATGATTAATGCAAAAAAAAAGGATTTAATACAATTAAAGAAGAATTGAGAGCCATAAGGCTGATGACTCTCCAGATCAGGAATGTCCTGTGCTTGATTACAGCAATGGAAGAAGGCATGTGCACCAAGATCGGGCCTTCGTGCTGTACATTTATACCATCCCATGATGAATATAATGGAACCCTGAGGTAACTAATAACTATATTGACGGTTCTACATACAAAGATGGATGAGGAAGTTGAAGAGACAGCAGGAGATGTTTTCATGGATTGTCAACTTTGCTGACAAATGCCTTCAAATTACTTGGAGCATGACTAGTTTTGATATTGATAGGAATTGGTCTTATAAGGATCATCTTGGGACAGTGCCAGAAGACAGTCAAGAAAGCTTTTGGGCAGAAGATAATAATAATAATTTGGCATTTATATAGCGCTACGAACCCTCAGGTATCTGAGTGCTGCTTATTATTATCCACGGTGTGTGGTGCTCATTTATCGACCTCGGAAGGATGAAAGGCTGAGTTTGGCCCCGCCCGGATTCAAACCCGCGTTTGCAGGCTCTGCACGAATGTCAAAGCAAACGCTCTACTCGCTGTGCCACTTGACCGGCTGTCAATAATGATTTATATCAACAATGCAACAGGTGAGCAGATGCAAAAGAAAGCCAGTACCCATGAGAATACAAATAACAGTGCCCTTACTCCCCCAGGAACCAACTCTCACTACAGGATCAGAACCGATGTGTAAGACATTGGATATTCTGTTTACCATCTGGAACTGGGGTGCGGATGGACATATAAAGAATGCAGGCCAGGGGGTGACAAAGATTTGGATCCCAAAAAAGAAATAGAATGAAGATAAGATGCTGACAAATGATGAAGAGGAGACAAAGATCATGGAAAAGAGAGTTTGGTCAAATATTCGACCAGAGGGGGCAATGTAGAGCAGCAGGTTGGCGCTCTCATGCCAGTTTCCGCCCCCTCACCACCCTCATATTGGAATAGTCCCATAAATGGGACCCCCTGCATCGTTCTTATACCACATTGAGTGTATGAGGGACGTTATGCACTCAGACAGCCATACCAAATGTACCATCACACTAAAAGTGTGGAAGGAAGTCGCATTGAAGGATGTCGCATGCCAGGGTTTCAGAATGTATCAATGGAAATCATGGAAGGATGTTAAAGTGAAATACTGATGAGGAAAAAGTGATGTCACAAAGTAGATATAAAATATTGAGTAATGATGTAACTGAAGCAGTAAGACTAAGATGAACCTAAAGCTAAAGTAATCATGGATCTAAAAGAAGATGAAGTAACTTACTGCCCAATAACTGTAAATACGCAGCAACGCAGGGTAGAAAGATAACACATAGAAGCTTGCTATAGAGGAATATATAATGTGGCAAGGATGGTCATATCATGTAAATGGATGATGGTTCAGGTTGAATTAACCAAGCTACCTCAGAAACAGGCTGAGGGTGCTAGACGCAGGATACATGGAAAAACAGCACTGTGAGCAGACCCGATGATGAGTCGAGGTTGGCCCAGAGTGAAGATGCTATTTTGAGGGATAAGCGCAGAACACAAATGTAGAACATGGATACACTTTGAAATGTGGGACATTCTTCAGAGATGAAGGAAGATGAAAAAATCTGTGGGAGCCAAACTGTTGTTCAATTAAAAGTATACAAAGTTCATATGAGATAGAGTGAGCAAGTCTCTAGAGGCCAAGAAGAGCAACAACACCCTGCATAATTAAATCAAATTGCAGTAAATGGAAGGCTGAAATGGACACATTTGTGGTCTTTTCACATTTGACTCAGAAATCGAAAACAAAGACTATTCATTAGAACCTCAAGTTAAGATAGTTGTATGCTCACACTCCCTGGAATGTTGCAAGACAGTGGGCAGCAACAAGGTCAACTACAAACAGAAGACTTTGGCTTGTGGCCTACCCATGATTGATCAGGGACTAATTGGGAAAATGGAGAGCAGTCTGATGGGATTTAAACACCTATGTTTCACGTACGTGCTGCTATGGAGTCAAAGGTCCAAGGTTGGGATAGTATGCCAACCAATCAGTGGGGTTGGGGGGGGGCAACCTAACACACAATGTTTCAGGAGCTAATCCACTGTCATACTTGTCCACTATAATCAATACTGCCTGAATTTAGAGGTAATCAAAGGCATGCCCTACAGACAAGGGGTGGCCAATGAAGCACTAATTCTTATATGCTCTATAAGTAGAGATGTTCCCTTCACCAATCCCTTCCATAGGTTTTGTATTTTGCCAAATAGAATGATGTCACAGATGATGGCTATTGAGGTATTATTGAGGTATTAGAAACATGAGTGTGAGTGTGCAAGCATCAGTCCAATGTCTGTCAGTTTGCCCTGCTTTATTAAACTGAGAATAAAGTAGTACTTTGCCATATTCCTTGAGTATGTCCAGTTAGTTGGTTTGTGACAATCATTGTAATTCCATCTAGCACAAAGGACGCTTCAAGATGCTACAGCGCAGACGTGTTTCCTGGGTGGGTGAAGGCCTATCTCTGTAGAAAAGCAGATGCTGTTACGATGAAATTGGTAGCTGGGTTTATACCTCAATTTGGATTGCCCCTTAGCAATGTTCCCTCTAATTATGTTTCTCTATGTGCAGAACTGATTTGCTGTTGTGCGCACATTATTTTCCATGTGCGCAACTAATGAGGTAAGCCACTTTGCGAGCATGCGTATTTAGTGAACTACCATTGCAGAAGAGAGTTTGGAAAGGAATTTCCTCTTCCCAGCCAATGCAATTTTTGACAAATCTTACAAAACACATAGGCTAAAATAGAACATGTCATATGTGATTAAACATAAAACTCATTAACCAGTCCAAGACTTCAAAATCTGCCACAGAATCTTGCAAACTTTTTATGCCACTGGAAAATCACTCATGTGTACTACAAAACACAAATATGTCTTGTCATAAACTGATGTGGCTGTCAAGAAATTCATACAGAATACAACATTTGCCAATGGATTAATGGCAATTAAAAGCAATGTGTCAAAAAACATACTCATAGGAGTTCAAGTGCGACTCTAATGAAGTAATTCAAGTGGCAGTAGAACATAATTTGTGTAAGGATAATTGCATCAGAATAACTGCACCTCACAATATGGCGATCAAATATTCCTGTGCCTCTGCTTACTATCCACATTGCGTTGTCCTTTAGTAGTGTTCACACCAGCCTTATAGCTAAGAGACATATACACCATCAATTTTTACTCCCTAAAAATAAAAATGTGCCCAACAAAAACGAGAAACAATGTACATTTTGTTGCTTCAACCCACAAAGCCCCACTGATATTTTTTTCGAATTAGTGACCAGTAGAGCAATGGCATAGAAAGGAACTCTAATAATATTAATACCTGATCTCAACAGGAATTTTAAGGGGAAGTATTCCTATTGGCAAAGTTAATAACTTTTTTACTCCCATAAAAATCATTTGACTCCAAGTAGGGAGCAACATCTGATTAGAGCCTTGCTTGTTACCCTGACATAGAACGTGAAATGACAGGGAACATAATCTAGTCTATAGTTTTGCCCACCCTTCTCCACCAGCGCCTAGACAAATTAAAGAAGAGCTTTATAGAGGTTTATTATGGATCCCTGTATAAGAAAATCACATACGTATGCCTTTTAAGTTAATGACATCAAATCTGAAGACATACAACACATTGAGTCCCTTCTTCTGTAACTATTGATCCATCTTCTGTAATTCTTTGTAAGTTAAATAAAATGCAGGGAGATGCTACAGACGATACAGAGCAAATGGTTATATTGAAAAGCCCTCAGCAGCTGATCATATAAATAAAAATAAGTTGCTGTTGTTTAGACGGGCACTAAAATTTATGATCCTTTAGCAAACAAGCAACACATATCCTTCAGTGTACTGTCGAAAAAAATGACTTGGTTTTTGAAATTTGCTGCTTTGTTCATCACCCGCAAGAAGTGATGACCTGTGCTCTTCCACCCATACCCTTCCCTGGCACCCTGTGCTAGCCTCCAATACTAGTTGATAGAGCACTGTAAAAAGTGAGGGATTATAGCAGTAAACACTCACTGGGATATTTGCAGACCCACAATACTTTGCAAGCAAGGCATATTTAATGCATTATGTGCATTTTAAGAATGTCATGATTCTGCATGTACGCAATTCTTTTGCAGTGCATACAAGATTGTTTGCAACATAACCCACCCTTACATCATTGTCTAGGATTACACAGTGCTCAGTGAAACAGTTTTTGCATAGCAGCGAGTTACCATATAATGTGTGACGGTCTATGCCCAAAGGAACTCTGAACACTTGGAAACGAGGCAGATTGTGTGAAAAGCATTCCCTTGTCTGAATATCCGGTACCCTGATACTATGGACGAGTAATCCCAGTTGTAGTCCATATCCATTATCACTTGTAGTTAAAGTAAATGATATTGCAATGTTGCTCTCCACTTATGGGGTAATGTTAGTAATGCTAAAGTAGAAGATACAGAATATCACATTTGTCTTCTCAAAATCCTTATAGGGCAAAATAATATTTGAGTTTTATAATGTGTTAACTTGCAGGGGGGCCTCTTCAAAGCACTTGCATGACATATGTACAAAGAAGAGGAAGTATGGGATAAGGTTACACATCCAGGTAGCCTGCTTACTTACAGTCAGTATCCGATATTTCAATTGTATTGTGTGGGTGACGCTTTTGGTGAGGCACAATGAGTAACAGGAATTCTGGCACGTGAACGTTATTCATATTATTCATATTACAGCAAACATAAAACAAGTGGATGTCGGTACACGTCTGCTAACCTTTCGCAAAGCCAAGAGTGTTGGAGTCAAGGTTGTCCGGTACTATCTTAATGTGTTCTGGGGCAGAGGTTACAGTTATAAGGTCAAAGTGTGGTAGAATCAAGCTTAGGAGTCATGGGTAGGGTAGGGAAATTATTTGGTTAATGTGTGCAGGCCTATCATGGTTGGATTCTTCTGTTCATGGAGCCAGTTTTTTATATTAGTTTTTAACCACATGTGTGTATTTTGCTGTTAGGGATTTTAGGTGTTTACGGTCACCCATGCATATTAGTGTAATGCAAATTAGCAGAATATCAAGACTAGTTGCTTATTTTAAGAGAAATCAAATTTCAATTAATTGCTGTGGCTTGTGCTTTATTAAATATTTTTGAATAGGTGAGAATTGTCTGTGTGCGCTGCTAAAAATCTTCTGAGCGGCACCCAGAAGGAAGCTGGGCAAGCACACATGCGCACAACTTAGAGGGAACAATGCCCCTTAGCATAGGCAGCAACTGAGGTACCCACTTTATTGGTCAGGTTATTAGAGAAGTCTGCAAAGCACTAGGAATAACTGCACAGTTCCATTGTGCTTAAGACCTGCACTCATGCGTAAATGTAGAACATTGGAACAGTGACCTCAAGTTGAGACTATCCAAATTGTGCAAAGAGACAGGGTTCAAATGGGCCTTGACTTGCCCCTGGTCTTGTTTGTCATGCATAATAACCCCTAGCATAACCACAAACTGCTCATGAAATCCTCACTGGTCGCACCATGAGAATGGGACCTTCACCCCCGGAAGTTCCACATATTCAAAGCCTATCATTAGAGGATGACACCTTGATAACACAAATTGTTGCAGGTTGACTAAAACTCTTCAAACTCTTCATGTCCAGGCCCTTGAAGCTCTGCCTGAGCCGGCTATTGAACCTTGCAACACTCTACAACCAGGACACAGGGTCCTGGTGAAGGTCCATCAGTGGAAGTCTGCGCTCCAGCCGAGGTTGCATGGTCCCTTCGAGGTTCTGCTCATTACTAATTTCCCCATCAAGGTTGTCAGTATCCCAGCCCAGATCCATGTGGCTCATTGGTCCAAAGTCATCGCCCCAGTTGGCTACATTACATCTGTGTCCATTGGTCTTGCTTGGGTTGGCTCCAGTTTCAACATGAGCACCGACACCACCACCACCAGTGATGTCTCCGATTGTTTTCCAATGTCAGACTCTTTCAGGGTTCTGGAAATAGAGCAACCAATATCAGAAGGAGAGGGCACAACCCCCGATCAGTCAGTACATTCACATGCTGAATCAGGATCTGCAGCTTCTGACTCTCTTCCACAAAGTGAGGTCTCTGCAGGAGCTACTGTTAAGGCTCCTTCATCAGGTTGTTGAAGTTCTGGAGTAAACAACCGTGATTCAGGCCCCACTGTTGGCGTATCATCTTCAGAGTCTGACCCCTTTGGGCTTCACTTAGCAACTGGCAAGAGGTACATTCTGTGATCCCTTGGAAAGATACCAGAGAGCCAATACTTTTGAACAGGGGGCAACTGTCCAAGTTATTTGCCTTTGGATCTGACCTCTCAACAATGATGAATCCTCCTGAGTTGGTGGTGCACTGGCAAAGAGTAGATGCCACTGCTGCTGATTCACCAGCATCAGCAGGTTATGGCCACTGCTGTTAGCATTTGTTACCCATGCTTTTTGTTACAATGATGCTTATATTTATTTGGCTCCGGTACCATTGATACTTGTAGTTTGAACTCTTAGGCAGAACTCTCGATCATAAACTGTGAGCATTAGATTGTGTTGTCCAGTACCTGATTCTTGGAGGAACTTTGGGACATTGATATGCCTTATATTGCACTGACCTGAAAACCTTGAGCTGGAAGTTTGATTTAGCAGATTTTCTTTGCCTGTGTCCTGCATTCTATCCGCTTTGAGGAACTAAAGTGAACCTTGCCTGCAAGCCATGAACTGCTGTCGCGAGGGTATGACTCGATTTCAGGACTTCGAGTTTCGAGGAGTGGACCTGGTGTGCATAATGTCAAGCTATATTTCTGTCATTGTTGTTTCACTGTCACAGACACTTTCCGCACCACTTGCCATGACAGTGATGGTCCCTTTGCTCATCCATTGGTTCACAGTCAAAATACTTCCTTACACCTCTCTTGGCAGTATGTCTGTATCTTTAATTTGACCAATAGTTGGGTTTGTGCCCATCTGCCACACGATTTATCATCCAGGTTCCCTATTGCACCCATTCCCTTCCAGTGGAGGGAAGTCTGTTTGGATCTCAAGTTGGTTACCCAGACGCAGGGCCCAGGACCTTGTAGGGAGGCTTATTCCCACTTAGGGTTTACTCGTCCTGCAAATTTCCCCTCCCCAGACCAAGTACACATCAAACCAGCAGCACTTCACCTTTCCTCCCAGCAGTTGGTCTTATATGTTATACTAACCAAGGTTCTTTTTTACATGGGAACAGGCAAATGCCAGTATTATCTGTCCACTAATTCTGGTGTAGTGATTAATAATGTTACTTTCGCATTTGGTCTGAATTTTTCATTCTCCCAGTCCGGGTACGTTACATATTCCGGAACTTACTTAATCTCTGGGGGCAAAGCCTTCCCCTGGTTACCCATCAACTGGGGAGGGAGATGTTAAAAAGGGCATATTGTGCCCACAATGCATCATACCCCCACCTTTTGCACTCAGCCCTACCCTAGGAGAAGCACTGCCTGAGAAAGCTTTGTTGCGGGTGGGATATTTGAAAGCAGCCCTTGGAGGATATTACAAACGCCACTGCATCCTCCTTGACCTTGTTGTCCCACAAACAAGTAGACATCTGACCTATGGTACTCAAGAACCGCATGGCTGTAGATATTGTTTTGGCTACCCCACGAGGTGTCTGCACATTTGTGAAAAGCAAGTGCTGTACTTTCATACCAAATTACTCAAGTAATATTACTGATATCATCACCCACATTCGTCACACTGTGAGACTCCTTCCTTCTAACCCAGAGGCTTCCTGGACCTTTGCGTTTTGGATTGAGGCCAGTTGTAACCCCTGGGTGCGTCTTTTGGTCAGATCCTGTTAATGGCCTTAGCTATAATTCTAAGACTGTCCTGTTTGTCAATGGTTTGAAATACCTGTTCTGATGTTTTGCAAACTGCTCAAGTGCTTTACTGTCATGTTACGGAAGATAATATTTGTATGATATGCTGGAATGTGATGTTTGTTCCCTTAGAGATGTTTGTAATGAGACTGGAGTGAAGGTCTCGTAGGAGGGGACTGTGGGGGAAAGTCTGGGAATTGAGCATTGTGTGTACTCCCCTTGCATGTTACTGCATTAAAATTCTGAGTAGGTACTGCAAACTGCGATGTTTAAACAACTGTTTCTTGCTAGTGCAAGGCGATGCTGTAGATTGTTCTGTGCATGTCCTTGAAATGAAGGCCCTCGCCTAGCGTGTGGGAATGCTTTCCTTCAAATCTCTCACTTCTGACGTGCTTCCCTTTTGGCATATTTAAGCGTGTTTTAGGCTCCATTTTATTCTGGAAAAATTGCACTATTAGACGAAAGTGTTCTTGCTTGCCTCTAAGCGTGTGTGAATCTTTAAGGAGTATATACCCCTTGACTAAATATATTATGATTTGCTGTACTCCCTGATAACACTAACTAGCATTAATGAATGCAGCTGGCATCAAAGGCCTGTATTATGAGGCTTTGATCTCTATTAGCAGCAATGTTTCAAGGTGAGATCACCCTGTTGGGACCACCCCTTCCATTGAAATGAAATGCATGTGTTTAATTGGGTAGAAGAAAACAGTGAAAAGAGGGGGCGGGGGTGTGAGGGGTTTACTTTCGCCAAAGTATTGTGCTGCCATTGATTCTGTTTTGTTAATGCTTTTTACTAATAAATTGTTCACCAATCCAACGGAATCGTGCATGTTCTTTTTCCACCACAGTCCCCACCATAAATATATTCCCTATCGGAAAGGGAGTCCCAGTTTTGGGTCTCGCTGGAGTCAGCTGAAGCTATTGTACAGAAAAAAACAAAAATGAGAAAATCTTTGAGAAAAGCGCTCTGACGTGCTAAAATTCAGTCAAAGCCTGATACCAGTGGAATCTGTACAACCTTGCATTGGTTGTTGAGTGGGTCTTCTTCTATGGAAGAGTACCCGTGACTAGGTGGGATAGTGGAAAGAAGGAAACACTCATTGACCTCTCCAGAGGCTGGCCTCCTGACTCCTGTGGATTAGTCAACTACTCTGGGGCCATTCCATCTCTCTTCCCTAAACCCAACCACAGCCCTCAACCAATGAGAGTTATGATGAGTAGGTTTATGAATAAGAATGGAAACTCTGCAGAGTTTTCTGTTTCATCTGTGGTTCACACTCCTTTTTGGGTATGGTGCATTATGGAAATGTAGTTAATGATGTTTAGTATTTTGAATAAGGCAGAGTGAATCCTGGGTAAAGTAGGCATGTGTAATATGTTATGTGTCTTTTGCCAACAGAGGGTGGAATAGTTTGATATTTTGAGATTGGACAGTCATGGTAATTTCTCCAAGCAAGCCTAAACAACACTCTATGATACGAGGCATCCTCATATTGAAAACATTGCATCCCCCCAATTTTCTGGCCTTGTCTAGTGCATGACCTATAACTAGAACTAAAAGGATATGTACTTCTCACCTCTACTACCCTCACAACTCATTGTGCTGTTCTAATGGAAGTCCTGAAGCAAAATAATGCAACTTTGAGCGCTACATTTGACACACTGCATGGTGCTGCTCTAGATCATGTGTTGGAACCAGGATATGCACTTTGAGCCTTTGTGAGATGGTGATGCTGGTTATGAGGCAGGACAAACTACATCTCCCATAATGCACTCTCTGGCATCAAAGTAGTTTCGGCATCTATTCTGGGGTACTGAAAGACCCTTCCTTTGCCATCAGAATCAAGTTTAAGGTGTGTGTGTTATCCCCTCTTGGTTGTTTCTGCACTTTTCCTGGTTGTAGAATTGTGTATAAGGGTGCCAGTAGCAACATACCAGAACCCTTTCCAGACTGGCACACTACAACTGTGCCTGCCAGCGCCATTGCGCGTGGCAGGTCTGACCGGCCGAGAGCAATGGCCCAGGTAGGCACAGTTGTCATGGAAGCATCAGCTTCCTTACTAACAGTGCCAGTGCTTCTGAGTCAACATTCCCATGGAGTCCTAGTGGACTCCACGGGAATAGGGACTAACATTTTCCACTGCCTGCTATCCCGGCTGCCGGGACTTGTAATGTCCCGGTGGCACTGGGATCTCAGATGGCAGAAACAGTGTTAGAGTCCGGTGGCAACCCGTCGGTAGCAGCGCTGGACTTGTAATGAGGCCCATTGTCTGGCCACCCATTCCTGGATGGCAGGCTTATATCTTAAGCTCAACCATATAACAAATGAGCTTCTGCTCCTCAGGAATTAAACTAGTTAAATACTCATCCATCGATAGCTAGCCATATAAGCCGCCATGCGTCTATGCCAAAGTGATCCCTAGGCAGCAGATCATTAGGCTTCATTATTAACTGTGACCTCTCTTTAAACTTCTCATCACCAATAAGCACAGACAATCTGAAATCACTTATCATTATTTTGAAATATGAAGGCCTTCCTGCCAGACCCTGACTTGAGGATGGCAGTATAGTCCCTGGTTCTATAGCAAAAGGGTGATTTAAACATACTCCTCTCTGGTCTTAACGCCTCTTCTCAGCACTACTCCATTTTGTCACAGACAAGATCATCTCCTGCATCTAAAGGTTTGAACACCCATTGCCCACTTTGTGGAAAGAACACTACAGACCAACAAATCAAACACTGCCATGCTAGCTGGAAAATGCACAGAAGACAAATATGAGTGGCAGACCTTCTCCTTCTGATCACCAGCACTATAGAACATTATCCCAACCCACATCTGCACAGCATTCTAAGGGCCACAGCCAGACTAAAATCGGCCTCTTCCACTGACCCCATTCCCTTGTTTGTGTTAAAGGAAGCAATGCCTTCAATTGCCCCTCAGATTGTGCAGGCAGTTAATTATACTTTTCTCATCGGACATATTCCTGTGACTCTCAAACATGCTCTGGTTTTTCCCCTTCTGAAGAAACCCTCATTAGACCCTTCTGTTTTCCGGCCAATTTTCTGCTGATTTCACTTCTCCCTTTCCTGATAGAAAACTTTGGAATCTTTAGTCTGTCCTCTTTTAATTTCTTTCTTGGAGAACTTTTCCTTCTTTGATCCTTTACAGTCTGGTTTTCATCCTGGACGTGGCACCGAGAGTGTTCTGGTCTCCGTGGTGGACGATCTAGCGCAGCGGCATGATCAGTGCGGCATGGGAGCCTGAATTTTGCTTGAGCTCTTCATCGCCTTTGATACAATCGATCATGCTGTCTTGCTCGATCGCCTTGCGGGGGCCGACCTCCCAGGGTCCATTCTGTCTTCAATCTGTTAATTTCTTTCTGATCGCTCTTAATCAATTTCTCTCCCACCTTTTTGTTTCAATCGTACTGATCTCACTTGTGGTGTCCTCCAAGGCTCTGCAATTTCACCTATGCTGTTTAGCACTTACATTCAGCCATTGACTAAGCGTATCCTCTCCAATGGATTCCTTAGTTATTCCTATGCAGATGATACCCACATTATAGTTTGCCTTGATCTCTCACTTCCTGAAGCTGTGGCTAAGTCTAGGGACAGCTTAGAAGCTGTGGGGGAATGGATGTGTCATAACTGCCTTAAACTCAATGGCAAGAAAACGGAGGTGTTAGTGGTGGGCCCTTCTTCTGCTACTGCACTTTGGACTCCTCTTTTTTGGCCCCCTTCCCTTGGTTCATGTTCTCTTCCTGCACAGCTGGTAAAGGATCTGGGGGTCAAAATATTGGCGTCTCTCTCTGTGAAGACTCAGGTCAGTGTTATATGCCACAAGGGCCATTTTCAGTGGAAAATTCTACATTAGACTCTTCCTTTTCTAACCCTGCAACTGTGGGCACCTATGGTATCCGCTTCGGTCTGTCTTCTTTAGATTACTGTAACTCTTTATTTTTGTCACAACCTGCCTATTTGATCCAGCTGCTGCAGGTTCTTCATAATTCAGCAGCCAGAGCAGCCACTTTCACACCCAAGGGTGCACATATCTCCCCTGTGCTTTGCTGCCTGCATTGGCTACCTGGAGCCAAACACATTCATTTTAAAGCTATTTGCTTGGTGCATCGTGCTTGTTATGGCATGGGGGTGGAATATTTACAGTCGAAATTTTACCCTTATGTTCCGTCTCAGGCCCTTCGGTCAGCCGATACTCGCCTGTTGCTGGTCCCTTATTTCAAATATGCACGTATTGGTGGTCGGTCATTCTCTGTGTCCGCTGCCCAACTCTGGAATTCACTCCCTCGGGTGCTGCTTGTCACTCAGAATCATTTGCTATTCAGGCGCTCCTTGAAAACATATTTGTTTTAATTGTCTCCTCTTGCTACTCTCCTGTTTGTGATTAGCGCCAAGATGCCTCAGGATGTACGGTGCACTCTACAAATATTTATAACATAAAATAACATAACATAACAGCATGAATAAATACTGCAGTTAAGGAAAAAGCTGAAGACTATGCTGTTTAAATAATACAAAAAGCTGTGGCATGCGAAAATACTGGTGAGGGGTTTAAGGGTGTGGAGCCATCACTTACTCGAAACCAGGATTGCTTGGCTAACCCTGTTCTGTAGATTCATGCTATATAAGTGCCAAACCATAGCAGACTCATTTCTAGGTTATGTTTTTATTTTTTACGTCGTCTAGACCAGTGAGGAGTGGGGAGCTTGTGGGTTCAGAGGATCCAGAGGATTATGGAATTGTGGACTGTTTGGACCCTCAAGGACCATTGTCCTCTCTGGTATCTAGTCGGTTCTGGTGCCAATGCAGACCAGGCCCTTCACAGCAATCCCTGCAGTAGGAGGAGAGGGGCAGCTCTGTTGCTGGGGAGTGTTCATTTATGTTGGACCGAGTTGTGAGTTGTTTCGCTGCCACTCAGTTTTCTGCACCAAGTGCTGAGGGAGAGGCAGACACAGGGGCTGGCACAGGCAGCAATGGCGGCACTGGTCGCGTTTCCTCAAGTTTTGAAGACTTTTTTATGCCATTTTCCCCGCTTTTCATCGTTATTGGTGTGCTTGGATCAGAGACATTTTGACCAGACAGCAGCCATGCGAGAATTGAGTGAACCAATGAGGGCTGATGCTGGACGTATGGATAAATGTTTGGAGAGTCTTGTTAGATTGTTTAATATCCATCTGAGAACTTGCTCGGCAGTGACAATGGAATCAGCATTTGGAGAAGACAAATCTTAAACCGGAGCATCCAGGTATGGTAAGCAATATCTCCTTGGATGCCTGGCATGATCATTTTACTGCCTTAAATGCTGCAGGGCAGTCTGTGCGTGCCAGTGGGGAGAAGACGGGACAGGCATTGGTATCCTTTCCTCCCCCCAATGAGGGTAGGGTTAATCCGATTACAGTCCTAGAAGTAGGCCAGGCGCTGTCTGAAGCTAAAAAGGGAAAGGCCCCTGGACCGGACTGCATTCCCATTGATCTTTTTAAAAGTGAACCTATGTTATGGGTACCTTTTTTAACTAAATGATTCAATGGTGTTTTTTCTAGCAACCTCCCCCACCCGCCAGCAGTTAGCAACCTCCCCCTCACCCCACTATATAAGAAAGATGATCAGGATTTGCAGTGTAATTATAGGTCGATTTCGTTGATTGATTCATTGGCAAAACTTTATTCCAGGGTACTTTTTCACCGCTTTGAGGATTGGGTTGCCAGTGTAGGAATTTTTTCCAATGTGCAAGCAGGATTTAGAGCGTGTATCTCCACGTTAGACCAGGCTATGAGGCTTAACCTCTTATGCCGGAAATACGTGCTTCTCCATTCACAATGCTTGCATTTGGCATTTGTTGGTCTACAATCAGCCTTTGATACAGTGCTGAAGGATTCTTTGTGGTCCGTTCTAGAGGAACTAGGCATCCGCTCATCTTAGGGTAATGGAATTATATCTTTATATTCTGACAACTCAGCATGGATATGTTGGGGGCCGTCTGACAAGTTAACCCATCCAGTATCCATTGATGTTGGGGTTCGGCAGGGGTGCATCGTGGCGCCTTTGTTATTCTTATTATATATTAATAGCGTAGGCCGTGCATTTTTAGAAGCTGCAAGGGACGCCCCAACTTTGGGTAACAGAAAATATAGCCTATTGTTGTTTGCGTATGACGCAGTATTGCTGTGAAAAACCCTGGTTGGCCTGCAGAGCCAATTGGATACTTTTTGTATGTTATGTACCACAAAAGGCCTTAGAATCAACTTTTCTAAAACTAAAACGATGCAGTGTCCGGGCACTGGAAAAAAGGCCTGAGTATGGGTGAACTTTCAATTAAATGGCTAGCCTCTGGAGTCTGTGGATTTTCTATGTGTATTTGGGGTTGATTTTCTCAAACAAATTAAAATGTAGGACCAAATAGTAAAGTGTTCGTTATCGCACTTGCGTCAGTGTGGCTTCATTAGGAATTTAGTAACAATACTTGATGGCGAGGTTCTTTCTGTGCTCTTAAGATCTACCGGGGACAGACAATCAAGGGGGCAACCTATGGAGCTGAACTATGGGGTGCAAATGATTATACCCCCATTCAGATAGCTGAAAATAGATTTTTGAAATCATTACTTGGTTTACCCCCTAATGCATCATCCACTCCAATAGCATGAAAATTTGGTGACATTGAGATCCGATATGCTATTATGATGCAGCCGGTGTTATACTGGCTGCAGGTCTGGAACAATAAAGCTTTTGTTTTGTTTAGGGAAGGTTTGGAGGAGCTGCTATCATTACCAGGTGGTAGGAAACTTTCTTGGTTTAGGAATGTAAGAACCAAGCTTTTTAACGTTTGGGCAGGGGGATCTATGGAGTGATCCCACAAGGTTGGGCAGAGGCTACAAAGTGGTTGTTAAGAATACATTTAGAGAGTGAGCATGGAGTATGATGATCGATACTTGCCCAACGAGGAAATAAGCTAGGGCTTATTTGCAGCTTAAGGACATCCGGGGGTTGGAGGTATATATGTATCTCCAAATGCCAGTGAAATTAAGAAGCTGGTTTGCAAAGTTTTGATTAGGCACAATCCCGTTGGCCCACGAGTCTGTCAAGTGGAAGAATGGGTCCTGTTCCTAAACCCTATGCCCTCTTTGTGGCAAGGGGCGTGAGGATGAGGCGCCTCTTTTCTTTTTCTGCCGGGCTCATTGCCGGGCAAGGGTGTGTTGACTCACCCTGGTTTGAAGCCACCTAGACCACTTCTCAATCCCGTCAGCTATCCGAGCCCTGAAATGCTGCACCCAGCCTGTATCTGTGTTAGCTGTTTCAAATTTCTTAAGATCTGTATTTAACAAGAGAATGCTAGAGGTTAGAAAAGTCACTAGTTTGTCAGAGAATTAGGATGGGTACGGATGTGTGTGTGATAATAAGGATTGGATTTACACAAGTCTACATTGGTTTTATAATTGTATATATACTTTGTGTACAATGATTTTATGACATTAAGAATGATGTGGGTATTAATGCAAATTTTGCTTTTAATGTTTTGTATTGTGAAAATTGTACTTTAATGGATATTTATTTTCCGAATAAATTTAATGATGATGATGAAACTAAAGCATGTTTGTAAGTTGTCACTGGCCTAGAGGGCAGAGAAAGATAATTACAACAGTCAAATTACACACCCGCATATTTGGAAAGTGAAAATAATTGTTCTAAATCCTGAGTTGAATAATGACCACAATGTTGTTGAAAAAGGTGTTACATTTCGTTGTAGTGCCCATATTCAATTTCAATCTATTTCTGCCTGAGTTAACCTTTAGTTCAGATGGACAAGTTGCACCTCTAAAGTCCATTCAAGGTTCCAAGGGGTGTGGTCACTTTTATCACTTCTTAAAACAGAAAAATATGTACAATTGTTAAAATAATGGGGATCCATATATGTAACGTAAGACAAATGAGGAACTGCCACAGAACCGCGTACAGAGCGCTAGAATGTCCCCCACGTCATTTCCATTCACTTTTTGTAGACCCCATGCAGACATTAATCCTACCCAATACACACCTCTAAAAAGGCCATCCAGTGTCACTTTACACGGAAAATGTGTATTGACATCCAAACAATAACAGTTAAGATCTCAACTGTTAAAATGACGGATTTCCAAGTGGAAAGAATCTCTGATATTGTCAGAAATAGTTTAGACTGCGTGATTTCTTCTGGGTTGCAAGAAATGTTAATTAACAAAGTCAAATTCTGATCTGGAAAAACAAAAAACAGTGCCATCCCATCCAAGTTCCACTACTTGAAAAAAAGGAATCAAATCAGACCAATGACATGCTTCAATCTCCAACCCAGTTCTCATACCAAGTAATAATCCACTAAATGGAAAGCCTTTCTCACCTTTTCTTGACTCATTTACAAATAAAGAAAAGCTGTCTCACAGGGGCTTGTTTCTTATCCATGTCTCCTGTAATAGGAAAATATCATAGTTTGCTCACCAGCTACTACCACATTGAAATAAGTGCATGAAGCCCCTGGCATTCCAAGGTAATCATTTTAAGAGCCTCAGTTTAAAGACACTGATAATGTATTGGGTCTTCCGTATATGTAGATTGAAGGGCTTTAGCCATCCAAGGCCAACATTGCAGGTGGTCAAACTTGTTCTTGGTGTACTGCCCCTCATAAGACACCTTTCGCACAAGCATACATTCAATGTTATAAGAAATCTTTAGAGGAATTTCTGTATGTAGCTCATGAGCACTGTATTACACTGCTTATGGGTGTGAGCTTGCTGTCAGGAGACAGGAGAATTTCCTTTTTCTGTTTAGGTGCCACAGACAAAAGAGTTTCTCAAATAAACCTGGTTCTCGCGTGCAAAATTGCATATCCCTTCTCGAATCCTCACAAATCTCCACTTGACCGATATGACCTGACACCAATGATCTTAAAGACGGGATAGTTCTGAATAAGGCTAAAACGTTCAACCGATTTGTTAGGCCGGATGGCCTAATGGAATAAGGTCTCAACACCGGAGTGGACTAGAACGTCTGCTTTATTCAATGTATAACTACGTATTAACATTCTCGCCCCTCGCTCCTCCTCTATGCCTCGTCATCCCCCACGTGATCTCCCTCTCTGTCTCTTAAGGGGACAGAGTCTAGTAACATCACCCCCAGACAAATGTCCTGACATCCACCTCAGCACTCTTCAACTAGGTGAGGTGGTCTTCTGATGGTGCAATGGGACCTTTCACTCCGCTCACTGCCCATGGGTGGTCTTGTTGCTTCCGGTGGTTCCACCACCCGGTGGTGGGTTTCTCCTGTGGGAACCCACAAGTCATGTCTGGGATTTCGTGGTTCCGGATCAGGATCAGGAGGTGGAGGCCTTTCATCTTCTCTCTTAATTAAATGCTTAAATTGGGAACTGTTCCTTGTGATTTCCCTGTCTACATTCTCGGCCGTCACCATGGTGCCTTTGATGGCTACAACATTGAGTGGCTTCTGTGCAAATCGGGTGTCAGTCTTTTGGTGGTTGCCTGCTGTACGAAAATTTCATCGCCCACTTGGAAGTCATTGAGCATTGCCCTTCTCAAGTCTATGTCCGCTTACGCATGCTCTTTCTTCTCAGTGTCCCTTCTTATGATGTCGGGAACTCCCTCCTGCTGGGTCGTTGGATGTCTCATGATACAGGTGTGCACCGCGGATGGCATCATTAATTTGTCGGGTGCCTTGTTGGTGGATTTGTGGGGGGTGTTCGGTAATCTCGGAGTAGTCTGCATAGCGATTGATGGGGATCAGCGCCCTTGATGGGAGCTCTCTGCATTGTCTTCTTAATGGAGGCCATAAACCATTTGGCCATTCCATTAGCTTGTAGCCACCTAGGGGTAATCTTTTGATGGGTGAACCCCATATGTTTCGCGAAGGACGCAAACTCGTGACCATGGAATGGGGGTCCATTGTCAGATTTAATCATCCTGGGGATACCCCATTCGCTCAATACTTTGTTGAATGTCGCCGCTACATGGGCAAATGCAGTGGTCGACAACTTTTTGACAATAGGGAACCTTGAACACTTGTCAATGAACAGGATTAGGTACCCTCCAGATTCTATGGGTCCATAAAAGTCAACCACTACTCTATCCCATGGCTTGTCTGGGATGTGCGTTGGCTGGAGTGGGACTGGGGGCTCTGCCTTCACCGTGCATTGACATGCTAGACAGTTCTTCACCCATCAACCATCGAGTCTAAGAAAGGAAACCGCACGTGACACTGCAGCTGTCGTTTCGTGTTGTCGGCACCTCTGTGTCCCTCATGTGCCGTCTTGATCACCTTTTCCCTGAGCGTCACGGGAATGACTCTCCAACATCCTCTCAGTAGAACTGCATGGTCTTTCACAGCCAGTTATGTGTGTATCCTTGCAAGCCTGTCCATCTCCTCTCTGCACACCCCTTGGTTGTTTAAAACAGCACGTCGATAGTCCTTCCACTTTTTTCCATTAGACGGGTCTGCAGAGGATGCAGTTGCAACATCTCGAGTGAAATTGTTGGTGGGAGTGCATTGGAGGCCACATAGTTAATATATTTTGTATCACCTTCTCTGTAGATAGGCATGCCTGTCGGTTGGCGTGACAGGTAATCTGCTGGGTTGTTGTCACCCAACACTATTCAAGATCACATGTACTGTGGATGTTAAAACTCTTTCCACAACTAGACAGAAGGATGTGGCCTATAGCTGATATTTCAGAGAGGCCCCAGAAGATTTCTGAAGCACTGCACTTGGAGCCTGTTCACCAGTCTTTTTTGTTGCAGCATCTTAAATTGGCTGTAACATTCCAAAGGAGATGGAACAAGGCTTTTATGATTCTCCATCGTTGTTATATCCTTCACGCCGTCCTCTTGAAGATCCTCATAGGAATAGGTTGAAAATGGATCTTCAAGAACAGCTTTGTGATTGGACACTCTCAATTGCATTGTCCAGGGGTACCCTCTCATCTTGTAAGTCTACAACATTCATGGAGAGGTCATCATCAGTCGTAATTGGGGCCTTTTTTATTATTTTATTTCTTTGCTGTTTCCATCAGCTGAAGTTTACATTTCTCTAGAAGATGAATTTTCCATAGAAATTTCCTTGAACCTCGATTATTATTGGAGGAAGTTCATTTAATGTTCTTTGATTTTTTTCTTGTAAATTAGGTTGCAGCTTTTTTCTCCTGCATTGGTAGAAAATCGAGAAGTTCATATTTTAATTTAGAACAACATTGAAACCAGGGTGTACAATATGTGTATCTCTGGGCTCATTTCAGAAATGTGCTGAATGCGAGTCGGCGCCTTTATGCATGGTGCAGATTGGTCCTGCTCAACCTCGGTCAAATCGATTGGCCCAACGAGCATATTATTTCCCACATACTTCGAGAGATGGCGACCGGGAGAAGAGCACTCTAGCTCTACCTCTATTAGCTCATCCAAGAGCACAAGGTTCTTTCCATCTTCCCTAGAGTTATTGGGTTTACCATGTCTCTTTCACCACCAGTTCACGCAACTCAAAGTAATGCACATCATTTGTGAAGCACCTTCCCCAAGGACTGCCTCTGTGACTCTCCTAAAGAAATACAAGCATGTTGTTGGGCAAGTGGGCCTGCACGCAGTGGAGAAACTTTGCTGAAAAGGTTGGGGGCAACATGGCATCTGAAGAAAAAGTGCCCAAGCCAAATGAATGGGGAAAAAATGGTGGGCAGTAAAAGTTGGGGGGGGACAAACACCCCTGTCCCCCCCTAGCACTTGGCTTTAAATATTTCCAGCCTATGTACTTTGTTGAGGTGTACTGAGATGTGTATCTTAGATGACCTACAGCCTGCTGTACGGTAAAATGGGTGCCTTCCCCCACATTTGTGTCCCAGATAGAATTGTCATAGTGTTGCTTAGTGAAATTGTGTTTTCTCAGAAAAGTCTCATGAAAATGTTAATCTCTGGACCTCATTCTGCACTAAACATGTTTTTTGACTCTTAATAATGTATGCTCCCTGTAAGTAAAGCTGTGCACCCTGCTACCTGTCTGGAAACAAATCCCCTATCGCATATGTGCCTAGTCTTGGACCTGCGTCGCCATCCTCAATGGGCTACATTTGTGTACATCCAAATGTTCCTGCAAAACATTATTCCTCTCTGTTTCCTTTGGCTTAAGTATGTTCAACTACATCTTGAAAGAAGCATTGGCAATGCCAAAGTTTTGGGCTTTTGGGTAGGCATGGGAATGGCACTTGCCAGGCACAGCCAGAGTGGTATTAACTGGCCATTGATCCAAAGTGGTGCAAGGACCTGGGCATCTAATGGGACTGGCCCAGGGCAGGACAAAGACTGAAATGTTTGGGATATTATCTCCTATGTGAAAGATATTGAGCTAAAGACTGTGGGTAAGGCTCTCGTAACCAGGACTAATGTCTGGCAGAGAGACTCCCAGGACCCCCCCTTGTTATTTGCATATTTTAAGTAACTTTGGGTCTCACTCTAAGTTACTAGGGGAATCCAGACGTGGACCCCTTGCTCACTATTCTTAGAGAGGCACAGCTCCACCTTACTGATGAGGTCCAACCAAACTTAAACATGTGTCTGGGGTTGCTGTTGGTACTCTTGTTCAGAGGAGAATTGCCTAGCATTTCGGTGCTGGATTGCCCCAGGGCAGGACAAAGACTGATATGTTTGGGATATTTCTCCTCTGTGAAAGATAGTGAGTTAAAGACTCTGGGTAAGGCTCTCGTAACCAGTACTAATGTATGGCAGAGAGACTCCCAGGACCCCCCGCCCCTGTTATTTGCATATGCTAAGTAACTTTGTGTCACACCCTAAGTTACTAGGGGAATCCAGACGTGGACCCCTTGCTCATTATTCTTAGAGCGGCACAGCTCCACCCTACTGATGAGGTCCAACCAGACCGAAACACATGTCTGAGGTTGCTGTTGGTACTCTTGTTCAGAGGAGAATTGCCTAGCATTTCAGTGCTGGACTGCCCCAGGGCAGGACAAAGACTGATATGTTTGGGATATTTCTCCTCTGTGAAAGATAGTGAGTTAAAGACTCTGGGTAAGGCTCTCGTAACCAGTACTAATGTATGGCAGAGAGACTCCCAGGACCCCCCGCCCCTGTTATTTGCATATGTTAAGTAACTTTGTGTCACACCCTAAGTTACTAGGGGAATCCAGACGTGGACCCCTTGCTCATTATTCTTAGAGCGGCACAGCTCCACCCTACTGATGAGGTCCAACCAGACTGAAACACATGTCTGAGGTTGCTGTTGGTACTCTTGTTCAAAGGAGAATTGCCTAGCATTATGGTGCTGGACTGCCCCAGGGCAGGACAAAGACTGATATGTTTGGGATATTTCTTCTCTGTGAAAGATAGTGAGCTAAAGACTCTGGGTAAGTCTCTCGTAACCAGGACTTATGTCTGTCAGAGAGACTCCCAGGACCCCTCACCCCCTGTTATTTGCATCTAATGGGAGTGCCTGGCAAATGCATAATACTTATGCACAGAAGAAAACTGTTGGCTTTGCCAATACTTGTTTTTAACAGGACTTCAATGAAGGAAAGGGAGAGTGTGAGATCTGGTTAAGAACTGTGTATTACACCAGTAGCGGGTTTGCAACTCCAATTAAGTCATTAACTCTCAGAAGATCTGCTTTGAAAAAACACTGGCTGGCACTTGTAGTGCAAATGTTGATGGTAAGGCTTCATTAAAGCGAGCTCAAACAGTTCCCATGAGGAGGAGTTTTTGGGTTTAGAGGGCAGGCACTGAGTAAGAATCGCCATAGGGATTAGCATGCCCATGGCCAGTGAATGGGTTGGCAAATAACCAAACAACACCTACAAGCTGTGTGTCCCTCCTCATATGCCATTTCTCCCTATCTGTACTTTAATGCAATAGACTTATAAATCGCCCAAACAAAAAATTACCCATAGTGCACACAGCAAACTGAACTGTCAGTCAACTCGTTCATGCCAATGCCCCTTGTGCAACATGAAAGTCGCCATGTTGAATAGTTAACTTATTTATTTTTTTACTTTTGAGTGCCACACCTATAAAAAATGTATGCAAATAAGATGATATTCTCTGCCTCTTGGCTTCAGCTCTTTATTGTCAGTGGCCGTCCTACCTATGGTTGCGCCCTCTTGTCTGGCCGCCTCCTGCAGCAATGATTTCTAGAGATGGCACTAAGGGGGTACTTTTTTTGCACATTTTATTTTAATTAGAATTTTATTGTTTAAGGCGCTGACCTAGCTCGAGAGCAGCGGGCCACTGTACAGAGTGTGGTTAGCTAACATTTGGGTTGGCATCTTTTACCAGTAGCGCAGTACTGTGAGGTATGTGCGTCCGTATGTGCATCCATTGGAATTAGTCCTTGGTCAGTTGTTTTTGAAAGAGCCATGTTTTGAGAGATTAGCGAAATTGGAGAATTGTGGGGGCATTCCGAGCCGACACAGGATCGAGTTTCAGAGGGTGGGATGCATGACAAGAGAATGATTGTTAGCGGGTCCTCACTTTATGGACGAGTTGTGATTCAAGCTGGTTGGTCGATTTGCTGCATGGGGAGCGTGTGCTACCAAATATGTGGAGCTTAGCCGCCAGGTACGCTGGTGTGCTACTCGTGACTGCTTTGTAGATGATACATTCAGTCTTGAACAGTATCCTGGCTTGGAGTGAAAGCCAAAGTAGTTCATGTAGGCTGGGGTAATTCGATCAAATTTCTGTGTTCCCGTAATAAGATGAGTTGCACAGGGCAATCTTAAACACTTTTAGCACCTGGGGCATGGACACCCTTGGGGCCCCCTCCACTGAATCAAAGGGATTGAGGGATCTGAATATCTGGTTGCATGACCCTCCCGTTACGATCACCACCCATACATAGCTTGATATGCTGGCTCGCATCGATCAAAATAAGCATGGCTACTCCCTTTCAGTCCCTTTATCCTATTCATTATTACTGTAATAAGAATGATAAACAAGTAGCATGTCAAGGGCAACATTAGCAGTCCACGACAAGGGTACTTGTTTTCTAGTGTAGGCACAACCTCTTTTCATCAATAGCAGCCATGAGGAAAGTACACCGGCCATAGTATAAATGACGGACAGTGATCGTATGAAAAAGGTGCACATAACCCAGAATAGACAGAGGACCCAGATTTTCTGGTTCAAAGAAAGCAAAAGTGCACAAGCATGGACACAGGAGACTGCTTGGAAGTACGGAGAAAGCTGCATATACCATCGAATAGATAGTGGGCGATGATTGGAAACTCCAGGAATGGGTCCATATCCAGAAAGGCTGGATTAGAAAAGGGACATGGTTTTCAAGTAGTGTTTCCATTAGAGAGCAAAGCAAGGCAAGTGGTTGTGGTGTGCAATATACAAATGCTCACTATTATTATAGACTAAGCAAGACAGGAGATCTTGTCCCGAGAGGATAGCTCAGTCGCAACGTGCTCACCTTGGAAGCAAGACGACATGAAGCAACACAGGTTTGATCCCTTGGTCCACGCTTAGAAACCTCTGGGTATTTAAGCGCGTTATAAATATGCAACTAAGACAACAACAAAAAATTCTGTAACAGCGCCTCTAAGCCCCTGGGCTGTGTGAGCGCTTTAAAAAAATGCAAATCAATAAAGATTATAGCCAGTGAAAACATGAGTGAGCCTTTTTTGAAGATCATACCCTGAGAATGAAATCACTCTGGGGTAACACTTTTAAAAGTTTTCGGGAGTAGTAATTTTGACAGGTTAAGCAATACGGGATTAAATAAGATTGGGATCACACATGGGTTAAGAAGTGATGCTGGGATTTGCACCCATTCTGCAATGTCTGGACTTTACAACTTTATTTTGCAGTTATTTTCCAGTTCTTATCATTTAAAAAAATGAATCCAATTTTATAAAACTGACTTGGAACGTACACAGATCACCTAACTCAAAATGACAGTTTTTAAAAACAAACGTTATAGCAGCATATTAGGCAAAATGGGGCTCCTTCTAGCTTTGCTGTCTCCATCATCAAGGAAAGTATACAAGTACGAGCATACTAACTGATGTGATCTTAAATGATTGTATCTGGTATTCTCTTTTGCATTTTAAAGCTCTTTAAATATGCCCAAAACAAAGGCTTGTGAAATTGTTATTTATAAACGTGCAGATAAACCTTTGAATTGTATAAAAAAGCAAACTGTTTTGTGTCAAATGAGCAGACCTTAAATATGCTTGCCAGAGGCCTCCGATATCTGGTCTACTTTCTTCTGTCTAGAACCCCTTCCAATTAAAAAAATCCATAAAAAGAAAGATCAGGTAATGTGTTAAACAATGCCACCAGCATTTGAGAAGGTAAAACTTTCCACAGAACACAGCGCAGTATGGTTAGGGATATAATATGATTTGTCCAGGATCACTGTATCATCTGCTGGGAAAGCCAGAATATGAGTAGGAGCGTCTGGTTTTTACGTTCCGGAATTTGATTAGCTAATTGCAACACCAGCCTAACACTTTATGCTCATCATTAGTGGTGGCTGCCTTGCTTTTACAACCATCCATCTGAAGAAACCAATTTCTAGACTGTCACCTTACTGATGCTATGTTTGTTTTAATAGAAACCGCTATCTGGTGCCGGTACGTTGCTGATAATAGCAGCTGATGTGCTACAAAATAAAGTACATATACATTCCGGTTATCAACCTCAGACATAGGAATGTCTGAATTTGCTTGCTGGGACTTGGTTTTGTAATCTTGCATTTGAACACAGATCTCTGCAATGAGTGCTTAACACACTGAGCTATATTCTGAACCATCCAGCAATCGAAGGTATCAATAAGCTTTTCAACTTAAGCTATTGCACCAGATCACCATGATCCCCACAGAAAGATCAGAGTGCTACAAGAGTTGTGCAGCATTGAATGCACAAACTATGACTACCACAGTGAACACAGAAGCATTACAGGACGAATTAATCAGAGACGAATGTAACTGTCAACAAAAGACAGGCAATAGGTTTGGCCCCAGCAGCATGCCAGACAATATCCTGATGTGTGCCCTTTATGTTTGGTGAACAATGGAAACTAACTTCTTCAGATCAGGCTGCCTTGAGGGGCGTCCCTTCAAGTTGGGGGCCTGGGGCAAGTGCCCCTTTTGCCCTCCCATAAAGACGTCACTGAGACTGCTTTTAGGGGAACCAAGTGAGCAGATGGGAGCTCTGGCAGGAGAGCATTTCCCCTATCAATGTTCAGTGGCCTCCATGCATTTTTTGTTGCTTGCACTTCGAAGTGCAATTCATGAACTGCACTTTGTACTGCAAACAAGCATAGATGTCTCTTTTCTTGTATACATGGTGTATGCATTTGCAATCGATTTCACTTGTTAAGATCTGTCAGTTCCATTGGAAACCAGTACGTTCACACTAGCATGAAAACCACATACTCACGTGTACCTTATAAGTATGTTTTTTTAGCACTTTTATGAAACACTCCGAGGAATTGGCACCTTAACCCCAATCTTTCCGAATGATTTAGTCCAGCCTCCGTCCGTGTATTTAAATACCCGTGCCTTTATCCTATCATTGCATATGTGTGTTCGGCCTTTTGATGGGAGCATTGTTCTGGAGAATTCTCATGGGCGATTGATATATTGTAGTGGGCAGGCGGCTTGGAGGAATATGTACTGTACACTAAAACCCCCTTTTTTGTACAAAGCAGACTTCACATGTGTCCCTTTAGCCCCTGGGCGCATGTGGACCCCCAACTGAGCGCAGCTTTGTCTGTTAATGTGATTAGCGACGTCTCCGTCTTGCGGTTGTCAGAACGCGCCCTGCCGATGGTTACGGGATATGCGATTTTCAGCAGTCATTTCAATATGAAAGGCTGCCGCGGTAAAGATAATGAGAAGTGATGAGACTGTTTCCTCGGAAGGCGGCCGGGAAGCAAGCTCTGATAGATTCCAGTCAGCGGGCCCCGCACTGAGCGTGTATCCTCAGCGGTTCTGCGGCAGCGTCTCCCAGGGCGCCGGCTTCATTTACAGGCTTCAAACCGAGGCCCCTTCCCGTCTCTATGGTCACCCCGTTGTAAATCCACCATCTCAGCGCGCAGCTTAATTTCCTGCCAGTGATGCAAATCTGAAATAGAAAGCCATTGAATTAGGTATTTTGAACATTTTGAGGGGATAATATTTGCTTGAAATTAAATGTGAGAAAAACATTTACTTCATAATTAATTGGATTGAAACCCTGTACAGCAGGTACCAATTCATAGTAAGCTATATCATGGAAATCACTCATTTATCATGGGAGACCTTTGGCATAGGACTGAACTACCTGCCTTTTAGTCGGAGGACCTCAGAGGTCAAAGTGGGAGGGAGTATAGGGTACGACGTTCCCTTACTTCTCTGGGAAATCGGCCATAGTTCCCTTACTTTATGTAACCTGGAGTACCATTTCAGGATGGTAGGAAAGGCCACTTATAAAAAAAAAAGAAACAGTTCGCCTGCTGGGGATTTGAACCTATGCTCTGGTTTACAAATTCTGTGTTTAATGACATTGGGCTATCCCGCAAGTGCTTGCCAAGCTTTGTTTATTTAAATGGCCTGCTTGTGCATGACGCCTATCTCCAGGCAGTCACACAGCAATTTGGGGATTGCTGTAGGCACAGGGGGCTTGTTTAGGCACAGAGGTGCTTGCAAGTAATGTGAGGGGTGGTCTTATCAGTGGCTATTGTCATGCCCCATAAGAGGTGTGATGGTGGCTGAAGGGAAGGCTACATAAAGCTGCCTGCTGAGGGGGCAATGACACACTAATGGTGGTCATTTACATGCATATTATTTCAGCCTACGTTTTCTTTAGTCTTGCGGGGAAGTTTTGTAAATCACAGCTTTTTAGGGTGTAGCAAGGACTGGAAGGACCTTGATAGGTGGTTTGAATTGAGGGACTAGGGGGGTGGGAATGACTGGGGGTTTCAATGGAGCAGGTAAAAGGGCGGGGCATAACAAGGGGCGGGGCAGAGCAACATGTTCCACTACTTTTCTTTGTACACTTCGACCACTGGAGGACCTGGACATATGACGGCAATACCTGGCATGTTGTGGAAGTGCCTGTGAATTTGATGTCAGTCTCTCCATATGATACGTGGGGAAGGAGTGAGCGCCACCACTAATGCATACCTATGTTTTTCTCATTTAAGTAATTTAAAGGAGCATCACAGACAACCGAGCACGCCACTGTCAGGTAAATCAAATCCTGTATGTGACCAAAGAAACTATCTTAGCTACTGTGTGCTCAACAACTTGGTAGTGAAACCAGTGAACTGATATAAAGTTGAATGATGAATAAAACAAACCACTGCTATATCTAAGTAGTTCAAAACATCTTTAATAATGTAATATACAGTGACAGAAGAAAGCTCAATCAATTGGAACAAAGCAGGCACATTCACTTTGGCCAAAGCGTTTCAGAAAGATTCCTTCCTCAGGTCCAATCTGTAATACAGTAAGGATAAAAATAAAAGTCTCACTGATGCAATTTATTTGTGTGTAACCAATGTACGAGCACGTATACTTCAAAAAACAGAACTGTCTGCCTGTATTTGCTAAACTAGCTGTACCTGCATGTGGAATATACGAAAACTAAGCGAGTCTAGGATAAAATCATACCATTGAGAGCATCAAATAGGGCAACCCTCAAAGGTATACAAACATCAATAAGAAGGAAATAGTATTTGTGTCACATGAGGAACCAGTTAAAAAACATATCATAACCAGGACAAGCGAATTCCGCCCCCAAGGTTATTCGACAAGCTGCCTTGGATCATCTCTCTAATGTTAATGGGGGCAGTTTTAAGGAGAAATTCCATGGCAACGTGATTGGATTCGAAAAAACATTTGTCAACTAAACGAACGGCTAATACTAAATAGGTCCTGCATACCTCAACTCTTTGCATGACTGGGTTGGCGTAGTGGAATAAGGAACTGAAAGAGCAGTAGACAAATTCTCCTCTCCCATTGTGGCAGGACTTGTATGGGAGCAACAAGACCACTTCCGTATAAGGGGTATTGATTGTACAACAGGGCTCCGCTAGTGTAACTCTAGTTTTTGGAAATGCCGACATCATTTTAGTCCAAAAACTATGCTAACAACTACGCTTGATGGATATAATGTACTATGTACGTTTGCGAAGAAAGGTTGAATAGGTCGTTCTGGTGGTTGCCTTTTGGTGGCTACTGATCTTAAACTGGGGTTCTCCCATAATATTACTGACAAGTGTAATGAGGTTTTTTTGGCAGTTAAGCTACAAACGAATTGTGTAGAGGACGTCCCTAATAGTCATTGTTTATTGGACTCCAACGAGGATGAGCCTTGATTTGGTATTAAATGGCCTAGGGGAGCTCCTTGACAAGTGGTATGGCAACGGTCAATCCAATACTGTTATCATCTTGGGGGATTCCAACTCTCGTTGTGCAGAAAACATTTGCAGGGATGTGGAGTTCCCTTCAAGTCTGCCAAATAGAGGTCTAGTAGAAGAAGAGGTGATACCTGGTTAAGTTCCATGTCTTCCTGGGGTCTGGTGCTCTTATTGCCAAATAGGATACATGATGTATCCAAGAAGAGGAGTTACCTCTGCACCAGTTTACAAACTCGTCATTAATAGTCCCCCAGACAATGAAGATTTCTCATTGAACTGCTATATCTAAAAATGTATTTTATCCCCCTTTAGCTGTCTATGAGGACAGGATTTCCCAGTCACATTCTCCGCCTGTATGGCTTTTGAGCAACTTGGTGTAAGCACTTACACCTGAGGACTTTCCTAACTTGCATTTGCAGTGAGGTGAAATACCACCCACTCCTGAGAAATTTGCATACCAATTAACTGGGTTTTCCTTTTCCATCCAAAGTGTTTATATCACTTTGTTTGTACACTACTGTACCTGGACTTTCCTCTCTTACACCTACGGTCATGTGTCGTACCCCAGTGTGAGGCAGATATACACCTTTGAATCTATCAGCCGTTGTTAACAACATCCTTTTGAGGACTGCTGGACATGTTGAAATTCACTTGTTGCTATGACAACGGGACGCTTGTCACCGCCATTTATTTACCTTTGTAACATAAGGGTACGCGTTGTTTAAGATGAAACATTTCTATGGGGAATTTTTTTTTAGCACTAGACCTTCAACACATTTGTAATTTCTGACTTCAGTTATTGTTAACTGGAGTGAGGGTCTTGACGCATTTTTTATCCAGTGTGACCCTTGGAACAGATTCCTCCCATACAGTGCTCTTGTTGTTTATAGAGTGTCACACACACACTGTGTGTATTTAAGTGGTCATATTCTGACTCACGTGACCTGCTAATTTACCGGGACACTACCGGCGGGACTTTTCCCTGCATCACTGATAACGACATTGTACTCCACACACAGAGGATTAATGCACCATCCGATGACCGCACAATGACTGGATGTAAAAGTGCATCACAGGTAAAGAACATTAGAGACATGATATCTGCACACATTTTGCATCTGTCAGGAGTCGATTTTTAAACCTGCTGTTGCAGTAACTATAACGGCGGACATGCCCCGCTTACAGGGATGTACCACTTGATTTATGACCTTTGGGTCTCATCCAACTATGTTCTCCGTTTACACTCCATACAATACATCGACTTACGCTTAACATTGAAACTACACGTCCATCGTACGGCAACACCTTCATGTGCCTGGTTCTCAACACACGCTACGCTCAATTATTCTGACTTGAACCAGCCAAACCTGTTGACCATTATGTGAGTTTTACTGGAACATCTATTATTAAGCTAGTATTATGCCTTAATTTAATCATCTGTATGACTGATGCTTGACGTTCACTCATAGGAATATCGTAGCTGAGTACGAATCGAACGTAAGTTACCGGAGCACCTCCTGTGATGGACCGTACAGTGTGAGCCCACCTTATGAACTTTCTCTTCCTCCTTCTTGAGGAGGTACCTACTCCACCAGCTAATAGATGGATAGCTTCTACATGCAGGATTAGAATTTAGGAATTTATTTCAATAGTTGCTTATCTAGCTAGACCTAACCATTAGAATTCAAACAGTGGCCATCTTTGAGAATTAATCTGTTGTTCATCAAAGTCATCTGTTTTAGGGGGCTTTGGGATGTGGAGTCATAGCTGGATTGGGACCTTTATAACATCTCACAGAGATATGCTATGTAGATATATACTTTGTGATGTTTGCAATCTTTATTTAGAGTCTTATTCGATGATGTATCGGGCTTAGACTTCTCTCTGAGAAATATTGTTATTTTGTGATAATTATGAAATGTACACGTTACTGATAGGCTTTTCTCTCTATATACTTTTACAGACTGTTTGCTCCTGAAGAAGGGGTCGTCACCTCGAAACCGTTTGAGCTTGGAACTCTGTTGTATCAAATCTCACCATCACCTACACGGGATCCATTGTTCTTCCATTTTTTATTGTATTGATTTGTCACTTTAAGAATGTTATGTATGATATACACCAATGTTCTTTGTTAAATTATAATTTTGCACAAGTAAAAAATCTTTTTGACTTCTTTCATTAATTCTTTTTGACTGATTTTCTCAGTTTTGATGGTGTGCAGGGGACGGGAGTGTCTTGAGAGTTTGACACTTATTTTTTGCATTTTGTATATCTCAGACTCTGTGTCAGAGCCTGTATTCCTCCTCTGCACCCTAAGTGATTAGTGAATATATTCCCCAACTACAAGTGTGACTTCCCCTTAATTGGTGAGCTCTTATAGATATATGTATACCCTCTATAGAGCAGTTAGTGCCATATATCCACTTCAATCAGCATTGTGATTTTCGACTGTATGTAGTGAGGTCATCAATGACGCATTTGCTCTTTTTAGTGTGCTACCCGTGTAATTTTTGGCAGAGTGCTCTTGGACAGCAGAGTTCTTTGCTTGCATACAATATTGTATAAACTTTGTTATCCTTGCAAAATTATTTCTTGGTTTTATTCCCTGACAGGGTGCATGGTTATTAGGATATGTGTTCAGAGAGGGTGCCTTCATGAGTCCCAGGCCATATAGTTGCCCTACATTGCATATTGTGTCAGGAGTTAAACATATATGGCTGGATTAATCAAGCACCAGGCTGTATTTGGTGCAGATCTCACATGCTCCACCAAGCACATGTAAGCGTATTACACCCCATTACAAAAAGAAGCCACCACTCTTTGGGAGCACGGCAGCATGTTTGGTATGCTGCAGCATGCTTAAGAGCCTTGCCAGGATTTGGATGCTATGCCCACATTATTTAATTATGGAAAAGAAAAATATATGTTACAAAAATGGAATGCATTGATTACTTCAGCTCCTAAAATATTGAAACCATCAAAACATTAGAATTCAGAAAAACTGTCAAGCTGACAGGTTACAGCCCCATGAGAAGTTTACTGCCTCACAGAGAAGGCATCTAAAAGCTGTTTTCTTCTTGTTTCCAAAGCAGTTTAGCTCTCTAATTTAGTTTTGCCTCGAAATTATTGAAGCAATCATTAGATATCTGAATTAAGTCAATCAAGTGCCAATGTTTAGGCACATGGACTAGAACTAAAGTCATAGCTTAGTTACTAAATATTAACTGTGCGCGTGATCTCTTAACCAGGCAGTCAAGTTTTGTGGAATCAGCTGTGTCCTCCAAGTTATTACCCCACATGTATCTGTAGTGATCTAGCCTCTGGCCTCTTCTGAAAAGTGGATCCTTGCATGTGTCCCGACCCTGTTTCCATGCTAGCCAATCCAACCCTACAAAATAGGTGACATTCATGTAATCAGTTGCACTGACTGAATTGATACCAATGTTACATTGTCAGCTGTGCACATATAATCTGGCCTTCGACCGAGAAAACTATGTACGTTTGTTTTTTAACTAAGAGACGCAAGACCAGCATTGGCCATTTTAGCCACTTTGTGACTCTCCTTGACAAAGAGTACAAAACAGCAGCTTTGCTTCCCATTGAAAAGAATTTGCAGCTGCATCACCTTTTCTCAATAAAGCATTTACACCAGTTCACTTGAAATTCTCATTAACTAACATGGAAGTCCGCCCTTTGTTTATACATGCAACTTCTAATTAGGACATATACCACCCTTATTAGAAGTGCCGTTTTATTAGCATCAGCGTCTTGCCACTGAAATGACTTAAGTGAGCATTTTCTGTTTGCATGACCTCACATTTCACTATGGCAGATTTTATAGTTTAGGTGTTAATAGAACCAGTTAAATTGAACATTTACAATTTTTAAAGCTTTAATACCTGGCCTTTCAAAATACACTGCTCGTGTTTAACAAATAGCTGTACTTTGTTTTGAAATGTTGCACTCTCGATGCTGCATGTTCATAATGAAGCAATAGATAACAGATATGTTTGTATGTGAGCTCATTATGACAGAACAAGAAGCAGTGCTTTGATACACTGATTTCTAAACATTATAAAATAGAAATGAACCATTTTTGTAGTTTTTCTATCTTATGTTTTTTGCATATAAAAATGCATTTCAAACGCACAAAGCTTTTGTGGCTAAGTCAGCTATGTCTTATATCAATTGCAGTGAATACAATATAAAACTACCATGCAATTTGAAAGGGATTCATAATGGTTTGCATTTTGTAAGTGTACATTGGAGTGAATGTCAACCCTGGCAAAGTCAATAGGAAGGTTCCAGGCATAAATGTCTTGCCTTTGATTGAGAGCTGTTCAAATAATCACAAATATATTTATGCAGTATATGAACACACATAAAAGCTAAACAAGGTATTTAGAGCCCTCAAATGGGTTTCTATGTTTTAGTATAAAATACACTATTTTGACACTGTCATTGTGTGTTGGCTTATTGATAAAACTGAGTAGGGAAGATATTATAATAACTAATGTTTATCATACACACAGGTGTAATAGAATTTGGTGCATTGGTGCCTCAATATTCTAGTGGTACACCCAAAACAATATGTCTATCCTATAACGAGGCTGTCAGTTGTTCAGAGGTAATGGTTTCTCTTGCACTAAGCACAGAGATCCAACTCTCCTGAGAGCCTGGCGTCGGGTACATCACTACCTGTCACACCCTCAGGTGGGCATTAAGACAGCCCTTGGGGTGGAGGTCAGTATCTGGCATGAAGGGTAGGATGAAGATCATGTTAGGCAAACCTGATAAAACATGGAATGCCCTCCACTACTCTGGCCTCCTACGTTATTATGCCTTTATCCCCTGGCTGTCAAGCAAGATATGGAGTGTTGAAGGGAGCAAACCTAATTTCCCCCAATATATCTCTTGAGGGACCTGTGGTTTAATTACAGTAGCCTCTTCCTATGACATTTACAGTTGTCATTTACTTTAGGGACTGCTGTCTGAGTAGATGACTCAAAGGTTGGGACGCATTTTCAAATTTCCGTAGGAACAGTTCAAAGAAGTACATTTGCTTTCAATATAGGACCCATTGCTTTAGCTGAGCGTACCTTTTTTGTATGATTTCCATGGGGAGAGTGAACAACTCCCTTTTACTTTGCCCATTAATCGAAGCCCCTGGACCTTTAATCACAATGGATGCAAGACAAAGCCACTGCAAAGCTAGTTTTCTGGCCATTTTAATCCTCACCATTGGCAAGGTTTAAACAGATCTCCAAAGTCAACAAGGGTGTCTTACCCGCTGAACCGCTGCACCTCTGTAGCACAAGCCACTGACGAGTCAAGTCATCTTTACTGCAGACCTGTAAAAGTGCATGTGACAACACTTTGCAGCACTTTGTGGTGTTAAGGGGATTTTGTAAATTCCTCGGAACTGGATAGATGGTGTGAGCTGAATTGGCACAGGAGACAAGCAGGGAAAGTTGAGTAAGGCGTCTGAACGCTTGTACTACCCTGGTACAAACCTTCACTTGGCAGAACCTCCCAATACTTCAAACGGCTAAGGGTATTATGTAACTTCTCCCAGGTGAATAGGCAGTATTAGCAGTGCCAACACAGGTGACAGACAGGGCGTGCTGAGTATGGCTTCAGAAGGTTTGTATTTCACCGCTGGAAAACTGCACTTGGCTGCACTTTTTGGTATTTTGCGTTATTAAGAGGACTATATAAATTCCTTGCAGGTGGATAGGCAGAGTTAGCAGGATCAGTGCAGGAAACAAGCTGGGCCAGCTGAGGAAGGCTTCTGAATGCTTGTACTCAACTGCTGCAAAACTGCACTTGGAGGCACTTCTCGTCCTTAATGCTGTTCATGGGATTATGAAAATTCCTCACTAGTGGATAGGCAACATCAGTGTTATCAGCCCTCGAGACAAGCAGGGGCTGCTGAGAAAGGCTTTTGAAGGTTTGTACTCCCCTGCTGCAACACTACACATTGTGCTATCAAGGGGATTATGAAAATTCCACCCAAGTGGAAAGCGGCATCAGGGGCGTCAGCACAGGAGACTAGCAGGATTGGTTATGTCAGTTTTCTGAAGGTTGTACTCACCTGCTGTAAAACTGGACATGGAAGCACTTGGCGGAGCTTGAATCTGTTAAAGAGATTATGTAAATTCCACCCTATTGGATAGGTAGAGTCAGCGGGATTGGAACAGTAGACAAGCGGGCTGCCTGAGAGATATCAAACGGCTTTTACTTGTCTGCTACAAAACAGCACTTCGCAGCACATGGCAGACCAGATAGCCTCTTAAATGTGTTAAGCATTTAAAGCCCCTAAAAGTGGCACACACCATTTCAGATCAATGTATCCCAGACATAGAAAGAGGACAATGAACGGGAAAAAACCGCTATCTGGTTCAGGAAAGCTAGAGGGGCCGGCCATACGCCCTTTTTAGTGAACACTGAAAGCTGAGTATCCATGATATATTAGCTCTTAGTCTCCTTCACTCATCAGCCAATTCCCTGATCCCTGTAGCATACAAGGTACAAACTATCTATTTGAGAGTGAGAACGTGTGAGAGAAAGAGGGTGAGCGATAGAGAGGGGAAAAGTGAGAGAGAGAGACAAAGGGGATCATTACGAGTTTGGAGGCAGCCGTGGTGCTATTAGCGCCTTGGCTGCCTCCAAACCCGGGTCCGGTCTGACAGAATGGGGACTAAGAGAGTGAGAGATGGGTGAAATGCTGTATTTGTTTAGGCGGCAGGTGCTAATGATGTATTCCCTATGCCCGCCCTGTCCGGGATGTTTGTAAGTACTGTAAAAAAGGGGACTCATAAGGATAGTACTTCTGTCCGTGCTGTGCGCAGGCAACTTGTTTGTTCTAAGGACAGGCGTGGTGTTAGCGAATACTAAAAATGAGTACATGCCGTAGTTAACATTTTTCTTTCTATGGGTGTGCTCCTGATTTATACGCCGCCATGGGCGTCATATGCTGCAGTGGTTGTGGCCAGGCCCTAGAGTCTTGGGTGCATGGCCATAAGCCGTAGGCTGTAGGCCATACTTCCAAGACTCTAGGCCCTGGCCACAACCACCGCAGCATATCACAGCTATAGATACATCCGTAGTATTGCTTATCAATCAGGTGGTTGTGGGGAGGCCCTAAATCAAATTTATACATAGAGAAGTTATAATCCTCAATCGGTCCGATATGCTCTGGTAGGTGTGCGCGCGCCTAGAGTCCTGGGTGCAAACTGAGTATATGCTACAGTTAAAATGTTTCATTCTATGGATGTGCTAATGATTTATATGGGCCCATGGGTGTAATATACTGAGGTGCTTGTGGCCAGGGCCTAGAGTCTTGGGTGCATGGCCGTACGCCATACTCCCAAGACTCTAGGCCCTGGCCACAACCACCGCAACATATTACAGCCATGGATACACCTGTAGTAGCGCTTATCCATCAGATGGTTGTGGGTAGGGTCTACAAACGAAGGCCATGCACCCAAGAAGAAAATTATAAGCACTGGAGTTATAAGCCACTATGGGTTTTATGTACTGCACACCCATACATTCCAATATCTATGGCCTTACACCCAAGACTCTAGGCTCTGGCCAGAACCACTGCAGCATATCACAGCTATAGATACACCTGTAGTTTCAAACATCGATCAGGTGGTTGTGGGGAGGACCTAGATTCTTGGGTGCATGGCTCAAAGGCCATGCACCCAAGACCAAATTTATATGTAGTGAAGTTACAAGCCACAATGGGTTTGATATGCTCTGGTGGTTGTGGCCAGCACCTAGAGTCTTGGGTGCACGGCCGAAGGACATGCACCCAAGAACAAAGTTATAAGCACTGGAGTTATAAGCCACCATGGGTTTTATATACTGCACGCCCATACATTCAAATATCTATGGCTTACACCCAAAACTCTAGGCCCTGGCCACAAGCACTGCAGCATATCACAGCTATAGATACACCCGTAGTATCAAACATCAATCAGTTGGTTGTGGGGAGTGCCTAGAGTCTTGGGTGAATGGCCAAAGGCCTACGTAGTGAAGTTACAAGCCACAATGGGTGTGATATGCTGTGGTGGTTGTGGCCAGCACCTAGAGTCTTGGGTGCATGGCCCAAGGCCATGTACCCAAGAAGAAAGTTATAAGTACTAGAGTTATAAGCCACCATGGGTTTTATATAATGCAAAGTTATAAGTACTGGAGTTATAAGCCACCATGGGTTTTATATAAAAGCATTGCATCATATTCGTATCTATGGTCTTACACCCAAGACTCTAGGCTCTGGCCAGGTTATAAGCACTGAAAGAAGAAAGTTATAAGTACTAGAGTTATAAGCCACCATGGGTTTTATATAATGCAAAGTTATAAGTACTGGAGTTATAACCCACCATGGGTTTTATATAAAAGCATCGAATCGTATTCGAATCTATGGCCTTACACCCAAGACTCTAGGCTCTGACCAGGTTATAAGCACTGCAGTTATAAGGAACCATGGGTTTTATATAGTGCGGTGGTTGTGGGCAGGACATAGAGTTTTGGTTGCATGGCTGCAGGACATAGGCCGTAGGCCATACACCCAAGACTATAGGCCCTGTCCACAACCACCGTAGCATATCACATTCACACATCACACACATACAATCGAATATCTATCTGGTAGGTGTGTGCAGGGCCTACAGTCCTTGGTGCAAATTGAGTGTATGCTACCGTTAAAATGTGTCATTCCATGGGTGTGCTATTGATTTATAAGCCACCATGAAAGGGGCCCCTAGGGGACCCTGACGTCTATGGAAACAAGGCGGGTCACCACACACGATAGAGACGCCAGACACGAGGTTGTATTCCCAAATCTAGGGTTTTATTACAAAGCAAAAATCTCAGTTGGCCAACTCGGTCTCACGCCCTGCGACGTGTATCTCTAGACCTCGAGGGACGCAAGAGAGTGAATTACGTACATCAGTTCATATATACAAAATGCATATCAAACAATCAGCTATGACATGTTTAACATCCCCCCCTTTATTGGGTTTCTTTGAACTTGGTGTGATGATGGACATCTCCGACCACTATGACACCTTCAAACATCTATTCTAGTTACAATTTGCAATTTGTGAGTGCGAAGGTATCTTTTGGTTATTGAATAGAACACGGCGCTTCTGTTCTTGGAGTTGAACTACATACGGGGGGAGTTGCATTCCGGACCTTGCTATCTATCAGCTGCTATTCGCGTCCTGGGAGCCGACATGCTCTAGCGGGCTCAGCAAAGGGGGGCCGTTAGAACAGTATAATTCAAGCCTTTAGCGGTATTATTCTAACATATTCTACCATATAACGAGACTGGCTGGCAGCTGTGAAATGATTAAATGCTCTGCAGCTCTGCTTCAAGGCTACATTCGGGAGGGAGCCGGGCATTCTTCATGGCGCTGCCTACGTTTGTGCTTCAGCAAACCCTTGTTATCCTCACGGCCCTGCAGCCTTGTCCTTTTCACATACAGACAACAATGTTCCACACTCGAGCAGTGTAAGCGGAAAATATACTGCGAAGCAATAGGAACAGAAAGCAATGAGCAATGGTTAGAAAACAAAATGGCGATTCTTGCTATATCAAAATGGCCGTTCATTGGCAAACTCGAAAACCTATATTCTGTCGTATCGTGCATGAGATGGTTGGTCCACGGCCACCAAAATGCGTTTGCGGTCTCAAAGTAGAGGTATCCGTATTTCTAGACTGACGAACCCTCCTTTGGCCGTATGCCAAACATCTCATCTATTTATTGAAACCTCCTCTAGTGATGATGAATCTGAAGTACTTATGTCTGAGTCTTGCATGCTAACGTGGACATCATTGTCTTCATCAATATCTATTGCCATCAACTCTTTCACTGCTCTCATCTCATTAAGGTCTGGGCTAGCTCGATCATGAGGTTGTTTTTTCTTTGTTATCATATGCATGCATCCTTCCGTACATCCCTCAGTTACCTCTGCGCAAACTATGGGTAAACAATGTATACAACAACAGCACATTAGGAATATTCCGAACACCACTACTAATATTGAGATCAACTTCCATCCCCAAGATCGTAGTATTCCCCAAAACCAAGATCCTATTCCCCAGCTCCCTTCTCCCGTGGAGAGTTCAGAACCTAGAACGGGCATTTTCTTTATTGCTTCAAAGATCGTGGGGGAATATATTAATTATTGGTAAAAACATTTCTAATGGGTGTATTGTTTCTACCCACCATAATATTAGGGCTGTCGATATTGGTGCTACCACGCTCATAAAGCACATTATTATCGTTAGTGCCAGCATGCAATTTGTTTTACCATGCGTTTTTCTTAAACTTATAGGGCCTCATTACGACCCTGGCGGATGGACCATGGTGCTAATAGCACCATGGTCCATGCCGGTAACTCTACGACTCCGCCATGGCGGAATGGGGAATTACCACCCCATTCCGAGGTTGGCGGAGTGGTAATTCCCCCTTCCGCCATGGCCCTTCCCCATTCCCATTTTTGCCCCATAGGGCATAATGGGAATGGGGAAGGCGCTAAGTACGGTGCCGCAAATTGCGGCACCGTACTTAGCACCAAGGTCCCTTTGCGGCATGGTTTGTAACGCCTGCAAAAAGCAGGCGTTAAAATCACCATCCGCAAAGGGACCTTGTAATCAGGCGTTAAGGGTCGGCGCCGTTTACGGCGCCGTAAAACCCTTAACGCCTGACTCGTAATGAGGCCCATAGTCTTTATAACTGACTCATTCTCAGCGGTGGTGGTGCAGGAGGAGGCTGGAACCGGTCCCGGCATGTTTCTCGTCATCCTTCCTTATCACAGTTCGTTGTGGATATCTCTCTTCGTCGCGCTTGCTCTGATGTCTATAAGTTCAATGGAATTCTCACAGTTCAGTTTTGCCTGTCCTTTTTAGCCTGGATTCGATTATTCGTTTTTAGGCGAGATCACTTGTCCCTTCTTATACTGTTCAGAGGACCTTTGATCAGTTATCGCCTCAGTATCATGTGCGCCCAGCTTGTCCACTCTGGTTCCGGACACATGTAATGTTAATTAATTATCTCACTTGCCATAGTACCATGTGCGCCCAGCTTGTCCGCTCTGGTTCCGGACACATGTACTTTTTATGATCGCACTGAGGAGCCGCGAGTCTTGAATTGTCCGATTTGCACAATTCTCACGCTTCTCTCCTCTACACCCCTGGTTCCTTCTCCGTCCATGAGCTGAACCAGAGGTTGACATAAACACCAAAGAATGCGGATCACTTTGTCTTCCGAGGCCGCAGGTTGTATCGCCTTGCTCCTGGTATCGTATGATCCGTGAACAGTGCCGGTGCACTTTCAGATTCAGGCTTGAAGTCAGCCTGTGGCGCTACTGCAGGTGCTGGTGTGCGCCGCGCCAATGATGCAGATCAGTTTTTTGGCGTGCTGGCAAGTGCTGGTGGGTGCCAAAGGGGTATACGATTTGGTTTTGCTGGTATCTGCAAGGCAGATTTCACGTCGGTCAGCAGTGATGTCGATTCTGCTGGGCAACGTTGGGGCACTCTTTGCCCTTCCCCCTTTTTGGCAATTGTCTCAGGCTTTGTTTCGAGTTTCACTTCTTGTTTTGGCAGATTAGGTGGCTGCTCACTAGCAACAGTTTCTTTCGTTTCTCGGACCGCTGTCTCTTTCCAGTCATCAGTGTCAGGCAAGACTCTGAGTGCAGTTGGAATCTTTTTGGCATGGGTGGCATGGATCCACGACTTCCATCCATCCACCCGTATTGCCGTCTGCGTCGCCAAAAGTACTTGATGGGGCCCGCACCACCTGGGTGCTAATGATGACTTTCTTTCAAAGTTTTTTAGCAGCACCCAGTCTCCTGGCTCCAGCGCGTGCCCCGGACCGGTGTACCTTACTGGTAACGCCTCCTGCACCTGCTGATGAATCAAATGCAATTTCTGCATTAAAAGGTCACAATAAGTACTAAGCACAGGATGTTCTATCTCACTAAGTCGTTTTGGCTGAGGTGCGCACCAAACATTTGCCGGTCTCTCCATTCCGATTTCGTACGGGGAGAGCCCAGTTTTACCCTGTACAGACGTACGCATGCATAATAGTGCTATTGGTAATGCATCCACCCAACTCAACTTGCTTCCCGCACAAATCTTGCTAATCTTTGATTTAAGAATCCTGTTGTGCCTCTCCACCGGCAGATCTCGGATGCCTTGAAGTATGGAATCTCTTATCAATCTGGAGACCAGTACATATCTGTAATACCACTGCACCCACAAAATGCGGTCCATTATCAGACCATAGACCCGGGGCAAGCCAAATCTGGAAAAATACTCCTTCAACATTACTTTTGCCATACTCATTGCTGTGCAATATTTCAAAGGATATGCCTCCAGCCACTTACTGAATGCACAGATTACCACCAAGACGTATTTTAAGTTTTGGCACCTCTCCATCTCTATGAAATCAAAATGAACTACCTCAAACGGCATGGAGGGCAGGCCAAAACTGCCTGCTGGAGTCACTGTTCCCTTTCCTACATTGTGTTGTAAACACGTGATACAGTTCTGCACCAACCTCTCTACATTCTTTTTTATGTTTACATTCTGCCATACTGTAGAAAGGTGCTGTATCATTTTCTTGGCACAGATGCGCGTAGGGCTGTGGGCCATTGTGAACATTGCAGTCACCTACGAATTTGGCAACATCCAGTTTCTACTTCCCTTGTCCACCCAACAACCCTCCAAATCCAACTCAGCAGATCCCTCTGCCCATCCCTGTATTTCATCGGCCGTAGCCTAGGCCTGCATTTCTTTGACAGTCGCAACTCCATCTTCTATCATACAGGGTACTTCCTCTGTCTGAACCGTCATCATCTTGGTATTCAAATCAGTGGCAGTTTGTTTCGCAATTCTGTCTGCAAACGTGTTTCCCTCTCCTATTTTGCATGTTACTTTTTTATGTGCCTCGCATTTCACTATTGCTAGGCGCTTTGGAAACGTGAGTGCAGACAGCAATCGTACAATCAAAGGGCCATGTTGAATTCTGGGACCATGTGATGTCAAAAACCCTCTCTCAGCCCAGAGTCGACCAAAGTTATGAACCACTCCAAAGCATACTGACTATCAGTATATATATTCACATTCAAATTTTCAGAAATCTCGCAGGCTCTGGTTAATGACATTATTTCCGCGGCTTGTGCTGAATTATAGGGGATTCTTTTACTTTCTACAAAACTCTCTAGGGTAGTGATAGCGTATGCTGCAGTTGTCGTGCTACTGCATAATTTAAAACATGAGCCGTCACAAAATAACTCTCCATCTGGCTCTTTCTGTGGAATATCACTTAAATCAACTCTTCCATTGGTTTCTTCCTCAGTGACCATTAAGCAATCGTGTGGGGGTGATTCATTCTTCCCAATTTCTTTTATGGTTAGTGGCAGTAATTCTGCAGGATTCAAAGCGCTACACCTCATAATTTTGATATGGGGCGCGAACAAGATAATCTCATATCTTGTCAATCTAGCAGAGGTGAGGTGTTGCGTCTGTGTCCTATTTAATAGAACGTCTATGGCATGTGGCACCATCAGAATTAAAGTGTGCCCCAATACCATCCCCTCCGTTTGTTTCACTGATGCAGCAGCCGCCGCGACAGATCGCAAACATCGTGGTAGTACGCGCACTATAGGGTCCAGCGCAGAAGAAAAATAGCTGCACGGCCTATTTCTTCCACCTTGTTCCTGTGTCAAAACCACCAATGCACATCCTTCACCTTCACACACAAATAGTCTATACATTTTCTCATAGTTCGGCGTACCTAAAAATGGAGGCGAGCATAATGCAATTTTCAATCCATCAAATGCTCTCTGACATTCCTCATCCCACTGCAAAGGCATAACCGCATCTCTTCTAGTTAAATTCACTAATGGTTTCACAATTAAAGCAAAATTACCAATCCATTGTCGGCAATATGAAGCCATATGCCTATTATGGCTCTAACTCCTTTTTGTGTCTTTGGAATAGGCATACAAGAAATACTTTCTATGCATTCTGGCGTTAGTCTTCTCCCTCCTTTCGAAAGTAGGTAGCCCAAATAAGCCACCTCCTTTCGATTATACTGAAATTTCTTCAAACTAGCTTTATGGCCATGTGCCGCTAGGTGTGACAGTAGTAATACAGTGCTTTCTTTACAAATCTTTACGAATCCGCATAAATGTAAATGATCGTCCTCATAATGTGAACGCGAACAAATATCTACTGTCCTTGTCCACTGGAATACTAAAGAATGCGTTTTTCAAATCTATTACACTAAAATATTCTGCTGAAACAGGTATCATTGTCAATATTGTAGTGACGTCTGGCACTAGAGGAAATTGCGGATCTACTACCTTATTCAATGCGCATAGATCAATTATGAAACGGTATGGTACCTCATTACCTCCTTTTTTATAAACCGGAAGAATCGGGCTGTTGCATGTACTGCCTGTGATTTCCTCTATTACCCCTAATTTCACCAAATCGGTCACAATACTCTTCAATCCTTTCTCACCTTCAACCGAAATTTTGTATTGGGGTATTCGTGGTAGGGTAACACCTTCTTTTAAAATAATTATTACTGGCTCTATCTTTAAACATCCCACATCGTTGTCATGCATTGCCCATATACAGGTTGGTACTTTACTTAGTTCCCCTGGTAACGCTTCGGACATGAATTCTGACACAGGGACATCGTCTGCCGTGCAATGTATAACATAACCTAGTTTTTTCAACAAATTTAATCCCAACAAATTTTCTCCACAATTTTCTTTTAGAAGGAAAGGACAATGTTCGGTAAATGGTCCTATGGTAACTGGGACTGGTTTGGACACTGGGTTTATGACTGGTGTACCTACGAACCCTACGGAAATATTCTTTTGCCCTGACAGTGGTATATTCGGAACCAAGTGATGGTCTATTGAAAACTTTGGTGCTCCTGTATCTACAAGAAAGCGGTGCTCCTCATTCCCGACTCTCATTTCTACGTAGGGTCCTCTCTGATTCACGGGAACAGACACTGGTTCCGACCCCTGTCCTGGGCTGTCCTATTGGGGAAATAACACATCGTCCGATGTGTAATCACTACTATTACTGTAATACATGTTTGGCTGTGTATCAAAAACATTTCCACTCTTCCCTCTATTTTCCCCACTCTGATTTCCATATTGTTGATTTTGCTGTCCCTGATTCTGATTTGGGGCATTTTGGTTTTGGCCTTGGTTTTGATTACCTCCGTTATTATGATGCTGCTACATACTATTCCTATTTGGTCCATTCGCTCCTGGGTGTCCTCTATGCTGTCTCCTCTCACCAGACCCATTTCTATTCTGTAGATGCGGGCATTGCGCTCGCCAATGTCCTTCCTCTTTACAATATGCACACTGATTCGGCCCCACTGTTCCCCCATGCATATTTGAACTACTCCTTCCTTGTGCATTCCCTCGCCCTCTATTATGTCCTACTACTTGCTGCATTAATACTCGTGTCTTTAGATTTACCCTATCCCTCTCTTCTTTTTCTTTTCCTGCAGTCACTCTGCGCTCATAATATTGGGCCATATGCAATACTTCACCCAACGTTTTTGCTTGCCATGCACTCTCTGATGTCATTATTAGATCCTGAATTGGAAGTTTTAACCCCCTCACATATTTGTCAACAAATAACCTCTTTCCTGCTTCTGAACCCACATCCTGCCCGCTGAAGTCTGTGAATACTTCTTCAAATCTATTAAAATAATCTGTAGCCAACTCATCTTTGCCTTGTACACATGCAGTCAATTTGTCCCATTGGATTCTTTTCTCTGGAGCAATTGTTTTCAACTTCTGTACTATACATGCTGGTAACGCCGCCAGGTTCGCTCCTGGTGTCCCTCCAACCGCTTTATTTCTATCTTCTATTATCAAGTCCGGCCATGTGGCGCCAAAGGCCGTTGTGTCATTTACCTTCCTTATTTTCGTCCATATGTCTGCTGGCAGGATCACCGGGAATATTAGGTCTATATCACCCATGGTAAGCACAGATGATTGTAGGCAGGACTCTACTTCCTTGTAAAACCCTGCAGGATTCTTTCTTATATCAGGAATCGTCTGCTTTATGTTGTTCACCTCCTGTCTGGAAAAGGGGACATGCACATATTGGGCGGTGTAATGGGCTGGTGTCACCTGCGCAGCTGCACCGCCCACTGTGGGAACCTCCATTTTGGGCACAAATGTAGGTGGGACCTCTCTCATAGGAAATGCCCCACTTACCATCCCTCCCCCTTCTCTTAGATGTAACAATATTCCCAGATCCAATGATAGGGTTGTTTCTCCTGTCCCTCGCTCTAGTGCTCTTCTATATACTGCCATTATTTCGGGCGGGCTGGCCTTATCGTTTTTTATATCTTTATCTAATAAATGTTCAACCATCGATTGTAGCGCTTTTCCTTTCATAGGCATGGAATATTCATCAAATATCTCGTGTATCTCCACTGTGGGAATACTAGGATCTGACTGACATCCATCTAAGCGATTCTCGCATACATACTTTTAACTTGTCGCCCCTTTGTACTGACGACATCGAAATTTGTCGTTGTATATATGGCTTTACAGTTTCCTTCCTATTTCTCCCGATATCTCTACTCCTGTAGATAAGGCTGGCCTTATCGTTTTTTATATCTTTATCTAATAAATGTTCAACCATCGATTGTAGCGCTTTTCCTTTCATAGGCATGGAATATTCATCAAATATCTCGTGTATCTCCACTGTGGGAATACTAGTATCTGACTGACATCCATCTAAGCGATTCTCGCATACATACTTTTAACTTGTCGCCCCTTTGTACTGACGACATCGAAATTTGTCGTTGTATATATGGCTTTACAGTTTCCTTCCTATTTCTCCCGATATCTCTACTCCTGTAGATAAGGCTGGCCTTATCGTTTTTTATATCTTTATCTAATAAATGTTCAACCATCGATTGTAGCGCTTTTCCTTTCATAGGCATGGAATATTCATCAAATATCTCGTGTATCTCCACTGTGGGAATACTAGGATCTGACTGACATCCATCTAAGCGATTCTCGCATACATACTTTTAACTTGTCGCCCCTTTGTACTGACGACATCGAAATTTGTCGTTGTATATATGGCTTTACAGTTTCCTTCCTATTTCTCCCGATATCTCTACTCCTGTACCCAGGTGCAGTAAACATTTCGGCATAGTCATTATCTAATTAACCTTTGAGCTCAAAAAGTCTATACACATGTTCTCTCACTTCTTCATCCCTCTCCCTACAGCGTGCTAATGCATTCAAAACTAACAATCGCTGCGGTGGTAATTTCCCAATTAGCTGTTTCCATTTCTCCACCAAATATTCACCCATGCATTCCAACACTACCTGTCTTTCGTTGCTTCTACGAAAGTCATGTATCGAAGCCAATGTTGCCGTCCCATCATTCCCGTCTATATACATCTCTTCCTGTTGCTGCAATTCCACCTTCCTCTCTTTGCTGATTGCGCTGCGGGTTACCCTTGTGCACTCCCTTTGGTCATTCCCGCCTCTTGCCCCCGCGGTTTCAACTTCAACCCCGGGAGGAACAGACGGTACCGAGTCTGTGTCTAAGGCGGGAGGTGCGGATGGGACAATGGGAACAGGGAGTGTCTGTTGTGGGCCTGGTTGGCTAATAGTAAGTGTTACAGATTTATTAAACAGTTAGATACCTGTTGGCATATTATAACTGTGTATTTTTTGTTATGGATCTGTGGTATTCGTTTATCTGTGTGGTTGTTAAACACTCTTGGGCAGTTAGATACCTGTTGGCGTATTCTAACTGTTTTTTTAGTCTTTTCCTTGATTTTTTGTTAATGTTAAAGTTTGGCTTTAAGAAAATTAAATACGTGTTTGTAAGATTTGCTGGTAATCTCTGCTTTCGAGTAATGGTACTATCATTACATTCAAACCATCCGCATTTCTTTTTAATATATGCAGTGTAGTGACCTGCATTGGTTGTGGCTCCTGCGTGGTAGATTATACCTATTGTTGTGAAGGTTTTCTTACCAAGTGACACTTGACCGTGTGTGAATCCAGTCAGCTTGCAGTTGTTTTTGGTACCATCTGCATTGTAACATAGAAGCATTAGTATTATGTAGTTACTATGTGTTTGTATCGGTAAGTTGGAGCGATTATCTGAAATTGCAGATACTCCATAATCTGCCATGGTTTGCATTCTGAAGAAGTAGCTGAAATGGAATGGATTCACAATTCGGTATGGATACATACACAAATCGCTCATTTGGGATTTGTTCCTGTGTCACATTGTTAGAGAGAGTGCATGTATGTTTCCACATGTATGAAATCTGGAAAATGTCATTTATAGGTATGTTTTTGTTTTCTAGTACTTGTAGTAAGTACATTAGAAATTATTGTGGATCTTCTTGTGAGTTTATAGTGAATCTCACCATTCCAGCACAGTAGTCCAATTCTTGTCTTATTCCGTGAACACTATACGTGTTGGCAGGATTGTGTGGTGCGTTTCTGTGAAGGACTAACATTTGCAAACACAATTGGTCTGTACTATGTAAGTACATGTTGTAACAATTGGTGGCAATTGAAATAGAATATTCATTGCTACATTTGCATAGCAACTTACACCAGTTTCATTTGAAAATTTGAATGGACCAGATAGTTCTGATTTGAGTGATTTTTTCGAATATTCTGTACCTTCTTTGAAGAAGTACTTGATTTACTTTCCCTAATAGGTTATTCTTTGCTTGTGGTAATTGATCTAGTTTTAGCTTCTTTTGTTTTCTTTGCAGGATTTGCTGTCAAATTCTGTTGCATTTCTGTTTGAAATAGTTTTCTTTTACCACGTTTTCCTTTTTCTGGAACAGGATATGAGTTCAGATGGGGGGTGTACAGTGAACGCAGTCGATTGTATTCTAAAATGCAAGGAATATCAGCATTCACTTTACTTGAATCCAAGTTGATTAGAAATAGACCGTCAAGTGTACGTAAGCGTGATAGTGCTACGAAGCTCATGCCTTCTTTAAAGACTGTGGGCTTCATCACGAGTTGGGCGCTAATAGCCCTACCACCAAACCCCCCGGCGCTATTAGCGGTGGACCACGGGTTTGGCTGAAGGGTTATTGTCCATTCCCCATTGGGCCCATTCGGGAATTCCTCATTCCCCTTTGGGACCAATGGGGAAAATTCGCGCTATTACTGCCGGCGGATTTCCCGCCAGCGGTAATCGTGCCGAAAATCGGCAATGTTGCCGCGGATTTCCCCCCAGCTTAGAGCTGGGGGGAAATCCACCACAGCCATGATCTGGCGGACCATTAAATGCAGCGGTATAGCGCTACCGCCGCATTTAAGGGTTACTGCCAGACTCGTGATGAGGCCCTGTGTTTCCTATATCTATCAATGCTTTGTCTAGGGTAAGACCTTGGGATTCATGAATGGGGACTGCATATGCAAGAGTTAGAGAAAATTGTTCTCTACGTACATAGATGTCTTTGAAGAGAAGGAATCGAGCTGTTGAGCGCCCTATCCTTTTCACTTATGAAAGTTTGTCAAAGCAAATATTCACAAACTGAATGTTGTTGTCACATGGATATGTTTGAAAGCCAACAACTGTACCCAGTGCCCCATTAACCAGCCTTTGCTCCACATCAAGGTTACGTGTAAGCATTACTCTACAATTTAAGGATAATTTTAATATTTTTTCCAACCCAGCTGTGTTGGAGATTGAATTTTCTAAGGTATTTAGTCTTGTTGTGGCTTGCTGACACATGGGTACTGTCATACCATGTAAGTCCAGTTTGTCTGTGGAGCAGATTTCAATTATTGGTTGCATTTCTTTTTGTAACATTGTTTCATGGAATTTGAAACAGCTTGCAAGAGTTGGCATTAAGGCCATACAATTGACATTTTTGTGCACTAATTGTTCCATAACATCAGTAGCACATGCGTTATCGCCATAAAGTGCATGAATGTGCTGGTTTTTCAATATTGTTTGTGCTTCTTGAGATAGTACACCAACTCTAATGCTTTTTAAAATGTTGGTGTAACTGAGATCTGCAGATTGACGCATGTTTTCTGTTAATTCTCTTTATTGGAAATGTTGCCAAAGGTTGACATTTCCTATGCTGCCAACAGTTTTATGGCAGAGTTTGTGTCCTAAGGTTTTAAAAATAGGTTCACCTTTCACTGGTGTCAATTGTAGAAGATCTCCAAAAATGATAATGTGTTTCCCTGCAAAGAGTTCTTCGTAGTTTGTTTTAAGTACTTCTTGCAATCTGAGGTGAATCAAAGCCAACATTAGGTTGGACACCATGCTCACTTCAATTATTTTAATACTTTGCGTAGTCCATTGCAGCTTCTGCAGAAAGTTTGTAATAGTCTAATTTGTTTTGGTGTTCTACTGGAAGGAGTAGTAATCGGTGTAAAGTGACACCGCCTATATTGTAGGCAGCTGAACCTGTGCGGGCAGTTACAACAGCTGCCAGTTTGTTGTTTGTCAATTGTTGAAGGAATTTGCTGATGATTTTGATAAAAAATGTTTTTCCTGACCCAGCTTTACCACTGACGTACAGCAGTGTAGGTTTGTAATTTTGGCAGGTACATTCTTTATTTTCGTGTTGTACACCATGTGCAATTTCTTTTGTTACTTCTTCAAAAATGGTGTTCTGATCTTTGTTAAGTTTTGATTGTAGTACAGTTAATTCTTCTATATCTTCTTCATAGTGATACATAGTGTTTTCCACTTCTGCCATAGCTAATTCTGCTTCAGTTGCTATTAGTGGCTGTCCTAGTGGTTCTTGACTCCCTGTTACAGAAGGTTGACTACTGTCGGAAGTGTCCTTATATACTTGGGCCTGAAGATCTTCTTCGTGTTGCTGTTCATTGAGCAACATTGTTTTGTAGTGCTTAAAGTTCACATCAGTGATAGTGTTTTCATTTGCTTTGAAAGCTTCTTCATAGCAGTCATAGTTATCTAGTATCTCTTCCTCTTTTCTCCATGGTTTAAAAAGTTGTAGCAGGACATGTAATATAATTCTTTCTGTTGAGGAGTTTTCAATGACAATTTAACATGATTAATTAAGATTTGTTTGGTAATTTCCACTAAGCTGCCTTTACAAAATGTCACTCTATATCTACCATTGTTTTCATCGGCTTTGTATTATTTTTCTATGCAAAGTTTTGCGCTATGTGGTATAGACACATGGTTTCCAAAGTGGTACTCCTGTTCGGGTAGTATGTGTCCAGTAAATTGTTTTTTAAAATGTCTTGGCTGTTGGGATCATTTTTGGCAATTGTTTCTATGTCCTCATATGATTTGAGAACTCTTTTTCTAGATTTAGCAGGACCAAGACTTAGCCATACTATGTTTTCTGATTTTCCATACAAAGCAGTACTGGTTAAACGATCTGCAGCTTCATAGGCGCCACATTCTCTATGAGAGAGCATTTTTATGCCTGGGATGTACAATTTCTGAGATAGTGTTTTGTCTGATGATAGGTCATTCCAGAGGTCTTGCAGCTCTGTTTTTTCTGCTTTTGTTAAGTAGGCTGTAAAGTATCGTGCAACTGCAGTGGAATTGTCTGCAATGTATTGCACATCTATGTTTGCATTCCATAAGAGGGCAATTATTGCATTGTAATCATTGATATATTTTGATTCTTCTGTTCTTTTGATATAATACGTGTTCTTAGGTGATTTACCTTTAACACTATGTCGAACTGAAGACATGAAGTTGTTCACTTCACCTGTTTCTGTAACTGGTCTAGGGAAACCAAAGCGGCATTTGGTGTAGTATTTCCCTTTGCTTTTGTATTTGTGACAGCAATATTTGCCACATTTGTGTCTTTGAAATTGTAAAATCTGTCTATGAAGGTCACTATCTGTCCATTGTGAAGGGATTTCACAAGTGACATATTTTTGGATGAACTGCAAAACAGTGGCATCACTGTCCTGACCAAATTTAGGTGCACCTTTGATCCATAAAAGCATGTGAATATGTGGTGCTCCTCTGGCTTGGTATTCTTTTCTCCAAAAGAAGTGTTGCACTTCTCTGAGGGGAGGAACTGTTTTATTACAAATAAAGTGTAGCATAGCAATGAAACAATGATGGAAATATCTTGACACATTAACATGATCTAGAGAGCAAAGTTCTCCAGGTGTTAGTATATCTATGTTGTTTTTGTTGTTGTTTGATATGCGTAGCAAATCATGTAAATCTTCCCATGCATACTCTGCACAACTTAATGTAACAAACCAAGTGGGTGGTCCAAGGTTTCTGATCATACAACGTACATCTCCGTGCCATCAGAACCAGTATTCTTTTGTACCACGCATGTTTGCTAACAGATTTGTTATACTTGATTGTAAAACCTCATCTTTTTCTTGCACTTTTTGTATTAATTGCATAGCTGACATATTTTGAAAGTGGGTTCCAGATTTCAATATGTATGCAACTCCATGACATAGGGTTGCTAGTTCACTTTCAAAGAGTAGGTGGAATATGTATTCCACTTTGTCTAAATCTGGGATCTTGAGAATATATTCGTAATGAGCGGTATTCTGATGCCATAATCTGACTGGGTCTATCATCGTATCTTCCTTCTTTGCCAGTAGGAAATAGCGGTGGAAAAGGTTTGTCGCATTTGATAAGTTTCTAGTGCATCAGCTATGCTCTCATTAGAGTGCAATGGATGAATGGATGAATTGTGTAATGGTCCAAAAGAGTGCATACTGCAGCAGGATCCATAAGTTCAAATTGACCAGTTTCTGATGACTCTTGAATTATTTCAGTTATTTCCCTTAAGCTTTCTTCAATATTTATTTCTTTGTAGTATTCGTTATTGTCTTTCAGATAGTGCAAGGCTTGTCTAACTTTATGTAAGTCCACAAGTTGGTGCCAGTTTTTTTTGTCTTTTGTTGGTACACCATTTACTAAGACCATTAAAGAATGCTCTATTGGATGTCACACTCCTAGAGTGTGCACATATTCTGTCAGATCTAATGGCAAATAAACTACTTTGCCACGAATGCCTTTCACCAATTCAGAGGGAGATAATTTTTCTGTTTTTGGTTGAAGGCGTATTATTGCTTGAAATGGATGAACTGTTTGATATTATGATGCTCTCATACAAATTGAGCTGTTGCAGGGGTTTTGGTAGTGGGAATAATTCAAAATTATTTGAGATAGCACATGAAGGACTTTGATTTTTGTCCAGTTTTGTAGTGCAGTAACTGCAACATAATAGGGGTTCACTTATTTCGTATTTGTTTTCTGCTAAAAGGGCGAGAGCTAATTCAAATCATTTGGAATCTTCATTGTCTTCTATTTTGTATGTTACATCTATAGTTTTTGTGTTCCTTTTGTAAAACGTTCTGCGGCAACACACACACACCGATGTACTTTAACATTTTAGTATTTCTTTTTTGTATGTGTGCAATAGAAGGTTGCTATGTGCAGAATTGTTGCTACTTTGTTGTGCAACTATTGCATTTTGTAAGTGGCTTTCACTTCCAAAATATTTTCTCTGGATACGGTCGATTTCTTTTTGTAGGTATTTGGGTGTACCATGCAGAAGAGTGTTATTTAAATTGGCTAATTCTAAAGCTGGACTTTTAGCATGGTACAGTTTATACATTAGATTTCTTACATTTAAATGATGAGTTGCTATCCTTTTAATATCATGGAAGGTGCTTTTGCAAATAGGTCCTGAAATGCAGCCTAATGAATGTCCTTGTAGTCCTGTGTATTTGTGCACTGGACAGGTATCCATATTTTGCAGCACTTTCATTTTGACTTTGTCTTTACCTTTCACATACTGATTGAAGAACTGACGTAAAGATTTGAAACATTTGTTAGGAATGTTACACATTGACATGCACAGCCATTTGTATACTGGACGGTCTGGTTCAGTCGAATGGAGAGGTAATTCTGAGTTTTCAGGGCATATTTTTGTAAGCAGTGTTTCTTGTTCTATGATGGTATTATTGACTTTTTCATACCCTTGTCCACTGCTATGAATGGCAATTGTGTTTGTTTGATTTTGCTTGTATGCTTCTTCATTAAAATATGGTTCTGTGGTCGTTGTGTGACTCCATTCACCTCCACAAATAGTTAAGAAGTTATTTTTGTTGACATTCTGTTTATTGAGAAGTTTCTTTTGTAATTTAGTACTTAGTTTTGTTAGTGGTTTCATCCTATTTAACACTAAAATAAATAACTTCCTTTTGAGAAGGATTGCACTGACTACGAGAGCTTTGGGATTAATTTTCAACGGTAGGTTTTAAGGGTTGAGGATTATTCCGCTCCTCTTCTTATTAGATTCTGAAGGACTCTGAGGCGAAACATTTTTGCTAAAATACTTTTTTTAACTTTGGGTTCTTGCTAGCATATCAGGATTTATTGGAGCATTGTTAGCAGTACTGGTAGCCGAATTCTTGTAAAGCGTTTTGTGTTTCATGCCACATTTTGATGGAGGAGCCAAAGTTTGTGTAGTTGAAGTTTCCTTTGTTTCGCTATATGACTATATTAGCTGTTTTGTTTCAACGTTCTGTATGAACTCTGCTAGAGATGGATGCTTACTTTGGACACTTTTATTTTCATTTGCTCTATTTCTGCGTTCCTTTCTATGGACTTGCATTTTGGTAGGCATTCTTTGGGGTCTGTTGAAAAAAAGAAGGCATGGTTTGGTCTGTTTTACAATGTATGTGTGCTGTGTGCATGCGTGTATGAGTTTGATGGGGAAGCTGTTTGTGGTGGTGTGTTAATGTGCATTGGGCAGTTGAAATGAGTTGGGAAGGCTATTTTACTGTTTGTATATTACTACACTGTGCTTCAGATGAGATTAGAAAGTGAGCTAGTGGTGAGGAGAAGCTTTAATAGTAAATGTAATGATAAAAAATTAAAACAGCTATTTGTTTAGTACTACTAACATTCTAAGGCTTCTGTATGTTATTTGTGTTCCAAAAACACAGGGATTTCTGTGCCATTCTGCCTGTTATTCTTTGTTTAATAAATGGGGATTTGTGGGCAGAATGGTTCAGAAATCAATGTTTTTTTGTGTGCTCAAATTAGATAAATTACCCACACAGTCTCTTTGAGGAACAATAAGAATATAAAGGTAGTACTGTACTTACTTTGTTTTGTGGAATGACCAGGTTTCTTCGGATATGTTGTTTGCACTGTAAATGCTGTTGATTTTTAGGAGAGTAGTCTTCACTGCAATTGTAAAAGGAAGAAGTTAGTAACTTTGTGTGTTTAAAGCAGTGATGTTAATGTACATGTTCATTTTGCATCTTTCGTCTGAGTATTCTCGTTTGATATCTGAACACAGTGCATGTGTGCATTTCATTTCACTATGTGCAGCCTTTATATGTTATTATTTGCAGTATGTTAGTTGAACCTGCTTCGCAAATGAGTACGATTTTCAGTACATGAAATTCCCTTGTTCTTTTCAAGCTGTGTTGTCCATAGCAGAGAGGTTTGGAAGCGAAAGGTCATTAAAGTGGATGGGAAAAATTTGACTACTTTCATATTATAAGTACGAATGCGAAAAATCAGGAGCACCTCAGAGGGAGATGTCACCACAGCAATCGGGAACGTTTATTTTTCTCATACGATCGCATTGGAAGTAGTATTAATTTAGCCGGAAGACAGTAAAAAATTGTGACATTTTCTAAAGGAAAATCGAGTTTCGCGCATAAATCAGGAGGGTTGGTACGTCTGTATAGGTTATGCGGAAGACAGTAAGAAGTAGTGTGGTTTCTCAATGAAAAATCGGAGGTATTGCACTTAAAGCGGGAGCATTGGTATGTATTGGCTATGCTGATTTAGTGACATTAATTTGTTTAAATGGAATCATATGAGTTGCACATGTTCTCTGAAAAAAATATGCATACCTGTACTTTGTACTCATGCATGTGCGTATGCATGGAGCTGTAAGTAGAAATCCGCAACACTTGCACAGTAGTTTTTGAAGTAGGTGCTTTGCAATGATATACGTCTTGAATTCAGAGTGATCAACATTACATTTCAAGAGCGGAACACTGATGACGGAGTTAGATGTAGAGGTCTTGAATGTGATTGGTGGATGGTAGTGTGACTGCTTAGCTGTGTCCAATGAAGGAATGGATTCGCGAGTGATGTGGAAAGGGTAGAAGGACTGGCTAAGAGTTACGTGCCGCATAGACACCGCGCTTGTCCGCGGGTAGGGCGTGCCACATACAGAGTTCTATAGCTAATCCAGCATGAACAGGGGACTGTAGGCATCAGCCAATCAGATCTTCACATTGTTCATTTGTGTCGAAAGACAGTGTGTTTAGTGAAGATGGCTGTGGAAGAGACAGTCAGGGTGTTGGTGCTCGGAGATATTTGTGTCCATGGTATACAGCACTATTCCGAAAGTAGGCATGTGGCAAACAATTTCGATGTCAGAGGAGTGGAGGTGGTTTGGAGCGCTGCGACTGATTGCACTGTAGCGGCAATTCTCCACGTTTGTAGAGATATGCGTAAGATGACTAGTCCCCATGTGGTAGTTTTGCATTACGGTGCTTGCCATTTGCGCTACGTAAGTTCACCTAATTTGTTGGAAGATTTGGAACAGTTGGTGCAAGCAGTCATTAACATCTTTCCAACTGCAAAAGTGATTTTTTCTGGCTTACTCCCTAGAACAAAATGGGACAACAGTTCTGTTTTTTGTCCTGATCAAAGTATTGGGAGGTGTACCATCAATCGCGACATGCATGCTTTCATGTTAAGAGCTGGTATGTTTTTCTGCAGCCACGAGAACATTGTTTGCAGTAATGCTGCTTATTTTGAAGCAGATGGTGTTTCTTTATCTTTTTTGGGAAATGCCATGTTCTTTTGGAATGTAAGGCTAGCTTTGGAGAAGGTTCTGTGATGCTTGTAGGAGTAAAGTAAGAAGAAAAAAATTACAAAAACAAATACAAAATAACAGGTGCCTGTCAGGCATCTGCCAAAAAACAAAAAAACAGCTCTTTTCAGAGCCCACCTTAAAGGGGAAAAGGGTAATACTATTTAAATGTACAGTCATCACGCTCAGATCCTCTACGTGTCCGCGGGCATGGCGGTGGTCTGCAGGCAGCGCGTATTACCACCGGGGATTCTGGGGTGGAGACGCATTCAAATGAGAATGAACAAAGGTAGGGATTGGTCATTAAAGTTCAGTGGGTGTTTTCTGAATGGAGAGATTTAGTGCAAATGTCTTTTTCCAGAGAAGAGACCAGACAGCTATGGCTCTGTGTGCTCGAAAACAGATTATCTGGAATTTGGGAGACTCATGGATACATTGGTTGAAGGTGCATGCAGAACATTGCAGTATATCTGCAGATCTTGGATTTTCTCGTGTGGAAGTGCACTGGCATGCAGTGCGTGGAATGAAGTGGCTGGAATTGGTACCTCTCTGTGCTACTTTACAAACGGAGCGTCATCCTGATATAATTATAATTCATTGTGGGGGAAACAGTTTAGGGCATGTCTCTGGAATTTCTTTGCAATTTGCAATGAAGGAAGGACTTGCGAAGGTTATGGACATGTTTCCAAATTACCAAGTCGTTTTTTCCCATATTGCACAAAGACAAATGTGGCTGCGTTCTTCTTCATTTGGTCCACAAATGGAGATAGCGAGGCGCAATGTCAATAAGGCTGTTTGTGCTTTTCGAAGAGATGTTGGCATGTACTCTTTCCACAATGAAAACATTTTGTTTCGCAGCACTATCATTTTTCGCAGAGATGGAGTCCAACTCACATATGCTGGCAATCAGATTTTTCTTCAAAATGTCCAAAATGCATTGCAACCTTTTTTGCATTCATAGTCACCTATTTTGCATTACATTCTTTCGAATCCACAGTTTTTCAAACACACAAAACACCACCAAAAGGCTCTTTTCAGAGCCACCACTTACTCCCAGTGAAAAGTGCATTGTTTTTGCTACGCTTGCACCCTCCCTTTTTGTGCGTCCTATGACTGTCCGTGGACTTTTTGAATAATGTGCTGTGGCCTACACCGGCCACTTGATAGTTCTATTGTTAAACTGAGAAAGGCGGCTCTGAAAAGAGCCTTTATTTAATTTTTGTTGTTTTTCATTTTTTCATTTTTTTACACATGACACACTAGGAGAGGAGGGTAAGGAAAGGACACTAACTACAGGGATAAGAAAGGGCAGGTGGAGAGAGGAAAATGTAGGGTGGGACTTACTTAGGTAGGGGGCAGTTCTTCTGGTGCTCCGTGACCGTGGTCTTGAAAGGACTTTGAAGACTCTCCCCCCTGCAGAGTACTGCATTGCAGTACATACACAATATTGTGACCCTCAAAAGGTAAGGGTCAACAGCATCGCAAATGGCCTGTGAAGCAGCTGGAGGGATGTGCTGTCCCACAGGAATGTCTCTTATGGAGAGAGGATCGGACACAGAGGATGCTGCGGAGGAACTCAACCTATTACGTTCTTCACATGGCACCACCTTGCGAATGTCCGCACTGTGGAACGAAGTTAGGTGTCGCTTCATGGTTGTCGTACCAAAGCTGTACACACCAGGTCTCACGCAACTCAGCACCAACTCACACTGGTTACACATGAGCTGGTTCGAAGGTGCTTTTGGTATGTTTCCACAAACGGTAAAAAACCGCCACACCCACAACTCCTGGCGAGTGCTTGTAGTACAGAGTTCCTCCACTTCATTCTCTTCATCCTCTTCTTCCTCACTCTCTACATCCTCATGCGTATTTCCCTCTGCAGGCCCTTGAGGAGTTGGTGGCGGTGGAGGATTTGAGGGTGGTGCTGAGGCTGATGCAGCAACAGCAGCCATGGATGCCATTATGGCTGGTCAGATAATCTTTGCTACAGCAGTAAAGGCAGCAAAACTGATCTGCTATAGCCATAAGTACAATGAAGATGAGCTTGGGGGTGTGGCCTTATATAGGGGTGGAGGGGTGCGCTTCGTGACCATATCGATCGCTCAAAAGTGTTGAACAAATTCTAAGCATTACATTGAAAGCTAGGGCCATCGTATGGGACATGTCAAATGATGATTTTGTACTGCAAAATAATTTCCCATGTCTGGATAAGTTCTTTTGAAATGTTGCGGAAGCAGACAAACTGCGCAAATTAGTCCACACGCTCAGCGTGGGTGAGGTCACATGATGATGTTGTGAACACATCCGCGAAGGAAATGGGTGCCCGCTGGACACCAAATGCACAGTAACGGTCGTGCGCATGCGCAAAGGTGTTCTACGGACAGTGTTTGGGTCCTGAAACTAATTAAAAGTGCAACACAAGTGAGACGGACAGTTACAGACAGGTGCGATGTTCACAAGACTTACGGTTGTGGTGCGCATGTGCCTAGATGCTTTGCTGACTGTACGGCCAGGTACAGTGTTTTTAGGACACCTCCATTTTGTTTGACTACGGACATACCGGCCACTGCGCCTGTTCTACGGACAGTTCCATATTGGCTGCGGACGGTACAGACAGGTATAGTGTCCTTAGGACACTCCCATTTTGTTCATTTACTGACATCCCGAACACCTGCTATGTTCTAAGAACAGTTTTATCTTGGTTGTAAACAGTACGTAGAGGTATGATGTTCTTAGGACGCCCCATTTTGCTGATTTACAGACAACTTGGACAGCTGGTGCGTTCTATGATCTGTTCCATCTTAGTTGCGAATGGTACGGGTAGGTGTATTGCCCTTAGGACATCCATATTATATTGATTACGGCCAGCACGAACGGGCGCTCTGTCCGTGGACATTTTAACTCTTTTTAAAACAAATGTTTTGTTCCAAACCATTCCACTACAACTAACATAAAAAAATGTTCACTAAACACAAATACATCAATCAAGAGAGAGAGGGGGAAGCAGACTGTAAGGGCTGGAGCTATTGGCAGTGTTGTGGGGGGCCTGGGAGGAGGCAGGAAGGCTTTTGGTTGTGCCAACAGCTTGTCCAGGTGTGTTCTCCATCCTTTTTGCAGGAAGAAGGCCCAAGGATGGAGAACCACCCGGAAACTGCATCTCCCAGCAGGCCGTGTGCTTCACGGTCCTGCTGGGAGCAACAGGACCACACGCGCGGTACTGCGCATGCGCGAGCCGCGCCCAAGAAGCACCGCTCGCAATCCTGGTCACCGGCAAGAGAGGACGTGTTCTTCCCGAGCTCCAGGAGGCACGCCTATGTAAGAGGATTCAATCCAGCACTACAGCTAAATCAATGCCTAATCTGGGATACTGAATGGAAACCCTTATTGATATATCTTTATGTCCAGTTCATGAGTTCTGGGTGACTACCCCTATATAACACCCCTCTCTTGGAATCCCCCTGACCCCACTGAGCCAAGAAGTAGTTCTGTTTTGCAAGTTTAAACGGTTTATTTGAGAATGTAAACAATATATATATATCACACTTTATAATAAATTAATAATTAATATCACACTTCAGAACATGAGCAGTTAACAACAATGGGTAATGTTCTACTAATAAACTGATTTGATTACCCAGGAGTAGTATAAAGGATGAGGTAGCACGCTTGGGAATAGGAACAGAAGAATAAGGTGGTAGAGAATGCTTTATCTAGTTTCAGATGGATGCAATGTTGAATGAAAATGCAATACAGAAAATACTCAATATGATTTCAACAAAACAATGTAATCACTTTCCTCTGGCAATCCACTCCCCCCCTTTATGCAATGCAAGGAAATGGAAGGAAAGCACACAGTTCTCAGAAATGCAATCAAATGTAATTCAGTTCACCCCAGCAAGCTTAGACTACAGAAGTTTGAAACACAGGCCCAAAATGCTTTTATATGTGCTGGCAATGAAGTGAGGAATATGCTGAAAATGGTTTTAATTCCCTTTAGGAGGTTCAGGGTGAGTGAAATATACTTGGGATGAGTTCAGGCTCACTTTAGCAAGGATCTAGGAGTAACTAGCAGGTTAAACGAATTTTTGGCAAAGGAAAGCAAGGAAGCTGCTGTTTTCACACGTGGCTGGATTTTTAACCAAATCGCTAATCGCGGCAAAACTCGCGAATGCGTCAATCACGATTACGGCAAAAGTATGAGGAGTAGGTTCTAAGCTTGTTGAATAGCTGAGATTGTAAGCTTTCATAGGAAAGTTAAACCAAGTTCCTAGCACAAACGGTTCCAGAGATACGGACGATTAAATAAAGGTAGTTTTTCGGATTTGAAATTTTAAAAGTTCAAAGCGACAGGTTACAGCTTGCAGCTAGAAAATGACAGGTGACAGTTAGGAGGCAGTTCTGGTTAGATTAAAATAGTTTGGATTAGATTATTTTAACTAAGAGATTGGTTCTGCACAGTTCTGCTAGGTACTCACAATATATTTTTGAATTAGGCCTCGCCACGGATCTGGTCAGGTTTTGGACTGGACTCCGGTTCTGGTCTCGGCACTTCACAGTGATCTGGGTTAGCTCTCTGGTTCTGCTAACAGTGGTCTGGGTCACTCTGGATCTCTGGCCTCTGGTTCTGGATACTGCTCTGCTTTCTCTGGGTACAGCACTGCTTCTGGATCTTTCTGGCACAGGGTTTCAGGCCAGAATCAACACCTGGGTCCGGCTGTGAATAGTCTGCAAATGATTTTTGGGCCTGCTGACAAATACTTTTGCTTGCAGTGGGCCTTCTTGGTTCAAAGTTCTGTAGTCTATGTTTAGCTTGGAAGTCTAAGTGTAGGATCTCTGGATGTGAAGTCGTCGGTCAGCATGCTCCGCATTGCTCCAGCAGTCTCTTTTTATGTGTTTTGAAAGTGGGTGGAGAGGCTAGCTTTCTAGGCCCAACCCCTTCAGAGTTCTGATAGGTTGGAAAATTCTTTGTGTTCCCACTGGAGAGCAGGATTGTGTGTCAGAATGATGTCATGTAATGGCTTGCAGAAAGGACACTCCCCTGTCAAATTGCACACAAATCTATATTTGATCAAAATACCATTTCTCAAATACATAGTGGTTTGTCATTGCATGTACATATTACCTATCACATGAGGTATACTCTGTTCAAACTCTGCTCTTCCTGAGGGCTTGCATTAAAAAATGGCAACTTATTTTCGATTTTAGTGGGTTATGCAACCTTGGTTCTTCATTAAAAATTATACACATATACACGGCCTGTCCTTACATACTCCAGTAAATTCCCATGTCTCTAGCTTAAACACAGAGTCTGTAGTATCCATAAATAGCGGGGTTTTGCCCCAGAACATCACACAAATTCCCAAAGCGTCTTAAAACGTGCACAGAAAATTCACAAGAATTATGGTATCATTTAAATAATTTTGACAAGTCCCACTGTGAGTTATACATCTTTCTTAGAATCATATTCTGGCCAACAGGGGTGTGTCTTTTCAGGTCACATGGTGTAGAAACCAGTTTATCCAGTTTCTGCCAAGCTCAGAGACCCTGCCCCTCCCAGCTTCTGCCAAGAGGAAGCTATTTTACGGTCCCCCTAATAAACCATCTGCCTGGGCCCTGGAAGGCCATTGTTCAAGAGGAAGCCATTTATGGCCTCCCCCAATAAACCCTCTGCCTGGGTCCTTTGTTTAGTCTCTAGCAGTCCCTTGGTAATTCAATCAGAGAGGGGTAACCTCCCCTCAGAATGCAGCCAGGCCTGAGAACTGCTGTGGATCCTGTTTCACTCCAATTGGGGGGGAGTTGTCGGGCAGAATTCAGTTCCTTAAGCCAGGCCCCAGCTACTGGCACTTTTAGTTACCCAGTTTTCTGCATTCAACTAAAACTAACAATTTTTACACATGCAGCTGGAATGCTGATTCTAAGTTCAAAACTATGACATTTTAACAGTTACAAACTATGTGGCAGTCTGTCCCTCAGTTTATTTACACATTTCGATTTTTGGTAATTTTAAATCCAGTTTCAGTTTAAGCCGCTGCAGACCTGCAGAGCTCAGCCAGTCTTGTTATAAACCTTCAAGTCACTTCAGAATATAAGTTTACATTGTATCCACCTCTCAGTAAGTCTTTCTTTGGCCTGCTTTGGGTTCATTTATTCAGTTTTACACAAATGTCTGGTGTTGTTTTAAAACGCCGGATTTCTCATTGTAGTGAGTACTGGTAATGCAACCATTTTTGGGATTTAAGAAAATGAATTCCCCACAGTTCTAGGTTGCTTTTGGCAATCAGCACTGCCATTCCCTATGGTTTCAGGCTACTGTGTGGGTAGCCCATGGTGGTTTTAGGCAGTGCCCTTCTGTGCCCATAACATCGGCAAAAATGGGTGGTAGCCTATTCTTCATGTATTTCCCTGTGCATTTTCTGGGAAGCTCTGGCCATCATGATGTTTTCAATGCCAGTAATGCACAGTTTTTTTTTGGTAGGGCTCGGATGCATGGGTAAAAACATCCCACACCTACGCGGGGCACCGCCCGCCTGCTACATCCCCGGCCCCGCGTACATGAAAAGCTAAGTACACGTTTTATCTAGGACAGCTGATTCATCCTGTTGGAGGGAGACGTGCTACGCGCTAAACAAGACTGTTTAGGCTAATTTGAAGCACGAGAAAACCTGTTTGCTTGTTGCATGCAGAGCATGAATACTAACCCTGAGTTGGAGTAGGCTTGGCGGTGAAGTAACCGCACCACTTAACAATCTTAAACCCCTCAGGGAACGTTCCTAGGGAACGACTTTTTTCGCACGCACGTGCACTGACTTTGTTTTGCTATTCACAGCCTGTTGTTGAATCGGATTCGGTGAGACGTATCACAGCCCATCAACACTTAAAGGCCAAAGGACCTCGAACTCCCGCAGAAGCCAGAGCTAAGTGTTTTAGCACTTTGAGTGCATGTTATTGTTTGCTGCCTGCACATGGGTTAATGTGGGGTACTTGTGATTTGCATAACGGTGGGGAGTTACCACAAGATGACAAGCTGCTGGGAGGGTTTACCTTTATGCAGGAATGAAGGTGAAACGGTGAGTCATTCATGATTTATTAGGCAGGCATTGTGAAACCAAAAGTAACACCAGAGCATATGGTGATTATTGGTTGGAGGCTCCAATACAAAAGTCTTTCCAAAAGAATAATCTCTGAGTGTGTGATACTAGGATGTGTGTGAGAGGGCGGTGTCACTTCAAACGATCACCTGCAAGATCGGCACAGGAGTCGAGGAGTATGTTACCCTAATTTCCCCTTACCCATCCACTGTTATTCCCTGAACCTCTTTCTGGTCATCCTGAACTCCCTCTACCCATCCACTCAACGGACCCTAACCCTCTTTCCCCAGAGGGTTGCGGAGGCCTGCGGTTTCTATTTCCCAGGTGCCAAGACTCAATGGGAAGGGAGGTGTTTGTGCTGCTTCTACGCCTGTCAAGAGGAGTGAGGACCTGACAGAATTGCGAGCCCATATATCTTCTGGCGTCCAGGCAGCACAATAATGGCAGACGTAGTAGCCCTTCTCCAAGACTTGAAAGCAGAATTAGCGGCAACCAGGCAGGATTACCAGAATCTAGCAGGCCAAGTTCATTCCCTGACTATCCAGACCCAGGCCCAAGCAACGCCCTTGCCTAGACAACCCCCACCAACTCCTGTACAAGTACAGGTAGCCACGGAGCCATCTTTGCCACTTGCTGCCCCGAGAGGTACCATGGGGACCCACAGAATTTTGACCAGTTCATCATGCAGTGCCAATTACATTTTTTCACCAAACCAATAGTTTTCAGAACTGCTCAATGTCGTACCGCATTTGTGAAATCTTATCTGACGGGAGACGCAGCTTCATGGGCGACACCGTTGGTTCGCAAGGATGATGCCTTGTTGTACAGCTGGGATACATTTTTGGAAGAGTTTGGTAAAATATTCAACCGCAGGGCTGCGACATTGCTTAAGGATCGGGAGTTGTTTCAGCTTAGGCAAGGAAGCAAGGACTTGGTGACGTATGTGACAGCGTTTAATCGGTTAGCAGTAGAGACCGATTGGCCACAGGAGAAAAGAATGGCCCTGTTCTATCAAGGTCTAAGAGAGGAGTTGAAGGATTTAGTGGCACAAGTCGACCCCCAGCCTGAAGACTGTTCTACCATGATAGATCTGGCACTACGATTAGACCAGAGACAAAGTGAACGTCGCCAGGACCGTCGTAAATGGGACAATAAACCTATGGTCCGGCTAGATCAACAAAAATCCAACAAGGTGTTAGAAAAAGGAACCGAAGAACCGATGCAGATCGGAACTGTACGAGGCCCTTTGACTAAAGAGGAAAAGGAGAGAAGAAGAAGAGACAAATTATGTCTCTATTGTGGTAAATCGGGCCACTTTATCCGAGAATGCACAAATAAACCACCCACCAAAGGAATCCCGTCGGGAAACGCGACAGCTTGTCTATGAAGGGGGTGAGGGCGAGCAAATCTGAAGATAGCCCAAAGATGCTAGCAAACGTACATCACACTCCGTCTGCTCACATAATGCTGGCTGGTCATCTAAACGTGCAAGGAAAACGTATACCAGTGTCGCTAATGGTCGACTCCGGGGCCACAGGTAACTTCGTGGATGACCAAGTAGGGAGAAGACTAGGACTTCCGTTGAGAACTAAGAAACAGCCAGAACCAGTAAAGTCAGTGGACGGATCGCCATTGGTTTCAGGCCCAATCACCCAACACACGCAACCCATTGAGCTCGAGTGCGGAAAAAGACATCAAGAGATCATCGAGTTCGATGTGATCACGGCACCTCAATTTGGGTTCATCTTGGGCTTAGCGTGGCTACGACTCCATAACCCAGTCGTGGATTGGGTCACAGGAACGCTACAGTTCTCCTCGATGTATTGCCAGGCTAATTGTAGTATGGAGGAAAGTTGTCCCCATTTCATAGGAGGCAGTACTGATGCAGTTCTACCTGAGGAATATGAGGAGTATCGGGATGTCTTCAGTAAGGTGGCCGCCGAGACCCTACCACAACACAGGCCTTTTGACTGTTGCATAGACTTGGAAGCGGGTGGGGTGCTACCTTGTAGTAGGATTTATGCACTCACCGAAGCCGAGAACGAACACCTGAAGGAGTACATCGAAACCAACCTAGCAAATGGTTTCATACGACATTCAACATCCCCTGTATCCTCTCCTTTGTTCTTCATACCAAAAAAAACTGGAGACCTAAGAACTTGCATCGATTATAGGGCGATCAACCGCATCACCATCAAAAAACGTTACCCGCTGCCTCTGATTCCCGTGTTATTAGACCAGGTACGGGGATCCACTATATACACGAAGTTAGATCTGCGAGGCACGTATCATTTAGTGCGCGTCAGAGAGGGCGACGAATGGAAAACGGCCTTTCGGACCAAGTTCGGCCTGTATGAATATCAGGTCATGCCCTTTGGGCTGTGTAATGCCCCCGCAGCATTTCAACACTTCTTAGATGAGGTGTTACGTGGTTATCTAGATGTTTTTACCATCGTATACATCGACAACATCCTAATCTACTCTCACAATGCTGCAGAACATCAGGGCCATGTGAAGGCTGTTTTACAGAGGGTGCGTGAACATAAGCTGTATGCGAAACTTGAGAAATGCCAATTTCACCAAACCACAGTTGAGTTTTTAGGATTTATCTTGTCACCTCAAGGCATCACCATGGATCAAAAGAAGGTGCAGGCCATTGCCAACTGGCCCTCCCCAAGTTCCGTGAAAGACGTGCAAACAGTATTGGGGTTTGCCAATTTCTACCGCCGGTTTATCAAAGGTTTCGCTAAGAAGGTACAGCCCATCACTCAATTGTTGCGAAAAGGAGTTCCTTTCCAGTGGAACGAAAAGGCCGAAGCTAGTTTCCAAGCCTTGAAAAAAGCATTTGTGACAGCGCCTGTCCTGCAGCATCCAGATCCTGCTAAGCCTTTTATCATAGAAACTGACGCATCTAGTTATGCGGTGGGTGCTATCCTGTCGCAGCGAGACAGTAATGGACAATTACATCCAGTTGCTTATTATTCACGAACATTACTACCAGCTGAACAAAATTACGTAATTGCAGATAAGGAGTTGTTAGCTATTAAAGTAGCCTTCGACGAGTGGCGTCATTATCTCATGGGAGCTCGCCATCCAATCACCATCTATACTGATCATCGAAATTTACAATTCTTGAAATCCGCCAGAGCGCTTAGTCCGAGACAACTTAGATGGGCAATGCAGTTCTCAGAATATGACTTCGTCGTCACATATCGACCTGGAGTGGAAAATCGGAAGGCGGATATACTATCTCGGTATCCAGAGTCAAATTCAGTTCTGTCAAAAACCAAAGAAGAGCCAAAACCAATTGTGGACCCAATCCGTGTAGTGGGAAGTGTGGTGGTAGACATCATATTTGAAAAAATTTGGAAAGCTATGTCTGCACAGGATCTGATACGATGGGCTAGTGGTGGTCAAGAGCAGACCATCAAGGAAGGATTGCCATTTTACAAGTCTGCACTATACTTGCCTACTATACCACTCCGACAACAAGCTATTAAGTGGTGCCATGATTCTCCTTTCGTGAGTCATCCTGGAACACCGAAAACCAAGGAGCTACTCATGCGCCATTTCTGGTGGCCTAGTTTACAAAAAGACGTGCAACGATACATATCAGGATGTCAAACTTGTTTAAGGAGCAAGACCGAACACAGGAAATCTGCGGGTCCATTGCAACCCCTTCCTACACCTCCCGCACCGTGGCATACAGTGTCTTTGGATTTAATTGTTGATCTGCCACCTAGTCAGGGATTTTCAGCTATCCTGGTTGTGGTGGACTATTTAACCAAAATGGCTCATTTTATACCATGCAAGGGCACTCCAACCGCCAGCACAATAGCGAACTTATTTCTACAAAACGTGGTACGACTCCACGGTCTACCTTATGGGATAGTCTCAGATCGAGGACCCCAGTTCACTTCACGATTCTGGCAAGCGTTTTGCAAATCTGTAGGAATAGAGATTCGGTTGTCTACCAGCTACCACCCAGAAACCGATGGTCAAACCGAGAGACTAAACCAAACTTTGGAACAGTATTTGCGGTGCCTAACACAAGGAAAAGAAAACAAATGGGCAGAAGTCATTTGGCTGGCCGAACTAGCTTACAACAATGCAGTACATGCATCAACCAAGGTTACCCCATTTTATTGTGCCTACGGCTATCATCCACGATTTCAGCCTGGGCCTCAGGGATCAATACCCGAGGTACCCGCAGCCTGTGAGAGGCAGAAACATTTGGAGCACGTCTGGGAAACTGCACAGCACAATCTAAATCTCGCCAAAGCAGCTTATAAACATCATGCTGACAAGAAAAGAAGATCGGGTCCACAATATTAGGTGGGGGATCAGGTGTGGCTTTCGACACGCAATTTACATCTACAAGGTTCTCGCAAGTTCTGCCCCCGTTTCATTGGTCCATTCCCAGTTGAGGCTCTGGTTGGTCCTGTGGCAGTAAAACTTATCCTACCCTCATCCATGAAGATACACCCAGTGTTTCACATCTCTTTGTTAAAACCAGCCCCAGCCTCCATAAGATCCAAAAGACCCCCACCTGTCTTAATAGATGGCGTTCCAGAATACGAAGTGCACAATATCCTGGATTCACGCCGGAGGCAGGGGTCTCTATGGTATTTGGTGGACTGGAAAGGGTACGGCCCAGAAGATCGCTCTTGGGAGCCCGCAAGTAACATTCATGCTCCTCGACTCCTCTGCCAATTTCATCTGTTAAACCCTGCTAAACCAGGGCCTGCTGGAGGGAGGGGGAGTACTGTCAGGGCTGGAGCTATTGGCAGTGTTGTTGGGGGCCTGGGAGGAGGCAGGAAGGCTTTTGGTTGTGCCAACAGCTTGTCCAGGCGTGTTCTCCATCCTTTTTGCAGGAAGAAGGCCCAAGGATGGAGAACCGCCTGGAAACTACATCTCCCAGCAGGCCGTGCGCTTCACGGTCCTGCTGGGAGCAACAGGACCACATGCGCGCTACTGCGCATGCGCGAGCCGCGCCAAAGAAGCACCGCTCGCAATCCTGGTCAACGGCAAGAGAGGATGTGTTCTTCCCGAGCTCCAGGAGGCACGCCTACGAGGGGCACCGCCCGCCGGCTACATCCCCGGCCCCGCGTACATGAAAAGCTAAGTACACGTTTTATTAGCTAAGACAGCTGATTCATCCTGTTGGAGGGAGACGCGATGCGCGCTACAAGACTTAAGTGTTTAGGCTAATTTGAAGCACGAGAAAACCTGTTTGCTTGTTGCATGCAGAGCATGAATACTAACCCTGAGTTGGAGTAGGCTTGGCGGTGAAGTAACCGCACCACTTAACAATCTTAAACCCCTCAGGGAACGTTCCTAGGGAACGACTATTTTCGCACGCACGTGCACTGACTTTGTTTTGCTATTCACAGCCTGTTGTTGAATCGGATTCGGTGAGACGTATCACAGCCCATCAACACTTAAAGGCCAAAGGACCTCGAACTCCCGCAGAAGCCAGAGCTAAGTGTTTTAGCACTTTGAGTGCATGTTATTGTTTGCTGCCTGCACATGGGGTAATGTGGGGTACTTGTGATTTGCATATCGGTGGGGAGTTACCACAAGATGACAAGATGCTGGGAGGGTTTACCTTTATGCAGGAATGAAGGTGAAACGCTGAGTCATTCATGATTTATTAGGCAGGCATTGTGAAACCAAAAGTAACACCAGAGAATATGGTGATTATTGGTTAGAGGCTCCAATACAAAAGCCTTTCCAAAAGAATAATCTCTGAGTGTGTGATACTAGGATGTGTGTGAGAGGGCGGTGTCACTTCAAACGATCACCTGCAAGATCGGCACAGGAGTCGAGGAGTATGTTATCCTAATTTCCCCTTACCCATCCACTGTTATTCCCTGAACCTCTTTCCAGTCATCCTGAATTCCCTCTACCCATCCACTCAATGGACCCTAACCCTCTTTCCCCAGAGGGTTGCGGGGGCCTGCGGTTTCTATTTCCCAGGTGCCAAGACTCAATGGGGAGGGAGGTGTTTGTGCTGCTTCTGCGCCTGTCAAGAGGAGTGAGGACCTGACACAGACCCTGAAAAGAAAAAAGGGGAATTAGGGTTTGCCACAGGCTGGTTGTGAGAGTATGAAGGGATGGACGTTTCGTCAAAATGTTTATGATGTTCTTGAGGGTTTGGGGATGGTTCACTAGAAAATGGAGAAGGGGAACAGGTGCAGGTACAGGTGGGACAGTGATATCTTATTTTTCCTTTCACGTATTCCTCCACAAATTGCCTTAACCCATTAAAATTCTGATTTAATATGTCCGTTTTCTCTTCCATCAGTTTCAGACTGTCTTGTTCTGTGTCCTTTGGTGGACTTTCTTCTTTTTTTACCTGGTCTGTTAAAAATAAATATATATATGTTAAGTACCCATAAAGTACTGACTATTAATTTGCTAATGCAGATCAGTGTGTACCATTATTACCGCTATCTTCCGACATTTCGCCATGCAGTAAATTCTCCTCCAGCCACTCCAAAGTACTGCACATTTATGTGTCAAAACAACAGAAATACATTATTTGTTCTGCACCTCATACAAAAAGTACACACACATTTAAGAAAAATGAAGTTCACTTACTATTCTCTTGTAATTTATCTTCGTTGTGCTGTGTGCGTCTACTGTCGCTCCTGGCTGCACAGTTTCTGTGAGGTAAGTACGTTGGAGGCATATCTTTTTCTGTTATGGTATAATCCATTTCATTCTACATGGCAATTAAATACATGGGTAATGTGTGAGATGTGTAGGTTCCATTGGTTACTTATTAGTACTTATAATGTGTTTATCTGCTCATTTTTAAACTTGTGCATTTTTCATATGGCACAATAGTTCAATTTCAGATACCCCCTGACTGTTTGGGTATTGTTCATCTTGTCCGCGCCCGTCCGCCGACAGGCGCTCTGTCCATGCCTTTCAAATATCATTAGCGAGCGGGTTCCGTATGTTCTATGTTACATGTATATAAAGTAAGGGAATTATAGTACATTTCGTCCCGATTTATAGCCGGTCAAGTGGCATAGCGAGTAGAGCGCTCGCTTTGACATCTGTGCAGAGCCTACTAGCGCAGATTCAAATCCCGGCGTGGCCAAACTCAGCCTTTCATCCTTCCAAGATCGATAAATGAGCACCACACACCGTGGGTAATAATAAGCAGCGCTCAGATACCCAAGGGTTCGTAATTATTATTATTATCATTATTATTATTATGATGAAAGTGTATACTCAGTAAAAAAACTTTGTTAACTGGATGTTATGATTAAGTTGCCCTACTAAAAAACTATGAAATTCAGTAAAAAAATCTTTGTTAAAAGGACGTTATGGGTAAGTTGCCCTACTAAAAACCTGTGCAATACAGTAAAAAAAATGTTACTCGCGCCACCATCGTGCACTGCTAAGACTAACACCCAGAACATCAAAAATGACATCACAAATGTCATTGATGACATCACTGAGTTATGGTTGCTTAGGTTACTATAACGGGCGAATTTCAAGGGTTTTTTGGTTTTACTTGGAACCATAACGTCCCTTTAACAACGTTTTTTTTTTACTGAATTGCACAGGTTTCTAGTAGGGCAATTTAACCATAACGTCCTTTTAACAAAGTTATTTTTACTGAATATATATATATATATATATATATATTCTATAATAATAATAATATTATATAATATAATATAATATATAAGTAGATACCTCAATTCCTGGTTCAAAGGGGACAGAAGGGTACACACTAAAATGACACCAAAAGGGGTGTCAAGGATTCCTGAGGCAAGGCCAATAAGAAGAGTGTGTATCAAACTTCAAGATGGAGTAAAAATTACATGAGATACATTTCCTAAAGATTGTAAAGAAAGGAGTATGCAGAAAAATGTAAAAAGTGCATATGCAGGGGTATAAATATTTCAGCGCAAGGCTTTTGTTGTGTTTAAACTAATAGATATAAAACGGTGGTAAAAAATTAAGGTGATTATTAGATTTTTCAATCAAGAGATTGGCATCAATCGGGAGGGTAATAATCAAAGGAAACGAATAAATGAATAAAGAAGAGATTCTTAAAATATCAATGATAAATAAATGAGATTCTAAAAGTTGATAGAAAGTATAAACAAAGGAAAAAAATAACATTTTTGCATAGATTTTAAAAGTGGTTAAAATATTTAGATTTTCGGATAAATAAGCGATTGTGGTGCCTGCTCAAATTGATCAGTGTGGTATATTTGATAAACGAGGTTGTTTAAGTATAAACAGTCAAGATCGACTTGTCATGATGGAGGACACTCCTCTCCTACACTTATGTAGGACATTGTCTAGATACACAGTTAAGATGAGGAAATATCATTCGGAGTGGGTTTGAGGCACGACTAACAAGACACTCATGCCGTGGCCTCAAGAGGGTATGTTGTCAAAACAATATTGTGACATATGACAACATATATGCATGCCACATATAAAGGAAATAAATTATAGAAAAGGTAGTCTGTTTTAGGGTTATGCAAAATGTACTAGAGTGAGAAAGAATATTCAGACGAGCAGGAGTGGATGCTTAATCAACATTAAGAGGAGGATGTAACGCATTCGGCTCCCATTTTTTGCTCCTGAAAACAATAGCGTAAATACAGAGGATTAGGGGTTGTATCCTTTAAAGGAATTGAAAGCAGCGGTGGGGTACGTTAATCTGACATATGAGCCCCCCCGCTTTTAACAGTGAGGAAGAGAGCAAAAGCAGAGAACTCAAAAATATCTCAACACACGATGAAAGTAAACAGCGTGATGAGAGAAAGGATAGGCAAGATAGACAGATGGAGTTAGAGGAAGAAGAAAGGAAGCAGAAAGAAACAAAAGATAAAGTTTAGGGAATAACAATAGTGCAGAATGAATGGATGTAAGGACACCTATTACTCAAGCTGGACGATAAGGGCATTGATGGGGTCCGAGAAAGAGAAGTGCAGGTAAAGATAGAAAAGGAAGAAGAGAGCATACAAAGAAGAGAAAGAAAGTGAATGGAAGCAAAAAGAAGAACGAAGAAGGTACGAAGCAAGGAAAGAAAAGGACAGACTAGAAGAGAAGAAGCACAAGGAGGTAGATGCGCAAAGAATGAAAGTATAAAGGTTGCAAAGAAGGCAAGAGGAAGATGAATTAAGGGAGATGAGGAAGAGAGAGGAAGAAATTAACAGAAGTAGGGGACTAAAAGATGACAAGATAGATTATCTATGTCATAGAAGCATAGTGCTGGTTGAAGCACAAGAACGATTTGCGGAAGAGAGAGGGTCACAACAGCCCCCGCAGGGAGCTGCAAGGAATACAAAGAATACCAACATGGGCTGGTGAGCAAGATGCAGAAATTGTAGGGCAATGAATTGGGGATTTATATAGGCAAATGAGAGATAAAGAAGGGTATAAAACCCAGAAGAATGTAGAAGAATCTCTACTGGAGGAAGGCTAGATGACGTTATAACAGGCGAGCACAGAACGCTGTCTTTAAGTAGACTAGATCTTGATAATGTAGAAAAGGCTAACAGTCATACAAGCTGGGGCATAGTAACGTCAGACAAAGAAAGGGAAAAAATGAAAGAGCACGAAGGGAGGCGCATGCAGATTTGAAAAGAATCAGGTATAGAAAAAGGGGTAAAATGGTCAGATCTAGAGGACCCTAAAGAAAGAACACCAGAATCAAGACAATATACTGATCGACCACAAGCATGATTGCGCACTACAGGGGATGTATCCCCGCTTTATGTAAGTAGATTAAGGGCATTACCAGGATGGAGACAAACGTGCGAGACTAGCCCCCCTGGAAAACAAGAACTGTAGGCAGGTATGATTATGGACCAGGATTTTCACAGTTCCCATTATTAGAGAAAGGGGAGGATGATCACAATATATACCGTGGCCACAGATGGATAAAGACAATTTAAGATGTCAATTACCAAGTTTAAAATTGGGTGCAGGAAAAGGGATTCATGAATTTGAGAGAGTGACATCAGGAATGATGTTAGGAATGACATCAGTAATGACATTAAGCATGGGTGACATAAAAGGCTTGCTAGCAGCCATTATAGTCGAGAGAGCTGATGACATTTGTAAGCGAGCAGGATACGCAGGTGTGACTGCACAAAACGCGACAAACAATGGAGCACCATTTAATAATTGCAGAAAAGATGTATGGCTCAGAGTGCAATATCCTAATACATTAGATATGGATGTGATTATGACAATGGGGGATGATGAAGACCCTGTTGCATATATTCAAGAAGTTCAAGAGAGATGGAGCCTTGAGATTCGTGAACCGTGGTATAAAACAGTGGCATTATTTAAAACATATTTTGAGTCAGGGGCTGCACCAGCCAGTGCAACGGTAGATGAAGAAACAGGTGGGAATGGAAGCGAAACCATGGCCAGAAATACAATAGACGATCGTGCATCACTGCCGATTGTTGCAGGAGAAAAATAAGAAGAAACGAGATTAGGAAGCAGGAGGAGGTGATGTTTGTCCAAAAAAAGTTGTAAAAAATAGCCACATTCATTTTATTGTTTTTTTTTATAACATGCTTAATACCTGAGTTTGGTTTCTAAGCGCAGATCCAGGATTTGAACCTCTGTTGCTCTGCATGGTCTTGCTTCCAAGACTAGCACGAGCCCTTGTGCTAAGAGCAGTATTGATGAGTAATGAAGGTGGAATGACACAGGAGATGCAATCAGCGCAGCAAAACAACATAGTGTATCCCACGGATGAGAGTGGTTTTGACCAAGAGGAAGAGGGAATGGGCCTAGAGGAGGAGGACACTGTGGATTTCAAAACCCTCAGGGAAGAGGAGGATTTAATGGCGGACAGCCACAACAATGTTGGAATTGCAGAAGAATAGGACACATAGCCAGCACATGTATAAGCAGAGGAGGAATGCAGCAAAATTGGCACTCTCCAAGAGGGGAGATGGGCTATGTTCTGCAATATAATGCAGAACCACAGGAGTATAATGCCCATGATCACATGCAGGCTCAGACATACACGCTGCAACCAAAGCAAATACAACAATCACCACAAGGGCAATCGCAGCAATTACCCAATGTGAACACAACAGGTACAACCTCAGCAAGCACAGACACAACAGGCCATGGTACCACAATGGAATATGACTACAGGATTTCAGCAAGCACCTGCACCCAAATTAGGGAATGTGGTCATGGCAGGAGGAAATCCTTTCACAGGTACCGGGGTGAATGTATATCACAATAGGACAACCCACAGAGTGACCTGATGTGTTCTGTGACACCAGACCCCCAAGGGTCAAGGTGATATGATATGATATGGCATTTATAACACACCTACACACAAGTGTTTCAAGGTGACAATAGGAGGCAAGACATTTTCATTTGTTGTATACACTGGTGCAACTCGTTCCTGTGCCCGTAAGGGAAAATATTCAATATCAATTACTACCTTGAATGCACAGGGATTCTCTGGGGCGATGAGTTTAGTTCATTTTACAGATGAATTACCAATCTCTATAGGAGAACCCAATATGTCAATGCAATTATTATATTCTAGATAGGCGCTGGTTAACATATTAGACCGTGACTTAATGGCGAAACTTGACATGACAATATCTATTACTGACAAAGTAATAGTGTGTTGCACCCAGGGATACATTATATGAATGTGAGAGAGCTCATATTATCTTTCACTGGCAAGAAGGACTTACGAGGAGTCCCCTTAGATACAGAAGTATCTTTGTATGGAATGACTGTTTTATTATCGTGGTTACACAGTGTCATGCCTACCTCTCCGCCCTCTTCACCCGGCTCCGTTGTGAAACCCAAACGTCCCTGTTTTCCGGCTTCCTCAGCCTTGAGAACGGCTAGACCGTTCTACACTCAATGGAAGTTATCTGGGAGGCGTTAATCCAAATGCTTGGATCACATGACCAATGCGATGACGTTTACGTTCACGTGTGTCCTACGCACGTCAGCTGACTCCATTTAACGAAGCGGAAGCCTTGCAACTGCGCTTCTGATCGTTGTTTCTCATTTCGCGTTACGGAGCTTACTTCTGCTTTTCGCAGACGTTTTCTACTTCCTAAGGTACGGTTGCCTTCCCGCGTTCCGACGCAGCTCCCAGCAACTTCCAGCTTTCCTTGAACTGCCTATTTCTTCCGCGCTCGCACGCGGTTCTTCACTCCTCGTTCAAATGGAGTCCCACCATTTACCCGCGGCATCTTCCTGTTATTTCTATTGGAAGCTTGCCGCATTGCTGCTCCACACCGCAGCTTCCTATTGCTGTATAGAGACTCCGGCTGTCTACCAGGCAGCACCAACACCCTGCAGAGTCCTGCTCTGCCTCCATCTACCAAGATCCTGCGCTCATCGAATTTCTACTGTATTAAGGACTTGTACTTCCTGGATCAAGATTCTCCTACTCCTTCTACATGTGCCCTGGACTTTGGACGCTTTCCTGTGCGTGCACCAACCCGTCTCTAGTGCGGCCCTCCTTCCGTTCGGGTTAGATCCCTCACTACCCTTTCCTTGCCGTTGTTTCCTTGGATTCTTCGGACTTCTTGAGACATCCTTCGATACACCTCCAGGTTAGTGTGTTCAACATAGGTTCTTATTGTCCTTCATTTCAATCATCATTCTAAATTAGTTCCTCTTTATCAACAGCCTGGTGAATCTTGGTCCATTCGCGCCCTTCCCACTAATAGCTCTATCTGACTGTGGATTTTACTAGTCAGAGAGTGACATTAGTTAGAAGGTTCTCTTTTGATACACTACGCCTTACCTCTGACATCTTCCGTTGGAAGAAGACATTGAGTGTATCGTTTATTGCTACCAGTCTGTATCCTTTTACGAGAACCTTTGAATCATTCTCCTGTATCCATTGTGTTTCAATTCTTAACACACAGATTGATAGGTAAACCCACCGGGCATTAAGAATGCCCGGTGGGTTTTTGTTCAGACCAGAAATCCCTATAGATGATGAAGAAGGGTGGATTATCCCCTTGGAGTTAGAAGCAGCAGTGGTCAGAGAGGAAAGGGTGGTTCCTCATGGGGCAGATGATGAGGGAAGAGGATGGAGAACAATGATAGCCCTTAGTGAAGGATACAGGCTGACAGATCTGACAGATTAGTAGCTTTTTAAGGATGAGTACTCAGGTGATGAATTAGTATTTTTCGTAAGTCTCACTTATTGGATTAAAGTAGAGAATAGAGAAATACCATAGAGAATTGTGTTGGTGAAAAAGAAACCATCATTTCTTCAGGAAGATTTAGAGAAAGTGACAAAGTCCATATGACGTGGGTCTATTGAAAGTAATAGGAGCAGTTAAAATCAAGCTTAAACCAGAGGCCCTTTTGGCAGGTGCAAAGCAAACCCCATGTCCAGAGAGGTGGATGAAGGTATATTTGAGACCATTTCCACCGTAATGAAACAAGGAATATTGGTACCATCCAATTCACCATGTAGCACGGTTGTGTACTCAGTGGGAATATCAAAGAGGGGTTGTGGATATTCTTACAGGACAATGGCACCCTAAACAATATAGTTGAAGCTGAGTTTCCTTTAGTTTCAAATCCTGCAACAATATTGTGCAAAGTCCATCTAAGGCCAATAGTTCAGTTATAGATTTAAAAAATGCATTCCTTTCAAATCCCCTCCATGAAGACTCACATGATTTGACTTTCTTTTCATATAGAAATATCCACCTGAAACATACTTGTTTGCCCAAAGGATAATTTGAGTCCCCTTCAATCTTCAACAGAGTCCTTCAGATGGACCTAGGCAAAGTTCAGCTCAAAAGTGCAATAGTACAATACTTGGATGAAGAAAGATGCAGAGAAGATTCAGTTTAGCTCATGACTATACTCTCGAAGAAAGGATATAAAGTAGACAAAGAAAAGCTACAATATTGCCAGAAAGTGGTCTTGTATATAGGACAGTGGTTTCTCATGAGGAGAGGAAAGTGACACCTGGGAGAGCAGAAGCATTTATGAAGACCTCATAACCTTAAACAGTGAGAGAAATGAAACAATGTTTAGGCCTATGTAACTGTACTAGGGGCTAGATCTTCGATTACAGTACATATATTCAACCACTTTTAAAAAGACTTAAAGAAGAACAGGTGGGCAAGAGCAAAATAATATGGACAGATGAGATGACCGAAGGATTTAAAGAATTAAAAATGGCAATCAGTACAACTCCTATGTTAGGAATTCCACAATATCATGAAGAATTGTACTTATTTTCTCATTCAAATGGAGAAGTTATTGTAGAGGGGCAGCCAAATGCCTCTGCAGGAAGCCCCGCCTCTATTCTGCCTATATGTTGAAAACCGGAAATTGCGACATTTGCAACGCCAGTAATGGTGCCTATTACGCGAAGAGCCTTTGAGAAAAGGTATCCACTGAGAAAATCCTATGTGATGTATCCCTGAAGAGATGACGGCCTCCTGAGGGAGGCCCCCAAAGAAGTGTGAAGATATGAAAAGGAGAGTCTGGTGACGTCACAAGAAACAAAAGCGACGCACTGCATGTAAAGAAGCACTGCAGCAAATGTAAGCTGTTTTATAACTGTACAGATGCCGTAACGCAAGTAGACTAAATAATCATAAAGGCTGGCTATACGTAGTAAATAGACTGCAGGCGGTGCCACCAATATATATATATATATAATCTGGATATTCGATGTCACAATTTTAGGAAGCTCAACCTGTGGAGAAAGGAGGATTGATAGCTGTGTGTGTGTTGCAGCAAAGAAATAAGCCGAGGCTCAAAGAGGGACCAAATTAAGGTTGTTTGGAATGGTGTCAAAGGCTAAGGCAGCTAAAACTGGTTATCAGCCCTAGAACAACAGTGAATGTGAGACGCTGAGTCATCCCTTGTTAAGTTGCAAAGAGAGAACACCATGGATGCCAAGTTTCTTTATTCAAGGCTATTAAATGCTATAATATGGGCCGATTCACGGGCTCCTGTCATGTGAGTCCATTACTCAGCACAGGCTGCAGATTTAGTGGCGCTTCTCGCAGCGTTTCAGAGATTTGAAGATGAGGAAGTGACGGTGTACTCTGACTCTGCCTATGGGACGTCAACAGTACACACAGGTTTGTCACTCTGGAAAAGGAGGGGCTTCCTCCATACAGACAGCTCTCCAGGGAAACATGCAGTTCTATTGGATAAACTTATTGAAGCACTAGCATTCCCGTTGACTCTAGCAGTCGTAAAATATTCAGCGCATACAAAGGGAAAACGTAATTTCCTGTGGAAACGAAGCCACAGATTTAGAAGCCAAAAAGGCAGCCTATTTCCCAACCATTTCTAATTTTGAAATAGAAAGAGTTAAACGGATGACAGGACGATGCATGTTGGTAAAGCAGGGCTTTAACATGCTCTCTATTATACATTTCATTGAGATACAAGGTCGAACACCACAAGAAGAGAAGGATTTATGGAAAAAGCAGGGGTGTTATTTATCCACCACTGAGGCAATTTGGAGACAGGATAGCACTGGAAAGCCAGTTATGCCTCTAGCATTATCGAGGGTAGTGCTGGAGCAGCTCCCCTACTGAGTGCGTGTGACTCGAGAGAGAGTCTTGTTGCTAAAATTGCAAAAAGTGGTTCTCGCCATATCTGCTAGAGCATGTGGCGCAGTTTATTGTAAATTGCATTGTGTGCCAGAAATTTACTGCAGGACACACTTTGCGTACAGTGAGAGGAGCAATTCCTAGACCCAATGGCCCATTTCAGCACATATCCATTATGCGGATATGCTGCAGACTTGCAACTGTTACAGATATATGCTGGGCGTGTTATGTTGTTTTTCTAGATGGATCAAGGTAGGTCCATGCACACACCCTGACACCATGTGCACTGCCAGGTTCCTTGTGCATGAGGTGTTTCCAAGATAGGGTGTATGCAGGGTTTTGTAGTCTGACAAAAGACCATATTTTGTAAATTAACTGTTTGAGCAAACAGTTCTTCTATTAGGTATTAGGCATATGTTTTCCCCTGCGTACCACCCACATGTGAATGGCACCTGTGAGAGATTAAATGGACTACTAAAGGAGAGGATTGCAAAAATAAAAATTAATCTAAAGAAGGGATGGCTACATTGCCTACCTCTTGCCTTATATTCCATAAGAAACCAGTCTGGCTCAGATCACCATCTACCTCACATGAGTTGGTGACGTGACGCCGTAGGAGAAACCCCCTTGCTCCTCCAACTAGGTTAAAAATGGATGCTCAAAGTGTAGCAAAGACACTAAGTGATGAGATGCATGATTACCTAACAACAATGACTGCAAGTGTTTATTTCATATCTCAATAGCTCAAGCACTGAAGGGAAGGGGTCAAAGAGAAGCAACGACGATGATAAAGCAGAAGATATGTTAAAACAACCCCGTCTCTATCCAAGGGACCAGGTGCTGGTACGAAGGTTGGTACGCACTTGGAGGAGTACGCCCCGTATTGAAGTACCATATGAGGTGGAAGAAGTTAGCCCACAGCTTCCAAGTTAAAAGGAAGAAGAGCTTCCACCGATGGTGAAGCAAGAGAAGAGGTTCTGTGTATGAAGACTCAATCAATGGCCAAGAGCAAAGACAAGGAAAATGAAGAGCGCAGCAGCACTTTGAATTGAGGACCAATATCTTTCAACATTTGATAAAGGAATACATAAAGTGCAGTATCTTGGAACTTTTTCAGATAGGCTCAAGAGACAATGCTTTAAAATACTGAAGCTGAAAGAAGAGAAGCACATTTCATCTTTATGTTACCCATTGTAATAATAGTAATACACACATTATTTCATGCTGTTTTTACTTACATATTACAGTCTTTTCCTGCTTTTGTAAAAAGACACATGAATATAGTGACATGTTTTGGTAATTCTAAGAACAATTATATTATTTTCAGGATAATCATAGCAATTATCTTGCAGTTCTCGATGTAAAGGTGTGATTCATAGAGACTTATAGAGTTATATATTAAATGTCTAACCAAAGATGAGGAGGTTTCAGAATATAAGAGCCTCATTGCCATCAAGTAAGTCGATGAGCTTTTGTGGGATAATAATTGTGATATCATTCTGTATTATGATTTGTATTTTCCTCCTGATTATTATGGAATTTAGACATGTTATAAGAAACAATACAGACATGGTGGGAAACAATGAAACATTTACTATTTCCCTGATGAAAGCATTAATAGTATCCTTTATAATCTTACTAAGCACCTATTTCAATATGAAAAGGGGTGTTGAGAAAGACCATGACGATATAAATACATATCTTGATAATTTAGCTCATTTAAAAAATAATGTATGGTATCAGCACATTAAGGAGGTGGGAGAGAGAATGTCATATGAAAGCTACTAAGTCTGTTCCTTCATACTGTATGCCATGATTGCAGCAAGGACATTTACTGCCAAAGAAATGCCTGCACATGATGCAAAATGTCTCAGTCATCTAGCAACGTGTACAACCAGAGGGCAGTTCAAAGGAAAATGGGCCACTTTATGATGGCGATCAAGAGGAACATTTCCATATGAAGAGACCTATGTGAAAACAAAGAGGATGGAAAGTCGAATGGGGTGGACAAGCCAGAAATGTATGTATCCATTCCAGATTGGAGAACAAATAAAAATTGTTGAGCTGAAGAGGATGGACTGCTCAGATATGACTGGGAGATCAGGAGAACCAGGATGCAGGGAGAGACCTCAACTATTGGCGTATGGACGCGTTGCCACCAGCAAAGGATGTGAAGAAGGACTATTATCTTTCCCTGTACACTAATTGAAGAAAGAACCAGTAAGCACAGTGCAAATAGTGAATGACAGATGCTTCGAATCATGGGCTAAGTACTTCAAGTTACTAACATTGGTCGACAACGAAGCAGGACCAGTATCTACAATACCACTAAAGAATGCAACAACATGCTTCAAGAATGGAGGCTTGGTTCTGTTTGGAGAAAACAAAGGATGTGGACAGATAATTGCGGTCCAAGGTATGAATGGAGGAACTGCCGTACTAATGGACCGATATTGATTTTGTGCATTCAGAGCTTACATGCAGTTGTTTAAGAATTGGGGAGGAATATGTTCTATTGTAGTAAAACATGTCCCAGCATTAGTGATTCCTCAAAGTGATCTTAACACTGATGGATTTCCAAAAATGAATGAACATCAGAGGAGAAGAAGGTAATTGAACCTCCACTGGCTGAAGAGGGAGATTTATTCCTCATCAAAATCAATAAAGGACTATGTAGATATTCCAGATGAGCATAAACTGTTCAACAACACAGCAATGATAATGACATCTACATTTATGCCAGGACTCCAGACTGCAGTAAACTCCAAGTGGCTGCAAATCACCAGATGGGAGTTGTTATAGACGGTAAATGCAACAATAAAAGGATTAAATGTAATCAGAAAGAAATGTGAGAGCCGTCAGGCTGATCACTCTCCAGAACAAGTATGTTCTGGACTTAATTACAGCAATGGAACGAGGCGTGTGTGCCAAGGTCAGGCCTTCTTGTCATACATTCATATCATCTCATGATGGAGAAAATGGAACCCTGACTGAAGCAATAACTATGCTGATGACCCTGCATACAAAGATGGAAGATGAAGCTGAAAAGACAGCGGAGATGACTCATTTTCATTCCTACTCTCATGGATTCCAATCTGGCTGGTGAATGCTTACTAAATACTTGGAGCAATACTAAAGTTGGCATTGATAGGATTTTGTCTCATAAGGATCATCACAAGACAGTGCTAGAAAACAACCAAGAAAGCTTTCGGGGTGAAGATAATGATTGATATAGATGCTGGAACTGGTGAATAGATGCAAATTGAGGAACCCACCCATGAGAATGTAAAGAAAAGCACCCTTGAACCTCCAGGTACGAAGTTCTACTACCCTAAAGATCATAACAAATATGTTGGGTATTGGATTTTCTGTCCACCATCAGGAGAATGCTGTCACATGACCTGGGATGTGGATGAACATATAAACATAAACATGAACATATAAAGAGTGCAGGTTTTAGGCGGGGGTGACAAAGATCTGGATCCCGAAGAAAGGACAGTATGAAGAGAAAATGAAGGAGATTGATGAGGAGAATGTGGTCCAGAATTCGACCAGAGGGGGGAATGTAGAGGAGCAGGTGGATGTATTTCCCTAACTCCCACTCCCTCACCACCATCATATTGAAACAGTAGGAGAAGAGCCCTATATGGGACTGTATGTGTTTTCCCTAGACCACATCGAGTCCACGAGAGATGATTTGCACTCAAACAATCGTATCAAATGTATCCTCACACTCAGAGAGTGGAAAGATATTGGGCCTCATTCCGACCCTGGCGTTAATCAAGGCGCTTTTAGCACCTTGGTTGACGCCATTATCTTTCCAACTCTGCCATGGTGAATGGCGGAATTACTGCCCCATTCCAAGGTTGGCGTGGTCGGTAATTCCCCATTCACCAAGGGCCCTTCCCCATTCCCATTTTTGCCCCATAGGGCTCAATGGGAATGGGGAAGGCACTAATTACGGCACCGTAAATTACGGTGCCGTAATTAGCTCCTAGGTCCCTTTGCGGGTTGGTTTTTTAACGCCTGCAAAAAGCAGGCGTTAAGTACCAACCCGCAAAGGGAACTCGGAGTAGGGCGGTAAGGGTTTAACGACACCGGTCTCGTTAACGGTGACCGTTAACCCTTACCGCCCAACTCGGAATGACCCCCATTCTGTGGAAGGATGTCGGCATGCACCATTGGACATCATGGAGTGCTGAGTGAAATCTGATGAGGGCAGAGTGATGTCATGAAGAAGATGTGCAAATAAATACTGAAACAATATGAAAATACCTAAGAGTGGCAATGTAACTGAAGTGACAAGAGAAACATGTACAGAATGATAAAGTAATCGTGTATGCAAAACAAGATAAAGTACCTTGCTGACTAATAAGTGTAAATACGTAGCAACAAAGTTAGAAAATACATATGGAAGCTTGCTGTACAGGAATATATAACATGGCTAGGATGGCCATAATTGGAAGATTGACACCGACTCATGCTATCCAGGTACCTCAGAGGCAGACCAGGGTTGCAGAGTCAGAGGATTCTGGAAAACAGTTTTGTGTGCAAAACAAAGAGGAGTCTATGTTAGCCTGGGATCAAGGATTCTATTTTTAAGAAATAACTGCAAGGCACATTTCTCTTAGATTAAAGAAGAAGAAAACATTTGCAAGAGCAAGTATTGGACAATTAAAAGCGTATAAAGTCGATACATGATAGAGTGAGCAAGTCTCTAGAGACCAAGAGGAGCAATGACATCCAGCATAATTGAATCAAATATCTCTAAATAAGAGCTTAAAATGGACACATGTGTGGTCTTTTCACACGTGATTCAGAGGTAAAAAAGATGCGTGATTCATTAAACTGTGGCTGAAGATAGTGATGTGATTACACTCCCTTGAATGTCCCAGAACAGAGAACAGGCTACAAGGTCAACTACAGATGGAAAACTTTGGCTCATGGTCGGACTGATGAGAGATGATGGACTAATTGGGAAAGTGGGTAGTAATCTGATGTGACTCAAGCATCTGGGTTTCGTTTTACTCACGTGCTGCTAACCGAGCCAAAAGTCCAAGGTTGGGTGGGGATACCAACCAACCAGTGGGTTTATGGGGCAATGTGCTATACAATGTTCCATAGACCAATCTGCTGCCATTTTGTCTGCAATAATCAGTATTATACATATTTAGAGGTAGTTCGAGGCATGACTTTCAGATACGAGACAGCCAATGGTGTACTAACCCCTATGTACTCTATAAGCAGATATTTTCCCCTTAACAAACGCTCCCGTCAGTAGGTTTTACAGTTTGCCACGGCGGAGGACGTAATAGATGATGCATATTGGGGTACAAAACCTCTGTGTAATCATGTTTGTGTGTGAGTGTGCAAGCAACAGTCTGATGTCAGCTACTTTGCCATGATTTATTAAATTGAGAATAATGTAGTACTTTGCCATATTCTTTGAGTCTGAGATCCTTATTGGTAATCCCATCTAGCACAAGAGATGTTTCAAGGTCCTAGAGCACAACTCTTCTTCACAACAGACTCTAAAAATCTCTTATCGCCTACCACTACCCTCAGCTTCCCTCTTTCGCTAAAAGTATTTTTAATCTTCAAATCCTGGGCTCTACTCTTTAGATAGCATATCACCAAGTGTCTCTGCCAAACCCATAGAATGAAAACCAACACTGCACCCATCAGCACTGCAGGTTTCACATCTGTCTTTTCCGCTATTATACTAATAACCCACCCCCTCTATTCTTACATGGCCATGCACAGCAAGACCAACAAAAATGGCTGAGGGGCACCATATAAGGCAACCATATATTACATTCAATACATATGAGCTTGCTCCACAAATGCGACTCTGAAAAACAAGAATTCAGAGCCAAAATAAATTCTGTATGGCCAATGAAAAGACTGCACGGGCAACACATCAACAGAAAGTAAAGAAAACAAGAAGTCTACCATGGTCAGATTCAGAGCATTATCCAGTTCCCAGCACAATGTCTCAATCAGTGAAAACAAAGAGGATTATGAATGAAGAGTCCTGTGCTTTATATCCAGGCAAGAGAGACTACAAAATGTTGTTACATTTCAAAGGCTTATTATTTTATTTGCCTATTTCACGAACACTGACCCCCCCCCCAAACCTTTAGGACTGAGGTAATGAAGAGAGATGAGGTGAAGAGTGGGGGTACATTTGTATGATCGATTGCATGCAGGACATTTCAACTCACAAAAAAAATAAAACAGCTACATGCTAATAGTCCTACATTTCCAATAAAAAAGAGCACTTTATGGGCACGAGGGTGGTATTTGTGTGGGTATCGACGGTCTATTTCTTCCCTGTTGAAAGAGTTGTCTTAGCCACAGCAGATGATTGTTCATGTTAGTTAAACTTCAGAGACTGTGTTGATATTTTCAGTAGATTAAGAGTTTAGATGTAATATCGCTAAGAACAAATGCATCTGCCAAAGAAGCTACAGATTTGAAGGTTTGCAGTCTGCAGAGCTTTGTAACTGGAAAGGCCTGTAAAAATAATCAGTAAGAACAAGGACCGACAACCGCTGTTTTTTTGGCAACGCTGTTGTCAGAATTTACTGTGCCTTCTGTGCTGCGACCCGCACCAGATCCCAGCCCTTGCTGTTCATCAAGTTGGCCTGGGCGCTCCCATGGGCTGGAGGCTGACATCGGGTGCCCTCTCGGATAGGACTTTCATCCGGATGCTGTGGCATTGTGGCCCACGGGCGAACGTCACTTTGACCCCTCGAGTGGGGGTCCGTTGCTACTTCAACTGAGGGAGACTGCCCGCGGACACCTCTACAGCACGGTGAGTAGCTGGAGCTCTGGGGGCGCTTTTCTGCCCATTTCACTCTGTGACTGACCTGTCTGGAGCAGGCATTTGAGGGGGCTAGCGAGGGTGCAGGGAGGGTGAGCCCCGGGCAGCCTGATGACTTTGGCTCCTGGAGGCGGGCTGAGTGGCAGATGTGCCGCTCCTTACACATCTCCTGTACACGGGTCAAGACCCTCCGACTCCTGCTGCATCAGAGGGGTGCCCACAATCACAATAACAATGACCTCGGCAGATCTGGAAACAGAGTGGAATGCAGGGCAACCACACAGTAGAAGGCTCCATGGAGCAGTCTTGCATGCCATTTTGAATTGTGACTTAGGTAGGAGGGGTTCAGCCTCCTGGACAATCGGAGCCTCCTGCAAGATTTGGAGGCGGATGGCATATTCTGAACAACAGGGTGAGTGCAAACCCTGTGAGTTCACAGCAGGTTTGCGGGGAATAGAGACGCACCAGAGTGAGTAGCCACTGACTGATATAGCGGTCAGGATCTGGAGCAAGAAGAGGGAGATCGGAGCTTTGCACAAAGCCAAAAATGGATGGCCATGGGGGTGCATAGTGCACAGTACAGCATCCAATACATACATTGTTCAGGGGGAGCTCAGAACGACGACCAATGGCCTCTCATCTCACAGCCAACCAAAATCATGACATGGGGCATTGGGGGGTGAGGGATGGAGGAAACAGGCTCAATTTATTTTGTATTTTTTGTATTTATAAAGCACACTGGCAGCCCAGGGGCATCGAGGTGCTGTTACACGAGAGTGACTTAGTCACAGGATACAACATTGCTTACTGGTTACATGCGGCGTAGCAATGTTGGAACAAGTTACATAGGCGGCATAGTATCAACATGGCAAAGTTACTTGGATAAGAAGCAGTGTTACATGCTGGACAGTTGAGTGCCTTTAGAGCCCTGAAGGGTAGGTACTGGGAGAATTAAATGAACAGTTGTGTTTTAATTTCCTTGCGGAAGGCTATGTGGGATGAGATACCTCTGAGGTTGGGTGGCAGGTAAGTTCCACTGGGTTGAGGCGATGAATGGGAAGCTGGAGCCTCCTGCCTACTTTACTGTGACTTTGACCTTGACCCATACCATTAACATCCGGGCAAGTTACTACAGAGCAATTTAAACATATGCACAAGAGGTTCAAGTACCTGAGTGGGAATCAGCCAATGATCTGGCTGTTGTGGTGGTTTTTTGCAGTGTTGCAACAACAAAGCATAGTTTTTATTGCCATTTCTTCAGCAATTAGACCTCCCATCTGAACAGGAGTCACCGTCCTGAAGAAGCATCAGCAGGAGATTGAGTAGATCAATATTGAGGCCTAATGTCAGGGCCTGTGTAACACTTGCTGGAAACGAATAAGCACCTAGCGACACCATAGTATACAAAATAAATGTATGGTTTGCCCCCATCTGCTGCAGGAGCAGCATGACGACCCTGCTGCCTCTGACTCTTGGCACCACACTTTCCCATTCCATCTGATGACACGGAAGATCACTCCAACCTAGTGTTTGTGCCTTCCCTGCCCTGGAAATTCTGCTCGTGTACCTCTTCTGTCTGCGCCTGCCTGCTGCTAGGCAGCCTAATGTTCATCCCATTAGAAAGCATGGGGTGTAACACAGACCGGAGTTAAGCAAAGAGAAGTAGAGCAGCAAAATACCCCATTTTGGTGACCTTTGTGATGTTGTGCTCTTGATTTTTCTGCGCCTGTCTTGCTGCTAGGCTGCCTGGTGAGTTCTATGCCCCTCTCTACCCCCTTCCATCCTTCTGTCTTCTCCCTCATGGTGGTCTCCATGTCCTCTATTTTTGCTAACTACTACTACATCGCCTATCCTACCTCTCTTTCAAAGCCTGGAAGGAAAAAGTTCAAGAAAGATCTCCTGGTCTTCAATCCAGGCCTGCCCATGGCTGAAACTTATGTCAACGCTTCTTCCAGGCAGACTGCCACTGGCATCCTCTTTGTCGCTCCCTCTCCGGACCTATGGACTCCCCATATTGTTTCAGTCCTCTTCCCTTTCTCTTCTTCGCCAATTAATGGGGGAACCAGATGATGGGAAGTACTCTTGGCATACTTCCAATTCTCTACGTACATCATTAATGTCTACCTAAATGGCACTGTCATGGTCCAGGGCTCTCAGCCCAGCCTCCTCCTTCTTCATAGGCATCTTCCGTCTCACATCAACTTCCTCCTTTCCCCAGCCACTCCTCCTTCTGCCACCCCTTTGACCCTTCACCACCACCGACGGTGTACCACATCCCTGTACCCCTCCTCAGAAGACCTTTAAAGGTGGCAACCAGCTTCTCCTAGTTAACAACTCTCTCTCTGCTGTTAAACACTTCTCTGATATCTATCTCCTTCTTGAAGACTTTGTCCTTGACATCTCGCTCTCACTGAGACATAGTTCACTGCCAGCTCTGCCACTGCTTTTCACAGACACCTCCCGCAGGGCTACAAGATCCTCTCTAAGCCAAGGACTAGCTGGTCTGGAGGCAGAGTGGCCTTGATCTTCCCTGAATGGGTCCCTGCTACTATCGATCCCACTCAGACCTACTCTTCCTTAGAATGCCTCATCTGCAGGCTTGGTGTCTCTCCAACACTCTCATTGACTCTCGCCACCATTTACAGGACCCCAGGTCCGGTCTCCCTCTGGTCTGACCTCACCCCTTTTCTTATTGCCTCCCCCTCCAAACTTCTCCTCAGAGACTTCAATATTCACTTTGACTCGCCTGGTTCGATCACTGGACTCTTCCACAGCCTCTATGGCTTTCTTTCTCTCATTATTCTTCCCTCCAGTACTGACGCACTCAGCCGGACACACCTTGGATGCTCTCTTCTCAGCAGACATCCCAGCCCTCTGCCTTCACCTGTCTCTTGGTGTGACTATGCTCTCTTGTCCTCTAACCTGGATCTCTCAGGTCCCCCGGTTTTGCATCTGCATGCACTGCTAGTCTCCTACAACATTCGACTGATGAAGCGAGTGTCAGTTGCTGCTTTTGCTGCCACTTTCAATCCCCCGCCCACTCCTGCCACGGACTCCCACACTGGGTCAACTCTTGCTAATCTTCACCTCTCTATCACCAACATCCAGGACATCTTTCCCCTTGTCATCCGTATCCGCATGAAACCTGCCTCCAAGCGCAATACCTGGTCTGACCCTGATCCAGCCTCTCCGAAACGCAAGGGCAGAGTTGCTGAGCGGAAGTGGCAGGCCTCAGGCACATCCCCTGACAGACTGGCCTGCCGCCTGCACCAAAGGCAATACAGACTCTCCCTCTGCTCAAAGAAGAGGTCCCCCATAAAAGCCCATATCTCTGGCACCTCTAACCACACGGGCAAACTGTTTACAATCTGCAAGGAATGCACCAATCCTACTGCAGTCTCCACTTCACCCCTGCTATGCCTGACCCTCTGTACTTCACTGGCCTCTCATTTCCTAACCAAAACTCAGAACATTCTGTCCTCACTCTCCTCTACACCCCTATTTCCTCCCTCCCCAGCTCTCAGGCCTCCCTTGGCCCCCTTCCCTTCTACTCCCCTCTTTCTCGCCAATAGCACCGGATGAGTCTTCTAAACAAGTTCTCTCTATGAAAGTCACCTCCAAACGGGTGCTCCCCTGCTCCTATAGAACTATCAAGGACAACATGCCCTCTCTTGTACCAGCCTTGGCTGATTTCTGTACTCACTCCTTTGCCACTGGCTCCTTCCGGCAACCCCTCAAGCATTCCCTTGTGCATCCTCTCCTCAAAAAGCCCTCTACCAACCCCTCCTACCTAGCTAACTACCGCTCTATCTCCATTACCCCCTTCCTGGGCAAACTCCTGGAGAAGCTGGTTATTTCCCAACTGGTCCAACACACTGACTCTGTTGGTTGTCTCCATGACCACCAGTCTGGCTTCAGATCATCCAGAGGCACGGAAACCTCTCTCCTGAACACCCGTGATGACTTGCTCTCATATCTCTCTCCTCCCCAGGGGCCTCCCTCTGGAATGGTCTCCCTGCCTCTCTCAGGCTTGAGCCGGATATCCTTAAGTTCTGGAAGCTCCTCAAGACCCTCCTTTTCTCTTCTTCCTTTCCTCTCACTCCCCCTGCTAATGCCCCTGTCTGCCTCAGTGACTGGCTACCTGGTCTGCCTCAGAGTTCTATAGGGCACCAGGATCACCCCACCCAGTCCACCCCATCACACTTAAAATGTGGACGCTCACCCCATGCAATCCCTGGCACTTGCCCACCAGGCCTCCCCTTAGCACCCTTCTATCCCCTGTGGCCCTCTTCACACCTCTGCCACCCCCCCTCTGACCTGCACTCTCTCCTCTTAGCCCTGCTCACCCCTCTCTACCATTGCACTTTGCATTTTGCACAAACTGGCACTGCCCCCTCTCCCTCTCACTTCTTGTTCACTGCACTTGCACAATCCAAATGTCACAAGGTCTAGTAGGATCGTTATTTTTATCTTTCTCCCTTGTTCCCCCACCCCCTTTTTGTCTTGTGGCACCTGGAAACACCATTTGTTGTATATGCGCCTTACAAATATCAAATAAATAAATAAATACAATCATTAAAGGGCTTACGTGTTTTTTTTTTTAATAGAGCTAATGTAATGAACTGTAATATGCCTATTTATATGGGTGGGAGCTTTAGCGCAAAAAGGATAACATAGATAGAAATAAAGAAAAACAATAAGGAACAGTCAATAGATTTACATCCCTGTGCTATACAATACGGTGGCTGACTAGGCATGACCAGCCCTAGTCAGACACCAAATGCATGGCTGCACTAGGCTAACTCCTATTAACACCTACATTAAGTGGCAGTGAAAGATTTACCACGAAAAAAGATTCTGTACCTCCACGCCTTTCGTTTTCTACATCCTTGTTCCTGTACATCCACCTATTCATGCATGTTTTGAGTTTCACAATAAGGTTGTCTATGAATGAAGAGGCCTCCACTGCAGTGTTGAAAACGTGTGCTCTGTCCTGCAGCATCATTTTCAGGAAATGGCATCGGGTATTGGATGTTTCTGTCTCTCAGCTTACATTTAACCTCCATGAAAGATGTCCTGGCTGCCAGGACTGTTGGGCTGAAGTCTTGAAATCTCAACATTTTTGAAGATCCCGTGCGGAGGTCCTCCTTGGCTCATGCTGCATTCAAGATTAGGGCTCTGTGCATGTAATTAAAGGTTCTTGCTATGGACGGTCTAAGCGGCACACCAGAGACAGGTCTAGGATTGATGAGAACGATCGACTTGAAAGTGATCCGAGACCACCAGATTGCCTAAGATCTCGGGGAGGAGTTTCTCCAGGTAGGATTCCATTTGGCCCTGTGTCGCAATTTAGGACACGTCAAGGATGTGAATGTTGTTATGCCACGACCTGTATTCCAGATCCACAGTTTTAGTTTTTCCAGTAGACATTTCCTTCTCCAAACCCTTCATTTTGAACCTCAGGGTGCTCAGCATTTCGTCATTCTCGCTGATACGTTCTCAGCATCTGCGATTCGTCCTCATAACTGTTACATTTTATGTTGGGAGACCTCAACTTTGTTGGCCAATGTGTCCATTTTTTAGGTCAAAGCTCCGAAATGTATTTTTCATTTTATAAGGAATGAAATCGCAGCATAGTATCATGCTGTGAAGCAGTAGCAGGGTGTAACCAGAATGGACATTTTTTCAACAGCGATTGCTTTAAAACCAACAAATGGGCCTCATTACAAGTATGACAGTCTGGAAATACGGGTTCCGGTAGCAACGTAACGGCTCCCTTTATGGACTGCCATATTAAAACGATGCGAGTAGGGGCCACGGATCTACCGGCAGGCTTGACCTGCTGGGTTTTCTGGCCCCTACCGGCATGGTTGTCATGGAAAAACTGGCACCGTTAGCAATGGTGCCAGTGCTTCCGTGTCCCGATTTCCATGCAGTACTATGGGACTCCATGGAAATTGGGAGTAACCATTACCACCGTGTGATGCTGGAAATGCATCAGAGGGACAGGGCCTCTGAATCCTTGTCCTTTTCTGCCTTTTATCGTGTGTTCTGTTATGTTTTCTGCCCAGGAGTCCATTTGGGACTCCTGGCAGTGCAGCTCTCTCTTTTGGTTTGGTGAACAGACCCATGGGATACCCTTATGGCACCCCTGGGTAGGGGTACAACCCTGTGCCCCTAGTGTATGTTTTTGGGCACCTGTGGGTGGCCCACAGAGCAGGGTATGGGCTGGTGGCAGCTCCATGCTGAATTGGACAGGTGCTCTGGGTGTCCTCCATTTTGGGATACCCAGGCCCTGCCATTGGAATCAGTTGATTCCTGATAGGAAACAAGATGGCCCCTGTGGCCTCTTGCTTTCTATTGCCTGTTATCTTGTTTTTCCCAAAGTCCTGGGAAGCCCTGACTCTGTCCCTTCCCCCTGACTGGCTGTTGGGTGGAAGTTCCATATATGGTGTTGTTGTGAAGGCCCAGCTAGACTGACTGGAGCCTTCCCTTTGACTGTATGTTGTGGGTACCTCCTGTGGGTGGGACCTGGGTGAATGGAGTGTGTGACCAATATACACTTCTTGTTGTGGTTGTCTGGTTTCTGGCATGTGAGACAAAGACTGAGACAGCCCTGCCCGAAACTGGCCTGAATGCAGTGTGTAGTGTTGAATGGCTGGGTACTTGTCCCAATCCACATTCCTTGTTGTGAGTGTCTGAAAGGGAGGAGTGTGGCCTGAATGCACTGTGTGCCTGATTGGCTGACTGACTGCATGAATGCCCTTCTGTGTGATTGGCTGCTGTGTGTGTGCCAGCAGTGTGGATGAGAGACAGAATAGTATATCTGGGGACCTCTCACCACTGGAAATTGTTCAGAAGCATTCAGAAGCTGAGTCTCCACTCAAGAGTAACTGGATTTGCTGATCCTCGACGTCCAGCTGGAAGAAGAAGACTTGCTGTGGCATTTGCTTCGACGGAACTGAAGGTTGTCGAAATCGTCGAGGACTGACCCGAGAGAGGACCTGGTAAGGCGCCCTCTTCCCGTGCTCCGAGGGACCATCGAGCACCGCTGAATCTTCGCCGAAGCTCCCTGGACGCCAGACCATCGAAAGGCTGCCGACCCGAGACGGGACCGCCGAGGAGATCGAAGTGAAGCACCCGGACATCGACGCTGTCGAAGTCCATTGCCGTCGACCAGGGTTCGCAGGTCTGTGTAACCGCTGGAGGCCCGTCGAAGTTGTGTTGCCCAGCCGTGGGAACCACTTGACGCCGTGCCGCCGACGACCGGAGCCGTCCGCTCCTTGCCTAAGAACAGTTGACTCGAAGGACTCCCTCGTCCGCACCGTCGACCGCTTTTGCCCTGCCGGAGAAAGTCGAGGACGACCAACGCGCCGAGGAGAATCCGCCGGTGGGTTTCCCGCCACCTCACGACCCCAAAGACTCGAGCGACTCGACGCCCTTGCTGGGCTCCCGTCTCTACAATCTTTGCGGTCCAGAACTATTGTCATCGAGGTGCCCCGCACACCTCCGCCTTGCAGGACGCCGACGCCCCGACGCCGACGAGCACCGCTCGGACGAAGCTGCCGCCTCTTCGACATCGTTCTACCTCGTTTGTCGACGGACGTTCGACGCCCCGTGCCTCCCGCTTGAAAGGGAAGGCATTCAAGAAGGGCCGTCGATTCCCCGTCGCCGAACCCCGAGGTCTTCGACGTTTCTCGACGCCTCTCGACGATCCGTGACTCCTGCTTTAAAGGGGGTCATTCAAGAAGGATCTGTCGACGCCTCTTCGAAGAACTCGACTCCACCAGGTACATTGGGGGGGTAAAAACATTGTAGGAGGGAATAAGACTGTTGAACAATATATGGACTGGGCTTGTGTTATATCTCTTTATTTTACAGGTTGCCCAGGTGGGGGGATCTCCACACAGAACTGTGTCCAGTGGTAGGGGCCAGTATTCTGCCTATTGTTTCAACCCTCTGTTATCTCTCCTCTCTCTATTTGCTGGTTTCCTGCTTATTGATCTGCGTGCCATTGCTACAGTATTGTGAATGCACTGTTATGAGGTCTAATATTAGTGGTACCACTTTAGAATTGTAGATATTTATCATTATTGGTTTTCCTGAGCACAAAGTGCGTTGTTGTGATAAGTGTACATAACCCTTGAATATTAATTATATAAAGACTGTGTTTTCAGTAATACAGTGTGTGGACATTCCTTTGTGGGGGGCTTGGGGATACACTGTACTTAAGAACCAGCCTGCATCACCTCCTGAGAAGCTAGGCCTTGATTGCTCGTCCATCGCTACCGTATTAGAGAATCTTGGCTGGGGTCCTCTGTGCCTCTCCTCTACCATATAGAGAGCGGAAGTACAGACCCCCCCACCGGTCTTGACAAGCTGGTGGCAGCGGTGGGATGCTTATGGTTTTAAGACTCAGTGTATAACCGTGCCACTTACAAAATATCCGCACTTTATTAGATTAAGGTTTGGGTGTGTACCAAATAACTGCATTACAGGCAATGGAGCCCATTGCAAATGGTAAATTGACTCGGATGAGCTTAGAGGCTCTCCAGAGTGCTTGTGAAGCCAGGGAGTTGGACTTTGTGGATAAGTCTAGGGCTGAGCTGATAGCTGCCCTGGTGGACTACCAGACTGATGGTGAAACCCTTGATGAAGGGGGGGATGCAACCAGTGAGGACTCTGCCCCTGGGGTTGTCGCTGAATCTGTTTCTGGGAATGCCACCATTCCTGCTGCCTCTGTTCCAAACCCCAGCAATTCCATGGAACTTGAGTTATTAAGGATGAAATTGGCCTTTGAATATCGCAAGTTGGAAATAGAAGCTGAGCTTAAGAAAGAGGAGCTGGCACAGCAAGTGGAACTCAAGAATAGGGATCTTGCGCTCAAAGACAAGGACACTGAATGTCAGAGAATCCAGCTAGAGAGAGCTAGAGTGGAGACTTCAGCTAGACCAATTGAGAGTGGCAGGTCCCCAGCCACCAAGTTTATGAAAGATTTGGTTGGTGTGTTTGTGGAGGGTTCAGATATCCTCCAATGGATTGAAGCGTTTGAAATGGCTTGTGCAATTCATGATGTAGATAAAAGAGATTGGGCTAAGTGTTTGTTAAGCAGAGTGCCTCAAACTGGATATGACTGTATTCTGAAGCTGAGTGTGGAGGAAAGGGGTCAGTATGAGTGTATGAAGTCTGCTTTGATTGCCAAGTTTGGCAAAACACCTACCCAATACCTTAAAAGGTTCAGGGATTTTAAGAAAAGAGAGAATGTGTCTTGGGTTGACTGGGTGAGTACTGCGCACATGAACATGATGGGGTGGATTGACGGTTACAAGGTGAAAACTTTTGTTGAGTTGTCCCACCTCTTGTTTTTTGAGCATTTTTCTGAAGCCTGTTCACCAGAGCTGCGTCAGTATGTGGCTGACCAGAACATTTTGGACCCCTTTAAGCTGGCTAGGTTGGCTGACAAGTGGGTCTCCCACCGGGTGTCCCCTAAGGACTCCAGTGGGAAGGACAAGGACAAAGAAAAGGGGACCTCTCAGAAAGCTGAGGAGTCCCAAAAGCAATCACAGTCGGGTAAACCAAAACCTTCCTCTCCTAAGACCCAAAAATCTGGTGGGGATAAGTCCTCTGTGGGTGGGAATAAGAGTAGTGGTCCACCTGCTGCAAAGCAGGTTCCCAGTGGTTCCAGTACCGTACCCCGCACTCCTGGCACTTGTTGGGATTGTGGGGCTCTGGATCACAAAAGGGGTGACCCCAAGTGTAAAGGTAAGGCACTTGGAGTACAGGCTGTCAGCCTGACCTACCCTTACCCCGTGGCTGAGGTGGAGGCCACTGTCCTCCCCTCCTCTACAGGAATCACATTTGGTGCTCCGGTAGAGATTTCCTTAGTGTCCCTTGGGGCCTGGGACCAGTACGCAGAAGTACTGGCAACTATCCCGCAGAACACCCGTAGGTTTTTGAGAAGTGTCCTCTTGAATGGCCAGCCTTCTACTGGTTTGAGAGACACTGGGGCAAGCATGACAGTGGTGGACAGGACCCTGCTCAAGCCAGAGGACTATGTCGGTGCTCCTCTGAGAACCACCAGGTTAGCTGGTGGGCCTCCCAAATTATCGCCTGTAGCCCTAGTCACACTCATGATTGGAGACAAGACAGCAAAGCTTCCTGTCCTGGTTCAGGACAATGTCCCTGCTAACATTCTGTTAGGAAATGATCTAGTAGAGTTGGGGTTGATCTCGGATGGTCTTCCCATGACTGCTGCTGCAGTCACTAGGTCACAGGTGACACCGGGTCTGGCTGTGAGTCAGGTACCCGAGCCAAAGGCGAGGCCTAAGGCAAGAAGAAGGAAGACCAAGAAGGCCACCTCTGTGGAGGGAACACCTTCTCTTCCTGCTGTTCCGACAGCACCCATTGGGATCCATGCTCCGGACGGGCTGGGTCCAGCGGAAAACCCAAACTCAACTCCTGTGGGAGAAGAGACAGAAGACTCTCCTGTGGGAGAGGTTCTCAACCCGGAGGATCATCCCGACCTTCAATGCTTGTTAGCTGAAGGGGGACCCTCCCGGGCAGACTTCTGTAAGGGACAGAGAGAGTGCCACTCTCTCGAGGGCCTGAGGAAACAGGCCCTGTCCCAGGCACAAGGTGAAGTGCCTAGGACATTCAAGATTTATTGGGAGGGTGAGCTCCTTGTTAGTGAGCCCACTAAGCCCGAACCTGGTGCCCGCAAGAGGTTGGTGGTACCCCAGGTTTACAGGCCCTTCCTACTGCAGTTGGCGCATGAGGTGCCCTTGGCTGGTCATCTTGGGACCAAGAAGACTAAGCAGAGGCTCTCTGCCCATTTCTACTGGCCACGGATGGGAGTAGAGGTGGAGTCCCACTGCAGGACCTGCCCAACTTGTCAGTTGTCTGGCAAGACTGGAGGCAGGGTCATTGCCCCACTGCAGCCATTACCAGTGGTTGGCACACCATTTGAGAGGGTGGGCATCGACATCGTCGGTCCCCTTGACCCTCCCACTTCAGGTGGACATCGGTTCATCCTGGTCTTGGTAGATCATGCCACCAGGTACCCTGAGGCAATACCCCTTCGGACTGTTACTGCCAAGGTGGTTGCCAGGGCTCTCCTGGGCATTTTCACCCGTGTTGGATTCCCAAGGAGGTTGTCTCTGACCGAGGATCCAACTTCATGTCTAGTTACATGAAAACCATGTGGAAAGAGTGCGGGGTAACCTACAAGTTCTCCACCTCTTACCACCCCCAGACCAATGGTCTGGTTGAGAGATTTAACAAAACTCTCAAGGGCATGCTAGGTGCTTTGGAAGAGCCCCTAAGGAGGAAATGGGATCTCCTCCTGCCATGCCTGCTGTTTGCTTACAGAGAGGTACCTCAAGAGGGTGTTGGTTTCAGCCCCTTTGAGTTACTCTTTGGACATCCCGTGAGGGGGCCCCTCGCCTTGATCCGAGAAGGCTTGGAAGCCACCCCTCCAGGTCCCGCCAAGCAAGTGGGGGACTATGTGTTAGGCCTCAGGCGGAGGATGACACAAATGATGGGTCAGGCAACAGCAAATCTCAAGGCCAGCCAGGAATTGAATAAGTACTGGCATGACCTGAAAGCTTCGCAAGTGGATTGGACTCCGGGACAGGAAATCCTTGTGATGGAGCCTACCAAGCCTAGAGCTTTGGCAGACAAGTGGACTGGACCCTTCAGGATCATCTCCAAGATGGGCGAAGTCAATTATCTGGTGGACATGGGAGCCTCTGGGGTAGCCCCCCAGGTATTCCATGTCAACAGGCTCAAGCCTTTCCACAGGCGAGCAGAGGTCTCATGTCTCTTGCTAGCTTCAGGGCAAGAAGAGGATGAGAGTGAGCCCCTTCCTGATTTGCTGCATAGCAACCCTCAGGATGGCTCAGTGGAGGGAGTACAACTCTCTCCCGATTTGACAACAGAGCAGCAGAGGGCCTGCCGGGCTTTGCTCCAGCAGTATGCCCCTCTGTTTTCACTGACACCGGGCCTTACACTGTGGTGTAAGCACGAAATTGACACTGGTGACAGTGTGCCTGTCAAAAGCAGGAGCTATCGTATGTCAGATACCGTCAAAAACCACATCCAGGCTGAGGTCGCCAAGATGTTGGATCTGGGTGTTATTGAACCCTCCACCAGTCCCTGGTCCAGTCCAGTGGTCCTTGTCCCCAAGGCAAGTTCCCCGGCGGGTACCAAGGATTGGAGGTTCTGTGTGGACTACCGAGGAGTCAATGCCGTCACCAAAACTGACGCGCACCCATTGCCCAGGGCTGATGAGCTCGTGGACACTATAGGTGCTGCCAAATTTGTGAGCACCTTTGACCTTACCTCAGGCTATTGGCAAATAGCTCTGACGGACCATGCCAAGGAAAAGACGGCATTCTCCACACCTGAGGGACTCTACCAGTTTAGGGTCATGCCCTTTGGGTTGAAGAATGCCCCTGCCACCTTCCAGAGATTGGTCAACCATGCGCTCAGTGGGCTGGAAGCCTTTTGTGTGGCTTACTTAGACGACATTGCCGTCTACAGTTCCACCTGGGAAGAGCATTTGAAACATCTGGATAAGGTGTTGCAGGCCTTAAAAAGGGCTAACCTCACTATCAAGGCCACCAAGTGCCAGATAGCTCAGGGGAAAGTTACCTATCTTGGTCATGAGGTAGGAGGGGGTCAAATCCAACCTCTCTCCAGTAAAGTACAGGACGTACAGAACTGGGAGACTCCCACTACTCAAACCCAGGTGAGAGCCTTTTTGGGCCTCACTGGGTACTATCGCAATTTCATGGCAGACTATGGAACCATAGCTGCACCCCTGACAGCTCTAACTTCACCCAAACAGCCTAGGAAGGTTAATTGGACCGAAGACTGTCAGAGGGCCTTCAATGGCTTGAAAGAAAGTCTGTGTAGGGCACCTGTGTTGTGTGCGCCTGACTACAGCCGACCCTTTATCGTCCAGACGGATGCCTGCGACACCGGAATTGGAGCTGTCTTGTCCCAGTTAGATGACAAAGGGAGAGAACATCCTATCATATTCATCAGTAGACAACTCAAGGGTAGAGAACTTAGGTGGGCTACTGTTGAAAAGGAATGTTTTAGTATAGTTTGGAGCCTTAGGCGTTTTAGGCCCTACCTTACGGGGTCCACCTTCAAGGTCCAAACAGATCATAAGCCCCTGAAGTGGCTTATGCAGATGAAGGGTGAGAATCCGAAATTGCTCAGGTGGTCGATTAGCCTCCAAGGGCTAGACTTCACCATAGAGCACAGACCAGGGAAGAGTCACGATAATGCGGATGGCCTTTCCAGAAGGTATGTTGACCGTCTGGATGAGAGTGTCTATCCCGTGGGAGATTAGACACCCTCCACCTCAGTCTGGGGGGGGCGACTGTGATGCTGGAAATGCATCAGAGGGACAGGGCCTCTGAATCCTTGTCCTTTTCTGCCTTTTATCGTGTGTTCTGTTATGTTTTCTGCCCAGGAGTCCATTTGGGACTCCTGGCAGTGCAGCTCTCTCTTTTGGTTTGGTGAACAGACCCATGGGATACCCTTATGGCACCCCTGGGTAGGGGTACAACCCTGTGCCCCTAGTGTATGTTTTTGGGCACCTGTGGGTGGCCCACAGAGCAGGGTATGGGCTGGTGGCAGCTCCATGCTGAATTGGACAGGTGCTCTGGGTGTCCTCCATTTTGGGATACCCAGGCCCTGCCATTGGAATCAGTTGATTCCTGATAGGAAACAAGATGGCCCCTGTGGCCTCTTGCTTTCTATTGCCTGTTATCTTGTTTTTCCCAAAGTCCTGGGAAGCCCTGACTCTGTCCCTTCCCCCTGACTGGCTGTTGGGTGGAAGTTCCATATATGGTGTTGTTGTGAAGGCCCAGCTAGACTGACTGGAGCCTTCCCTTTGACTGTATGTTGTGGGTACCTCCTGTGGGTGGGACCTGGGTGAATGGAGTGTGTGACCAATATACACTTCTTGTTGTGGTTGTCTGGTTTCTGGCATGTGAGACAAAGACTGAGACAGCCCTGCCCGAAACTGGCCTGAATGCAGTGTGTAGTGTTGAATGGCTGGGTACTTGTCCCAATCCACATTCCTTGTTGTGAGTGTCTGAAAGGGAGGAGTGTGGCCTGAATGCACTGTGTGCCTGATTGGCTGACTGACTGCATGAATGCCCTTCTGTGTGATTGGCTGCTGTGTGTGTGCCAGCAGTGTGGATGAGAGACAGAATAGTATATCTGGGGACCTCTCACCACTGGAAATTGTTCAGAAGCATTCAGAAGCTGAGTCTCCACTCAAGAGTAACTGGATTTGCTGATCCTCGACGTCCAGCTGGAAGAAGAAGACTTGCTGTGGCATTTGCTTCGACGGAACTGAAGGTTGTCGAAATCGTCGAGGACTGACCCGAGAGAGGACCTGGTAAGGCGCCCTCTTCCCGTGCTCCGAGGGACCATCGAGCACCGCTGAATCTTCGCCGAAGCTCCCTGGACGCCAGACCATCGAAAGGCTGCCGACCCGAGACGGGACCGCCGAGGAGATCGAAGTGAAGCACCCGGACATCGACGCTGTCGAAGTCCATTGCCGTCGACCAGGGTTCGCAGGTCTGTGTAACCGCTGGAGGCCCGTCGAAGTTGTGTTGCCCAGCCGTGGGAACCACTTGACGCCGTGCCGCCGACGACCGGAGCCGTCCGCTCCTTGCCTAAGAACAGTTGACTCGAAGGACTCCCTCGTCCGCACCGTCGACCGCTTTTGCCCTGCCGGAGAAAGTCGAGGACGACCAACGCGCCGAGGAGAATCCGCCGGTGGGTTTCCCGCCACCTCACGACCCCAAAGACTCGAGCGACTCGACGCCCTTGCTGGGCTCCCGTCTCTACAATCTTTGCGGTCCAGAACTATTGTCATCGAGGTGCCCCGCACACCTCCGCCTTGCAGGACGCCGACGCCCCGACGCCGACGAGCACCGCTCGGACGAAGCTGCCGCCTCTTCGACATCGTTCTACCTCGTTTGTCGACGGACGTTCGACGCCCCGTGCCTCCCGCTTGAAAGGGAAGGCATTCAAGAAGGGCCGTCGATTCCCCGTCGCCGAACCCCGAGGTCTTCGACGTTTCTCGACGCCTCTCGACGATCCGTGACTCCTGCTTTAAAGGGGGTCATTCAAGAAGGATCTGTCGACGCCTCTTCGAAGAACTCGACTCCACCAGGTACATTGGGGGGGTAAAAACATTGTAGGAGGGAATAAGACTGTTGAACAATATATGGACTGGGCTTGTGTTATATCTCTTTATTTTACAGGTTGCCCAGGTGGGGGGATCTCCACACAGAACTGTGTCCAGTGGTAGGGGCCAGTATTCTGCCTATTGTTTCAACCCTCTGTTATCTCTCCTCTCTCTATTTGCTGGTTTCCTGCTTATTGATCTGCGTGCCATTGCTACAGTATTGTGAATGCACTGTTATGAGGTCTAATATTAGTGGTACCACTTTAGAATTGTAGATATTTATCATTATTGGTTTTCCTGAGCACAAAGTGCGTTGTTGTGATAAGTGTACATAACCCTTGAATATTAATTATATAAAGACTGTGTTTTCAGTAATACAGTGTGTGGACATTCCTTTGTGGGGGGCTTGGGGATACACTGTACTTAAGAACCAGCCTGCATCACCTCCTGAGAAGCTAGGCCTTGATTGCTCGTCCATCGCTACCGTATTAGAGAATCTTGGCTGGGGTCCTCTGTGCCTCTCCTCTACCATATAGAGAGCGGAAGTACAGACCCCCCCACCGGTCTTGACACACCGCCCTTGTGATATCCATGTGGCACCAGAAACTCAGGCAGCGGTACAGCTGTTACTGGGTTACCAGAAACCCGCCACCTGCCGGTGGGATATCCAGAAACCCTGTAATGAGGGCCGATGTCTCCAACTTTGCTTGCTATTTGCGTTTGGTATTAGGTATTTCCACACTGTATGTTAGGTATAGGCTCTGCTTCAGATTTATTACCTTCATCTGTTTGGTTCTCTGGGCTGTCACAAGGTGTGGTGAGGTCTGGGGCAAAACATTTGGTGAGACCCCCTTACGATTATTTGCACTGGGCCAGTGATAGCACCACCGCAAACACTAGACACAAAAAATATCCCCTTGAGTTTTTGTGGGGAGAAACCGAAATATAGTTTCTTACTACAACTGCGAATCAACAACAGCAAAGTTAGGTTTCTCTACTGACGAAAGGTTTATGCCAGACTAACTTTTGTATCATATGCATAAATATATATATATGATGGCATGCCGGCATGTGGTGCGAGGCGCCAGCATTAAGGAGCGCCCTGCCCCTGTATGCGCATTAAAACACACATTATACACAGTGACATGTACAGTGGAGGTTGGTCAGGGACCTCAAACCAAACAAGGAGTGCTTGAGAGAGGTTCTCACTACCAAGAATATGTTTGAAACATTGGGTTAAAAGGTGCATTTTACATCACTTTCTTTAAAAAAATGGGTAGAAAGCCATACAGTTTGCAATTGGTTTTGCGTGGAAAAAGCCAATAGTTGCAAGTTACCAACCATGCACAGGAACATTTTCAAATGCATTTCATGCCGCCTCAAAACATATGCCAGTATACAAATATGTTAATGCTGGCTGTTCCCATGTATGTCCATGCAGGCTGCACCAATATATGCCAGTGCTACCATAGAAGGACTCCCAGCCACTGAAAAGGCCATGCCACAGAAAGTATTTCCAGGCTGGCTGCACACCATCAGTGTTATTACTGGCTAGACTGACCTACATTCAATGGGGTCCAGATTAGTCATGTAGTAACATTCATGTTTGCTCTACCCTTGATCTATGGTCCTGTGTATCAAGGGTAAAGCAAAACAAGCATTGGCAATGGCAACAGTTCGGGCTTTCATGTAAGCATGGGAAAGGCATTGTTGTATTGGAATTAACTGCCCGTTGATGGCAGCAGGTAGAAAATGTTTCGAGAACCTGAGCATCCAATAGCAGTGCCTGGCAAAGGCCTAATACTTATGTACATGCCAAAACTGTTGGCTTTTCCAATGCTTGTTTGTAACAGTTCTTCAGTAAAGGGCAAGCATGGTACTTTTAAATAAAGTGGTTGAAGACAGACCTGGTTAATACATTTTAGTACACCAGTGGTGTGCTTACAGCAACCATTAAGGCATTCACTCTAAGAAGACTCCTTTGAGAAAACACTGGCAGGCACTTTGAGTGCAAAGTTTGATGGTAAGGCTTTATTAAAGCTAGCTCAAAGTGTTCCCATGAGGAGGTGATTTTGTTGGGGGTGGGGAAGGGGTCAGGGACTGAGTGGGAATTGCCATAGGGATTAACATGGCCATGGGCAATCAATGAGTGGGCAAATAACCAAACAGCATCTACAAGCTTTGTGTCCCATCTCATATGTCATTTTTCCCTATCTGACTGTACTCTAATGCAATAGTTTGGCTTATTGGTGGCACTTACTAGGCTCTCCATCATCTGCTTTCGGCCCGCTTTGCAGCAGGCATCCCGGGAGGAAAGCTGTGTCTTGGCGGGGTATTGTGGTTTTCCATCACCAATAGATGCTACAAGGTGGATGGGTGACAGAAGGGTGAATATAGGCGTTATGTCTGCCTTACTCCATCGCCCAGGAATTAGCATTTGTTTTTGGAGAGTGGCCAAGATTGGCTAGCATGAAAACATAACCTGGTGCCTCTTTCAGACTGGTCAGAATACTTCAGAGTTGGTCCCACGTGTACTTTAAGCACTTTAATTGCACTTAGGACCTATACGTGTGTCAACAAAAGTTGTATTTTACCCTTAGGACACAAATAAACAGTTTCTAAATTGGGAAAGTGTGATCTGTCCTCTCCCCCAAGTATCAGAGACCTTCGCCAAAACAAATGTGTTGGGCAACGGCAGTCTGCCCTCCCTGAGGAGTAAGTGAGCACAATTGACAGTGAAATTGTTAAGTCATTCTACCTCGGAGTTGGGCTCATTAAAGTGAGGCCAAAGGGAAGACAGGCTGCGTGGTCACCAAGACCTACTCTGTCCCAATTAGTTCTCTGGCGTATTAAATAAATGGGCATGTGATAATAGTGGCAGGACTTCTTTTACAAGAGAATACAGTGTTTTCCAAACATACAGCACAGCGCCCCCCACACTGCCCCTCCCTCACTGTCTCATAGTTAAATATGTCTCTTCTCCTTCGAGGATATCAGCACTTGAAACAAGAGGAGTGCAACCCTAATCATTGATATCTGGTGTGAAGGGTGGAAACGTCTTGGCGCGATCCTCCCTTTCTGCAAAATCAGATCACAATCAAGGACTCCATTTGCCCTAGTGTCATTACCAATATACAGCGGTTGATTATATCATTTTCAACTTACAGCAGGAGCCCTCTGGACCACTTGAGCATTAAAGCGCATCAACAGGGGAAAGAGACCCAGCAAAAACTTAAAGGGCGATCGATCAGCATAAGATGTTACACACCTAAACATTAAAAAACTTCAAATCAGCGAGCCAGGGCTAGATGTGGCAATGCCATATAAAGCTCAACCCCCAGGAAACACAGTCTCTACCCCCAACCTTCTCACAACAGTCCAGCCAAAACTATGTGAGCACAAGCCCCAGATGGGTTCACAGGAGCTCTGGAATAATGGGAGGTGACGGAGCTCACCTCCGAGCCCGGCCGTCTCCCATAATGTTGCTGTTATTGCCTGGGTTGAGAGCAGGCAGCACAGTCCCCTGCGTGAATAAAAGGGGTGGACTGTGCTGCCTTCTACTCAGGCGAGGAGAGAACGCCGTAAGCCCCCTTCCCAAGCGCGAGGCCCGGGCAGTTTGCCCCTGCCCCTGTGACGGCCCTGGGTGCCATACATATTACACATCATACTCCACCTACGCGAGAGGGGTGGCCATCCTGGTCCACAGCTCCCTTAGTTTCTGCCTGTTGGAGATCCAGAAACAGTGGGTGGAGCTACACTAGTGGATTTTAGGAAGGAGCGGATGCATTCCAGGTGAATACAGTACAGGAAGCCCAATACTTAGCCAGATCGGCTTTGATTCGACAGTATAGGGAGGGAAAGAAGACAGGGCTGTTCTGGCGTGGCTGCTCTGGGCCGAGCGGCGACCAACCCAGGTAGATCATGTACGGAACCCCAAGGTGGAATAGGTTTTTGAGACAGTTAACATTGGGAATCGTTCCATGCATACTGTAGCAACCTGTATTCGTCCAAAGGGGTGCACTTCGAGGAGGATATTGGACAATACCTTGGGGAGGTAGAGCTCAAATGGCTGTCACCAGAGCAAAGGGAATACTTGGACAGGGATCTAACAGTGGAAGAGATTAAAAGGTAATCAAAGATCTGCCTGGGGGCAAATCGCTGGGCCTGGACGGCCCCATCAGTGCGTTTTATAAGACTTATAGCCACGTGTTGGCCCCACGTTTGCTCCGGGTATACCAGGAGGCAGTTCAGCAAGGCGCCCTCCCGCCGACACTCTGGTAGGCCACTATAACTCTACTGCACAAGGAGGGAAAGCCTGCAGACAAGTGTTCTTCATATAGACCCATGTCCCTTATTAATATGGACAGCAACATTCTGGCCAAAATACCGGCGAATAGGCTCCTTCCCTTTATCCGAGAACTAGAACTGGTGGACCAATCCGGGTTCAGACCAGGGAGGAACACCACTTACAGGTTACAGAGATTTTTCAGCCTTCTTGAGGGAGTAGACAGGGATGTCCCAGCAATCGGGGTCCTATTAGATGCCAAAAAGGCGTTTGACTCGATTGAATGGCCATTTATGTTTGGCATGCTGCGGCAGTTTGGCCTGGGTCACCGGTTCTTGGAATACATGGCTCTGCTGTGCGCTTCCCCGATGGCGCGAGGGGACATAAATGGCGAAAGGTCTGCGCCCCTAAGGTGAGAGAGAGGGACGGGACAGGGCTGGCCCTCTTGCCCCTACTATTTGTGCTTGCCATCGAACCACTAGCAGCAGTGCTGAGGGACAACATATCCAGAAGGGTATCCATCTGTTCTCCCATAAGGTTACTCTTTCATTGTATGCAGATGATATACTACTATTTTTCCAGAACATGAGGGAGAACCTTAACCCGGTGATGAGGCAGATAATACAATATGGAGAAATGAACTATGATAAGTCAGTGATATTTCCTCTCACTGCCGGGGAAGTAGCCTTTAGAGATGATTATGGGTTCAGATGGGCACTTGATTATGCTTAATACCTGGACATAGCAATATCACGGGACCCGGAGTGCAGGGATCAATATGGCAGGGCGGTGGACAGGCTGCAGGAACAGGTGGGCAGGTGGACGGGTCTTCCCCTCTCCCTGATGGGCCACGCTGCACCAAAATGGTGGTGCTGCCTAAATTCCTTTACCTGTTCCAGAATCTCCGCATAATCCTCCCCAAATGCTTCTTTAGGAAGCTTCATGGGATGCTAGCAGAATTCATGTGGGTAGGGACATTTCCGAGAGTATGCTGGGCGGTATCTTATCAAGGGGCCAGGGGGACTAGCAATACCAGACTTTGAGCACAACTACTGGTTGGCGCAGGCCCACTTTTTATCATTCTGGTATGAAGCAAGACCTAGTAGAGCCCACGTTCAAATTGAATCGGCAATTGCAGTGCTGTACTTGTTATGGGCAGAGATTTTGATGCAGACAAGCCAGAGGAAGGGGCTATATAGGCAGTGGCTGGTACCTGTGTGGCGAGGAGGAAGATGGGCGATAAAGAAGGGGTAGCAGTGTTGTACTCCCCTGCACTCCCGGCTAGGCACATCCGGGGCCTGGGCATTACTAGCGAGCAAGTGTATGGGGCCTTAATGGAAAAACTGGGGATTACGATGCTGGTAGATTTTTTGAGACTATGAACAGAGGGGGTGACATCTTTGGACATATTCCTATACTACAGGATCAAGAATGAGTTTAGAGCCTATTTCCCCTCATTCCTGAAACAGCCACCCACTTTTCCCCTGCTGCATGAGGTGATGGAGGGTGAGAGGGAGGGGAAGCTGATTTCCCAGATATACGAGAAGATGAGGGCCACTCTTCCGCAGATAAAGGATAAGGCAAGGCGCAGGTGGGAGATGGTACTGGGCGTGGAAATAGGAGAGGAGGTATGTATGGACGTACATTAAAGGCCAAACCCGTAGTGTGTCATTAAATTCAAGGTATAAAGGAATTCTCTTTACTTATGTGCATCAGGCCTATCAAACACCTGTGAAATTGCACAAATACTACAGAGAGATGTCCAGGGAGTGCTGAGGCTGAGGCCGACTTTTTGCACCTCTCGTGGAAGTGTCCTCCGATTATGCAATTTGGAAGGAGGTGTTCGATACCCGATCTACAATACTCAAGGAAGTGGTGGCATTAGATCCCCGATGTCATTGCTGGGCCCGACCATGGTTATGTCCTTAACTGAATTGGTAGCGTTTGGAAACAGGTATTCTGGTCTTCTGCACCCCCCTCCTGCAGCGCTGAAGTAATGATTTCAGGGGTTGGGCAGGCTGTGCCCACGGGTGCCGGGGGGGTATGGGGGGGGGGGGGTGAGATCACTGCTCATAGCACTGCACTAAAGAAGGCTGTATCAAGCTGCTCCCTTTTCCTGATTACAAGATGAAATTCCACCTTACCAAGAGGGAACGGATATGCTATGCTCAGGTGAGACTCTGGATATCACACCCCGCTGTCCAGGGGGGCAGGCACCCGTACATTTACGGCCCTCTGATTGACTCGGGAGACATGGGCAAAAAGGCAGGATCTCAAAACTATAAAAATTAATAGACCAAGGGGACCATATATGCAAACTTGGGATAGAGCTTTAAACACGGAAATCAGTGAGGGCTCAGGGGAGAAAATATGGAAAAGAGGCACGCATTACTCACGTTGTATAGCTAACAAAGAAAACACATTAAAGATTCTGTACAGATGTGATTACACAAGTTCAACACTTCAATATCACCCCTCTACTGGGGATTGGGGGTCCCTGATGCATATGTGGTGGTCCTGTTCAAAAGTTGAGATCTTCTAAAAGGAGGCCCTCTCCACACATTAAAGACATCACAGGAAATTAGCTTCCACACAACCCTTTAGTGGTGATTCTTGGTGATTCGTGATTTGTCCTGTCAATCTACCCATTAAATGGTCTATGCTCATTCCTGACAATGCATCTACTGGTTGAGGCTAAAATAACAGTGACAACGTTTTGGAAACAGACCTAGGGCCCTAGCATTAATCTCTGGTGGTATAAAACTTTGGATTTTGTGGCCTCACAGAAAATAAGTGGTTCCACACTAGGCCGTCTCCCGCAATTTATCCAGAAATGGCCCCTTCCACAACACTGCACTGATTTCCATCAACAGGTCAATAAACCTTCATCAATGAGATATTTTGCTGTTATTTGATCATAAAGCGACCTGTGTTTTCACACTATGTCCTGTTGTATTGCAATGTCAAGGCTCTTGTTTGGGGATTTTGATTTGTACCCTGTCTTGATAAAGTAACCTCATTTGCCGATGTGATTTTGGGGTTCAAAATTAAATATAGATTGTATATTGGCAAATGGTCATATGCATCTATGTATTGTTATTTCTTTTTATAATTGACTTGTTCTGGAACTTGATGTCTGTACCAAAAGAAAATCCAATAACCAAAATGATGTGAAAAAAAGAAAGTGGCCGGATCACTGCTAAGAACGCCATATCACTGCTCATAGGACTCCTTAAAGAAGGCCAGATCACTAATCATAGAACTCCCCAAAGAATACTGTATCACTGCTCATAGCACTCCTTAAAGAAGGCCAGATCCCTAATCATAGAACTCCCCAAAGAATACTGGATTACTGCTAAAAGCACTCCTTACAGTAGCCCAGATCACTAATCATAGCACTCTTTACAGATGGCCAGATCACTGCTAATAGCACTCCTTAAAGGAGGCCAGATCACTAATCATAGCACTCTTTACAGAACGCCAGATCACTGCTAATAGCACTCCTTAAAGGAGGCCAGATCCCTAATCATAGAAATCCCCAAAGAATACTGGATTACTGCTAAAAGCACTCCTTACAGAAGCCCAGATCACTAATCATAGCACTCTTTACAGATGGCCAGATCACTGCTAATAGCACTCCTTAAAGGAGGCCAGATCACTAATCATAGCACTCTTTACAGAACGCCAGATCGCTGCTAATAGCACTCCTTAAAGGAGGCTGAAGTAAAGAGGCGAGGCACAAGGTAAGTTCAGGAGCTTTATTCGGCGGCCCCCAGAGGTCGGACCAGAGTAACTGAAACCGAACAGGAAGGCTCGAATCTTGGGTTGGGGATCGGGGCTGGAACACTGGGCTTGTGGAAGCGGAGTTCCATGAGCTGGGATAGTACATTATATAACATCTCCGCTGCTAGGAAAACAGGAGGAAATGAGGGGGGGGAATGGGGAAACGAAAGGGGGGGGGAACGGGGAAGGGGTCGGGGTATTACATATTGGAGGTGTCAATAATATAAGAAATCTTGGTTGAAGTTTTGTATGATCTTCCGATTCCTCTTCGATAGTCTGCTGTTGAGGGTTTTCTCAGTGTCCATGTGGGAGCTATTGTCTTCACGTTGGCCATATTGAGGTGCTCCCGTGGAAGGAGGAATTGACTCTGACGGATTTTCGAATGGTGCGTGCTTGGAGGTACTCGGTCTGTGAACATCCATTGTTATCTTTACTATGTCGTCTCCTGACCACTTCTTCCCATCATCGAGTGTGACGGATTTACCATGACATTGGATGACCTTTTGTGGGGGTCTGAACTTAGTTTCGCACTTGGATGTCTTTTTTGGTTCTTTGACGCAGACCCAGTCTCCTACTTGCACTCGCATTTCTTTTACTGCATTTTTGGAGTCGTAGTGTGTTTTGTATTTTGCCTGTTTCTCAGCTATTCTCTTCCGGATTTTATCCATGTTAATCTTGACTTCTCCACCATTCATGAATATCCAAGCTGGTCTTAGACGATTCGTTGCAGCTCTACCTCGCATCAGGGTAAATGGCTCGATGTTAGTGGTGGTGTGTGGTGTTGTTCTGTACGCACACAAGGCTTCTTTGAGGGTTTCTCTCCATGGAAGAGTGTTGGCAATGGCCAGCTGTATTATGCTTTTTACGAGTCTGTTCATCCTTTCCACCAATCCGTTTGATATTGGGTGGTATAGGGATGTAGTTAAGTGTTTGATACATCTGTGCTTGAGGAATTCCTGGAACTCAGATGATATAAACTGGGATCCGTTGTCTGAGACCAGTTCCTTGGGATCCCCTTCTCTGTTGAATATTTCTGTCAGGAATTCTGTGACTTTCTTGGAAGTGACGTTTGTTTCAGCTATTCCCCATTCAGTCCACTTCGAGGTATAATCTACGAGGACTAGTATGTATATTTTTTCAGCTTCAATGTTCTCGAAGGGACCCATAATGTCTATGGCAACTTTTGACCACACATCCTTGGGTGGTTCTATGATCTGGAGAGGCGTCTTCCTTGCAATTTTTGATTTGTCGCTCGAGGCACATGCGACGCAATTTTTTACAGTCTCTTCTGCTTCTTTCCACATGTGCGGCCACCAGTAATTGCTCCTCAGTCTATTTTTCATCAAGCTTCTCCCCAAATGACTTTCATGGGCTAGCTCAAGGAGTTTCTCTCTGAGCATTAGAGGTGGAATTAGTTTGTCGCCTCTGAATATGTGTTTTTCATTCATACTTATTTCATCCTTGAACGGTATGAAATATGTTAAGATATGGTTTGGTTTGATCCAGTCATTGATTATGGCTTTTCTCATTTTTTGTTGTTCTGTGTCGTTGTTGGTGATGTTCAGCCAATCCTCTTTGGAAATAGCAGGATTGATAGTAGCTATAATGTCTTCCTGAGGTTGATCGATCTCTTCTTCCTGGTTGGTAGAGAGTCTGGAGAGACAATCGGCTACTCCATTTGAGGGACCGGGAGTGTAGCAAACTTGGAGGTTGTACTGCATGATATCAAGAAACCAACGCCTGATTCTTGGCGAAATGAGGTGTGGTGTTTTTGATTGAAGGATGTTTACTAATGGTTTGTGATCGGTTTTGAGTAGTATAGGTAAGCCCCATATTAAATTCCTGAAATGTTGTAAAATTCATTTCACCCCCAGGGCTTCTCTCTCAATCGTTGAATAATTTAGTTCTGCACCTCGCAAGACCCTTGAGGCAAAGGCAATGGTCACAATGTTTCCCTTTTGTTGTTGTTCCAGGACACCGCCAAGTCCATATTTGCTGGCATCGACAGAGATGATGGTCTTTGCCTTACAGTCGAAGCGGAGTTCCACAAGCTGGGATAGTACATTATATAACAGAGGCCAGATCACTAATCATAGCACTCTTTACAGAGGGCCAGATCACTGCGAATAGCACTCCCCAAAGAATACTGGATTACTGCTAAAAGCACTCCCTAAAGAAGGCCAGATCACTTCACTCCTTAAAGAAGACCAGATTACTCAATAGCACTCCTTAAAGAAGGCCGAATCACTGCTCATAGCACTCCTTAGAAAGGCAGGCTTGCTGCTTATATCACTGCTCAAAAAGGCAGAAACCCTGCTCATAGCAATCCTTAATCATGAATCCATAATTCCAGAAACCCGAGTCACTGCGCATAGGACTCAATAATTAATTAAGGCCAGGTGCCTGCTAATAGCACTCCTTAAAGAAGGCCAGATCACTGCTGATAGAACTCCTCATAAGCGCAGATCACTGCTCATAGCACTCCTTAATGAAGGCCAGATCACTGCTTACAGCACTCCCTCAAGAAGGCCGGATACCTACTCATCCTACTCCTTGCTCCTAGCACTTCTTAGAGAAGTCTGAATCACTGCTCCTAATACTCATTAAAGAAGGCCGGTCACTGCTCAGACCACTCTTTAAAGAAGACAAGATCACTGCTAATAGCGTGCCTTAAAGAAGGACAGATCATTGCTCCTAGCACTCCTTAAAGAAAGCCATATCACTGCACATAGCACTCCTTAAAGAGGGCTGGATCTCTCTTAATAGCACTCCTTAAAGAAGGCTGGATCTCTGCTCAAAGCACTCCTAAAAGAAAGCCGGGTCCCTGCTCATCGCACTCCTTAAAGAGGACCTGGTCACTGCTCATAGCACTCCTCAGAAAAGCCTGAATCACTACTCCTAATATTCCTTAAAGAAGCCGGCTCACTGCTCATAGCGCGCCTTAAAGAAGGCCGGATAACTGCTCATAGCACGCCTTAAAGAAGGCCGGATCACTGATCATAGCACGCCTTAAAGAAGGCCGGATCACTGTTCATAGCGCGCCTTAAAGAAGGCCGGATCACAGCTCATAGCACGCCTTCAAGAAGCAGGCTCACTGCTCATAGCACACCTTAAAGAAGCCTGCTCACTGCTCATAGCACTCCTTAAAGAAGCCGGCTCACTGCTCAGACCACTCTTTAAAGAAGACAAGATCACTGCTAAAAGCACTCCTTAACGAAGTCTGGATCACTGCTCATAGCACACCTTAAAAAAGGCCGGATCTCTTCTAATAGCACTCCTTAAAGCAGGCCAGACCACTGATCATATAACAAGGGAAGGAGAGGGGACCCACATTGTTGAGTTGAAAGGCAGCCCCTTTTAAAGTGGGATAAAAACCAGAGATATATGAAAGAAACAAGGTGGCTGTACATTTGAGCGGAATCACTCACTTAATGGCATTTGGAAAAAGATTGTTTTCTCAACAGTTTTGGGAAAAAGTGCTAGTTGCAAATAAATAGACAGACATCGACATATACATAGAAATACCAAAGTCTTTTACTGAACGTTAGTTGCTCAACAGAACAGAGCAGACATACATATTCATGTATTGCCAAATATTCCCCAATGGATTTTTAAAAAAGGTTGAAAAGGACATTATCATATTCAGTTCATGAAATATTGCACACATGGACCTGCCAAAGGGCAGAATCAATGAGACACTTCCCTGTGCACTCCCAATACCAGTGTACCAACACCATAACCACACACCAGGAGACAACAGTACAGAAGCACACCCACTCAAGCCTCCAAAGCTTGTGAGAATGACTAAAAAGACACAAAGCCAACTTCATATCCAGGGTTGTAAACGATATCACTCTGTAACAGTGTGCGAACAACATCTATCACTGCATCCAACTCATGGGTATACAGACCAATTTGAATACTTTTAATACAATACATAAGCAATAAATGCTTGATTTTTGGCAGGGATTGCCTAAGAAACACTGCTGAAGCACGTCATGACTACGAGGAATCTTCATAACATGCCAGCTCGAGTTTCGGCTTTTGGACCCGGCATATATTTTGATGGTGACCTGGCTTTCTTCAGGGCAAAAGTCAGGGAAGTGAAGGTTTAAGCCCCTACAAAGGACAAAAGTATCTATGTTTAAACACTAGCCGGACACAGCTATCAGACAGACCTAAACGTAAACACATAACATACCCTAAAAAAACCTGTATCATGGAACGTGTATCATGTGTGAACTGCTAGTCGACATAATACATATTACTGTTCAGTCAACAGGGCCGACCCGCCCAATGTCTTATGGGTCCCCGTTACCATGGGGAATCTGCAAGAGGACAATGATAAGTCCTTTAAGCAAAGCAGAGTATGGATAATTGGATGTGATGGCCCAAATCTTAAGAATCAGATACCAACTAACCTCAAGTGTCGAAAATGGCATGCGAGGCGCTGCAATCCATGTCTATGAGAGGTTTTGGGCGCATGGAGCTGCAACAAAACAAAGTTGCAGTGTGAGCAAACAGAATGTGATTTCAAATTTCCACAAAAGCCTTTTGCGGGCACATCTAGAACAGAGCCCGCCGCCAGCAAACAGTATTGTCGCATGGCCACGGGTCCCACTCAAGGGCTCTGGTCTGGAGCTGCGGGGAACTCCACAGAGGTATTAGGAAACCAGTGTTTGAAAATTCAAAGCACAACCAGTGTCAGCATTAGTCAAATTGTGGAAGGTCACGTGGGTGGAATGACGTGAGTATTGACTAGGCTGCAACATCAGCGGTCATCTTCAACAGGACCATATTTAACATGATGTAGTTGAAGGATTACGCTATGCACATGTATGAAGCGGCACATAGCAGCAAACAAAGTTACTATATTGTCCACAAATGAGTGAGTCAAATTGAATGGCACCAAACATTGAGAAATGCCAGAGAAGGATAGTTAACATCACTATCCCCACCAGAATACTTACAACTACTGGTACTTAAAGTACTATGCCGGGCATCGCATCCACTTAATTGCAAAAAACTACAAAGAACTCAAAACATTGAGTTCCATGAGGCCGGAAGAGGTCTATGTCTAGTGTGCACCATCCTAACTATCCGTTCAATTCAAAGTCAGGGAGGTGCTAAGACAAGAGACGTGATACCAAATAGTGTCACACTCGTGTTGTCAGCATTAGATACATGGGTATGTGTGCCAACATTTGTAGCAACAGTTGCAGAATTGACACATTTTGAGAATCGTTGGAAAGTGAGCCATGAGTGCCTACAAAGAGATAACTGCGGAATCATGGCATTGAAGACTGTTATAGGATTGAAAATCTCGGACATAGTTTGGTCACATCAAAATAAAGTGGCCCAATATATTTCATCATTTAGGCCCGAGATATAGGTCTTTAAGCAGAAAATCAATTTCATTTCCAACTTGAACAGCCGATTACAAGTACTGTATTACCCGGGGTGCAGCTTCATAGAGGCTACGACCATTCACCGGATGTCAGAGGCTGTATGTTGGTTATCGATGTAGTGTTTCACTAATGGTGCAGTCAAAGTCCCATTTCTAATTCTCGGCCTATGTTCCCCTATTCAAGTGGAAACCTTTCGGGGAGTCATGCCAATGTATTCTTGTTGGCATGGACACAGAATCATGTATACCACGTTGGTGGTGTTGCAATTAGTATGGGTTTGTAACTTCAAACGGGTATGGTTGTGCAGCACTTCTGTGCCACTAATGCAAAACTGACAGATGTTACAGTGGCTACAGGGCAAATGGCCCGTCACTGGCTCTAGAGGTAAACTCCACATCCTTGATATAGTACTCGCTCATGGGTGTGGTTCAGATAAATAAGCTAAAATGAACAACAAAGTCTTTGATGTTTTTACATCGTTTTAAAGCAAACAGTGGTGGGGACGATGTACAGCCTATGCTACAAACTAGGTTCCAATTCTTTTTAAAGAGATTTTTTTACCTGTTGGTATGCCTCGAGTTGTTACACAGACGACTTTGTCAGTTGGATCCATGCTCATCTTGGGTATCATCAACGTCTCCCGGTCTTTATAGTCTACATGTTTTGCTGATTTCTTCAGAAACGTACGTGGGTACCCACGGTCACTAAGGCGGTCAATCAGCCTGTTCGCCTCGACCTTGCAGTCATCCTTGTAGGTGCAATTCAGCCGCAACTGGAGAAATTGACCATAAGGTAAATCATCCCAGAGAGCTCAGGGATGCTAACTGCTATACAACAGTGCTGTGTTCTGGTCGGCGGTGGGTTTTCAGTCGAGAAAAGTGTATAGCTTTCCTTGATGATGTTTAATTAGGATGTCCAAAAACAGAATCTCAAGGCCGCTATAGGTATGAGTAAACTGCAGGTATTCAGCCAGCTGATAAACTCTGAAAAGGCCTGCACCAAGCCTGTCCAAATAAAACAGATATCATCAATATATCTCATCCATTACTTTACTGGATGGAGGAGATATATGGATTGTGGGCAAAAATATGCCTCTCTTCAAAACCAGTCACAACAAAATTGGCCAGACTCAGTCCCTTTTTGCAGAAAATTTGTTTTGGAAATTAACAAGGGGGGGCCTGGGAGTCCCTCTGCCAGACATTAGTCCTGGTTATGAGAGACTTACCCAGAGTCCTTAGCTCACTATCTTTCACAGAGAAGAAATATCCCAAACATATCAGTCTTTGTCCTGCCTTGGGGCAGTCCAGCGCCGAAATGCTAGGCAATTCTCCTCTGAACAAGAGTACCAACAGCATCCCCAGACACGTGTTTCGGTCTGGTTGGACCTCATCAGTAGGGAGGAGCTGTGCCGCTCTAAGAATAGTGAGCAAGGGGTCCACGTCTGGATTCCCCTGGTAACTTAGGGTGAGACCCTAAGTTACTTATATATGCAAATTAACAATGGGGGTCCTGGGAGTCCCTCTGCCAGACATTAGTCCTGATTACGAGAGACTTACCCAGACTCAGTCCCTTTTTGCAGAAAACTTGTTTTGGCACAGTACTATTCTGAGAAGCCACCAGTCGGGACCCCATATGGAAGAGGCCAGGTATTTAATCTAGCTTCCAAAACTGCAAGAGCATTCTCCTGTGGGATATTTATATACAGTGATGTTATATCACATGTCACGAGCAACTCTTGGTTAGCGTTCAAATCTTCATCTTCCAATAAACGGATAGTGTCGGTCGTATCTTTCAAATAGGATCGAGATTCCACAACAGGTAGTTGCAAAAACGTGTTGACATACTTGCTACTGGGCTGCAGAACTGAGCCACAGAAAGAGACTATCAGTCAGCCTGGTGGGTTTTGAGGATTTTTATGTATCTTGGGAAATGCATATATGGGGGGCATCATGTGGAGTGAGCAACATAGCCTCTTTTTGCGTAACATATCCTTCCTCTGTCCCTTTCGTGCATAGTTCTTGAATCTGTCCCATGAAGGAATCTGCGGGATCAACGCTGACCAAATGATAGTGCTCTTGGTTAGCTAGTAATGTCTGTACCATGGCCTTGTAACGTACAAGGTCCATTGTAACCACACCACACCACTTATCCATGATTGTTCTGCAATTGGTGGAGAGCATGCATCTCGTCTTTGTTCATGTTTCTCTATATATATGGGGCCAACAGCTGCTTGATTTTGGAAAGATCACATAGATCATGTAGAATAATCCTTTTTTGAATGCTATGATCTTGGCTGGTATCTCCTGGTCTGTGGGGGTAAAGGCAGATAATGGGTATTCACCTAGTTTGAGACGGCTCTTCCATCTTATCCCTCTCAGAGAAGAAGGCTGCTAAATTCGAAAGAAAGGCCATGGTGTGAACTCAATTTGATGCTCACTCATTTCCTGGGTGGGTACAAAAGTGAGGCCCTTGGAAGGTACATCCAATTGAAAGGGGGGATCAATTCTGTGGATGGTAAATTAAATATAGGAAGGCTCACCACAGGTAATTGTGCTTGCATGTGTTGCGGGTGTTGTAATCTTCTCTCATTGGCTGATTCTGCTGAGCTTGAGCGGGCAGGCGTGCACACTTTGCTCGGCCTCGCCCAAAATAAAGCCCACTCATATCATCTGGGCAGCCCTGAGGGTCAGCTTGCTCTGTTTCCTCATTTGAGGAATTTGAGGTGTCTGAGAATGTGACCCATTTACACCAAAGACCTTCTTGTGGTTTAGATATGGGACAGTAACCAAAGGGAGGTGGTCTGTACCCGACACATAGGTACGGGTAAATGTTTGTCTTGGAATATTGTGATCAGAGTGCTAGTTGAGACGGATCTAACAATTCAAGTTATTGAAGAATCAAATCTCGACTGCATTTCGTAGCAATCTGAGAGAAACCAATTGTGTAATCTTCATCGTCTAGAAACAGGACCGGGGCAGTTTGGATCTGGAGACCCCACGGAATAGTATTCGATTTGACATACTCTTTTAGCAGGTGGCTATGGAGCTCCATAGTGAAAGCTTTGTTTTTGAGATGCAGCAACCAGTCTGCTGTGACAGTGGTCTCCACAGAGGAAGCGCTCTGCAAATTGTGAACAAGTGATGACCCACTAATGGATTGAGGAATTTGGTCTTAGGTGAAGCACAATATCTCAGACTCAGCCATGGGGGCAGGGACCACAAAAAACACGGGTGCGGAGACCAGGGTGAGTTCAGATTTTCAAACTGAATAATTTAAAACGTTTTTATCTGTTTTTGAACAACGTGAGTTCGTTTCTAGTTGTTGGAATATGTGCACACTTGTGCTGTCAATTAACAATGATTTAAATAACTATTTCAAAAGGAACCTCAGCCGCCAAGGGATGTACTAATACATATAACAAGGGAAGGAGAGGGGACCCACATTGTTGAGTTGAAAGACAGCCCCCTTTAAAGGGGGATCAAAACCAGAGGCATAGGAAAGAAACAAGGTGGCTGTACATTTGAGAGGAATCAATCACTTAATTGCATTTGGAAAAAGATTGTTTTGTCCTCAATCTTTGCAAAAAGTGCTTGGTACAAATAGATAGACGTGATCACTGCACATATATCACTCCTTAAAAAGGCAGGATCAATGCTCATAGCACTCCTTAAATGGCAGTGCAAGCCACACGCCCGACTGAGTGAACCCAACTCGTCGCTTCAGGTTATCTCCAGCTCTGCACACATCTGTTGGACTGTCCTCCCAGGACTTCCATCTTGCCACCACCCGTGGCTCTGGATGTCGACTCTAAAGGAAGCTGACTTCCATTTACGGACATCAGCATAATCTGCTCAAGAGCACCTTCCAAGTACCATTTGCCTTGAAAATTACCCTGGAGGGTCGAAACACATGTCGGCTATACCAATAAATACAGGTTGCACAAACTCAATCATTAAATGTTTCATTGCTATTGGAGAGATCATGCTCTCAGATTAACCACAACACCCAGCACATGTGTTAGGGGTTTCACATCCAGAATTGCCAAAATCCCAGACAGGGACAGCAGGGCTCCGTTCCAAGTAAACCCTGTCACATGCAGCAGGACAATCCCAAAATCACTAGATCGAATGCAGTGTCCCACATTTTATGGTGCCTCTACTCACCCCTGACTCCTTAAAGAAGGCAAGATCCGTGCTTGTAGAACTCCTTAAAGAAGCCCAGATCATGGCTAACAACACTCCTTAGAGAATGCCCGATCCCTGCTCGTAGCACTCCTTAAAGAAGGCCAGATCCCTGCTCGTAGCACTCCTTAAAGAACGCTGGATCACTGCTCATGGCACTCCTTAAGGAAGGCCAGATCCCTGCTCATAGACCACCATATTAAGGTCGGCTCACTGCTCATAGCACTCCTTTAAAGGGACAGATCACTGCTCTTAGCACTACTTAAAGAAGGCCAGATCACTTCTCATAGCACTCCTTAAAGTAGGGCAGATCACTGCACATAGCACTCCTTAAAGAAGGCCCGTGGAGTAAAGAACTAACCCCCCCCCCCTTTGGCACCTATATCGTAATTCAGAAATATTATAGAAGCATAGTTCAGAATGATGTGTCCCATTTGTAAACAGAGTGAAAACAGCAGAAGATGCTGTTGGCTATAAAGCGGGATCCATAGGGTGCAAAGTGGTAGTAGAACGACGAATGAGAATCGTTGGGAGACATAGCGCTGCATACCTGTTAATAACACATATTTCACTTGTAAATTTGCAGAGATTTAAGCTCTCACTGCCTATATCTATGGGTACTTACAGTTTGGGAATAATATGGCATTTAGTTGTGTAATAGTTACACACTTTTTTACAGTGCCGTGCGACAACAAAACTGAGTGAGCAATGGTAATAATACTAAAAGAGTGAGAAACACATAGCTTATCTATGCAAGCATTTTAAATAAAAACACCAATTCATTAGACCGTATTTAGACACAACTGTATACCTGTGTAACAGATTTTATGACACCGCACACTCCAGTCAGGGACTTCTTCCTCTGACACTGAAGTAAAAGACAATTGCTGCTCACAAGAGGGGGGGACACTTGTGAAGCACCTGACACTTTTGACACAGAACTCGAAGAACGATATTGGGTGGGGGAACAACAAAATTGACATTGGGTAAATGATCGAGATGGGGGACCAGAGCAGTAACCTGGTCCTTCCACAAGCAGAGAGCCACCCTCGCTTCTCTGGAAGAAAATGCTGTCGCCTGACATATAAGGGCATAATGTACTTATGTATTATAATTGTCATTATCTTCAGTCATTAACGATCAGAACTGCATTCTTTATTGGCGCACAAAGCTGTCCAATTTCAGTGCACCCACCTGATGATATACGCATGAAACCCACAAAAGCACCCAGACCTTATATAGTAATTCCAGTCGCTAGAAAATCTGATGGTAAAGAAAATGAACTTGAAATGAACGTGATTAATAGTGATATACACACATTTAGGGTAACAGATGAACAGAAAAGCGGGAGATATGGTCGGCATGAAATGAATGAAGAAAAAACACTGACAACCACATGCACACACACACTGAATGCACAAGAAACAGGCCCAGTATCAATAACAGCAAAGTAGCAGAGAAGATGAGACTGCCTGCCATAAAAACCTTCACAGAAGATAGTGCGAGAAAACAAGAAGAATTCAGAGAAAGACAACAGAAGCAGGCATATCAGAAACTCTTGAGAAAACAGAAGCGAGCTCAGAAAAACTGTCCGCACGAACACAAATGATAGTAGACTTACTATTCCCGTACATAGCCAGAGGGAGGAAATACAAGAGGAACTGAAGAGGAAAAAAGCAGAGACGGCATCGACAAGCACACATGTTCTAACACAAGGGACAAGTACCAGGCCTACAATACAGCCATATACCGGACGGGTGTCAGGCTGGTTGGCACGGGCATTTGCACGCAGCTGAGAAAAGATGCATGAGGACCAGGAAAGAGCTGCCAGACGCTTATCCACTCAAATGGCGCAGATGAGGAGGCCTGCACCATGGACCAGGATACCTGAGGATCCTCCAGTAAGAAAAAGCCATACAGAGGTGTTCAGAGATGTAGTCATAGCAAACTACAGAAAAATCTTAAGAATCAGGAGAAGCATGCATGAAGATAACTATGAACTAAACGACTACCTGGACAGCACAGCACATCTAGGAAAAAACATTTGGTATCAGCACATGAAAGAAGTTGGAAGACAAAAATTCAGAAGGAGAATGCTTTGTTAGTGCACTTCTACCGTACAGCATTGGGAAGTCCAAGATCTTCGTAGCTGTAGAATTCAATGTCCCTACAGCCCACTGTCTCTCACACGTAGCAATGTGCAATACGAGGGGCCGGTTCATGGGAAGGGATGCCTCATTGATATGGGCAACTAAGACAGTTTATCCCAACGAAGATGATTATGTTCAGGACATTAAAACGAGAAACAGAGATCACACCAGGAATCACGTGATCAGGTACGAGACACTTGAAGTTAAAGGAGCAGGAATAAGATGGGAAGTAAACCCGAGACTGAATGTCCAAGGAAAAACTCCAGAAGAGGCTCAAATGTGGAAAAACAGAGGCCAAATGCAGATTTGGGGAACAGTGATTTCACCAAACGGATGGGAAGAAGGAGTAGTGATCTGCCGAGCATGGATGGTCCTTGGAGCCTGCAAGGAAGCAATTGAGAACTCACAAAGACTGTGCAAACCAATATGGCCTAAACTTACAAAATTACTGACATGGGTCAAAGACAGTGGAGGACCATTGCAGATAGTGCCGCTCGAAAGCCCGAAATTGTGCTTCAGGAACAATGGCACAAGGAAGATGGTAGAGAATCAGAACAGCAGACACATTTTTGAAGCTCTGGGAATGACTCATGGGACTGCAGTAATTATGGATCATTATTGGGCATGCAGATCCAAAGCATACATCAGACTGCCGAAGAACTGGGGAGGCATATGCACAATAGTGAATGTCCACATTCCAGCACTAGTAATCCCGAAAAACAACCTGAATATTGACAGCTTCCCAAAAGCAGATGCTCACCTGAGGAAGAAGAGATCTGTGGAACTGATAACCCGAATGAGGAGGGAGAACAACTTCTCTGCCAAATCAGAAGAATCATTTCATGCAATCCCATATGAACACAGGCTGTTCAGCCTCACCTCATCAGTGTTCACAACGATTTTCATGCCACAAATCCAAGTTGGAGTAAACACTAAATGGTTGCAGATAATCAGATGGGAGTTATTGCAGACCATCAACAAGACCATAAAAGGATTCAATGCGATTAAAGAAGAGTTAAGAGCAATTTGACTGATGACTCTCCAGAACAGATATCGCCTTGACATGATGACAGCTATGGATGGAGGAATTGGAAAAATTTTCAAAAATTGGTGAATCATGTTGCACATTTATATCATCCCACGACGAGGAAAATTGAACTTTAACAGAGGCCATAGGAATGTTGACAAACCTACAGAACCAGATGATCAATGAAACCGACGAAGTGGATGATGACAGCTGGTTTGGATCACTATTCTCGTGGGTTCCACAATGGATGGTGGATGCACTCAAGTTCCTAGGAGCCTTGCTAGTGATGATGTTACTAGGATTTTGTGTCATCAAGATAATAATTTCGCAATGCCAGAAAACTGTGAAGAAAGCCATAGGGATGAAGATCATGATTAATGTCAAACCAGGATGGAAGCCCAGAGATCTAACTGATGAAGAAATAAGAGACTTTGTGAAGGCCAGCAAGCATGTGCCAGAAGGTACAAAGTTTCTTTATTCCAGAAAATGCAGAAATTACGAAGGAAAATGGATTTACTGCAGCCCAAATGGACAATGTCAGCTAATGACATGGAACAAAGACGAACATGTAAGGACATCAGGAAACCTGAGAGGAGTGATAAAAATATGGACTCCAACGAGACACTTCTTCAAACCATCATTTACAAACCCAGAAGATGAAGAAGAAATGAATACAGAAGAACCAAGTAAGGTGAATCCAAAAGAGGAAGCAGAAGTGGTCGATGACTCGGGCAGAGGGGGGAGTGTAGAGGAGGTCCCAAGTGAGGCCTGCACTCCAACAGCCCATTTTGAAGTACCAGAAACGTTCACACCGAGATAAGTGACGTATGATGAGCAAATAAACCAGCAGAGAGCCACAGTATGGCTCTGCCCAGTGCCTATCAGAAGAATAATACCTATTGAAGTACCAATAACCAGACAACCATGGACAGTAAGGTATCCATTGAGAAAACCCTACCAGCAAATGAAACGAAATGAAGTTTGCTTAAACACTGTCATGGAAAAAACTATATAGGCCTTAATTGAAGACGAATGGTGACATCACGAGGACCCGGACAGACTCACAGATGAAAGAAACGACAACCAAAAGATGACACACAGAGACGAAACGCCATAAATAAGGATATTGTGAACTTAGAAGGAGAGACGATGTTGAAAAATAAAGAAACTTAAGCCATAAACAGGATGAAGATAATCAACCAGCTAACGCCTGTACATATACTTGGAACCGCAAGAAGCTAAGAAAACAGTGCGGCTTGCTATGCTTAGTAGAAGATAGACCGCAGCAGGCGCCACCTATGCATATCTACCTCAACGAAGCACACTATAGAAGTGCAAGTCCACTTTACACAAAAGCAGAATTAACTCAGGTTACTAGAGGTCAAACAGGACAGGATTCGTATTCCAGCTAAAACGAGAAGAGATGGCTGAATCGAAACTCAGCAACAGCAACTCGTGCCTGGGGAGCCAAGGTCAGACCAAGAGAAGGAGCGAACAGTAGCTTTCCGGAATCAAAACCTAAGAACAGAACAGTCTATCTCAGGAAGGCCGAGATAAGGAGGCCCAGGCAGGTGGTAAGCCGAACAAGAATTAAATGCGCAAATAGAAGGAAAACTAGGTGTGAGCAGCACATGACCATCCGAGCAGAAAGAGACACAGGTTCACACCTACGCCTGGCTGTCGCCCAGACAGAGATATCATAACTTTTTCTGACAAGAAGATACAGTTTCGAAGCTGACCACAGCCAACTAATTGACACATAGCCACTAAAGTAATGATTGATGGAAGGGAGGCCGGGTGAATCTTGGGGCATCCTGCACCTGGCTGACCATTCTGCGTGCTGCTAAGTAAAGTGGAGATTTATGCATGGGATTGAAGCCAACCCAATCACAATGGACCATATATTCTAGGGTCCTATATATAGTGGAACCAATCAGACGTCGTACTCTTAGTGACGTCTACAAAAGTAATGTTAGAAGCAAGGGCTTAGACGCCCACCTGATAGTGTTTATCCAATCCCCTCACTCCGTTACCATATGCAGATATAGTACCTATAGTAAAGTTACCTTTTCCCAACCAATAGAATTGCAGGTTAACTTTTGAGTGTTACACGTCAATGATGACGAGTTTTGGGAATAAATGTTACTGTTTGTATGAAGTTCTTGGGAGTTGAAGTGAGACAGACTATCGCATCATCGTTGATTTCCATGTTACCCCGTTTTTTGTACTTGTCATTAAACGGACTCCCCTTTGCCAAACCATTGAGTTCTCATTATTGATTGGTGTTGGATTAACGTACCTACACCCCCATCCATCTCAAAGGTGCAGCTATCTCGTCTTAAAGTACTGTGGAGCAAACCCCGACTCTAGGGGCCGGCCGGGGGTCTCCCCAGTACAACTGCCACACAGTGGTGGCTGCTGCCCTAATCTTTGTTTTGCTCTGATTTTTCATTAATTCAAAAAATAAATAAATATTTCATTGTTACACACCGGCCTGGTTCATAGTACATTGCGACCCGGCTTGTTTGTCAAGGTGGGTGTGAGACATGTTGGGGCCTATTCAAGCCAAGAATCCAACAATCAAATAACAGTAAAATAATGTTTATATAGTGTGCCACCTTCAGTGTCCACTATTCACCCCCATCTCAATCATTTACCCAATGTCAATTTTGTTGTTCCCCCACCCAATATCGTTCTTCGAGTTCTGTGTCAAAAGTGTCAGGTGCTTCACAAGTGTCCCCCCCCCTCTTGCGAGCAGCAATTGTCTTTTACTTCAGTGTCAGAGGAAGAAGTCCCTGACTGGAGTGTGCAGTGTCATAAAATCTGTTACACAGGTATACAGTTGTGTCTAAATACGGTCTAATGAATTGGTGTTTTTATTTAAAATGCTTGCATAGATAAGCTATGTGTTTCTCACTCTTTTAGTATTATTACCATTACCTCTTGCGAGCAGCAATTGTCTTTTACTTCAGGATACAGTTCCTTTGGTAGATTGTGGGAAAAATCAATTGAAATAATACTTTGGTGAGTCGCTTTTACTGTGGATGTTCAAAGTATGTGAGCTCCCAGTCCACTCCTCGAATCTGCTTCAGTCCGGAGGACATATTGGACACTGATCAATATGTAAGAAGGGAAAAACAACAACAAATATAGCAAATGAAGTTCTTGACTCTGCTTCCTCGATCTGTCCCTCGTCGGAAAGTTTCCCAATTTACTCCTAAGGATTCGATGGAGATTGGACATTTTGATTTGAGCTATAATGCCATGAGGGAGAATGTTTAGCTGAGTACACTTTACTGGATCTCCGAGAAATGTAAGTACGTCAACATTGACTGGTCTTCCCACTAGCTCTGGAAAGTCTTCAATAAGGTGAAAGAAGACGCTGTATGCCAATCTGCTGTCTTCTGTTGACAGGGACATCTGTTCTGTCTTTGTTGAGATTCAGGATTATATGTTCTTTCCTTGATGTAAACAATGTCTGCACTGTCTGGTCGCGTGGAGTGCGACTGAAATGATGACCTGTTGTTCTTCCGATAATGGTTGAACAGTCTTCGATTATGCGAAAGAAAAGTGTATTGATGAGCTCATCTAATTCCGCCTGTGTTGGAAGCATTTGATTCCTTCTCACTGTACTCAGGGAATAGGATGAATTGTTCGGCAATGACAGTGAGCAGTTGTCTGATTATTTTTTCGTTCTCAGGATCTTGTAGAAAGTCTGTGACACTGGTGAGCCTCCCTACCAGTGATGGGTATTGTCACAATAGAACTAAGGGAGGAGGATATCAATCCCCTCTCCCGAACCACAGAAGCCGAATGGATCGACCCTCCCACCGTGGTTGGCATGGGCGCCTGGATTTTTGAAGTACAGGTAGCCACGTGGCAGCCAATGGGGGGAAGAAGGAGTTAGGGAAAAGGGATGGACTAATAAAGGTAAGGAAGGGAAGACAACTAGACATAAACAACAAAATCACATACAATTCCTGACTTGATACTGTAAAACCCTGGAAATCTAACCTGACTCTCTCTACATACACTAGTAGGACATAACATAAGTTTCACAAAACACATGGAGCAATATACATGACCTTTCGAATGTTAGTGACCATGACTTACAAAGCAATGACTTAAAGCTACATAAAACATATAGCAAGCAATGAAACTGAGACAACAACATGCCCCAGTTATGGGTTGACACAAACTCCTGTACATAGCATGACGCTTTCCCCTTGTGGAGAAAACAAGGTGATGAGGAAAGCAGACTTTAGCAGGCTTTTGGTCGTTTCTGGTTAGCAATCATATCCATGCCGTAATTCAGACCGTAGCATCCAAACATAGGGTTCTTAGTAGCAAATAGCACAAAAAATACTATTAAGAGGGCATACTTCAAGAAAGCACACTTAACTAATGGTCCGGACGTTTCCTCATAACGTCCGGACATCAACGAGTTGAAGCGTTGCTCAATACATGTCGCCGCGGCGGCCCAGGAGGACACAGAACACACATAAACACTTAACTGCGTGTCCGGGCGCCTGACGTAAGAGAGCGGATCACACATTAGTCAGCGTTCACCGCCGCGGCCTGGGAGATGCGAAATGCCGCCACGCATGGTCAGCGTTAGTTCTTCAGCTGCCTCGAATTGCCCGCCTCCGCCTCTCACTTTGCTGCGCAGCAGCTGCTGCTGCCGCCGCCCGTGCTCTTCAACATCAATCATCAGCACCTGAGCATGGGCGGGCGGCCTTTAAGAGCACATCCTCCTAATGCAAAGTGACTGCAGCTGGTTACCAGCACGCTTCAGAAAACTACACCCATTCCCTATTCCTGCTGGGAATTGTAGTGTGTTCCCCTAGCTAGGCAATACACGTCTTCTCCTGCACCATAACCCCTGATTCCTGACAGGTATAACCTTAGTACTAAGTTGAAATAGGTGACCACATCTTCTGTAATGTCTCTACTGTGGGACACCATAAGTGATTCTGAATAAGGTCTCGGTACTGAATGAATCGGGATACTGTCTTTACTTCTAATGTAAATGTCTTTGGTCAAAATTTTGCATAGTCTTTTTCTCAGCAAGGCTTAGGATTGCCTCAGTCCAAAGTTCAAATCAACAAACATGGTGTGGCTTATATGCACAATGTTCTTCTTCACCCTGCAATAGGATGCACAGAGTGTCCGTTTTTTATGTCCTTATCCCCTTTTTTGCTTAGAGGAAGTGTCCAAGTTAAGCCACAACTCGCAAAAGTTCTTTGTATTTACTTTGCTGGTCCTTCTTCCTCGTCATGGATCTCGTGTGCATGTGCTGTGGTTCTTCCCCATCGATTCCTCTCGTTGGGGTACAGCCAGGGGGCCGTCTCCAAGGTAGGGTTTGATATCACCAAGAAAAATCCATGCTCTCTTGCCCTGTAGCTTCACAGCGGATGCAGTGCAATCCTCTAAGATAAAAGGACCAATGAATCTTGGCTCGTCTTACGAAGACGGCGTCTCCAGGGAAGACGAGTGGAACATGCATACCTTGAACTGGGTCTGTTGCAGTGTCTCCTTCTGTGTCTTGTGCTGCGCTACACCCTCTGCATCGTCATGGCAGCTGGTCTGAAACTGCAGTAAGGCAAGATGTCATCCAGTTCAGATAGTTTTGCATTTCAGATCCTAAAATCTCTCCTGTTGACTGGGCATCATATCTAGCTCTATCTCAGGGTGTTAGGGGGGTTCTCATTCTTCTTTCTGTGGCTATCTTGTGTTGCGTAAGATGATGGGCGGAGCCTGATTGGTTCCGAAGCGCATACAGTGCCAGTGGAAGGCAGTGTAGCCATCCCCTCTTTAGAGTTAGCTTCAATTTGGCTATTTTCTCTTTCAACAAGCCGTTGAGCTTCTCAAAGAACCCATTACCTTGCGGCTGATACACCGACGAGAACTTGTGCTTTATACAAAGCAGCAAGCTAATCTGCTCAAAGACTGCATTAACAAAGTGGGCTCCATTATCTGATCTCATGACCTCACACCCCCCCCCCCCCACCTTGGGAACACTTCCCTGACTAAGAATTTTGCTGCACAGGTAGCGTTTGGGTGTGTAGATGGACCTGCTTCTATCCTTCCAGAGAATGTACACACCACAACAATTAAGTATCTGTACCCGTTTCATACTTGAATCATGTCGACGTAATCGACATGCAAGTGCTGAAAAGGCCCATTTGGCCTGGCGATGACTCCTCTCATAACTTTTAATGTGTGCCCAGCGGTGAATTGCTGGCAGATTATGCAGTTCACCATAAAGAATGCAACATGCTCAGCTAAATTCGGTATGAACCAGTCTTCCGCGAGCGTTGCTGCTAGATTCTCCTTTGTCATATGCGCCGGGTAATGTAACTGCTCCAGCGCCATTTTTAGTAGGGCTACAGGCATTACTGGTTTACCAGTGCTGTCTTGTCACCACAAGCTGTCCGAGGGGTTTAAAGAACATCCTCAATGTTTCCACAGGTTGTTTCTCTTCCTGTGGTGCCTCCCCTTACAGCTCCATTAACTGTGTTTGCCCAAGATCGTTATAGGCTTCAGATGTTGTTCGTGCAACCATCATTCTTTCATGGGTGCACACGACTTCCACTTCCATAATCGTCTCACTTTTGGATGCCATATGCTTGGCTTCCGTGTCTGCTGCGTGATTTCTGCGTGGGACAATATCTGTCCCTTTTGTGTGGGCGGTGTATTTCACTAACGCTATGCCCACTGGGAGCTGTAGTGCCTTAATTAGCCTGTCCAATAAGGCTGCGTGCTGCACTGGTGTGCCATCTGCTCGGAGGTAGCCCCTGCTTCACCACCGCACTAGGCCTGCATGCACTGTTGACGTCACATAGACGGAGTCACTGTGCACCGTTACTTCCTGGTCTGCATGATTCTCAATGGTGAGTATCAATGTCAATAATTCTGCAGCCTGTGCTGAGTACTGAGATGGTATTCGCGCACTAACAAGTACTCGAAATTCTCCATTTGCTATGCGTTTCATCACAGCGACACCTCTGTATCTTTATCCATCACTTTGATCGATCCTCGAAGACCCGTCAATAAAGACAATCTCTCATCTTGCCAAGGCATTTTCTTTCACCTTGGGGATTTCATCATAGAATTCTTCAAAATTTGCACAGTCATGTATTGGCTCTTCCTCAGTGACTGGCTCTGCTATAAACGTTGCTGGGTTCACTATCTTACATCGGACTACTTTAATCGATGGGTTTGATATGATCACTTCATAAGCAGAATCTCTCTGAGATGTCAATGTGCCTTTCGGTTTTTCTAGGATGGCAAATAAGGAGTGCTCAATGTACAATGTCATTGAGCATCCCATTACAATGGTTGTCGCTTTCTCTATGGCGAACGCTGCAGCAGCTAAACTTTGTTTGCAAGGGAAATGGCCTCTCATTACTGGGTCCAGATTCCCACTGTAATATGCCTGGGGCTTGTACCTCAACGAGGATCTTTGAGCGAGGACTACCGTCATGATGCTGCCATTTGTGTGCGAAAACAGGTAGAATTCCTCTGCATAATTGGGAATCCCTAGAACTGGAGCTGTGCAAATAGCTCTCGTGAGTTCAGCAAACCCTTTCTCCAAGGCCTCAGACCATTTGAATTTTTCTTTTGTCACTTGGGCCTTCTTTAGGGCCTGAAGTAAAGGTTTAGTGTAGGAGCTGTAATCGAAGACCCATGCCCTGACATAGTTGCATAAGCCCAAAAAGCTCTGCATCTGCTTTAACGTCTGCGGTTTAGCCGTGTTCAATATGGCTTCAGCTCTTTCTGGGGTCAGTTTATTTCCTTCATGTGATGTCAGCTGGCCCATGTACAGCACTTCCTGTTTACAATATTGTAATTGTTCCTTGTCAACCTTATATCCTTTCTCAGCCAGTATACAAATATTTGAATCGAATCTTGCCTGCACTGCTCTTCTGTTGTGCTGCAGATTAGGATGTCATCCACATACTGCAAGATGATACTTTCTAATGCCGCGTTCAGGACTAAAGGGAACTTGGCCTCAACAATATCGTTTATCGGTCTAAGATCTTGAATTAGCCTCCAAGACCCCCCCCTTTGATTTCTTGACAGGATACACTGCCGTTTTACATGGTGACTCTGACGTCACTAAGATGCCCTGGTCCATCTTGGCAGAAATTGTCTTAGAAATCCCTTAATCTGCTTCTCTGGACATGGGATATTGTCGGGCTCTTGGTAGAATTGCTCCTGGTTTCAGTTTAATCCTTACTTATCCAACCCCCTTTAAGAGACCCAAGTCATAGGGTCCAGTAGTCCCCAATGAGACAGCCACTTTAGCTATATCGTCATCAAAATATTCAGGATGTTTTAGTGCCAACATCATTCTCAGAGGTACTTCTCTTTTAATCATCTTTACCCAAAAGGTGAGACTTACTTCCACCATTGTCTCTCCCGTGTCTGCGTGTTCTTCAAACAAATCGTCATCAGTGACGTCAGTCACTCGATATCCTTCTTCAATAGCAATTATTGTGCACCATTGTCTGCCTTCATCATCGTAACCATCAACCAAGACCACTTTCCCTTGCACTGGAGCTGTGTGTATCATCAAGGGAAATACTTGTCCCTCCTCCTCATGCATAGGTATTCTTGGTCTGAATAAAAACTCATCAGGGGTTCTCATGATCCTGTCTGCAAGGCCTGGCAATCCCACCATAAGCACTCATATGCCATATGCAAAAATGTCTGGCTCTAATGGTATGGCCCTCATGGCTATGTGTCCTGAGTATGCTCTAACCATTTCACATACATTTGAATAGTGCATTCCTGGAGTGGAGCATACTATACCCTCCTCCGTGAACGAAATTGTCATGTTCAACTTTGTCATTAAGTCTCGACCCAAAATGTTTACTGGTGTCTGACGTGAATATAATAAAGGTACATTCATTTCGGACACTCTCCTATGGAGGCTGGGAGTGCGTCTGTAAAGGGAACTCGACTGTGAGCTCCTGTAAAACTCTGAGTATTTATGGCCTCGCCAGACAAGGAAAACTTGCCTTCACGTATACACGAGCGTGTAGCACCCATGTCAACTAGGAAGGAATATTCTTTACCCCCTATAACGACACCCATCCTAGGTTCCCTATGAGGGTCTGGTGTCACTGATAGGATAGAGCACATCAGGGTTCCCAGTAAGCTGTCCTAATTTACATATAAATTCGGCCCACCGTGTGCCGGTGGATTTCCCCCATTCCCAGTGTTACCTCCCATTCCAGGGTTCATGGTCTGTGGCAGTTGCGGCAGTGCCTGTTGGGATTGTCCTTGTGGAAAATTCCCCATGTTTAGTGGTTGCACCCCTTGTTGCATTCCTTGTGCTTGTTGTTGCACAGTGTGGTTTTGCGCACTACCCTGCTGTAAAATTGCAGGTTGATTTGCCATGCCTGTTCCTGTCCCTTGGCCGTTCTGCATCATGCCTTGACTTCTGCATTATGTATTTATTTATTTATTTATTTATTCATTCATTCATATTTTTAAAGCGCACATCACCCCTTGGGCATCGTGGCGCTGTTACAGGTGAACTTACTGGTTACAAGGGAGGAAAAAGCATTGCAGTTACAAAGATTACACAATTGGTTCTTTCTTAAAGTTACATAAAATTATGCATTTGGTTCTTTCTACATTTTACAGAAAAAGTTGCATTTCCTATTTGTTGTGGGATTTCATACATTGAGTAGCAGGGTAGACTGAGGTGTGGGGAGATGCTTATGTGAATAGTGTAGTTTTGAGGGATTTGCGAAAGGGGAGTAGCGACCGTTTTGCTCTGAGTGTGTAGGGTAAGGCATTCCAGAGTTTAGGAGCTATGTAGGGGAAGCTGATGCCACCAGCGTTGGCTCTTTTTATGGCAGGTACGCAGAGTTGGTTGGCTTGATGGCTTCTTTTGGGGCGGGCAGAGGTGTTCTTGGTTATGGTTTCTGTTAGGTAGGAGGGGGCGTCTAGATTGATGCATTTGTGTATGAGTGTGAGGATTTTGAAGTTGATCCTCTCTTTAACTGGGAGCCAATTGGCGTCTCGTCTGGCCTGAGATATGTGTTCATTTTATGGGATATGTAGTGCAGCGCGGAGCGCATTGTTCTGTAATACTTGTAGCCTATTGATGTTTTTTGTGTAGGTGCCTGCAAGAAGGGCATTGCAGTAGTCGAGTTTTGCTCCGATGGTGGCTATTGCGATGGAAAGGCAGTTCCGAGTGGAAAGGAAGGGTTTTATAGCATAAATCAGTTTGGTGGTGAGGGCTGATACAGAGGAGATGGCGCTGACCTGTCTTGTCATTGAGAGAGTAGCATCTATGTGGACTCCGAGGGTCTTTACAGAGGTAGAGACAGGAATGTTTGTGTTGCCAATAGTGAATTGGGAGTATTTAAGGTTGAGATTTGAGAGGGTTTCCTTAGGGCCTAGGATAATAATCTTGGTTTTTTTCCCCTTTGGGGCATGTTGCATGTGCGCGCCAAATGCCCTGTCATTCCACACAGCCAACAAACTGGCGGTGGTCGGATCATTTGCCCATTTGACATATTTTGGTTACCATTTTGCATATTTTGAAAGCCTCCTTGATTATTTTGGAAACCTCCCTGATTGCTCTGCCATCCTCTTCCCCTAAATCCTCTTCCCCTGGGATAGAATCCCGTATTGCCCTGATTATTCTGCTGTGGATTAGCCACCTGCTGCATGCCTGATTTGGCTGTGCTAGTTATCATGGCTCCTTCAAGAGCATACTTTGATAATTTCTTTTGCACCAACTTTGCTTCCTCACCTTTATGGGTCACTTCTTTTTTGCAATTCTTTTCTTGCAACAGAGACTGTTGCAATGATCAACTGTATTTCTGCCCAAGGTTTAGCTTCGATTATCACCAATTTCTTGAGTTGTTTCTGTACCGGTTCTGGCAATCTTTGGCACAATATTTGGCAAAACACAGGTATAGATTTCGTCCAAGATTCATGTGTTTCGAGTACTCATGCATCCTGGAAATTCTGTGTATAAATCAACAGATCTTCCGACTCCTTCATTTTTTGAGTCATTATAGCTCCCATATCGGAAGTATCTGGGTAAAGTACTCATAGCGCTTTCCATACTGCGGCTCTACAATTGTTAAATGGCGCTCCGTCATGCGCAGTATTAATTGTGGTTACACTAGGGTAGCCTGCTCGTGCCTACACATCGTCTGCTCTCTCACCAAGTATGGCGATCAGGAGACCTTTAATGTCCTCTATAGCTAGCGTGTTGCCCCCTGTCATTTCTTCTAACTCATTTATCCATTTTCCGGCTCCCGATGTCAGCATTGGAAGCTTGTTTTTCAAATGTACTCGATCCATGTGTGGCCATGGAATATATTGTGGTCTTACTCCCCCTTTCTCCAGTAGCGGAAATTGGAATGCATAGCCCTCTTTCTCTTCTCTCATTGTTGTCCTGTCTATTGCAGGGGTAATATTCCTGCATCGCCTCTACTTGTTAATGTCCTTAGCCTGTCTACATAGGGTGGCGAAGGCACCCCCCTCTGACCGTGAGATACTTCTTCATATCGGTCAGGCTGCGTGGCGGACTCTGACGCTCTTGGTGCAGACTCACTAGTGTCTGACCATCTTATTTTCTTTTCCCTTGGGAGTCGCCTTTCACTTCGCCTCCCTTATTAGTTTTCTTTGCGCTCTTCTCTTTCAGAGTCGGACATTGTCTGTCCCCAATTCACACAACTTCTCGTATCCTCCTTGTTCCTACTTATTTCTAATTTATCCAGTGGCAGCTCTCTATTCCCACTACTTCGAGTGAGCTCCTCAGTGTCATACAGCTGAGTGCTTTCCAGGCGCTCGTCTTCCCCCTCATTTTGGGGTATTTGCTCTAGCCCCATTTCATCATATATTCTAGCGATCATTTCTCCGATGCTTCTGGTGTCGAAGTCATCATGAATATTTGCCCTAGGCGTGCCTGGTACTGAATCGTACGCAGGAAATAATTCTTCAATGTCTTCCCAGTCTACTACTGGAGTGGGTATTTTATCCTCTCTCCACAGATATTCAAGATCGCATGCTCTCTGTCTTTGCTTACATTCTACGTCCTCATCAAATTCTTTGCGCTTCCTCTCCTCTCCTCTGACCCTATCTTCTTCCTTTCTATTTCATTTCTATGTTCATCTGCCCTTCGAATTTCCTCATCTCTTTGTCTACTTATACTTCTCTCACGTACCCTTTGCTCATCTTCTAACTTTTGCTCTTTCTGTCTGTCTTGATCATTGGCCGCTCTTGGGTTGCGATTGAACTGTTTTTCTTGCTCTTCGTGATAAAGCTGTTCTCGCCTTTGTCTGTCTTTCCTTCTTATCCTTTCGTCTCTTAACTCTTTCCCCTTCTTCTATGTCTCATCTAACCTCTCCTTTTGTCTCTCGTCATCAATGCCTTTCCCGTCTAGTTTCAATAAAATGTGTCCTCCCATCTATTCGTCTTTTGCGAATGCTATCTCATCAGTTCTGTCTTCGCTCCCTTTCCATCGCTTCCCTTCTCTCTCCTTGTCGAGAGATGCACTTGTCTGTGCCTGATCTTTTCTTTCATCATCTCATCGCCCCTTGTCCCTTGGGACTACGGAGGCAATATTTTTGTCCTTTTCTCTCCCTTGATTCTCGTCACTACTGTGTGTAGGTGACTCATATGTGGGGTTACTGTACCCTGTGGCTGCTTTGAGTTCCCTAAACGGGTATAATCCCTCGTCCTTACTTTCTTCGCTTTTCGTTTGTGGTGGGGCAGGTGGGGGGTGGCTTCTCACTGCCCTCTGTGCATACATTAAGTATCCAATCTGTTGGCGGCTCTTCCTCTTTTACCTGTTTGTTCATTTTCCACAACTCGAGAACAGCAAGGTGTTTTTCTAACTTCTTGCCTGTATATGTAGCATGCAAATATGTTGTCATATGCTGTAAGACGGCTTTGGATAAAGACCCATTTTGTGGCCACGGCATAAACATCTTGTGGGCGGTACCTTTAACCAACTCTGTACTGTATTTCTTTAACTTGGGTGCATGTCTTCCATGCTTAAATCTGTTTCCTTTCCTCTCATACAACACTTGTCAATGCTTTCATGCAAATTCAACACTACCAATAATATGAGAAAGCACCAAATATCGCAAAGCTCCAATCCAAAAAAAATGTTTACGAAATTTGTATACTTCCAATTTGTTCAAAAACTTCACGTGCGATTCTGTCTCAGCTATCAAATCGCATGAAATTTTAACTCAACTTCCTCAAGAAAATCTTCAATACATATGACGTCATGACAAAAAAACATGTAAGACCGACAGATGCTTAACAGTCTAGATAGACAACAGCTGGACACAAATATCTCTTCCTCTAATCATTACCCCTTCATGGAGTGTAAACGTACCCCGTTCACAACGTCTTTAAACGTTGTGGTAGCTTATTCATTCCCCATTATGTGGGAGTTTGGGTACACGTTTCTTCTGGCCGCTATATTAAAGCGTACAAATAAGGCGAATCCTTTCACTTCTCAGGTGTCTGCCCTGGTAACCTCTCCCTTCTCGGGGTTGTTCACGCTGGTAACCTTTATTTATTTTATTATTCTCGAGTCATTATCCCCTTATATATATATATATACAGTCTTCTCTACTTCTGCCTATTTTGTTTTTCCTCCTCCCTCCGTTTCCCTTTTCCCTTTACTTGTTCTAAGGCATACACTGTTTGCCAAAGCACTCCATTTTTTCTTCACTCACCGTTCTCATGGTTCCTCTCTGGACCCTCGGGGTCACCGTCTTTGTTATCGCCTTCTTCGGTTTTTCGCTCGCTCAGCTGCCCGTAGGAATGGGAAGGGATATGTGGGAAAAGGGGTCCCTTCAGGCCATTACTGCAGTTTTCTTGTCTATGCTACCATTGTCTACGGGGAGCTTCACGGTCTACTAGGCCGAATGGCAAAGGACTTGCGATATTGTCGAAGACCTAGAGTTACTTTATGTCGAGGGTCAATAGGTGTCTTATTTTAATCAATAATCGATAGTCTCCAACCATCCTCTGCTACCAAGTGTACTGGGGAGACCCCTGGCCTGCCTATAGAGTCGGGGTTTGCTCCGCAGTACTTTAAGACGAGGTAGATGCACCTTTGAGATGGATGGGGGTGTAGGTATGTTACTCCAACACCAATCAATAATGACAACTCAATGGTTTGGCAAAGGGGAGTCCGTTTAATGACAAGTACAAAAAACAGGGAAACATGGAAATCAACAGTGATGCGATAGTCTGCTCGCTTCAACTCTTGTAACACTCAAAAGTTAACATGCAGTTCTATCGGTTGGGAAAAGGTAACTTTACTATAGGTACTATATCTGTATATGGTAACGGAGTGAGGGGATTGGTTAAACACTATCAGATGGGCATCTAAGCCCTTCCTTCTAACATTACTCTTGTAGACGTCACTAAGAGTACGACGTCTCATTGGTTCTACTATCTATAGGGCCCTAGATTATTTGGCCCATTGTGATTGGGTTGGTTTCAACCCCATGCATAAATCTCCACTTTACTTAACAGCACGCAGAATGGTCAGCCAGGTGCAGGATGCCCTAAAATTCACCCAACCTCATGTGCTGTTCACACTGTGAATCTGCCTAGTTTTCCTTCTATTTGCGCATTTAATTCTTGTTCGGCTTGCCACCTGCCTGGGCCTCCTTATCTCGGCCTTTCTGAGATAGGCTGTTCTATTCTTAGGTTTCGATACCACGAAGCTACTGTTCGCTCCTTCTCTTGGTCTGACCTTGGCTCCCCAGGCACGAGTTGCTCTTGCTGAGTTTCGATTCAGCCATATCTTCTCGTTATAGCTGGAATATGAATCCTGTCCTGTTTGTCCTCTAGTAACCTGAGTTAATTCTGCTTTTGTGTAAAGTGGACTTGCACTTGTATAGTGTGCTTCGTTGAGGTAGATATGTATAGGTGGCGGTCTCGCTTCTACTAATCATAGCAAGCCGCACTGTTTTCTTAGCTTCTTGCCGTTCCAAGCATATGCACAGGCGTTAGCTGGTTGAATATCTTCATGCTGTTTATGGCTTAAGTTTCTTTATTTTTCAACATCGTCTCTCCTTCTAAGTTCACGATATCCTTATTCATGGCATTTCCTCTCTGTGTGTAATCTTTTGGTTGCCGTTTCTTTCATCTGTGAGTCTGTCCAGGCCCTCGTGACGTCACCATTCATCTTCAATTAAGGCCTTTTGAGTTTCTTCCGGGACAGTGTTTAACCAATCTTCATTTCGTTTCATTTGCTGGTAGGGTTTTCTCAATGGATACCTTACTGTCCATGGTTGTCTGGTTATTGGTACTTCAATAGGTATTATTCTTCTGATAGGCACTGGGCAGAGCCCTACTGCGGCTCTCTGCTGGTTTATTTGCTCATCATACGTCACATATCTCGGTGTGAATGTTTCTGGTACTTCAAAATGGGCGGTTGGAGTGCAGGCCTCACTCGGGACCTCCTCTACACAGTATACATGCAAAAATCCCACAATATAGTTACTTCAACTTCTAACATAAGATGGATACATTTAATGGATAATGGAACAAAATCACTTTTCTTCGCAATCACAGAAGGCACATTGGTTAAGCACTCCCCTTGCATCACTTCCCCCAAACACCTGCTGCCAAAATTTTGTGTGGATGGAAAGCAGTGGCAAGGAGTAGAAAGAAGAGGGAAAAATCAATATAAGATTCCACCCACCACCCCAGAATGGGAGGCCAGAAACGAAAATGAAAACCCTCACAATGAGCAAAATGGCATACTCGAATTTCACTTGTTACTAATAGATCAGTTTACACTGTCGGTAGGATAGCTAGGACAGGAATTTGTGTGGCTGCACTAAAGAGACAAGGAAGCGTACAGGCTACTGAGCAGTGCACCAAAAGCAATGTGAACACAGTTGAGAAAATCAGTCTTGGGAAGGTATCACTGTACAGGAAAACACATGCAGCAGAAGTGCAATTTCAAATTTGACGCAGGCTTTAAAATGACAAGCAGTTAAGAAAATGGGCTTAGCTAGCAACATCGGAATTCGGTTTTGGGATGGGAAACAAAGGCACATAACAGATATGATACTGAGGGGAAGGGATGACTCTTTATAGGATGATGCTATGGGTTTTTCTATGGGAAATGCAAATCGGATTTTTTAAAGGAAAGCAAAATAAACGGGCACATTCGGATTTGTTAGCACAATGACTAGTTTTACTGAGACTATGATTCTTAAAGAAAGGCACTTGACATCAGGTGGTTGGGTTTGAATTGCAACCAGCTTACCGTGAATCTCTTTATAGGGGAATTAATTAATTTATTTCAAATGAAACTAAGGACTTATGCAGATAACTGAAAGAAATAGAAAATAAAAATGCTAACAGATATAGACTAATATAGATTCTTCTAATGAAAGAGTAAACAGATGATACTGGAAATTTGGGATTTGGTATGGGATTTTAATGGGATTTGCATAGGATGCAAGGGTAAAAGAGCAGAATATGCAGTTTTTGGGTAACTGGGTGATAGGATAATTACAAGGCAAGCTTCAGTTTGGTAATTTGGACAGCCACAAGGGTCTCTGGACAATGAGGCCAAGGATCTGGTCACTGGGCAGCGGGGTCAAGAGATCAGGTTACTAGGTCAGCTGGGCTTTCCGGAATGGGATCAGCTGGGCAAGGTCTGGTCACTGGACAGCAGGATGGGTCAGCTGGGAAACGGTTCTGGTTACTGGATTCTCCTAAATGGGATGGTTCTGCATGGATCTGGATGGGTGGTTTTTCTCTGGATCTGGTTTTGGGTCTGAGTCAGAAGGTCAGGAAATCAGGCGGCCAGTCAGTCAGTCAGGCAGGGACGTAAGTTCCTTGTGTTTATCTGTCTCTCCCTTAAATAGCCAGAGTGACATCATAGAATTTTACAATCTGGGGGAAGTACCCAGGAGTTAGTCCTATCCTAGGATAGGTCAGCCTATCAGTCCTCCCACCTCCCTGTGGGCTGGTTGGATCAAGGGAAGTGACATCACCTTGTGTGTTTGCATTTTATGAGTTCCTTTGTCTCACAATCCTATTTTTTTTTTACAAACATGAGTTGTGGAATAAAACTTCATATTTACGCTAGTCATCATCATAAAAAGCAGATATGCAGATCCCATATTTCACAAGGAATTGGCCAGTTCGAACACCAATTCTGTGTGATGTTGCATCAGCCTTTGGCACAATTTCACCTTTTTCAGGAAGTACATAGCATCTAAAACTCTGCAAATTGCTACACATATGTATATTAGTATTTGGCATATTTTACCCAGGTTTAATGTCTGTGCCATTTATGCTTCTCCCAGAAATGCATTTTACTGCTGTTCCCGTTCATCACGTGCGTGCTAGGAACATATGCTTAGTCTCATTTTGCTTGTTTAAAAATCACATGAAAACCGTCATAATATAATATTACTGCCTATTCAGAGTATTGGGAGAAATGTCTTAATGTAAAAAAGTTCTTTAAAGTCCATGGGGTGAATTTGTCACAGATGTGGGCAGTCCTCAAAGCCCCCACAGCAACTGCCTCTGCCAAGCTTGATGATGTCTTTTGATGTTTGATGTCTTTTGATGTTTTTGACAGTTGTCCCTTCAGAGGGGTGCTGGAAGAAATCGCACCTCACTGTTATGCCCAGCCCAATTGGCCTCCTTTGTTCATTCTGGCAGGGCTGCCGGCCAGTCTGACGAGGCTGCGAATTTCCACACTTTGGCCCTTTCATATGCCCATGCGGGCTGGTCCACTTGTTGAGGTAATTCTTTTCCCATGGGGGGGGCACCTTTGAAGTTAATGCTTAGGCCAAACCAGCAGAACTGGTTTCAAAGTTTTTTTTCTTTCTTTCAACAAAAAACAAATTTTTGGGGGAATAAATATAATATATATTTTAGAGCCAAACCCATCATCCCCACATAGACAATACTGTTTCTGTGCGAGCAATGCTGCCATTTGGCATTTCACTTTTAAACTGCATTTTCCTAATTTTCAAAATTGCAAATTCACAGTTGTGTTTATTTCAGTTCATTTTGAGCTCCGTAATTAAGTTTCTAAAGCACCCAGTTTCTTGTCCATTAACCTTCTGGAGTGTTTTTACAGATATGGCCAGTTTCTGGACACAGAGAGATATCCTGCCAACCATTTGTTTGAAATTGACATGAAAAAAAGAAACACTGCATTATTTCTTTCATTTACAGCAGTTTGTGTGCAATGGTTTACAGAAAAAGAAAACACAGCCCTGTTTTCATAGAAAACCGAATTCTTGACCTGTCAAGTGATTTCCCAGTACATCAGCTGTTCTGGAAATGTATTGCCTCACATATTGGTACACAGCAGACGTAAAGCATGCCAGGGTGGGTTTCCATGAAGGGCACAACTATGTGATGTTTAAAAATGAATTCAAAAGCAAATTGCAAAGCCGTCTTGGATGTCATGTGTGCAGCTTTAGTATTCAGAAAATAGACCAGCAAATGTGGTGCCTTTCTGCATTCAGGTTATTTTCAGATGATTTCAAATGGAGGTAAAACAATGCAGAGCACTTCATTTGGTGGCATTCTTGTGTTTTTAGTGCTCGCCACATATGTGCGCCATGGAAAGAAAAGCGCAGCTGTTTTTGGGTGAAATATGGAAATGAGGTTTTGAGGTAAAGGGATTTCTGTCATGGGCCTAAATGTACCCCACATAATCCCCCCTGCTCTTCCGTGACTTCTTGTTGAGGAAGAGAAGGGCAGAGTGGGGTTCATTTGGTGGAGCTCTTCTTCATCTGGGAACGGCACTCCGAGATGCTCTTCCATCTTTATGTTGGAGGGTATGGAGCGGCACCCTCTTTCCTTCATTTCCTTACAGGTCCCCGGGGAGGTCCTCACCAGTCCAGGAGGAAATGGAGTTAATCATCTAATAGAAGATAGGTAAAAACAGGTTTTAGGATATTTTACTGACATTGTTTCCAGATGAATTACAATAGTGGAATCATAATTATTGTTTACAAATTACAGGATCTGAATAGCTCCTACTTTTCACAATCACCACGTAAATTACTTCACAGAACATGAACAGCAACTTGACTTTTATAACATTTTTCGTTTCACATTTTTTTCACAATAACACCAAATAAACATTCTCCCTGTTATGTAGATATACCTATGCACCTACATACTTCCTTCTGATTTTTATTTTTCTTTCTTCTCATTATTACGATGGTTACTCTGTTTGATTTTGCTTTGGCACATCAATCAGTTGCAAAGTGTGTCTGGGGTGACAACTTTTTAACTGATTGATGTGAACCCATTTCTCTTCTAACAGCTCTCCTTTGGGGATGCGGATCCTGTAGGGCCAGGCCTGAGATAGTGACCTCCTCTCCACTTTTGAACTTAAACTGCCTGCGGTAGCAATGGGGCTGACCAGAAGGCTTTCTTTAGGATTGCCAAGGCCCTTGGGGTTACCCTCCAGTTGGGACCGGGCTTGGCAATTAAAGAGATCCAAATGAATGGCGAGTCGGTTGAGAATGCTACTGCTTAAGTAGAAGGAAGAGGGAACTACTTGCATGACCCAACAATTATGCGCTATGCTTTTACCAGCGATAGACATTTTTAGCATACAACTGCTAAGCAGATGATGTTTGGAATAGGGAATTATCAGGCCCCATACCCACTGATAAACTGACTCAACAGTGGGAATGGTCTGGTTTTTTGGGAATTTCCTGAATAACGCTTTGCTGATTAAGCTTTCTTCGCTATTCAGGCCAACTCTGGCGAGAACAGGCTCCCTCCCCTCATTTAACTGAATGGGGGAACAGCTGTTCACCCTTCTTCTGAATCACAGCATTGCTTTGAGCTGGTTTTACTTCATTTTTGAATACAGACCCTGGATTTTCAGATTGGGGATCGGTATAAAATGTCAAGCTATTTCCTTACAGTGTGGAATGCCACTTGAAACTAGAAGGAAGGTTGTTTTTTATGAATGAAGAGGAGTTCCCATCACCAGTGTTTTGTCCCACAGCAATTACAGTAATGTCAGGTATTTGATTGTTTTGAAAATAAACTCAATTTGGTTAGATCGTTGTTCAACCATGTGGCATGTGCCATTTAAACTAACATGGTTGACACTCTCTTTTAATTTTTTTGGCCGGTTAGTCTGAGTCCAGAGGACCTTGTTCACACAGTCTATTAGGGGAGACACCCTGCAAAGGATGTCATTCCCTAATAGACAGAGTGTCCCCTCTGGAGTCATGACTATGACGGCGTATTTCACCTTGTGTCGCCAATTTTAATTTCCAGATCCGCAGTCCCCTCGACAGGAATTTCATTCCCATCGAAGTTCTGGAGTTGTCCAGGAAGAGGGGTGAGAGGGATCTGCTGTCTCTCCCCCCTTCCTGAATTTAGCTGCTCATAGGTCCTTTTGGACAGAAGAGTGGCTTGGGATCTAGTGTCCACAAGTGCTAAAAATGCACATTTCCCTTGCACTCAGACGGGGGCGTAGAACCTACCTCCTTTCTCCTCCAAGGGGCAAAGGAAATAAGCATTTTAGGCAAGCTGAGCGGTTAGTTTCTTTATTTTGGACTCCGACATGTTGGGGGTTTGGACAGTATTCTGTGTTGAAGTTCGGGAATCTCTAAAGAAAATTTGGCATCCAGAAATAGGTGGGATTTCGGAATCCCCTTTTTCCCTTAGCTCTGTGCTGTCCCCCTTTGCCTGGAGACAGTCCCTAGAACTGGTTTGTGGGGAGGATTCCTCAGAGATCATTATGTTCTCTGGAGGCCAATTCTGGGGTTCAGGGATGGGCAATTCTGAATCAGTCCCCACACCTACCCAGTCTGGGTTAAGGTCTCTTGGGACCCATTTTTCTTTGGGAGGAATTCCCCGTCCATGAAGGAGAATACTTTTTTTCCCAGAATCCTCCAAGGATTCTTCCCCTTCAAACTGGAGGACACTGACTTACTCCACAAAATGGGTCTTTTTGGTCACTTTGTTTCTCCTAAACACGCTCTATTGTCTGGGGGCAGATTTTAGGGGGCAAGAGATTTAAATTCCGGTTCTGGGGTGTCTAGGGGCTTTTCTTGGGTGAGGAAGGAAGCTTCCTCTAGGGCTTTACATCCCCCTTCCTCCTGTGCCTCCTCCTCCTCTGGAACCAGTGGGTTATCAGGGTTCTCTCACCATCATTGTTTCTGGGTGCCAGACCCTTGGTTGGAGTTATTCTGAGCCGCCGTGTTCATCTGAGGGCTCTGCTGAGCCCTCAACATGTGACCCAGATCTTGAGTTAGGTTCTGGACCTGGCGCTCCAGTTGGGACGCCTGCTCTGGCTGGTATGGGGTCTTAAATCAGCTCTGGGTTGCTCTCGGGAAGGGTAACTCTCTCTTCTCCCAGAGTAACCTGGGTACTGGGGATTCCCCTGGTAGCCCTCCACCCTTGGACTCCCCTCTCCCGGATTTGGTGGTCTGGACTGCTGAAAGCGGGGAGAGTAAGGAGGGTTGTCCTGCATATTGGGGTTTTGAGGGTACCCGGGGAAGAAACTTAAACCAGAATTTGGGAGATTACTGCCCTTCTGAGGGAAGTTGGGAGGGATGTTTCCTGGGGCCGTACTGACCTGATTGGATCCCCCCGCTGGGCCGGGGGAGTTCACACGTACTCCAAGATGGGTCTGTTGCCCTTGTACCTAGGCCTGATGTAATTGGCAGTGTTAGGGGGCACATTTGTGGGGAACCCTACCTGACTACCACTTTCTTGTGATTGATCAGTGGGTCTTCTTTGCCCTGTGATTTGGTTGGTTTTGGGAAGGTGGATTTTTAGCCCCCCCCCCATTTCTAGGTCCAAAATGGGGCAACCTTCACCTCTGCCACCTTGGCAGCAGCGGGGGTATTGACTGGTTTGTGGTTTTTGGTTGTATTAATATTTTCTACAGGCTTTTGGACCTCGTATATCAGGGTAGCTTGCTCTCTTATCCAGTCCAGGGTCCTGTTATCATGTAAATCGCTTCTCAGCTGTGTCATGATGTATTTTGGGAGTGCATGAAAATAGGTATTTATAAATTCCCTGCTATCCGTGCGCTCCCTCCTAGTAGTTTGCGCAAATGCCCACGTTAGCTCTTGAACAAATTCTATTGGGGCCTGATCCTCTCCACACTGCAGATTGTAGGCCACCTTGCGGGCCTCCTGGGGGTTTATGTGTGTGGAGAAGTGCTTCAAGATGGCTGCCTTATAGGTGGACCACCTTGAATGGTTCTGTTCTTCCAGGCCAGCAAATAAGCTGGAGTACTCTGGAGAGAACATCCATTTTGCAAATTCTATACAATTCTGATTATTTTTAATGTCAAAAGATGTCATCATCTGTTCATATAGCTCCAGATGCTGCCAGACAGAATATTTTATATTCTTGTGGTACCAAGTCATGAAACTTCTAATGGCTTTAATCTTTTTAATGGGGTCTTTCACTAGAGTCCTCTTTTGTTTGTTAGTCTTCTTTTGCTGCTGCACCTGAGTCCATTCGCCCTCAGACTCAGAGCTGCTGCTATTTGAGGTCCCCTCGTTATTCTCTAGGCGCTCCCTAATTCTTTGAACTTCTGAGTTTCTCCCAAAATGATGGGGCCTAGTTTCATCTACCATGTTGTACTTTGGGCTCTCGGGGTCACTCCCCTTGGACTCCCTCTTGTGCACAGGAGAGTAGTCTTCTGACTCCTCACTGCTTCCAGGCTTTTATAATACTCTTTTGAGGCCTCAACTCAGACTCCTTTTTCTCTGCAAAGGGAACCAAGTGGTTCCTTTCTAGGTGATGTTTCTGCAAGTGTAGCTCCCTGATTTTCTCATCATAGGAGCTATCCTGGTCAGATCCCTCAGCCATAATATTTTTGTACCTGAACAGAGATGCCCGTCCATCAGTCTCTGATGAATGCGGACCTGTCAGCTCAATCATGCCAGGCCTATTTAAGTTTGCCTCATGGTTTCAGGTTCATGTGAACCTGTGGGCATGAAGTGCGCAGTGCCTTGTGCATACAAAGTGGTAAATGGTTTGAGGCCCTTGATACAGAGGGCATCACACTGTGATCAGGGGTTGCCCTGCCACTCTCTACCAGTTTGGGGTCCCTCAGGTTTTGGTTCAACCTAGCACATCTTTTTCCAACTTCCCAAGTTTTTCCTTCTCAGCCCCTACCTCTTCATAGTAGGCAAAGGCCTGGGCCTTTTGGTCTGCTTGACTGGCCTCTATTACCTTCTCTTGTGCTGATACCTGCCTCTGGAGTCCGGTGTTCCCATCACAAAGGGCCTCATTGTCTTTTTGTGCTTCGTGCAGTGCCTGGGAACACTGAGACCATTTTTGCTGAAGGAGATACATCTCCTGACTCTGCACATTTTTGGCTTGGGTGGTCTCTTCTAGAGCACATTCTACTTGTTTCATGAGCAGCATTCATTTTACATACTCAGTTTTTAGGTCTGTCACTTCCTGAAGGTCTGACTCTCTTTTCTGTAGGTCTGTTTTTAATTTGCACACTTCCTGACATAGGGCATCCCTTTCCTGATACAGGGTGCCTCTCTGTTCTGCCAGGTAATCCCTCTGTTGCTTGATAGCACTTAATTTCTGTCATTCTTGGTAAATTATGTTTGAGAGTGGAGTTCTTTAATGATTAACTTATTATTCTCCTTGTCCAACTTTTTGATCTGATTTTGTAATTCCATCATGTTCCCTAAGCAGGTTCTACTGTACGATACCTGTTGATTTAGTTTGAGCTGATTCTATTTCAGGGAATCAACCTTTTCCTGACACTCCTCTTTTAATGTAGCTACTTGGGCCTCCTGTTCTGAGTTGGCTTGTTGCTGTACTGCCAACTCTTCTTTTCACTGTTTGGTGAGATTTCTCAATTCTGACTCAGAATTTTGACTCTCTTGCATTTGTTCTTTTACCTGTTTTAATTCACTTTGGGTTTGATTTAAGAGGTCAGACTGATTTTGCACAAAGGTTATGGTTTCTCTGTATTTTTCCTCCATAACCACCATGTGGAGGTATATGTAGGCAGTGAGTCGGTCCATTTTAAGCTGCTCCTCTTTAATATTCGGAGTCATAAACAACTCAGTCAAGGCTTGATGTAACAGGCCACTGTCCTGCCACACATCCATGTTCATGGAGGTGACTTGTTGCATCATGCTGGATAGCCAGGCTTCCTGCTCGTGCTCTGCCCATTCCCCTCTAATGAATAGTTTGGACAAAAGGTGCTGCCTAGCTATATTAATCTCTACAGTGCTCATTATGAAGAGTGTTCTTCCTTTATTTAAGTATCTATGCAAGGACAAATCTGTACTCTGCTTTTGTCTAGTTTAGGGTTAACCTTACTTTATTTAGAAACAGACAGGCCTGATACCTAGGGTATACGTTTTGGGATGGCGCTTTTACAGTGTAACAGTTTTCTAACCACTAAAAGTATCACTACCTTCAATGCGTTAGCCTGTTGTGTTAAGCTGTCACGGGTGGAAACACTTACTTCAATCACGGACAACCCCCACTGTGTGACAGATTTTATAACACAGCACACTCCAGCCAGGGACTTCTTCCTCTGACTCTGAAGGTGGTACACTATAAAAACGTTCTTTTATTGTTATTTGATTCCTGGATTCTTGGCTTGAATAGGCCCCAACCCGTCTCACGCCCACCTTGACAGACACCCGTGTTGCAATGGACTATGAACCAGGCTGGTGTGTAACAATGAAATATTGATTTATTTTGAGAATTAATGAAAAATCAGTGCAAAACAAAGATTAGGGCAGCAGCCACCACTGTGTGGCAGTATACATGCAATATAGTTGCTTCAACTTCTAACATAAGATACATACACATTTAATGGAAATGGGAACAAAATCACTTTTCTTCACAATCACAGAAGGCACATTGGTTAAGCACTCCCCCTGCAACACTTCCCCCAAACATCTGCTGACTGAATTCTGTGTGCATGGAAAGCAGTGGCAAGGAGTTCGAAAGAAGAGGGGAAAATCAGATATAAGATTCCGCACACCACCCCAGAATGGGAGGCCAGAAACAAAATTGGAAAACCCTCAAAATGAGCAAAATGGCATACTCGGATTTCACGGGTTACTAATAGATCAGTTTATACTGTTGGTAGGAAAGCTAGGACAGAAATATGTGTGGCTGCACTAAAGAGACAAGGAAGCTTACAAGCTACTGAGCAGTGCACCAAAGCAACATGAACACAGGTGAAAAAATCTATTTTAGGAGGAAAGCATTGCACAGGAAAACAAAGGCGGCCGAATTACAATTTCTTATTTGACAGAGGCTTTAAAATGACAAGCAGTTAAGAAAATTGGCATAGCTAGCAAAATCGTGAATCCGTTTTGGGATGGGAAACAAAGGCACAGAACAGATAGGATACTGAGGGGAAGGGATGAATCTTTATAGGATGATGGTATGGGTTTTTCTATGGGAAATGCAAATCAGATTTTTAAAGGAAAGCAAAATAAATGGGCAAATTCGGTTTTGTTAGCACAATTACTAGTTCTAATGAGACTATATTTTAAGGACTATAATCAAGGTCGGACTGGGCAATGCAATTGTCTCAGGCACCAATGAAAAAGTGGTCCACAGTTGCAAATGGCTATTCATGCCTTTTGCAACACTGTTTGAATAGTAACAAAGGGTGGAATTAGGGGGGGGTTGATAACGTGTGATGCAAATTGTGCATTTTAAAGAATATTTATTCAGCAACACTTGTCAAGCTACTAGCTGTAGAGTAAATTAAATCATCAAAAAGTGGCCCACTTTGACCAAACAAACTGGCCCACACCAGCATTTTGTGTTTTTCGGTTCAGCCATGGGCCTATTGCCTTATAGGCCAGTCCGAGCCTGACTATAATTCTTAAAGAAAGGCACTTGACATGAGGTGGTTGGGTTTGAATTGCAACCAGCTCACCGTGAATCTCTTTATAGGGGAATTAATTAATTTATTTCAAATGAACCTAAGGATTTACACAGATAATGGCAAATTGGGATTTGGATTTTAATGGGATTTTTTATAGGATACAAGGGTAAAAAAGCTGCATATGCAGTTTTTTTTGTAATGGGTGATAGGATACTTACGAGGCAAGCTTGAGTTTGGTCATTTGGACAGCCAGCAGGGTCTCTGGACAGCGGGCCAAGGATCTGGTCACTGGGCAGCATGGTCAAGAGATCTGGTTACTGGGTCAGCTGGGCTCTCCGAAATGGGAACAGCTGGGCAAGGTCTGGTCACTTGACAGCAGGATGGGTCAGCTGGGCAAAGTGTCTGGTTACTGGATTCTCCTAAATGGGATGGTTCTGCATGGATCTGGATGGGTGGTTTGTCTCTGGATCTGGTTTTGGGTCTGAGTCAGAAGTTCGGGATATCAGGCAGTCAGTTAGGAAGTAGGGAAGTAAGTTCCTTGTGTTTGTCTATCTCTCCCTTAAATAGCCAGAGTGACATCATAGAATTTCACAATCTGGGGGGATGTACCCAGGAATGAGTCCTATTCTAGTATAGGCCAGCCTATCAGTCCTCCCACCTTCCTCTGGGCTGATTGGTTCAAGGGAAATTATATCACCTTGTGTGTATGTGCATTTTATGAATTAATGTTTCTCACAATCCTATTTCTTTACAGAAATGAGTTATGGAACAAAACTTCATATTTACACTAGTCACCATCATAAAAAGCAGATATGCAGATGCTCTCTTTCACAAGGAATTGGTGAGTTCGAACGCCAATTCTGTGTGATGTTGCATCGCCCTTTGGCACAATTTTGCCATTTTCAGGAGAAACATAACATCTAAAATTCTGCAAATGGCTACACATATGCATACCAGTATTTGGCATATGTTCCCCAAGTTTAATGTCTGTGCCATTTATGCTTCACCCAGAAATGCATTTTTCCTGCCATTCCCGTTCACCACGTGATAGGAACATAGGCTTAGTCTCATTTTGCTTGTTTAAAAATAACATGAAAACTGTCATAATATAACATTACTGCTTATTCAGAGTATTGGGAGAAATGCCTTAATGTAAAAAGTTCTTTGAAGTCCATGGGGTGAATTTGTCACAGATGTGGGCAGTCCTCAAAACCCCCACATCAACTGTCTCTGCCAAGCTTGGCTAGCTACAAAGAGCTTTTATGATGTCTTTTGATGTTTTTGACAATTTTCCCTTCAGAGGGGTGCTGGAGGAAATTGCACATCACTGTTATGCCCAGCCCAACTAGCCTCCTTTGTTCATTCTGGCAGGGCTGCCGGCCAGGCCGAGGTGGCTGTGAACTTGTGCTCATGCGGGCTGGTCCACTTGTGGAGGTAATTCTATTCCCATGGGGGCAGAGTACCTTTGAAGTGAATGCTTAGGTCAAACATGTTCTGCTGGTTTCACAGTTTTTTCTTTCAACAGAAACCAAGTCTTTTTGGGAATAAATATAATATACATTTTAGAGCCAAACCCCTCATCCCCACATAGACATATTGTTTCTGTGCGAGCAATGCTGCCGTTTGTCATTTCACTATTAAATTGCATTTTTTTATTTTCAAAATGGCAAATTCACACGTGTGTTTATTTCAGTTCATTTTGAGCTCCCCAAAGCGGTTTGTACAGCACACAGTTTCTTGCCCATTAACCTTCTGGAGTGCTCTTATAGATATGGTCAGTTTCTGGACACAGAGATATATCCTGCCAAGCATTTATTTGAAATTGACATGAAAAAAGAAACAATGCATTTTTTCTTTCATTTACAGCAGTTTGTGCACAATGGTTTATAGAAAAAGAAAACACAGCTGTGTTTTCGTGGAAAACCAAATTGCCTGTCAAGTGATTTCCCAGTACATCAGTACATCAGCTGTTCTGGAAATATATTTCCTCACATCTTGGTACTCAGCATGCCAGGGTGGGTTTCCATGAAGGGCACAACTTTGTGATGTTTAAAAATGTACTCAAAAGCAAAAAGCAAATTGCAAAGCCTTCTTGGATGTCATGTGTGCAGCTTTAGTATTCAGAAAATAGACCAGCAAATGTGGTGTCGTTCTGCATGCAGGTTATTTTCAGATGATTTCAAATGGAGGTAAAACAATGCAGAGCACTTCTTTTGGTGGCTTTCTTGTGTTTTTAGTGCTCGCCACATATGTGCGCCATGGAAAGAAAAGCGCAGCCGTCTCTTGGGTGAAATATGGAAACGTGGTGTTGAGGTAAAGGGATTTCTGTCCTGGGCCTAAATGTACCCCACACACATGCCTGGGAAGAAAGGGCGCTCGAGAAGAGCGGGCACAGAGAGATGAATTATGGGACATGCAGCAAATCCTTTGAAATTAAAATGTGTTTGCATGCTTGTTATCCCTCACTACACTGATTGGCAGGTTGGATCCTTACTAGACATTCCAACTGCCTTACATGTACCTCTACTTACTGTGATCTAAGGGTCTTGCTCTCAATCTCGGACCCTTAGTATTAACTATCGAGACTTGGTCTTACCATATTCATATGGCTTTACAAGTCCTTTAGTATGAACTCTTTAGTATCCTCAAATCCCATTGTTGACTGGACGTTAAGTTGAAATTAGACAAGGATATTTGGTGCACTTGGTAAATCTAAGTTGTTCTGTGGTCCAGACTACCGGTGCTACCTGCATCTTGTTCTACAGTGAAAAATCTCTTTGTCTAGACGCAACACTGACCTGGTGTTATTTGTTATTTTCTCTCCCTTCCCTTTAGGGAATCAGCGCCCTACTTTAAAGCAGCGCTCTTTACACCTCATACTATTGTATAAGTTTGCAGTGTGGTAAGCCTCACCGTGTTAATTATAAACAAAGGTTGAGAAGTATGCTTGACTTTGTTCTGAGCCCAACACAATCCACTTTGATGGTGTGTCCATCTCTCTTTTTCTCCCCCCCTTTTTTCCACAAGGTTATAACTAAGTATAACAAAAAGGAAACCCTTGAGGGCTGCAACTCCTGGCCAAACCAAATTTCTCTATAAGGAACCAACATTATACAATTGTGTTTAATGTTATACTGTTCATCTTTCTGAAGCAATACCCCTGAAGAATTTCCCTGCACAAGAACCACATACTTAGGGAAAGAAACGTGCCTGGACGAAGATACCGTGTGATTAAGACACGGCCGTAATAGAGCATTAACAGCTTGTATTTATTAAAAATGTATTGAGCAATCCGAACTTACCTAAGGATGAAGTACTAGGCAGCTAAATGTTACACGTATCTAGCTTTACTAGTAGCGTTGTTTGCTTTTTTCAGAATTGTTTGTAGGTTCTTAATGTGATTTTATGTAAATGTACTTTTTTACCCATTGTGTACGTGTTGATGAACTGTGTTAATGTTAACATTCAGGTCGAGGACGTTTGTGGTGAACCCAGTGTTACCAGCTAATTGCTTAATTTATCACTCGCTTTTTTCTCCTCTTTTTCCTTTTTCTAATTTGTGTCATACTTGATGTGTTGTTTTACGTAGGTAATGTATGTTAGACACTATTTTTCTATTAAATTTTTTAAAAAAAGGTGTACATTGCAACCCCATTCAGGTTGTATATGTTTTTTAAAAAAATAAACTGAAATATGGTATAAATAAAATAAATATATATATTTTTCTCAATTTAAAATGGTTCAGAATTGTCTTTTGGTTTGAACTGTGGAGTTGCACACCCACTAGGGGCTATTGTGAGCATTTTTCTCACTGGAAAAGGAGACAAAGTGAGGTGCAGGATCCTTTTAGTAAATATTTTTCTAGTGTGTTTGGGGCACGGTCCTGACCTCAAGCTAAATAAAAACAGTCCTCATCCAGTTGTTGGATCCCTCACTATTAACCATATCTGTGTGTATATATAGAATTCGTCCTTTGGATTGAAATGCTAGCGCACAAATCTATTTCCATCCTATCTTTTCAGCTGAGATGCCTTTTTATCTGCATTACTGGTGAGAAATAATTTGCATTGGCAGAACTTTTGGATTTCCCAGGAGAAGGCCGGGTTTTCGTGCAATTCGCACCATAGTGACTTCACAGAAAGCGACATCACAACGTGTGGGGAACAGTGTGATCATGTTTTTCTTTTGTTGAAAAATGTCCAGGGAAGCATTAGCAACAAATGTATTAATTACACTGCTTTTACTTTTAAAAGCACATTATTAAATGTAACTTTTTGAAAAAAGGTCCTCACTCTGGCCGATATATTAAAGTCGATGTCTGGGTCATTGGAGTCTGGTACGAGAAGAGCCATATAAGCAGGCCCCACTAATGGTCACTGTAAATCACTCCAAGAAGCTGTGCCCACAACCTCTCTATGCCAGTAATGGTCACTGTAAATCTCCCCAATAAGCTGCTTGTGCCCACAACCTCTCTATGACAGTAATGGTCACTATGTAAACCATCATTTCCATGAAGTCACAAACTAGACTGTAAATGACTCTCATGATTGAAGCTCCGGCCACAATCTGCACAAACTAGTCATCCACACGTGTCACTTGCCGGCCCAGCCCCACTATGCAAACACAAATGAATGCAATCTAGTCATTGCATTCACACCGCACGCACAGACCCGTGCCGTCACATAACCCACACACTCAGACAAACTGACTTAGAAACACGCACATCCACTACACGCATAGCTCGCAATCTTTTGTGTCCCGTGGGAGGGTCAAAACACCCGAATTTGTATTTGACGGGTGAGAGCCTATTGAAGTGCATGGGCGTATAGGACTGAGATGGTGGGAAACAAGCTACAGCACTATCCCAGGTTAGCCACTGTGCAAGAAAGCAACTCAACAGGAGGACACAGTGGATGTCCTACAGAGGTGGCACTGATATTTCATGCCACAGCTCCACAACTGCTCTATGCCTCCTCATGTTTGGAGACCTAGATTTCTTTGTGTTTCTTTGGGTGCTCTTCCCACTCTGACCAACGATCATTTAAACTTTCCCAGCATTTCTGCATTCCTTAATGCCTTTGGAATCTGCCGGAAAGGGAAAGCACTATTAGACCCTTAATAGGAGTCGCACCCCACCCCTTCACCCACGCGTTGCACCAATACTAAATGTGCACCCACTCACTGAGACTAACACCTCCTCACCCATCACCCACCACCAATTCTACCAGTCTCCTGGATCACCACCCATCACACTGTGGCTGGTGGTAGCCGCAGCTAGCACATTTTACTAATCTTTTGTCACTACCAGCCTATTTGCCTACTCATCTACAGTTCGTCGCTACTAGTTTACATATTTAATAGCATGTCCTCTTGGTCTCTACTGGTCTTATACGTGAAGGAAGCATCATCAAAATGTCCTCCCCCACCGAACTGACACTTTGATTTGAACTACTCCCAGAATGCCATCCACAATCTATCCATTCACACCACAGCCATCTTGCTTCATTCTTCGCTTCAAACTCACCTCTTCCCTTCAAGCCATGCTGGCTCTTTCTCCGACCTCAAACCATATCCTACACTCTACAAATGAACAACTTTCCCTATTACTTCTCTTCTAAAATCTCAAAGATCTGTGACACCTTATCTACTTTGCTCTTCCACCTCTCCCTTCCTCCCCCCAAATCTCCACTACCACTCTAGCCTTCACTCACTTTCTCTCACCTCAAACTCTGAACTCACCCCCTATTTGAGAGATTGCTGTGAGAGACTGCAATAGGGTCCCTTACTAGCACAGTAATAATGATCTGTATTTTCGCATTCTTTTTACCTGTCTCACTTGGCTATCCTTGACTATGGTGCCAGGATTACAGGTACAACACCAAGTTTCCTGTCCTTGTTTTGGTTGCTCAAAGCCTCCTCTCTCCGGGACACTTCTATGAACACTACCGGCCGAGCAGGTTTTTTGTGTATCAGGGACCTTCTGAGATAAGCCACGGCAAACTCTGTAACAGTGTAACTTCCCTTATCTGTGTGTCTGTTTATGATAATTCTGCTATAGTACATTGCTGCCCCTGGCAGACTTGCTTCCTGGTATCTGTGAGTTGTTATTGCATGTTTGTCTCCTACCGTTTGTCTCTGAAGGCCTCCACGTGTCAAGATTAACACAACAAAAAAGACAGTATGCAGCGATTGGCACCTACCGTGGTGCTTATTGCAGCAACGGGCAGCCAGCAGGAACCCACAACATCCAGCTGCCCTAGAGCAAAGTGCTCCGTGTCCCTTTGTATGTCCATACGTACGTTCTGTCAAGGGACACAGCGCAACCAGGAAACAGCTGATTCTCCGCCGCTCTTGATATAGAGTCGGCACTCGCAATCATCCGGCGCTTCACAGCTGACTTGCTACCTTTGGTTTTCCCATGGACCGCATTTCATCTTCACTCTTTCCTGTGCGTTTGACCCTGAACTTCCTTGACCCTCCTTGTGGATTACCCTTCTTGGATTTGTTTGCCTGATACCTTTGGATTGCTAGACCTAGCCCTTGGATTTCGATTTGGACGTGCTTGCCTGGATTTTCCTTTGTTGTTCTTTGGGCCTGCTCTCTGGGGGCCTTTTTGTATTCAGGACTTCCTTGCTGTTCTGTGAATTTGGATCCTGCTCCATTGGATTTGCTTGAGCTTCCCCCACTTTGGATTTCACTCCAAGATTTCCTTGTCTGCTTTGTTCCTGTTACCCCCTGGCTCCCACTTGGGGACCTGGCCTGTCCACCCTTTCTGGAGCGTACTACTTACCTTCAAGACACCAAATGGGTAATAAGCAGGTATATAAGGATAGATTGGGAGTAGTGGGTTTGTGTACACATGTTTTATTACTCTTAACCTTCTCTATCTTTTCAGCTCCCACAACAGAGGGTGCCTTGCATCTTCTTTGGCCTTTTGCTCAATCATCTTTTTAGGGCTTATAATTGAGGTCCTGATGGGGCTATTGAGGTGAAGGAATGTTGGCAACCTGCCTGAGCTCCTGTCCATGGTCGGTAAGCCTAACAGACTGAGAAGCCTATACTTACATCTCACTCAAGTTGACAAAATGGAGCCGGTCCTTGACCCATTTCATAACACAGCTCAGGCTATTACAGCCCTAAGGGCTGACATGATTGCCGCTAACAACCTTCTGCATCAAAGACTTGACAATTTACAAGCCGCACAACATCAATTACCCAATTAGGATGGCCAGCCTGCCCCTAAGCCCCCAGCTGTGCCAGCCACTCCAGCAATACCCCCCACTATTTGTTCCCACACCATTTCTGTTAGCACCTCCGGAAAGGTTCACAGGGGACCCCCGAAAATACTGCACATTTGTGAATCAATGTGAATAAAATGTTCTCACCGTCCAACTGCCTTTCTTGATGCCACCGTCAAAGCTGCATTTATGCGTTGTCATTTAGGGGGTACTGCTGTTGTCTGTAGCAACCCGTTAATGGAAATCAATAGTCCCGTTCTGTATAATTTTGACCCTCTCTTACAAGAAATGAACAAGGTCTTTGACACTCGTTTTAAAGCACAGGCCAGAGACATCGAACTATTGGAATTAACACAAGGCAAGTCAACACTATTGGAGTATGTCATACATTTCAATCAGCTAGTAGCTGAAATAGCCTGGCCTGAAGAAAAGAAGGCTGCAGTCTTCTATTAGGGTCTGAGTGAACAACTCAATGACGCTGTGGTTCCTACCATTCCTATCACTTACACATATATACTTGATTTAGTCCTTCAAGTGGAAGCCCGGAAAACAGAATGAAAGGGCGAAAGCACCCAATGTGTTACTCCCTGCCCCCCCCCACATCCAGAACAGCTCTGCATACCAGTTCTGAATCTACACCTGAGTCCATGCAGATTGGGGGTCTACGAGGGCCCCTTTCTCCTTTGGAAGGAGAATGAAAACGTACCTCCAATCTTTGTCTTTATTGTGGACAGGCAGGGCATTTTATACGTGAATTCCCTAAAAGGCCCAAACGGCCCTTGAGTTTTCTGAAGGCTCACCCCTAGAAAGGGGTTTGCAGGTGAGCTGTGTCATAAACAAGACCCCTGATTCTGCTCGGATGCATCTCTTTCTTAGCGCCTGTTTAACCGCCCCTGGTTCAGTACCTTTCATGACATCAGTCATGTTAGACTCGGGTGCAATGGGTAACTATATGGATAATACAACAGCCGACAAGTTGGGGATACCCAGAGTAAGAAAGGCCAAATCAGAACCCATTAGAGCCATTGATGGGACAAACCTGTCTTCAGGTTTGGTCCTCCCCAGACCGTGTTTCTATCCATGTCCTTACATTTGAATCACCAGGAGGAACTCACATTTGATCTCATCGCCGCCCCACATTTCGGCATTATATCGGGCATTCCCTGGCTCCAACTCCATAAGCCCCGTATAGACTGGGTTGCAAGAACTATGGAGTTCAACTCCTCTTACTGTCTCAATAAGTGTCTCCTATCATCCACCCCTCCTTCTTCACCTTGTCAGGGTCCTTTGTCTGCAAGACATTCTCTGCAAGCCATAGCCCCTTGCTTACCCACTGAATATGACGACTATCAAGATGTATTAAATAAGAAAGAAGCAGAACACTTACCTCCTAATCGTACATACGATTGTCCCATTGACTTTATTGAGAATGCAGTGATACCAACAGGCAGGTTATATTCCCTCGCTAAGGAGGAATATCAGATATTGAAAGAGTACATCAACACTGCCCTTCGCAACTGTTTTAGCCGTACGTCCTCTTCCCCCGCTGCAAGTCCTTCCTTTTTTGTCCTTAAGCGGGAGGGTGATCTCAGACCATGCATAGATTACGGAAAATCAATCAACTTACCATAAAGAATCATTACCCTGTTGCTCTCATTTCCGTTCTCTTAGACTAGCTTCATGATGCAACAGAATTATTTACCAACCTAGACCTACGGGCGGCCTACAATCTGGTTTACATAAGACATGGAGATGAGTGGAAGATGGCCTTTTGCACTCGTTATGGCCTCTACGAATACCTTGTGATGCCCTTCGGATTATGTAACTCACCAGCCACCTTCCAACATTTCATGAATGAAATCTTCCAGGATATACTCAACACGTTTGTAGTAGTATACCTGGACGATATACTCATATTCTCTTCCTCCTACCAAGAACACATAAAGCATGTACGAGAAGTGCTAACAAGATTGCGAAAGTGCTCCCTGTATACCAAACTGGAAAAATGTATATTCTATACTCAGGAATTGGAGTTTTTAGGATTCCTTCTTACCGCACAAGGTACCCATATGAGTACCACCAAGGTGAGGGCTGTGTTAAACTGGACAGCTCCCTCTACACTGAAAAAACGACAGGCCTTTCTTGTTTTTTCAAATTTTTATAGGTGGTCCTTTAGAGGCTTCTCGTCCATAGTGGCTCCCTTGCCATGACTTACTAGCCCATCAGTACCGTACATTTGGTCTACCGAAGCACAAAAAGCTTTTGACACATTGAAGGAAGCTTTGTCTCTGCACTTATCTTGCAACACCCAAATCCAGACATTCCTTTCATCGTAGAGACAGATGCTTCTTCCTTTGCAGTGCGAGGCATGTTGTCACAAGAATGCCTTATGACTGGTCGATTGCACCCTGTTGCACCCTGTTGCCTATCATTCACACAAGCTCACCATCCTTGAACAAAGCTATGCAGTTACGAAAAAAGAACTCCAGGCTCTAAAAGATGCCTTTAGAATCTGGAGACACCATTTGTTGGATGGAGAATGCCCGGTCATTGCTTATACAGATCACCTAAACCTCCTTGATTTAGCTTCACTAAAATGCACAAACAGTAGACAAGTATGATGGCACCTCTTCTTTTCTGCCTTTGACTTTGTCATTAAGTACCGTCCTGCTAAAGAAAACGGAAATGCGGATGCCCTATCTCGAAGTCAAGAGGGGGAGTTATTACCCACTACCCCTGAGTATGTGTTAAAGAAAGAACATTTTGTCTGTGTCTGTACCAGCCCAAATACCCTACTCTCTGATATCTACTCCTGGGTCCTCACACATAATGACAATCTAGCTGAAAGGAATGCTGAAATATTAGAGGGGCTACCATACATACATAAACGCCTGTACATTCCCACAGTCCCTCTCGATATCAAGCATTACAATGGTCCCATGATCTAAAATCAAGGCACACCCAGGGCAACAGAAAACTATAGCTCTGTTACAACGCTGGTGGCCAAAAATGGCCAAAGACGTTACATCTTATATTGCCACCTGCGCTATCTTCACTCAAGGCAAGATGGATAAAGCTCCTCCTCTGAGTAAATTGTTACCGTTACCCGTGCCCCACAAGCCATGGTATATGACATCCATGGACTTCATCACCAATCTGCCACCTGAAAACAAGTACGACACATTATGGGCTGTCATTGACTATTTTCCTAAAATGGCCCGTTTTGTCCTTTGCAAAAGGTCTCTGTAACAAAAAAGACTTTACGCAGCGTTTGGGGCCTGCCATGGTGCTTACTGCAGCGATGGACAGCCAGCAGGAAACCACAACATCCAGCTTCCCTAGAGTGCTGTGCTCTGTATTCCGTTGTACATCAGCTTCCCTAGAGTGCTGTGCTCTGTATTCCGTTGTACATCCATACATACGTTCTGTCACGAGATGAGGCGCAACCAGGAAACAGCTGATTCTCCGCTGCTCCTGATATAGAGCTGACACTCGCAATCATCCGGCGCTTCATAGCTGACTTGCTACCTTTGTTTTCAGCGTGCCGCATTTCTTCTTGACTCTTTCCTGTGCGCTCGACCCTGGAATTCCTTGACACTCCCTGTGGATTACCCCTCTCGGATTCGTTTGCCTGGTACCTTTGGATTGCCTGACCAATCCCTTGGATTTCGATTTGGACTTGCTTGCCTGGATATTCCTTTGTTGTTTTTTTCGGGCCTGATCTCTGGTGGCCATTTTGTATTCAGGTCTTCCTTGCTATTCTGTGAATATGGATCCTGCTCCATTGGATTTGCTTGAGTTTCCCCCACTTTGGATTTCACTCCAAGACTTACTTGCCTGCCTTGTTCCTGTTACCCCCTGGCTCCCACATGGGGACCTGGCCTGTGCACCCTTTCTGGAGCCGTACCACCTACCTTCAAGACACCAACTGGATAATAAGCAGGTATATCAAGATAGATTGGGAGTAGTGGGTTTGGGTACACATGTTTTATTAATCTTACCCTTCTCTATCTTTTCAGCTCCTATAACAGAGGGTGCCTTGCATCTTCTTTGGCCTTTTGCTCAATCATCTCTTCAGGGCTTATAATTGAATCAAACTGCCTCATACCCTGCCCATGGTTGGTAAGCCTAACAATGAAGGTGACAGGAGGTAAACCTTTCACACTGCCAACATTAGGTGTGCTTTGATTGACCCCTTTACCTGTCATACCATCAAATAAATTGCATCAATAACCTGATTCTATCTGTAACCTCTCCTCAACCCATCAGTCTCCATCAGAACCTTTTGCACATGCTTCAAGATAGCCACTGTACTACTGATTTTCGAGAAATCATCTGCATCTCCTAACTAATTATTTACTCCTCTGCCAGTTACTGGATTGTTTCCCTCCTGCACCACTTATACAAAATACTGGAACTAGTAGTTTTTAATAGGAGCACTCACTACTTTGACCTCTGTGCCACTGGCATTGAAGGGTGTTCCTGCTACCGCATGACCTAGAGGGGCCTTCCGACTTTAGAAAGAAAATATTTCTTTCTGAAGTCTGAGCACATGCACTCAGACTTGAGAAGGAAATTATTTCTTTTGCAGCACGAGATGGGGGTGATCTGGCTCCACTGCTCATTTAAGTAACCAAGAAATGTTCTGTGCTTCCTGGTTCCTGTCTGCATTGAGCATGGCAGACAGAGACCTGCCAGGATATGAGTCCCTCCAGTGCCAGGTGATGGATTCTGAAAACAGGTAAGAAGGAAAATATTTTTGTAAGTGCGTGTACATGCAGGCATGTAAGACTGTTGCATGTTTATGATTTATGTTTGTATGTGTGTATGCTTGCCTGCATGCAACAGTGTGTTTTATGTATTATGTAATGAGTATGAATGAGTATATGATGCATGGGTGGCTGGGTGCACGTGTGAATTTGTGTGTGACTGGTGTGTGTAAATGAGCGAGTCATTGTTGCTTGAATGTGTGTGAGCTTGTTTTGGTGCTGGGCACAGGAGCTGATTTTGGCAGGTGGGGTCTATTGGGGTTATACTTCTACAGCATTCTAACTGGGCATTCATGATAAAACAAGCATGACATATGTTATTACGTCACTAGACTGACATTTTGGTGCCACCAGTCTAGCCATTTCTTACTGTGGCATGGTATGTTTTACTGGGCATCAAGGATAAAGCAAAAGTGATAAGTGTTATTAAGTGTCTAGACTTGCCCACATTTTTCAGCCAGTTTGGACATGTTTTATTATTGTGGCATGGCATTTTTAATGTGGAGCTACTGTGTATGGAAGGGAGTGGAGTCATATGGGATGAATTGCAAATGATTTAAACTCTATTCTGCCCTATGTTCATAGAACTATATCATGATTAACTCTCAATGGAGATAACTTGCAAATAATTATCTTTATTAGGCAAAATACAAACATGCTAAAACCCAGTGTACACAATAAACAGTACAAATCAAAATAAAGTGCATCATTTATCCATAAAAACGTGTGTATATGAACTCTTTATAATGCTTATGTTATTATGTTAATTTTGTTCTTTCTGGTTAATGTGAGACATTGTTACTTTTCTGATTTATGTGTTCTATGTGGAATTTAATAAATTGTTTAAAAAAAAAACGTGTGCAATGTGTTACCGATTATCTCTGCACATTAACAATCTTATCTCTGTACAGTGAAATGTAAACAAATATCCAGAAGAATATTTGCATTTTTTATAGAGAAATAAATGGTCTACTAGCTGGGACATTCAGCATTCTGTCTTTCTTCTTGTGAGTCTGCTGGCTAATTCTTTTTAGTATAGAATCCTAATGAGCTAGTTTAGACATAGTCCAGACATATTGTGGATTTAATATCCTCTTTACTTGGAGCTACTACTTTAAAAAGGCACCGTCAGCTCTGACATGCTTATTATAGTACAAGTACTGGCATTATGCGCAAAGCAAACATAAGTATGTTCTTATATGGGAATACTTGCATATATTGGTGTAGCCATTATGAAAATGTGTGAGCACAAGTGTGAAAATGCTTTTATAGTAGCATATATTATGGGCAAAGGCATCATGAAAATGCATTGGGAAGTTCTCCTGTGCACTGTTCGTGACTTGCATCTCTTGGATTTTGGATTGGCGTTACACCACAAAACCAATTGCAAACTGTCTGGCTTTTTACCCAATTTGCAAAGGAAAGTGCGTTGTATAATGCACCATTTAAACGCAGTATTCAAAACATTTTCTCAGGGAGGAAATCCCCCCCCCCCACCCCCCCAAACATCCTTTGGTTGGTTTGGGCTCCAAAGCCAGGCTCGCAGGTTCTAGCAGATTTGTCGGAAATGTTTGCATTCCTCCAACTAAAACATTCACCAGCCGCGACTGGGTGAGTGACTGGTGCGTGAAGGAGTATGAATGTGTGTGCACTAGGCTAGTGTGCAGGCAAAGGGCATTGGATCATGGACATAGTCTGATATGTTCTACTGGCATTTCTGGGCACAGTCAACTTTATTAATGTTATTACATGAGGAGAGTATGGGGTGCAGGGTTTACAGCACAATGGGGTCGGCAGACTGGGAAATTAAAGTCTGTGGCATGCCATGTTTAAACACATGAGTGGCAAGGCCAATATGTGTGTTCTTGTGGAGGGTGGGGGAACTTGTGCAGTCAGCAAGTAAATGTTTCCTTACTGTGGCATTGCATGTTTTACTGGGGTTAAGGGAAAGTCAACATGATGAGTGGTCTTACATGATGGATTGAGGCACTTGTGCAGTCAGCAAATACATTATTCCTTACTGTGGCATTGCATGTTTTACTCGTGTTAATGGAAAGTCATCATGAGTGTTCCTACATGACGGATGGAGGCATGTTTGCAGTCATCAAGTAAATGCTTTGTTACTGTGCATTGCATGTTTTACTGGCGTTGAAGGCAAAGTCAACATGAAGAGTATTTTTACATGGTGGTGTGGGGGTTGGGCAGCCAGCAGTAACATGTTTTCTTTCTGCGGCACAAAATCTTTAATGGCATTAAGGACAAAGCCAACAAGAGAATGTTTGTACATGGGGATACTGGCATGAACATGTTTGATGATGGTATCATTACAGTGCATAATATTACTGGGTACACACAGAGTTGGCTGGTGCATTGAGTGCCAGGAGCCAGCACAGCTACTACGCCAGGTGAAAGATTTAGGGTTTGTTTAAGGCATGATTAAAAAACATACATCATTCACCTAGTGCAGTGTGCGACTTGCCCTGGCATTATCATAGTGCATGTTATGCAAGCATGGTGGTTCAGGCCGTGGTGGAGTGTGGCAGTGACGATGCTTTGTTGCTGGGATTGGGCTGGCCCTCATCATGGCTCGCAGGGGGCCGCTCATTTTGTTTTACACCATTGCTCTGTGATGCTATCAACTTTGGATTGTGCAGTTGTCACTACACTGAAAAAGCGTTGCCCACATGTCTGGCCCTCCTCCTCTGCTCATCACTCCAAACTCTCCACCATTCGCATTCTCCTATATTTAGTTGACTACCCTTTTCTCTTCCTGACCCTCACTAACCTTAGAATCTTGGATGTTGGTCTCACTGATGATTCCTAAAAACATCGATAGCCATTGCTTCTATTTTTTCCTGTAACACTGACACTTCTGATCTGCATCCTTAAGACCCAGCCCTTTGACCTATGCTTGTATACTTTACACCTCCTGCCTTTGCAAATTCATCACCTCTTTTTGTGTTCTTTGCCACCTCTTTGAAGAGGATACCAAAATCTTCTTTCCCTCTACCATTTCCAAATTACGGGCAAATGCCTCTTTGCCAACAGTCACTGGGGGGCACTTTTGTGTCTCTTGCTCAACTCTTCCACAACTAAAGTCCTCTATCGCCAAGCCTCTAATGCACCTTCTCTTAATCCCTCTAATTCTTTCTTCTTAACATTCGCAAGATCTGCCACTCTGCAAAAACACTCACATCCACCCAGTGTAAGAAGATCTATCTAAGAAAGAAGTTTATTTTTCTAAAGATTCTTTTTACAGACAAATTATACTATTTTAATACCACACTTCCTCACCCAATGCAACTAATCAACCTCACAATTTGGGACAAGAAACATACTGTTTTAATCTGAATATTTTGTTTTTATTTAAAACTCCGAACGGGTTCTGTGGACAGGCATGACAACACTCATTAATTGTTGAAAACCAATCATCCTGTAGGTTCTGATTGGTTTATCTCTTTGCACTCTGAAGAAAAAATTGCAATGAGAATGGGCGTGTGTGGCTGGCTGACATACCCCCGAGCAGGCGTTGGGGGGAGGCGAGAGTTGGTGTGCTGCTGCATACTGGGACCAGCTGTGCTCCCTCTCCACTTGTTGACTCACCCTCGTGTGTTGCAGTTTGCTGCGGTGCATTGCAATGCAAATGTCCCAGAAACAGTGCATTATAGGGTTGAGGAACGGTTCTTCTATGACCACATTGATGTTTCGCCCATTTTAAGCAACCGTCTCATGTGTGAAGGTGCTGAAAACCAGTGAAAGGGGTGTGGTGTCCAAATGTTAGGTAGCCAGTACTGCCAGGAAGCTCCTAACAGGTAACTATGCAAAATGAGATGCAGATTGATGAAACAATGTGGAATTGTATAAGGAACAACGCTTCACCAAGACACAAACCCACAAAAGATTGTGGGGGTAATTCATAGAATTCAGCGCACAAGTGGCGCACGTGGTTGGCGCACAGTGTGCGCGTGCGAATCCCTGCGCCAGCCGCGTGCGCTAAAATCCATTTCCGTTCACAGCGTATTCATGGATTCCAGGCACCAAAACCAGCCGTGGCGTACAGTGGCGCAGCGACCCTGCAGCAGCGGCAGTTACGCCCCCAAGAACGCCTCTCGCGCAGGGAAAAGCCATCAAAATCCCCAATCCAGCACAAAGGGCTGCGCTAACCCTGTACCAGCACAGCAAGCGGGCTACGTGTATCACTGGGGTGCGCGGGCAGTACCTCACGCGATTGGCCCCGCGCGAGCAGGGTACGCGTATTTCAGGGGTGCGCTTGTAGTTCCACACGCGATTTCCGCAGGGTACGTGTATTTCAGGGTTGCGTGGGAAGTTCCACACGCAATTTCAGCAGGGTACGTGTATTTCAGGGGTGCGCGGGAAGTTCCACACGCGATTTCAGCAGGGTACGTGTATTTCAGGGGTGTGCGGGAAGTTCCACACGCGATTGGCCCCGTGCAAGCAGGGTACGCGTATTTCAGGGGTGCGCGGGAAGTTCCACACGAGATTTCCGCAGGGTACGTGTATTTCAGCGGTGCGCGGGAAGTTCCACATGCGATTCCATCAGGGTACGTGTATTACAGGGGTGCGCGGGAAGTTCCACATGCGATTTCATCAGGGTACGTGTATTTCAGGGTGCGGGGGAAGTTTCACACGCAACATCAGCAGGGTACGTGTATTCCAGGGGTGCGCGGGAAGTTCCACACGCGAATCCATCAGGGTACGTGTATTACAGGGGTGCGCGGGGAGCACCACGCGTGAATTGAACGCGTGGGTCCTCCCAGGTGTTCCCTCTACACCCTCCACGGCCCCTGCAGGTGGCTCACACCACAGGGGCCTACCCTGCACATGTCCTGCAGGCACCCCAACCACCATGGCCATGCCCCCCAGCCAACCCACATGTCAACTTGCACTACTGCCCACCAACGCATGTCCCCCTGCACCCCCAGCCACCAGGGGCACCCTCTACCAGGCCCCCACCCATGTCTCCCAGCACCCCCAACCCCCAGCACTGTGGGGCACCTGCCAGCAGGCCCCCACCCATGTCTCCCACCACCCCCACCCCCCAGCAGTGCAGGGTCACCCTCCACCCGGCCCCCACCCATGTCTCCCACCACCCCCACCCCCCAGTACTGTGGGGCACCTGCCAGCAGGCCCTCACCCATGTCCAACTCATGTTCCCCACCACCCCCACCCCCCAGCACTGTTGAGCACCTGCCAGCAGGCCCCCACCCATGTCTCCCACCACCCCCACCCCCCAGCAGTGCAGGGTCACCCTCCACCCGGCCCCCACCCATGTCTCCCACCGCCCCCACCCCCCAGTACTGTGGGGCACCTGCCAGCAGGCCCCCACCCATGTCCAACTCATGTTCCCCACCACCCCCAGCCCCCAGCACTGTGGGGCACCTGCCAGCAGGCCCCCACCCATGTCCATCTCATGTTCCCCAGCCAACATGTCATCACAATCTAGATCCCTGGTCCCTATGGTCAACCTCCAAATGCAAAACACCCACCCGAGTATTGCATCCACCCACTCATAATTGGCAATTACATGACAGAACACCAATTGCAAGTTCCGAAACAAACACATTTCCCTCACATACACCCAATGGGTGTCAGTGAATCTCAAAACCCATATCATGATATGCATGAAACCAATGAGATACTACACATTGAAGTTCGAATAAAAATATGTAATAAAGGAAACATAAATAGAATCAAAAATAAAGAAACAGGAATGGGAATGTACAAAAATGAAAAGAAGCATGTCCGTGAAAAAAAGCAAAACCAAAAATCATAATCCAAAGTAATGGTGTCCAAAGTCACTGTCCACAAAACAAAATCCAATGGGAAATAAAATTGAAAGCCATTGCTCCATGGTTAAAATGTGAAAGAAAAATACAATCCAACAGTGAACTATGTACATACGAACAAGCCAGGGTCCATTATCCCAACAAAAGAAAGGAAACCTATCTAACTACACTAACTAATAAAATAAACTATATACAAAAATGTGGCCAATGTCCAAAAGGTCCAAAATAAATCCAAAAAAAAGGAAACCTAACACTACCTACATAACTATGTACAAGGGCAGCGGGCTAGTTTGACGGCTCACTTTTGGATGTCCCGGGCCAGGGCATCATCGAACTCCTGCTCAATGTCCCGGAGGCGGTCCTCCTCCAAGGCCCCGAGGGTCCGCAGGGCCGTCGACGTGTCCACCTCCAAACCCCTGCGGATTGCCTTGAGGCACTCGGCCCGCCTCAGGGCCCTCGGCATGGAGTTCTCCGCCCTGACCATCGTGAGCCGTGCCTCTTCCGCCCGCTGCCGTTCCGCATCTATGGCGTGGCCCAACCGGTGCCACACGGAATACACTCTCTGTCCTGGGTCCTCCTGCCCTCTGGCCGATGCCTGCCCCTCCGATGTTGAAGGCCCCGAGCCTTCATGGCTCCCACCACGTTGCTGCTGCTGCTGTGCCTCTGCCTGTGCACTGCCTCCTGCTGCCTGCACATCCTCCGCCGGCTGGGGTGCAGTCGTTGATGTGGCCACCCCTGCTGGACGTCCGACTCCCGACTGTGGCAGGGATGCCTTCTCCACCAGCCTGGCCGCACCATCAGAGGCAACTCCACAAGGCACCCAGGTGACTGATGGGTGGGAAGATGGCACGGAGGACGACTGGCGCGTAGGGGGTTCAGTTGAGGAGGGGGTCGTAGCAAGCCCCATCATACGGAGGAATCCGGCCTGGGTGGCCTGTCCCAGCAGGCTGACGTGGTCAACGAGCCATTCGAGATGACGTGCAGTCTCCTCATGAAAAGACTGCAGGTCACCTCGCATGGCCCGTTGACGCAACGCCACACCAGTCAGAACAGGCTCAACCCTGATAGCCACGTCCGCAGGCAGAGGAAGGCCAGTTGTCGTGAGCTCATCCCCTGCCTGAAAACGGGTCTGGAAGTAGGCATCCCTGCTGGTGCAAGATGATGCAGGGACAGGATCAGGGACAGGATTGCACACAGGCACCTCCGCGGCGGCCTGTGCTGCCTCCTGTCCCTGGTCCTGCACTGCACCACTAGCACCAGTGGGATCCCCACCTCCAGACCCCGTCTTTGTTGCTTGCACAGCCTCCTCCTCCACCAAGCCCCCCACCAACCCTGATGACTCCGTGCCATCTTCCCCCGTTGGGCCCTGTGGGGTCCCAGCTGCCCCTTCTGCTGCCGAGGAGTCCAACTCCAACCTCCGCCTCTTGGACCTCCCCCCGGCAGCTGCGGCCTGGGACGCGGCACCGGACTCCTCACTCCCCGACGAGATGACAACATGGGAGGGGAGCCGGGCCTTGCGTCTCCGGCTGGCGGTGGGATCCCCGCCGCTGTGCTCCACAGCACCTTCTCCGCCCTCTTCATCAGTTGACGCTGCAGACAGGGAGAAATAAAACACAGGCATCAGGGCACTGTACAATGGACACATACACACATGACAGTTGTACATGAGTGGCATTGGCAAACCTCAGACATGGCATCACAATCCCCAACACACATGTCATTTCAACTCGCACACATGAGCCATACCACAGCCATATCGCAACTGCCAGCACCATCCATACACATACAACAGCATGAGCAGGCAAAGGTGAGCCAGACATCACATGCAACACAGGAAGTGCACCACACATGTACACACACCACCACACTTGCATGCATGTGTACACCTCTGGCAAGTGTTGCAGTGTTCAGATGGGCATCCATGTCACATCTGCCAATCAGGCTTCCACATCCGGCTGTCACATGCATCCATGTTGCATCACTGTTGCACCCTTGTCAAATACACACAGATACACATGTACACAGTGCTGATACATGCAGCTGAAAACAACATACATGCGTGACATCACGGACATGTCTACTTACATACACATTCATCGAAACATGTGTGCCCACACAACTGCATTTGGCATGCAAGCCTACACACACAAGCACCATCCATGTCTCACACATTCCAGCCCTCGCATGTGTTAGCCCCATGGCCCTGTACACCCACACCCATACTCGACCCCATACAAACAGATGTGCAACCTGCACACTACTGAAAAATCAACACACGCACAGCTCACAATCAGGATGCATGTACACTTACCGCTCGACCCCAGACGGGTCTGCCTCTCAAGGACCTGGACGTGGAGCGCTGGGGATATGCGTTCCAGGACCCTCATCTGTTCTTCCGACAAGTGGCCCCGGCGCCCCTTGGCATCCGCTGCCTTCAAGAGGCGCTGGGCCTTGTTCAGGGTCCTGGACCTGAAGTCCTCCCAGCGCTTCTTGACATGTTGGAAGTCGCGGACTGCCACCCCCTCCGCGTTGATGGCAGTCACGATGTCAGTCCAGATCCGAGTCCGTCCTTCCTTGTCGTTGCGGGAACTTCCGAAGAGGGCATCATACTGCCCCAGGACTTGCTCCACCAGGACACCAACTTCGGTGGCACTGAAGCTGGTGCCCCTCTGCGTCTCTGGCCGGGGGTTGTCAGTGGTCTCAGATGGTGTTTTCCCGACATGACAACCCCAGAGGCAGGAGTGAGTGGGAAACTGGGTCCTGGGGCTGGCCTGTGGAGCGATGGAATCCCAGTCGGGAGTCTTCTGTTCCAGCAGGGGTGGTCACAGCAACAGCACCCCTGGCTGATGTGCAGGCAGCAAATGGCAGGGCACGTGGGCAGCAGGCAGTCAGGCAGCAGCAGATGGCAGGTGGGAGCGTGCTCGGGGCTCTGGGGGGCAGTAGTTCGGCCTTCTGGGCAGGAGCGTGGTCTTCCGTGAGCTTACATATGGCCAGCTTGATACAGAGTGAAATGTACATGTATGCTGTCCATGTCTGTGTGTCTGACCTGTGTGACTGTGACTTGTGAATGCCAGGGATGCATGACACATGTCTGTCGCAATGTTCAGGTTCACTGATGCAGCCTAGTCATCCCTGTATCCACTGTATCTGTGGCGTACGAGGCCAGATGGATGAAACTAGGGTGAAGTGTGTGCATGTGATAGGCATAGCCCATGATGCATGTGAGTTCCAAAACACCATTGTATGTTCCAAGAATCCCTTGGACATGTATGCTAATGTCCATAGCATGCGCCATGCCTGTTACCGCATGTGTTTTACCTGCACTGAGCTATGTGTTGGAAGTGACATGATGGAAGTGATATTTGACAGTGCCACTCATCTGCTATTGCTTCCTGTCTAGGGGACCATTGTACAGTACCCTGATGCTTGTGTTCTATGTCTCCCTCTACACAGCGCCACGTGAAGAAGAGGGCGGAGACGGCTCTGTGGAGCAAAGCGCGGGGATGCCCCATGGCTGCAGCGGAAGGGGTGGGTGAGCCCCCACAGGGGCTTGCAACGGCGGAAGACGGGTGGAGCCATCCAGGTTGGTGGTTTCCACAGAGGTGGAGGAGGCCGCTACTGAGGCGCACATGGGGCCTGGTGGGGGCATCCCTGCTGGTGCAAGTGTTGCAGTCCAGGGGCAGGGGCAGGAGGCAGCACAGGTCGCCGTGGAGGGGCCTGTGCATGTCACTGTCCCTGACACTGTGACTGCACCACCATGCACCAGCAGGGATGCCCCATCCCAGGCCCGTCCGCAGGTAGGGGGGATGTCCATGTCATCTGACTCCCCTCCACCTGCGGACGAGGGGACCCTTGGCCGTATGGAGAAGGTCCTGATTGGTGTCGCGTTGCGCACAGGTGCAATTTGAGATGAGGTGCGTGCTTCCCGGAGGAGCATGCACGTCATCACGGAGAGCACTGTGCCGACGTGGCCCAGTTGGGAACGGCCATGGTCGGGGGTTTCCTACATTTGTCGGCCAATCTGGCGACCCTCTCCTCCTCTGTCGAGACTATGCACGAGTCGTTCTCCATGCCGTCTTCCGGGCCAGATGCCACCAGGGCCCCCTGTGGACCTGCCCCTACCAATGCAGCCGGCTCGGTGGGGATCCCATCCCTGCCACAGTCGGGAGTCGGAGGTCCAGCAGGGGTGGACACACCAGCAACTGGACCCCAGCAGATGGAGGATGTGACGGCATCATCGTCGGTGGATTCCATCAGCCTGGATGCCGTCGTGCTGGCACAGGCAGTTGCGTCGGAGGCAGCGGCAGGCTCGACGTGGGAGGCATCATGGCTCGGGGCCAACAACATCAGGGGTGCAGGCATCGGCCGGAGGGCAGGAGAACCCTGGAATGGGAGTGGCTTCCGTGTGGGAGCGGTTGGGCCAGCAGATAGGTGCGGAGCGGCAGCGGGCAGAGGAGGAACGGCTCACAATGGTCAGGGCGGAGAACTCCATGCGGAGGGCGCTGAGGCGGGCTGAGTGCCTCGAGGGTCTTCGCAGGGAGTTGGAGGTGGACACGTCGACGGCCCTGCGGACCCTCGGGGCCATGGAGGAGGACCGCCTCCGGGACATTGAGCAGGAGTTCGATGATGCCCTGGCCCGGGACATCCAAAAGTGAGCCGTCAAACTAGCCCGCTGCCCTTGTACATAGTTATGTAGGTAGTGTTAGGTTTCCTTTTTTTTTTATTTATGTTTGACCTTTTGGACATTGGCCACATTTTTGTATATAGTTTATTTTATTAGTTAGTGTAGTTAGATAGGTTTCATTTCTTTGGTTGGGACAATGGACCCTGGCTTGTTCGTCTGTACATAGTTCACTGTTGGATTTTATTTCACTTTCACAATTTACCCATGGAGCAATGGCTTTCAATTATTATTTCCCATTGGAATTTCTTTTGTGGACAGTGACTTTGGACATCATTACTTTGGATTATGATTTTTGCTTTTGCTTTTTTTCACAGACATGCTTCTTTTCATTTCTGTACATTCCTATTTCTGTTTCTTTATTTTTGAATCTATTTATGTTTCCTTTAATACATATTTTTTATCGAACTTCAATGTGTAGTATCATCTCATTTGTTTCATGCATATCATGATATGGGTTTTGAGATTCACTGACACCCATTGGGTGTATGTGAGGGACATGTATTTGTTTCGAAACTTGCAATTGGTGTTCTGTCATGTAATTGCCATTTCAGAGTGGGTGGATGCAATACTCAGGTGGCTGTTTTGCATTTGGAGGCTGACCATAGGGACCAGGGATCTAGATTGTGATGACATGTTGGCTGGGGAACATGAGTTGGGGCCTGCTGGCAGGTGCCCCACAGTGCTGGGGGGTGGGGGTGGTGGGGAACATGAGTTGGACATGGGTGGGGGCCTGGTGGAGGGTGCCCCACAGTGCTGGGGGTGGGGGTGGTGGGAGACATGGGTGGGGGCCTGCTGGCAGGTGCCCCACAGTGCTGGGGGGTGGGGGTGGTGGGAGACATGGGTGGGGGCCTGGTGGAGGGTGCCCCTGCACTGCTGGGGGTGGGGGTGGTGGGAAACATTAGTTGGACCTGGGTGGGGCCTGGTGGAGGGTGCCCCTGCACTGCTGGGGGGTGGGGGTGGTGGGCGACATGAGTTGGACATAGGTGGGGGCCTGGTGGAGGGTGCCCCTGCACTGCTGGGGGGTGGGGGTGGTGGGAGACATGAGTTGGACATGGGTGGGGGCCTGGTGGAGGGGGCCCCTGCACTGCTGGGGGGTCGGGGTGGTGGGAGACATGGGTGGGGGCCTGCTGGCAGGTGCCCCACAGTGCTGGGGGGTGGGGGTGGTGGGAGACATGGGTGGGGGCCTGGTGGAGGGTGCCCCTGCACTGCTGGGGGGTGGGGGTGGTGGGAGACATGGGTGGGGGCCTGTTGGAGGGTGCCCCGCACTGCTGGGGGGTGGGGGTGTTGTGAGACATGAGTTGGACATGGGTGGGGGCCTGCTGGCAGGTGCCCCACAGTGCTGGGGGGTGGGGGTGGTGGGAGACATGGGTGGGGGCCTGGTGGAGGGTGCCCCTGCACTGCTGGGGGGTGGGGGTGGTGGGAGACATGGGTGGGGGCCTGTTGGAGGGTGCCCCGCACTGCTGGGGGGTGGGGGTGGTGGGAGACATGAGTTGGACATGGGTGGGGGCCTGCTGGCAGGTGCCCCACAGTGCTGGGGGGTGGGGGTGGTGGGAGACTAGGGTGGGGGCCTGGTGGAGGGTGCCCCTGCACTGCTGGGGGGTGGGGTGGTAGGAGACATGAGTTGGACATGGGTGGGGGCCTGCTGGCAGGTGCCCCACAGTGCTGGGGGTGGGGGTGGTGGGAGACATGGGTGGGGGCCTGGTAGAGGGTGCCCCTGCACTGCTGGGGGTTGGGGGTGGTGGGAGACATGAGTTGGACATGGGTGGGGGCCTGGTGGAGGGTGCCCCTGCACTGCTGGGGGGTCAGGTGGTGGGAGACATGGGTGGGGGCCTGCTGGCAGGTGCCCCACAGTGCTAGGGGGTGGGGGTGGTGGGAGACATGGGTGGGGGGCTGGTGGAGGGTGCCCCTGCACTGCTGGGGGGTGGGGGTGGTGGGAGACATGGGTGGGGGCCTGTTGGAGGGTGCCCCGCACTGCTGGGGGGTGGGGGTGGTGTGAGACATGAGTTGGACATGGGTGGGGGCCTGCTGGCAGGTGCCCCACAGTGCTGGGGGGTGGGGGTGGTGGGAGACATGGGTGGGGGCCTGGTGGAGGGTGCCCCTGCACTGCTGGGGGGTGGGGGTGGTGGGAGACATGGGTGGGGGCCTGTTGGAGGGTGCCCCGCACTGCTGGGGGGTGGGGGTGGTGGGAGACATGAGTTGGACATGGGTGGGGGCCTGCTGGCAGGTGCCCCACAGTGCTGGGGGGTGGGGGTGGTGGGAGACTAGGGTGGGGGCCTGGTGGAGGGTGCCCCTGCACTGCTGGGGGGTGGTAGGAGACATGAGTTGGACATGGGTGGGGGCCTGGTGGAGGGTGCCCCTGCACTGCTGGGGGGTCAGGTGGTGGGAGACATGGGTGGGGGCCTGCTGGCAGGTGCCCCACAGTGCTAGGGGGTGGGGGTGGTGGGAGACATGGGTGGGGGGCTGGTGGAGGGTGCCCCTGCACTGCTGGGGGGTGGGGGTGGTGGGAGACATGGGTGGGGGCCTGTTGGAGGGTGCCCCGCACTGCTGGGGGGTGGGGGTGGTGTGAGACATGAGTTGGACATGGGTGGGGGCCTGCTGGCAGGTGCCCCACAGTGCTGGGGGGTGGGGGTGGTGGGAGACATGGGTGGGGGCCTGGTGGAGGGTGCCCCTGCACTGCTGGGGGGTGGGGGTGGTGGGAGACATGGGTGGGGGCCTGTTGGAGGGTGCCCCGCACTGCTGGGGGGTGGGGGTGGTGGGAGACATGAGTTGGACATGGGTGGGGGCCTGCTGGCAGGTGCCCCACAGTGCTGGGGGGTGGGGGTGGTGGGAGACTAGGGTGGGGGCCTGGTGGAGGGTGCCCCTGCACTGCTGGGGGGTGGGGTGGTAGGAGACATGAGTTGGACATGGGTGGGGGCCTGCTGGCAGGTGCCCCACAGTGCTGGGGGTGGGGGTGGTGGGAGACATGGGTGGGGGCCTGGTAGAGGGTGCCCCTGCACTGCTGGGGGTTGGGGGTGGTGGGAGACATGAGTTGGACATGGGTGGGGCCTGGTGGAGGGTGCCCCTGCACTGCTGGGGGGTCGGGTGGTGGGAGACATGGGTGGGGGCCTGCTGGCAGGTGCCCCACAGTGCTAGGGGGTGGGGGTGGTGGGAGACATGGGTGGGGGGCTGGTGGAGGGTGCCCCTGCACTGCTGAGGGGTGGGGGTGGTGGGAGACATGGGTGGGGGCCTGTTGGAGGGTGCCCCGCACTGCTGGGGGGTTGGGGTGGTGGGAGACATGAGTTGGACATGGGTGGGGGCCTGCTGGCAGGTGCCCCACAGTGCTGGGGGGTGGGGGTGGTGGGAGACATGGGTGGGGGCCTGGTGGAGGGTGCCCCTGCACTGCTGGGGGGTGGGGGTGGTGGGAGACATGGGTGGGGGCCTGTTGGAGGGTGCCCCGCACCGCTGGGGAGTGGGGGTGGTGGGAGACATGAGTTGGACATGGGTGGGGGCCTGCTGGCAGGTGCCCCACAGTGCTGGGGGGTGGGGGTGGTGGGAGACATGGGTGGGGGCCTGGTGGAGGGTGCCCCTGCACTGCTGGGGGGTGGGGGTGGTGGGAGACATGGGTGGGGGCCTGTTGGAGGGTGCCCCGCACTGCTGGGGGTTGGGGGTGGTGGGAGACATGAGTTGGACATGGGTGGGGGCCTGGTGGAGGGTGCCCCTGCACTGCTGGGGGGTGGGGGTGGTGGGAGACATGGGTGGGGGCCTGCTGGCAGGTGCCCCACAGTGCTGGGGGTGGGGGTGGTGGGAAACATGAGTTGGACATGGGTGGGGGCCTGGTGGAGGGTGCCCCACAGTGCTGGGGGGTGGGGGTGGTGGGAGACATGGGTGGGGGCCTGCTGGCAGGTGCCCCACAGTGCTGGGGGGTGGGGGTGGTGGGAGACATGGGTGGGGGCCTGGTGGAGGGTGCCCCTGGTGGCTGGGGTTGCATGGGGGACATGCGTTGGTGGGCAGTAGTGCAAGTTGACATGTGGGTTGGCTGGGGGCATTGCCATGGTGGATGGGGTGCCTGCAGGACATGTGCAGGGTAGGCCCCTGTGGTGTGAGCCACCTGCAGGGGCCGTGGAGGGTGTAGAGGGAACACCTGGGAGGACCCACACGTGCAATTCACGTGTGGTGCTCCCCGCGCACCCCTGGAATACACGTACCCTGATGGAATCGCGTGTGAAACTTCCCGCGCACCCCCGAAATACACGTAACCCGCTCAATCGCGTGTGTGACTTCCCGCGCACCCCCGAAATACACGTACCCCGCTCAATCGCGTGTGTAACTTCCCGTGCAACCCCGAAATACACGTACCCCGCTCAATCGCATGTGTAACTTCCTGCGCACCCCGAAATACACGTAGCCTGGACATTCGCGTGTGGTGCTCCCCGCGCACCCCTGGAATACATGTACCCTGATGGAATCGCGTGTGAAACTTCCGCGCACCCCCGAAATACACGTAACCCACTCAATCGCGTGTGTGACTTCCCGCGCACCCCCGAAATACACGTACCCCACTCAATCGCGTGTGTAACTTCCCGTGCAACCCCGAAATACACGTACCCCGCTCAATCGCATGTGTGACTTCCCGCGCACCCCGAAATACACGTAGCCTGGACATTCGCGTGTGGAACTTCCCGCGCACCCCTGTAATACACGTACCCTGATGGAATCGCGTGTGATACTTTCCGCGCACCCCTGATATGCACGTACCCCGCTCAATCGCGTGTGTAACTTCCCACGCAACCCCGAAATACACGTACCCCGCTCAATCGCGTGTGTAACTTCCCGCGCACCCCCGAAATACACGTACCCCGCTCAATCGCGTGTGTAAATTCCTGCGCACCCCCGAAATACATGTGCCCCGCTCGCACAGGCCCAATTGCTGTATGTTGCCACTTTTGTAATGCGCAACGACGCTACCGCCTGCCTTCGTGTGGCGGACGTGTTTCGGCTTGTGCGTGTCTTTGGCTGTGCGTGGCTTTGCCCTATTCCATTCCATGAATACGTGTGGTTCGAGTGCGTGTGGGCGTTCCGTCTGCTTCCCTGCGGTACATCCCCAGTTACGCCCTTATTTTCGCGCGTTGTTCCCTATTCGGTGCGTTACGCCCCGTGTTCCGCCCACTTTCTGGTGTATGCGCCGAGGTTGTGCGCTTTCACTGTGCGCATCGCGCACGCCTTTCGGTATGTTGCAGTGACGTGTGCGCCATGCACGGGTTTGGCGCACATCCCGAGGAAAACACGCGCAGGGACTTCCATGAATCGCACGCGTGCGCGTGCGCCTGTTTTTTTGCGCTTGCGCCTGCTTGCGCCTGCTTGCGCAAAGATTTTCGGCACACGTTTGTTCCATGAATCGGCCACTTTGACTTTTGCTGAAATCCGGGCAATGGGGTGGGGTGTCCAAATGATATGTAGCCAGTATTGTCTTGAATGACCCAGCAGGTAACATTGCAAAAATCAGTGCAGATTGGTGAAACGGTGTGGAATTGTATAAAGAACAACATTTTGCCAAGCCACAAACCCACAAATTTAGAGTTTTGCTGAAAGCCAGTGAAAGTGTTGGGTGTCCAAAAGTCATGTATCCAGTAGTGTCTGGAGGGTCGTAACAGGTAACTATGCACAATTTGGTGCAGATTGGTGAAACGGTGTGGAAATGTATAAGGAACAATGCTTCGCCAAGCCACAAACCCACCCACAAATGCTGACGTTTGCTAAAAGCCGGGGAACGGGGTGGGGTGTCCAAATGTCGCATAGCCAGTACTGTCCAGAGGGTGCTAACAGGTAACCATGCAAAATTTGGTGCAGATTGTTGAAATGGTGTGGAATTGTAAAAGGAACTATGCTTCGCCACGCCACAAACAAACACACACGTTTTCACTTTTATAAATATAGAATAATAAACTAAGGAGTTAGAGATGGTCCGCTAATTTCCAGCACTGGAAAAGACACCCCCAATGTTCAAATGAATAATAGCATATGTTCTACAGAAAGGAAAACACAAGATGCCTGCCTTTACCACAGTGAGCCAGTCTATCACCCACAGGCCACTATCCGTGAGGTCACTCGCTGGCATGCCACTTTCAATGACAGCATTGCAGTCTAAGTTTACTTCCTAACGAGTGACCAAGGTAAATGTATAAATTGGCACCCATGTTTACTAAATCAATTAGCAATAGCAAAATGTAAACACTCATTAAATAACTCCCCTTCCCATCCAAAAGAGTAAGTGCTCCCCACATGATCTGTGGACAACTTGTTATGTTTTCTTCAGCAGCAAAAGTATGTAAACCCCCACAAATGTCCCACAGTACCTGCGAGGCGTTATAGCGTCATGCTACAAGTCACGCACTGCGCTGCCAATAACGGGAGGATGGCCCTGTGAGAACTCCGCCAAAGACCGAAATTACAATCGAGTGAACGACAGCAGCAGATCCATTATCATAGCACGTGCGACTCCTCGCGCGCCTCAGTCTGCCCGACGTTCCCAGGGTGACGCGGGGCCTAATGAAAATGCACGGTCTGCCCATCTACCGGGGACGCTAAAAAGTAAGTAAACGTGATTCATTGCTGTTAATAAGGCGGCCACGGCCTGCGCTCTCGCGAGAGCATTGACTGCTTTCTCGCTCGTTTACCTCGAAATGATGGAAGATGAGTTGCGAGGATATGGGGGGTCGAAGGTCAAAGGGGCATTGATCTCCATCAGTGGCTAATGATCAGTCACGCTGAACCATTGACGCAAATGGGTGCTGAAATGAAGGCGGGGCGCACATCCCTAAACTCCATCAGAACTCAGTGGCATCAGCTGGCACATGCGCATGACAACATATGCCAGATGTGCACAGATGTGCACAGTACCCCCACAAAGTACTGCTGCTAGTGCCACTGCACTTACATTTCTTGCATACAACGGCGAGAGAGTCCATTCATGTCTGTTTGGTAGCTCAGAGGCAAACGCCCCTGTAAGGATGGCTGCCCCAGCGGGCCTCAGGGATTTGTGGTGTCGAGATTGGAGCGGAGGTTTACCAGTTCCACAGTTTGGCGGTTATCCAGTGAACCGCATATCTGCTCACCTTTACTTTTATACCAATAGATGATGTTTTCTGCACATTTCTCCTTCCATAGTTAGGCTGGCTGTGAGTGTTCCATTAAGATTTCCAAAGCATGTACATCACATGATGACTCAAGCTACAGTAAAATAAGAAACATTTATAAAAACATACTCACTGTTGACTATTCTAGGTAGCGCTGGTGGGAGGAGTTGTAGTCCGAAACATATAGAGAGCGCAAGGTTGCAGACCTTTGATAGGCAGTACTTTCACACATCAATACAAGTGACGGTGATAAACCGCGCTCTCGGTTACTTGTGAAGTCTGTTACTTCGGGTTACTATCTGAAGAGTACATGTACATTTCAGTTGAGCTCTCACGGTTCTATAAGATCAATTATTGGTCAGAAAGACCAGGATTCACAGAGGAGATAAAAATCATAAGTGACGAAGGGCTCAACCGAGTGCTCCGGCAGTGGAGCCCCAATAGCTTTGTTACACTTGGCCAGTATGTACATCCTTCTGTGCTAACGTGGCCAATGCAGACGCGTACGTGCAACCGAGTGTTCGCCAATATAAATGGAGGCACGTGTCCCTCTGCCTCTTGTATTTATATTTGTTTACTGGTTTTCTATAGCATCACATATGTCACCTTTCAGTAACCTCTGAGTTCTAGTTATCAAAAAGCCATACAGAACAGGCAGTTCAGAAATGCTTGATAGGGCTTCCTGGGATCCAAAGTTTCATGATGGGGTATAGAAAGGGGTAAGTTCCCAATGCGGGGAGAAGCAGGAGAGTATGAAACTAAGGAGCGGGGAGTAGGACGGCTCAGGGGTTTGGTCACACATGGTGCAGGAAAGCAGCCAACAAGGAGTCTGTGGTTAGCGTCTGGTTGTGCGAGCTTTGCTCTTACACCACGCGCCCCACTCTGCAGTTAGTTACCTGCTACCTTGAAGAGTTCCCTTTTAAATAAAGTTGGGTTGAGACTCTAGGAATGGATTGAAAACATTCCTTAGTTTAGTCTCAGAATCACCAAGGATTTACAACCATCATTTTACTCTGTCAACCAGTCTAGAATTCAAGAAACACAACTCTGTTGAGTGAGCACATTGCTGACCCCACATGAGCAATAATGGGGCACCAAGGCTTCATCCCTATTACTGAACATAGACTCCTTTTTCATATCTCCTTTCACACACAGACTCCTACACGCAATGCATAGAGCTCCACTAAGCATCAAAGAAAGGACCTGTGATCCCCCTGCAGTGGCGTCAACTCGTCAGCTCTTCCACACCTGCCACTGAACCAACCTGTTCCATATCATATCGAGTCAAGCAGTCTTGCACATAATGCATGCTTGAGGGGGTAGCCGAAAGGGCTCATTAAGAATGGGGGTGGTGGGATCACACTAGTATAGCCTTCATTGAACGATTATGTAGCTATTCTAAACGGCTCGTCATCATGCTTTCCGACAACCATTTGCATTCACATATGATACTTTACTCCTCTGGTATGCCACGGCGGGTGGCTGCTTAGCTTTCTACTGCAGCACGCATAATACTGATCCATGGGAACACCGCTATAGGTCCCAAGCATAGCCCTATAGCTATTGGCGCATTACGTTCTTGACTTATATGTCCCAGATTGTTGGGCATTTGGCCTCCCTGTGTAAAATTGGCAACATTTATTTTCTAACCACCTTTAGATCATTGAGCAAATTCCATATGAGGAACACCAGAGTTCATGTTAGGAACATGCACTGTCAAGACACATCCCTCCCATTATGGTACAGAGTAAGATCTGTGTGCATGTGGATCCCTGCATCGATGACAGATAGGATCCTATGCAATAGACTGAGAAGCATACTTCTCAAACCAATTTTCTTTGCCATTTAGCCCTGTATGGAGGGCCTTTGTTGAGCCTAAAATAGGGACATAAATGGAGAATCTCTGCTGAGGCTAGAAGGGAACTCACATGTAACAGCAGAAGTATACACACTTCCAGTTTCAATGTTTCCTTTATACATATGTATAATATATATATTTCTGGTCCCACGACTTGTTGTGGACACCGTACAGTGCCCTGTATCTCATTTACTTGTTCTTCTCCCTTCTTTCTTTTAGGGTGGGAGGGTTTTGTGGAAAAGGAGGAAGAAATGGAGGACACTGAGTTCACAGTGCACCTCCCACCTGTTTGAGTCCCAGTTCAGGGTCTACAAACAGATTGTGTTTTCTGTTGAGCTGAAAGCTCATTGTATAAGACTTTGAAGTGTATCTGTTGGGGGCTGCTAGTGTGATGGCTGGGTGTTTTATGAACCTTATGCCCCTGGTTATGAAGAACTTTTCTATCACTCTGTTGAGTTTTCTTTTGGAAATGTCTATAGACTTGTAGCAAGTGGCCCTTAACCATTTTCGTCTGGGTAGGATGTCTGAGAAATAGATTTCGTTTTCTCTCCAAGTTATGGGAGATGCCTGCTAGTGAGGCACACATTTCCTTGAGTAAGCTTCTTCTTCTTGTGGATACCGGGTCATTGCCACCTAAATGTATTATCAAGAATTCAGGGAGGTCCCTGTAGGCGACCAGGTCAGCTAACTTGTCGTGTATGTCTGCCCAAAGGAGGCCTCTGTAACCCCACCAGGATGCGATGGTATTCTTAAATGGTGGGCCCTCTTGGTTTCTTCTGCCCAACGCCCTGTCCTGAAGACGAAAGAGTGGCCGACTATCCATGCCGACCGGAGGGGGTTGGTCCAATTGTCAGGAGGTTAATATGGGAGAAAAAAGGAGGGGTGGAGGGAGCTATATTAGTTCTGGTCGGATGTATCTTTTGTAACAATCTGACTTCCATCCCCCTATGTTTTTAACCTGTTGTGGGGCGAGTCCCCCTAGCCATGCTGCAAATTCCTTGGGATCCCTTCCTGCCTTGCTGATGGCTTTTGACAGAACCCCTTTGAATTGATAGCGTCTTAATGCTGAGGCATCCCTGTGAATTAGGAACCTCCCCTCACGTTTGGCCTCTGTGCATAGTATAGGTTGGTGATGCACACTGGGCAGTTTGCTGCATCGTCAATGCAGCAAATGCTGATGGTTCTTCTAGTCCCTGTTTTGGACTGTTGAATATTATGGTGACACTGTCCCGTCTAACCCTGGTTCCAATTATGCCTAGCCCATTGGTGGCTTTGGTGGTGGAGGCGATGAGCTCTCCTGTGCGGAAAGCCCCAAAATATGCCAGGGAGATGGCTGTTCTAAATAACAGGCCCTCATATGGGTGGTGGCAAATGTTTTCCAGTTGGCTCGTTATTTTTACCAATTTGTCAAAATCAAGGGGACGGCGGGTGTCTACCTGGGGTCCCTCTATTTTGCCCCAGCCGTTCATGGCATACGTGATAAGTGCGCTCTGGGTGGGGTCTGTGTCCCCCCGAAGTTTGGAGTAGTAGGATATTGCCAATAGGTGTCTTTTTGCCCAATCCCTTTTGTACCCTTTGTCATGTGCCCATTTTAAAAACATTTCTATTTCCTTTACTGTTATTAATTCTATGTGGTTTAAACCTGGTGTTTTAAACACATTTTGTAAGCACTTACTGTATTGTGCTGTGGTAGTGCTGGCCAGCGCTTACTCTGCCATTTCTGTAAGGAACCCCGTACCAGGGTTCGTGCTCTCTGTGACCAGAGTGTAGTTGGCACCCGTTTTTGAGGTGGCTGATTTTTCTTGTACATCCCGGCCTTGGCTCTCTGGCGGCGGTGTTGATGTAATTTCTTTTATTTTTCCATTATTTCCCAGCAGTCTGCTAGTATTAACCACATCATCTCTTGGGCGTGCGGTGCTAGCTCCCGGAATCTTGCCCACTGAAAGCGAGATAAAGCATCTGCAATGTTATTATCTGTTCCGATGATATGTTTGGGTTTTACCACAATGTTCTGTTGTAGCGAGTTTGTGGTGATGGCTCTTAGGACTTTTAGTACCAGTTGGCATTTGGAGGTCCTTCTGTTTATTATGCCTACCACTGCCATGTTGTCACACCAAACCAAGATTTTCGTGTTAGCTAGCTCCCTGCCCCAGATGCCTTTTGTTAGCCAGATGGGAAATATTTCTAAAAGTGCGATGTTTTTTGTCCATCCTGCCAACTGCCATGTTTTTGGCCATTGCCCGGCCACCCATTTTGTGTCCACGATGGCTCCAATACCTTTGCTCCCGGCTGCGTCTGTGAAGAGGGTTCTTTTAGCCCATGCATTGATTGTTGTGTGCCAGAGGATGCTCAGATTAAAATGTTTAAGGAAGTTCTCCCAGATTTTTAGGTCCTCTTTTACTTATTTGCCTAGCCGGATATGCTGGTGGGGTTTGGTGCAGGATTTGGTTTTGAACTCGCTCGAGACTCCTAGAAAAAACTTTGCCTTGTGGGATGATTCTGGCTGCGAAGTTGAGGCTGCCTGCCAGTGATTCCAATTCTTTTACTGTGCCCTTGTCTTTTGTGCTTAAAGTTGGGATTTTTTCTAGGAATGCCACTATTTTTGTGCTGGGGATTCTGCAGATAACCTTGGATGAATCTATCTCAGTGCCCAGGAAGGTAATGTTGGTGGATGGCTTGGTTGTCTTTTCCCTGGCCAGGGGGATGCCCCATGTGGTGGCCATCTGTTCTAGCTCTGCTACTGCTAGTTTACATTCTCCTGACTCTGCAGGCCCTGTGACCATGAAATCATCTAGGTAATGTACTATTTTTGCTCCGGGGCATTGCCTCTGTAAAGCCAATTGAAAAAAGGAGCTGAACTGTTCGAAAAGGGCGCAGGAGACTGCGCATCCCGTGGGGAGGCATCTATCCACATAGAATTTTCCTTCAAAAGTAAAACCCAGCCATTGTTGGGATTTGGGGTGAACCAGCAAGAGTCTGAAAGCGGTTTCGATGTCTAATTTGGCCATTAGTGCGTTCTCGCCGCATTCCTGTATGAGTCTTGCTGCCTCTTGGAATTGGGTATATGAAACCGCTGATTCGTTATGCGGAATGCCATCATTCAGCGAGTGGCCCTTTGGATAGGACAGGTGGTGAATTAGCCTCAATTTGCCTGGTTCCTTTTTGGGAACCAGGCCTAGCGGTGAGACTAGGTAGTCCTGGAATGGCATGGCTTCCCAGGGTCCCACTATTCTGCCCAGGCTTAGCTCTTTCTTCAACTTGCATTTTATTGCCTCTGGGTTGTCCCTGATTGATTTTAGGTTTTTTGGGATGTTGGTGGACCCTGCTCCCTTAAATGGTATGATAAAACCTTTCCTGAAACCTTGTAGATTGCTGCACTTGTTTCCCTGTCCGGGTAATCCCGTAGTGCTTTGCTGAAATTGCTGGGGTTGATGGGTGTTCTGCCTGGTGCTAATATTGTTTGCTCTTTTAGCTGGCATCGGTGTTTTTTAATACTTTGTATTTTCGGCGGGGAGTCTGGTGCAGTTGCTGGCCGGGTGGTCGCCACTGCAGTTTGTACAGTTGTGTTTGTACCAACACTTTTTGCCCCATGTGCATGAGTTTTTTGCAAAGTTCCTGCATGGAATATTGGCTTTGGAACCGTGTTGGTTTTTATTTTGTCCATGGGCATTAGACTTAGTCGCCCAGGGCTGGTTTTTCCGAAAGGGCTGCTCCCCTTTTTTGTTTTTCTCGTTCTCAGTGCCCCTGTTGCCCTGAGAATTTTTGTTGGGTTTAGTTGTTGGTTGTGTGTTTTCATCCTCAGATGGAAGCTCGGCATTCAAAATGTATAAATCATTTTGCCACCTCGTCCCATTCTATGGCAGGCTCTCTGACAAACTCCGTCTAAATCTGATTTCATAGGCCAACCAAATTCTGCCTTTTTGGGCAATTCTTACTTCTCTGACTTTATCCATATAGGCCCATAGTTTGGCCCCATCCCCTGGGATTTTCTCTAAATATATGGTAGCTAAAATGGCGACGGATTTTAGCCAGTTGTCCCAGTTCTTTTCTACTTGGGCGTTTCTAGCTATTGCCTTTTCTTCTATTTTCTTGGGATCTCTAAACGCATCCCTCCCTTTTCTTTGGGCTTCTATTAATGAAAAGATTTCGATAAATTCTTTTGCCCATATGGCTTCTTTGATTGTGGTGTCTATGTCCCATGCTAGGCATCTTTTGTATCTATTCAAAATTTCTGTTTGGAAAGATTTAAACTTTTGGTCTAGTTGAGCACTGGTGATCATTGCCATCTTTGGTTCGCCACTTTTGGCTGCTTCTGCTTGCCCAGGTGTGCTGGCGTTGGGGGTTGCCCATGCCTTTAATGCACTGACTTGGTTGGGTGTGGCTGTAGTTGTCGTTGGCCTATTTGGGCTTGGAACAGTTGTGCTTGTAAGTGACGGGGGTGTTGTTGTTGCTACCTGGTCCACCATTGGTGTTGCAGGTGTGGGCAGGGGGGGTGGCGGTGGTGTTATGATAACTGATGGCTCGAGGGGTATATTGTGGTCTCTTGGGTCATTTGGGTTTGAAAAGGACTGCTTTTTGTTTCTAAAATCCAGCATCATCTGCTGTGTGTCCCTCATGTTATCATACTATTTTGACTAAATGTTCCTTTTGTTACCTTTGGCTTCGCTTGACTTCTTCTTCTTTGCAGCTGGTGAGGTATCACCCATATCAGATGGCATGGGCATCCCTTCTCTAGGTAGGCCGTAAAGGTTTTCCCTGACCCAGGCCCAACCGTAGTGTTCAACTGCCTCGATTGCTGCGAGAAGGTGGGGTGATTTGGTTTTTGGTGGTGGGCTTGTAGTTCCCTGCGTTTTTCGTTTGGGAGCCATTTGCCTGTTAATTGAAGAAAAATTACTTTTATTCTGTGTACAAGCTTTGGTAACTACTGGCTTATTACTGTGCATTTGGTGTGATTTTTAAAGAAAAGACTTGCGATTTATTAACGGCTTCTTGTCACCTTTCTAGCTGTGAACTGCGTTTTGTATTGCACTACGTGGCTTGCGAGATGCAACGCTGTGTTGCTTCGTGTCGTCTTGCTTCCAAAATTACAATGCATTTGTAGTTGGTTTATGATAGAGCAAAAACAACATGTTGTTTTTTCTAAAAATGCCCCTGCTGGCTGTAACGCGTGGCCCCGTACTTAGTTTAATAAATGCGGTCCGTGTTCTGTGCAGTTTGTCAAGTTGTTTGTTAGTTATACTCTCTGTTGATAATATTGTTGCGATAGGGTTTCCAAATCATTTCATTTTTTAAATATTGTACCTTTACATTTCCGCGCCTTGTCTGTAACGCTATTCCCTGGCTGCGAGGTCTGGGCAGGGGTTTGTATCTGCGTTCGCTAAGCGGGCATGCTGTTTCTGTTTGTTGAGCTTGCGTGGAAAAGCCAGCGTGTGGCCTGTTGCTGCGCAACCCGGGCTCGACTTACTTTCAAATGTAGCGAACACGCCACCTGCGCCGGGCTGCTTCTTTGTTTTTCACCTTGCTGGATCGTGCCACAATACGCCGCTGGAGCTCCCGAGTTTCTGTAACTCCTCGATCCTCGTGTTTTGAACAGTATGATGCTCAAATAGCAAAAAAGGATGAAAAAAGACCCAGCAAGTACGGTGAACTTTTGTTTAGATAGTAAGAAAAACCTCACGAAGATGCCCAGTAAAAGGCAAACTCCAAAAGGAGGAACAAATGGAGGACACAGAGTTAACAGTGCACCTCCCGCCTCTTTGAGTCCCCGTTCAGGGTCTACAAACAGAGTGTGTTTTCTGTTGAGCTGAAAGCTCATTTTATAAGACCCAGGGAAGACCTGGGTCTTTGAAGTGTATCTGTTGGAGGCTGACCCAGCCCCCAGGCTGGCAGAGCCGACTGTCTGACCCCCCCAGGCAAGGGAGGTGTGTTCCTGCTTTCTCTGCTTGTCTTGTTAGTTCCTTGGGGTGCTTAGCACCCTGCTGTTAGTGGAGGGGTGAGGTGCTTTTCTCACCTCACCCTTCCTTTGCTTTGTACTGGGGGAGACTGCTGTCTCCTGCCTAAGTGGTGGAGAGGGAGAGGGCCCAGGGCTGGACAGTGGGGGGAGCTGGCCCTCTCCCAGGCTTACTGGATGGTACCAGCAGTTAACCTGCCTAGCTTTGGGAGGCCCTACAGCATTGCCCAAACATGGTCCTGATTTAACTCAATTGATATTTCTGTGTTGGAAGCATAGGCACGCAAACTATTCTTACCGTACTAACAATATGGCAAGTGAACAATTATTGAGTGGAAAACAATATATATAATGAAGCTGTGAAGTTGATGAAGGGATAAGTGATGTGGTTTTTGGGTGGAAGTTTCAGTAGAATTCTGGTTGCTGAGCTCGGAATCTTCTGGAGTTTTTGGCTGGGGTAATGTGGCAGCCCAAGGTACAGCAAGTTGCCATAGGGAATCTGGGGCTGATTTAGGCATTCATCAGTGTAACATGGTGAAGAAAGGAGAAATATGACATTAGGCTTTAAAGGTCAGCATTCGGGCATAACAAGACTACACTATTTCACAAATAGGGTGTCATTGTGAGTGGGTCAATAATGGTCATTCCAAGATTGCGAACGATCTGAGCTGGAGGAGGACAGGGACCAAGAAAAGGAGGGCAGAAACAAAATGTGTTTACCTTAGGACTTCAGTGTAACTCCTCTGACCATCATACCAGCCATTTTAGGAGGTCAGTGATTCTGCCGTGGGGTTAAGGGTGCAGGGTGTTTGACAGGAAGGAGAAGGAGCCATTGCCCTCCGTTGTGTCCCCGTCCCCTGCCTACCCGAGGTGTAGTATCGGGCCTGCATCACATCAGAGAACTCTATGATGCGATGCGGAATGCGGAGCTCTGAAAGGGAAGGCAGGAGCAGAAGAACCGAGGAGCTGCGGAGGAAGGTTGGAGCAGTGCAGAGAGCGGGGCTTGCATTTCCCAAATCCACCCTAATTGTTGTACTATAATATAATTATATATATATATATAAATATATAAACTAAATTCCCACACGGTGTGGCCCAGACAATTACTACTACGAGGCATTTCAACAGCTGTGTGGCGAGCTCTGTCTCTGCGCGAACGGCCACAGCACACAAGCGGCAGTTCCGACAACATTAAGATGAGCTGGAGTATTAAATGTAAACGCATCTCGACAGACCCTTCCATCAGTGTTTTATGGGTCCCAGCAAACCTCTACTGGAGACTATGGCAACCTTAGAGAAAGGCTGCCGTCAACGTGAAACATAGACATGTGAGGGGCAGGCATACTTACAAGTTAGACACCCCTATATTGAGTGACATCAAATGAAAATGCTCCTCCTCATCCCAGCATTTCCTTGAAAAAAGGGGAAATTCATTTTGTGCAACCATACGTTTTATTTGTGTTGCATATGCGTAAATACATTGACCAATACCAGACAATGGTTTAAAACTGTACACAATCCAGCACAATTCAACATATCCTCCCCCAATCTCTACTTCATCACGGCTAACTATAGAGGGGCAGGAAACATGGCAATGCACAGTGTTCCCCCATCAGCAATGTTTTTGCCTGAAGCTGGAGAACCAACCCTGCCATGAAAGAGGTGGCTGAAGAGTTTTGACCACTATGCCAATGTAGTATGTGGCACAAATTACAACAGAGACTGAAAATAATCTCTATTCTTACATTGTTTAGGGCCTGCTGGACAAGAAAGGTTTGAGGATCTACCTGATTTAACAGCGGATGAAAGTGAAGATAACGAATACAAGAAAAGTGTAAAGAAAATGAGCAAATACTATGAAAAAAACCTTAGCACAATTCTAGAGCGCTACAGGTTTGGGAAGCATGTACAAGAGGAGAGACAGAGTGTTGAATAATATATCACGGCCTTTTGTAAACTAGCAAGGATTTGCAAATTCAATCAACAACTTGATGAGAGACTCATAGATCAATTTATGTTAAAGTGTAGAAGTAGCAAAGTAAGGGAAAGATTATGGTCAGAAGATGAACCACCGTTATAAATGTTTTTTTATGAGTAGCTAAGGAAGTTGAGCATACTGAGAAATGTGTAAAGGCCTTGGAAGGCAGAGTGAAAGAAATTATGGTCAAGCCCGCCTTGTGACAGCATCGCAAAAAAACTGGAGAATCCATAGCGGTAATAAGCAATTCAAGTGTAGGCAGGAGATGGAGTAACGAGAACAGTGAATGCAGATACAACAGTGAAAGCAGAGAAGCATTGAATAGTACCACCAGAAGGATGGCAGTCATGAAGAATCAACGTGGTCGTGGCCAAAATCAAAGGGGATGACCAGCAAACAGGACATGTCACAGGTGTGATAGCCCCTCCCATTGGGCCAACAGTCCAATATGTCCAGCGCTTAGAATTATATGCAGGATCTGCAAAGGTAAGGGACACCGAGCCAAATGCTGTAGGTATACAAATTCTACTAATTGGATTGGTGATGAAGAAAGTGCAGAGGGCGAAGAGTGTATCTCTTCTATAGGGCATGGAGAAATAGACAGCCCAAAAATGACTGTCCAGGTAAATGACACCCCAATCAGCATGATTGGAGTACACGCTCATTCCAGAAGTGGTGTGGAAGAAAACTGGACCCAAATATTTACAAGAAGTATATATAAACCCCAGAGCCTATTGAGGAGCGAAGATTGACTTAGCTGGTTGGTTCAGAGCAACTTTGAAATTTAAAGGAAGGCATGCTGAGGGGCGTGCATATGTGTCAAAGAGAGAAGCATCCCCTCTTCTAAGTTGGACACATCAGAGTATTTTGAAAGTGTGGCTTGATGCGAATGCCAAAGAATCTGTGCTTGCAATAGAGGATGAGAAGCAATGTAAGAGTAAATTGAAGAATGAAATGTTTCGGGAGGAAATTGGATGTTTGAAAGGATTCACACATCGCATATTACTAAAAGAAGATTGCAAACCGGTGGCCCAGAAACTTCACAATATTTCTTTATCCATGAGAGAGGAGGTAAAGTCAGAATTGAATAAACTGCAAGAACAAAGGATAATACAAAGCATTGATGTTTCAGAATGGGTGTCACCCCTGGTTGTTGTAAGAAAGGATATGGGTTGATCTCAGACTACTCAACAAATGTGTGGTCCCTGAGAGACATCTTCTACCCAACATGCAAGAACTGATATCCACAATGGGTCCTGTGAAAGTATTTTCAGCACTCAACCTCATCACAGCGTACCATCAGATTAAACTCCATAAAGAATCACAACATTTAACAGCATTCATAACACCAGAAAGAATATTTCAATATTGGAGAATGCCGTTTGGCTTTATCTCAGTGGCCTCAGTATTTAAAAAAATAATGTATAGGCTAATCGATGGAGAAGAAGGTGTAATCTTCTTCCAGGATGACATTTTGATTTATGCAGAACACAAAGAGGAACATGATAGGAGAAATTGCACGATGTAGGGATGACCCTCAGTAAGGATAAATCAAAAATCAATAAGAAAGATCTTGAATACTTAGGTCATGTCATCTCCAAAGAATGGATCACACCAAAGAAATACCTTATCAATACCATAGAGCAAATGGTCACACCTAATTGCAAAGAGCATGTCAGGACATTTTTAGGCATGGCTGAATATTGTTCCAAGCTTGTCAGAGGATTTGCTGTTCACACTAGTTCTTTAAGAAGTCTACTGAAATAAAATATAAAATGTACATGGAATGAAAAATGTGAAGAAATGTTCAGTACATTAAACAAGATTTAGTTATGATGCAGGCAATGCAAAACTACAAAAGAGGACGGCAAACCGTGATTACGACAGACGCGAGCAATGTGGGTTAGAGTGCTGTTCTCACGCAAACTGAAAATGGAAATAAGCATGTAATAACGTTTGCATCACGTCTGTTGAAAGGCCCAGAAAAAGCATATGCCTCGATTGAAAAAGAAGCTTTAGCAATCAAGTGGGCAACCGAGAAATTCAGAAGTTTGGTCTGAGGCTCAAAGTTCGAACTGCATACATACCACAAACTGTTGGTTGAAGTCTTTTCAACAAAAACTTAGATAAAGTATCGGGCAGAATAAGAAGGTGAGTGTCCAAACTACAGAAATTTAATTTCACAATTCTATATATCCCTGGAGTGAGGAACTATGTTGCAGACTGTCTATCACGTATGACTGGAAGCATGGAAACTGGGGATGATTATAGAGAACACGATACAATTTGTAAAGTATGGGAATCCTCAAATTCTATGAAAGAATGGCAGGAGGAAATGGAAAAAGGTGACAGAATGAATATTGTCACTAAAGATTTCTTGCAAGGAGAACAAAATAAAGAAATGGCAAAGGAAGCAGGTGTTGAAAGTTTTTGGAATCTGCGAAGTGAAATGTGCATACCTGATGAGATTCTCATGAGGGGAGACAAACGTATACCAGCGGAAGGAGTGAGAGAGAAAATAATATCTCTTGGACATGAAAGTCATCACGAAATTGTGAAAACCAAGCACATGATGAGGAACAATTATTAGTGGCCTGGATTTGATGCCCACATTATGAAGAGAGTTAGAGACGGCATCCTTTGTATTAATAGTGATAAGGTGTGTGTGAGTGAAAGGTGTCCCATGGCACTAACCAGTATACCAGAAAGACCGTTGGAAAAATTGGCGATTGATGTGCTTGGTTCAATATGGAGTGATAGGTGTCAGACATATTGCATAGTTGTTGTATATGTGTTGGTGAGATGAGCAGAGGTGAAGATGACTCCACATGTCACCACAAGAATAACAGGATTTTTGGAGGAGTTGTGTGAGCGTAAAGGTTACCTAACGGTGGTCCTCATTGAAAATGGTCCACAGTTTAAGTCAAGGGAAATAGAAATGTATTTCCAAAAGAGGGCCATCATGGATAAGACCAGTGCCATATATCATCCACAAACCAATGGTATTGTGGAAAGGTTTTACGTGAATGAGTGAGTAGGTTAGTAGGTGCACTCTTCCTATTTGTTTCATGTTTATAATTTCTGCGGTGCTAATGATTACCTATGTGGGAGCCAGTAGCTGCACGGCTGTATAGAAACTGGTATCCACCAACCAGTAAAAAAGTATGTAAGTGCATTTTGGGTGTTCTATGTTAGTCTGTGCACTTGGTTGGACGTTTCATTTAAGAAATGCCTATTAAATAAGTTGATCTGTACTCTTTAGTTGTAGAGCATTAAGTATTTTAATTTAAATTATTTAAAAGTTTTCCAATAAATGGTTCCAAATATAAATGAGTTAAAGTTGGGTATTGCTTAATGCGTTCCTTGGTGTCCAGAATTCTCTGTGGTTGTTCCAGCTGAACACCTATGTTCTGTTTCTTGATCTGTTTCAGATTCTTGTCCTGAGAAACATTTTCCATCCGTGTTTACGGTTCCCTTCACGCTGCGCATCTTGTTCCTCCTGCGTGACAGCTACAGCTGAAACAACCACAGAGAATTCTGGATACCAAGGAACACATTAAGCAATACTCAACTTTAACTCAAGACATTCTTACCGTAACCTAAAGAAGCACTGGACACTTGTCTACTTATCATCATAGAATACAAAAATTAAGGGAAGAAATGTATATCTAATATGAATACTGTCTTAATAAGGCAGACTATATGTTAAAAAGAGTTATGTCACAAGTTTACACTTGACTGTTGTATGAACAGTCTGACTTGTGCCTTGAAAAAGCCTGAGTAAGGGCGAAACACAAGCATGTGCCTCCTAGCGGAGTTTGTTGCCACTAATATATCAACATTGATATTTGGAACCATGTATTGGAATAGTTTTTAATAATCTTAATAAAATACTTAATGCTGTAAAACTAACGAGTATAGATCAACTTATTATTGTGGAAAGGTATACCAGAATAATTACAGAAGCTATCAGATGGGCATGGTCTAATGGAAAAGATTGGAGGGAAGTAGTAAGAGAGACTATAGTGACTCACCCCACATAGAGTTACTAGGCACCCACTGGAGCACCGAAAAGAAGATTACCTACAAGGTCCTGCAACGATTTGAATTGAGTGGCCTGAGTTGTTATTTACATGCTTAAGGCAAAAGGAAGCCTCAACGACTCAAAGGGTGAGCGCTGTAGCTCTTGCCTTGTGCCGAGTTGTGCACTTTCCTGTCTGGGAGTCTCTCGCACTGCACTGTGTGCATATACAGACACTGACACTGATACCGATATTTGGCACTTGATATCTGTTAGTGACATATGCTGTGATTACAGGCCCTGTGACTACCATATTGATATATCGATATAATGTTGATATATTGTTGATACTCTGCCTGATACTCTGCCACTCTGCAGTTGCATCAATTGAAGAGAGTCAATAAATGTAGGTGGGGCAGGAAGGAGGAGACAGAATCTGGCAGCTTCCTAAGCCACTCTGGCATGCCCTGAACATGCCCAAGTAGAACTAAGAATGCCAAACTTAAAACTCTAGTGGGAGTGAGTAGATGTGGGAGGGCTGTAGATTCTGCTATCTCTGGAGATGACACTACTGATACAATTGAAAGACTTGTTATCCTGGGGAGTAATAAGTGTGATGGAAAGGGGGATGCAGAAATCGACTCTGCTGACATACCGAGTACTACGGGCGGGGGGAGGCATACAAGCGTGATGGGATTCCCTGGAAATTAACTGCATAACCTAGGACCTAGGAAATGTGATTGTAAACAGTATTGGGGATTGCCTAAAGGAGCTGGTATGTGAGATTAGGTCACTCAAGGATAATGTTACTGCCCTAAATGTCGAATGTACAGCCACTACCAGTCACTAAAATCTCAGTATTGGAGAGATTTTAGAGGGAAACCTCCAAGTCAAAAGCTCTGGGAATCTAGATAACGGTAACCATAAAATAAATAATAAAGTGGCATTGGGGAGGGAGAAGATAAAGAAGCGTGCACACAACCCTGATGTGGGAGGTAAAACCAGGGAAGGCTTCAGGTCTGGTAGGACTGGTAATCAGACCAGCTCAACCTCTAATGCCATACTGGCAGTGATCAACCATGAGACAAGTCCCAGAAGGGATGCCTCCTAGGCACCCACGGACCGGGAGTGCAACATCAATCAATAGTCATTGTAGAGCTGCTGACTGTAGGACAAATTACAGTTTAGCCCCTCATTTTGTAATGGTTAATGTTCTGAAACTAAAAGTAAGCATGTGAGAAGATCAAGACTCCCTAAGGATCAAGTGTGCCCACTAGATCTGATACACAAAGGGTTGTTTGGCTATAATTAGGGATGCCATTGTCATCTGCAAGTGACACTCTTCTAGTAGTGAGTTTGATTGCATCCAGGTTTTCCTATGTCACCAGGACTTGGTGGATGGGTTCCTGAGTATTGACTTTTGCACCTATCCACCGATGGGCCTCTCAATCATGATCAGAACCTGAATCCCAAAAAGGTATGAGATTGGGGGTATAGGTAGACAGGGGGAGGGTTTCCTGGTCCCAATACAGGCTCAGGTAATTTTTTTAAATTCTTTTTTAATTTGATTAAACTGTTTTTTTTCACAGTTTTAACAAAAGGGGTAAAATATGTTCTACCATTTGATCCTTTAGTGTCCTTTGTTATCCTTGCTATGATTTGCTTTCCTAAATTGTTTTCAGACTGTTTCCTCTCTTGCCAAGTTTATGTTCTGAAAGAACTGTCCAACTGCTATTACTCTTTTGGTGTTGTCACCCGACATCAAAATGTTCCACCAATAGTCTTCTTCCCTGCACCATCTGTTTTTAAGGAGGTGTCCCCTGTGGGTCATTCTTTTAGAGGACAGTTCAGGGCATAACAGTAGAAGGTGTCTCACAGTTTCGACTGTACCTGTGTTGTTGCAAAATCTACACAGGTTGTTAGAGGTGAAACCTCTGATGAATAGAATTTCTTTAGTGTGTAGAAGGTTCAACCTAGCCCTTAGGTATGTGTTTCTGATTTGCTTGCTGGGACCTTTTAACAAGTAGCTCATAGGCTCGTTTTGTTTTTGACGATTTGCCGGTAAGTCCAAGGCCAATTTGTATTTCGAGGCGTCTTCTAATGTTTGGATCCAATCCATTTCCTTGAAAGTTTTGTTTGGATTGCCTTCCAGTTCTTCCCAAGAGCTTCCTATTTCATCAAGTGTTTCTGTGTTTCTTTGCTCCCATCTAGAAAGGATGGTGTTGGTGCCTTTGTTTAGCTCTTTGTTTAGGACCTTAAAGATCTTCTCAGAGGATAGTCTAATTTTCCGATGCAACATCAGGGTGTTCAGTTTGACTCTTCCACTTAGTGATAGGATGTTGATTTCTTTACGAATTGACGCTATTGGTGTTGATTGTGAGAGCGCCAAGAGTTTCCTCCAAAATAGGCCTTCCAGTTTCATCCAGATTCTCTCTGGTATCATAGGCATCGCCTCTGCACCGTAGGTAATAGCAGGCACTGCTTTTGCTATGTAAAAATTCAGGGCTGGTTTCAAGGAGAATTTTCTGAATTTTGTATCCATGATTTGTGCTTGTGACATCATAAGTTTTGTTTTTGCGATCATGGATTCCTGCATGAGAGAGATCTATGAATGCCAGATGTATCTTTGGACATCCCTCTAAAAGCTTTGCTTTGAGTATACTTGATAGCATTATGTTGGCCATTGTTCCAATGTTTTTTACAAAGTCTGTGTTGTTTTTTAGGTCTGCATTGGAGATTCCATCTGGTCCGGGTGCCCGGGAGTTGTTCAGTTTCCGGATTTTCTCACAGATTTCCATTTCCTCACATTCTATGTCCCATCGAACTTTTTGGGCCCATGGAAGTTCGTAAGTGTTGCCCTTTAGGGGGGCAAAATGTTTGAGAAGAAAGAGATCCAATGCTTCTCTCCAATTGAGTTAGCTAAAGCATCCTTGGAGTTGTTTCCTTTCGGGTCAATCAGAGCCCAGAAAGCTTGGGCTTGCTTCCCACTTAGAGTCCTTAGCATGTTCTCCGAGTCCTCTTGATATAGTATTGCATGATGGGATTTAACCCAATTTTTGTAAGATTTTTTTGCGAATGTTGCTGCCTCAGCTGTTTGTAGTGAAGGGCAAGATATTGCTTTACGCAGAATTCTTCTCATTTCTCTTCTTTTTTCCACCAGTTGCTTGTTACTTGTGTGATGCAGATTTTTTGTGCTCTTTTTCACCACTTAGCAAGCCCTGCCCACCTGGTGCCTTCCTGCTTCCTGCTCTTTTTCACCACTTAGCAAGCCCCGCCCACCTGGTGCCTTCCTGCTTCCTGCTCTTTTTCACCACTTAGCAAGCCCCGCCCACCTGGTGCCTTCCTGCCTGCCGCTCTTTTTCACCACTTAGCAAGCCCCGCCCACCTTGTGCCTTCCTGCTTCCCGCTCTTTTTCACCACTTAGCAAGATCTTCTCAGAGGACAGTCTAATTTTCCGATGCAACATCAGGGTGTTCAGTTTGACTCTTCCACTTAGTGATAGGATGTTGATTTCTTTACGAATTGACGCTATTGGTGTTGATTGTGAGAGCGCCAAGAGTTTCCTCCAAAATAGGCCTTCCAGTTTCATCCAGATTCTCTCTGGTATCATAGGCATCGCCTCTGGACCGTAAGTAATAGCAGGCACTGCTTTTGCTATGTAAAAATTCAGGGCTGGTTTCAAGGAGAATTTTCTGAATTTTGTATCCATGATTTGTGCTTGTGACATCATAAGTTTTGTTTTTGCGATCATGGATTCCTGCATAGGGGTTTCGAAACGGTTTGAATTGATCGTGACTCCCAGGTATCTGAATGATTTTATTTTTTCCAGTCTTTCTCCTGCCAAAGACCATTTCGATTTTTCTTTTCATGTTGTTGTTTTTTCCAGTGTCATTATTTTTGTTTTTGCTGAGTTAAGAATCAGATCGTTGGCCTGGAGATATTCTGAGAGTGAGTTGAGTTTGCGTTGTAGACCTATTGCAGTTTGGTCCAGTATTAGAATGTCGTCAGCATAGAGTAGTCTGCTAACAGTCTCATCGCCAATGTTCGGTGGAAATGTTCTAACTGTGGGGTCCCAGTTTTGGTAATCTCCAATAAATGCGTTGTACAGTGCGGGGGCCAATGGGCACCCTTGCTTCACCCCTCTGTGGGTGCTGATTTCCTCTGAAAGTTGACCCAGGCCATTAAGTCTAACCCTCATAGAGGTTCCAGAGTACAGCTCGATAATTGGATTCTGGATTAATGGAGGACACTTCCAGGTCGACAATTTACTCCAGAGTCTATCTCTGTTGACTGTGTCAAAGGCATGAGAGAGATCTATGAATGCCAGATGTATCTTTGGACATCCCTCTAAAAGCTTTGCTTTGAGTATACTTGATAGCATTATGTTGGCCATTGTTCCAATGTTTTTTACAAAGTCTGTGTTGTTTTTTAGGTCTGCATTGGAGATTCCATCTGGTCCGGGTGCCCGGGAGTTGTTCAGTTTCCGGATTTTCTCACAGATTTCCATTTCGTCACATTCTATGTCCCATCGAACTTTTTGGGCCCATGGAAGTTCGTAAGTGTTGCCCTTTAGGGGGGCAAAATGTTTGAGAAGAAAGAGATCCAATGCTTCTCTCCAATTGAGTTAGCTAAAGCATCCTTGGAGTTGTTTCCTTTCGGGTCAATCAGAGCCCAGAAAGCTTTGGCTTGCTTCCCACTTAGAGTCCTTAGCATGTTCTCCGAGTCCTCTTGATATAGTATTGTATGATGGGATTTAACCCAATTTTTGTAAGATTTGTTTTGCGAATGTTGCTGCCTCAGCTGTTTGTAGTGAAGGGCAAGATATTGCTTTACGCAGAATTCTTCTCATTTCTCTTCTTTTTTCCACCAGTTGCTTGTTACTCGTGTGATGCAGATTTTTTGTGCTCTTTTTCACCACTTAGCAAGCCCCGCCCACCTGGTGCCTTCCTGCTTCCTGCTCTTTTTCACCACTTAGCAAGCCCCGCCCACCTGGTGCCTTCCTGCTTCCTGCTCTTTTTCACCACTTAGCAAGCCCCGCCCACATGGTGCCTTCCTGCCTGCCGCTCTTTTTCACCACTTAGCAAGCCCCGCCCACCTGGTGCCTTCCTGCTTCCCGCTCTTTTTCACCACTTAGCAAGCCCCGCCCACCTGGTGCCTTCCTGCTTCCTTCTCTTTTTCATCACTTAGCAAGCCCCGCCCACCTGGTGCCTTCCTGCCTGCCGCTCTTTTTCACCACTTAGCAAGCCCCGCCAGCTGGTACCTTCTTGCTTGCCGCTCTTTTTCACCACTTAGCAAGCCCCGCCCACCTGGTGCCTTCCTGCTTCCTGCTCTTTTTCACCACTTAGCAAGCCCCGCCCACCTGGTGCCTTCATGCTTCCCGCTCTTTTTCACTACTTAGCATGCCACGCCCACCTGGTGCCTTCTTACTTGCCTCTCTTTTTCACCACTTAGCAAGCCCCGCCCACCTGGTGCCTTCCTGCTCTTTGTCACCACTTAGCAAGCCCCGCCCACCTGGTGCCTTCCTGCTCTTTTTCACCACTTAGCAAGCCCCACCCACCTGGTGCCTTCCTGCCTGCCGCTCTTTTTCACCACTTAGCAAGCCCTGCCCACCTGGTGCCTTCTTTCTTGCCGCTCTTTTTCACCACTTAGCAAGCCCCGCCCACCTGGTGCATTCCTGCCTGCCGCTCTTTTTCACCACTTAGCAAGCCCCGCCCACCTGGTGCCTTCTTGTTTGCCACTCTTTTTCACCACTTAGCAAGCCCCGCCCACCTGGTGCCTTCCTGCTTCCTGCTCTTTTTCACCACTTAGCAAGCCCCGCCCACCTGGTGCCTTCCTGCTTCCTGCTCTTTTTCACCACTTAGCAAGCCCCGCCCACCTGGTGCCTTCCTGCCTGCCGCTCATTTTCACCACTTAGCAAGCCCCGCCCACCTGGTGCCTTCCTGCTTGCTGCTCTTTTTCACTACTTAGCATGCCACGCCCACCTGGTGCCTTCTTGCTTGCCGCTCTGTTTCCCCACTTAAGGAGCCCTCCAGCTTCTTTTCCTTTGCAGATGGGGAGCAGGTGCAAGTGGGTCTAGGTCACCTGGCCTAAGCCCCGTCCACCTGGTGCCTTCCTGCCTGCCACTCTTTCATTCACGGTGTGTCACTCTTTCTCAACTCTCATGCTGGACTTCCTTTGCATCTTGTACTCGTGGTGGCCCTGAATCATGCTGTTCCCATCTTCATCTTGTATCCTGGCTTGCAACATTATGTGTTACTACTGACTTCTGCAATTGTATCCGCTCTCCACTCTTGCTTCTCCACTCTTTTTGACTGCTTACTCTCTTTTCTCTCCACCTTTCCCTTCTCCCTTTTCCTATCTCCTCCCCTTACTTTCTTCTATGCACTTACTCTATCAGAATTGTCCCTGGACCTAATATGATAGCAACCTCGCCTGTTTCCTCCACCTTCCCATTACTGTTTTTTTTCCTCCCCACCATCCCTCCAGCACTATCTGAAATGTCGTCAGGCCTAGTATGATAGTCGCTTGTTTTGTTCCTCCCCTCCCTTTCTGCATCCCTCTCCCTCACCTTTTGTTTTTCTCCGGCTCTACCAGAAATGTTGTCAGGCCTAGTACGGTAGTCGCCTGTCTGTTTCCATTTCCTTCCCACTCTCCCCCTCCTTTCCTTATCTATGTCTTAGCTCTTGCACTATCTGAAATGTCGTCAGGCCGAGTACGATAGTTAATTTAACATCCTTACTGTTCATGGCCTGTAAGAATGTGGTTGTATTTTCCCTTGTTCCCTCCCTTGCCTTGAAGCGCTTTGAAACACATTGTGTATAGACGCTATATAAATACACGATCATAACGCTTGACGTTTTCTTTGTTGTTGATAAGGGATCAGTAGGGGGTAATAAAAAGATGTTAATGACCCCACTGATTCGCCGATTGATCTTTTGTAGTTCTTTGTAATTGCTCTTATTGCCTTATTGGTTGTGGTCACTGTTTTTTGTACTTATCACTTCGAATGCAGTTGTCTTTGAGAGCAAATCTCTGCATACGTATATATGGTCCAAGAAGGCTTTGAGGGTTCCTTGCTCCCAAGTAGGGATGGGGTTGAGTGTAGGAGAAGTCAGATAATGGAGGTTATGAAGGTCAAATTCGTCCATAAATGTCTCCCAACTCTTTCCTCTCTGATCAGATTCTCGGATTGTTGGAAGTACTTGAGTTACCGATCCAAGATTTGTGTTACCCTTTTTTATGTTCTGGCCAATGTTTGCTAGGGTCAGGTTTAAGTCCCAGCAAATTATGATGTGATCGATGGCCATCATGTTTAAGCAAGTCTCTATCATTTGTCCAATGTTTGCCAGCAGAATTGCTTCATTCAGAGCTTTTGGATTCCAATATATGTTTATCACTAAGTATGATGTAGGCTTGTCCAGGTTTTCGCCTGCTGCAGTTGGCTGCCTGGAAACCAAAGAAGCTAAGATGAAGGAGCTGCTTAACAGTGTTTTTTTGAGTTGTAGACCACTGCAGGCTCTGACAGCTGTCAAGAGCCCTGAGCTGGGCCTGCCTGTTATACCTTGTATTGCTGGTGAAAAATCAATTTCGAAACCATCAATTGTTGGCTTCTTGAGGAGCCACGTCTCCCGTAAGCAGAGAAGATCGAATGATCCCAAATTCACATCGGATTTGGATGTCAGGTGGGTGAGGCCTCTTGTGTTCCACGAGCCCATTATAAGATGGTTGGAGTGTGGAGTGATCTTCTAGGATCTTCGTCTTCTCCTGTTGCGGTTGTTCGTGGCTATCCTCTTTTTTCTATTGAAAGTCTTTCCTGGATCCAGACCCATCTGGTTTTTTCGTTGTCTTTGAGGAGATGTCGCGAGTAATTATGAAATTCAGTTATTCTCCTTCTAGGGGGGTCTTGATCGGTTGTTGACTTCCGATTCCGCAGAGTACCCTTCGGTAAACGTTCTGTATCCATATTGCTTAGTTTTTCGTTGTGTCGAGTCTTCTTGTTGTTTGCAGGGCTTTTGTGCCATTGTTGACATCTGGATGTTTTATCTGGTGAGTCGAGTCTGTCCTTGTAGCTGGTAACTCTTCTCTCATCCCTAACGGATTCCTTTCCGTAGTGGATGCCAAGTGGCCTCCTTTCGTCAGTGTCCCGTGTTCTGGTTTCAGGATGAATTTTATGAGATTTATAATGTGGGACTTGGTGACGCGTAGGACCGTCCGAGTGACTCTCGAGCGGCCTCCTTTCATCCGAATTGTGTGCTCTAACTCCTGAGTATGTTTTAAGGGGTTCGTAATGTGATGCTCGAGATCTTGCAGAGCTTTCTGTCTAATCGGTGGGAACGTGTTCCTTGCTTGGTATGTGATCTCTCACTTTTGATCCTTGGCGAGAGTTCTCCTTACCACTGCTTATTTCTTCCAGGTAGTAACCTAGGTCTCTAAGGGCTCTGGACTCGGCCTTGAGCTTCCGTCTCGTGCTTGATGAAGATATGTGGATGTATGATTGATCTGAGAGACGAAACTTGATGAAGTAGGTCCATTATTACGGATCTATTTAGAACCTGGTTGCTCTTTGATTTGTAACTAGGTTGCAAGAAAAAAGAGCGGGTGTCGGTTGTTCTATTGAGTCTTGTTAGACGAGTACGTTTCCATTCTCTATCAGAATACTTTGGCGGCGTCGTCCAGTTGAGTTCCATTTTTTGATAGTGGTCCCTGGATTCTCTTTTTTGTTGCGTGATAGCTCTGGATTTCCACCTGTTTGGAGTGTGATTGTTTTTCTGGTCGTTAGGTTCGTCCCGTTTTTTGATACTAGAAGCGTGTCTTTGTTTTGACCAAGGGGAGGTCTTTTGTTTCGAATCATCAACCACATGGAATGGTGCAGTTTTAGGCTCTAGGAGTCTGATTTTTTTAGGAGGTGTATCATTATTCTGGTTCCGATCGAAGGAGACAGTTTTTCTTTTAGATTGGCAGTTGTTATCAGATTTTTGGTCTTTGGCCAGCCATTGAGAAGAGAATTCCAGGGCGTTTTCCATTAGATCGCTTTCAGTGGGAGAGAGAGATCTGTTGCTGTTCAATTTGATGTAGTTGTTTTGAGTTGCGTTCTGTTTCAATGATTTCGTTGAAATTTCGATGTACTTTTATTTAGTTGAAAGTGAAGATTTTTGCGAAGCCTTGACGTGGTCTGTTGCCAATTTGGGCTGCTCAGTTATCCCGGTCTTTGGCTTCCTGGCTAGTGCTGAAGATGTGGATGGACCATTAGCAGAAACTCTGAGATCTAGGTCTTTATCGTTAATTATGCAGGCTGCCTTTGTCTTGCTCGGTGGCAGTGTTAAGAAGTTGAGAGTGGTTTGATTTCCGTGGGTTTGGCCTTCGTGGATTTTGTTTGTCGACTCTGAGTTCCGCTTGTCCGGAGTCACGGTCGTTCGGGAACTCTTGGCTGATGCAGCCAGACGAGAATTGCTTTTTTTGTCAGTGGTTCCTGCTTTGAAGTGAAATGTTTTCTCTGGTGGGAATTCGACTTGGGATTGTACAGATTTTGTTTCCAGGTGTTGTTGGACCCTTGTTTGTGTACTGACTTCTTTGGTGATCTTTCTGTTTTCTATTTTTGAAGTAATGAATCCTTCTAAAAAGGTTAGTTTTGTCTGTGCAGAAGCTGCCAATGTTACTTGGTCCTTTACAGAGTCGTTGAGTGATTCATACAGTTTAGTGAACGGAGCTAGGGCTATAGTGATAGCTGACATTATCACCAGTAGATCCGGCTTTTTGTTTGGTGTTTCTTTACCAGAGTCTCCCATGATTTCACTTTTTCTCCTGTTCTTTGGCGGTGTACTTGGCGTGGGATGATTCACGGTTTGAACTTCTTGCAATCGGTTGGTCATTGGCGTTTTGGACAGCGTCAAATGTTCCTGGTGTGGGATAACATTCGTAAGTTTTGAGGGCAAAAGTTGCGTTATAGGTCTCTCTAATTTTGAGTTTGATGGGTCCAGTTTCTTGAGTGTTGGACAAGGGTTTAGTGTCTTGCTAGATAGAGCTGTTGGTTCTAGCAGCCCATCATGTAGCAGATTCTCATTAGGCATATTCAGCTTATTAAGGCTATGCATTGGTGCAGGGTACTTTGCGAAGTTTCCTGTAGTGTTAAGTTCCAAGTCCATTGATGCTGGAGGCTTCCCAAAATGCCATCTTTTATTAGTAAGTAGTTGGGGGCTCAAAGCATTTGGGTTGGGAGAGTTTATATTGAAGTCTAGTCTCATTGGAATGGCGGGGGAGTCAGTGTGGTCGTTTTCTTCTAGAGCCCCTTCCAGAAGTTCTGCATCAGAAATCTCACTTTTCCCTGTAAATACCTTTTTTCCTTGTTTACTGAAAAATGTATCAAGGGTGCCCACTGATGGCTTCTGGGCCTCTTTATTCCGATTTGCTGGGGCAGACTGCAAGTTGTTTGTTGGTTGTCTGCACATAAGAGGTTTAGTTTTGCCTGGTTTTGTTCTTTCTTCCTTTGTAGGCGAGTGTTTGGCCTTCGTTGGGATTAAGTTTTTAGGTGACGTTTTTTTAGTTTTGAATGAAGGGTCCTTCTCAATGGCCCCCAATGATACTGCCTTTAAGGTTGTTAAAGGGGGCGTTGGAACGTGGTTTATGGACCTGTCACTTTCTGAATCCTCAATTGTTGAGTAAGAGCAATCTCCTGACCAAACAATCTCCAGGTTTCCCATACTGGGTGGGGGAATGGCTAAGTCCTCCCTGGCCACCACCGGATGGATCTCAATGTCAATTTTTATTTTGTTTCCCCCGTAACTAGAGGCGTCATTGTTGCTCAATTTTATGGAGTCACTGGCCGCGTTAATGGTAGGTTTGCTGGGACGTGTAGAGTTCCCCACTGAGTCTGTAGACATCGCGGGATCTGGCAAGGAGTTTTCTCCGTCCGATTCGGGGAGAGGCGCTCCTATGCCTGCTCCCGTCAAGCCGAGCTGTGCTGGTGAGCTCCCTCCCCCTCTCACTCTGTCTGCTGCTTCCGGGTCAGGAGGGCCGTGCGGAGGCAGACCGCCCTCGAGGTGGAGCTCGTCGCCACAGGCGGCCCCCACCTCGAGAGGAGCAACAGAGAACGCGAGGAGCGCCCCGCGGGAGAGTCCCAAGCGCTCGGCTAAAACGCCATCCAGGAGAGGTCGAGCCAGAGCTCCCAGACCAGACGGTGAGTGTGGGTTTGTCAGAGTAGCCGAGCGATCCTTCTTGTGATCGCGTTCACAGGTTGCTGCAGCTGGCAGAGGCGCCGACACTCCCCGACCTGCCGTTGAGGTAGGGTCAGCCTGCGTGTTCGAGGCTGCCTCCGCAATCTCTGTACCCGGCTCCTTGTCTCCCAGCGGTCAAGCCGATGTTCCCAGACCAGCCGGGGGGTGGAGGGGAGCCTGGTGTGTTGAGTTGACACCATCCTGGGCTCCCTCCTGTTCCTCTGTTCCTGGGGGTCGAGCCGACGCTTCCAGACCTGCCAGAGCTTGTCGGGGAGCCTGGAGTGTCAGATCCTCGTTGGTGATGGCGGCTCCCTGACCCGTTGTTGTTGAAGGTCGGGCTGGCGCTCCCAGACCTGCCAGGGGGTGAAGGGAAGCCCGGGATGGCTTAGCTGTCCCGGCATTTTCGTCCTTCCGCCCCATCGCCCCTTGTTGGTGGGAAGATATTCCCGGATCTCCCAAAAGGAGAGGTGCGACTTGCGGCCGCGGGGTCACGGGGAGCTGAGTATCCTCTGCTTTTGGTCCCTCTGTTGGTCGAGCCGATGCTCCCAGACTTCCTTGACTTTGGGGATTTGGCAGAGGTTTGTGAGTTTGTTGAGGGGGGATGAGTGGTCTTGCGACTTGTAGTTTCTTGCTTCTTGAAAGGTTTTTGTGGGGGCTGCGGTGCTCCAGCCTGCTGTCTTCGCTGCGGGTTCTCTGGCTTCTTAGCCAGTGCACCTCCTCTTCAGGAGCGGGAATGGCACGGTTCATGTTGCCAGTAACAGTGCTGGAGTTGTAAGGGCAGTCCCGGAGGTCCTGACTCGGACTGCCACGGACTGCCTTGACTCTGCAGCCTTGACTCCATGGCCCGCTCCGCGGATAGATGGGTGTTTTATGGACACACCTTCACTAGGAAACAGCACTGTATAAAGACTGCCACGGACTGCCTTGACTCTGCAGCCTAGGTAATGAACGCTACCGCTATTGGCTCACTAAGCACTGGGCAGTAAGAATAGAGGTGCAGATGGCCGATAGCGGTTTAGATTGAATAGATTGACCAAGCCACAATGTACCCAATGTACCCAGTCCTATATATTATCAACATAAGCTATTGTCTTGGAACATAGCAGGGATAACAAAACATCTGGAAGATCCACAGTTGATCGACGTAGTGAGAGGTTTCCATGTTATCCTGATACAAGAGACTTAGCCTGAGAAAGCGGTTGTGCTCCAAGGCTACCAATCGTTCCAAGTCCCAGCAAGCAGAGATCTGGAGTATAGGCCTAGTGGTGACCTTTTAGCCCTGCTGGACATCACCTTGGATTGGGAAATTGTTTCCAGGCCAATTGGTCTGGATGAACTCCAATTCCTGATGGCATGCACACCGGGAATGGGAACAAACCCATTCTTCCCATGTCTCTTGTAGGAGAATAATCACAAACACATTCAGTTTCTCTTTTATAGCAATGTCTGTTAATTTCCTCTTGGAAGCTGCTATATTCCATGACAGTTTTGACACAATTTCTACACAATCAGACATACTCACACACCCTGGTTGCCGGTCTATAATTCTGCACCACTTGTTCTTTGTCAACCCTCCTTTTTGTCATTTGCTTCTCATGGTCTCTAGCCAGTATCTTCTCATTCAAATATGTATTAGACAAATCCCTCCCAAGTCATGAAACCAAGGTCTGGTCAGGATAAAAATAGGCCAGAGGGACCATCCTATACAAGGAGCTTCCTGAGATATGTGTTAAGTTTGAGCCTAGTATATATGATGCCACTTGCGGGGAATCAAAAGAAACAATGCAATCACCCTTGATAAATGTGTTTATACCTTCAACCCACCCCACCTCTCTGAGCATTAATATAGATCCTGGGTTGATTTATGGCCCATATAGCCACGTATTTATCCATTGGGCAACTTTATTCATCAATCCAGTTGTGATTTCATATGATTCATTGGATAAGGGATCAACCCCAACTATTCTACCCATCAATGTTGCCGCTACTGGTGGAAGATTTAGAGTCACTCTTCCATCCCTAGGGTTATCAATCACTCCAAGAATTAGATATAGGAATTGGTTCACTTTTACCAGTTTGGATCCAATTTGACCTTGTACACACCATTGGGGTTACTATTTGTTGTCCATTTGTGGGTATCTTCTCAATGGCCTTGCTTTGGACCAGATTACCATTTGTCCCCTCATTTCCCCCACTGTTCATGCCTTTTTTTCCAACCGAGTTGTTATATTCCCCCTAGGTCATTTTCAGACGACGGACCTCATTTTTTGTTTGTCTGGTCATATCATCCATCATATTTAGGAAGGTGAATAGTGTAGATATAAACATTTTTAGGAAGTCCAATATCAGCTGCATAGAATCTTTTATTATTCTACTAACACACTGGGAAGTGTTCTACTAGAGCGCCTTCAGCAATCAGGCTAGTCTCTTGAACAGATACAACACTTGAATCATGGGCTTCGTGTAGACTCATCACATAGTTGTTCCACGTCTGACACAAGACACTTTACTGATTCCAATAGGGGTTCACCTTCTCTAGCCAGGCTTTCAGTGTTTTCCGTATTTAAAGTGATCTTCACACTCTACCGCTGTTTTAACTGTTGTAACATTTTCTATATTAAAACAGTAGGAGAGTGCAAAGGTCACTTTAAATACGGAAAACACTGAAAGCCTGGCTAGAGAAGGTGAACCCCTATTGGAATCAGTAAAGTGTCTTGTGTCAGACGTGGAACAACTATGTGATAAGAGTCTAATGTACGCCTGTGACTCTTCTAGTGTTATATCTGTTTAAGAGACTACCCAGATTGCTGTAGTCTTAGAATGTTACCTGTAGTATGTGTTCAAAAAGTAACTTTTCTTGACTTTGCCCTTTCATGTATTCGTCAGGTTTTAGAGTACCAACTTCGGTTGGGTGATACTGTATTTAAATATGTTCTGTGTAAAGTGTTTTGGTGAAAGCTCTGTATAAACCACATATCATTATCATTACTGTATTTGCAAAACTTCCCCACTGAACACACTGCTCGCGTAAAAGGCTGAGTCACCCTAGAGGCAGCCATACCGTAGATTCGTGGTGATCACTCTACTCAAGCTGGCCCGGCTGAAAGTGTGTGTGGGACCATTTCAACAAGATGGTTGGGGGTTCCGTCCTTAGCGTGAAACAGTCTGAAGCACCCCTGGGGTGCATTATGCATACATTAAAATGACGACAAAGATAAGGTTAATAGCCGCCCATTATCAGCAGATGGTGCCGCCATGGAGCTTAAACACAAAATACCCACTGAAGAGTTCTAAACCCTTCTTTGTCAGCAAATGGATGATGTGGAGGAACCAGTGTTAGAAGGCAATGAGGTGATAACACTTCTGTATATCCTGTGGGAAGAAAGATCACAGCTTGTAATGAAAGGCCTGCAAAGCGCACATTTAAAGCCCCAGAACGAAAACAGAGAAATGAATATATTGCAAGACTGATGTGTTAGAGAGAATTGATATACCCAAAAAGTCTGTTTGTCTTGTGTTATTAATTGTAATGATACATGAATAGCCCATTTATGTATAGCGCTTCATGCCAGATTTCTGCCTACCAAGCACTGGAATAACAGGCGATATTACGCATTTTGCTAGTACTCAATGTATTGAAACCTGAAGTATGACGCGTTGAGTCAGGCAATATGCGATTGAAAGGTGTGACTGCAGGTTGAACTTGGATGACTGTTAGGCTGCTAATCAACCCTCTGAACTGAGAGCTTGCTTGTGCGTAGGGCCTTGCACAGGTATGACACAAGCGGATGCTTTCTGATTTATAGGCATTGACACTTATTAGGTGGCTGATGATTTCAAGATTTGCTGCGTGCTCTCGGAATGTGATTGCATTCTGCTCAACTCCTCTGGAATTGGGCCAAGTGGACAGTGTATTCATGCTTGAGAGGGCAGTAGTAGTTATTATCAAAGAGCTATTGTGACCCCACACACAAACTCTTGTGGATAGACTCCAAAACACCCTCTGTGCAGTCTCCAGTTAAGGTAATAACCATGAATCTACAAGTACTGGTAAAACCGGTAGTTTAGGGTTTTCTATAGTTAAAAGCTTTTCTGTGTTGCCAAGCAGTGCCATATGCCTAGGTATTTATGCCATTTACCATATTTTTGCATCATATGCCGACACTCAGATCGTTGTTAGCTATTGCCAGCATATGCCCAAGCATTATCATTTGATAGGTACTCCTATGGTATGCTCAAGTTCTCTGATCATATGGCATGTATTACGATCATATATCAGATATTGCCATCATGTACGTATCACTCTCACCTCTAGGGGATGCCATCATGTGCCTGCTCAGGTACTACTGCCATATGCCCGGCTTTACTAGCAAACATATGAAAATGACATGTTAACATCCCAAAATAGACAGGTATTTTACATACATATTCTAGGTATTGTCATCATAGACCCAGGCATTCACCATGTCTTTCGCCATCTGTTGCCATCATATGCCCAGATAAGAGTCTGTCAGTTATTGCCATTGTATGCCAAGGTTTTCACATCATTAGCTAAGCATTGTCACCAAACATCCAGGTACTCAAAGTGCAGTGGTTTGAAGTTTCTGGTATGCCGTGCCTCTGGTTCCACAGTTGGCACAGCGTAGCGCCAAGAGCATATGAGTTTCATTGTTCAATCAGACCCACTCCTGCTGCACTGAGCCTGCAGGACCAGCTTCAGTGGAAAAGACTCAGTGCTAATGGGTGTCCAGCGCTGCACACAGGGACTCACTGCAAGGGCCTGGAAGTGGGAAGAGTTTCCTCCGGGCTCCAGGAACCGCTTCCTAGAGAGCACAGTGGGAAGCAAGCCCAGGGAGTCGAGCACCCTTGTGGGTGGGTGCTGCCTCACCGCCTGCAGCTCAGCATTCGCTCTGGCAGATGGTCTGGGTGCTGGTCACACTTGCTCTCACCAATGGTCGCCACAATCCCGGTAAACATGCAGGTTTTGAGCAGTACAGCCAGTTTGCTTTGCACAGGCGGATCACCCGCCCAGCGTGCACTTTAAACTACCTCAATAATCAGAACAAATGCATGTACACTCATACAGGACATTATTGCATTAGTTGTGAGCCCTTTCTCCGGAACTCAGTCTACTCTTGTATGTTTTTCCTGTCAGTTCGTGATCACAACCCAGGAAGACTCTCCCTTTTTAAAACTTCCTTTAAATCTTCTTTTGCCGTGCATCAAGATATTGAATCCCATTGGCCAGCAACTGTGCATATTGGTGGTAAATGCATATTATTTGCTAATTAGGAAACATATTCATGCACATCACTGGCAAATTGCAGAGTGGGAAAGATGTGAGCACATTTGTGATTTAAATGACATCTTCATGATTCATGGCAAGCTATTAATTACGCAGAGCCTGGTCCCAATTTCAGACACTTGGCTCGGCGTATGAGAGGGTGTGAGACCGTGAGAGCGGCTCTAAATGTGTGAATTAGGGTTTTCAGCCAGGCCTTCGTCACGCCCCCTTGCAAGGCGTGGCTTTATTGTGTTGATGGCAGTTCGCTATTGATTGCAAAGTGTCTCAGGGCCCGATTCTCATCATGGCGCAGTGAACGTGCTAAAAAGCACGATTCACTGCGCCATTTCTTGACGCCCAGGCACCACTGCTATTCTGAAGTGGGACTGGACGTCATCGCAAAGCCCAACAGTGCTTTCGCTGATATCCGCCTGTTTCCGTTGGAAACAGGCGGATGAAGTTTATCTTCAGCACTTTCGTTAAATAACGAGAAAATCGTTGTTTAACGAAACTGCTGCCGAGATCAAAACAAAAGCACATGCTGCCTGGAGCCCTGCAAGATGAGTGGACCCGATTCTCATCATGGCGCAGTGAGGGTGCTAAATAGCACGACTCACTGCGCCATTTCTTGACGCCCAGGCACCACTGCTATTCTCATGTGGGCCTGGGCTCTTCGCAAAGCACGACAGTGGTTTCCCTGTAATTTGCCTGTTCTAATGGAAACAGGCGGATTGCAGAATCTCGCCAGCATTTTCGTTAAATAACGAGGGAATCATTATTTAACGAAAATGCTGCCGAGATGAAAACAAAAAAGCACGTGCTGTTTGGGTGTGCAGATCGTGACAGGTGGGTCCTGCACTGCATTCATTTATCTTTGTTTGCAGACAAGTGCATACTGCCATCGATAGTAGAACCATGGATGGCAGTATGCACTCTTCTGCAAACTAAGATGCAGTGCAGGACCCACCTGACACCATCTGTACAACCAAACAGTTGTGTGCTTCTTGTGCCATTACTCCTGTGCATGTGCTTCTTGTGGCACTCCTCCTGTACGACACCCGTACTTCAGCGCCAATTTCAGGCAGTCCGAAATTGGAGGAGTGCCACAAGAATAGCCATGCAAAAGGAGAGATAACGAAAGAATAGGTCGTAATTACCGAAAATGTCGTTAACACTTTTTACGACATTTTTCGGTAATTAACACCAACTTGAGAATCAGGCTCGATTGACGGTTGTGGCAGCCGGCCTTTTCTACTTCATTTTCAGTGAAGGCAAGTGGCAGAGCGTACCACCATCACACATCATCTTCATAGACTGGTGAGGGTATCAGTCTACATGTCGTTCAGTTATTCATCTTGCACTGCAGGAATACATATGAAATGCCCATGCTACTGCTACAGAGCAGTGGCAAACGTTGCCTACCAGCCCTGTGCGATTTCCTTAAGTTAGGTAAATGAGTTTGTCAGAATTATACATTGTAAACATTTCAACATCTTGCTGTTTGATTGTGCAAGATTGCTCCAGTGGTGCCAACAAATGTATTTTTTGTATTTACCTGCTGTAATATTTATAAGTATTATTTTTGAAACTTGTAAAGGCATACATCTTTTTGGATCACACATGTAGGCAAATATGGTAGCATACACAAATAATATCTCACCCACCTGACACATATTCCTTCTTGTGGCACTCCTCCGAACGGCACCAATTGTGTACCGTAGTTCAGCGCCAGTTTCAAGCGCTTGCGAAATTGGGTGAGTGCCGCAAGAATAACCATGCAAAGGCATAGTTAACGAGAATGCCGGTTGCTAGGTCGGTTTCCAGCCCTTCCTAGCAACCGGCACCCATATTCCTAAAGTGGCGCAATCATTCCGACTTCGGAATATTGCGCCACCTTCAGAATAGGGTGTAATTACCGAAAATGTCGTTAGCCCTTTTTACGACATTTTCGGCAATTACCACCCACTTGAGAATCGGGCCCTCAGAGGTATGAAAAAGGATAGCCCCAGCCAGGCGAGAAAGGGGAACTTGAAACAAAAGGCGCGACACAAGCATGGGTGAAAGAGCACGTGATGACGGGGAGCCGACTGCGCCGGGCCTAATAATAAAAGTGCATGTTTGGTGATGACGCCACATACCGTGCGGTGCACCCAAACGGCCTTCACATAATGCAACTGGACTGGAAGAAAGGGGTTCAATCTGTGATAATAAATACAATTACAATACGGAAGTCACCAGATCGTGGGTATTGGTAGTGGCACAGACAGGGCAGAGGGAAAAGTACAGCGAGCACTGTCTGTGGGTAAACAACACAGGGAACTGGAGATGTTAGCGTAGAGCTGAAGAACACTAACATGCTTGTGTGGAGCCTATTCCCTGGTGTCTATCAACTGCTGCTCAAATGGACTTGTTGTGCTGATCATGAACCCAGGGACGGTAATGATGATGGACAAGATGGTAAAAATAACACACTAAAAAAGAGTCCGGGAGGGAGAGCAGTGGACTGGTCAAACCATGGAGAAGCTGGCTATCTCCCAGCTGACCCTCCACACTGAATCTATTGATTGCTTCCATGTTCATCAGTCTGGCTTTATAGCATCCAGAGACTTGGAAACTGCTCTTCTGAACACCCGTGAAGACCTGCTCTCAAATCTCGACACTAACACTCCCTCTGTCCTCATTCTCCTTGACCTTTCTTCTGCCTTTGACACGGTTAATCACAACATCCTGGTAGCACGTCTCCGTGACACCCTAGGAATAACAGGTCAGGCTCTGGGGTGGTAAATCTCGTTTCTCTCTGACCATCCCAGGTGGAACTCAGAGCCTTTCTCTCGACTATTGCTCTCTCAACCTGTGGTGTTTCCCAGGGATCTAACCTATCCCCCTGGGTCTTCAACGTCTATATGGCTGCCCTGACACGTGTGATTGCCACTTTCACCTCACCTCACTTCCAGTGTTACACAGCTGACACGTATCTATCTTTCAGGATACCCTCAGCCGCCTCCTCCTCCTCGCTCATATCTGACTGTCTGCTATTCAGTCATGGTGTGCTGCAAACAACTTCTGCCTCAATGCCAGTAAGACTGAGATCGATCACATTGGGACTCCTGCTCCTGCTTTCCCCCTTTCACTCTGGCCGGTCTCTCTTGGCCCTGCACTCGCACCCACCTGCCAGGCAAGAATCCTTAGTGTCATTTGTTCTACTCTCTCCTTCTCCCCTCACATCTCAGACATTGCTAAAAAGTCTAACTATCAGCTTCACCTCCTCAGAGGTACTCTACCTTTTCTCACTTACCCCCAGGGGCTCTCTGTTTCCAGAGCCCTGGTTCTCTCTATGCTGGACTACTGCAACAACCTCTTTCTCAACCTCCCTTCTTCTGCCCTGCACCCTCTGGAACGCCTCCATAACAGAACTGCAAGACGTATCCTTGGCTTCAAGCCCAGGGACCGCATCTCTACAGCACTGAAATCCCTTCACTGGCTCCCTGTGGCTGCAAGGATCAAGTTCAAGACCCTCTGCATTGTTCACAAGGCTTTCTGGGGCCTGGGACCTACCTACCTGCAACGCTGCCTACCTAAATACTGCCCCTCATGAACCCTCCGCTCCTCTTTCTCCAACCTTCTGTGAGTGAGCTGGTTCTCCAAGCAGAGGTTTAGTAGGAGATCCTTATCCTCAGCAGGTGCCTCCCTCTGGAACAGTCTCCCTGCTGCCCTCTATCTTGAGCCTGATCTTCTTAAGTTTCTGGAAACTCCTCAAGACGTTCCTTTTCTCCTTTTCCTTCTCACTCACTCTACCCTGTTAACCTAGGTCTCTGGACTTTCCCTCTCTCCCTCCTTTCCTTACAGCTTGCTGACTAGCCACCTGGTCTACCTTAGAGTCTTACAGGTCCCTGGCACCCCCGCCAGTCCTCTTTTGCACTTACCTCAGGGCCCTACACCCCACCCACACTCACTGCACTTGAGAAATAACCCAAGAGAGTGGCTCTCTCTGCACTTACCCAGTCTCCACCGACCATGTGCACTTGGGCCACCCCTCGCTGTGACCGCTGATCGTATGCACCATGCCTGAAGATCGCCTATCTTTTCTTCCTTGTCTTCACCTCTTAATTGCACAGGTATTACTGCAGAATCGCTGTCAGGCCTATTTTCTGTATCTCCAACTGTTAAATGTACTTTTACGCACTTACTCTGCCTGTGCAGACTATTATCGTCTCAGAATTTCAAGTGCTCTGAGCGACTGTTGTTTTTTCCCCATGTTCCCACCCTCCTATAGCGTTTTGAAACACTTGCCTGTGTGTAGACGCTATATAAATAAACAATACCTTACCATGTGGGAGTGCATTCTAAATACTCCTGTGAACCCTCACATGCCAGCTCCTGTTCTCAAAGCCATGCCCATCTGTTCCTGTAAACTCACACCTATATTGTTTTGCTCATTAGGTGGCCTATGCCAATTATGCATTACAGCCAGTGCAGGACATGGAAACTTCTGGCTGGAACTCCTTAGGGGGTAGGAGCCGGGCCAATGGGCATAGCTCCATGTCAGGTCACACAATACAGTATTTCTTCAAGGGATCCCAAGACTGGAGATTTTCATAAAAGCAAAGAGCTTTTTGGGGAACCAAATGCCACCGATTTTAATCGTGTGTACAGTGATTAAGCAAGAAAACCTTTTGAGTAAGTAACAGAATGGAAGTTCGACTCCGCTTTTTTCACTAGTTGGCACACTGGTACAAAATCGTACTTACCAATAACACAGTTAAAACCACGTTATGTGAGTCTTCTTGGGAGGCACACAGCGGCTTCTGGCCTCCTCCTGAGTTCTGCCCACGGCGCCTGCCTGCCTCCTGGAGCTCCTTTGCCTGGGTGACTGGGATTCTGTGTTGATGGGCAATTAAGACTGTCCGCCAAATGAACACACTGACACAGCCCAATATAATCAATCAGCGCATGCGCTGAGGGAGGCACGTGCCATCAGGCCTGGCCGCCTGGGGAAGTGAAAGCAACAAATGTTGCTATTTGATGCTACTAGCATCATAAAATCAACGTGGCGCCAAGCTTTGCTGGGCAGCAGTAAGAGCACGCATGCAGACTGTCAGTGCTCACTGCTCAGTCAGACTGAGTCTGATTTTGAGGCAGCAAAGTGAAATAAATGATAACGTCCAAGTGCAGCACACAACAGTGCACAATATTAACATAACTAACTTTATTATGAGATTAAAGCAGCATCATTATGATGGTAGAGGTGTTCCTGGAGGACTCGTGGCGTCGGTGCCCACTAGAGGCTAGCACATCAGGCAGCCGACTGCACGGCCTGATACAAAGACCGGCCTTGCATAGAGGATATCTGTAATTGCTTACCCAGCTCTTCTTACCATCTTATTCTGGTGATCCCTGTTGTATTCTAACTGCTGTGTGGGACAACGTGGTCACGTGTGCTTTGTGTACCCAGCTATTAAGACATAGGCGTGGTGATCATGGAAACCGGTGGTTAAACCATCATGCCGAGCGCCATCTTGGAAAGGTGCCGGCGTAGGTCTGCTAGAGCAAATTTATATGCCAGACTTGGTTGAATACTGGTTGCTTTTAAGGGCAAAAAAAATGCCATCTAAAAAACTACAGTGTATATTATTATCTTGTTCATTATTTGTTTATTTCAGACACACACACACACACACAAGGATAGTCTAGCTTTGGCCAGCCAGATATGTTCCATCCATGCAAACAAAATTTGACTTATTTCAGGAATGGTAATTTAGATGAAAGTTGTGTGACATCACGTGATAAATAAGGCACACTCTACACTTGTGTTAAGGCCATTTCTAGCCACATCTAGGTGCTGAATCCGTTATTGCTTAACTTATTTAAGTACCATGTCTCTATTACCCCACGTGGGTGGGCTCTGACAGTTTGAATTACAAACCATAGAATGCCACTTGGTTTGTGATTCTTCAGCTCAAAGTGTTCCACCAGTGGTTTTCTGACATATGAGTGATGTTTACTTCTCAGGATTTTTTTTTCCAATACATACATAAGATTGCATGGGCATTTAATGCCATAAATAATCCAACTACTCTCGCAGTTGGTTAAATCCATGCATTCCTATTGTAGTCATTTCTTTTACCCCCACCTTTCATAGGTATGTACCAGCGTTTGTTTATGGCTGTTTTAATGTAAAACTGGGTTTACTTATGCTAAATTCCAATGTTTGGAAGATCTGCCAGTTTTTTATAATCACTTTTTAAAGTGGGTCACTTATTGGACTATATGTAGTGACACAAGTGAGCTTGTCTTCCGGGATGCATTCTGTCTTTGTCTGGCACAGTTTCCTATCCATATATTTAGCCCTTTTTTGCACCTTTGATGGCCCTAGGAGGGTAATCCCTAGATTTGTGCCTCAGTTGCCGATCTTCTGAAGGCTTGATAAAATCCCCATATTGGGAGCAGTTTCTCTTGATGCTCATTCTCTTTTAATCCCTTAGGATGGAAACTGGTAAAGTGTAAACAGAGTATTTCTGTCTGAGGGATTCCTATATAACGAGGTCTCTATGCCTCCATTTTCATTCTTGATTAATCTCAAGCTAAGAAATTGTATAGTCTTTATATAGTCTTTATCTCGAAGGTCATAGTAAACCTGAGATATTCCTCTTGTTCATTCAGCCATGCATGCAAAGAAACAAATTCCTGTGTGGGCCCTTTCCAGATCATTAAATGTCATTATATGCTGTTTAAAAGGATTTGTGTATCTGTAAATATAGCTCCTTTCAAAGTTGTCTACATACAAGTTAGCAGTGTCTGGTTCAAAAGTTGCACCCATACTGGCTCTCTGAGTTTGTTTAAACAGTTTGTTTTCAAAAAGAAAATAACTTGGCTAAAGCTAACCATGTGCATTATAAAATAAAGTTAGTGGGGGCCCATGCATGAATCTAAATACTGTTTAATCACCTCCAAACCTGATTGCTGCGGAATACTTGTGTACAGGGCCTCTACGTCAAATGTTACCAGTATATCATTTAGTGCCATCCTTGTGCTGAACAAAATGTTTATGATGTCAGTGGTGTTTTTTTAGATAGGACCTCATCTTGAGGACTAATGGTTTTAGGAACAAATCTGAATACATGGATAATGGTTCAAGTAGGGATCCAATTGCTAAGACAATAGGTCTCTCAAGAGGGTGTCTAGCGTCCTTATGGACCTACGGGAGGATGTAAAAGGCTGGTGTACTTGAATGTAATTTATTCAGAAATAGTTTTATATCTGTTCCATCCAGCCTTCCTCGACTGCATGTTTAGTTACACTTCAGATCTCTCTACTTAATCTCTGTGTTGGATCATTATCAAGTTTCTGGTAATGACTGGTATTGCCTAACAGACAAAGGGCTTCATTCGGTAATCTTCTTTTTTTCTTATCACAATTCCTCCACCCTTGTGTGCCGGATCTATGAGAAACTTGTCGTTAGATTGGAGAGATTTTAGGGCTTGTCTTTCCTCTTTTGTACGATTATAAATTGCATTATTGCAAGTGGAAAATAAAGAATCCAATTGTCTCAATATTTTGTTTTTAAAAATGATGATCTCAGGGCAGATGAATGATGGAGGTGGGATGAAAATAGATGGAGGGTTAAGACCTGTTGTGTTCTGTTCTCATTCCTCAGACTTATCCCAAAAGAAATTGTTTAGCCTTACATTGCATATCGGCTGTGGTGGTAGGGACAAAACTCAGTTCTTTTAGTAGGACATTAATTTAATCTGTGGATGGTATATGATAAGACAGATTGAAAATGGGGGCTACCAGTCCTGATGAGTCACTTCTTGTTGGCTGTTCCATTGCTGAGTTCTCACCTCATATTCTGGCTGTCCATACCGCTGTCTGTTCCAGCCTAGTTTCCCACCTCTGCCCCCACAATACTTTAGTGGTTGTGTGTTTGGTGCATTAGATGTTGAAGCACCCTACTCTTTGTTTCACATATCAGATTCACTTCTGCTGGAGCTATTGGATGTGTCTTAAAATGTCACACATTTTGTCTTTGTTACCATTTTCTTACCATTTCTTTAGTCATTGGGTAATGTTTACCATAACTTGTATTTTGTTCCTGATAGAAATCAAGGTGCAGATAAGTATAGGTTATTTTTCTCTATACACTTCGAGCATGGATTTAATTATCACAAGAGGGTCCATGCCTGGTATCTCCTCTCATATCTATATATTATTGTAGGAAATATTCTAATCCTTAATTAATGCAAGCTCAAAAACCCTCATATGTTGAATCCATGGGGACGCATCTTTAGTGTCTAGTTCAATTCCCATAATCCCTACTCAGCATAGTCAAATATGAAGGCTCATGGGAGTTGCAGTGAAATTAATTGGGGGGCCATATAATGAGTTACCATTGTATATAGTATATATAAATATAGTGAATCTTTAAATCTGCCTGAGTGGTCACAGGGATTTGGCTGCATGTACTCCCATGCTGCCAGTATTCTTAGTGTGTATAGTCTGCAGACTGTTCAATGAGTTTGCTCTCTGAGAGGGTAATAATTGAGCTTTATAGACTCGACGTGAGGGCCATACAAGGAGTTATGGACCCTGCAGTCCTAGTTTAGGGCCCAGGGATAGAGTAATCCAACTGGTTGGCAGCAAAAAATGGACTGTGGGAGGACAGGAGCATTGAAAGTGACAAAAGGAATACAGTTTGATCGCTCCCTGGAGAAAACCTAATTGATTATTAAACCAAAGGCAGCCATGATTACATTTTATGATATTTTTAACTCTGGGTTTTAAGGTCTATCTAGAATATTTATTTAGGCATGGCCTTTGAGGCCAGTTTGGTAAGGCTACAATACACTAGATGGAAGTTAAAGCGAATATGTGTGTTCAGAATCAACTGCCAAAAGAGAATCGGGCATGTGACTGCAAGAACGCGTCAATCAAAACTGTGGATGATATGTTTTTTTTATGTCCAAGACATCAAGAGATTTGTGTAAAGTATCTAAAACATGTTTGCCCTGAATGATGAGTTAGAACCAGACGGGCTGTCTATGTTTTTATTTTTGAGTGAAAAAGGCTCTGAAGCCACGATTGTTTTTCTTCACTCTATCCTTTCGGTAACTCAGACTACTAGGTAAAGGGCATAAGAATTTAAGAATGCCTGTGATCCTTTTAATGGAAAAGGCTTTTGTATCCATGAAAGAGATTCTAAACTCTTGCATATAAGATAAGCATTTGTTTTAAAACAATACATTTAAACTTTCTGTCCAACAGCACTGAACAAATGAAAATTATCCCCATCAAGGTTCCACTTATACATGTATCTAGAAAACAAACACTTAGTTAAGGAGACGTCTCTCCTTGATTGAGTCTCTGCAAGAGACCAAAACATAAATCATGCTTTTTGATTGACCACGTGTCCTAGTATCACCTCTATCACTGGTCCAGAAAGTCAAGAAACACTGAGCCTTTTTGGACTTGAGCCTCCTATGCACTGCTCATATAATTGTCACACTGGGAGCACACAGCTCATGATGCTGTTTTATTACCCCAGTCATCAGGTTTAACTCACATCTCATAATGGCACAGTAGATTTGGAAAATTGTCTATGGAGGTGGTCCCACAAAGAAACCACAGAGACATCAAAGGATCCTGACCCAAAATATTTCATTCTAAACCTTATCTCACAAGTCTTTCATCTTTTTCCATCTCAGTACATTAGACCAACTAGCCCGGAGCTCTGTTCCTTTGGATGGTGAAGTAGTAATGTTTTATTTTCTAAAGTAGGTACACAGCTGATTGTTTGTAGTAAGACCATCCCTGCCAAGCGGTAGCTTCACATAGAGGTACAATCTTTGTCTAAAACGTAGTACTACACCTTTCCTCAACTTCACATCACTCCCCTACCATTTCCAAAATTGCTGATTGCTCCGGACAAAAGGAACAAAAAGGATTGTCTTTACAAAGGTTCTGGAAGTCACAAAACCTTGCCTTAAAGATCCTCGTGTTTTGAAGCTTTAAATCATTATTTAAGAAGGATAAATGGAAGAAATGTAACTATATATAGATATCTAAGATCAGCCACAAGGGACTGGGGAGACCACAACCAGGAAACAGTCTGGCAGACATTTAGAGCAACTGGCACTGGACGGGATTTTTTTTTGAAGCAAGCTATATCTTTCATTTAAGATTCAGGCATCAATCAAGACCCCATAATCAGAAAAAAGCAAGAAATAACTACAACCAAACAACAAGCCTAAAGCATGTGAGAGAGGGGCAAACCATGGTGGACTTCAGATAAATTTCTCCCCAGGTGAGAACTTTGTTTACAACAGATTTGTTTGCAGTTTCAGGTGGAAAAATGCTCGGCTGTGAAAAGATCTTGAAATTCAATCACCTCTAGTGGGACTGTAGTAGCAACTCTAAAAGATTACATTTTGCATTTCCTCTGATGTTATCATAGTCCTTGGAACTGAAGGATGATGCAGTAATCCCAGGATTCTACCATAGATATGTAGCGTTTTGTGAACAGGCTAGAGCAAGAGCAATGAAGGCCTGAAGATTCAAGGATCGTGGTGGTGGGGGAGCTCTTTTTTTTTTGCACCTCAGCACCGTAAAAGGGACAGAGGAGGAAGAGGATGAATCGGAAACAGATGATGAGCAGGGAGGACAAGAGGTACTAGTTGCGCCATCCGCTCCAGGAGTAACCAGGTAAAGCACACCATGGGGCCTTCATGTGCAGAACCAGAAGATGGAATGGTACAGCACAGACCTGCACGCCCATCAACCGTGTCAGCCGAGGCACTGGTACAGGCGTAGGGAGAAAAAATCTCTATCCCACAGGACAGTCACCCACTACACTGGAGCAAGTGTGTTAGGAGGAAATCCTTTTTCACCTCATGGTGTTCATATGTACCCAGAATAGGAGGGCACACATGGATCTCTGATGTGTCCAGTTCTATCAGTTACTACTGATCAGGTAGAGAAACTTTGGGTAGGAGAAAAGGTAGGTGAGCAGAGTTTCATTTATGGTCGATACAGGCGCCACAAAATCATGCATTAAAGAAGGTGAGATTCCCCGGTCAGTCAAAATGATGAACACACAGGGATTTTCTGGGGCTGTCCAGACAGTTCCTTACACCGAGGACCTGCATTTCAAGGTAAGAAAACACATTTTATACTGTAAGAATACCCTGGTGAATCATTTGGGAAGGGACTTCTTGAGCAAGCTCAATATGTCGATTACTTTTTCAAAAGACGGCATAGTATGCTCGACTCCAGGACTGTACCTGGTGAGAGAAGCAGTGCTTTTTCTGCACGTATTACAGTGACAGTGCAAATAGGGGGGTGCCAGTGCATTCAGCAATATTTCTGTATAGGACGATGATAGTATTGAGTTGGGTCCTGGGAATAAAAGATCAAACATGGCGCATACCCCTTGAATCTTTGTTTCAGCCTGCTGAGTCACAGGCGGTAGCACCAGGGACTATAGTTACCGTACTGTTAGAAGCAGTGGTTTTCATGAAAGTCAGGGTGGTTCTTTCAGAAACCGATGAGGAAGGAGGTGAATGGCACTCAGTGCTGTGTATCGATCCAACCTCATCGTCAAGATACATGTCCAATGAGAAATTGTGTGAGGATGCGGAAGACACAGGAGAGGTGGTATTTGAGATTGGGGTGCTTTGCTAGGTAATAATAGAGCAAAGGGAAGTACCACAGACCGTGCTCGTAGCTAGGAAAACATTGCCATATTGGAAGGAGGATTTAGAGAAGGTGCTGGACTATTTGTGGACCAGCAATCCTCATGACATGGGGTTCTTGAAAAGTGTAGGAGCAGTACAGAAAATAAATTAAAACCAGGAGCAATATTGCCACGAGTTGAGGCAATACCCCATGTCTAGGGAGGCAGCCAAAGGGATTTTTGAGACCATTATGGCATTGTTAAAGCAAGGCATTATACAACTGTTTGTATCGCCATGTAATACAGCCATCTACTCTGTGAAGAAAGCAAAGGGGTCCAGTTAGAAGATGTTGCAGGATTTGCAACCTCTGACCAGCATTGTTGAAGCAGAGCTTCCGCTGATACCGAATCCTGCCACCATTCTCTGTAACACCCCTACTGGGTCGACCCATGTTACAGCAATTGATTTAAGAAATGCCCTTTCCTCAGTACCCTTACACCCTGATTGCCAGTACCTCACATCATTTCTAATGTAAAGCCAACACAAGTCACAGGTGAGCTGTAACAAGGTTTATTAAGTTACAGGACAGCAAGCTCCCTGACCAAGAGCAACACCTCCAATGCAAAGGGCTCAACTGTGTTCCTTGGAACCCAGGGCTTGGTTTGCCCCTAAACATTCCACACAGGAGTTCCACAGCCTAACCAGCTATAACACCCTAAATCACCAAATCCATTACAAAACATCTCCCCTTTTCTTTAAGCATCTCCACCTCCTTACAACGACAAGTCTGTTGATATTTCACACTTGACCCACACTTACCCTCACTGCACCATCCATGACCTTCTCCACCTGCACTGATTCTGAATACAAGGGGACACCCTTCCTCCTCACAGCAATCTTCTTAGTACGAACCCAATCACCACATCTCACCTTCACAATCCCCCCTCTCCTCTTCTCATTTACCTCTTTCAGCCACCGATCCTGATCCAATTTTCTTTTTACCACCTCCACACAATCGGTTTCCATAGCTCTTACCAACCACCAGGGAGGAATCACCTTGGTATTGGCTTTGCGCCCTCTCATCATTTCAAAAGCACTAACTCCTGTCACAGCGTTGGGCGATATTCATAACACATACCCTCTCTCACAAATCACACCTTCTTGTCCTTCCCACACACCTCTTCCATCCTTATTGCTTCCATGATGTATCTATTCACTCGCTCCACTCTGCCATTACTTTCCTGATGATACAACGCGGTCCTTTAATGCAGAACCCCGCACAAATCAAAGTATTTCTGACATATATCACCCACAAACTGTGTCCCATTATCAGTCAACAGACTGACGAATGGCGAAAATATACTGCAAAAACTCAGCAACCGCCTCACCCGTTGCTTTTCGCACCACCTTGTATTCCATCCATCTCGACAGCTGGTCCACCAAGACCAACACAAACTTGCCACGGCCAGTTCCCAAAACAACCAGACCAAGAACATCTATCGCCACCTCATGCCATAAATCTTTAGGACTCTCCACTTTCACCAATGACTGTTCCTTGGTACACTCAGCCTTCCCTGAGCGGCTACACTCCACACACTCACTCAACCTCCTCTCCACATCTAAGTCGAAACCAAACCACCAATAGTCTCCCCTCAACACTGCCTTGGTACGTGACACTCCCAAATGTCCTTCATGTGCCAAATCGACAATTATTTTCCGTAACGAATTCGGAACAACCACTCGCTCACAACGATACAAAATGCGCCCTGCCAGGCTCAACTCCTCCTTACAAACCTCCCAGAAAGATCTCTCTTCCTGAGATAAACTCATCTTGCTGGGCCACTCTGACTCCACAAAACCCTTTACATGACTAAGGATCTCATCATAACCCATAGCTTCCACCCATTCTTGCTTTTCAATAATTCCATCATGATTCACAAAAACAAGATCAGTGGTACCTTCTTCACAACTTTCTTCTACCTGTCCACTCACCCACTCTTAGATGGTCCACCAAAGCATTCTCCCGGGAAGATATAACCTTCATCTTGAACTCATCTTGAACTCATTACTTTGCATCCTAGTGCCCCAGCCTGCCACCCTCCGAGATACCTTACTCAAACCTTTAGACTCAAAGATGCTTTTCAATGGCTTTTTATCTATCCTAATGATAAGCTCTGCACCCCACACCACCCAAAAACAGGTTAGTGCTTCCTTCTCCTTCTCGCATTGTGGCAAAACCATACCAACCCCATTGTCACTTGCATCCACAGTTATGACACTCTTTCATCTGGTATCAAAACTCCCCAGTGTTTTAGTCAAGGCAATCTCCTCCTTGATTCATGGAAACTCCTCTTAACCCAAATCATTCCAATCAAAGACCACACCCTTTCTTAGCAACTACCTCATCTCCTTCACCTTATCTGCAAAATCCTGCACACATTTTTGATTAAACTCCACCATCCCAAGAAATGATCTCACCTCACCATTCAACCTGGGACTATGCACTTTCTTTATGGCACTTATCATATCACCATTGGGTTTCACCCCTGCTCCAGATATCTCATGACCAAGATATTCCACACTGTCCTTCCCAAGCACACACTTCTCCTTCCTCAAAGTGATATCTCTCTCTTCCAAAATATTAAAGCACCTGGTGGAGGGTGGCATCATGCTCCCTTTCATCTCTACCGTATACCAACACATCGTCCTGAAAGCAGGCCAAACCACTCATATCTCTGAATAACCTGTCCATCATTTTTTGGAAGATGGAGGACTCCGGCACCAGCCTGAACGTTCTTCTCCAGAACTGGAATACGCCTTCATCAGTAATAAATGCAGCGTATTTCCTGCTTTCCATATCTAATTCAATCTGATGACACACCAGCGCCATATTTAGCTTGGAGAACACTTGCATCAGCAATCAAAGCCAACATTTCACTCATATTGGGTAAGGGGTGTCCCTCCACCACAACACACTTATTCACCTCCTCAAATCTGCACACAAATGCAGTACTCCTGATGCCTTTTTCACCACTACCAAGGGAGAAATCTACTGTGTTGAACCTCCTCTCTCTATCACTCCCATCTCAAACAACTTCCGCAGATCCTTCCTGACACCCTCTCTCATGCTCAATGGCACCAGACGCAACTTTGCCGCAATGGGCTCACAACCCTACCTCATGAAGATGTTATGCTTCATTCCTTTCACCTTCCCTATGACCTCCTTAAACACTCTTTTGTATTTCTGGTACACAGACCCCTCGACATGCAACACTTGCTCCCTCGCATTAGGATCCAACTTTGTCCTCAGATTTCTTTGAGCCTGCCACCCTAAAAGCGTGGTCCCCTTTTTGTGACATACACCTTCCATTGTGTACATATTCCTTTAAAATTCATCTCAGCATTGAAACAACTCAGGAATAAGATTTTCATCTAAATTATAACCACCAGGGGAAATAGCTTCCAATTCACACACATTCCCACGCAACTCACGTTCAAACACATCTCTAGATATAAGGGAGTTCTTGCTGCCCAAATCTGACATCATAGACACACGAGCACCATTCACATATACACTGGCATACCGGTGCTCACACTCCTCATCGCCATCCTCCAAAACAACATTAACAGTGTTAACAATAATTGTCCCTTCATTAGGTTCTTCATCTCCAGTCAAGGACCCTTGGTCTTCTTCAGTCACATAAAACAACTTCCTTTGAAAATTTTTGCAGCAGTTTGCAAAGTGACCTCTTCTCTTGCAACTAGCACAAACAGCCTTTCTCTTTGGACACATTGGGGATGCCGCGAAATGCGAACTACTGGCACACCGAAAATACAGTTTATCTAGGTCATTCCTTTCCTTAAAATATGGGTTCTTATCCTCACCTCCTCCTTCCTCTTTGACATTCTGAACTTTCTTCATTGGCTTATTCGCTGATATTTTCAGCACTTCCACCTTAGATCCTGTTGTTTCAGCCTTGATGAGCTTGGCCAAACATGTTGCTAGCAATCTCTAAAACCTCACCTAGACTTGGTTCATCTTTAAGCCAAAGATCATCTATGATCCTATTGTTACAACGATGGGTCATGAACTGGTCACTTACTTTTTCATCCAGTTCCTAACTTGCTTGACAAGGCTAGATATCGCAAAGATGTGACATACTCTTCCACAGTTTTGCCTTCTTCTTGAACACAAACTCGAAAATTGTATAGTTCCAGAATGGTATTGCTTTTGGGGCTGAAGTGGGCATCTCATTTGTGTACAGCCATTTCCAACTCACTGGTAACGTCACTGCTGCTAACTTCATCTCCTACATCCGGAAGAGTATCATATATTCTCTGACCTCATACCCTAAAAAATTCATTAGAATATACACTTTTCTTTCATTGGAGAACGAAGATCCACATGCTGCCCTTATATAATGCAGAAATCCTTTCTTCCACTACGTCCATTTTCTTTTAGGAGATCCAGGAGTTGGCAAAAACATAGCAGACCCTGGTACACCAGGCATGGCCACGGTTGCTAATAACCGCCTGACTCATTCAACCTAACCACAGTTACAAGAGGTGCTAATGAACACGTCTTGACCAGCACATAGTTTCCAGTTGTGTCACCAAAGGTGCTTTTCTCAGCTTCTGCCTCTCTCCTTTCACACACTGTGTCACTTCACGTGTGTAAACCATATGAAAGAACATACCATAACAAGAACAGTTAGCCAATCCTAATATAACAGCGCCGTCTGAGAACTCATTGTCAAACCACACTGCCAGTTATAATATGGCCCCCCGTGGATCATGGACCTTTACCAACCATTATTGAGTCCAAATGCATCCTCGTCAACAATAATGTAAAGCCAACACCAGGCACAGGTGAGCTGTAAGAAGATTTATTAAGGTACAGGATAGCAAGCACCCCAACAAGTCGAAGACTTCCAATGCAAAGGGCTCAACTTTCTTAATAGGAACTCTGGGTTTGGTTTGCCCCATAAAATTCCACACAAGAGTTCCATAGCTTATGCAGCTATGACACCCCTCACATTCCACCCTAAATCGCCAAAGCCATTACAACACTATCGTATCATGGGCAACGATTTAAGCACACAATGGGCCTCATTCCGAGATTGGAGGTAGTCATGGCGCTATTTACGCCATGACTGCCTCCAATAACGGTACCGGCACCGGTCCGGTTCAATGGGGATTTACTGGTGTAGTCCGACCTTTGCGGGACCCGTAAATCCCCATTGAAAAAACCATTCCCCATTCCCATTGAGCCCCCATAGGGAATGGGGAAGTAGCTAATAACGGTTATTATCTCTGAAGTCCCTTAGCGGGTCCCGTCCATAACGCCTGGTAAAACCAGGTGTTGAAGGAGGGACCCGCTAAGGGAACTCGTAGTATGGTGGTAAGGGATTATCGGCATGAGTCTCCTTAACGGTGCCCGGTATCCCTTACCACCCTACTCGGAATGAGGCCCAATGTTACCCCAGGGGTACTGTGAATCTCTGAGTGCTTTTAAAAGGGTCATTCAAATGGATTTGGGAAACTTACGTTGGTCCAGTGTCTCTCTAATTCCATCTGCAACCTGTGAAGATGGGCTGATCACTGACAAATAGGCTCAGCTGCACTGCGTCCATCCCAATTGCAATTTTACAGTGGTGTACCTGTCTTATATTTCACTGCCCATAGCCTGGGAGTTCTAGAATTGAGGCACTGCTTAAGCTAGCTTTTTAGTGTTGGAAAGTGATTTGGGCAACATAGGCTTGCTGAGGTTTCTGTGGTGTCTGCACAGCCACATAGATGACAACAAGGGGTCCCCTGTCAGTCACCTGTCAGTTATGACATCTTGGGGGATCCCACCTGAGAAAAGTTACTTTTCCTCTCACAAGACCACCCAACCACAGGTAGTAGATTTAAAGGGGTGCAGCGTGGCGTGCCTCTCCAGCCTGCCAGCCCCTAGGCAGAACTGGATTGAGTGCACAGTTTCCATCTCTGAATCCACACAGGGATTACAGAAATGAAATGATAAGCTGTCAGATGTCCAAGCCACATCTTAGTGGTCAGCAGGTTTGTCAGGAACCAAGTCTGGTAGGAAACTCCTGGGGACTCGTTGATCAACCAACTCCTGGCTGTGCCCTGCTCCATAATTCTTGGGATCCCTGTCTTTGAACAGGTCAGGGCTGTTGCTCTGCACCCGTTCCCTTTTTAGGAATAGTTTTGGACCTCTGCCGTGCTCCTGCTCCTCTCTCTGCCTCAAGAGACTTGCCAGATTGGAACAGTCCCTTTGTTCCTGGAAAACATCACTCTGACCTCAGCCTTCAACTGAAGACTAGTTCTCCAGCTCTGGCAGGCCCTTCAGGTCTGAAACTTCCCCGTCCAACATCTCAGATATCTCCGCTATGCCTATAGCCAACCCTGAGATCACTGACTCCTGTGCACCACTCAGTGCAGCAGAATAACCTCTGGATTGTGAGGGCTTGTGTGGCAGTGTTAGTCCCTATTCAAGGAGCGCCCATAGCACTCTGAGATATGTAGGAATGACCAAAGCCACTAAATCTAAATCCTCCCGTTTTTGGTGTTGGCTGCAGGTCACTCTTCCACTGTAGAATTTGGTGGTGCATTTAGAACTGGTGGCAATTCTGTTAATGCCAAAAGGAATTCAATGAAGGAATTACAGCAATATTTTTACCACACCACCTGCCAAACTTGGAATGAGGACAATATTTATTTGTTTATTTTGAAGTTTTGTAATTTGCCAAATCGTAGTAAACTGCTCGATGTACAGGAAGGAATCTCAAATCAGAGTGCTGGGCACATTCATGGAAGTGAGAACAAGGAATGGCAAGTTAAAGTTATTTACAAATCCACTCATATAGTGTATGGTTTGAAGTATACAATTTACACGGATTCCTTTAGGATATATTAACACGAATCACACTTATTCACAAGTATTTCTAGCTGTGGTGAAGGGAGTGAAAATCTCCGCTTATGACGAAGGAAGATGCAGGAAGAATGGTTTGAGGCAGGGTACTGGATAGCTGAGTTCATTGAAAAGGCTCTGGGGTTTGGGGCAGAATGTATTGCACTAAGTTGCAGGTCTGATTTCAGCTGGAAAGTGGTGTCAGCGTTTGGCCCTGAATACGGCTCCATAGGCACTTCCCCCATGCCTGTTTCTGCTGAGCTTTGGGGGGAGGGTGAAGCTGGTCCAGTGAGGGCAAATATAAGTTTCAAGTGGGGTGTGGCAGGTAATGTGGTACAGTAGGTCTTTGCTGGCGATGCTCTTATGGACCAAACATAGGAGAAAGTGTTTTGTGAATAATTAAAAAAATAATATGGTGGCGTTCGTTTATAGCTGTGTAACGTCCAGCTTGAGTTTGCTAATGCTGCGGATGGAGAGGAGCTGATAACTAGTTCAGCTAAGTGCATGACACACAAGAACCCCGTGGATTCCTCTGGTGCTCTCTCTCTTCAGAGTGCAAAGAATCCAGCAAGTTAGACATCCACCCAACATGTGAATGCTGACCTTTGCTTAAAGGCATAGGGTCGTCTTCTGGGGAAACTTCCAGGCCTTGCAGGTATTAGTAATGGCCTCTCTGGCACTTGCAATTTCTTCTCCCTCCAGGATTTGCACTGAAAACCCATCCACCTGCCCTGACATTGCTCCTCATAACTCCACACCAAAAGCTCAGCCCAATGGGGCTCATCCATATTTCTGCAATGGCATTCTGGCCTGTAACTGACTCATTACGTACTTTTACATTGATTCACAACATGATTGTACCTTCTCTCCCCCCGCACATCTGTGCAAGATGGGGTGTGTGTTTCCTTCTCTCTCAATATCTGTCACCAATCGGTTTTCCACTTCCTGCTCCTTAGCTCTCTTGGTTCCCATTTCCTCCTTACCCTTAATTCTCCCTGCCTCCTCCTGTTTCTCAGCTCCAACGTTCAAAATGTAAGATATAGTTTGGTTAATATATGGCTACTACGTTAAGCTGCCACCCCTGATTAAATGCTCCCTAGTATACCATCCCACCCTACAACTCTGGGCAATAAAGAGGTGGTTTGATCAACATTCTAATGTGTTTAAATACATAAATTAAAGGTATTCCCCAATCTTTATATGAGGGAAGTCACCATAATGTTACACGCTCACAAGCAGCTTGTCCACAAAAAATTAAACTAACCTGTCAGCTTGAATCTCTCTATATTTTCACTCAAAAACATGCTTATAGAGTATCAAATCTCTGTATGCTTAATTCCATTCTAGATGCAGTTCTGCCACTTTAACAATTACCTTAATTTCTATATGTCTCCAAATTACACAGAAAGTTACATTTACAAATAAATCAAAGAACTTTGATTTCCCTTATAAACATTAGCAATTAATTCAGTCAGACAACTGTCGCATAGAAAAATTACATTTATCACATGGCCCGCGTTAGCGGCGTGTAGTTATGGTTAAATTGCTAAACTCATAGGAAGAGCACTTTTTTGGCGGCTTAAAACATTGCTCCCCCTGGATGAATCCTCACCAAACTTTGCAAAAAAAAAAGTATATGGTCGGCTCTGAATTTTTTCGCCAAGAGAGGGGAGGTTTAGTGCGGGGGTTCAAAGTTAAAGGGGGGGGAGGTGGTAACATTTTTTTTCCCATAGACTGAATGGGGAAAAACTTTGCGCACGGCTACAGGCCGAAAGGCTGGACAGATTTTCACCAAATTTGCGGCAGGAACGGGGGCTTGGATCAGAAAGCGTGCTGTTGTGTGTTTGGTGGAAATCCGAGCGCAGTACTTTTGTTGCAAACTACTGAAATATACGTCTAAAAAAAATAGTGATATCTGGGTCCGCTCCGCCGGCCCATTTCCCTGTTTGCTCCGCGGACCAAACTGTTATTGGCTTGCGGCACGCCGTGATGTCGGTGAACGTTGGATGCAGCTGGTGGTTGGCTGGAGGGAAGCATGCTGTGCGTCAAATGTTTTGGGAAACGTGGTGTGTCGGAGGACAGTGCACCGCCGAAAGGGACTGACAAACATAATGTAGGGCATGTGGTGGTAAGAAGTTGGGATGGAAAGGGTGGGGGAGAGAGAAGTGGTTCATCATAGATAAGTGATTATTAGGTGGACAAAGACGGAGGAGAGCCTGCAATATTAGTGCGTATTGCATGAATTAGCTGGTATGTAGATAGCTGACTACTTTGTGTGGTGATTGTAGACAGCTGTCGTTACGGGCCGATAGCTTGTGCCGCAACCTGTATGCGGCGACCACTGTCCGTGGTGAGGGGTGGCAGGTGGTTTTTAGAAGGGGAGTGAATTGCATATGGCATAGGCTGGGTGAGAGCGCAGATGCCTGTGCTATGTGGATGGATAGCGGTAGTTGGCCACATGGTGGCATGCAAGGCTGCAGGATGTATCGGTGGGTCTGTTCAACGATTAGACTATTGGGTGCATGGCCGAAGGCGGTAGGCCGGAGGCCATGCACTGAAGAGCCTAGGGCTTGAGCTCACCAACCGTAGCAATGCCCGTCAGAAACTGTATCCAGTAGAGGGGGGTGCGTGCATAGTGTGGTGTGTGCAGATTGTTTAGAGTAGGTTTGCTGTTGTGAGGAGTATGTGGGTAGGTTCACAGTGGCACAATACTTAGTGAATGGAAGTCGGTACGTCCGTACAATGTAATTGACCATGCGCAGGGGTGCAGGAGAAAGTGTTTTGTTTACAATATGGTAAATGTGTCAATTTAGTACTGGATAGATAAATGGTGGTGCAGGCATTGGGTAGGAATACTGGTGGGAGAGTTGTGTATTTGCATTGGGCCTCATTAGGACTCTGGCGCTAAACCATGGTGCTATTAGCACCATGGTCCATGCCTGAGTCCGCCATGGCGGAATGGGGAATTACCACCCCATTCCGAGGTTGGTGGGGTGGTAATTCCCCATGCCGCCATGGCCCTTCCCCATTCCCATTTTTGTCCCATAGGGCTCAATGGGAATGGGGAAGGCGCTAATTACGGTACCGCAAATTGCGGTACCGTAATTTGCACCAAGGTCCCTTTGCGGGTCCCTACTTTAACGGCTGGTAAAACCAGCCATTAAGGTCGGGTCCCGCAAAGGGACCTCGTAATTAGGCGCTAAGTGTTTAACGGCGCCGTAGCCTTTTACGGCGCCGTTAAACACTTAGTGCCTGGGTCATAATGAGGCCCATTGTGTGAGTTGGTGAGATGGTGACATGTATGGTGCCATTACATTGGGGTGGGTTGTCCATTGCCTAAACTATTCAGTAAATGCCCGAGGCGTTGCGCAGAACATTGGCACTAATGTATTGTTGCCTCTACATCCTGTCACAATGGTAGAGAGTATGGTTGAAGGGCAGCTTATATGTGCTTCGATAGTGTGCTATGTGCCGATTGCTTGCACTGCAGCCTTGCAGGTTTAACAGTGAATTAGGCACAGGGAGGTGATGTTTGGAGAATGGGTGTGGAGCACATTGTAACCGTGCTACAGCAGCACACATGAGTTCCAAAGGGTGTATTATGCGCTCCATGGTTGTGGTGATATTTGCAAAATGGTACAGTATTTGGTGTACGGCATGGTGCAGTGACAAGTTGTGTAGTGCGGCCACAGGGTTCAGTGTTTATGTAATGTGAGTATGGAAGAGGGTATGGTTGAAGTGCCACTTACATGTGCGTGGTTACAGTGCTGTGTGTAGATTTCTTTGTAGTGGGTGTGTTGAAGGATTGGACTATTGGAGTATCGGTGGATCTGTTGAAAGCTTGGACTATTGGGTGCATGGCCGAAGGCCGTAGGCCGGCCGCCATGCACTGAAGAGCCTACGGCTTGAGTGCACCCACCGTAGCAATGCATGTCAGACTCTGTATCCATTAGAGGGTTATGCGTGCATAGTGTGGTGTGTGCAGATTGTTTGCAGTACGATTACTGTTGCGAACAGTATGTGGGTAGGTCGGCAGTGAGACAATAGTTAGTGAATGGAAGTCGGTACGTCCATAGTATGTGAATGACAGTGCACAGGGGTGCAGGATACAGTGTTTTATTTTGACAAGATGGTAAATGTTGCAAGTTTGTACTGCAATAGGGTAAATGTTGCCAGTTTGTACTGGATAGCTGAATGGCGCTGTGGAGTTTGGGTAGGAGTGCTTGTGGGAGTCTTGTGTATGTGGATTGTGCTAGTTGGTGACATGGTGACATGTATGGTGGCATTACACTGTGGTGGGTGTGTGCAAGGCCTAGACTATTGGGTGCATGGCCGAAGGCCGTAGGCCGGAGTCCTTGCACTCAAGAGCCTAGGCGTTGAGCAGATCGATGGCACTAATGTATTCTTGAGTCTGCATCCTGTCAGTATGGTAGAGGGTATGGTTGAGGGCAGCTTATATGTGTTTGGTTATATAAGGGCAGCTTATATATGGTCCTATGTGCAGATTGCTTGTAGTATGGGCACTGTTGTGAGTAGTTCGTGGTTAGGTTGGCAGTGATATAATACTTTCAGAGTGGAAGTGGGAAAGACAATACTATGGGCCTCATTATGAGTTTGTTTATTTGTTTGTTTGTTTATTTGGTATAGCGCAGAAGCCAAACCCGCGAGGGTAACTGGGCGCAGGCAGTACAAGGATACTTGAGAACCTAGTTGCAATACAAGAAAAGGTTATACAGATGAGAGGAAAGCATATACAGGCAGTACAAAATACAGAACTGTAGATAGAGCAGGTAGTCTAGCGACCTGTAATCTAGTTATGCACATCCGGGAAAAGTGGCGGTGAGGTGGACGGACGGGCTAAGTGTCGAGGGAGCGAATCCAGGAGAGGGCTTTACGCCTGAAGCTGGTGTATGGTTGGTCTATTCTGAGGTCAAGGGGGAGTTTGTTCCAGGTTTGAGCAGCTATGACCGGGAAGCTAGAGCCGCCCGCTGTGCTCTTTTTGTATCTGGGCACCACTAGTGTGTAGGCATTCGTCGTTCTGGTGGGTCGGTTTGAGATTCTCTTGTTGATTCTGTTTACCAGGTAGGGGGGCGCTATGTGGTTGAGGCATTTGGAGGTAAGGGATAAGGTCTTGAGCGCAATCCTGTCTTTGATTTTTAGCCAGTGAATGTTCTTCCTAGCGGTGGAGATATGAACTCTGTTAGGAATGTTTAAAGCTGCTCTGATAGCGTTGTTTTGGAGCGTTTGGAGCTTGTCATGGATGTATTTGTTGGAGCCAGCGTATAAGGCATTGCAGTAATCCAGCTTGGATATGATGAGTGCGTTCGCTAGGGTAATGCAACTAGCTTCCGTTAGGAAAGGTCTGCATGCTCGGATCAGTTTACAGGTGTATGCAGTGGAGGATGCTAGTGAGTTAGTTTGTTTCTTGAAGTTGAGCGCTGAGTCAAGATGGACCCCGAGAGTCTTAACTGCAGGCATCACTTTAATGATATTATTGTCTATGTTAAATGAGGCATAATTAGGGTCCAGTTTTTTGATGGCCAGCTCTGAGCCGAGGATCAGTAGCTCAGTTTTGTCGTCGTTCAGGCAGAGGCCGTGAGATGCCATCCATGCCTGAATGAGGAGATATATCTTGTTCACTAAGGCTGTGTCCGCCAAGAAGTTGCCTGAGAGGGGAATAAGGATCTGCGTGTCATCAGCGTAATTAGTGTAGATGACACCCAGTCTATCCAGCTTGTCGAACAGGGGCTTAGTGAAGATGTTATACAACGTTGGAGATACACATGATCCTTGGGGGACACCGCATGAAGCTTGTATGGGATCAGCAGCTGCTAGGGGGGAAATACTCTCATTGTCCGGTTTGCCAGGAAGGAATGTATCCAGGCTATGGCATCACTTGAAAAATGAACGGCAGAACTAAGGTGATTGCATAGAACTGCATGATCTACCAAGTCGAAAGCCGCGGAAAGGTCAAGGAGGAGTAGCATGGCTGATTTGCCATTGTCCTTCAGCTCGTCAATTTGGGTCTTGAGGTCAATCAGGGCTGTCTCAGTTCCATGAAGGGGGCGGAAGCCTGATTGCCGAGAGCCTAGTAGATTGTTAGTTTCTAAGTAATCCTGTATTTGCAGATACGCTGCTCTGTCAATGATTTTAAGCAAGAATGGGACGGTGGTGATGGGTCTGTAGTTAGTCGGTATAGCAGGGTCAAGTGTTTGTTTTTTTAGGAGGGGGAGCACCCAGGAGTGTTTTAGGTTATTGGGCACTAGGTTTGACTTCAAGGATGCATTGATGAGTTTAGAGATGAAGGGGGCTAGGTCTCTAGCTGCATCTTTTATGATTTGGGGAGGGCAGTTGTCTCCTTTGCAATTGGATGGTTTTAGAGATAGTATGATTTTTTCTGTCTCTAGTATGGTTACTTGTCTGAAGCTGAATGGGTGAGGAGTGTTAGGCTGGTTTAAGGGAGGTTCTGAGTGAGGTATGGGTTCGGTTTGCAGGAGCAGGGCGGCTTTTTTATTTGCGATTTTTGTTTGGAGCAGGCTAATTTTGCCCGCGAGGGCATTTTGTATGTTAGTGCACCAGAGTTTGTTTTTTGGGAAGTTATCAGTCGGGGGTATGGGTGATTCCATTTCCCGGAGGATAGAGAATAGTTCCTTGGTGTCTGATTTAGCTTTAAATATTCTGTTGTTAAAGGTGTTCCTTTTGGTGGTTATAATTTCCTTTTTGTACTGTTTGGCAAATGTGGCTAATTTGATTTTGTTCTCCACCGTGGGTGAGTGTTGCCAAATTGATTGTAGCTTTCTTTTTTGGATTCTGAGGTCTTTCAGCTGTGGTGTGAACCAGTTGTTCAGGTGACAGAGTTGTTTGCTTTTGCGAGTTTTGGTGGGAGCAATCAAATCTAGTGCCTTAGTCATGGTGTTGTTGTATACTTCCGCAAGCAGAGTAGGGTCTGTAGTAGTGTCTAGATTGTTGAGTGTGGGGAGAAGGTGAGGTAGGAGTCTTTCTGCTGTGATATCTTTTTTACTTCTGGTAGGGAGAGGCGGGGCCATGAGTATAGGTTTGGGTCGGATGAGGTCAAGAGAGGCGTTGAATGCAATTAAGTAGTGGTCGGTCCAAGATTGTGGCAGGATGTTGGTGATGCTGATGTTGCAGTTCCGATCAGCAATCCAGTCTAATGTCCTACCTTTAACCGTTGTTACCTCTCCACCACACTACAAGTTCTGCTCGCGGGTGCCGGACTGCACGCCTGGTCTGACCAGGCGTCCATACCGGCACCAGCGAGCAGGACTCATGATTGCACCAGCACCATTATTAACGGTGCCGATGCAACCATGCTCCTGACCCCCATTCTGCCCTATGGGACAGAATGGGGATCGGGAGGCCGGCCATAACGGCACCCGCGAATGGGCAATTACCGGGTCCGCTAAACTCGGCATGACTCGGTTATTGCCCAATCGCGGGTGCTGGAAAAAAACAACTCCTGTGCCAGCCGTGCCCTTAATAAGGGCACGGCTACCACCAGAGTTGTAGTGAGGGCCTATGTGAATGAAAGGGCATAGGGGTGTGCAATGTGAGTACATTATGTGACTGTTGCATTTAACGCTGTGCATATGCATTGCAGTGTGGAGGTTGGGTAGGAGTGCACAGGGTGGTGACTTTTGGAGAATGTGTGTGGAGCACATTGCACACGTGCTACAGCAGCACACGTGAGTTCCAAAGGGTATGTTGTGCGTTACATGGTTGTGGTGATAGTTGCAAAATGGTACAGTATTTGGTGTACGGCAGGACATGGTGTTGTGACAAGTTGTGTAGTGAGGCCACATGGTTCAGTGTTTATGTAATGTGAGTATGGAAGAGGGTATGGTTGAAGTGCCCTTACATGTGCGTGGTTACTGTGCTGTGTGTAGATTTCTTTGTAGTGGATGTGTTGAAGGATTGGACTATTGGAGTATCAGTGGATCTGTTGAAAGCTTAGACTATTGGGTGCATGGCGGAAGGCCGCAGGCTGGCCACCATGCACGGAAGAGCCTACGGCTTGAGTGCACCCACCGTAGCAATGCATGTCAGACTCTGTATCCAGTAGAGGGTCATGCGTGCATAGTGTGGTGTGTGCAGATTGATTGAAGTAGGGTTACTGTTGCGAACAGTATGTGGGTAGGTCGGCAGTGAGACAATAGTTAGTGAATGGAAGTCGGTACGTCCATAGTATGTGAATGACAGTGCACAGGGGTGCAGGATACAGTGTTTTATTTTGACAATATGGTAAATGCGGCAGGTTTGTACTGCAATATGGTAAATGTTGCAAGTTTGTACTTGATAGCTGAATGGCGGGCGGAGGTTGGGTAGGAGTGCTGGTGGGAGTGTTGTGTATGTGGATTGTGTTAGTTGGTGACATGGTGACATGTTTGGTGGCATTACGTTGGGGTGGGTGTGTGCAAGGCCTAGACTATTGGGTGCATGGCCTAAGGCCGCAGGCCGGAGCCCTTGCACTCAAGAGCCTAGGCGTTGAGCAGATCGATGGCAATAATGTATTCTTGTGACTGCATCCTGTCAGTATAGTAGAGGGTATGGTTGAAGGGCAGCTTATATGTGGTTGGTTACTGTCCTATGTGCAAATTGCTTGTAGAATGGGCATTGTTGTGCATAGTTTGTGGTTAGGTTGGCAGTGACACAATACTTTCTGAGTGGACGTGCGCAAGACAATGCTATGTGAATGAAAGGGCGTAGGGGTGCCGGAGACAGTGCAATGTGAGTACATTATGGTGACTGTTGCATTTAACGCTGTGCATATGCATTGTGGTGTGGAGGTTGGGTAGGAGTGCTGGTGCCATTGGTGCATATGTGCATAGTGGTCTGTGGCGAAAAGCTGACATGAATGGTACAGAGACGGTGCAGGGAATGTGTGCAAGGAGCACAGCCACTGCAGCCTTGCATGTTTGATAGTGTGTTAGGCACAGGGTGGTGATGTTTGGAGAATGGGTGTGGAGCACATCGTACACTTGCTACAGCAGCACAAGTGAGTTCCAAAAGGTGTAGTGTGCGTTCCATGGTTATGGTGAAAGTTGGAACATTGTCCAGTATTTGGTATATGGCTGGGGATGGCGCAGTGAGAAGTTGTGCAGTGTGACCACAGGGTGCAGTGTTTATGTAATGTGAGTATGGAAGAGGCTATGGTTGAAGTGCCGCTTACATGTGCTTGGTTACTGTCGTGTGTGTAGATTTCTTTGCAGTGGGTGTGTTGAAGGATTGGACTACTGGGGGCATGGACGGTAGGAGATGGTGCAGTGCGAAGTTGTGTACTGTGGACACAGGGTGCAGTGTTTATGTGATGTAAGTATAGAAGAGGGTATGGTTGAAGTGCAGTTTATCTGTGGTTGTTTACTGTGATGTGTGCACATTTACTGAAGTAGGCCCAATGTTGTGGAGCTGTTGTGAATAGGTTGCCAGTGACACAATACTTTGTGAATGGCAGTGGGTAGGGGTGGTGTGGGCTGTGGTATGTTTGTGGATTCTGCTAATTGGGATAATTTTCCGTGAATGGGTGTTAATCGGTGTGGGGGAGTTGGGTAGAAGTGGTGCCATGTATGTTACGTTTGTGCATTATGTTAGGTGGCAAAATGGTGGTATGCATGGATCCACAGTATTGTCGTGGGTGTGGAAAGGACTGCATTGTTGTGAGCATGGCCAAAGGTGTGGTGGGTGCGCCTCTGGATAATTGTGAATGCTGCAATTGTGCATTCTTTAGCAGAGGTTTCTGGTGGAGGGGCTTTGGAATGAAACGGGACGTGTACTGAGAGTGTTTAACGGTAAATATAGAGTGGTGTGCAGGAATTATAGTGTGCTATGCAGAGGTTTTGTATGTGAATGCTGCATGCATGTTTGCCAATTTGCCAGCACATAATGGGGAGTGGAGCAAAAATGTGTGTGCAAAGGGAAGAAGTATTGTGTGTGCGTTACTGGGTTGTGGCCCTAACTGTGGATTGGAAAGCGCACGTGCTACATTATGCCATTGTGAGCATGGGGCAAATGGAAATGGAATTGTGGCAAATAGGCAATTAGGTGTTTAGGGTGTGGTTGCCAAGAAGGGGCGTTACCAAATCGTCCCAATACTGTCTTGTGAGGTTGGTGGAGATGGAGAGACGCACAGTGCTTATTGTCGGTGACATCTTTGTGCGCCATCTGCACAGGTGTTGCATGCCAAAGAGGCATTGCTGGTCATTTTGGGTTGGAAGGATTGCATGCTTTCTGGAGCTGTCAGAGTGACTGCAGTGTCGGCGGAATGGTTAGACTTTGCAGATATGTGGCCTCTGTCACGAACGTTGACTTTGTCTTCGTGCACTATGGAAGTCTACCTTTGGGTTATGTCATGCGGATGTTTAATCCCTCATCTGAAGAGGTGCTGAATGCAGTGATGGGGATTTTTCCTACTGCTAAGGTTGTTTCCTCATGCATAACACCAAGAGGAGGATGGGCCCATGACGGTGTAATTTGTTCACAGCCATAGGTCGGAAGGCGTGTTATAAACCGATTTATGTGTGATTTTATGCAGACTTCTGGCATGCTGTCCACCCATTATGAGGTGATGAGGTTGCACAACATACAGTGGTTCCGTAGAAATGGCATTTATTTGAGCACCATTGGCAATGATGTTTTCTTTTACACTGTGCAAGAAACATTGCACAGAATGTGGTAAACAAGTGGGGAGAGGCAAATAAAAATGCATATTGACTAACAAAAATCATTGTTAAAGGGACGTTATGGTTAAGTAGCGCTACTAAAAAAATGTCCCCTTTATTGAAAAATCTAGCCTAAAGCAATGTTACGGTTAAAGTGCCCTAGTAAAATCCTATGAAATTCACTAACAAAAAACTTTGTTAAAGAGACGTTATGCTTAAGTTGCACTACTAAAAAACCTATGAAATTCAATGGAAAAACGTTGCAACAGGGACTTTATGGTTACAGGTAAAACCTAAAAACACTAGAAATTTGCAAGTTATGGTACAATGCTCAACAATAACTCACGCTACCACTGTGCACTACAAGGACTAACACATATGACATCAAAGATGACATCACACATGTTATTAAGGACATCAGTGATGACATCACATGTGCCTTTAGTTGTCATAAAAAGCCTCCAGAAGAGATTGTCATTGTAATGTTGGCAGAGAACTATCAGAGATCATGGGGAGAACCATTATTATATAAGTAGGGCATTAGACAAGGCAGTGCTATAAACAGTATTGCTTTACACGTTTCTTTCCATTACATGACCGAACTCATGTACAAACGTAAGCAGTGTGTGCAGCATGCATCATACAGGTGCCATAACCAAATTCTTCCCATGTTGCATAGTGAAATGATGCATACTTTCCTTTTACACTTTTGTGGACTATTAAACATGTCATAAGTAGCTACAAATCCCTCACTTACTACATAAATGTACTACTGCACACAAAAGTGAAAGAGAGCACAACCCATACCAATAGCAGCATATACAAAGAAAGTAAAGTAAGCAAAAAAGTAGCAGTACTATCAGAAAGTGTTCATAACCTAGCTGATTATCTTCCAGAAATGATTGCTGTATTTCAGGCTTCCTTCTTCCCGGATGTATATGTACCATATGATGTAAGTGAACCCTAAGAAAAGCAGTGTAAGAACATATGAGAAGGGTAAGATGTACAAATATAGTACCTTTTCACTTTGTATTTCCCCACTGTTAGTGAAGAAAAGCACTGAGTGTAGATATGTCCCTAAACAAACAAGAGGGAGCCAGACCTGTGATGTCATCAATAACATGTCATCAATAACATTTCTGATGTCAACTTTCATGTCATGGGTGTTAGTCCTTGCAGTGCACAGTGGTAGCGTGAGTTATGGTTTCGTACTGTACCATAACTTGCGAATTTCTGTTTTTTTTATGTTTTACCTGTAACCATAACGTCCCTGTAGCAACGTTTTTCCGTTGAATTTCATAGGTTTTTTAGTAGTGCAAATTAACCATAATGTCCCTTTAACAACGTTTTTTGTTAGTGATATACATACATTTAAATCACTTTACGCCTATTAGTTCCCTCCTGTGTGTGGGGTTGTGAGTTTCTACCTTATGCATGTAATTAAATGTGGGCTATCATGCATTGGGGGTACGTTTTGCAGGATTGGGTTATGGAAGGAATGTTATTAATTTAGAATGCAAAGACCAATTCGATTCACCCATCCAACAAAGGAGAATGGTTCAATCATTTTATTAAACAGATATGTGTCCCTCCCCTTTCATTTCACAGAAAGATTGCCACTGTGCAATTTCAAGAATTAGGTTATATGGGATTACATTTGTATAATGTCATGGGAGTAGAAACGCCACATTTAAACTTGCTCTTATTTATTATTCCTTATTTAATAACTATGGCCTTCACACAGAACACACATAAGGCCTCATTACGACTTCGGCGGTAGCGTGCCAGTAAAGCAGGCACGGCTGCTTCCGGAGTAATTTTTTTCCCGGTGCCCGGGAGTGGGCAATTACCGGGTCATTACGGCCCCACTGGACCCGGTAATTGCCCATTCCCGGCCACCGTAATGAAATGCTCCCCATTATCATTGAGCCTCATAGGACTCAATGGGAATGGGGAGGCCGGATGCAACGGCACCATTCGGAATGGTGCCAGTGCATCCGGCATGGTCTGCTCACGGGTGCCGGTCCGCCTGCCAGGTCAGACCTGGTGGGCGAAAAGGCACCCACGAGCAGAACTCGTAGTTTGCCAGTACGGTACTGTTGTTACTCTACCCGCAAACTTGTATTGAGGCCCATTATCTATATGATTTGCATTTGCCTATGGTACAGACATCTTCCCAGGCAAGGCTTATCACAACTATTTCTGTGAAAACACATTGAAAACAATTTAATTATTTTAGAGTTCACACAATCTTGCATGCAGACTGCAAAAAATGCTATCTGTCCCACTGTGCACACAGCTCAAAAAATGTATCTCTGGTTGCATTGAAATGACATCTCACTTTATTTTAAATACAGTGATAATGCACTGTACATTTCCCATTTAATCAATGAATGTTGGTATCACCTTCCCAAACCACTACCCTTTCTGGGACTTAACAGGAAAAATTAAATTGATGGTTAGGGGGCGGATGTCACTGCATTTGGAGAATTATCATACTCACTTTCGATTAATCTTTAAAGGCATTGGAGCCGCAGAAACTCTCAATTGTTTGCATGGAAGTGTCAGTCCGAATACCACTACTGGTCCCTTCACCCCTTTTTTGGGGGGAAAATGTAGGATTGCCTCAAGTTAAGTTGGTTCAGGATCCCTCATGACAAAAGCTAGTCACATTTAGCACTCAGCGAATATGAACAAGTGGTATTCCTATTCAAAATCTATTCCAATAGACTTTCACAGAATCAGAATTAATTATCCCCTTATCTGCTTCTGATATTTAATTGTCAAAAATTCCCATGTTTATGTCATGATTATGCTACACAATTTGATTGGGCAAAACAAAGAGGGGATGGCTGTAAGGTTTAGAATTAATCTTAAACCTCTGGCAATTGCTCTGGGCAACCCTCCAGACCTTCGTTCTTTGCCTGCCAAGCCATTACAGAAAAGGGAAAGACCATATGCAAATCATGCTTCATCCCACCCCCAAAGTGGCAGTTCAGTCTAAGCTGAGAGGTCACATTCCTTCTGCACTAGACCACAAGCATCCCCAGACATGTTACGGCTTCATTGGGTGTTGTCAGTGAGGAGTAGCTTGGGTCTATTTGATTGGACCTATCTTTCCATTGACCTGCCTCATAATCAGGCACTCTTGTAGAATACACCCCCCATCTTCATTGTATGATTATCATTTCTATGTTTGTGACCAGACAAAGTTGGGGGCCCAATATGCTTTAAATATTTTAAAACCCAATATATTTGTATTGCATAATTATTGGTAGCAACATACTGCATTAATGAGGTATGGATTGCTATGCACACGTTGGTGGTTTGCGGCATGAATGTACAGCATATTCATTCATAATTTAATGAATATTTATCATTTAAATAATGTTTAATAATCATAGGCAATGCAGGTTAAAATAAAGAGTTGTCTCTCCTCTTCAAAACACACCGAGACTGGTATTTGTAACTTCTTCTTCTTCTTCTTTAGGATGACCCCAGAAATCTGGAGCCGGCGATTTCCATCTATTTAGATGATGTTCGCCAAAAAGAGCACCAATCAGCCATCACCCTTCACTAGATCTCATCCCACTTCCCAGTCTCCTGCACAAACTGAAGCAGGAACGAACCTACACTGTTCCTTCACCACCCATCTTTTCCGACTTAACAGATCAGATAACCCCTGTACAACTACCCCAATGCCCGTAACTGATATGTTTACAAGGTTATTAGTCAAAATGTATAAAGTAATATTTGAATCATGCCCTGGAATTGCCCTATTATGAACAACAACTCATGCGTCAGCACATGACTCATGTGAATATATCTATGTATTTATTTAGTTAAAGATTGATTTGAAATGAGATGACAGGACTGCTTTGTTCTCCTGAATTATATTAACAGGTGGCAGGCTTTGTTGCCAGGCAGGGTTCAAATGTACCACTTTTAATGGATGAATTTGCTTTTCAAACTTCAGCATTAAAACCAACAGACTCAAACCAACAGCCACGCTGTAAACTTTGACCTATTGGAATTTTAAGTTCGTTTTTTAAATATTGCTTTTAGGTGAAACTTTGGTTAAATAGTAGTCAGCACAATATCAGGCTGAAATGAACACAACAGTGATTCAAACCAATACAAAACAACCACTGCTTTTTGGGAAGATATCCCATAATTCATGGTAGCAACATACTGCATTAATGAGATATGGATTACTATGTGCAGGTTGGTTGTCGGTTTGCAGCATTAATTTACAGCATATTTATTCTTAATTTTATAAATGTTAATCCTTTAACAATCAACCATGTTTTTCTTAAACTTTGGAAAATGATCCAACAGTGCTGGTGAAAATAAATTAAACATTACCTTAGAAAGACTCAGCGTGAAATGAGGAATCATTTTCTTCACTTTATGTAGAGTAGGCAAACTACATCAACACACCATTTAGAACACTTGACAACATTCTACCACTTGACTTTTGTAATTTTAAGAGGTATTTCTGTACCAAAGTCTTTGTCAGCAGAATAATAGTTGTGAAACATTTGGGACTTTAGTATTTTTGGATATACAGTTCTAATACAGAATGCACAGGTTCCAAGAATGCATATAGTGTTTTACCGTGCAGCTTTTCAGAATTTCCTATTGTCAATTTAAAGCTATTTAAATGTAGTCTTACGATAAAATATTCACAGCCCAATATTGTTTCTGAGATGTTTTAGTGTGTGGCACTAACCGTACCATGTGTCAATGGCCGTCTCTCAGGTATGTAGGTGGCTACCTGCATCCCACACATGCACCCTATTCGTAACAATGGATGAATGTTACATCAGTGAAGCAAGGAATGGCACTTTTCTAGAACCTCACACTTTGAATTAAATCAATCATCATTTGTCTTTGATTCTCTCCACAGCCACCTACTCCTTTGACCTGGTTCCCTCGTTCCACTCCTGTGCTTTTTCTTTCACTTCCTCCTTCTCCTCTGTTCTGAATTACTCCCCAACCTTCCTTACTCTGACTGTCACCAAATCCTCGTCTGCTCCTTCCCCATCTCTGCTCCTTCTTGCACCCTTCCTCTTCTGATCTTGATCCCTGCTTCTCCTCGTATGCTTCTTCTTACACTATCTTCTCATCCCATCTTAATAGCACCTTCATTTCCTCTGCTTCCCTTGTCATTAACCTCTACTTCTTCCCCATCTCCTCTGTTCTCCAACCCCTTCTGCTCCTCTCTAAATGGGCTTGCAGAATGGTGTGATTTGGTTCACTACTACAGGAATGGCTGGATTTGAATACGTATTGTAACACAGGTATCTCTAATAAACTGATACTTGTCACATATTATTGAGCCATGAATTGCCCAATGGAACTCACATTGCCCATAAAACTTCGCTATGCCATATTTAATTCCTGATTAATTAGTTTGTGGGACCCACATTGATCCCAGACCTTCTCTGGGCCCTATATTGCTGTCTCTGAAATGCTGCATTTCACTTTCTTTGCCCAGGAAAAGTCCAATGTCATGTCCTACTGACCGATGATTGCCCCATTTTACAGTTATTTCCTTTGGAACTGCCCTATCTTGTTCGCAGTTGCCAGTTTAAAGTGCTCTATGGTACAAACAGTGCCCTGGAACTGTCCCATGTCATGTCCCATTTCCTGAATTGTTCCATGTAATGGTCATTGCCTCCAGAGCTGCCACAACTAATTCCCACTTAATTAACCCAGGACACTCATCTTTTCCCTAGAACTTCTCTGTGCCAAATTCCAATGCGCGTAAATGTGCTGTTGTCACCCTCCTTGCCCCCAAAACAATCAATGCAATATCACATGGCCCCCTAATTTGACTTCCCTGTGACAGATATATCCTATGGCATGTTGCAATGCCCCAAAAGTTTTCTATGTCACCACATTGGCCCCTGAAGTGACGTACGCTGGAACCTTTCACTCTGATTTTCCTAAGGACCCCACATTGCACCATAACCTCTGCATCATTCACACACACTGCATATGGGTTTGAAGGTAACTTTGACTCCGTTCAGTGTGCTCTTCCACATAATACATATACAAAAACACACAACACACACACACATACACACACTGATCCATATGCACACACACACACACACACACACGCAATCTCTCTCTCAGACACATAAACACACTAATCCACATGTGTGGTGCACACACACATACACACAAACACACACACACACAAACACATAGACACAAACAAACACACACACACAGAGTACACTTTCCATCTTCTCTCCCTGCGCCTGCAGCTCCAGTGCCTCGGCTACCATCCGGTTCAAATGCAAATGCACCTGAGCAGAGATATCTTAATGTGAGGGAAGGGGGTATGTGTCCTACACCCCCACCTTGGAAGGGGCCCCACCTTGATGCCTGATGCAAAGATACAAAACATAGTTAACACATGATGCGATATTGTATGAAGTGCTGATGACACTTTGAACTTGCTAACTGGCTGATCCTGACAACCAAGGTCTGATCGAATTAATTAATCCTGTAATGTATTCTGTGTTCAGCATAGTGCATACAGTTCGTGTGTTCACTATTGCAAAACTCTGTAGCAATGTTCACCTTTCTTTGAGGAATACATTGATTTCAATATCCAAGTGGAAATGCATAATGATAAGTATGAGTCCCATGAGGGTGTGGAAGATATTATATAGATATGTGATATGCCAGGTCGTAGTCGCATATCTCAACAAGGCCGACTCAGCCTTTGCACTCTCTGGGCTTATACACTTATTTGCATTAACTTTGGTGATACTAACAACTAACTTGTCAATACAAAACAGCATGCCTGTACCAGAAAATACTATTTATAAAAAACTAATATAGCATCATTATGGTTCTGGTCTAGAGCTCGATCCCTCCAAATGAAAATTGCACAAATTGGGCAGCCAACATAAATAAAGAGCATAATGCATACGTCGGGACAGGCGAGTGGGTAATGTAATTCTAAATATTGAAAACAAGGCTTTCAGAATCATCTCCTGGCTTTGCCACCAGATGCCACCCTGATCATGCACAGGTCATGTTACTTCATTGTATGGTACTGTGCTGTCTTTGCTAGGAAGGTTGGCTTTCTGCTGGCATTGTTCAGCCCACGGCCTGCACAAGCATTTCCTGAGTGCAATTACAGTAGAAGGGGCCCCAGACAGGAGAGAAAGAACGAAATCTCACACACCTATGATGGTCTTAGTATCCATTCCCCTTTTTCTACAATGTTCAATGTCCCTCTGCAAACATCAAGTGGCATTATCCCACAGTTCCCTTTGTTGGGTGTAGTCACATAAAATACCATACTACAACCAGGATTAGATTCTTTCCTATTCTGATACTTGTAGAGTTCCATTTATGATGGAGAAAATATACATCCATTCATGCTCCTTTACATGTTTCTATACGAATTTCTTTTTTAAATAGTGTCACCTTTGTTTACAATATGATGTGTTTACTTTCCGATTCAGGTCTAGAGACTGAGCATTTATTTAGTTCCTTAAAGTCAAACCTGCATACTGAATTGCAGCTTGCTGTCTGAAAAGAATGATACGAAGTGTCGTCAGGTGTCAAAGTTGCAGACTGGACACAAATCCCAGTTTTACTAGAGAGCCAATGGTTTTGGGCATGGGCAACTCATTTAATGTCATAGTTTTTAACCTATCAAAATTGCCAGTCCCTAAATATTTCATTATTGCAAGCCTTTAAAATTGATTTATGTCTCTTTCACTGTTTAGCTTGTTATTGGATTGCTCAATAGATAATAATAGTGTCAATTGTGATATTGACCAGAAAAAAAGTCTATTGCTTCTTTAGTCACTTCTGGAGAAAACACGATGGCCCGCCTCTAATTACAGGGCCTCATTACGAGGTTGGCGGAATGGGTTTACCGGCGCCGGTAATGGTGCCGGTGCCGGTAAACCCTTCCGCCCTATTACGAGGTTCCCTTGCAGGACTTGCACAGAACGTCTGGTCAGACCAGACGTCCTTTACGGGTCCCGCAAGGGGACCATGGAGCTAACGCGGAATCATGATATGATTACATGGACAGTCAACATCGAAATTGTGTCCTTTGGGTAAAATGCACATCCAGAATTCTGCCAGGCCCCAGAGACAGGGATTTCATAACAGAAAGAGGATTATGGCTTCCATGAGAGGGGGGTGGGGGAATCTAAAAACAAGAACCTGATTCAGAAAACAGCAACAGGCACTGGACACCAGAGAACGCTAGGTATCAACTTGTCAGGCCATAATGCATTGCTCAGTAACTGTAATTATAACGGGAAGTTTGTTAATGTACACAAATGAGATACAATATTTTATTTATTTATTGAATGGTATTTTTTTATTGTGCCACATGTAAAAAAGCACTTTGATGGCAAGTTGGGGGTGGGAGACGAACGGGTATCGGAAAGATGGTGAAGGAGCAAAATGCAACAGCAACACCAAGGATTTAAACAAGGGGTAGAGGGGAGCCAATTCTATTCTTAGTGAAACAAATTTGAAGATAACTTGGCGATGATCAGTGCGTGGGTTAAATAACGGTCCACCAATCTGACAGTTATAGTTCTTCCCATTAGGCAGGGTACCTCCTCTTGAATAGTAAACATTTTAGGCCTCTGCTGAATTTCAGTTGGTTAGGTTCCAGTTTCAGAGAAATGGGTCAGGCACTCCACAGATCCATGCCAGCCACATCTTTTTTTTAATTTCTCAAATCTTGTCCCTCAGAATGCTGTGTGGGGTTTGCGTGGGATAGATTAAGTGATGTGCGGTGCATGTGTTTGGTGAGACGGTTGGACATTTAGTTTTGGCTGAACTCCAGACAGCTTTTATTATGGTGCGTATGACTATACATTGCATATTGAATCACAGGTCACGTTGTTGTTACGCAGAGTTAGAGAGTCTGTACAGCATTTGAGCTGCCCTGTTTTGAATCACCTGCAGTCTGACTATGTCTGGTTAGGGAGTCCAAGTAGCAATCTGTTGAAGTCACCCAATGTGCTTATGCCCAGTGCCTGAATGAGCTGGATGTTGGCATTCATCACTAACGCAGAGTAGATCTTTCGAGGTAGATTCAAAGTGAAATGGCAACTACTCACTGTAGCCAAGATGTGGTGTGAAAAGGTGACCTCTTGGTCAAAGGTGGCCCCCGGGTTCTTGATCTTTGATACCAAACCCCAATTGATTGGATTGCAATTCCAAAAGGACCATACCAATTTTCAATGCTGCAAAAACAGAAGTAGATGCCCTGTCGAACGCTAGCTCCATGCCTGTAGCATGGTGCATGCTGCTATGAGCGCTGTCTTGTTCCTGGCACAGGTAAACCAGAATTGGTCTATCATGTTAAGTCATCAGCTTTATTCTGCATCTTTGCATTGTCTAACGATCCCTTATACTTTGCATATTCTTATCTGACAAATGCATTATTTACACTGTATCAATTTTGGGGTATTTTTCACAGTTTGACAATTCTTGTACTTTGACTTGATTAATGCATTATATAATATGTTGATGTATTGCCTTTATGGCATTGCTCTGCCAAAATAAAGATGAACTGAATGACTGACTAATACTGGCTCTACTGGGGGTGCTGAGATATTAGCAATGATTGTTGAAGGAGCTTGGTACATAAGATGATTTTGGTCTTTCCTAGCTTGAGTCATAACTGGCACTCGTTTGCCCTAGACTGGATTGCAGAGAGGCAGGAAAAGATGCTGCAAGCTTTTCATGGGACATTTTCTAGGTGATCTTGAGTTGTGTATCATCCAGACACATATTGTGTGGGTGGACCTCTGATCTCCATAGATGGCGCTGTATTGTCAAACTCAACCGAGTCACTCCGAACCACACAAAGATTCCACATTATATACATTATGGCAACAGTTAGCACACTCCTACATATTTCATTACAACGTCGTTGAGCCAAACCTGCTTGGTCAACCCTATACAAGGAAATCGAATCCCCTTCAGTTCCCACACTCTCATTGGATATATTTATTGAACCACCATCTCCTTTTAACACACATTTGCAATATCTTACATTGACAGCGGACTGCTTTCCGGGATCTTTCTGTAGTAGTTTGTGGCATCAACACATGGTTACACATTCACAAAACAATCCTAATTTACTACAAGTTCTAACTGGTCAGGGACCTCTAACCCCGGTTGTGATGCCATGGCGTTTCCAAGGATACTTCAACAATACGATGAGGGAAAGAAACAAACAAGTTCCCATTGAACTGGCGATAAGCATCTTATCTATCCAAACTTGCTGACGTCCTCCTTTCACACTAATCTCTAATGACTACCAATTCAGCATACATGACCTCAGGCCATATTCTGGTCATTCCCGAGAACCTGATTGAAACCCATAAAACCATCTGTCCACTCCACCTTTGTACCAGGTTTATTACCCAGCCCACTGGCTTAACCAGGTGGCCAGACTTCCATGGACACTGAATAACAGGCTCCCATGTACTTAGAAAGATTCCATCTCCTCTCCATAATAGTACAAGGTCATAAAAACCCTTGCCTGGCTGCAGCTTATCATTTGATGTTATCCCAGCTGCCCAAATTCAGTTTAGCTGTCTTCCCACCAGCCTTCAACATCGATCCACCAGCTTTATGGGTCGCATAGAGTTTATCTCACCACTACAGCTTTCTGCAGCCTGCACAACTCCTAGCTATGAGGGTAGCTGCAGTTTACAGATTTGTGTATTCAACATGTACCCTTTGTTCCTCAAATGTCCCGAATACTTCTACCCACATGTATGTTCAAGACTACTGCGTTCCCTCACAGTGGCGTCTCTATCCGCAAATCTCCTTTCTTGCGTGCGCATATGAAGCTCCTTGCTTCCCATCTTTAGGCACTACATGGCACAACACACGATTACAGAGCTTTCAAATTGCATCGGCAGATTTGTTATTATGTTGCTACGTGCATAAAAATCTAAAAATCTAATATGTTTCAACTATACACAAAGTGACACTAATAGTAACACTTGTCCCATTCTCATTAACTACACTAGATACATGCAAAATCACAACATTGCATTGTCATCACCCATCACCAATATGGCGTATGCAACTCGATCCACTCTTTCCCACTGAGACCATTATTAACCACCCCACCAATATTGAAGGCTACCTCAAAGTGATCCATGATGCCATTGTGGGGGCATATGTATACTCTGAATAGCCATAGGCGTAATGGGACAACACATGGTAGAAGAAAAGAGGTAACATCATAATAGATTTTTTAACTTTTACCTTGCTAGGATAATTAAATTGAAAAGGTTTTTAGCAGCTGTTCCAGAAAAATCAATTCTCTTACTCCATTGCAGAGTCGAGATTTATACAACAACAAATCCACACTGAATTAATTTGTTGTTTCCTTTAAGAGGAATTATTCGGTATCACTCAACATTTCAGGAGGAACATTGAACTATGAGTGTGGGAAATTTGAATCACAAAACGTCATAATTGTTTTACATCACAAAACTTTGAAAAATGTTTTCATTTACCCCACTGGGATAATTGCTGGTAAAATCTCATCTCCTTTCAATGGTAATTTTTGGCCTCTTATTCAGCAAAATAAAAATGTGTGTGATTTTGGTACATGCAAACTTCCTGAAAAACTAATGTGGCCAAGTTTTACTTATTTTGCCTGGAAATAGAACGTTTTTTTTTTACTAGAAAAATAAGTGGAAAACTTAAGTATGCGTTTTTCACCTATTTTGCAAGTAGAACCAATCCCAACTGTTTAAATGTGATGTGTCACCATACTAAAAGGGTAAACACAGTTAATTGTATGAAATTAGTTTTGTGCTTGTGCCGATTGGCCTTTTGTGAGGTGATCTGTCCAGACTACTTGTTTTAAGGGTGATAGATCTTTGTTCAGGTGTTTTGCAGCTGGTACATCGGGGTCGCATCCGTAGGTTGTATGAGCGCTTATGCCCATGAAATGCTAGTCTTCATAAGGCCAATGATTGTAGTATATCTGCTTGCGTAATCTGGATCTTCTGTCTCTCAAAACTTGAAACCATCTACAAAAGCCTTAATTAGGTCGGTTCAATTGAGACCACACAATCATCGCTATGTTGAATCATGCGCGAAGAACGGAAGGAACATTCCTCCTTGCAGTACAAGGGAGTGCCCCAAAATGACAACATTCTGGTCCCAGGTTTTCACCACAATTTGTGAAGACCAGTTCAAGAGAAATCTAAGATTGTTGGTCCTTTGAGTAGATCAGACTCAAAAGCCAATTCATGCCTAAAGAGCGAAATGTCGGTCGATAGCCATTATATTGGCTGGAAGAGGAACTATATGAAACTGGAACTTGCAGGAACAGGCAGGCATAAGGAGAAGGGAAATTACTTGATGGCAACTACTGCTGCCTACGAGAGACTGCTACACCATATTACTGGCTCACGTAAAGGAGCCATGCATACTCAGGCCTTGTTTTTGGAAATTGAGTCACACCTATAATTGTTAAAGATGTATACACAGACAATTCAGTTCCACATTATTGGATTTCACAAAATACATGCATTATGTTATATAGACCCCCAACTCTAACCCTGTCCTGGATTTCTCAGATCAGCCCCAACATCATTATTATATTGCCCTCGACTGCATGCACATGTTAGTGTTTTTGTACGGACCCACTGTGTATTCCCTATTGTGCAACTAACTGTATATATTCCTTTCTAAAGTGCACTCCTTTTATCACATATTTTCTTTTATTGTGTATTCCCCATTGTGCATCTAAATTTATATACTCATTTTCTGTGTAATGCTGCGTAATGTTACGCATACAAATGTATATATTCCTCGAGTCTTCTGTGTAATGACTTACTATGTACCGCCCATGTAACTATGATAATACATGTCCTTGTAATGCGCCCAGATACCTCCGGGTTTGGAGCGCTCTATAAATAAAAAAACAAACAAACAAGGAAGGATAGCTGTGGGTGGTGACCTTGCTTAATTTCAAATGAAGACAGGAAGGTAAAGAGGGAGGATACGGTGGGGAAATTCCAAAAGTTCCAATTCTCTTGCCTGTCTTTTCCATCAGACATTATCTCTTTGCCTTGCTTGTTGCCATTTCTATTTTACCATACGATCAGTCTTTCCTGTTGTCACTGTTCGGATTAAAATTATTTTTGTTTAATTATTGAATCCTCATTCCAGTTTCCTTTACTTTACTGTGTGTGTTTCCAATTCTACAACGAGATATGTTCGATTTTTGCTCCATAGTGCAAGGCCCATCTCCCCTTCATGGCAAAGGTAAACTGTATAGATTTGATAAGTGCCTAAATAATGACTGCATGCATCTACGCTGTGCTACGCAAGGGAGTGTGCAACATCAAGGCAGGCAACATGCATAGCACCACGGCTTTTATGATCATCTTCAGTTTCCATACACAAACTATGCCCAAGTAGTCAGTGGTCCACGGCAGCATTAGCCCATGCGCTTTGCTTGCCAGAATATGAACAACATCTCCAGAGGGGAAGGTACATACATCATCGTTCACCTCCTACTCAGCAGGAGAGTTAGTCCCTAGAGAGAAACACTGGGGTACTCTCAGCCACCTCGGTTACAGATGTGCAAGGAGGCTCAACTGGGCAAAGTTACCATTTCACCCTTTGACACCAGGTTTGATCCATAATCAGGCTTTCTCTTATACTCAGGTGCAGCAACACTAATATGCAATGAGTGGGGTGGCGTTGTACAATATCTGTTTTGCCAGGGCAAAACTGAGAGTCTGCCTCCCTCAGTTAGAGTGACCAGAAGTCCTGGTTTTGCCGGGACTGTCCCAACATTGGGTGCTCTGTCCCCCTTTCTCAAGATTATTTTTCCATTGAAAAATGCAGTGGTCCCGGTTTTTGAAAGTAGGTCTTCATAGCTGGCAGGCAGGAGTGCACAATCTCACACAGAAGAAATCCTACATTTTACAAACTAAGATAGTGGTAGTTTGTGATAAATTAATTATAATATGTGTTTATTCCACCAGTAACACTTAAATCTACTTCTCCAACCGCTACTGAAGTGTAGTGCCTTCACAGCCACTTTCAAGAGTTAGTTCTACTTTTATGTTAGTTGCCCTGTACCAGTTTTTTTTATTTTTAAATCTGGCCCCTCTACCCTCGATGGAGACCATACAGCAAAGAAGAGAAACAATAAGTAGGCAGCTGATAGAGGGAAATGCCAATATGCACTTGCATTTATTGGCCAATAGGTGGCAGTCCACTGCTACTGTCCAATAGCCTTTTTTAATGCAATGTTTCACATGAAAAGGCATTTATTATTTGGATAGTTCATTTTCAAATAGAATGATGGGACTCTTTTTTTCATTCCCGATTTTGTCAATTACCCACTACATGTTCTTGACCTAAGGTCTAATGTTCTTAAACACACATTAGGGCCAGTACTGGGCCACATTACGAGTTTGGCGGTATGGAAAAAATGTCAGTAAAAAGTCACTAAGGGGAATAATACCACTCTACCCTGGCTTTCTCGCACTGCTGAAAGTGTGGAGGTTTACCTCCAGCTAAAACCATCAACGAATGTACTGTGGCAGAATTACAGCTCACTGTCAATCCACAAAACCCCCCATGGAGTCCTGTGGATTTACATTGCCATTAGCCTGCTCATAAAACCGCTGTAAATTTGCTTGGCTGAGTGGTGATAACGGTAATTCAGTTTGGTGGTAATTACACTGAAATACCACACAATTACCAGCAACCTCGTAATGAAGCCCAAATTGTGTTGGGGAATTTGCTAAGAGTGCAGGATCGTGTGCTTCAGAGCCTGAGCATGAGGTTTGAAGCATGAATGGTTCTTTTGTCACGGGCACTGTAAGGTCCTTGATCATGTGCTCTGGAACACCATGTTCCTGTCAATTAAAATGTTGTCCTACTGTTCTCATTGTTCAAGAGGTCCGAGAACATGTGTTGAAAGGTCGACAACGCCCTGCCCTCTAATGTCCTTGCACTTCTGCAAATTGGCGTGAGAGCTTCATGCCATCGTCTGCATCTCTGAACATCAAGCTTGGTTTCTAGTGCTTTGCACCTTCTAATCTGACTCTGGATTTGTGTCACATGGGCTATGTTTTTGTAAATCAATGCCTAGTATTAATGTTCTCTGAAGCATTGGTGGGTGTTTGAAGTCATCCGGTTCAATATTCCTGGACATTTGAAGCTGCTTTCAGGAAATCAGAAGTCAACTGAACAATTGAGATGCATTTGAAATAACCAATATTGTTGGTTTTGCTCGAATATACTAAATCATTTAAAGATCGGACGTAGCTCGAGAGCTGCGGAGCACTGTACAGTGTGTGGGTAACCAGAGTTTGGGCTGGCGTCAGAGATAGAGGCGACCACAGTTTGCCACGGCCTTTGGAACTTAGATATTACTCTTAAGAATAAGGTCAGTAGTAATTCGTAATGTGTATCCATCAGCGTGGGGCCTGTAGGCATCTTCTATTGCAATTCACCAACAGACCAATCTCTTCAGTTTCAGACAGTCGACCGTTGAGGCTTTCTTGAAATCTACATGGCGATTTCACAATATACAGACATTCATTCAACAGCTGGGTTCTTTCGTAGTTACCCATTAAGGTGATGAAAAAGGACTCAATGCAATCAAACAATAATCAAAGGTTTCGCCCAATATTTCCAAAGGCACTCCATTTCCTGCAGGCTTTTTGCTTTGGGTGCTCTGCAACTCTACGAGGGCAGGTGATTGGCACTGTGCATAATTCCCTGCTAATTAGCCATGTGCAAACTCATTGAAACCTTGGACGCGGAGCCAATAAATGAGATTATACCGATTAAAATATCTCTGATATTCGACTTGATGGCCTTCAGAGCACATTAATTGCCCTTTCAAGGGACTAAATACATAACACGATCATATTTCCTCTAAACTAATTATCACTCTGAAAGATGCTAATTCCTCCTGCCAGCTGTACCTCTTCATTAGACTGCCACCTTCATGGTTGTTGCGCACATTTCACCACTTATATCAGCGGAACTGACAGGAACGAGTGTACCATGGCCTCCCTTTTGCCTTCTAAAACGTTCCTATTTTCAAGATAGATCCCATATAAACAAATTATTTTTGCTTTCTTTTTACGTGTAAGATACCGATACGCCATCTTTGTGACATGCGAGCTACAAAAGGTAGCGTTGCGTGACCGTGGATGGAAACTTACAGAGAATGACACGTTGATATATTTTGCTGAATATAGCCAAGGTTACGCTTCTCGATTCAGGCCAATGCAGAGAATGAATGAGGGGGCAAGTCATACCCTAACATGCGCACTGCGAATAAAAAAGTGAAAAGTATAAGCCTTCAAAGGTGAAACCAGATCGATTGGTGAGGTATTCAGAAGGTTCCATGACTCTAAGATGGCCTTGCAACAGAGGTCTGCAACCTGTGTATCTCCATGTGTTTTGGACTATGACTCCCATGATCCTTCAGAATTGTCTATGGTGGCTATGCCTGAGGAGATGTGTAGCCCAAAACATCTGGAGAGTGGGAGGTTGCAGTCCTCCCCACACCGACGACCACCCGTCTCAGAAAGACTCTGAGGAAATTAGAGTTTAGAAAATGTGGATTATTTGCAGAAGACATCGCAAGCACTGCTACCTTTCTTGCTTCCAAATGGAAAGACTCTGGTGAGACTGAGGATCCTCAGAGTTCCAGGGGTCTGCAACATTTGCCCCTCCAGGTGCTTTTGACTACAGCTCCCTTCTGCCCAGCCAACATAATCAATGTTTGCAGGATTATGGGAGTTGTAGTCCAAACATCTGGTGAGCATCAGATTGCAGACCGCAGGTCGACCAATTTACTCTCAATGACCCAAAGGCAAATTAAGCAAATATTCTTCCCATCCCATTCTAATCAGGTGCATAAATTAGAACGTGAGATTATTGCACCCAAATTACGGAACTGTTTCCTTATTATTATGTAAGAAGTTGCAATGTCATTTACATGACTGTTATATTGTATTTTTTTCATTGTGTTTTGTTCCGGTTTTGGGTGTTTGTAAATTGTACCTTTGTCTGGTAGTTTAACTGAAATCTCTATAAGGACTGTTGCATTTTTATTGATCTGTTTTTTAAAATCTTTTATTGACTACTCTGACCCATTCTTGTACTTTATCAAAATTAATGGATAATAATACTAATGATAATAATAACAATAATGATATTCATATCTGAGAAGGGTGTCCACAAAAACTGTAAAGACACTTAGTCCAACAAGTAAACTCTGTACTAAGTTGGTGGTGCAGTGACCCTGGAGGTGATGCAATTATTCTGTGCCATTCTCCTAACAAACCAATCCCTGGATTGTTCAGCTGGTAAGGTAGCTCAGTAAGTTAAGCACTCACCTTGGATGCCTGTACACAATCTGCAGTTACATGCCTGTACCCAGTTCACAAAAGACAAGTGAGATGCCATGTGAACCATCAGGCGGCAGGCATCTGAGCAGATAGAATTATAAAGAACTATTGGCAATGCCAACAGTGTGTGCTCATGGGAAAGGCACTTACTAGGCACTGCCATGATGGTTTTAAATAGCCGTTGATGGTAGCATGTGGAACATGGTGCAAATCCCTGATCATCCAATAGCAGTGCCTGGCAAATGCCTAATACATATACACAAAGCAAAACAGTTGGCTTTATTAATGCTTGTTTTTAAGAGGACTTCAGAAAAGGATATTCATAGAGCTTATAAATCGAATGGCTGAAGGCTGACATGGTTAGGACCAGTAACATGTTTACAGCTCCAATTAAGTCATTAACTCTCAAAGGGCTGCTTTAAAAAAACACTTTGGGCCTCATTACACGGATGGCGGAGAACCATGGCGCTATTAGCGCTATTAGCGCCATGGTTCATGCCGGTAAAATACCGGCACCGCCTTGGCGGAAAGGGGAATTACCGCCCCATTCCAAGGTTGGCGGGGCAGTATTCCCCCTTCCACCATTGCCCTTCCCCATTCCCATTTTTGCCCCATAGGGCTCAATGGGAATGGGGAAGGCGCTAATTACGGTACCGCAAATTGCGGGTCCGTAATGAGGTCCCTGGGTCCGTTTGCGGGTTGGTTTTTAACGCCTGCAAAAAGCAGCCGTTAAATCCCCCAATCCGCAAAGGGACATCGTAGTACGGCGGTAAGGATTTACCGGTACCGGTATTTTACCGGTACCGCTAAATCCTTACCGCCATCCATGTAATGAGGCCCTTTGAGTGCAAAGTGTGATAGTAAAGCTTGATTAAAGCAAGCTTAAAGAGCTTCCCATGATGCAATGCTTTGGACGGGAAGGGCAGGAACTGGGCGGGAATGGACACACACAAACAATGCCTGCAAGGTTTTTGTTCCTCCTCATGTGACATTTCTCCCCAACTGTAATTGAATGCAATAGGTCTGGTTTATAGGTGGTACAATCACCACCTAACAGCCCAAACTAAAAGGGGCGAGGTGTGATACATGTAGGTATGTACTTAATTCGTTTATAATTCACAAATTATTCTTAGTCTGAGAACTTTGGTGCTAGTGTCCTAAGATTTCATGTGCACAGCCAATCTACATATACATGTGACCTAGAAGAAATTACATTGCATATGTATTTTGCTATTAGTATTACTTCAAAATGGCAGGAAAAGAAAATTAGTTGTGTTTCACAAGCAATACACACATGTACTGTCTAAAAGAACGTAGATAAACAGTCATCCAATATTATGGGACACAGAAGCACACCATAACATTTAAAATGCATTTTACAGACTGCTAAGCACAGTGGGCAATTGTCAATGTACACGTTTCGTTTTGGGCTAGGATGATTAAAAAAAATGTCCAAGCTGGCGACTCCAAAATCAGCATCGGAACAGAAGAGGGAGGGACAAAATCTGCTCCTTGGCAACAGAATGTATCTCTCAGTAAACAGAGGGGGTTAGGGGTGATGGATCTGCTCCTGCAAGCAGGGCATTCGCTCCTGGGTAAGATGCATATCATGTGGACCTTGGGAGGATGAGTGAGAGAAAGGGCTCAGCTCATGGTGGATCACCAGCCTCTCCTTAATGCGGCCTTCGGACAAATAAACCTCTTACGAAGAACTCAATATTGAAGGTGATGATGGTGAGGACTGCAATGGGTGCTCTCTGATCCAAGGAACTTTGTGGGCTCTGCCTGCGGCGGTGCATCGGTGAACAAGCGGGAAACAGAGAGCGGCACAGTCAACCTTCCAACACATTTCACAAGCACAGCACAATGGTAATATCATTTAAAGTAGACACAGGAGGCTTAGGTTGACCCTTTCCCAAAGAGACAACTCAGTCCCCAGTGTTGTCAGCAAGTAGTTAAAATATCACATAAACAGAGATGCACAATCATTTGCTAAAACATGTTTATAGGTTTTAACAAACTCTAAACATCTTTGCAAACCTGACTTTGAGGACTGATTGGGTGAAACGTTTCACTGACACAACTAAAAAGGTCCTGAAGAGGGTAAGATGCCGTCATCGACCAAATGCAGTAGAATAAAGAACGCACAAGCATTTTCTGAACCATAGCTATCTTCTGAGCAGGCTAATTCCCTCCCACTTGCCTTCAAGGCCTACGCAGTGCAGTCCTTTACATCGTGTTTCTATTGTGAATTAAAGCATTGTTTATTCAATGGGAAGAAACTGCTTTGAACTTAACCCTTTCCTACTAAACTGCGTGTTCCCTCTTCAAGCATGCTCAGATATAACCTTTTGTACCTCTTTCCCTGTCAACACGTGATTAGAAACAGAATGTATAATGTTGCAGTTGATCCCTGACTCTTGATAATATCCAGTGAGGCTCATTGCCCTGCTCTTGCGCATACCCAGGCTCAGTTAGACTTTTATTCTAAATGCCACTACTCGCTCGGACCTCTGCTGACCCCCAAGATTGCGCTATTAATAATCACCTACATGACTTAGAACTCAGAGGATTTCCAGAGTTCTGGTTTTTATGGTACACAGGCTCATTCAAAGCTCCTTGTAAGCTCACTCAGAACTGTGTCCATAGATGGGCAGAGTGCTGTGTTGAGACTCAAGGGAGTGGATGTCAAGGTCATCATTTATGTGGAATTCTGACAGTACCTTGGGTCGGAAAATGGGAACGGTCACAGGGCCAAACTATCTTGTTCGGTGAACACAAAGAAAAGGTTCAACGCAGAGTAATGTCTCTAGTTTCCTCAGATGTCTGGAAGAGGTGACGGCCACACTCAGACAATATAGGTATAGTAGCCAGAGCTCAATGTGGCTACCAAGAGGCCTACTGTAAATCCCCCAGAAGGATGTCGGGTATCTTCGAGGGTTTGCCTCACAGGGTGACTAGTTCCTGTTTGCCACTGCATTTGGTGTAGTAGGCTCAATTGTCTGGAGTACGATTTAGCAGTTAAGGGTTTCTATTCAGGATCCAAGCGGTGAGGCAGAGTCTCTGTAGTGAACTGATGTTAACGTCTGGTCAATGCATTGGGAAGGGAGGCATAGGCAGTGTCAGTAAGGATAGGTATGACATTCGGAGGGGATGTTGGAATGATGCCCTCCACGTCCAACATTGAGCTATCCAGCTCATGCTCACATTTTTCATCTAAATCTTTCTTATTAGTTTATAGAAGGTGAAAAGTGTAAAGGCATGGAGCAGCAGGGCACAGTGGCATTTCAAGAGCATGTTGTCGTAATGTGCACGGGCTCATTGGAATGTTGATGCCAGTTTGTGGATCAACATTCCAGGAGGGCCGTTAGAAGAGACTCTGGAGGAGGCAGCTGCCTGTGGGGTCTATGCAAATAAAAGAGAGTGATAACTTACCCTTGTGTGGAAGGATTTTGTCATTGGCGACGAGGACTCGGCATAGACCCCGGTTCCACGTGTGCGCTATCTTTATCCAGCGCAGCTGCATCCTCGGTTCCGGAACGTGTTGGTGAGGTCCCCCCCCGGAGCACCCAGGCATCGATTGGTGTTCCCACGCTGGATTGGCCTACAGAGCTCCGTGTGGAAAAGGGCCGGGTGGCGGAGCCCTGCGACAGTGCTTGTGACGTGTTCTTTTGCGGACGCGTTCTTCCCTGCAGCCGCGGTGGTTGCTGGGAGGCCCGGAAGGACATTTCTGCTGGCGACTGGGGGATCCAGTTTGTGCGACGGCTGTGCGGACTTCCGTTGCGTTACTTCCGTTGTTCTGTGTGGCCTGGTGGGTGTAGCCATCGGGGGCGGGGCTGCGAGTCTCCGTACATGTGGAGGAGCAGACGGAGGAGCAGACGCTGACTGAGTGACTGCCTTGGGCCGTGTCCGGTGGGGATTGGCCTTCCCTGAGTCAGCTGGCCCAGGCTGTGCCCCCCACAGGTCCACAGTGTAAGTGGGCAATTGGGTGCCGCTGGAAACGGTTGGATGGTGTTTGAATGCTGCGGTTGAAACGGATCCAGCATTCAGGTAACACGCGCTGCATCCGTGGTGATTAGTTGCTTGGAGTACTGCAATCAGTGCATGGGTGCATATTTGCCAGCCGCAGGAGGAGTTCTGGCTGCTACTAGCGTTGCATCCGTGCTGGTACTGTGACTCACCCAGACCAACTAGTCGTTGGAGTACTGCATTATATTGTGGGTGCATATGTCTGCTTGGAGGTTCTACAGTCGAAGTATGGGTGCATATTTATAAAGTGACAGCTACAGGTGGAGTTTGTACTGTTACTAGCATTGCATCTGTGCTGCTATTGTGACTCACCCAGGCCAACGGTCGAGTTGGTAGTACTGCATTATGTGTGGGTGCACATGTTCATGGTGACATTTGGAAGGGGTGTTTGCGCACTTCTTGCATTATTGTGTCTCTAAGAGGGGTACAAGGCTGCATATACTGGTTTTGGGGCCCAGTGACTGGGACATTTTTGTGTAGCATGTTGCACACGGCTGCCAGGCCTCCACCTGCCTTTTTGCCAAGCCCTGGAGAACCTACTGCACCTTGGGAGCAGTGGGTAGATGCTTTCAAGGTTTATCTCAGGGCTGCTGGGGGTGCCACATTCAGTGATGACGAAAGGGAGGCTGCATTGCTCAATTGTATTGGCACTGAAGGGTTGAGGGTTTTTCGGCATTTGCCTGGAGAAAATGTGATGGTTCAAGGGGGCGCTGAGGGTGAATTGGTAATAAGTGCGTATGGAAAGACCGCTTTAAGGAAATTGCAAGTGCGATTTGGTAAAAGGGTTAATGTGGTTTTGGAGAGATATAAGTTCTTTTCCAGGGCGCAAGGCCTTACGGAAAGCATAGACACCTATGTTACGGCATTGCGTGCGCTCATGGCTACATGTGGCTTTACTGGCAATGGGGATGAACATATCAGGGACCAAATTATGATGAAGACGTCCAATCAAAAAATTAGGGAGAGATTGTGGATTGAAAGTGATCCGTCATTGGTTAAGGTTTTGGAAATTGCCAGAGCAATTGAAGCTTCAAAAATGAGTGTACAAATTGTTACCGAGAGGGAGGTGTCTAGGGAGGTGGTTCATGCAGTGATGCCAAAGAATAAAAAAAGTGTGGTGGTTGGTCAAGGTGGTAAGGGGTCCAAGGGTAAGGATGGGTGCAGGAATTGTGGGTGGTCTAGTCATGCTGCTGATTCTAAGTCCTGTTCTGCTTGCAATGTCGAATGCAGAAAGTGTAAACGGATGGGCCACTTTGCACGCATGTGTAAGGGTCTGGTGGTGGCCAATGTGTCTATGGATGAAGCCATGGTGGTGCCGGAAAGTGCATCAGGGGGTGGTTCGGGTCAGAGTGTGATTTTGCAGGTGGAGGTAAGTGGGCGGAAGGGTCCGTGGGTGTCGGTATTGGTAGATCAACATCCCCTAGATATTTTAGTAGATTCGGGGCCACCCTACACCCTGGTGGCTCCGGAGGTTTATCAGGAAGTGTTAGGAAAACAAGTTTCGGATTTGTTGGCCCCGGACATCAAACCATGCGCTTATGGGCAAAATCCCATTGATCTACTGGGATATAGTTGGTCTAAATTCTCTTTCAGGGGGAGGCAGACTTCTGGGAAACTGTATGTGGCTTCGAAAGGCACCAGTGTGTTGGGTTGGGATGAGCAGGCAGCTTTGAAAATACAGATACATCCTGGTGAGGAGGTTCCAATTCTCAGTGCGGGGGAGGGAGTGAGTCAGACTGGTATGGTTACCCCTACCGTGCTCATGAGTGAATTTCCTGAGGTGTTTTCCGACACTTTGGGTAAGCTCAGGGGTTTTACCCATCGGATAGTTTTGAAGAAGGGTGCTGTCCCCAAGGTATACAAAGTGAGGGGTGTGCCGGTGGCAGCGAGACAGGCGTTGGAAGCAGAATTGAACAAATTGCAGGCAGCGGGTATAATTGAGCCCATTGAGTCATCAGAGTGGTTGTTTCCCGTGGTCTTGGCCAGGAAAGGTGATGGGAGCATCAGAATGTGTGTGGACCTCCGGGGGTTGAATTCCAGCATATGGGTGGATCGGCACCCTTTGCCGAATATCAATGAATTTTTATTGACATTGGGGGAGGCCAAGTATTTCTCCACCTTTGATCTGTCAACGGGATATCATCAGATTGACCTGCATATTGATTCTAGGCCCTTGACCTCATTTGTGACTCCCTTTGGGGCATACCGGTTTTGACGCATGCCATTTGGTCTTGCCTCAGCTTCTGCCGTGTTCCAGCGGTTGATGCAACAGATGTTTGGGGAGGTGTTGGGAGTGAGTTATTTTCAAGACGACATCCTTGTGTGGGGCAGGAGCAGAATTGAGCATGATGTGAGAGTTAGGAAAGTCATGCAGATTCTCAAGGAAAGAGGGCTCACAGTGAAATTATCCAAGTGTCAGGTGGGTGTGGAGGAGGTTACCTATTTAGGTCATACTCTCAATTCACAAGGCGTGAGTCCCAAGTGGGAGCTGGTTCAGGTGTTGAGTGACACGCCGGCTCCGGTCAATAAGGATCAGCTGAGGGCTTTTCTAGGCCTTGCAGAGTATTATGTTAAATTTGTGTCCAATTATGCTGAAGAAACTGTGGCTATGAGGGCTCTCATAAGGAAGTGTGTCAGATTTGTGTGGACTGAGGAGTGTGGGGAAGAGTTTGAGAGAGTCAAGAGGGATGTGGAAAATGCTCCGTGCCTGAAGTCATTTGATCCAAAAAACAAGACTGTTCTCACTGTGGATGCGAGTGAGGTGGGTTTGGGTGTGGTGTTAGAACAATGGGTGCATGGTGAATGGATGCCAGTGGCTTTTGCCTCAAGGACGTTGAGGGATGTGGAAACTAGGTACTCTTTAATTGAGAGAGAGACTTTGGCAGTGTTGTGGGCCTCAAAACATTTCAGGACATTTTTGTGGGGCATACCGTATGTTGTCAGGTATTCTCAACCAAAGGTGTTATGGCGGTATCCCCGAGAATTGCGAGGTGGTCAGTAGAGTTACAAGATTACAATTTCTCGTTGCAATATTTTCCAGGGAAGTTTAATGTTGTGGCGGACTGTTTGTCCCGGTTGCCGGTGAAGGTGGCGGACGATCAGGCAGGTTTGGTCAAAGATGAGGACTTGCATGGATGTCACGTTGCGTATGTGGCATCTGCTGTGGAAAAGTCGGTGTGGGATGTGGAGTCAGAGGCTGATGACGAATTGAAGTGGATTAAGGAAGGTTTGGTGAAAGGTTGGCATTTGGTTAAGGACAAACCGGAAGGTAAAGGTTATGCCCAAGTTTTGCATGAATTGGCTGAGGGTCCCTGGGGTGCCTCGAGAGGTTCTAGATTAATTCCTCCTGTAAGTTTAAGAGGTAAAATGGTTGAGTTGGCGCATGCTGGTCATTTGGGCCGATCCCTTACCAAGAGGAGACTTAGGGAAGAGTACTTGTGGCCGTCCATGGACAAGGATGTAGAACAGGTGGTGAAAGATTGTCAAGCATGTGCCATCAGTGATAAAAGTAAGGTTGTGCATCCCCAACCGGTACATCCTGTGGACATACCTAAGCAAGTGTGGACCAAATTGGCTTTGGACATCTTGGGTCCTTTTGAGTGTTTGGAGCCGGATAGCAAATATCTTTTGGTTTTAGTGGACTATACGTCCAGATGGATTGAAGTGGCGGCTTGCGCTAGTGTCAATACTGATTCTGTTATTGATTTTCTAAGGAAAGTTTTTGATCGGGAAGGCTTACCTGCCAGCCTGGTTACAGATAATGGTGTCCAGTTCACGTCTCGAGTTATGAGACAGTTCTTGGACCAGCATGGCATCTCACATTGCCAGACAGCTTTATACAATCCATCTGCAAATGGACTGGTTGAGAGGGCCAATGGTACTATTAAGTCAGCCATACAATTGGCTCTCGCCAATGGTTTGCATAGGCAGGAAGTGGTGACACAATATCTTGCTGCGTATCGGAGAACTCCTAATGTATTTATGGGGAGGTCTCCATTTGAGTTCATGAGGGGCAGGAAGGCAGGTACCATGTTGAGGACTTTGGCCATGGGGGTGGTGGACCATGTCAGGTGGACTTGCAGGATATACATCGCAGTATTCTGGAGCGCCAGGAAGCTGTGGTTTCTTCTCAGAAGTTCAGGAAGGAGTTGTCCGTGAAGGTGGGGATTATGTGCACATAAAAAATCCCAGGAGGGTCCATAAGGGTAATACTACATTTTTGCCTTCGAGGAGAGTTGTCAAGGTTGGCAGGGGTCATGTACATTTGGAGGATGGCTCGGTGTGGAGTAAGAGAAGAGTGGTGGTGGATGGCTGCAATCGCGAGTGTCCGGGAGGTTCACAGGCAGAATTGAACAAGGCAGAATTCAATATGGAGTCCCAGGAAAATGTGTTGGACTATGATCCTGTGAATGCACTGGCGGTTGGGTGCGAACAAGAAGGAGTGATTCCGGGCCCTTCTGGTTTGGATGTGAATGTCCAGGGCGGAAGTGTTCATCCCCAGGAGTGTGGGAGTACTTCTTCTCAGCCATGTGATGTGGGGCAAGAAAGGGGTCCCCGGGCCAGGCGATGTGGGCCCCCCATAAGATTTAGAGATTACATTTGTTAAAGGTTCTTATTGATGTATTTTGATATTATAATTATAGATTTGTTCTTGCATCTTAGCAACATATTTTGCTTAACTTTGCAGGTGTCTTCGTGTCCACTTTTGGTTATATTTTCATTATGGTGTTATATTGTTCAACCAAGTATACTTATGTTATGTAAGGGAAGAGGATATGTCGTAATGTGCACGAGCTCTATTGGAATGTTGATGCCAGTTTGTGGATCAACATTCCAGGAGGGCCGTTAGAAGAGACTCTGGAGAAAGCATCTGCTTGTGGGGTCTATGCAAATAAAAGAGAGTGATAACTTACCCTTGTGTGGAAGGATTTTGTCACATGTGTTCTCTTTTGCAGGACTGACATCAGCAGCTTGGCAGGAGGCCTCTCCTTTGAGGGGCAAAGAGGTGTATTGCTGGGACTCCAAAATGGGCATGGAACTCTGTGAAGAGGGTTTGATTCACAAAGATAACTTATCTAAGTTGTCCACCAAGATATTTTGGCCACAGTAGCGCTTTATAGGTTTCTTGACATAACATAACATAATATTCTAAAGTATGAACCATCAGATTTTAAAATAAAAAATGTGCAGAAATATTGGAATTTTCTTCCCATTGATTCAGGGATGGACAATATGCTATTATGGTCAGTGCAAATCATTTTTATGAAGCTGCACACGCAATCATGGTGTGTATGGTCACTGAAGATATCATTGATGGCGCTGCAGCCACAATCTATTCCACAATTCCCAATATAGCAAATTGGATGATGTTTAAAAAAAAAAGCCAGCATTTTCACTATCAATAACTCGCATGATGTAGCCCCCTGCCACCAAACACACAGACGCATTTCACACACCAACAAATCACCCACACATACAGCCACCCACAATAATTTAGAACCACAAAGCAGCGACATATGCACACCTGAACTCCACTATTCCAGGAAGGAAATAATCAGAAGACTGGCTTCATTGGTTTACATCCCCAGACTCTGGAATCTCCTCCCTGTCGACATCAGATGCACCCCCCCTTTTACATTTAATAATGGAGCTCAAGACACTCCTCTTGAAGGAATGTCTTCTTCCTAACACATAGGTCCACACACACTCCAATCTCCACCTAACCTGAGACTGGGCTATCTTCTCCCACCCATTTCCTCCATTGGTTACTTTAGACACATTGGTGCCAAAATGGCTGCCCTCTGCCTCCCTGGTTGTTAGTTACCTGTTCCCTAGTATTGTTCTGTTACAATCTGCTTCTCTCACAGTGTACATCCACCAAAGACTTGTAAAGTGCTCAGTTGATTCCTGTAGCAAGTTCCACACTCAATAAATATAATAATCATGAGACACTGAAAGCATGTATTTTGGGTCAATGCATGATCTCGGGTGGTCTTGTTTGTGTTCAGTTTTTTGGCTGTTTGTAAATAGATTACTGTTTACAGATCAATTATTCTCTCACTAAGTACATAATAAATTCAATAATTGACCAAATCTCGCTCATTCCATAAATGTATCGCCTATGGGAAACGGTACAGGGACAGATGGCAGGATAATTCCTGGATGCTTTGCCTAAAATCAAAGAGACTTTTTGCGAACATAAACATCGACATAGATTTTAATATTTAACACATATATATGTGATAGTGGTGTAAGCATGCAACTATTTTAACCACACAATGCACATAGGGAATGGTTTTGATTTGTTACAGCACTCCATACAGTAAAATATCTGCAGAATATTAGTCAAACGTACCAAATTGGACATTCTTTTCTTTTGGGTGTGAGGCTTCCCGAGCAGAAATCAAAGGGCCTCATTACAAGGTTGGAGGTAGCCTTGCCGGTAAGACTGGCAAGGCTACCTCCAAACTTGCAAGAAAGTCTGGCACCGCGAATGGGCAATTACCGGGGTATTCTCGCCACGCTGGACCCGGTAACTGCCCTTTCGCGGGTGCCTGAATTGGGTGATTCCCATTTGGGAATGGGGATGCCTGTAGCACCAGCATCAATCATAACGGTGCCTGTGCTACAGGCATGCTGTGCTCGCGGGTGCCTTTCATTCCGCCAGGTCAGACCTGGCAGAATGAAAAGCACCCGCAAGCACAACTCAGAGTTTGCCAGTCAGGATACAATGGTACCAGCAAGCTTACCGGTACTGTTGTATCCGGACCGGCAAACTCGTTATGAGGCCCAATGTCTTGTTTTGCATGTTGCATTGTTGGGCACAAACAATGTCTCTGGTGATGATTAGTTGGGCAAAGCAGCTTGTTACTGGGGGTCTCTTTTATGACTCTGCGCTTTACCCCTTCCCCATCAGAGTAGCAGACACAGGAGACAGTAAACCAGTGAAAAGCTGGGTTCAACAGATGTCTGACAAGGTGAGTGGCACCATCAAGAAGGAAGTCTTCAAGAAGTTGCCCTTCCGGGTCTTTGAGCCATACCATAACCCATGGGCTAACAGATTCCTAAAAAGTCCAGCATTCAGACAACTGAAGTTTGTTTTTTGTGGGCTACAGAGCGACCAATATATTTGTACACCCATACCTCGTGCAGATTAACCCATTTACAAGTTAGTTGATGCTGAGTACGAGAGTACCTTTAGCCTCACAACCAGGTACACATAGGTTGGCATGACTGATAAAGCAAAGCAGAGTCAGCATTTCCCACCCCAGGACACTAACTGCTCGCTTTTATGCCTTTTGGCATACAACATGCTTGTGGCACCTTTCTGAGGATAGGAAACTAGGCCTTATCTTGATGAGGAATTCTGTATTTCCACTTTGAATGTTGTTGCAGTATTCAGCCCCACCTGTGAAAATAATCTATCTGCAACTGGTGCCACAGGCCATGCACAATGCTGGCTTCAATATCAAGGCTTTAAAGTGGCATATAACGGAGGGTACTGCGACTTACCTAGGACCCCAAGTGGAAGGTCGTAAGAAACAGCCTCTTCAAACAAACATGGTTTAGGATTGGGCTATTGCTACTGCTCAGATTCAGGTGAGAGCATTTCCTGGCCACACTGGGTGTTACCAGACTTTTATCAAGGAGTATGAGACATTTGTACTTCCCTTGAATGACACAACGTCCAATAGAATGCCAAAGAAACTCACTTGGACACCTGCCTTCCAAACCGATTACCGAGACCTAAAAGATGGTTTTTGCAGATCTCGAGTGCTAAAGATCCCAGATTAAGGACAGTAATTTATTTTCTAGATAGATGTCTGCAAATATGGAAGTGGGTTGAACAGCACATGGCCTACGTTAGTAGGTGACCGAAAAAGAGAGAGAGAAACATGGCCCAATTGAGAAAGAGGCATTTGCAGTGGTTTGGGCCATGTGCAGTTTGGAAACCTACATTTTAGTATCTCACTTTACAGACCATTGGCCTCTCAGGAGTTTAATGGTGATTATGGGGAGGTTGGGGGAGGGGGGGTAGAAGCCAGCGCTTTTAAAGATGCATTTGTGGTGGTTAGGGCCATGTCTAAGTTGCAACCATACATTTGCGCTTTTCTGCCCATACAGAAAATTGAGTTCTCAGGTAGTTAATGGTGGTGCAGCCCGACAATACGAAGATTTTGCTGTAGGCCATGTCATTACATGGATTAAATATGGTTACAGAGCATAAGCATGGATATCAACACTCCAATGAAGAAAGCCCCAGTAGATACTTTCACCTTGATGATGAGCCGGATAGTTGAGAGGGTGGTGATTAATAACTGAAAGGGTGGTGCTCAACATTTTTTGGCTGGGGGTGTGTGACAGAATGAAGTTTGTGAGGGTTGGACTGAAAATGAAACTGGTAATTCTATCTCAGTAAGTGAGATCTGCTAATACCATCTCACTTCTATAAGGCTCCTTGTTGAAAAGTATAGTGCAATCATGTATTTCTGCTGGGACAGTTTACTGACACCCCAAGCCACTACTTGTGTTTTTCAGCATGTCAGTTATAGAGTAACATGTACAATCCTGCAAACTGCATGCAGAAACCCAAATGTTCCAAGGGCCAGGGGTAGCCTTTACCCTGGGCAACCCTGATTCAAATTACATGTAATTGAGTACCCAGAATGCATGGCTGCAGAATCTATATATATAAAAGTCAAATTGTGTCTGTGGGTTTGTGGCAGGATTTGTGGGTCTGTGGGTTGGTTGCTTTGTGAAGCATTGTTCCTTATACAATTCCACATCGTTTCACCACTCTGCACCAAAGTTTGCATAGTTACCTGTTAGGACCCGCTGGACAATACTGGATACATGAGATTTGGACACTCCACCCCGTTCCCTGGATTTCAGCACAAGTCAAAATGTGTTGGTGGGTTTGTGGCTTGGCAAAGCGTTGTTCCTTATACAATTCCACTTTGTTTCACCAATATGCACCAAATTGTGCATACTTACCTAACATTTGGACACCCCACTCCTTTTTAGGGATTTCAGCAAAAGTAAACATGTGTTTGTGGGTTTGTGGCTTGGGGAAGTGCTGTTTCTTATACAATTCAACAATGTTTCACCAATCTGCACCAAATTCTGAATAGTTACCTGTTAGGACACTTTGGATATTACTGGCTACATGACATTTGGACGCCCCACCCCTTTCCCTGGATTTCAGCAAAAGTTAAAATGTGTGGGTTTGTGGCCTGCCGATGAAGCCGCAAACCATGTTCACTGGGAAGGGAAACAAAAAATGTATGACAGGCGAATGGACTTGAGATGCGAAGGTGAAGGCAGGTAGCATTCCAGAGGTTTCCACATTTTTGCTGCATCAGGTGAAATTACTTTTCCAGAGGATTTATGCGCGAGGTGGTGCTAGCCAACTAAGCTGTAAACCATGTTTACCAGGGAGGGAAACAAAAAATGTTTCTCAACTGGTCCTGATACAAGGAACAGAACTCGAGGTTCCTATGGGAACTCAAAGACCACATTTCCAGTCCCTGGGATGCATGGTTCCCAAGATGTTTTCTCCTCAACAAACTGCACCATGCCAGGGTGAGGCAGAACAGCGACCTACAGGATTATTCATTTTCAACAATTGCTAAGAGTGTTCTCATGTTTGTCCACAAAACCCGCTCAGAGAATGGGTACTTCTGCTAGTAATAAATAAATATAAACCTTGTCTTGTTTAATATGGTGGTTAATGGGAATATACAATTACAAAGGCGAAAACCCAGTGGTGTCATTTTATTGTCAGCTTGGTTTCTAGTGACTCATTCAACTGAGAGGGCCCTATGTGTATCAGCTTTCTAGGATGGCTTTCATCCAAAACAAAATAAATGGGCCCATCCCTAGAAATCCCCCATCTGTTCTTGCTGGGGAGGCATGTTCCAGTTAGGAAGCTGAGAACCAGTGCTTCCAAAGCTAGCCCTGCCAGGGCAGTCGAGAGGTCACACCAGGGTGGCAATTACAAGAGACTCATTCATGCGGGACAGACACAGGAGAGGGAGTAGCCGGGCGAGTAGTTGCAGCCAAGAGAGGGGTTCTGCCATTTTAGGATTTCTTAGGCTAATTATATTTCCTGTGTATTGGGTGGGAATTTGGTGCACTTTGTTAGTATCATGAAAGACTAAACCTCATAAATATGAAAACCTGGTCACTGCCATTAACGGTCACACATGACCAGTTTCCTGATGTAAAAACCATAACTCTAAATAATCATTACAAATCAGGGTTATTTCCTAGAATCCTCTTCCTCTAAATCCTTTTTGACCCTTTTGCCAATGTTTTTATACATAGGCAACACATATATTTTGCACTATTTGGCCGCAGAAGTCTGCTTCTCTGGACCTTTAAAAGAGATGGTCTATCTAATTGGTGACCAGGGCAATCATGCCTTTCATTATACTTAGAATAGCCCGATAACCTCTGGAGCCCCTCATGCATCCATATAGTACATCCACATGTCATTAGTTATTTATTTCTGCTCACCTGTGCGCACATGACAAGCTTCCTTCCATTTCTCTTCACCTACTTTCGTTGCCATCCTTATTTTCATTTTCCTCCTGCAGGCTGTGGGATATATTGACCCACTCAACGGCATTGCACCACATCACCAAGCTGCATTTGCCCAAGAAACAGCAACCTGGTGGCGCTGGTTCCTGTGCGCACCAGAACCTCAAAACTGCATTTTGGCAGTAACAAAAAGAAAATGGCTGCACCAGCCTGCCTAGCACACTTGAGGCAAAATGGAACAAGGGGACACACTGAAAAGGTATGCCAGCATGTTCTGAAAAATATAGGGAATAAAGTGAACAGGCAGCACTGCATTGCTGCAAAAACCAAATTCCCCTTCAAAATGAAAACTTTTTCACCCTTTCAAAATGGTGTTTTTCGCTAATTCCATCTGTTCATTCTGAAACCACTGTGAGTGAAAAGGCCCTGTCATGCCCAGGATATTTCCCTGTGCTTTACCAAAATCAGGCATAATTCCTGGGTGACAGGCCCGGTCAAACCAGCTCTGAAAAAAAATCAATAAGCAACTTTTCTTTCACTCACACGGGAACACGTGTTTATTTTTTGCCAAAACGTATCCAGGCGCAGCAGTTCAAAGAGACTTTTTACTTTCTGAGCCAGGTCAAGGAAAAATGAATCAATGCTTTAGATAAAACTGCGTTCAAGGAAATGACTACAGCTGCAAAGACAGGGGCAATCTGAGGAGCTGCAAACCGAATTAAAGAAAGAAATGCTAGCAGTTTTAACAGATGTGGAAAAACGGGCTTTTAAATTGTTGCATAAAAATCTGCTTACTTAGCAATGTAAAGGGTTTATGTTAGTGGTGATAATACACACATAGGCTATCTTCTTTCACAGGTTTGTTTAATTCAAGACCCAAAGTAAGAAATTAAACAGTTTAAAACACATGGGATGGATTTGCAAACTCTCAGAAAAACCAGTCATTCCAGTTGCCAGCCATGAAACTTCCCAAAGGAAGGGAGATACACCATAAATTCCGGACACGTAGGTGCAAATTTCCAGCTTGAAAAACTTTGAATCGGACAGGACTATGAAAGTTCACACGCTCGTCAGACATTCATCTGTGCCCCAGGCTGGGACAATAGCAGCCCTGGGACAGTCACCTGTCAAGTGTGAAGGGCAATAAAACCTTCAATTAAGACTGGAAACCCCCTTGCCTGGAAGGAAATGACAGCTGCTTGCACTTGGAGGTAGAAAAAAAAACAGGATCTAGTAACAAAGGGACTGCCTTTTGGTTACAAAGACTATGGACCTCATTACGACCCTGGAGGTAACCATGCCTCTATTTGTGGCATGGCTACCCCCATTCCGGGTACTGGGTCTGGGTTCCTGGAATGGGGAAATACCGGGCCATTCCGACCTTGGAGGGCCCGGTATTTCCCTATTCCAGAAACCCAGACCCTGTACATCCCCATTCCCATTCTAGCCCCAATAGGGCTCAATAGGAATGGGGAGGATGCAAACAATGGGCCCGTTAATGACGGGCCCGTTGTTTGCATCCTGCTCTGCTCGCGGGACCCGCTAAGGATGCCTGGTTTTACCAGGTTTTACCAGGCATCCTTAGCGGGTCCCGCGAACAAACCTACTAATGAGGCAGTAGAAGGGTTTAACAGGGCATTGCTGATTCTGCTCCAGCAAGGCCTACCCTACAATATTAAACCCCACTAATCTCCCCGTAACCAGGAGAAACTGTGGTACTTTTGGCATCCTAGTCCAGCTTGGCTTGCCGCCACTCACTGCATGCTGCTGCCATCCTGCTACCCTGCTGACCTATAGTATCCAGTAACCAGAATTGCCAGTCCAGAGGAACTATCCTTTGGTATACAGTCCCTGCCCAGCTGATCCTGTCCTGCCGATTTTGTCCGGCTGTCCTTTGCTAGACCAGACCTGTGTGGTGACCAGAACGCTGACTGTCCAAAATCCAAAAACTAAAAAGTGGACTGTGAGTATCAATAGGAACCATAGAAAACCATAGTATACCTTGCTTGTCCTTAGTTCCACTCTCTAAGTCATCCGATCCTTATCCTGATAACTTGTAATATTGTCAAAAATCATTCTTGAAATCCTGCCTTTGATTTCTTGTGCTAGCGCCAACTTCTTTAATAATTTTGTCTTGTGAAATCATAAGCCCTTAGTCCTCCTTCGAGTGATCGGCCTGGTTTCGCCAGGGCGGGCGCGGAGGTGCTAGGGTTGAATTCACAAGTCAACCTTGTAGCTTACTGTGTCTCAATCTGGTAGCCTAGCCTGAATGCTCCAGTGTAGAGTAAAACTGTTCTTGTCAAAACTGATTTCTTTGCCTTTTTGCGCCTTCATTTTCTCAAAAAGCACCTCACTCTATCTTGGATAACTCACTCAATGTACCAGCTAGAGACCTAATTTCACTTCCATATTGTACCTTTGATCCACAGCTAACCCCCAACACAAAAAACGCGATTTACAATATTTCACCCGCTTTTATTAAAAACCGCGTTGGTAAATTCCTGCGGGAATTGCAAAAGTTTGCTAAATTTCCAACGTGTCATTTTGATTATAAACTATTTTAAATCTTCCATTCAACTTCGAATTGTATGCTTTTGCTCAATCCATTGCTTGTGATTGCTAGTATATTTCCAGTGTTCCTCCAGTAAAGAATTGTTTTTGTTTTAAGAGTTGTATACACATTCATTGTTTTCGAGTGTCATTTTTAGCATTGCCAGGGTTTAAAATACGTTTTTCTCTCTTGTTTAGGGAGGGAAGGTCGGATTTCAATTCTGTTTTCCACCTGTCATTTCTGATTACCTGCTGCTTCTGTATATCCACTTAGAATTGATTATTTGTGGGTTGAGGGAACATTGCAGGGAAACATTCTAACCCAAGTGCTATCTTACCTAAAATCAAAGTGTGCTCCTATTCCCTGGTGTTTTGTAGTTGTGTCAATAGAAGGTTGAAGGTGCATTGCTTACATTCCTATTGTCCTTATCATCCCATTGGTGATTGTTGCCCCATATTAAAAATGGTATGATTTCTTTTGAATTTTAAAATAAATAAATAAATATACAATTTTATCAACCAGCCTGGTTCATGGTCCATTGTGACCCGGGGTATTTGAAAAGGGTGTGTGATATGAGTGATGTACCATCTCAATATTGAATCTGAAATAGAAACATAAGCATTTCAGTTGCGCGCTGCATACTAGGCCGAGACTAAGGTGTGCGTCGCCTGATTGAAATCCTTGTAAAGGCTAATGTCTGGTGATCGGTGTGGGAACACAATGGGCCTCATTATGACTCTGGCAGTAGCTGTGCCGGTAAAACCGGCACGGTTGCCGCCAGAGTAATTTTTTTTCCGGCACCCGGGAATGGGCAATTACTGGGGCATTACAGCCCTGACGAACCCAGTAATTGCCTATTCCCGGGCACCGGAAAAAAATTATCCCCATTCCCAGTCGAGCCCCATAGGCCTCAATGGGAATGGGGAGGCCGGATGCACCGGCACCATTGTGAATGGTGCCGCTGCATCCGACATTGTCTGCTCACGGGTGCCGGTCCGCCCACCATTTCAGACCTGGCGGGTGAAAAGGCACCCGCGAGCAGGACTCTTAGTTTGCCGGTCTGGTAACTACAGTACCGGCAAGTTTACCGGTACCGTAGTTACAAGACCGGCAAATTTATAATGAGGCCTAATATGTCCTAAAGCTTGCACAAGGATAGACACTTGGAGACTACTAGGATGGGAATTGGGCTCATTATAAAAGCTCATTAATTAATTCATTATCGTTGACTTTTACTTGTGCAAAACTGTTAAATAGGAGCTTTCTTAAAAATGGTAAATATGCAAATCAGCGAAAAGTGAGTAATGTATATGTTTTTTCGTGTACATTGTAGTGGAGGCTGAGGAAATCAGGCCCTTAGCAAGATACACTATAAATGCACTGCTTTGCTTCCCTTGGAGAATAGAATTAAGAATGGAAGCCTGGGCACAGTGCTCTGGGAAAATATCTCAGAATACCTATTATACCCAGGCCTAACCAGCCTCACACTTTATGTCTATATATACAGACATCACACACATACACACATGTCGACCTACAGCCCCTGTTCCTCCACAGTGCCTCCGGGCAAAACATCTCCCAGCTCCATGAGTTCCATCAAGGTATTGGTTTTCATTTTCATAACTATGACAATACCTAATTTTCTATCACCTGATAGCTTACAATCTAATACTAAGTCTTCATACTCTTGCTCCAATCCAAATCGCACTTACCCATTGATTACTGATACATCTGCCACAATAGACCTGGGCATCTGGAATGCAAGGTCTCTTTGCAATAAGACTACTGCAGTACTGGACCTTTTCTTAAGACTACATTTTCATTTTCTCTGTATAACTGAAACATGGATTCAACCGCATAATACAACCGTTGCAGTTTCTCTCACTTCCTCTCTAACTTCCTTTGCTCATGTCCCCCGAGTGGGTAATCGCAGATGGGGCACTGGCATCCTCTACAGCTCTTCTTACTCCTCTATTCCATCACCTGTTGCTTTGCCAGCTTATTTCTCCTTTGAATTCACATACAAGATCTTTACTACTCCTCATGCTATTTCTTTTCTTATTATCCACCGTCCCCCTGGTCCGCTAGGTTCATTCTGTGATGATATTGATCTTCTCCTTTCACACATTAGGCCCAGTCCAACACCTCTTGTATTGCTAAGGGACTTCAATCTCCATCTTTCCACTATTCATTCTACTTCCCCTTTTCTCTCTATTCTTGACTCCCATCTGCCTTCACATCTTCTTACTCCTCCTACTCACATATGTGGTTCTTCACTTGATTACATTTTTCTGTCCACTTTCAATGCTTCCTTTGTGTTAGCTCTACCTGTTTATCTGTCTGATCACCACTTACTCTCAGTTTCACTTCTATCCTCCATTCTTCAGATTTCTTCTTCTACTAAACTTTCATCTCAAAATTTTTCCGGCGTGATGTACGCAACTTTAATTCTTCACTTTTTCTTGACACCTGTATCACTATTCTTCCCTCTCTAAATAATTTCTCCTCTCTTGCTCCCGACGAGGCAGCTTCCTCTCTCTCATCCTCTATTTCTCACTGTCTTAACCAACTCTATTCCTCTTCTGCTTTCCAGCCTACTCGTAAACCTTCCCTATCTTGGCTTTTCCTCATCATCACGCTATGCGTCATCTTCTTCGTAGGTTGGAGCGACGACGGCTCAAAACTAGATCCTTATCTAATCACTCTGCTTATTTCTCCTGTCATGCTTTTTATGATAACTGTCTTACTTCTGCTAAACGTAACACATTTTCTGACCTTCTTCACATGCAACCCACCCACCCCAGACATCTATTTCAAACTCTAGCACAACTTTTCTCCCCCTTCTCCTGATCCCTCCATTAACTCTACTCTGTCTGCTTCTGATTTTGCTCACTTTTTCTCATCTAAAGTTCAGTCCCCTCGTCAGGACATTCTAAATTCTCCTCCACTAGCTACTGTAGCTGTATCTCGACCCACTCCATCTGCACGTATTTCTAATTTGTCTCCTGTTTCTTACTCTGACGTATCACTTCTGTTAGCTAAAGCACATCCAACTGCCACCCCCGTCTGACCCCATCCCATCTGCTCTTATTCCCAAATCTACCCTCTTCTGGTCCCTATCCTGTCTCTTTTTTCAATAACTGTCTTAGTTCTTCTGTTTTCCCTACAGCTTTCAAACATGAAACAATTATTCCATTCTTGAAGAAGCCCACTGCTAATCCTCTTATTGTTTCTAATTTCTGCCCTATTTCTCTTCTACCGTATCGCACTAAACTCCTTGAACACCTTGTTTATTCTCAAATCTCATCCTTTGTCACTGATCTATCACTTCGTCCCTGTGTTCAGTCTGGTTTTTACGCCTGTCATTCTACTGAAACTACTTTAAACTGCGTACTAAACTCCCTTTTCTCAGCTCATTATTCCAAACCTCCTCTTTTCTTAGTCTACTGGATCTATATGCCGCTTTTGACACTGTGGATCACTCTTTGCTTTTGGAATCTCTTTCATCTTTTGGTGTTAGGGGTTCTGTTCTTTCCTGGTTCTCTTCTTATCTTTCAAACCAAACCTTTACTGTCTCCTGGGCTGGTCAGACCTCACCACTTTTTCCCCTCGAGCATGGGGTTCCCCAGGGGTGTGTTTTGGGTCTGTTTCTTTTCTCTCTATATACCTCTGAGCTCTCACCTATAATCTCTTCCTTTGGTCTCTCTCAGCACTTTTATGCAGATGACACACTTTTTCCGTCCTTCTCGTCTTTTACTCACGAAATTCACCATACCCTCACAGCTTGTATCTCTGCCATCAAATCCTGGGTGGCTTCTCATTTCCTTACTTTAAACACAGGGAAGGCTGAAGTACTATTCTTCCCTGCCAACACTATCCCACCTCACTTACCACCTCCCTCTATATCTTTTCCACCTGCTAGTCTTACAATTTCTCCCACAGCTCAGTATGTTGGTTTGTATCTGGATTCTAATCTTTCTTTTGATCACCACATTTCTCTGATCTCTTGCTCTTGCTGTTTTCACCTTTACAGCATTTGTAAAGTTCGCTCTTTTCTTAACTTTCAGGCAACTAAACTTCTTATCTCTTATTTAATGTTTTCTCGACTTTTTTTACTGCTTCAACACTCTCTTTGGTCTCCCAGGTTCTCACCTCACTCACTTGAAATCAATCTATAATTCTTCTGTTCGAGTACTGGCCTCATTATGAGGTAGGAGGTAGCCATGGTGCCATTAGCACCATGGCTACCCCCTTACTGCATTCCGGGTCCGGGTTCCCGAAATAGGGACTTACCGGGTCATTCCAACCTTGGAGGACCCAGTAAGTCCCCATTCCGGGAACCATTCCCCATTCCCATTCGAGCCCCCATAGGGCTCAATGGGAATGGGGATGGAGCTAATAACGGTACCGCTATTTGTGGTACCGTTATTAGCTCTGAAGTCCCTTAATGGGTCCCTTCCATAATGCCTGGTAAAACCAGGCATTAAGGAAGGGACCCGCTAAGGGACCTCGGAATAGGGTGGTAAGGGATTACCGGCACCGGTGTCCTTACCAGTGGAGGTAATCCCTTACCACCTACCTCGTAATGAGGCCCTTTGTCTTCTTTCCTATCGCAACTCTATGTCTTCATCTCTCGCCTCACTTGGTTGGCTACCATTTCACTCTCAACTTAAATTCCATTTTCTATGCTTAGTTTTCAAATCACTCTTAGCTTGCTCCTGGCTATCTTGCCTCTCTTCTTTCCTTTATTCTCCATCGCTGCTCTTTGCGCTCCTCTAGTCTTTTTAGACTAAATGTTCCACGTCCACCTTGTGCCCAGTCCCACTTTCGCTCTTTTCAGCTTCTCGTCCCCTTCATTGGAATGTCCTCCGTGTGGCTATTTGTTCTATTGTTCTATTTGACTATTGTACTTTCCGTTCTTCTTTGAAAACTCATCTTTTACATTCTTCCTAATTTTTTGCTACCAGGACTGATAGTCTGATGTATACCTACCATTATTAGTGTACTGTTTTTTTATTTTAAATTGTACAGCGCTTTGGACAAAAGCACTATATAAAACATAATAAAATACAAAATACATATACAAACATACAAACTGGACTGTTGACAGTCAAAAGGAGGCAAATCAAACAACCTGCTGCCAGGCACCCATACGCCTTGTCCATCCATTGGAGCATTCATCTGAATGATAGCGCTTGAGGCGGCTGCAAGGTCACTACCTGGAAAACAAGTTAATACAGTAAATAAATAATCGGCAATTGAATAATCTGCCTGTCAAGGTCGATGATGTAGCTAATTTACTTTAAATGAGTGCCTTTCCTAATTACATTTAATGAGGAAAACAAGAAATGGGCAATGGGGGCTGGTGAATTTTTGAACTCGAGGGACATAAATGCATGTGTCTAACATGCGTGAATGAGCAAGCAGAGCAACGGAGCCTGAACCAAAGAATGGGGTTTCAGAGGGGATGTTCTCTCCCCAAGAACATTTGTTAAATAATGGGTTAAAATGGTGTATTTTACAGCACTTTCTGTTAAAAAAATCGGTTTGCAATCAATTCTGTATGGTAGTACATATAAGCACAATAGATGTAAGTTAACAACATTGCACAGGATGATTTTCCCTACTAATTTTCATTATGTCTCTGCCCAAAACATATGCCAGTATATGCAACATTTTCATGCTGGCTGTCCTTATACATGTCCGTGCATGATGCAGCAATATATGCCAGTGTTACCATGTAAGGACTCCCAGCCAGTAAAAAGGTACCATGCAGAAAGAAAGTATATCCAGACTGGCTATAACAAGATAGGCAAGTGTATCAAGTAATCTCGCTTATTTTTGCTTTTACCCTTGATACAAAGTATAAAAATACCATGACACACAAAGAATATATGGCTAGACTATAGCCACCAATTTATGCCACTCTAGCCATGTAATAATACTCATTATGCTTGTTTTACCCTTGATGTCAAGTAAAAAGTAACAAATGCCATGCCACAGTAAGAAAGTAAATGCATACTGACACTGTAGGCCAGGCTAGCCAGGTAATAACACGTATCATGTTTGCTTTACTCTTGGTACAAATGTATACAATCGAACAGGGCGTCCTGAATGGATGAAAAACTCTTGTGACTCAGAGATGTTTTAATAAAATGCTTTAGTCATACCGAGTTTTTGGTCATAGCATATTTAGTTGCCTAATACAAAAAGTGATCTGACTTACACAGGATGAAACCAAAACCTTTTGTGAACATGTTCTGATAGGATAGGCAAGAAAGTCAATGCACAAAAGTGGAAAAAAATAACAGAAAACAATTTTTCCGATACATATTTTCCAAAGCAGAGGGGTCATTTTCTTTGTCAGACGCCAAAACTCTTGTAGTATTTGCTCATTTAAAAAGGATAGAGATGACAGTGTTAACATTTGACACTGTGAGAGGAATTGTCGACACAGGTGTGTTTCAGTCATATTTAGCAATCTATGAAACTTAGAATTGGGCGGCCTTCTGCTGGATGGAGAAGGAGAATGTACAAAGACATTGAATGATGGATCATGTGTGTATCTGCGAAAAGCCAAACAAAAATTATGTTTAGTCACTGAGTAGCCATTCGGGTATATCATTAGTAATTTGAATAACCTATTATTGCTTTTAGTTGATGAAAAGAACCCCTCAGAGAGGCTTACCATTTGAACTTTGTTGAACACAGTTTGGAACTTCACTTATGTTGGTTAAAGAGGGTCCAGGTAAGGCTGGGAATAAGACTCTCAGGCCTTATGGAAAGACAGACTGTTGGGAAAAGGAATGTTGATCAGGAACTGCCTATAAGTGCGTTATCACTATGTCTAAACCAGTCCATAGTGGGCCAAAGGTGTGCAGGTGCAATGCGGTGTAAAGTGCCCATTTGCAATTCGGATCGGTTGTGCTGGGTGTGTATCTGAAAACACATCTGATATGACCTCAAAAAAGTGTCTAGCGAGGATCGCGACGGGTAGGAGACCGGCAGAGAAGTGCGTGAGGCATCTGAAATGCCCCGTCCCATCCCAGAATTGAGATGGTTGAAGGTTCCCCTATGTGGGTAAAAACTGCTGGGTGAGTCGCTCATGAACTAAAGTGCAGGACAAGTACACATGCGTGCACGACAGTGTGTGGAGGATGATCAATATGGCATGTGCCTTACACAGCCTAATTTAACCTTTAAAAATGCTTTGGTGAGGAGCGCGAGTGGTGAGCTGGCTGGTCTGGTCCCTCCCTTTACTTGCCCTCCCCCCCTTCCAGCACTGTCTGTAATGTCGTCAGGTCTAGTACGATAGTCACTTCTTTTGTTCCTCCCCTCCCTGTCTGCACCCCTCTCCCTCACCTTCTGTATTTCTCCGGCTCTACCAGAAATGTTGTCAGGCCTAGTACGGTAGTCGCCTGTTTGTTTCTATTCCCTTCCCACTCTCCCCCTCCCTTCCTTATTATGTCTTAGCTCTTGAACTATCTGAAATGTCGCCAGGCTGAGTACGATAGTTAATTTCACATCCTTACTGTTCATGCCGGTAAGAATGTCATTGTATTTTCCCTTGTTCCCTCCCTTGCCTTGAAGCACTTTGATACACATTGGGCCTCATTATGAGACCGGTACCCAGGAATGGGCAATTACCGGGGCATTATGCCCCGGCAGACCCGTTAATTGCCCATTCCCAGGCGCCGGAAAAAAATGCTCCCCATTCCATTTCCTTATATTGCACCGGCACCATTCATGCATCTCGTGAGCAGAAGTCGTAGTTTGCCGGTCCGGTAACAACTGTACCGGCAAGCTTACCGGTACCGTTGTTATTGGACCGGCAAACTTATAAAGAGGCCCACTGTGTATAGGCGCTATATAAATACATGAGAGCAAGACTAAACCTGATGCCAACCAGGGAAATTCTAACAATCAGAGGAGACTTATCCGATAAAAGGTGTCGCCTATGTAAAAAAGACTCATCCATCGAAACGCTGAAGCATTTGGTGATTGAATGCGAAATTACAAACAAAAACAGAACTACCTATCTCACCCCATTGGGGGAAAATCTGTGGATTTTTGAACCAGACGAACTATGGAAGAGACAGATCTCTGGCGAAAACACGAGATGGACGCAAGCCCTGGTAAAACTTATCGAACTCGCATTCGATCTGATAAACTGTAACAGATCAGAGGCTAAACCCGTAACGGGACTAGAAGCGGTTTAACGCGAGAGGAAAGTAAAAGGCTCTCAAGGTTTCTGACCCGGTGTGCTAGGCAGGGGGGGGACTCTGGACTTTTAGCCCCAAATCTCTACTGTCGGTCTACAACATGTTGGAAAAAATTCATGTGTTGCTCTAACGGCAGCACTCTGAAGACGATCAAAACAATTTCTTTTTTTGACAAAACTTAGTTTACTGAGTAAAGTTCAATAAAAAATAAAAATAAAAAAAAATACATTATCATCATCATCATCATATAGTTATTTGCATGAATTTGGAGACGTTGTCCTCCAATTTTTCTTATTTCTTTTTGGCATCTTGAATAGTCAAGTTTTCGAGGAAGCGCTTCTCTATCTCAGCTAGTTTGGCGCCTTGTTTCTTACATTCTTCATCTGCCGTGTCAATTAACAAAATGAGCCAATCTCGGCTACATTTATTTTCGAGACTGCTGAAATTGAGTTTAAACTTGGGACTGTGTAAAAAGACTTGTGGAATATTTCTTACTTGTGAGCCTTCTGATATAATCCCGGTTTTGAGGATTCCAGCATGAATTTGCCATGCATTTCAGTTCTGATCAGTTTTTTCTTTTTTTGATTGATGGTTTCTAGTTCATCTTTTGAGAAACCTTGTGCTAGCGGACCTTGGTTTGTATTAAATGTGGTAGATGTGCCCAGACGTTCTCCATGATCATTTTGGAGAGTGTTGGAAGAATATTCTAATCCAGAAAGTGAAAATAATTCCATGCCAGATTGAGAAAGTAAATGCAGCTTGGCATTAGTAATGTAGGCCAGTTTATCCACATAGCACTTAAGTTTGTGTAACCCTTGATGCCTTGTAAAAAAATGGCATGCCATATTAAGAACGTATTTGCGGATTGACACTACAAGTGCCAGTCTGCATGTACTTGTTTAATGTGGCATGGCATTTATTACTTGGCATTAAGGGTAATGAAAACATGATGAGTGTTATACCTGCCTAGACTGACCTACATACAATGTAGGACAGTCTAGCAAGGTAATAATGCTTATCGTTTTTGCACAACCCTAGATGCACAGCCGAAAGTGCTCCACAACCAACAATAAAGAATGCATAGTGGGGGGCGCACCCCTGATGAGAGGCAGGCAGCATAGTCCCCTGTGCAAATAAATCACATGGGGGACTTGGCTGCCTGTCACACAGGCTAGGTGGTGGTCTGACACTCAGGCGAGGGGGCACCCTTCCCCCAGCCATAGTGGGGGGCTGCCACTGCAATGGGGACAACGCTTAACTAGTCATATCTTAAAGGCCCACACTCCCTCACAAGGTCTTTTCATAAGCCACTATGTACTCATACTATAACCATGTTCCCTGCCTCATACTATAAGAACTAAACCCCATTGCCTCCATGTACCCATCGTAGTTCTTTCCATAAAAAAACTGAAAAGCATTCCAAGAGCTTTTTTCCAATATCGTGCACTGGATAAGACCACTACATTGACATCTTTGGATAGTACGTACAAAGAATCATCCGCTCTGACTGTCTCTTCACTCCTCTTCCATGTCCCTTTTTCTCTGTCTCCCTGTCTTTGTCCTCACTCTCTCACTCAATGTCGCCTTCATTATCTCATGATCTAATTGAGTCCTGGATTGCCAGAAACTGGCTGTGCCACAATGGTAACAAAACAGAGTTTCTCATCTTTGGTTCATGACAGACTCTCTCTAAATGAAACCCTGACTATAAAAGTTATCACATTGAAAAATACATCATTCTAGTGCAGAGCAAAGTAAGAACCTTGGGCATCCTCCTGGAGGCCTCCATGAATGCAGATGCCAATGTTAACCAGATTAACCAGAACTGTTATTACTTCCTCTGTCTGCTCAAGAAAATGTGTCCTTTCCTAACTGAAAAGAATTGGGCAATCATCGCTTGAGCACCTATACTCTCAAGGCTGGATTACTGTAATGCCTTGCTAATCGGTGCCTCCAACTCCTGTTTGAAAATATGCCAAACCATACAGAATGATGCCGTGCGCCTCATCGGGAGAATCCCGAGAATGGACCATATCTCAGTTCACAGGAGGGACCTCCACTGCCTACCGGCCCGGGAACGCCTTAACTTTAAAGTTGGCACCCTGGTGCATCGCTGCCTCCATGGACGGCTCCTCCATCCCTAAAATCCTTAGTCTCCCACCACTCCCCCCACCAGATCACTACGCTCCTCCAGCTTGGGGCAGGTAAAGTCCCCTGGTCGCAACAACGATCAAACCGACTATGTAGGGCATTTCCAAGTTCTGGAATACTCTACCATTAGCGCTCAGGCTGGTGGAAGAGAATACAAGAGCCTTTCGCAGAGCATTAAAAACATTCCTATTCAAATAACCTATCCCTCACCTTCTTGGGCCCTCCTAGGATCTTGATTGTCCCGTCTTGGTTCGTATGATTGTGTGATTGTTGTGCCCTGATGCCTGCAGGCTTTCGGCGCACTATAAATAAACACATTAAAAAAAATAATAATAATAAACTGTACCTGCCTCCATCCCCTTTGCCATTTGCTCTCTATCTCGCTCTGTTTATTTCACTCACTCTCTTTCTTTCTCGCTCTCTCCTCTGCGCTTTTCCTCTCTCTCTACAACTCTCACTTCTGCCCTGCTCACTCTCTCTCTCTCTCCCTGCCCCCACACCCTCGGCCTAAATGTTCAGTGCTTCACTGTGCACCGCGCTAGGGCATGCTGTGCCACATCGTGTTACATCAAAGCACATCTTAATGCAGGCGGCCTAATGCAAAGTGATGCAGTTCAAATCTGTAAGGAATAAGCCCCGCCGTCTTCTTCTGTCCTTATCCGCGCGGCGCCCATTTCAGGGCTTGAAATAACATGCCCCAGTCCCTGCAAAAGGGCGTGTCTCTCTTTGTCTGCCACGTTGTACCTGCGCAGCGCGTCATCACCAACAGGCTCCTGAGCACACGTCAATTCCGACGTGCCCTCGTGACAGACGTTGGAACTCCCAGCTTGCTTTGCAAGCGTAATCCAGCAGTGACCTCGAAATAAAAAGCAGGCACCCCGTTACAGTTCACTGTGGCACAAAGGCCTTTGATACCGAGTACATCAGACCTCAGAAATATGTGGTTCCGTCTGAAAACGTCTTCCTCAAAAATATATGTTGTGTGGACATGTTTAGCAATATTTTTATGTTTGAACTTTCCCGTTATGGTCGTTTCGCCAATGGCCACTGGTTGCGCACTCTGTTTTTATTCTCTTTTAAATCATTAACTGGTTCCCTTTTACGCAATACTTTTTTTTACGTCACAACCTTATTATTTGCCAAAGGCGTTGTTCATTAGATGTTTGTACCTGTTATGTTCAATGCAACCAGTAAAGCAACATTCAAAGTGAATCAAGGTGGGTTATTTATTTAAACTTTTACACAACGTCGCTTCTACTCAGAGGGTTTCAGAGCGCTTTACAAAAAGAATATGTAAACACAAAAGATTGGCACTGTTTGTCCAGGGATGTCATTTGTGGGTTGCCAGGGGTCGCACCTGTGACCCCTTAGGTCTCCCTTGCTATCCCTGTGGTCTCCCTTGCTACTCCCTTGCTACCATACCTGCCTACATTCGAAAATCAAAATTCCTGAGATTTATATCCCGGCCACAGTAACGTGTAATGTGATGTGACGTCAGAAATGTGCAGTTCAAATTGAAATATGCACATTTCATTAAATTGCCTTTTCACAACCACCCACATTGCATAGGACAAAAGTCATTCGCCTTCCATAAAATCAACACATTAAAATGTGCACATGTAAACTCCAAGAACCAATACAAAGGTTTTCCATGAATTTTGCATTACCAAAATTGGACATTTCACCTTAGTTGTTTTTCATCAGGTTATGTATTGCAGTGGTGATTTGTCTAGCCTGCAAACCTGATGGCTGTGGTTCAATGGGGATGAGCCTACCCTAACCTGGGTAAAAAAAACAAAAGCAAAAGAAACACACGTGTGCATTGAAAGTCGGCAAAACAGAATGAAAGGTAAGCAAAATAAATACACGTTATTTTGCTTCACCTGCATTCTTTTTGCCAATGTGCTGGAAGCGTTACAGTCATTGCTGCAGAGATAAAGCCACACTCAGGCAGCGCAGTACTGCAAGCATAACAAAAAATTAAAATAAGCAATCAGTGAAAGCTGTCCCCCACCAAAATTCCTGAGATTCCAGGGTCTTTCCCAGAGACCCAGAGAACCGTCAAAATTCCTGAGTCTCTGGGAAAAATCCAGAGGTTAGGCAGGTATGCTTGCTACTCTGTTTTTTAAATGGAAGCTCCTGGGCTGTGGCCAGCGCCATTTGTCTATTTTCTTTCTGGAGAGGCTGGCTTTCTTGTTCAGGCCTCTTTAAAAAACAGAGCATTCGACAAGTGTCTAACCATATTTCTCGTAGTGTACTTATTAACAATGCTATGCGATTCGACTTCCTGTTTAGTCAAAGGGTGAAAGGTTGTGTTCCATCGCTTCCTGTGACATCACTTCAGGGTGGGGTCATGACATCACTTCCTGTGCTGTTAAGAGGTCAAGGGTCATGTGATGTCACTTCCACCGCCCCTGGCATTTTGGTGAAATGACATCCCTGTGGTTATCCGAAAAAAGGATGGTTCATTGTGCTGCTAAACCTGTCACGATTGATTTGCGTCCAGTCATTATCAGAAGAAAGTTGTCTCACCGATTTGTGTGCTATCTGAAGAGTTGATAAACAGAGTGTTTTATAATGAGGACAGAGCATGTAAGAACATGTTTGGCCTGAAGAACGCTGGGTTGACTCTGAAGAAATACACGACTGTTTGACTGAAACTGTCTGGCATGCTGTGACAGGTTATTTCTTCTTAATGGGTTGAGAGTAAATTGGAGATTAACTGGCCTATTGTGTATTGATATTGATATACATTGAAGATGCTATCTGGCTACATTGATCTTTGATTATAATATGTATGTGGACGGTCAGATTGCTGTGCGGAATCTTGAAGTTTGGTGATTATTGCAATATTACAACTTTTCTGCACAGGTTTTGTCTTCGATTTGATCAATTATGTTTTGACATTTTTGTAAATGTGTGTAAATGTTATATATTTACATTTAATTAAAACTATTTATTTTTCTATTTCTGTTTGTTGAAGTGATGTGATTTCTTAGATAGGAAATTGAATTGAATTGAACTCAAATAAATGAGAGTACTTACTAGTGGTCGAAATTCTCCCACCTGGGAACCGATTCTTTCTGTTATTTCCTGGTTGTATATTGCATACGTGGTGAGCTAGAAGGGCAATCATCACGTCCACCCTATAAACTTCCTGCTACTAAAAGCCCTTCTAATTTACTGGAATCAAATTAAAGGTGTAAAGACTTACCTTGGGAGATCCAGCTTTATACAAAGCTAATGAGTTACGTGACAGTGCCAGATGAACTCTGGGGAGGAAGACCATATTGCATAGCACTATAAAAACAATGATCACATCAATAAACTGCAGTACTTGTCATCGACTTATCGTTCAACACGTCCTTTGCCGAAAAACAAGACCCATTGTCTTGGCCAGAGGAATTGATTGCTATTCGCCCCACATCGAAGACAGACCTAAATAGAAAGTAACGGCACCTCTGTAGTCTCTCCATGGTGTGGTGCTAGACAGAAACCACACTCTCCAGGCAGTGGGTGATCCAGATGAACAGGGTGGTCAGTTGCTTCCCTGTTTTTTCCTCGGTGCCCGGTGCGCCCCCCATGGTGCCCGCAGGGCTGGCGCTCAGTCGGGAGTGGCACTGACTGAGCACCAGCCCTGATAACATTTTTTTAAAAAGTCCATCTGAGTGGCGCACTGCACTCATAGGCTCGTCACTCACAGGGACTTTTTTTAACATCTTCAGGGCTGGCAGTCAGTGAATGCTGACCACCAGCCCTGATGATATAAAAAAAAAAACCTAGGAGTGACATGCCGACGAGTGCAGCGCGCCATTCACAAGGTTGCCATGGAAACCATGCTGGCATTGCTACATGCACTGCCTGCATGCGTAGGAGGTCTCAGTGACCTGGCACCAAGTGCATGCTTTCAACGCATGTGCTGCCTGCCTGTGTGCGGTGCCCCTGTCCTGAAGATAAGGGAAGTGTTGTTTTTGTATGTATGTTTTTATTATATTTTTATGCAGTTATTATGTAGGTATATGTGTTTATGTATATATGTTATGTATGTATGTGAATATATATTATGTATGTGTGAATGGGTTTGAATGTGTGTGCACTTACTGAGTCTAGTGGTGCATGTATGTATGTATGAATGTGGATGTTGGATCAGTGTGTGTACATGTGCATGTGTTTGAATTATCTCTGCAAGGGATTTACAGTGACCAACCATTGGGCACTGTAAATGCTTTGCAGAGACTGCTGGCATAGTGAATTAATGGGAGCATTACTAACATAGATTGATTGAGACAATCTATCTGTGCCAGTAATGGTCACGGTAAGTAAATCACATGCATTAAATTGCTGCCACAACCTATCTATGCCAGTAATGACCACTTTAAATCACATGCATGAAGCGCTCCAGTATTCATGCATGTAATTTAAAGTAACCATTACTGGCATAGATAGGTTGTGGGACCAGCTTCATGCATGTGATTTAAAGTGACCATTACTCACATAGATAGGTTGTCCTATATATGCCCGTAATGGTCACTTTACATCATATGCATGAAAAGCATCAGCCTTCATGCATTTGATTTAAAATGACCAATAGTGTCCTAGTTGGTTGTCTATGCCAGAAATTATCACTTTAAATCAAATGCATGAAGTGCTGCAGACTTCATGCATGTGAATTAACGTGACCTTTAGTGGCATATATAGGTTGGGGCTTGGGTGGCTAGTCCATAATGGGCCTGAGGGTGCTGACGCACCAGAACTCTCCACCATTATGGAGGAGCCGCACCAGCAAAGGCGCGCTCCCTCAGCTGCTTGTTGCAGCGGAGGGAGAGCTCCTGGGCCGGCTTGAACTGTTGAAGGGAAACGTGGTTTCCCTTTGACTGTTTGTACCCGAGCCGCTCATGTCCATGGGCCATGCAAGGCCAGGGTGTTTTGCTTCCCCATCCTTGCATGGCCCTTTGGGTATGCTGGTTGGAGTACTGCACATTTGTATGTGCAAGCGGGTGCTGTGCACCTGCGCATCCGCACCCATGCAAACGGAGTGGGGTGCCGGGTCATCAGTGCTCCGGCTCCTGCACACATGTGCAGGAAGCATGGAGCTGGAGATGGCGACGGAGTATGTGAGGATCAGGACTGCATGCAGTGAAGATTTTATTTGTGTATGTATTATGTACGTGAATGAGTGAGAGTATGATATATGGGTGTGCGTGGTCATCATTGAAGAGCTAATGGATATACCCTTTTTCAAGGAACACATTATCTGTGGTCCACATGATATGATATGATAGGTTATTTATAACGTGCTTAATACCCAGAGGTTTCTAAGAGCAGATCCGGGGATCGAACCTTTGTTGCTCTGTGTCCTCTTGCTTCCTAGGCGAGCATGTTGCTGATGAGCTATCCTGCAGAGGCATAACACCTAAACACTCATAAAAATAAATACAGACACCCATCTAGGCTCCAGACATAAATCTGACCGAAATAGTGTGGGTGTACTTCAAGGGATTTTTAGGATTGGTTCATAACCCCATTAACAAGGCTGAGCAAAACAATGAAACCAAAATGTTTGAGTTAATTTCATGAGACATCACTTGTCGTTGAAAAGAATTGGACAGCAATTAATATGTACTACTGTATTATAATATGTTAATCTTACTTTCCATGTGTAAACAGATGTTTTGTAAGATAGCTATACATTAATCATTAATACATGTTCAATTAATTGTGTTTACTGTTATGCACGTCATGTTGATTGAATACAACTTCTGCACTCATATGCGACTTGACACTTATTTTCCTGTCAGCAGTCGAATGAAATGGACAAGCACTTAATATGTGATCCTGCATCAGAATACCAAACGTCATTCTTACTAGGCACTGTTTCATGGGAGAATGTTAATGGGGAACCTTACAAGGGGGCCTGGTGGGTATTTAGGCTATGCTTGATTTATTTGATCATAATGTTGACATGGGGTGGGACAGGAGAGAGATTCTCCTACAAGTTGCAGGAGTTGAATTCATCCTGAAATAAGTCATCATGGAAAAACATATAGGAAAAATAAACCTAATTATAAAAAAGACTCCCCGTTTTCCCTTTTTACAGATTTCTACATATAAATAGAGACAGAAATCATTCAGTTTCCTTCCGTATTTAATTGTAAAAAATGGGGAAAAAGCATGAATCCAGGTCTCATGCTCACGTCTCCAAGTTGCCAACCATGCTCTATAGGCAAATGTCTGTCCCATGTAACACAACAGAGAGGTAAAAAATTGAATGTATTTCCCTTTGGAGATGTTTAAATGGCTGCAGCATTGTTTTTCAGAACAACAATAGCAGGACCAGCGATTTAGAATCAGACATGAAACAGAGGCTCAGGGAACTGTGAATGTCCCATGTGAAAAGGGTAGCATTATTTGGACCCTGGGGTTTAAAAAACCAGGCCCTGAATGCTCAGTGGGGTAGCATGTCTAGTGCAAAAATAGCTATGCACTTTAACCATACCACACAATCTCAAGATCATATGATTTTATAATAAAGACGAGGTCTAGAATAAATAAAATGTGTAAGGCCTTTCTTGCCAGAGCAAGAGAAATGACATGCACAGACTGGCATTTATTGGGGATTTCTGTCTCTTGCTAACTGTCACAATTAAAAGGCCACTCTTCAGATGGCTCAATTGCTCTGAAGAAGAATGCTATTACATATTTTCTCTCAGTCGTGTGTGAATATCTGTGCCCAAAATATCGAGCACAGGTTTGTACGGATTTGGAGTGCAGCTATAAGTAGAGAGAAATGGATTTGTTTTAAGTAACTGGCTTTCTCTAGAGTGTAAGACAGATTTATAAAATGTATAAGCCATATCTGCATGTTTAACTTTCCTGACCTGATACTGTTAGAATACACATGTAGGACACACCCTATGCAGTCTTTCAATCTAGCCTGGTCTGGTTCTCGAGATTGTGTCACACACACCCTGCTCCAGATGCCATATAATGGGTTAAAAGCTTACTTTCAAAGGTCAAAGTACTTCTGTAACATATTCTATCATCCTTCAAAGTTAGAGGCTTGCAAAATACATTAGCAATGACAGGTCCACAAAAGAGGTGATGGACATTCAAATTCAGGCACCAGATATCTGCTTTGGATTAGTCAAGATGAAAGGTCACTGAGAATATGCACACCAAGTGAATTCAACTTTGAATAGTGGTAACATGAAAAGGGTCTATTTAGACGATGCATCATCTCTGCCCTCTGGTGGAAAACCTCTGTAATTGGACACCAAAGAAATAAATGCATTTAAAAAACAGCAAATAATAGTTAAAATGAGTAAAAACAAAATGAAGAGGTGCATTGCCACAGAAAATCTGATTGACAAAATATTCAGACATTTTATAGAGAAGAGGACGCTCTGTCAGAATTATTTAAAGGAAATCATATGCCATCATGTTTCAAATTACCAAAACATTATGAACATTGATAAAATTATCAAAATTAATCAACATTCAATCATCCAACATCTCAAAATGTTTGCCCAGAATAGTAGAATCTAAAAAAATAATGTTTATCAGGGTAGCACAGATGTGTCAGAAATTAGAGTAGTAAAACAAAATATGTATTTCTTTGGAAAGATCCCACCCATTTTAGTCAGGTGGCTGAAAAACCACACCTCTGACAACAATGGGGTGGGATTAGAGGGGAATATAATGGGGTAACCATAGAACAGAGGATAAAAGGATGGAATATGGATTTGGATGCTGTAGACTAAGAAGTGAACCACCTGGAGATATGAGAACAAAAGGATGGATTTACCCAGAGGAAAGACTGGTCCATTGAGTGAAGGAAAGCAGAGCAGTCTACAGAAGAATGACCAGCCTGCACAGGACAATTGACTTCCAAATATGCTACCTGAATTCAGGGTTTGCAGACAGAAGTATGCCTGCCTGACTGGGTCCCCAGCTGGTCATCACAACATCAGAATTTGTATATTTAATGGTAAATTAAAGAAACCCCTACCAATTCCCTAAATTGTCCAACTTGATCAGGGTGAAATCTTGGAAGGTAACAGTAATGGAAATGCAGGGAGGTGCAGTTTGAAAACAGGGAAACAGGTGCTAATATCCCAATGTTCTGGGTTCCTTATATATATCCAAAAAAAAGTGAGATGTGGATTCTTTAAGGCCCAGTCCCCTTTATTGTGAAAAAAACGAAATCCAAATCTGAAAGCACTTTCTCTGCTACTTTAAAGTCGGATTGCCTTTGTTAAGCTAAGTATTATTTGAAAATGTAGTTAGTGTTTGAAGATGTTGCTGAGACATTTAAATCATAGTGGAATCATGACACACTATAGCCTAAGAGACAACTTGCAGTTAATGGCAGTGGAGAACATAGTGTAGACTGGATGTGCGTGCAACAAAATGCATGCGGAAAGAATAATTCTATTCATTAATAACTATGCCAAGTGCAAACCCTCTGAACTCCCCTGTCTTTCAATGCATAGGCATAGCCGGAGAGTCTCCAATTAAATATTTGTTAGTGCAGAATAGTGCATCCCCAGCCCATAAGTCTAAAGAGACTGAAAGCATTACAAGCAGGCCCTTTAAGACTATGCATCTGGATTGAAAGGAATGCATTCATATTTAAGGAAAGCAACACACACACACAAAACTGATAAATGAAAAGAAGCAAAGCGAGGTTTAATGAAAGTAACATGCACATGTCCATAAAGAACCACACCCCCACATCCATAAAATGTAGGATACATGTGGACTCAGAACAGAACCTAGAGATTCCAGAGAGAATTACCTATCAATTAAAACTAACATGCAAATACATCACCTTTTGTATTTACATGGCACAACACATAGACCTATGCTAGCCGGTCATTGTCTATTTGTCAAGTGACCTCTACATAGCTAATACATTAATCTTCTCATTCCCTCATTGGGGGGTTAGGAGGGGTGGAGTATAACATTATCTTAATTGTTATTTCTTTCTTTAACTTTCTCCAGTGACATACTTCCTGATTCTGGAGAAAATGTAATGATTAAGCATATTTGCATTATGTAAAATCTTCTAGTGAGAAACTTTACCAAGTAGACAACGCTAAGCAGAAATATTAGTATGTCAACTGTCTTTTAGATTATCATAATATTTAGAGGAAGACTTTGTGATTGAAAGTGCATGCCTTGGTGGACTTATAGTAATGTGATTCACAAAGACAGGTACAATTTAATTTTGTAATATTTTGTATAACATACCATATTGTAGTGATCTCCAGGGTAAAGCTGGTGACACAGTTGCATGAAACTGAAGTATTCTTTTAAATACATTTCGATGTTTGAATACCTAATTGTCTGTTCTTTGCCCTGAATTATGGGTTGGGGTTATATAAATGGCGGTATTAGTTTGGTGTGTCACGTCTGAGTGAACCACAAGCCAAAATTCACAAAAATACTCCCAGTTGTTTTACTGAATGTACATTGATATAAAAGTGAGCTACTGCTATGTTAGTAGAGAGTAAAAGGCTCGGTTCTAGGTAGTGAACACTCCTGTGTTAAGCTCTGTGACTAGTTCACTTGGAATCGAAATGTTTCTGCCAGGTCACAGGTTTGAAGAGGCAAACCCGATACCTCTTGAAGGGGACGTTTACTACATAAACATCCTGGTTACCTTGCACAGAATGTATTAGGACAGTTGTTTATGAAAGGATCTCACGTGTTTCCGCTTTGGTTATTACATGAGAGTTTTTATTTGCATTGAAATATAGTTAAGACACATTGTCTTGTAGGTGAAGGTCAGGCGACACGTGTTTCAACCCCTGAGGGTCTTTCTCAAGGCAAATTAGGTAAGGTTCTTAAGGCAATGGTCCCTGTGGTTCATAATGCCATTGGCTAGGAAGCAATCCAAATTGCATGTATTGTTGTAGGCTGGTGCCTGTGTTCTGCTCGCTCCTTTCATTGCGACAAGAAGAACCTTACCTAATTTGCCTTGAGAAAGACCCCCAGGGGTTGAAACACATGTCGGCTGTCCTTCACCTACAAGACAATGGGCCTCATTACGAGTCCGGCGGTAACCGAGTCGGAAAAGCCAGTAGGTTACCGCCGGACCCGTATTACCATTCTGCCTTTGTGATTCCTGGAATCACCAGGGAATTACGACCCCGGTGACCCGGGAATTCCGGAGGCGGAATTGTGTAAGTCCCCGTTCCCATGGAGCCCCATAGGACTACATGGGGATGGGGACTATGGAAACACTGGTTCCGTCTATGACAGAGCCGGTGTTTCGATGTAGCCTGCAGGTGTGTGGTCTTAAACCCGTCAGGTCAGACATGGGGGGAGTGACACCTCCCACCTGCAGGACTCTTAATCAGCCGTTCCGGAAAAAACGGTAGCAGCGGTTTTACCACCACCATTCTTTCCGGACCGGCAGGTTCGTAATGAGGCCCATTGTGTCTTAACTATATTTCAATGCAAATAAAAACTCTCATGTAATAACCAAAGCGGAAACGTGTGAGATCCTTTCATAAACAAGGGTCCTAATACCTTCCATGCAAGGTAACCAGGACGTTTATGTTGTATACTGCTATGTTATGTTATGTTGTTATATCATGTTGTGTTATGTTATACATCTATAACATTTCCCCAATCATACCCGTAGTCGGTATACACAGTCAGTTTCTTGTCAGAGAAAAAGCCATATTGTGCACTCACATAGAGTAACTCGACAGTACTGTGTGGATGGAAGAAGATAGCAGGGCAAAACATGGGCGGTCAGAGAAACAGAAATAGGATAGAGATGCACACAACTAACACATTGGGGTAGCAGAATACGTTTGTGGTAGAGGGAATATGATTGTATAAGATAAGTAGGGGTGTTTTTGTATAATAGGCACTGAATCAGATGGAATGCTGAATAGGGAAAATAGAAAACTCATGGTAACAAGGATTTTCCAGTTTCTGGAAGAAGTACTAGAATTAGTCGAAGCTTGATTGTGCATTGATGCTAAGTGGTGATTGGGAAGCTCTTGAAGCGTGAAGGCCGGAATTGCCAGGTATTATTAGGAAACCCACTATCAGAAGGTGACAGAGGCAAAGATTGGCTGTGTGAAAAGTGAATGCAGAGAACATCAATGGAAAAGAGTGAATGAGGGAGAAGGAGGTGTAACCCACTCTGCAAGAGTCATATGTGCGCATCTGTGGGGATTATACAACCAGAGGAAATGGCGTGAGACTCACTGAGCTACCAAAACCTTGCACTTACCAATTTAATCAACAGTTGCACATTTAAATTACAGGCATTCGGGCATAGAGCACTGTGCAATAATAAGAACAAAAAGTCCTCATGAGAGGATGCATTTAAGAATGTCATACGTGATATGTAGGTTGATGTGATTTATGTATTGATGTGGTTGATCTCTCTCCCTGACATGTGATTTTTAATATTGTTTGCATTTTCAGAATCAGCTCCAAGTTACCCATAATCCTATAGTTTATTTGACCTGTTTTGCAGAAGTTGATTTTCGATTTTCAAGTAGCTCCACCTGCTCGTTAATGATGCAAATTTCAGACAGGTCACCAAATAACATTTTTAAGGTATCATTCCTCATCAGTCCGTATACTTTGGTCATAGTAAGTGACTACCTTTGAACGTGTAGAATTGCATCATATAGACTTTGATTCTATTTATAGTATGCTGTGTTATGCTACTCATCTTTTAACATGAATATTGAATACCACCAAAGCACAAATTAGGGTATTTTTCCTCTGTGGTATACTTCACTAATATTGATTTATGCTTTTAGAATTGTATGTGCTATTTATGCTAAGTGATGTTGTGTTACCTTGGTCATCTTTTAATGTGAATGTTGACCTTCACTAAATCACAATTAATGTTAAGGTGTCTTTCCTCATCTATATAATTCACATTTGATTCATAGATAATGAGGGGCTACTTTGGGACCCCTAAAAAGGTAATCTTTTAAAAGTTTCATGGGCTATTCCTATCATTACCCAGCTTTTAATGCAAAAATATGAATATAAATATGAACTTAGACAAATCACATTTTTAAGGTGTCCTTCCGCATCAGTATTCTTCACTGATAGTGAGTGGCTACATTTGGGCTGCTAATATGTCAAGGTTCAAGTGGTATTCCTGTTTTGGTCATGTCACAGCATAGAGGAGGAGCCTATATGTTGGGAGCCCGGATGTGAAAACCGTGCAGTACCAGTGAAAAAATGGATACCTAGGAGAATCCTGGAGGCAAGGTTCCCATTGAGAAAACTGCACCTGCACACAAGGAAATATGATGGTCGTTTAATTCCGGAAGAAGCAGAGCAAATGAATGACAAGGACGAATGGTGACTTCACACAGAGCTGAGCTGCCGTACATGGAAGGGTTGCAGAGAATGGAGAATTCAGATATTCTATAAAGCAAGGATAAGTGACATCTTGGATTCAAAGTGTAGAAACTTCTGTCAGAGCTTGCTTCTTCTTGGCGCAGAGGCAGCACAAACGCAGCAAAAACACCTCCCTCCCCGTTAGGTCTTAGCACCTGGGAATTGACAGCACAGGCCACCTTGACCCTTCGGGGAAAGAGGGTTAGGGTCCGTTGGATGGATAGGTACGGGAAGTTAGGAACACCGGTAAAAGGAATTAGGTAGAGGTAGTGGATGGGAAGAGGGGATAGCAGGGTCACATGCTCCTCGGCTCCAGTTCCAAGAATACTCCGCCCTTTCACACTCGCACCCTTCACTCACTCTTCTACTGTGTGTGTGTGTCTTTAATCACCCTGGGCCTTTGTGCTGGAGCCCTCACCAGTAATTCTCAGACTTCACAAATAATACTGGTCACAAGTATTTGCCTTGCTAGAAATCGTACATTAACTCATGCACGACTTATTCTCTTCCCCATATTACTGCATGCGAGGATTTAACACTGCATTCACTGCATGCAGCTACAATTGCGATTCCCCCAGAAATAACCTAAATAAGCACTTAGCTTCGTTTTGCCAGAAGTCTGTGGCTTTTCCTGGCCCTTTTCGTGTTGGTTGGCCACGATCTTCTCTGGTTTTCTCCTGTCTCTGCAATAAGCAAGAATCGAGTCAATAAGGTGCGGAATGCATGTGCGACTGAGTTCTGGGCTAGAAGTTATCCGCGTGGCGGAACAGCCGCTCCGGATCCACGCGACTATAGTCTACACATAAGCGGGCATGGTTAGTTTCAGTCTCATGCAGGGTTAATGATGTTAGCATCTAGGGTTCCCTCCTAGTAAGTTCCCGTTTCCTGCCAAGCGCGGGCTGGCCGGAGTAGGAACCGCTCCTGTTACGTGGCCCCTCGAATGCTACGGGCTGTCAGCGCTAGGTAAGTAACACACTTATCTTTGGTTTTGTACGCGGGGCCTGGGGTCTTGCAGGCGTTGGGCGGAAACGCCCCGCGTGAGCTTGCCTCCGGAGCTCTCAGAAACACGTCCTTCCAGTTCGCCGGTCAGTATTGCGAGCGGCGTCACTCCGGCGCGGCTCGCGCATGCGCATTCGTGCGATCGGGGGCGTGGCGGTCTTCCCACGCGCAGGTTCGGCTGGAGGACGGCCTGCTGGGAAGTATAGTTTCCGGGCTGTTCTCCATCCCTGGGCCACGGTCCTACAGAAGGGATGGAGAACACGCCTGGAATACCTGGTGGAATGCTTTCTGGTTCCTTTTCCACCCTTAGTGCACACCATGAGTGCATTTACCCCCACACCTGCTCCAGTCCTGACAGTACTCCCCCTCCCTCCTTCAGGCCCTGGTTTAAGGGGATGGTTCAGATGAAACCGCCGGAGGAGTCGAGGAGCATGGATGTTCTCTGCGGGTTCCCAGGACCTTTCCTCGGGGCCATACCCTACCCAATCCACCAAATAATATAATTTCTTGTGCCTGATACTAGAGTCTAGAATACTTTTGACTTCAAATTCGGGATGACCCCCTACAAGAAGGGGTGGAGGTCTTTTAGTTCTTACCAAGGCAGGGGCTGGTTTCACCAAGGCAACATGGAACACAGGGTGTATTTTCATGCGTGGGGGCAGAGTTAACTTCACCGCAACTGGGCCTACTAGAGCTTCTACCGGGAATGGCCCTATGAAACGAGGCATGAACTTGCGTGATCCTTGCAGATGAAGATTCCGCGTAGACAGCCACACCTTATCCCCAACTTGATACGGGGGCCCAATTCGTCTTTTCTTGTCAGCCTGATGCTTGTAAGCCTGTTTGGCCGCAATCAGATTGCGTTGAACAGATTGCCAGATGTCTTTTAGTTTTTTTTGCTTTTCTACTGCTGCTGGTACTTCAGGTATTCGGTCTTGAGGTACTGGTTGAAACCGGGGATGATAGCCATACAGGCTATAAAAGGGTGTTGTCTTGGTAGAGGAATGTATTGCATTATTGTAAGCGAGTTCTGCAAGCCAAATGACATCTGCCCAATTCTCTTCTTTTCCCTGGGTGAGGCATCTGAGGTATTGTTCCAGAGTCTGGTTCAGCCTCTCCGTTTGACCGTCGGTCTCTGGATGATAACTAGTGGATAAGCGTATATCAATTCCCACTGACTTGCAGAATGCCTGCCAGAATCTTGACGTGAACTGTGGTCCCCGATCAGAGATGATGTTATAAGGTAATCCATGTAGACGGATTACATGTTGTGCAAACAAGCTTGCTAGAGTACTGGCTGATGGGGTTCCTTTGCAGGGTATGAAATGCGCCATTTTGGTAAGGTAATCTACTATAACAAATATTGCTGTGAATCCTTGACTCTGGGGTAGTTCCACTATTAAATCCATTGACACGGTGTGCCATGGAGTAGACGGCGTAGGTAAAGGTTGTAAGTGTCCAGCTGGTTTTTGATGGTCGGCTTTGTTTCTCAGGCACACTTCACATTCTGTTACGTACTGCCGAACATCTTTGCACACGGTTGGCCACCAAAAGTGACGTCTCACCAGTTCGATGGTTTTTGTGTTTCCTGGGTGGCCTACAAACGGGGAATCGCGACACCATTGAATTGCTTGTTGACGAAGCGGCGTTGTGGGTAAAAATAACGCTGTCTTATAAAATGGTAATCCATCCCTTACGGACTGGTCCTTGTCTTGCATCGCCCATCGAGCTAATTCCTGAGCTGACATTGCTGTCCTAATGTTGTCAAACATGGTATCTACTGTTGCACTCCCTATGAAGCGGCCTGGGTCCACCATAGGCCTGGGTTCCTCTTTCTTTCTTGATTCCAATGAGTCAAGGCTTGGTTCTGGGTACCGCGAGAGTATATCTGCCTTCCGATTTTCTACTCCTGGACGATAGGTCACCACAAAGTCGTATTCTGAAAACTGCGTTGCCCACCTTAATTGCCTGGGACTGAGGGCCTTTGCCGATTTTAAAAATTGTAAATTACGATGGTCAGTGTAAATGGCCACCGTGTGCTGGGCCCCCAGAAGGTAGTGACGCCACTCATCAAATGCTGTCTTGATCGCTAACAACTCCTTGTCGGCTATTACGTAATTTTGCTCCGCTGGTAAAAGCATTCGGGAGTAATAAGCGACTGGATGTAGTTGTCCATTTGCGTCCCTTTGAGAAAGAATCGCCCCAACAGCATAACTGGAAGCATCGGTTTCGATAACATATGGTTTAGCTGGATCTGGATGCTGTAATACAGGGGCGGTGACAAACGCTCTCTTTAGAGCCTCAAAGCCTGCTTCGGCGTTTTTATCCCACAAAAACGGCACTCCTTTTCGTAGAAGCCTGGTAATGGGTTGCACTTTCTTTGCGAAGCCATCTATGAAACGACGGTAGAAGTTGGCAAAGCCAAGAACGGATTGGATGTCCTTGACCGATTTTGGAGATGGCCAATCCATGATGGTCTGCACCTTCTTCTTGTCCATGGTGACCCCTTGTGGAGACAGCACGAATCCAAGAAACTCGACTGTGGTCTGATGGAATTCACATTTTTCGAGCTTAGCATACAGATGGTGTTCGCGTAGCCTTTGCAGAACCGCTCTGACGTGTTTTCGATGTTCTTCTAAGTTCTGAGAGTATATCAAGATGTCGTCGATATAAACTATTGCGAATACATCCAAATACCCACGTAACACTTCATCAAGGAAATGTTGGAATGCTGCCGGAGCATTGCACAGTCCGAACGGCATGACCTGGTACTCGTAGAGGCCGAACTTGGTCCGAAAGGCCGTTTTCCATTCGTCCCCTTGGCGTACTCTTACTAGATGATAGGCCCCCCTGAGGTCCAGCTTTGTATACACGGTGGATCCACGTACCTGGTCCAACAGCACCGGTATCAGGGGTAAGGGGTAACGGTTTTTAATGGTTATCTTATTGATGGCCCTATAGTCTATACACGTTCTCAGGTCTCCGGTCTTTTTGGGAACGAAGAATAGGGGAGAAGAAACAGGGGACGTTGAGTGTCTAATGAAACCATTTGCCAGATTGGATTCTATGTAGTCCTTCAGATACTTGTTTTCGGCTTCGGTGAGAGCGTATATTCGACTACAGGGTAGCACTGCTCCTGCTTCTAAATCAATCCGGCAGTCAAAAGGCCGGTGCGGAGGCAGAGTCTCGGCTGCCACCTTGCTAAAAACATCCCTGTACTCTTCGTACTCGGTTGGCAAGCCTGCGATCGCACTACTTCCCACGTAAAGTGCCAGGGGTTCTGGCGGGGTCTTCTGGCAGTGAACTTGGCAACAGCTAGATTCCAGCTGGACTGTCCCGGTACTCCAATCGATTATTGGGTTGTGAAGACGCAACCAGGTGAGCCCTAAAATGAAGCCAAACTGCGGAGCCGCAATTACATCGAAACTGAGGATTTCCTGGTGTGTGGTATTAACCTCCAAAAGCAAAGGTTCTGTCTGCTGCGTGACGGGTCCAGAAATCAGGGGCGAACCATCCACAGTTTTCACCTCTTCTGGTACTGTCTTCATGGTTACCGGAAGACCCAATTTCCTAGCCATTTGGACATCTACAAAGTTTCCTGTGGCACCAGAATCCACCATCAAGGTTACAGAAACACATTTTCCTTGCCATTGTAAACTGCCTACTACCGTTACATGGGTAGTCTGATTCGTGTATACATTTGCCAACATATATGGGGTGTTTTTAGCTTCGCTCGCTCCTGCCACCCTCACGGGCGAGCTATCGCGTTTCCCGACATCCCTCCCTTAGGTGGCTTGTTGGGACATTCCCGTACGAAATGTCCTGCTTTACCGCAATAAAGACATAGCTTGTCCTTTCTCCTCTTCTCCTTCTCTTCCTTGGACAATGGTCCCCGTACGGAACCTATTTGCATGGGTTCATCGGCCCCCTTCTCCGATACCCTGGTGGTTTTCTGCTGATCCAACCTCGTTACTGGTTTGTTCTCCCAGCGACGCTGGTCCTGTCTCCGTTCACTTTGCCTTTGGTCTAGCCTAAGAACAAGATCTATCATGGTTGAGCAATCCCCAGGTTGGGGGTCCACTTGAGCTACCAAATCTTTGAGCTCCTCCCTGAGCCCCTGATAGAACAGGGCCATCCTCTTCTCCTGTGGCCAATCGGTTTCCATAGCCAGCCGATTAAATGCGGTAACGTAGGTGACCAAGTCTTTATTTCCCTGTTTCAGGGTTAGCAGTTCCCTATCCTTCAGCAAGGACGCAGCCCTACGGTTGAATATCTTGCCAAATTCCTCAAGGAATATGTCCCAACTGTAGAGCAAGGCATCATCCTTGTGGACTAACGGTGTGGCCCATGATGCCGCATCCCCGGAGAGGTAGGAAATTACAAATGCAGTACGGGCCTGGGCGGTCCGGAACACAGCAGGCTTAGTCAGAAAATGCAGTTGACATTGCATGATGAACTGATTAAAGTTTTGCGGATCACCATGGTATCGCATCGGGGCTGCTAGAGGTAAGGATGGTTCTGTAGCTACCTGTACCTGGACTGGGACTGGCGGGGGTGCTCTGGGTAAGGGAGTGGCCTGGGCTTGATTTTGCACAGTCAACGTATGCACCTGCCCTGCCAAGATCTGATAATCCTGCCTGGTTGCCGCTAATTCTGACTTTAGTTCTTGGAGTAGGGTTACCACATCCGCCATGGTTGTGCTGCCTGGGCACCAGACCAATACTTGGGCTCGCAATTCTGTCAGAGCTTGCTTCTTCTTGGCGCAGAGGCGGCACAAACGCAGCAAAAACACCTCCCTCCCCGTTAGGTCTTAGCACCTGGGAATTGACAGCACAGGCCACCTTGACCCTTCGGGGAAAGAGGGTTAGGGTCCGTTGGATGGATAGGTACGGGAAGTTAGGAACACCGGTAAAAGGAATTAGGTAGAGGTAGTGGATGGGAAGAGGGGATAGCAGGGTCGCATGCTCCTCAGCTCCAGTTCCAAGAATACTCCGCCCTTTCACACTTGCACCCTTCACTCACTCTTCTACTGTGTGTGTGTGTCTTTAATCACCCTGGGCCTTTGTGCTGGAGCCCTCACCAGTAATTCTCAGACTTCACAAATAATACTGGTCACAAGTATTTGCCTTGCTAGAAATCGTACATTAACTCATGCACGACTTATTCTCTTCCCCATATTACTGCATGCGAGGATTTAACACTGCATTCACTGCATGCAGCTACAATTGCGATTCCCCCAGAAATAACCTAAATAAGCACTTAGCTTCGTTTTGCCAGAAGTCTGTGGCTTTTCCTGGCCCTTTTCGTGTTGGTTGGCCACGATCTTCTCTGGTTTTCTCCTGTCTCTGCAATAAGCAAGAATCGAGTCAATAAGGTGCGGAATGCATGTGCGACTGAGTTCTGGGCTAGAAGTTATCCGCGTGGCGGAACAGCCGCTCCGGATCCACGCGACTATAGTCTACACATAAGCGGGCATGGTTAGTTTCAGTCTCATGCAGGGTTAATGATGTTAGCATCTAGGGTTCCCTCCTAGTAAGTTCCCGTTTCCTGCCAAGCGCGGGCTGGCCGGAGTAGGAACCGCTCCTGTTACGTGGCCCCTCGAATGCTACAGGCTGTCAGCGCTAGGTAAGTAACACACTTATCTTTGGTTTTGTACGCGGGGCCTGGGGTCTTGCAGGCGTTGGGCGGAAACGCCCCGCGTGAGCTTGCCTCCGGAGCTCTCAGAAACACGTCCTTCCAGTTCGCCGGTCAGTATTGCGAGCGGCGTCACTCCGGCGCGGCTCGCGCATGCGCATTCGTGCGATCGGGGGCGTGGCGGTCTTCCCACGCGCAGGTTCGGCTGGAGGACGGCCTGCTGGGAAGTGTAGTTTCCGGGCTGTTCTCCATCCCTGGGCCAAGGTCCTACAGAAGGGATGGAGAACACGCCTGGAATACCTGGTGGAATGCTTTCTGGTTCCTTTTCCACCCTTAGTGCACACCATGAGTGCATTTACCCCCACACCTGCTCCAGTCCTGACACTTATGCTGGTTACACTTGTACAGATGCTAAAGAAACGCAAGCAGACAAAGTAATCCTGGGGCTAGCTTTATAGTCAATAGATTGCGGCATGCGCCAATATATATATACATATATACATATATGCATAAAGAGCAAAGGATGGATGTTTCCACTACGTATTATAGCACTGCTGGGCTTTAGAGAGAAGGCCTAGGGCCTACTTATGAGTTTGGAGGCTGCCTCCAAACTTGGGTCCGGGTTCCTTGAATGAGGAATTACCAGACCAATCTAACCGTGGAGGACCCGGCAATTCCTCATTCAATGTACCCATCCCCATTCCCATTTGAGCTCCTATAGGGCTCAAATTGGAATGGGGCGGGAGCTAACAACGGGCCCGTTGATAACAGGCCCGTTGTTAGCTCCCTGTCCCCTTGCGGGACCCGCAAAGGACGTCAGGTCTGACCAGACGTCCAGAGCGGGTCCCGCAAGGGGACTTCGTAATAGGGCAAAATAGGTTTAACGACTCAGGCACCTTTACCGGCGCCGTTAAACCCATTCTGCCAGGGTCCTAATGAGGCCCCTTGTTTCTAGTGTGTCGCAGTAAGAAAACAAATGAAATACCAAGTGAATCTCGGAAAGGTGAGGTTGGATGAGCCATGAAGCCAAGCCAAGAAGTTAAGTTTTTAACAGGCTAAAATTAACTAAAATTGGATACAAACCATGGGAAAGAAGAGCTCCTGTTCAGAAGGCATGGGCAAAACAAGGACGATGTCAGAGGTCTATTAAAAAAACATATTTTAAGACAGTGAAAGCTCAAAATCATGGTCTTTAGTCACGTGGAAGGATGAAGTTGGACGAGCAAGATGCTCACACCTACGCATGAGGGCAGAGTGTGCCTTCACTCCCCTGATTCTCCACAGTACAGAACAAACTCAAGGCCGAGCTTCAAAGCCTAATTGACTACGCTAACCACTGAGGTGATAATAGATTGATATGCTAATTGGTGGGAAGTTGGGGTTAAGATGAGCTCACCATGCACCTGCAAGGCCAGCCTGCGTGCTGGTAACGTAGGTGGAAATATACTGACGAAGGTTAGAGTGCCAACCAATTGTAGGGAACCGCTAATTAGGGCACTATAGGTTGCGTACCCAATGAGACATTGTGTATTTAATGACATTCACAGTGGCCATTTTGAGGGTAGGGCTTAGTTGCCTCACCTGATGTTAAGAAACCAATTACTTTCACTCACTGTCCCATACTAGTATGGATCATATACTTAGATGTTTGCTAAGAGCCTATCACAGTTGTCACTAGGTTTTGTTGTTTGCCATGTAGGATGACGCTGGCATTGACGTAGGTCAATGTCAATGATGACAAGTTTTGGATATAAAAGCTCTGTTTTTTATGACAGTAGTTGAGTAAGAGGATCGAGTGAATTCGTTGATGTTCGTTGTGCTCCCTGTTCTAGACAATTGAAAATAAAACAGTTATCCTTTTTGCCAACTAACTGAGTCATTTTGATTATTGATGTATGAATAAAATCTGCTTCCTTATCCATCTCCAGGGTAATTGCTACTCATCTTAAAGGGCTGAGATTATTCAGTTCAATGTTATTCAGCTTCTAATGCACATTTCTAATTTATCTAAATAACACTTTCATTCCTCATCTGTATACTTAGCTAAAAGTGAGGGGCTACATTTGGGCCTCTAACATGTCACGGTTCAAGTGGTATACCAGCTATGTCATCTAATCTTACACAGCTTTAAATGCATATTTCTAACTTGACCGAATCACACTTTTAAAATTGTCATTAGTCACCTGTATACTTCGCTGATAGGGAGAGGCTACATTTTGGTTCCGTCAAATGTTATCTTTCGGGTTTTAGATGCTATTCGTGTTATCTTATGTTGTATTACTTGACTTTTATTCCGCCCTATTACCATTTATGTCCTGCAGACAACTGCCATTTCAGTTTCTCACTTTGCCACAATCATATTCTCTCTCTCTTTGTCCCTCTCTCCTTCACACACTCCCTCTCTCTCAAAGATAGATATATTTTATGCTGTGTGCAACAAGAACCGCGGCCTTGGTAAATCAGTGGAGGGGGCAATCTGAAGGCTCCATTCATTACCCTAAGCCGAGTGCTAAAAGCTATTGGAGGCATGAACATTTGGTACAGAGGAACGGTTGCCTGCGATATGAGGACCCGAGTCTCCCATTTCACCTTCCTGAGCACATTGGTTGGCAGGCTGAGAGCCTTCTCAAACCTCACTGTAACTTGCTCAGGTGCTGTGCTAAGTGACTCTTTATAACCCTTTGCCTGTGCTACAGGGCAAGAAACATCATTCGTCAGGCATTCATTAGGTTATTGAGGCTGGGGCAAAAATCCCTTCTTGGTTCGCCATATATTATACCCCAGTGCCTAAATAAAGCCTCAAACCATCTCATGCCTACATGCCCATAATGATTTTACTAGCTTACTGCCCTCCTTACCTAGTATTTAGAATGGTGCTGAAACAATGCACAGTGTTCTTCACAGGGAGGTCAACAAGAAGAGGGGCAGGAACGATAAGTGTGGAGTATGAATTACTTGAAGTGCCTGTGAAGTATTTCCACATGAAAAGGGTAGGAAAGTCCTCGCTTTTTTTTAAAATTTGTCTTTATAATAAAAATATGTGTGTAATCCATCTTAGAAAGAATGGTCTGCCAATCAGATCATTTTCATTTAATTTAATTTAATTTAATTTTCATTTCATAAAACTCCTTGCCAGAGGTTTAGTGCCCTGCTGCATCAGTATCTACATCACCTGCTGATAGTTGTCTGACAGCTGTTGTGACAACAAAGTCACTGCAGTGCAAAGGCTGCATTTAAAATATGATCCTCTGTTCCACCATCACCTAATTATGATGTACTATCTTACTGGTGGCAGTTCCATTTTTAGACATGAGTCATACCTGAGTTTTGGGGTATGTTGCCTGGCAGTTCACACACTTATTAAATCCACATATGATCTGGTTTGGGGGGATAGCTCAGGGGCAAAACGTTTGTCTTGGAAGCAAGACAATGCAGCACAACACAGGTTTGAATCCCAACCCCTCGCTTAGAAACCAATCTCTGGTTTTAAGTGCATTATAAAAAAACTATTATAATAATTATAGTCTGTATAATATACACGTCAATACTTCTAAGGAAGGGATCTCCCTCTCATTCTTCGATTAATTCCTAGACTGCCAGAAGAATTCATCTGTACCTCTTACGGGAGAGTTGATCTTTCCAAAGTCCTCAGCCATTGGAGTGAGGCAAGGTAGAGGAAACTACTGCTTCCTACCATTACCCAGGACCTCACTGGTGGTGACCAATTCCTGCAAGTGTTAGCCAGCCTTCCCCCGGGTTGGGAGAACAAGAACAAGGACTCATATTGTCCCTGAACCCCTGAATTGGGACTCTCAGCAACTGAAGACGCACAGTAGATGGTTTCCTGCAGTCTACCACATCTAACCACCATTGAGCCATCGTCAAGCACGTTCAGGCACCTTTGAACCAACGGAACACCAAGGTGCTGTCTTAGGCACTTCTTTGAGCCTCTTGAACTGCTGTTTCTGCTCTCTGAGCCAGTCTGTCACCACACTCTGCTAGTTCAGCCCATCGATTGCCCCTGCTTGAACAAGAAAGTTTCTGCTGCCGAAGCATTCAAACTACCACATTTTGAACACCACCTCAAACCACCAGCATCTTCAGGACATTTGAACCCAGCGCCACTGCAGTTCCCTTTTCTGAGGTGAATATCCCAACCATTCTGCAAACCACTTCATATAATGTGCCATACACCACCACCATAGTGTTCTCATGATTGCCTTAGTCTGATATAATGTTCCGCCATCCTGTATTATGTATCATTGATAGTCGCAGGATTGAAAATGCATCTGTTTTCTCTGCTAACTGCATTATGGGAATGCTAATGAAATTTATATAATTATTGGCATTTTGATTGAAAAAACCTTCACTGGAGGTCAAGGGGCATGAACCTGGGAATTTTGACCTATGAATGGACTACCTTAAACTATCACACATCGATGCACAGGCATCGTCTAAACCCAATCCGCTGCCGAGATGCACTCAGTTAGACCTAAACCTTGTGCCGGGGCAGTGCAGTTTCCATCCGGCACCACCCCATGGAGGGAGGGCAGAAGTGCAGTGAGTGTCTCCTCAGACCTATTGTTGATTGAGAAAATAAATAAATTCACCAAAAAGAGCATTTTCCGTAACATGGACGTATTCACTGAATACCATTAGCAGCAAACTTAAACATTCACATCTTGGAAGAGCTGGAGTTAGAGAATAAATGATACGTTAGATGCATGTCTCAAAATAGTGAAAAAGATTCAGGGAAATGGCCGCTCCTTTGTCAAGTTTTAGGGCAACGCTATGGTCCTGGTCAGCAAACACTTGCTGTCAGCTTTTCTTGATGTAGTTTCAGATACAACACATGGCTTGGGTGTGAAATGGGAGCTGAAGGGGTAGCCTAGTCACTACCAGTGAACAGGGACACACTGGCCCATCTGAGAGACAATACAGAAGCAAGTGTACTCGAGCAGTGCATTGATCCCCGGATCACAAGGCACAAGTTATCACGACACATGCATGTTGTAAAGAGTTGCAATGGACTATAGCTTTATATTTACAACTTAACTCTTAGTATAGAAAGATTTGATTCCTTCTTCACCGCGCCATTTGGACCGCAGTGTGGTCTGACATAACACTTACACTGAAAGTATTCAGGCTTTGGGTCTGTTCGGGGGTTCCAGAATCTTAGCATGTATCAGATTCCACAGAAAAAAACAAAAAAACAGGAAATGGGGTCACTCTCCTATGCCTCCCCACTGCCACTGTTTAGCAGCGAACAACATTGATGGAGCTCTAACTGTCCCAAAAGGTTCATAGCGATGGAAACCAATATAATCAATACGCAGAAAGAAAATAAACAAAGAGCTCTCCTGGTCCATACTTTGCTTTGAGAGGGTATTAGCAAACCCTTAAAGTAAACACAGATCACTCCGCACCTGAACATGTTTCAGCCCAAGCTACTGCCCTAGAACAATGTGAAATCCATCTCCAACCTTAGATGATATGGCTTCCCACAACACTTCCATTACCTAAAATCTCTGGTCACCACCATTGTGGTCCAGGTTGCCTTCTAATTAGCTCAAGGGACTGAGAATGTAATAATTCATATCCAGGGTAAAAAGAGTAGCAATCAGAAATGGAAATGGGACAGAGCCCAGAGTTTTTTCTCGTGTATAGATTCCTTCAGTGGACATCAAAGTCCCAACTTTGGCTCAAGATACATGGTCACCCTTTGGCAGAGGCCATCTCGCTAACCGCCAGGCTGCCGTCCACATCTAGAGCAGTTTTAGGTCAGAGGGTTGATCAGGGACCAAGAACAAAAGGGACTTGATTTTTAAAATCCTGATCAGCAGATATATTATCAAAATAATAGGTCGAGCAGATGAATATAAGGATAATAGATGTGGGCAAAAGAAAGCAATCAGCATGTTACAATAAAAATTTCTTCTCTGTGAAAGATAGTGAGCTAAAGACTCTGGGTAAGTCTCTCGTAACCAGGACTAATGTCTGGCAGAGGGACTCCCAGGACCCCCCTTGTTAATTTGCATATTTAAGTAACTTTGGGTCTCACCCTAAGTTACTAGGGGAATCCAGACGTGGACCCCTTGCTCACTATTCTTAGAGAGGCACAGCTCCTCCCTACTAATGAGGTCCAACCAGACTGAAACACGTGTCTGGGGATGCTGTTGGTACTCTTGATCAGAGGAGAATTGCCTAGCATTTCGGTGCTGGACTGCCCCAGGGCAGGACAAAGACTGATATGTTTGGGATATTTATTCTCTGTGAAAGATAGTGAGCTAAAGACTCTGGGTAAGTCTCTCGTAACCAGGACTAATGTCTGGCAGAGGGACTCCCAGGACCCCCCTTGTTAATTTACAATAAAATCCCAGACTTGGATCCTAAGGGGAATCATGCCATGTTGCATGTCATATCCTGCAGTGTTATTGACCACGCTATTGTGTTACTGCCCAACCATTGTCAACATCTGCTAGCTCCGGGGCACATCACCATCTAGAAGACACATTGGCCCCTGGGCATAAAACCAGAAGGTTTATGTGATGAAGATCTGCAAATCCTCTGGCATCAGTCCTGGCCTGCTCCTGACTCTGAGTTCTCCATAAAGCTTGCCCTTTACCCTGTTTCAATTATGTTTTTGGGCCTGTGCTGTGACTTGTGCTGATGACAACAATGTGATGAACTGTAAAGAAAATCCAACACTCAATGTAGTCATTGGTGATCTAACGTAGTCCACGTAGTCGTGGTGTTAGATGCACAGTCTGGTAAAATATTGTATTGTGGCTACAACTACATTCCCTTCATGATGTTACTAATACATGTAAATGGCTGTATATGCCGGCATCGGCAGTGGCTTTTTGAGTTACCAGGCCAGAGCAAAATGAGAGAGAGAGAGAGTGTCTGTGTGTGTGTGTGTGTGTGTGTGTGTGTGTGTGTGTGTGTGTGTGTGTGTGTGTGTGTTTTTCGCACACCCACCCTTGTCTGCATACCACACTCCAGGCATTCCTCTTGTTTTCTGCAAAGCCTTTTTTTAGATTTGGCTATTAGGTGATGCTACAGTGCCACTGATAAACTGAAACTATTGCATTAGAGCATAGCTATGGAGACATGGCATATGACTAGTGTAGGGAAATCTATTCTTGAAGTAAAGATGCAGAGCAACGCACCATGTTAAAACCAAACATGCAAAATGTGGCTTGTGCACACCTGTTGGAAAAACACACATAGAAGAAAAGTGTGCAATATTTTCAAGTCCCCCCAAATCACCACATAGTGACAAGGACCGGGATAAGATTCTCCAAAGACAAAGAAAGCACTCTGCAACTGTTATTAAAATGTAGACTTGCTCAATCCAAGATGAAAGCCCAGCAGTTTAAAGTGACAGGAGAAAGAATTTGGGTTGCATTTTCTGCTGCTGTTTTGGTTTAATTTCCTTTACTTATTATGAAACCCACAGATGTTGAAATTGTGGACCTTTGATAAGAGTCTGGTAAGCAAATACAAAAATTGATAAACTGCCATGTCATGAAAAGGGAAAATCAAGGGGAACAAGAACATTTGCATTTCAAAGTGGCAATTGTGAATGAGATCAATTGAAATGAAACAAGGACTGAACTCTGACATCTGATATTCTATTCCCCAAATCCCCTACCCCGAATCAGAACAACAGAACTGATATGCCTTTCCCTCTCAGGGAGTTGAAATTGTCTGGGACTAGTTCACAGAGAGGCCGAATTTGCAATGAATTCAAAAGGTGGGTTCTGAATCTTTGTGCAGTGGGCTTAACCTCTTAACATCAAGAATAGGAGTTCAGCTTGACAAGTGTATCTGTTTTCTCCAATCTGTTATTGCAATCTTCCAGGCCCTCTTAATGGAAAAATAAAAAGAAACCTGGAAAAATGAAGTGTTTATCTAGAATCTGCAAGACCCGGGACTGGTCCAAGAGGGTTAGGAATGAGAGTCATAAAACCTCAAAGGACTTCAAAAGACCTTATCACCCACAGGCCTCTGGGTTATAAATCCTATACTTCCATCTGTAGGTCAACATCACAAATACCAGACGTTCTGTAGTAGGCAGAAAAACGAATGGCGGCATGTATCATGTTTAAAGTGAGAAACGACATGTGTCTTTTAAATGGTAGATTGGGAGTTACTATTTTGCTCATCATTCTTAGAGGGAATGGCATAGAAAGTGAATTCTTATTTTGAATTGTTCGGCTTCAGGTGCTCAGTTTGGTGGGTGAGGTTATTTTTTATTATGTAAATCAGGTACGTTTGTATTTCACTGCACCGAAACAGCACAAGCCAGGGATATATATGTCGTAGCGTCCACAGTGACGAGGCCATTAATCTGACACGGAAGCACAATTTGTATATAAATGTAGAAGTGAGTTAAATTATGCTATCATGATGAAAATTGAATTGTTTGATACTTGCGAGAGAGAGAAATCTGGTGAACCGATTAGTAAAGTGAACATATGTGTGGAATTTACTATTTCAGACTGTTAGAATTTTTAATGCAAGAAATCTCTGAGATGACAACACATCAAATGGCAGAGAAACTGGGGATAGAAGTTACTCCCATCAGACTGCCCCCTTCATTAATATGCCCAATGACCGCCGAAGAGTAGGTCTAAAGTGATATCACTTTTGGATCATTGTCCAATCACATATATTGAGCAATTAGATTGGGGAAATTATACACATCTCAAAATGGTGGGATTGTGGGTTTATAAAAAATTCAAAACACAATCACTGGAGAGACTCACTTGCTCAAACACTGACCGATTGACAGGAAGAAGAAGAACTGATAACAACAAGAAGGAGAAGGAATACATTGCTCTCCTTTTGGTCCCATTTTGGATTATTGCAAGAGCCCTGTAAGTCAAATCTAGTAGAAGTTAAATCCACAGGCCTTCTTCAGAGGGAGAGACCGCGAACAGGCTGTGGAGGAAGCTGATTCCATCTTGCTTACTGATGCCCCCATGTTCCTAGAGGGAGAGAAATGACCCAGTCCATAAGAGGGTGCCCATCGGTCTGTGAGGCAGCCAAAAGAAATGCATATGTGAGTATATTATAAAGGGGAAACAATCCCGTGGGGAGAGATTCTATAAAGGGAATCAGATTAAATCCTGGCCTTGTTATTTGTCAGTACTGAGGGGTGGGAATATATACGTTGATTTTACATCCCGAGAAGTTAGAGAACATTTCATAAGTGTACGTGCTTCTGGGAAAATATATATATTATAGATTCGGTTCTATGGGGTGTCTACAGTAAGAATCCCTCATTCTTTCTCTGTGTGAAGACGTCTAGCATGCAAGAATTATTAGGGGGTAAATGGACAGCTCACTGTGTGCATACCTAGCAAAATAATATAATTGAAGTAATTCCTGGGTATACCATCAAGCAGAATAGTGTTAATGTTAAGTTGTTCCAGACAAAATGTAAAGGGTGAGTCTTTGCTACTCAATTTCACGGTTTAAGTGAGAAAGGTGCACTTGCACAAGGTAATTAAATAGAAACATCAATGAAGAGAATATCGCCGACATACATGTTGAACCTACATTTTCCTTTCTATAAGCACTTTATATTCATGAAGGTCCAGTAGTTTGTTGCAATTGAGTTTTTAGAATGCAGGCGAGCGTTGGAGAGCAGTTGGAGAGCAGTCGCCGGTGGCCTGAGGGATCAGTAGACGTCGGCAAGCCCTTGCCAGGCCCCCGCTGGCCTCCGTGAGTCCTTGCCTGGTTTTTCAAATTGTTTTTTGTAATTTGGGCATTCGCGCTCTGAGCGCGCGTTGTGTGTTGCCTGCTCCCCCCCACCCACTTCCTGGTCCTGGTCTCCCTTCCCGCCTCGTGCCCGCCCACACCCCGCTCCCCTTCCCCTCCTCCCTCCGCCTTATCCTTCCCCTTCCTGGGCAGCCCCCCTGCCCGGCAGCCCCCGGCTAAGGGCCCCTTAGGCAAAGGGCGGCTCCTATGGTTGCGGCTCCCTGTGTGTCTGCAGGTGTCCGCAGGGGACGCCAGGCGCCTGGACTCTCTCGCCACTGCTCGTGTCCCATAGCTGTGGTAAACTTGGTTTTTTCCCCCTCGCAGGATTCTCAAACTTAGGTGGCATTTGTACCTAACACGCACTCACTGTCTAAATGTGGTAAACTTGGTTTCTTCCCCCTCGCAGGACTCTCAAACTTAGGTGGCATTTGTACCTAATACGCACTCACTGTCTAAATGTGGTAAACTTGGTTTCTTCCCCCTCGCAGGACTCTCAAACTTAGGTGGCATTTGTACCTAATACGCACTCACTATCTAAATGTGGTAAACTTGGTTTCTTCCCCCTCGCAGGATTCTCAAACTTAGGTGGCATTTGTACCTAATACGCACTCACTGTCTAAATGTGGTAAACTTGGTTTCTTCCCCCTCGCAGGATTCTCAAACTTAGGTGGCATTTGTACCTAATACGCACTCACTGTCTAAATGTGATAAACCTGGGCTTGCCGCTCACTTCCTGCCTGCGAGCTCTTGTCTCGTCTGTCTCCCCCGCCCTTTCCCCCCTACTCCATGGTGCTCTCTATCTCGCCCATCTTCTCTTACTGCTTCTCTATTGACTATTCTGCTCTCCTCACTAAATCTGGTAGGAAAAAGTTTAAAAAGGACATCCTGGTCTCCAACCCAGGCCTCCCTATCGCTGACACCTACACTAGTGCCTGCTCCAAGGAAACTCTTACCGACATCCTCTTTTTCGTGCCCTCGCCTGACCTATGGACCCTTCATATGGTCTCTGTGCTCTCTCCTTTCTCCTCTTCTCCCATTAATGGTGGCACCCGTTGGGATGTCCTCTTGGCCTCCTTCCTCTCCTCTAAGGCCATCATTAATGTCTACGCTAATGTGACTGTCCTGGTCCAAGGTCCTCAGGCCAACCTTCACATCTTTGATAGACGCTTCCCACGCCTCATCAACTTCCTTTCCTCTCCTGCTGTGCCCCCTCATCTGTCCTCGGCTACCTTGCCTCTACCCTCCCTCCCTGCCCCCTCTCTTGCTCCTTCTTCACCTCCCTCTTCTACACCGCCGCAGGGCGTACCTCTGATCTGTACCCCTCCCCGGAAATCCTTCAAGGATGGCAACCTTCTCCACATTGCCACACTCAACGCTCGCTCTGCCATCAGGCATTCCTCTGATATCTGCCGCCTTCTTGAGGAACTGGACATTGACGTCCTCGGTCTTACTGAGACATGGTTCACGGCCAGCTCTGTCACCAGCTTTGACACACTCCTACCTGATGGCTACAAGATCCTCTCCCTGCCAAGACCCAACCGTGCAGGGGGGGGTAGCCCTTATCTTCCCGGAGTGGATTCCTGCCACTGTCACTCCTACGCAGACCTACTCCTCTTTTGAATGTCTTGTCTGCCGACTCTCTCTCTCTCCTAGACATTCCCTTACCGTGGCTACTATCTATCGGCCACCTGGACAACTTTCCTCCTTCCTCTCTGAGTGGGCTGACCTCTCCTCCTCACTCCTGTCCTCTACCACTCAACTCCTCTTTCTTGGTGACTTCAACATCCACCTGGATGCCTCCTGTCCCCCCACTGGACTCTTTCGTGACCTCTGCGACTCTCTCTCACTCTCTATTCTCCCATCTGGGCCTACTCATTCTGCAGGGCACACTCTTGATGCTCTGATCTCTTCTGACCTTCCCCTCTCTGTCCCTCTCTCCACTCCTCTCTCCTGGAGTGATCACTTTCTCCTATCCTCCCACCTCACCCTCCCTACCCCACAGGCAAAGCCACCCTCATCATTGCCACCCACCTTCTCGGTCATTCGACCCATGAAGCGCGTGTCAGTTGCGGCTTTCGCTGCCACCTTCTAGCCCCCCCCCCTTCGGCTGACTCCCACCCTGACACAGCCCTCTCCTTGCTCCACTCTGCTATATCTGATACTCTTCATATCCTTGCCCCTGTCATGAAAATCCGCCTGAAGCCCAAAGCCAAATGTAACTCCTGGTATGATTCGGATCTCGTCACCCTAAAACGCAAGTGCAGGGTGGCAGAGAGGAAATGGCGTGCTTCATGTTCATCCTCTGACAAACTGGCCAAAGGCAATACCGTCTCTCTGTTCTCACCAAGAAGAGAGCCCTTATCCAAGCCCGCATCTCTGCGGCATCTAACAACTCGGCTGAGCTATTTAAAATCTGCAAGGAGCTTGCCAACCCTGCTGCAGTCTCTACCTCTCCTGTCCCCTCCCAGGCCCTCTGCACTGCACTGGCCTCCCACTTCATCTCTAAAACTCAGGACATCCTGTCCTCACTCTCCTCCTATCACCTCCCCCCCTCTCTTCCCTGCTCCTCCTCTGGCCCTTCTGCAGCCACCCCTCCTCCCTCCTTCTCTGCCTTTCCCCTTTTTTCTGCTGACGAGGTTTCCAGACAAGTCCGATCTATGAAAGTCTTGTCTAAACAGATTCACCCCTGTTCCTCCAAAACTATCAAGGACCACATCGACTCCCTGGCTCCTGCCCTGGCTGACTTTTGCAACCACTCCTTCGCCTCTGGAGTCTTCCCATCCACCCTCAAGCACTCCCTTGTGCACCCTCTCCTTAAGAAACCCTCTGCCGACCCCTCCTGTCTGGCTAACTATCGCCCAATCTCCATCACTCCCTTCCTGGGCAAGCTCCTGGAGAAACTGGCCATCTCCCAGCTTAACCTCCATGCTGAAGCTGTTGACAGTCTCCATGACCATCAATCTGGCTTCAGAGCGGCCAGAAGCACGGAAACTGCTCTCCTGAACATCCGTGAGGATCTGCTCTTAAACCTCGACTCCAACACTCCGTGTGTTCTCATTCTGCTCGATCTCTCTTCTGCCTTTGACACTGTCAACCATGCCATCCTGCTCAACCGTCTCCGTGATAACCTGGGTATCACTGGTCAGGCTCTGGCGTGGCTGACCTCTTTCCTTTCCAATCGACCTCCCAGGTCCAACTTGGGTCCTTCCTCTCTGACATCTTTTTCTCCACCTGTGGCGTTCCCCATGGATCTAATCTCTCTCCCTGGCTGTTCAACCAGTATCTGGCACTCCTTGCCCACCGCATTGCCGCCCTCTGCCCCAACTTTCAGTGCTATGCGGATGATACCCAGCTCATTTTCAGGCTACCCTCGGCCTCCTCCTCTCCCTCCCTCATCTCTGACTGTCTGTCTGCTATCCAGGATTGGTGTGCTGCCAATGACCTCTGCCTTAATGCTAGTAAGACTGAGATCCTACTCATCGACACACCCACTCCCTCCTTCCCTGCAGCTCTCTGGCCGGCCTCTCTTGGCCCTCTTCCTGCTCCTACCTGCAAGGCAAAAAACCTCGGGGTCATCTTCGACTCCACACTCTCCTTCTCTCCTCATATATCTGACGTCTCTAAGAAGTCACATTACCAGCTGCACCTCCTCAGAGGTATTCTTCCCTTCCTCTCCTTCCCCCAGAAGCTCACTGTCTCCCGAGCCCTGGTTCTCTCGAAGCTGGACTACTGTAACAGCCTCTATCTTAATCTGCCTGCCTCCACTCTCCGCCCTCTGCAACTCATCCAGAACAGAACTGCGAGACTTGTCCTTGGCCTCAAGCCCAGGGACCGTATCTCTCCAGGACTGAAATCTCTACACTGGCTCCCAGTGGCTGCGAGGATTAAGTTCAAAACCCTCTGCATTGTCCACAAGGCCTTCTGGGGCCTGGGGCCTAAATACCTTCAACTCTCTCTTCCTAAATATCTTCCTTCCCGAGCCCTACGCTCATCCGTCTCCAACTCCCTCAGGGTCAGCCGCTTCTCGAAGCAACGATCTGGGGGTAGATCTCTCTCCGCGGCAGATGCCTCCCTCTGGAACAGCCTTCCTGTCTCCCTGAAACTTGAGGAGAACCATCTCCGGTTCCGGAAGCACCTCAAAACCTTCCTCTTCGCTTCTGCTTTCTCTCTCCCTCTCCCCTGCTAAATTCTTCACCAAAACTGCACTGATCCTGCAACTGGGCCACTCTCACCGACCTCGGTCCTGGACCCAGTCAATCTTCACTTGCAATGCCTCCCTGGCAACCCCTGCACTGCGGGACTGTCTCTGTATCACTACAGCCCCCCCACCCCCTCCCCAGCACTTGTCTGCACTTACCTTGCACTTGCCACCAGCTGGCCCTATTTATTTATTATTTTATTTCTATTCTACTATTTGTATTGCACTCCCCCCTCCCCCTTCCCCTTGCATTTTTCCCTTCCCCCTTCCCCTGCACTTGCGCGGTCTGAATGACACCTGGCCTAGTAGGATCGTTGTCTGTCTTCCCTTTGTTCCCCCCTCCCTGCCTCGTCGCGCCTTGAATCACTTGTGTATAGGCGCGTTACAAATGCCATATCATATCATATCATATCATGCTGCTGAAATTCTGACATGTCTATTAAGTAAGTGGGGTGGTATCTATTTGTAATAAAGGGGAAGTAGAGAGAATTGGATGGGCAGGGATGTTTCAAATTTACTTTATTTTGTTTTAAGTCTTATCCTGGCCACTTATGCATTTACATTAAAGGTGCATGTGTGAAAACGCATTTTGAAATGCATTCTATGTATTATGGGTTATCATGAGATTAATCCATTGCATTCATTAGTCTTCCATTTAGTCATGCATTCATTTTGCATTTCATTTAGAATAGGCTATGTTTATACTATGGTTTTGGTCTAAACTATAATGGTTCAATATATTCTGAAGAGCCATTTGATCTATGTATATTTGTCATTTCTATAGGACATTGTAGCTTAGCTTTTAAGCGCTAGAAAGAATCTGCCCTGTCTCTGTCCATTTCTGATGGCTTTGAATTGTTTTTCACAGGCGTGCACAGTGTGAAATATTTTGAAAACATTCTTGAGTCCTTGGCAGACAACCAGTAGACGGCCTTGGCTGGCTGACTGCAGGTAGAGAGAAGGTTTTAGCTGAGTAGGAGAAAGAAGGTGTTGGGTTCTGCAAATGAACTGTCTCGAGAGCGAAGAAAGGATCCTTATACAATATGATGTTCTGTCCCTAGAATGTAGAAATGTCACCATGACAAATATGCTTGCTGACGGAAATGTATGTCTGCACGCAAGAAGTATAGAAGTGTACGCAGGTAGACATGCTCTTTTCCATGAAATGCTTACTGCGCACATATGTAGAAGTTAGTGCGTCACAGCACTACAATGCTAATGTATAACTGTGGGGTTTCTGTTGAATAGATTCAGATGGCAGACGGGAGCGTCAGACAGCATATGCAGAAGAGGGGAGTAGGAGTATTGGAGAGCCGCTGTTGAAGAGAGTTATAGGGAAGCGAGCTGTCTTGTCAGCAGGGGTAGCGAGAGAGAGCTGTGTGAGGAGAGCTAGTAGGGGTTTTGCTATTTGCTAATGTGAGAGGGCATTACCGGAGATGCAGTAGTTTAGGCTCAGCTGGCCTGAGAGCTGTAGCTAGGAGAAGCTGGAAGGGCTGGGAAAGTTTGTGCCAGTGCAACTTCAGAGAGTGCTATTTGCTTGCTTATGTAGTGATTAGTGACATTAGTGACATGCCATGCAAGAGCATGAATAAAGATGTGTTTTGCTTTGAAACAAACTGAATTCCTGTGTCTTTGTGATTCTGCCATTCTTGTTTTGTTTACACATATATATATATATATATCACAGTGCACCCATTTTTGATTTCTCAGAATGGCGCCGGCACAGTGGCCTTCACAGAGACAATCGTGGACGATGACTGGAACAGAGGAGAGGATTCTGACTGTCAAGTAGAAGGAAGTTCTTTGCAGCAGCTGTTCTGATCCACTTGTTGATCGAGATTGTCTACGGCAACGTTTTCGAACACTGTGTTGTGTGCAGCTGTGAAAGCTGATGCTGTTTGCATCTTTGTTTGGAAAAGGAGTGATTGTCAGACACAGTAATCTGGGAATTCGTCTTTGATGGGAGATCGCGACTCTCTTTGGAATCTTTGGAATTTGGTGAGCATGCTCCACACACAGGACCTAGTTGTCCGACTTTGAAATCTGGATTTATTTGTTGATCCAACTTTGTTTGGAATTGTTTTGAAATGTATGTACATATTTGCCAGGCTAGAACTACTTATTTAGAGAAGCCTGAGGTTTGTTTGGAAACTCACGAGGCTTTGCTTGAGAATAAACCAAGAGGGTTAAATGATGAAATAGTGAGTCCATACCTTAGTGGCCTTAGAGCAATAAGGGATCGACTCAGGAATATGCTAGAGAATAGGGACAAGGTCCCAGAATCAGTGCACCAGAGAGTGTGTGTGCATGAGATAGGGGTGGCCCATGAGGAGAAGCAGTTACCTAGGGCAAACATGAGTGTGTCACAAGAAAGTGTATCACAGACATGTTCCATTGACAGTTCAGTGGTTCAAGATATTGCTGTGTCAGCAGGGCAACAGAATGTTTCAGTAGAAGTTACATGTATGCCAGAAATATGTCCTATGTTAGAAGTAGTACCCATTGTTGCTGTGGGTGCCTTTGTAAAGAAATGCCTTTTGCAGACATCCCATTGTGGAGAGAACCTATTGAGAGATGTATGCATAGTGATTCAGTGCAGTTCTGATGATGTATACTTGACAACATTACAGCAGAGAAATGCTTCTACACAGCAGTATTTAGCATTGCATTCTGATTTGATGGGGGAAGTGAAATAGTGAAGATATTTTATATTAATGCTGGAATGTCTCGAGGATACAATGACAGTACTTGCAGTTATAGTAGAATGCAGGTTGATGGATTGGAGTTGCCACAATATTGCACATTGTTACTAGCAGAAGTATGCCAGGAGGGCACTGTTAGTTCACTGAAGCATCTTGCTAATGCAGGACACAGAGTTTCTTTGAATGAGTACCAGTTTTGTCAACATGGAGAACCCCATGGAGGTTTCTTGTTGTTGAAAGAGGGTATGAGAATGGCCATAGAGATTGCACCAGAGAGAATGCATGTTGCATCTGCATTGATAGAGGAAGATAATACTTTTGTCACATTGCAGCACCACACAGATTTGTTTGCAATCTTGGGATTTTCGAATTAGGTGAAGGGATTTGTTTTATTTGCTACATGTAAGATAGAAATGCTTTAGCAGTTGCATCATGCAGAGAACATGAAGGCACAATGCTTCACAGAGTTGACATCAGCTTGATTTGTTTGACAGACCTTTGTCAGTTCCTGAACGGCTATATACTGAATGGGAATGGGTAAACACTGAGATTTTAGCATTGCTGTCTGAGGGACAGCCACAGTTTTCACCTAGTTTATGCAGCAGTGCAATGAGAAATGAATAGCTTTACCTTGTTTGAAGACAGCTGACATATGCCAAAACACTGATACTGCACTTTTTTCTTGTTTTCTCGAGTTACATCTGAAGTGGGAGAAAAGTTGCTGATCGATCCAGACTGACCTGTCGACCCAGATTGATCCAGACTGACCAAGACTGATCTGACACTGAGCGCATGTGCCACGCGATGTTGCCGAAAAGCAGCGAAATTCTGTGGAATGCCATTGAGGCCTTGAGGTCGGAACAAGATATCCGCTCTGTCCCAAGAAGTACGTGGAGATGAAGCTTGCTTGCTGGTTGATTTCCAGGTTGACCGAGATTTGCCTCGTGAGAAATCCTTGCACATGGAGACGTTTTCCCTGCTGTTTTTGAATCGAAATAATGTTTGCCACAAGTCCGTTATATGAGCTGTTTGCATTAACAGCGAGAAGGAGAAAATATTTGCCTTGCCTTTGACCCTAATGAGGGGTTGAGACGTTGAGGTTAGGGGGAGGAGTGACATACTGAAACATATCCCCGGTGCTTTGCTTGTTTTCATCGAGAGAAGAGAAGCTTTAACCCATGTGTGGACAAACATGAGGTCTGTTGAAGATTTGCAATTTTCTGCATTGTTCAGAACTGCCCTGTATGAGAGTGCGATTGATACAACGGTATCAAATGATAGACTAGGGATAGTTTCTGAATTGAGGGTAAGGTTGAGGAAAGTGCCACTACAAGGTACAGATTGCAGAATGAGAAAAGAATGTGTTTGGCACCCGCATGAAACCAACGTATTGTGTGATCTGTTTTGCTCGCAGATGCCTGCTTGCAATGCAGTGAGCAATGATTTGACCTTTTGTGAGTGAACCTATGTCATTGAGACTCCATGATAGACACTGATGATGTCCACATGCCATGCTGGACACTATGCCACACTGGAACTATGCTACACTATGTTATGTTGTGCGCAGATGTGAGGACATACATACAGTTTCACCACAGACTGAAATGATCAGGTCCATTCAGCTAGAGACTGACCATGTGACACTTGTCACTTGCTAATGACTGGAAATACCATGAAATGTCTCTTGTGTGCAAGAAAAATGAAATGTACAACATCAGAGAAAACTGAAACTGATTGGCCATGTCCATGTAATCTATGCTTTGATTTGCTATGCTTTGTTTTCTTTTGAGTATACATGATTGAATAGACATGCTTGATAGTTATGCATTTTGAGAACTAGGTTGAGATATTTTGCAGTTTGCCATTCATATGAATTGCTATGCATCCTTTAGAACAATGTTATTAGAATGAATGCACCACTTTTTTGACACTATTGCAGTGTTGTCTGCTGGCAAATCTGACACACTTGGTCTGAAACTCTTGCCAGCTATGTATGTTATGTTTAGAGTGCCAATGATTAGCCTTTTTGCATTGAGAGAATATTGCACCATGTTATTGCCTTAGTATGTCTGAGAATTTTAGCTACATTATTTGCTTTCGTATCCATGTTATGACTGACACCTGACACTAATGTCTAAGTATAAGTATTCCTAGGATGTCTTATCTCATGATAAAAGGATGGTTTGTGAAGACGCATTTTGAAATGCATTCTATGTATGATGGGTTATCATGAGATTAATCCATTGCATTCATTAGTCATCCATTAAGTCATGCATTCATGTTGCATTTCATTTAGAATAGGCTATGTTTATACTATGGTTTTGGTCTAAAATATAATGGTTCCATATATTCTGAAGAGCCATGTGATTTATGTATATGTGTCATTTCTATAGCACATTGTAGCTTAGCCTTTAGGCGCTAGGGAGCATCTGCCCTGTCTCTGTCCATTTCTGATGGATTTTGCCGAGTGCGCAGAGAATTGTTTTTTGCAGGCGTGCACAGGCGTGAAATGTTTTGAAAACATTCTTGAGTCCTTGGCAGACAACCAGTAGATGGCCTTGGCTGGCGGACTGCAGGCAGAGAGAAGGTTTTAGCTGAGTAGGAGAAATAATGTTTTGGGTTCTGCAAATGAACTGTCTCAAGAGCGAAGACAGGATTCTCACACAATATGATGTTCTGTCGTTAGAATGTAGAAATGTCACCAGACAGCAGATGCATAAGAGGGGAGTAGGAGTATTGGAGAGCTGCTGTTGGAGAGAGCTAGAGGGAAGGGACCTGTCTTGTCAGCAGGGGTAGCGAGAGAGAGCTGTGTGGGGAGAGCTAGTAGGGGTTTTGCTTTTTGCTAATGCGAGAGAGAGAGAGCATTACTAGAGAGGTTCAGGCTCAGCTGTCTGAGAGCTGGAGCTAGGAGAAGCCAGAAGAGCTGGGAAAGTTGCAGTCAGTCAACATCAGAGAGTGCTATTTGCTTGCTTATTTAGTGATTGGTGACATGCGATGCAAGGGCATGAATAAAGATGTGTTTTGCTTTGAAACAAACTGAATTCCTGTGTCTTTGTGATTCTGCCATTCTTGTTTTGTTTACACATAGATATCACAGTGCACCCATTTTTGGTTTCTCACATGCGCGCTCAGAGTAAACAAAACATATAAGTGACGATGTGTGTGTGTGTGTGTGTTACTAAAGACATTATTTCTATCACTGTAGAATTGAAAAGTGAGGAGAATAGTGTTTTGATTATTTTTCATTGCTGCCCTGTTATGGACGAATAACATATTTATCTTGAAATTGATTCAATTATTTCTATGTGGCTAATAAATATACCTTTTATGTAACCCTGTGTGTTTCTTGTCCTGAAAGAGGAGGGAGTCTGTAAGGAATCAATGTTTTTAAATTGGGTGTCCTAGATTATTAAAAATAACTTTATTAAATAAAGAAAATTGTGCATGCCTGGTTTGGGGTGGTGTAAAGCTCCCCTGAATTAGATGTGGCCTGATTAACACATCCTACACGAGGGCACAAAGCATGTCCTTGACAGAAGCTGCTTTTTGCTTTTAACCTATGCGCAACAGCCAGATTTGACACTTGCTTGACCTACTTTCAGCTACCGAATTTGACTCTTGCGGCCTGCACTGGTTTTTGCTTTTAACCTATATGTAACTACTGCATTTCACTTACACTGTACCTTTAATCATGAATGTAACACGTTCACTTGTACTTGAGCCATAGCCTCCGTATCATGAGGTGTAGCTCTGCCATAACTGTAACCTTAATGCTAAGAGTAACATGTATGTAACAACAGCCTGATGCCTAAGGGTTTGATGCACTTTATAAATGTCAAAATAAATAAATAAATGTGTGTTTGCTTATTCACCCACCCATTGACTACACATGATTATGCTAATCCCTATAGCCATCACCACACACTTCCTACCCCTCCCCGCCCAAAACATATCCGCATGGGATTTCTTTCAGCTAGCTTTATAAAGACTTGTGCCTGTCAGTGTTTTTCCAAAGCATTCTTCTGAGAGTTAATGAACTTAATTGGAGCTGTAAACCAGCTACAGGTGGAATAGAAATGTCTTGACCAGGTGTGCCTTTAGCCACTCAATTTATAAGCACTTTGCATATCCTTCAATGAAGAGCTGTTAAAAACAAGCATTGGCAAAGCCAACCGTTTTGACCTGTGTATAAATATTAGGCATGTTTCAGGCACTGCTATTAAGTGCCCAGGTTCTCGCACCATTTTGCATCTGCTACCACGGATGGGCAGTTAATACCACATTTCCTATGCCTACAGAAATGCCAAAACTGTTGGCATTCCCAATGCTTGTTTTAATGGAGGTGCTGCTTTTTCTCTCTTGCTCCCTTGTCTCTGAACACATGAAATAAACACAGAATACAAAAATAAAATAAAAAACATTTTAATTCTTCTATTTCCTACACATTTTCCCAAAATGCCTAAAACCTGCTGTTACTGGTTGATTATAAGCCCAAATACGTCAAAAGTCATTGAAATGTTGCAATTCGACTACACCTCACTCATGAAGCCCGGCAGGAAAGAGACACATATCTTTGGTTACTGCGGGTACTCTTGCTCAGAGGAGAATTGCCTGCTAACGTTCTGAATTCTCCTTATGGGCAGGACCAGACAGCGGTACCATACAGTGAGCTGTGATTGTAGCCCCTCTTAAGGGGGAACCAGCCCCCAGGGCCGGTTTTAAGACTGTGTCCGTTCAAAAAAGGAGAGGATATCAAACTTTTAAAAATAGTGACTGACTAGGAAAAAATGGACTGTGTTTGAATAGAGATGCCAGGGTAGTCTTTCACCAGGCTCAAAGGCTACGTTCTGAGGCTCTTGATTGGCTATCTCACTCTTAACACACAATAACAGGGATTAAATAACATTATAGCCCATCCCTGACGGTTATAGCAGTTGTGACATTTCCTCTCCATCATAATCAGGGGGAGGCCCTATACTGAGCACCACATTAGCTGAGGAAAGAAAGTTCCAAATTATACATGGAGCGATAGAGGACATGGTGAACGTTGAAACAGAAGGCCTATGCCAGCCATGATAACTGACTAGCCCTCTGTCAGCAGTGACCTGCATTAGAGTTACCAAAATAAGTTTCTTATAACAGTTAACTATTAACAACGGCAGTTCCCCCTCTTCAATGAGATCAGACATGGATGGAACAATTTGCCGAAGACGTGTCTCATTTCACAAGTGTATTTGCAATAATTAAAATAAACGTAATGTGCAGCTTCAATGCACTGGGGAAAACGGTATTTCAGCCTTGGGTGTTAGGACCAGGCTGTGCCTAGGCCTTCCACAGGCGCCGGAAGCACGGACTCCCTTCAGGCCGGAAGGAGGCCCTGCGTCCACGTCACGCCCGACGCTGGACTCGGGAATGACCCGCCAGCGATCCTTCATGCTTATTGATCCGTGCTTCCCGTTCTGATCTCCAGAAGGAAGCCGATCAGAGCTTTCCCTTTCAATTAAAGTGACAGATGGATGTAGATGTGTGTCGATGGCGCGCGGTTTCGGAGGCTCAATAATTGTTTACTGTTTACAGACACCCTTTTAGCGGCGAGGAATGATTAGCGCGGATCCCGCCGCCGCGGCGCGTAATGATGGGCCTGTGATGCAGACAGTGCAAGCCCTGAGCCTGCATCTACCGGACGCCTTTATCATTAATTGATACCAGCCAACTGCTTAGCAACAGCGTGCTAGTTAGTCAGGGGCAAAGCACGTCATCTCCTTGCCATCACACATCTTAGCGAGTCTTCTGGGTAGGGTCGGACTGGGGCATACAATTGTCTCTGGAAAAACACGTTTGCAAATGGCCATTCATTCCTTTTGTGAAAGACTGTTTGAGTAGTACCTAAGGGGAGGGGTTTGATCAAATGTGATGCAAATTGTGCATTACTAGCTGCATGGTGAACTAACTTACCAAACTGGCCCACATGGGCCAGAATTGTGGCCCACATTGACCAAAAAAAAAAACTGGGCCACACTAGCATTTTGCATTTTTGGTTCAGGCATTGCCCTATTGGCTATGAGCCAGCCCGAGCTTGCTTCTGGGTACCCGAGTTAGCTTCTCCCACATCTATCTTGCTGGTTGGGTACAAGCGATGATGAGAATGACATTAGGCAAGTGAACATTAGGGCACTTTACCCTTTGCGTACAGCGCAGTGGGGGCCCCCCGACTGCACCGAACCCCAGATGAGTTTTGGTAAAGATTTTTAAGGCATCAAAGAACTCAATTTAGACTAAGCAGATTGTTGACATTCTTTGCCTGATTCTATATCAGATTATAGTAGAAGCCCTAATTGTTTATGGTGCAAATAAAATATAAGTACCAGAGATTACTGGCCTATCTTTTCTTTTAGCAATAGGATGCCCCTGCCATCCAATGGAGGATCCTTCAACTTTTGGAGTGGTTGGGAAGCTGTCATACTACCACCTGCTAGCTTGGCATTTGGCTACCTTCCGCTCCACTGAGCCTCCACAGCTCCTTCTATAAACTGGCACTACGCAGGGCTGCCGCAGATTATAGTAAAGGACGTCTAGTTGGGGAAATAGTCACTCAGTTAAAGAACTCAGCACTGGTGGATCGCCAACGATCAAGCTCATCTCAGGCTCTGCTGAGAAGCTGCACCCCAGCCGGTGGTCTCCCATTGCAAGTCCTCAACCAAAACAGAGTGGTCCACCTTTCTTTTTTAGCTGTGGCTATTAGGTGGCGCACCACCTATAAGCTATAACTATTGTGTTATAGTACAGCGAGGGAGACATGGCATATGAGGATGGACACAAAGTTTGTAGTTGTCGTTTGGTTATCGTCGCGCCTTGAAACACTTGTGTATAGGCGCGTTATAAATGCCATATGATATCATATTTATCCAACCATTGACTGCCTGCGGCAATGCCAATCCTAATGGCCTTTCCCACCAACTTTCTGCCCATCCCTGCTCAAAACATCTCCTCCTGGATCTATTTGAGCTACCTTTTTCAAGCTTTTCCATCAAACTTTGCACTCAAAGTGTCTGCCAATGTTTTTTCAAAACAGTCTTCTGAGAGTTAATGTCTTAAGTAGAGCTGTAAACATGCTGCTGGTGTAATTAAAAAGTCTTAACCACGTTTGCCTTCTGTCACTCGATTTATAAGAACTATTAGTGTCCTTTGCTAAAGTTGTGTTAAATGCAGTTAAGGGCAGTTTTGGCTTGTGCACAAATATTAGGCATTTACCAGTGACTGCTATTAGATGCCCAGGCACATGCACCATTTTGCAATGTCTACCATTGATTTCCAGTTAATACCACTATGGTAGTGCCTGGCAAAGGCCTTTCCCATGCCTATAAATCTGTTGACGTTGCCAATGTTTGTTTAATATATTATTTATTTGATCATGCCTACAATACAGAGATTCAATTAAAACACGAAGCATGGTCACTGGGGAGGGAGAGTGAAATACAGAAGTGGGTGGAGTGTGTAGCGGGGGAAGGAAGGGAATAAACTAAATCCATATCTACAATAATACATTCTACTATATCCAGGGATAATGTCACAGTGAAAATGGCAGCTGTTAGGACTGATTTTCTATACTCTGGCCTGGTGGACAGATGTATAGAAGGCCAACCTATATTGTGACAGGGACAACTTTGGAGAGCTGTAGCCAAACCAGTTCAGGTAGCAGTGGCTGGCGGTCTAGGCTAAGATCTTCCAAGGTGGTGAGCTTGTAAGGGGTCCAAAATGAGGTCAACAATCGGCCTCACAAATTACACTTAGACATGATATATAAAAATACAGTTATTAATTATTGTCCAAAACACACTATGAAAAATTACTACTAGCAAGTAGAGTTATCACACAAGACTAATAAACTAAATACATATATAATATACATTCACTTTGTTATAGGGCATAATACATATCAGAAACTCCTGCAAAGGAAAGGTTAGTTTGGTATTATGCACTCGATATCCACAGAGATGATCCTTAACGGCAATTGTCCAGCCCTTAGTTGTCTGGGGCCTTTTGCCCAATAGTTCAGATAAAAATTCCACATATATTATGAAGCAGGAATAAATACAGGTAGGGTCTCTGGAGTGAAGTGAAGGGTTCTAATGGTTGGGGTATGTGTTAAACTAATGACCAAAAGTAGCCCCAATGTTCAGAAGTATTGCGCAAGCAAGCAATGGCAAGGCCAATATTGTTAGAATTTACTACCCTCTGTACTCCGATTCTTCCCCAGACTTGGTAGGACAAAGGAAGAGGGTCAGAGGTTGCTTTTCCCACCGAAAGTCACAGTCCTTGATTCCCTGGGGTTGCAGGTTCGAACTGATCTCTGGTTGGTGTTTTTCACTGTTGCAAGGATTCTCGATGGAAGAATGCAGCAAAACCCGGTGCAGGACCCCTCCAGGACTGGACTTGGGTCAGGTAAGCAATTTAGGACGGTGGTCACCGCAGCACGGCAACGCTAACGTACTCAGATGCCACAGTCAGTCTTTCCCTCCTATCTTGGGTTCCCTCGATGCTAGGGCGCCAAAGTTCCGCAAATGTTAGCCTCATAGGGACAGCAGATGATCCACCATGTTTCAAGTCGAAACTCGGAACGGTGACGCCGGTAACATGGTAGCCCAACATCGAACCTGGTCAGCCACATGACTGTTCCAGAGAACTTCCAAAGGCTTCCTTCGCAGGGCACCAAGGAGACGTCAGGAATGGATGGCCCCTCCACTCCAAGGTTTGCAGCTCCTTCGCAGGACTGCGAAAGATCCAGAGCAAGACAGGGCTCTTCCAGGACAGCAGCAGAAGTTGGTTGCCAGGCCTCCTGCAGTCAGGTCTCATGTTTCTTCGCGGGTCTCACAGCTGGACAGGATACTTAGCTCCTCCAGGTTTCTCCAGGATCTCTGAAGAATGGGTGCAGGGGTCCTCTTATTATCCTAAAAGCCAGGTCAGAGCTGCGGCCCTCACTAGCCAATAGCAGGACTAGCCCACACACACCCCCCAGCAGTGGTCCAATCAGGACCACTGGCGGAAACATTCATGCATACCACTCAGACACACTGAAATCAGTTTGTGGATTTGGATCAGACAGTCCCAGCCCACGGCCTGCCAGCAAACACAAACGGTCCTCCAGTAGCCCGCCAAAAGCTTCTGTTTTCCCAGACACTGGAAGTCCTTATAAGGATTTCCCTGGCCTCTCAGGCCAGGAAGAAGGCTAAATAACAAGATGGCAAAAGGACAAGCGAAAATGTTCGTGGCACAGCAACGTTTTACCAGTAGCCACAGTTAGTAGCTAAATGCAGTAAGCCAAAAACTAAAATTCTCAAAAAGTGGAGAGGACTCCTGAAATGTGAAGTACTAGTAAACATTTTCTATCAGACCATCAGGACCAATAAGGGCCAGGAAATGTGTCTAGCTTTGACAATTAGATGGATATCGAGATTTCTAGATTAATTTAAAGGCTCCTTTCTGTGCTTGGCCCATCTTATTCATGAAGTGCTCAATGTTTTAAAAGATTTATTTAGGTATCGCATAGAGAATTTGAAAGAAATTGGAAAAAAAAGTCATTGGCCCATATGTATTTGAAGTGTGTCGCAGCATCATTGTATTTGAATGAATGGGGGAGCTCTAGAGGATTCTAGTTTCTTGTGCCTCTGGGCCAGGAGTCCACCCAAGACTGAGTTTCAGATCTGAGCAGTGAGAGTTCTGCCTTTTTTTTTAATGTAGTGTATAACTTTCCTATTTGGGCAGTTCCAGTTTGTGGCACAGCAAATATGTGTCTCCAGTAGTAAAGGCTTGCGTTCGAGTTTTTTGTAACTTTTATTTGCAGTGCCTCCCTCACTACTCTCCTGTAATGAACAAGCGGTCACATGTGACTTTACGCTTTCCCAGAATGGATGCTGGTTGTCGTGCCTATGTGTAAACAGGTAACATCTTGATTTAATACTGCATGTTTTCCTTAAGCCGGGAGTTCTGAGGCGCGAGGGTTGAGGCAGTAGCGGAATCTGGGATTTGGCAAAGGACATTTGCGGTGGAGAATAGTCTGAGAGATATATGGAGCCGAGGGAACAGCAGACACTGAGTGATTCACTTCTTTGCTTGCCAACACAAAGTCAATTCAGGAATAGGTTTTGTGGAGTCTTTCTCACCAAATGAGACCATAAGGTGGTGCAAAGTGCCTCGCTGTGCAGAAACGCTGTAGAAGGAGGTGTGGTGGTGGTCATGGAGGAGGTCAGGCTTATATTGAAGGAATCTCCAATTACCACGTTCTCTGATCCACTGGAAGAGAGGGCTAGCTGACATTCTACAAGAGCTTCCTTTGGGCTCACGTTTGGGAGGTATATGTTTGCCACAGTTAAGTCAATGCCACCTACTTTTAGTTTGACAATTTGTCAGCCCCCATTTGTGTCTCCCTCTGAAGTAAGCATTGTCGCATTTGGTCTTTTCTTTCACAAGATACTGTCACCTCTTGAATTGTAGCGGATGTAATGTTCGAGGTTCTCCCTTGCTCTTCATAGCTTCTCTGCTTCTGCAGCAAGAGGTGGATCTCTTGTAGTAATACAATGTTGGTATTGAGGCATGTGCTTGATTGGACTGCTAATTACATTTCTGTTTCATGTGATGGTCTTTAACTCTCTGTTACCTTGGTATGGCGTTGGGGTGGTGCCTGATTATTCAGCTTTGGTCAGGGATTATGCCTAGTGTGGTGTGGGACGGGCACCAATGCTGCATGTTACAGTGATAGCTGGTAGTGCATGATCAAGGTGAGCTTTTTTACTAGCATGAAGAAGTACTCTTTTATGCAGCAACAAAGCATAAACAGTCTACGCTTATTACAGTTAAATACAATGATCTATTTTAGCTGCACCTTTCTCTAGGAATAAGGCAACCAATGTCCTCCCCTATCTGCCTGAAAGACTCTCGATCTCTAAAGGTCAACACACCACAAGAAGCCATAACTTTACCAGACAGGAAAGTAAAAATTGCAAGACAAAGTTTACAAGAAAGCAAGCCTTCTCATGCTGTGCACTGATATCGTGGAACAACATACTAACATACATCATGTTACAACCCCTCATGCCACATGGAATAAGGGAAGACCCCATTCTTCCAAGAACATCTAAACAGCCACTGACTACTGAATATCTTGTACTCGCCCTTAATGCCCACCCTCCCGCCACACTATTGTATCCTTAAGTGACAAATTACATTCCAGGGTGCCAGTGGTTCAGGGGTGAATATCAGTTTCTAAACCATCATCCAGCCACACACCTCTAATACACCAGAATGGATCCAAACAGATTGGAATAAACAAGCAAACAATTGCAATTATAAACCTCCGTGACCAATTTTGGTAACGTGGATGGAACGGCAGACTTAGCTCCTCTAGAGGTCGTGGATCGTTGGTTAATTGCAACACAGCAAAGATACAGTTATTACCCAATGATAAAAGGGGTGTCCAGTCAAGGTTGTATACAAATATCTACTTTATTATCAACACAACAGACAATCTAATAAAACTATTACTACAACCCACCCTTTAAAAGAATGCAGAGGCCAGACAGTTTCTATGAAGGAAAAAGAGATGCTATCTGGATACAGGACGGTGGTTGGTATGGTTTCTAACCACAATAGATTTTAACGTTTTCTTGGCTTCAGCAAAATGGAGAAAGGGTCTTAAAATGTCTCTTGGTGTCTGGGAAGGACCAGGGGGACAGAACCACAATGTACTTTTATTGTAGGTGTTCTTTGTGCTTGACAGGGCCGGGTTGGCTTCTGGGAGATTTGCAGGCTTCTGTGAGAGAGTACGAGATGGGGGTCAGCTACGGGTATCAAATGGCAAGATGGTTCAGTGAGCAAAGCTTGATGAACAGCTGCAAGGCTGGCCTACACAGCGACTCAGGGTCAAGAATCGTCTTATTGCTGATCGGAGGGTCTGAAGCACGGGTCGAGGCGTCTCAGGTTTCTTTCAGTGACTGCGGCCTGACCGCGTTCAGCACTGCAATCGCAGATCAAGGAGCTTGACTGGCTTGAAAATGTCCTTTAAGGTAGTTGTGGTAGATGCTTGTGTTCTCGAAGTCCTAGGACCCTGATCTAGCTATTCAGCATCTCTCCTCTCACAGGCTCCCTTCGACTCCCTGGGGCTCTCTGCATCTCAGAAAAAGTTATCAGACAGCATACAGGAGACGGAGTCAGGTTCATCAGGTTTTATTCATGCCAGACTGACACAAACAGCATCATTGTCAAGTACACAAACTCTGGCCCCGTGCTGAAAATGGAGCTTCTTTTATATCCTTTTTAGAAAGGGAGTCGCTCCCCCACCCTTTTTTAATGCATGCCCAGGCAAATCTCTCCGCTGACTTTACTCTCGCACCTGGCAATTATTTGTTATCTGCTTAAACCTTCAAATTGAAATACAATTTGGCACCAGTTACTGGATTTTCCCGGCTTTGCAAGCCTTATTTGGTCATGCAGCAGCGTTCCTTGGCTAGAAACTCAGACACGGCCTCGTTATCTGTCTGGTTTCAGATTGCTTATCTAGTTTCTGCAAGGCACTGTGGCCTTGAAAATGTCCTTCTCCGGGCTGACTCATGCTACCACTGTCTGCAGAGAGCTTCTTCATTTGATGCATTCAATTTACTAATTAAAGGCATTGTTCGAATTAAAGGTATTTGTCAGTTAGACAAATGGTAGAGTTATTTTCTGTCTGGGTATATTTAAACACTTAATCATTTTCCTACTCCATTTTTATAATATGCATTCTGTACCTTGCCTACCTACTAAACCATGATAAAAAGCATGTTTGACTTTATAAACATAACACCATTAAAGTACTAATGTCTTTTAACCTTACAAGTTCTATTTTCACACATTTATAATACTAAATCAATCCACACAAATGTCTATGCCTAGCTTTAAGTGGGGAGGGGTTCCCCCTACTGCATTCAGTTGCTAGTACCTCATCTTCATATTGGTACCTCCGTTACACTCCCCCGTCTTGAAAGTTCTTGGTTGCTAAAACAATTACTTTCAACCATATCCATGTCCACCCTCATTGATACTTATCTAAAAAATATTCTATCGCAATCCTACAATTTGTCAAATACTAACACGTTATTATTCTTAAAACAAAACATGTGTGTGTCTCTAAACTTCTTTTATCTTCTTTCATCTAAGTCCCACCTTCCTTTCTCAATTTACTTTAAACTAACTGTATGCCTCAGATAATTTCACAGCCATTGTGAGACTCAAGAGTTTGGTCACGCTTTGAGATAACCCATTAGCCCATTGTCTTTTCATATGTCATATCTTGTCAGCAACTCCCACCCCTACAAAATACAATTTCTCCTTGATCTTCTTCTTCTGCCTATGCATATATACAATGTTTATCAAACTGTATGTATTCCCTCTTGTTCCACACATTTTCTTCTTCTGTATCTTCCACTTGACTCATCTTAGTTTGGCATCGGTGGACGGTTTGTGTCCTGTAGCCTTTGTCCTTTCTTTTGAGCTATTTTCACAGTCAGTCTCCCAGGTCCTTGTATGCTTAGACTTGGGAGTCCTTTGTCTTTTTCTTTTTTTTTCACAAAAGTTCAATTTTTCTCAAGTGTCTCTCTTTCAATAAATACATTGTTCAAATGTGTCCCAAAGACGGGACATTTCAGCATGGGGAGGCAAGGTTGGGGGAGTCTTTTGCAGACACATTTCAGACATTCAGCTTTGGCCGGGCTTTCACTGGGTTTCGCTCTCAGTCTCCCTCTTTCCTCACATGTTTCGACGTTAATTTCCCGAGGCATACAGGTCCCTCGATGTATACCTGTAATATAAAACTGAATGAGTTTCTTTTGTAAAATAAACTTGTCTCTTTTATTTAACGCATTTCCTACCAACCCATCTCCTTAAAAACCCCTTGGATGTGTATTCTAGCTCTCGCACCCTACCTCCTAGAAAAACGACAAGGCATTCCCTCTTATTGAAAACCCTGCCTCCTAGAGAAACTAGTTTTTCATTTTTCATTTAAACATTTCTTTTTTATGGTTCATTCCTTCTTCCTAAAAAAAAACTACACCCCCATCTTTCGCTCTGTGCCAGCCGGCTAGAACCTGAGCTTGTTTTCAATATCATGCAATACAGAATTTGTCCTTCATGGGACATTTATTTCTCTTGAGGGTGACACATGCAACCCTAAGGAAATAAAAATAACAATTAAAGAAATACGTCTTCTTATTTTCTGGTCTTCTAGGCACGTCCGTAGTAGATGACAGAGACATCCTTGGGGATCCCCGTTGTCTGTAGAAAGTCAAAATAGGAACAAAAGTCATTTGGGTGCTGGTAAGGGGTCAAGTTTTCTTTCTAACTTCAACCCTTTCCTCCTTTTCTGCTATCAAAAATACTTTCTGGATCATTCTCCCCTTCTCGTTGGGGCCCATAAACAACTATTTTCCAACTACCCCGCTGGATAATTAGTTTAGGCTTGGTTCTTTGCTCAGCTTAGCTGCACATGCTTCCTGGGTAGCTGCAAGTGCTTCCTGGTTAGCTGCAAGTGCTTCCTGGTTAGCTGTAAGTGCTTCCTCAGCTCACCAGTAAATACTTGCTCCTTAGCAGCCATTCTTCCTTTTTTTTCTTCTTATCTTGGCTGGACCATAGCCTTTGCTTGTGCTTTGCGTTCATCCTATGGAGACAAACAGAGGCGTTTTACTGCACACCGTTCCTGCCTAACTTAATCTAGTCTACCCCTGTTTTTTCGAGACTATGGCACCAATTCTTACTATGTGCCTCCATTTTGTTATCGTACACAACAATGTTAGCCTCTTCTAATAATTGCATACCCCTATCACATCAAACTTCTTTGGCATTATGAACACAAAAATAATTACTCACCTTCAATTTGACTTGTGTTTTCTGTGGTTGTCTGAAATGGCCATGCTGTCATCTATTTCCTACTATTTCCACACCTGATTGCACCTATCTTGGGAAAAACAACTAAACACTTGAAGACATTGGGGGTCATTATGAGTGCAGTGGTAAGGGGTTAACGGCACCGGTAAGGATTCCGGTGCCGTTAACCCCTTACCGCAGCATTTCGAGGTCCCTTAGCCGGTCCCACTAAGGCCGGCTGGTAAAACCAGCCATCCTTAGCGGGAGCCGCTAAGGGACCAGGGAGCTAATAACGGGCCCGTTATTTACGAGCCCGTTATTAGCTCCCTCCCCATTCCCATTGAGCCCTATGGGGGGTCGAATGGGGAAGGTGTTTTTGAATGGGGACTTACCGGGTCCTCCAAGGTTGGAATGACCCGGTAAGTCCCCATTCAGAGAACCCGGACATGACTTTGAAGACAGCCATGATGCTGATAGCACCATGGCTGCCTCCAAACTCGTAATGACCCCCATTGTGTCTCTTACTACCTCTTTTCCTGTTTCTCACCTGGATCCTCTTAATGTTAGTGCTGATCAATTGTGTGTCCACACCCTTTTAGCGTGAACTAGTATTTACCTTTTTCTTTTTCTCCCTAATTAAGGCCATGCAGACATTTCTCGTGCTTCCACGCAAGGTCCACGATTTTTATCTGTAACATAAATCAAAATTGTTACAGGCACCCAAACAATTGTTTTTTACTTACCTCACTATATTTTCTTAAAATGTCTTTGTGTACAATTTCCCTTGTTTGGTTGACCCAATTTGTTGTCAGCCATACTCCTCCTCTCGGTCTTCATGGTCACTGATGCTCTTTATTGCCCTATGCTCTTTTTTACTGTTGGTCCGGAAACTTCATTAGTGCTATTTGTTATCTAACTTTTTGATTTTTTCCATTTTATGCTTTTAGGTTTATTCCCTATCCTTTTATTCATTTGTCCAATTGTTCCCTTCCACAATTTTTCTTTTATTAATTTTTTATTTAAGATAATCAATCATTTTCATTTTTATTCCCAATTTATTTTTCTGATCCTGTGTCACAATGGCCCAAAGTCTCCCTAACGTTTTTAATCTTCTTTCTAATCATCTTTAATTTATGTTGAGCACTTATTTCATTTTTTTCATGTATAATGAAACACACTTCCTTTCTTTTTCTGTGTGATGCTGTAAGGCATGGGTGCACAACATACGGCCCGTGGGCCAGTTGTGGCCCGCCATGCTCTTTTGTCCGGCCCGTGAGGCACAAAGACTTTCCTAATGGAGGGTGGCCCGCAAGCAGCATCGGTCGCCCTCCATTAGGAAAGCCTTTGTTGTCTTCCGGGCCGGACAAAACACTGGCCCTCATTGACTCAGACACACGCACCACGTCGCTCCTACGAGCCACGTAGTGCGCATGTGCTGCACCAATGGAGTGCCAGCACTACGGCTGGCGTGGTCCATAAGGCTTGATGCCAGAAGGCATTTCAGCCTTGGACCAAGCCAGCCATAGTACGATTCCAGCGACTTACAGCACGTCTCCGGTAAGTGGTCTGTTTGTGTTTGTGTGTCGGGTCTGTTTTGCTGTATGTTTGTGTGTGTATGTTGAGATGCCGGGGGGGGGGTGTCGGATGTGTATGAATGTTTGGATTTGAATGTTTTTTGTGTGAATGTTGAGATGCGGGGGTGGGAGGGGTGTCGGATATGTATGAATGTTTGGATTTGAATGTTTTTTGTGTGAATGTTGAGATGCGGGTTTGGGGGGTGTCGGATGTGTATGAATGTTTGGATTTGAATGTTTTTTGTGTGTATGTTGAGATGCGGGGGTCGGATTGTACGAATGTTTGGATTTGAATGGTTTTTGTGTGTATGTTTGTGATGTGGGGGTGGGGGGTGTCGGATGTGTATGAATGTTTGGATTTGAATGTTTTTTGTGTGAATGTTGAGATGCGGGGGTTGGGGGGATCGGATGTGTATGAATGTTTGGATTTGAATGTTTTTTATGTGTATGTTGAGATGCAGGGGTGGGGGTGTCGGATGTGTATGAATGTTTGGATTTGAATGTTTTTTGTCTGTATGTTGAGATGCGGGGTGGGGGGGTGTCGGGTGTGCATGAATGTTTATTTTGGAGTGTAAGTGCGGTGTATGTTGAGATAGGTGTGTGCATGCTTGCTAGTTTGTATGCTGATTTGGGGGGTGGGGGGTGCTGGTCTGTATGGGTGCATGTTTGAGAGTGTGTTGATTTGGGGGGTGGGGAATCGGGTCTGTACGGGTGCATGTTTGTGTGTGTGCTGAGTTGGGGGGTTCAGGTCTGTATCGGTGCATGCTTGAGAGTGTGTGCTGAGTTGGGGGGTGGGGGTTTGAGTCTGTATGGGTGCATGTTTGTGTGTGTGCTGAGTTGGGGGGTGGGGGGTTTGGGTCTGTATGGGTGCTTGTTTGAGAGTGTGCTGATTTAGGGGGTGGGGGGTTCGGGTCTGTATGGGTGCATGTTTGTGTGTGTGCTCAGTTGGGGGGTTCGGGTCTGTATCGGTGCCTGTTTGTGTGTGTGCTCAGTTGGGGGGGTTGGGGTTTCGGGTCTGTATGGGTGCATGCTTGAGAGTGTGTGCTGATTTGGGGAGTGGGGGGTTCGGGTGTGTATGGGTGCATGTGCGTGTGTGTGCTGAGTTGGGGGGTGGGGAGTGGGGGGTTTGGCGTTGGGGGGTGGGGGGTTCGGATCTGTATGGGTGGTGGTTTGTGTGTGCTGATTTGGGGGGTGGGGGTTCGGAGTTGGTGGTTGAGGGGTTCGGGTGTGTATGGGTGCTTGTTTGAGAGTGTGCTGATTTGGAGGGTGGGGGGTTCAGGTCTGTATGGGTGTGGGAGTTTGGTTGGGGGTGGGGGCGCCATGGAGCATAGTGTTTGGTTGGGGGTGGGGGCCATGGGGCATAGTGTTTGGTTGGGTGTTGGGGCCATGGGGCATAGTGTTTGGTTGAGAGGTGGGGGCCATGGGGCATAGTGTTTGGTTGGGTGTTGAGGGGGCCATGGGGCATAGTGTTTGGTTGGGGGTGGGGGCCATGGGGCATAGTGTTTGGTTGGGGTTGAGGGTGCCATGGGGCATAGTGTTTGGCTGGGGTTGAGGGTGCCATGGGGCATAGTGTTTGGTTGAGGGGTGGGGGCCATGGGGCATAGTGTTTGGTTGAGGGGTGGGGGTGCCATGGGGCATAGTGTTTAGTTGATGGGTGGGGGCCATGGGGCATAGTGTTTGGTTGAGGGGTGGGGGCCATGGGGCATAGTGTTTGGTTGGGTGTTGAGGGTGCCATGGGAATAGTGTTTGGTTGAGGGGTGGGGGCCATGGGGCATAGTGTTTGGTTGAGGGGTGGGGGTGCCATGGGGCATAGTGTTTAGTTGAGGGGTGGGGGCCATGGGGCATAGTGTTTGGTTGAGGGTTGAGGGTGCACCCCTAAACTCCTCTTTCATGCTTTATCCTTATTGGCCATACCCGAGGGGTTGCACGCACTGATTCATCATTTCATTCTCTATTCTCTACGAAACTCTACGACTCTCACAGGACTTTAATATGTCCTTTTCGAGAATTGATCAGACCACTGACAACATAGCTGAAACACTTGCTTTTAGCGAAGAGGAAGCACTCAAAATACTAGGTCTGATTAAATCCGCAGGAGCAGAAATCACAACAACCGACAAACCGAAAGCTTTGATACGACAATTGGAATGGAAAATAAGAAGAGAGATCAACCTTAAACTCCATGCATCCACCTTGGCGCAGTATTACACTGCCATAAGAATACCTAGGGGCTTACGTGTAAGTTTAGAGCCAACACTCTGTAAGGAGAATCCAGCTTTCGTCAAATGCTGGCACCAAATCTTAAACAAGTGCTCGCTTGATCTTATACTTTTGACAATTGAAGAATTAGCACATTCCCTCACTAACCTTAATGAGGATATAGAAGGTTTGAAAACATCCCTCAGCAAGGGATACACGGCGGATCAACTGAAACAAATCCTGGAATAAATTAATCAGAAATTGGCAAATTTCAAACAAGAACTAGAAATAAAGAAAATTAGGAAGTTTAGACGCGACACCCAGGACTATAAGCTTAATATTGTGTATAGTTGGCAGTCATACTACGGGCACCTCTCCAATAAACCCAATTTTAACAACCCACGTAAACCAGATCAACAATTGGCAGAAAATACCTCATCTGACGCCTCAAGCGCCGAACTTGAAATTCTTCCAGAGCAGAGCAGCGAGACTATCCCTGGTCTACTACAGAAGAACCAGCAGCTAACGCTACTCCTTTTTTAGAAAAAGGCCAATCAGAAGTGGACAGAAGAAAAAACCCACAACGGAAAAAAACAACGAAGAGACATTGATTGTCAATATCTCAGCATACCAGCTATCCAAGATGGAACTGAAAGTCCTCAAGAAAGGGTTATCCTTTGTTCCCAATAACAATAGCACTTTGCTTCGTGAGAAAATAGTCTTTTTCAAACTAATGAGAAAGTTAAGACTTAAAGTCTTCTTTGACTCACAAGATGAGGATACAATGACTACGGAATCACATAAATATCTTGAATTGAAACCTAAGAGTCACCTCAACCCCCCAGTCCAGAATCATATCCTCTCTACTTTTGAGAAAACTGTATTACAGGATTTGAAGAAGATTCAGTTTAAAAATAATACACAAGGCAATTTCTCTTTGAGAGAACGGCAGACACTTAAAAATCACCTGGATAATCAAACCATCATTTTTAAACCAGCAGATAAGGGTGGAGCATTAGTGCTTATGAATAAACAGGATTACATCGATGAAATTGAGCGCCAGCTTGATGACCATGACACATATATGGAAGTACCCATTAACCCTACTGAAGCAGTAAGATCCCTCATCAAGAAGATTTTGGATGAGGCAGAAGCCAATGACGTCATCTCAGAAAAGACACGCCTGTTTTTGGAAAACAAACATCCCATCATGCCAGTTATTTACATACTTCCCAAGATACACAAAAGATTGATTAATCCACCTGGACGTCCTATTATAGCAGCCACTGCGAGTCTCCTTGAACCGTTGGCTCAATACTTGGACAAAATCCTGCAACCTCTCATACAGGAATCGAAGACTTATGTTAAGGACACTATGCATTTTTTGCACAAACTTAAAAATGTGCAATTCGTCAGTGGAAGGGATGTGATGTTCACCATGGACGTTACATCTCTCTATACTACCATCACACACGAAGCTGGTCTTGAAGCAACAGAATGGCTCCTACTCCAATCAGAGCAACGTCAAGGTGACAGACTGTTTGTACTAACTTTACTTAAATTAGTACTTACGAATAATTTTTTCAAATTCCAAGATCGTTTCTTCCTTCAGATTTCTGGAACTAGCATGGGGGCAGCAATGGCACCTTGCTACGCTAACACCTACATGTATTACCTGGAACACGAAAACATTCTCAGTTCACCTAGATGGATGAGGCATTTACCACTATATTAAAGATACATTGACGATATCTTTGGAATCTGGTCTGGAAGAAGAACTGCAAAACGTTTATGAAATGATGAACTCAATTCATCCAATTAAGTTCACTACAGCAGCAAGCGACACTACAATCCACTTTTTGGATGTGGAGGTATATGCCAGTAATAACTCTCTCGAGACAAGAATCTACACTAAGAAGACCGATAGAAACAGCCTGCTGCTTGCTACAAGCTTTCATCCGAAAAGAACTGTCGATAGTGTCCCGTTTAGTCAATTTCTGCGTTACAGAAGGATTATCTCTGAGACCAATGAGTATGAACGTCAATCACGACAATTGGAAACCAAATTCCCATCTAGAGGGTATAACCAGTCAAAAATCACAGAAGTCGCAGACAAAGTGAGGAGCACTGCAATAGAGACACTATTGACTTCTAAACCCCCCAAGCCGGGAGAAGCACTTGTCTACGTCACTACCTATTCTATGCTGAGTATGAAGATCAAAAGGGTCATTAAAAAGAACTGGAGCATGTTTAGAATGGACCCACAGTTACAACAACTGTTTCATGAACCTCCTACTTTTGCTTACAGGAACAGTAGGTCCTTGCGTAAGAGCCTTGTCAAAGCTGAAATTCCATCTCCCAGTCTACAGAAAACATTTAAGGGGACTATTCCATGTCCCAATTGCCAGCACAGCGGCAACATCATTAAAGGCAACAGCATATCACACCCCCACTCTAGCAAACCTATTTTTCTCAAGCATTCTTGCACATGTGATGCCCAAAATGTTAGTTATGCATTAAAATATCCTTGTGGGTTATACTACGTAGGCATGACGACCAGAAAAGTCAAAGTTAGATGGTCTGAGCACAAATCTAATATCCGCACTAAGAATCCCAAGTCACCAGTATCACTACACTTTTCTGAAGCACGTCACACCATTGCTCAATTGAAATGTGTTATCTTGGAACAAATCACAGCAGGAAACAGGGGTGGAGATGTGCAGCGTAAACTATTGCAACGTGAGATTTTATGGATTGAACTGTTGGACTCTCTAAGCCCACGTGGCATGAATACAGAATTCGACCTTATGTGCTTTGTATAAACCTGTTGTCTCTTTGAAAACTAGTATGCTCTGCTTGTATTAATATGTCACTCCAATTAGCACCATTCACACACTCTGCGATCATTATTGTTTGTGTGTTTTAAATTCGACAACATGTACCATCCAATACGGTACTTACCGCATGATGTATTTTCATTTGTTACCCCATTGCTTTGTTGAGCTCCTCCTCACCTCTCATCGAGGTAGACTGTTGACCTCTTACCTCCCTGATGTTCTCAGTTCTCCTCCGACTTGTGATGTCTCCTTGTCAGCTATTCTTCAAGTTCTGACATGAATCTGACTCTCCCTTCTGCCTTGTTGTTGGCTGCTTGCCCGTGCCCAGGGCTTTGAGTTCTCCTCTATGTTTCCATACATCTCGTGGCCTCCTTGAATTGCCCATGGAGATTAGACTCCTCCATTGTTGTCGATTGCTGTCTCCGTTCCTTTTTGGTTTTTTTAGACCTTTTCTCTTACCTTTGTGGGTGCTGGTTAGCTTCTGCTGACCGATCGCCATGATTAATCACTTGCTGCGCCGTGGGGGCACCCCGTAGTTCCTTTGAACTACGGTTGTTGCCCCCACGCGCGTGTTATTTTAACCCCTTGACTAGGTCTTATGTTGGACACGTACTGCCCTTCTCTTAATGACCATTTTTCATTTAACAGCTGTTATGTGCAGCCCTTTCTCCGGACTGCTCGAGACCGCCCCGTCTCTTTCAGTGTGTCACTCTTGTTTACTGTTACATTACCTTGGCAACGCTGCACTCGTTGGTGCCCACACCAAGATGGACGTCGCTTTTGGTGCTCTCACGCGCATGCGCGGGGTTACCAGGACGACGCTGTAGTTTTGGGAAGCTCAGTTACTTCACTCGCACTGCAGCGGCGAGATGTTCATTGCGTGTTCGCATTGACAGGTATGCATTTTTTGTTTCCCTGAAACCAGTTACACGTTGCAATAACCTGGTCCACGTACCTCGCTTGGTTGAGACTTTAGTATTATATTATTGTACTCGCTTTTTTTTATATACCTTGGACTTCACTGTACAGCTAAACCTTATCGGTATGTGTTCCTGCACTTGTGCAGTGTTCTAAAGCCTCCAATTCCCCTTGTTCATGCGGTTTACTTGCATTTGTTCGCACGGGCTAATGCCTAACGATTTGTCGTAGTCTGTCATTGATTACTGTCTGTACTTATATTCTAAATCTCTCTTTCTCTTCACTATGGACTGATTGCCCGTTATTGGTGGGCTTAATAGCTTAACTTTTGTCCTTACCTCCATAGATACCCCAACATACTGTGGTTTTTGGCTATCCGTTGTTTCTTGTCTGGATTACCTGTCTGTTTCCTGGCACTTATATCAGCAAGGTTAGTGACTCTGACTCGTCTCACTATGTTAATTGACTTCATGTAAATCAGAGAGTTTTTATTGAAATATCTTTTTTCTTTCCTACCCCACAGAGACTGTGTTAGAATCTAATGTTTATGAAAATAAAAATGAAGTCTATCCCCTGAAGATGGTTCCATGAACCGAAACGCGTCGGTCTTATTCGGGTCACACCTGAATATGAGAATTCATTTATGAACTGTTGAATGATCAAATCCATACATCTAGAGTTTGTTTGCACTGTAACTATTATACAGCTTTACAATTGTGTTACTCCTTACAAGCGTTTTTTGTTTTTTTGTAAACGCTTGTTGCTCTCACCTTTGTTATATTGAATACCTACAAGTGTCCTTTCCATGTGCAAATAGGGAACACTGATTGTACTACTGTTTGCTTACTAATGTACGACTTGTTGGACTCAGAAGATTAAAACCCATAAATCAGCTCTAGTGTTTTCGGTCTGATTGTTCTATCGGTTTGACCTCTATGACTGTATATTTTATCCTGAATAATACTGCCAAATGCTCTAAATGACCCTTTCTGTTGCAAATAAGAGAAGTTCACACGTTGTTAACACATCGTAAAATTTACGCCTCTTTTGGCACCAAATGTTTAATGAATTTTAATAGAAATAGAGGGATATCTTTTTCCCTATTTGAGTGCATCTGGGCTTGCTGTGTAGCAATACACAGCTTTGGATTCTTTTGGTTGGGGGTGGGGGCCATGGGGCATAGTGTTTGGTTGGGTGTTGGGGCCATGGGGCATAGTGTTTGGTTGAGGGGTGGGGGCCATGGGCATAGTGTTTGGTTGGGTGTTGAGGGGGCCATGGGGCATAGTGCTGGGTGTTGAGGGGGCCATGGGGCATAGTGTTTGGTTGAAGGGTGGGGGCCATGGGGCATAGTGTTTGGTTGAGGGGTGAGGGGGCCATGGGGCATAGTGTTTGGTTGGGGGTGGGGGCCATGGGGCACAGTGTTTGGTTGGGGTTGAGGGTGCCATGGGGCATAGTGTTTGGTTGGGGTTGAGGGTGCCATGGGGCATAGTGTTTGGTTGATGGGTGGGGGCCATGGGGCATAGTGTTTGGTTGAGGGGTGGGGGTGCCATGGGGCATAGTGTTTAGTTGATGGGTGGGGGCCATGGGGCATAGTGTTTGGTTGAGGGGTGGGGGCCATAGGGCATAGTGATTGGTTGGGTGTTGAGGGTGCCATGGGGAATAGTGTTTGGTTGAGGGGTGGGGGCCATGGGCCATAGTGTTTGGTTGAGGGGTGGGGGTGCCATGGGGCATAGTGTTTAGTTGAGGGGTGGGGGCCATGGGGCATAGTGTTTGGTTGGGGGTTGAGGGTGCCATGGGGCATAGTGTTTGGTTGGGGTTGAGGGTGCCATGGGGCATAGTGTTTGGTTGAGGGGTGGGGGCCATGGGGCATAGTGTTTGGTTGAGGGGTGGGGGTGCCATGGGGCATAGTGTTTAGTTGAGGGGTGGGGGCCATGGGGCATAGTGTTTGGTTGAGGGGTGGGGGCCATGGGGCATAGTGTTTAGTTGGGTGTTGAGGGTGCCATGGGGCATAGTGTTTGGTTGGGGTTGAGGGTGCCATGGGGCATAGTGTTTGGTTGAGGGGTGGGGGCCATGGGGCATAGTGTTTGGTTGAGGGGTGGGGGTGCCATGTGGCATAGTGTATAGTTGATGGGTGGGGGCCATGTGGCATAGTGTTTGGTTGGGGTTGAGGGTGCCATGGGGCATAGTGTTTGGTTGAGGGGTGGGGGCCATGGGGCATAGTGTTTGGTTGAGGGGTGGGGGTGCCATGGGGCATAGTGTTTGGTTGAGAGGTGGGGGTGCCATGGGGCATAGTGTTTGGTTGGGGGTTGAGGGGGCCATGGGGCATAGTGTTTGGTTGGGGGTTGGGGGAGCCATGGGGCATAGTGTTCGGTTGGGGGTGAGGGGGCCATGGGGCATAGTGTTTGGTTGAGGGGTGGGGGCCATGGGGCATAGTGTTTGGTTGGGGGTCGAGGGAGCCATGGAGCATACTGTTTGGTTGAGGTTGAGGGTGCCATGGGGCATAGTGTTTGGTTGGGGTTGAGGGTGCCATGGGGCATAGTGTTTGGTTGAGGGGTGGGGGCCATGGGGCATAGTGTTTGGTTGAGGGGTGGGGTGCCATGGGGCATAGAGTTTAGTTGAGGGCTGGGGGCCATGGGAATAGTGTTTGGTTGGGGGTTGAGGGAGCCATGGGGCATAGTGTTTGGTTGGGGGTGAGGGTGCCATGGGGCATAGTGTTTGGTTGAGGGTGCCATGGGGCATAGTGTTTGGTTGAGTGTGCCATGGGGCATAGTGTTTGGTTGGGGTTGAAGGTGCCATGGGGCATAGTGTTTGGTTGAGGGTGGGGGCCATGAGGCATAGTGTTTGGTTGAGGGGTGGTGGTGCCATGGGTTATAGTGTTTGGTTGAGGGGTGGGGGCCATGGGGCATAGTGTTTGGTTGGGGGTCGAGGGAGCCATGGGGCATAGTGTTTGGTTGGGGGTCGAGGGAGCCATGGGGCATAGTGTTTGGTTGGGGGTGAGGGCGCCATGGGGCATAGTGTTTGGTTGGGGGTGGGAGCCATGGGGCATAGTGTTGCACTCCAAGAGTGAACCCAATAATAAAGCTAAAACAGACACAGTTAGGAGATGTACATCCTTTGCTTTTTGAGGAAACCTGACTCAACGAAGGCCATACTCCTCTTGGGCACCCAAAGAGCAAACTATAGCAGTCCAAAATAACGGAATGTCCAATCTAGGGTCAATAAAATATATATAAGCTAATTAAACAGACGAGATACAATAACTAAATTAAATAGAAATAAATTATAACAATGGAAAATGTGTAGTACAAAATGTAATTTTGAAATGCAAATAAAAATTGTTACCCCTCAAAAACATTCTTTTTCCATGTGTTCAATACAAATTGGGGGTTTAAAAAGCCTCCTGCCATGCCCCGCCTACCGCCCCGTCTACTGCCCCACCCACATTTACTTTTCGGCCCACTATAGTCCTCATGTAAGGTACTTTCGGCCCTCTGTCAAAATCAGTTGTGCACCCCTGCTGTAAGGAGAGTACCACTGTATACTCCATTATGCTCTGCATGGCTGTACCGTCATCTATGACGTTGTTTAACCTAAATCTTTTTATCTGAACCATTACTGTCCTTCATGATTCTTATTTCATTTTGTTTGCTTCTTAATCATTTGCCATGTTTCCCTACTTTATGGCTGCCTCTAATTACCTGGAGGTCATCTGTCTCTTCCTCTTGTTCATAAATGTTCATGGCATGCACCTGAATTTATTAAATATTTTTCATCATTTTTCCACCAGGTCACACAGCTGGCATATATTACCATGTTTTGCCACAATAATAAAATCCTTTAGTTTTTACCCAAAAAATCTCATTAACCTTCTGCCGTTTTTCATGCCTTCAAAATTATGCTTGTGTCTAAATGGTGCATGTCCCGAAAAAACAAACATCCTTTCCTTGGTAACCTAAACAACGTCATTATGCTTTCAGGCTTTGTCATTCAATCCTTTGTTCAAGCATCTGAATCCTATAATAATAGAACATCAACTGTTAGTCCTGAATGAAAAGGTTTTTCACTATTTTTCAAAGAGTTTTCTTCACGCCAGCTGCCAAGGCCTCAAAAAATTATAAAAGACTAACCCTGGTGTAACACCATTTAGGCTGTCCCATCACACAAGTTGGAGCTCCTGAAAAAAGGCTTTTAGGAGCACCCCAAAACCCCCATTCAGTACATTATGCTATCCTCAAAACTCCCCATAAAACAGATCACAGAGGACCCAATAACCCCCTTCAACTTCAGGGGGCTTTCTAAGTCAAAAATAATAGAGAACATGAATAACATTAGACCATTCAGCTGCAAAGGCGATGCTTGCCCCTGCCCGCACGTTAGTTTAAAAAACCTGTGTAGAATCACTTACTCCATATCTCATGACGTTCACCAATGCCTCCTTTAATCCCAACACTATTTCTGCAACTGTAAAGCAACCCTTAGGGGTATTCCTTCACTCACCCTTGTCCATGTCGTGGCAGGTTAAATGCTACAATCTGTTCTGTTGCACTTATTATTGAGTGCCATTGCCTCCGCTTCACTACCATGTTCACTAATGCCTTCAGACCTTTCCTTTCCCCACAAAACTGCTTATTCATTGCCTGTGTCATTATCAGAGTTAAATTGGACTACTACACAGCCATCCTTGCAGGCATCCTAGCAAACAATTTTCACAGGCTCTAAATAGTGCAGAGTGATGCTGTGTGCAGCTCACAGCATTCTCAAAAGAATGTGCATTACTCATGCCAGGCAAGCTGCTCACTGGCTACCCGTGAAGGAACGGCTAATTTCAAAATCCTAACCATCACGCACAAATGCATGTGTCACACAGCACCAGCGTATCTAACTGATACTGTCAATAGAGTCAGTTCAGCCTGACCCAAAAAGAAGTCACCATGTCACTCAACTGGAAGTCCCACTAATCAAAAGAGCTAATGCCGGAGGTCTAAGCTTCCCCCACATTGCTCCCAAACTCTGGAATGCTTTCCCTACCGAACTTAGAGCAGAACCATCCCTCCTCATTTTCTCACAAAAAACCCTAAAAACTACCTTGTTTAACTAAACCTATTAGTTCCCCCAGCAGTGTCTGTACGTATTCCCCCTGCTGCTTAATTAACCATTGTGCCATGTGTTTACGCAATTTCTACTGTATCCAATGTAAGCTAAACATGCAACTTATCCATTGTAACTACAATGTGTATTTGTTTGGCCTATAACTACAGGCGAACCTGTGGCATGCAACCACTATGTATGACATTATGCTTTGTAATCTGCAAGCCTCTTCTTTGTAACAGCACCACAATGCCTAAGGGCTTTTGTGTGATCTATACATTCTAGTAATTAAAATAAACAAAAAGGTTTTTCATGCATTGTAGCCTTTCCTCTCTACTAGGAATGACTTATTCCTTGCCAAAACTATAGTAGGCACTAATACTGGATCATTACAATCCCCTTCTCTGGGCATTTATGGACAACCCCTCAATAAATCATACATCATACAGAATAATGCCTCTAGGCAATACTGAATATTCCCATAAGGAAGCCTTTCATAGGCCAGGAAAGAAACACACTGGCTATCATTAAATAAATGCATTCTTTTTTAAACTCATGGCCATCACACAAAGATGCCATTTTGTCCACGTCCCTTCATACTTATCAGAGTGAATCACTCTTATTAGTCCATCAGACCCTCCTTGTCAGTCCAATATATGTGCCTGCCTTTAAAAAATCCACAACTGGAGGGCCCACCTTTAGCCATCTGGCTCCTATAAAGCTGGAATGCCCACCCACCAGCACTAGGAAATGAAAGAATCTTACATTGCTTTCCTCAAAATGCTGAAAATATTCATGTTCAACCAAGCCTCTTCGTGATCTCATCATGATGAATAGCTAAGCCGGCTACGACAATGCCATCCATGTGCTAATTCTTCTCTTGTTCAATGTATTCCTGTACCTGTACCATTGAAACTTCTGTACTTGAGGCAACAATGCCCCTGGGCTGATGTGTGCCTTTATATTTAAATAACTACCACTGAAAAGTGCCTATTAAAATTACACCAAAGCTAACATATTCTCCTTAAAGACTGCTAAACCAATGCCACATCTGTAATCTTAAAAGCCGTCTTTTCTCCATGGATACATAATCTCAATGTCTATCAATAGACCAAAAATTGTTTTTTCCTGCCATATTTCTCCTTGCATTCTAAAACCCCAGTGCCACTTAACTCTTCTAAACACATCCAGTCATCCTCTGGGGCTGTCCTACTGTGAAACACATTAATTGTTCTGTTTTGCAAAAAATATTACTTATTTTTAGGTTGACACCTTTTATTCCCAGGTGTCTCTGTGTATCCTGTGTTTACTTATTGCTGAGCCTACATGTAAGCTCACTTACTCGTCCTCTGCAACAAATTCATTTTGCATGTAATGCACTTTATTTTCACAATAAATGCAACATATAAAACACAACTAGCTGAGCATTTTCCAGCCTCACTCTTACCGCTAATAAATTACTTTCATCCAACAATTACACCAGCTGCACACATAGCTGATACACCCATGCATCATACAATGCTATTTTATTTACTTATTTTATTTATATATGCTTCTATTACACCGTAAGCCCGCAGGCATCAGGGCGCTGAGACACACAATAAGTACATGGTGATTTAGACATCCAGATCTCTGGTTCCGGTGGATATCGGAGGACTATTTAAATAGGTGGGTTTTCAGGAGTTTTTGAAATTGGAGGTGCTTTTCTTGGCTTCTCAGAGTTATCGGAAGGGCATTCCATATCTTAGCCGCCTTTACTGTGAACGATCTGCCCATACCGGATTTGAGCCTGTATTTCTGTTCGACTAATAGGTTCTTACCAACTGAGCGAAGATGTCTCTTGGGTGTGTAAAATTCAATATTTCTTTTCAAATATGGGGGCGCTTTGCCAAAAAGGCATTTATGTACCAAGGTGAGGGCTTTAAATTCAATCCTGTCTTTGACTCTAAGCCAGTGGAGAGATTCTCTTGCTGTGTTAACATGGTCTCTTCTAGCCAATTGTTTTACAATCCTGACCGCATAATTTTGTATGACTTGACAAGTATGTATGTCTTTGGCGCTTCCCCCTATCAATAGGGCATTGCCATAGTCCAGCCTGGATAGCACTACTGCCCTGGCAATGGTAGCCATGTTGTTGTCATTCAAGAACGGTCTGATGGCCCTCATTAATCGAGATAATAGGCAGTGGTCTTACGTAAGAGATTCGCCTGAGCCTCTGAATTAACTGAGGAATTCATCATCATACCCAGCGTTACTCACCGAACGGGAGTAGACAAGACAGGAGGCCTGACCAGCGAAGCTGTGCGTTGATTGAAGAGCTCGGGTTGGAGCCTCCACCCAAGCCTCCTCTCTATGAGGGAAAATGACTTTTCTGATGATATGACCCTCTGCTGATAGGTGTGCCAGACAGAGGAACCGATCACCCGAAAGAGCGGGGAGAACACGCCGCCACGGACCCAGCTGCAAGAAACAACACACGATTAATCACTTGGAATAACAGCAACTACCAATAGATGGAGATAAGACAGAATAGTACCTGAACAACCCAGTCCCTGGATCCTGAAATTACAATGCCCTGATATCCCCTGAAATATTATAAACAAGGAATTAGGAACTATCCTGAGTAATGTAAATAACAAGGAGAAAAAGGCACTGAAAGTCTTACCCTAGGAAGTCAAAGTTCTCTTGTACTCCAGGATGCAGAACACAATGACAGTGCAAAATAATAAACGGGGAATGTTAGTTGGGTAACTAGTCCCGGGCGGAACGAGGGACGCACTAGATGGGTGCACAACTGCAAGGCGTCCTCAAAGTGCACTTATAGGGCGGAACCAGGTAGAATCCATAACAGCAAACATCCATTAAAAGTGGAGAAAAATGGAAAGATTCCAGAACAAGCGAGAGGAGGAGTGCAGGTGAGGTTGGGGTGCGTGGGAGGCGCACAAAAACAAAATACTTAGAACTTTGGGAAAAAGTGCTAAGGCAGTCCGTAGGGCAGTTTTCCTATTCGGTACACAGGTGAGAAGGTAACAGAATCAGCAGACAGACAGTCCTTACCACAATCCTCAAGTCGGTACACGGGCGAGCAGGAAGGTAACGGAATCAGCAGGCAGGCAGTCCTTACAACAATCCACAAGTCGGTACATGGGCGAGCAAGAAGGTAACAAACAGTAGACAGGCAGTTCTTGGTTCAAAAGAGGGTTCGGTACACGGGAGCATGGAATGAAGGAGAAGGAAACAGTATTCCGATGAACAGACTGGAAACTGAAAAGAGGGGCTTCAGGAACAAGGCGATAAAGACGGAACTTAAGCGCTGGCTGTAACATTCATTCATTTAAATCAATGAGGAGGTGGAGCCAAGTGAGGGGAGGCACATGTGATGTTATGGACTACGAATTCCCTTAGGTTTCATGGGAATCGTAGTTCGAAACCGTCTGGCTGGTGCAGTAGTCGTTAGCCTCCATGGCATTCTCCACTTCATCAAGAATGGCGCTGCAGAATGCCGAACAGAACGGCGAAGCACAACAGTTTTGCCAGATGTCCTTTTCCGCTGTCGGCCCTGAGGTAAGTATGAAGCACAGGGTCGTAGTGTTGAACGGCGCCGAGGTGTGACAGCATCCACCCCCAAAGGCGGCACCAACCCCCTGCGCGCATGGAAGCGGCGCAGAAGCCTAGGAGAATGAATATTATGCAGCGGTTCCCAAGACCTATCTTCAGGACCGTAGCCCTTCCAGTCAACTAGGTAGAACGGGCCACCCCTGCGTAGTCGGAAGTCCAGGATATCCGCCACTTCGTATTCAACATCGCCCTGCACCCGGACGGGAGAAGGGCGGAGTGGTAAGCGAGTAGCAGGAGGACAGGGCTTCAGGAGGCATACATGAAAAACCGGATGCAATTTCCAGGAGGCGGGTAGAGAAAGCCGCACCGCCACAGGACTAACCACATCAGTGATAGAATAGGGACCTTCAAATTTGGGCAATAGCATGCGTTTACCAGGGATTTTCAGGTTGCGTGTCGACAACCAGACCTTCATGCCCACCTTGTATGTCGGCGCAAGAATCCAACGCCGGTCAGCATATTTCTTGGCCCTATTCTGGGCAGTAAGGAGATGCAAACGAACTGCCATGTGGACGGATTTGATGTCCCGAACGCATGCCTGAGCTGCCGGATTGTCCAAGGGAACAGAAGGATCCAAGGGCAACGATCGTGGGTGCTGCCCGTACATGGCATAGAAAGGTGACACACCAGAAGCCGAGTGCAAAGAGTTATTATAGGCAAATTCAGCTGGCAACAACATCGTCAACCCGGAAGATTGAAAGCGTAGGCACAGACAACGGAGGAACTGCTCTAGAGTAGCATTGACTCTCTCAGTCTGCCCATCTGTCTGGGGATGATAGGCAGTGCTGTACCGATCGTCAATGCGTAAAGATGCAGTTAAGGCTCTCCAAAATCGCGAGGTAAACTGCGGGCCGCGATCTGACACCACGATGGACGGTAGGCCAAAGAAACAGAAGATATTCTTGAGGAACAAAGATGCCAAAACTGGTGCTGAAGGCAGACCCATACATGGAATAAAGAGTGCCATTTTGGTGAAATAGTCAATGACGACCCAGATGGTATCGAAACCGTCCACTGGTGGCAGATCCACTATGAAGTCCATGGAGACCATATACCACGGCTTGTGCGGCACCGGAAGTGGTTGTAATAAACCCACTGGTTTGGAACGTGATATTTTGCATTGGGCACACACAGAACAAGCGGCCAGATAGTCAACCACATCCCTAGACATGGAGGGCCACCATGCCCAGCGACGCAAGGAGTCCAGAGTTTTTTGTTGACCCGGGTGGGCCGCTATCAATGAGTCATGAGACCATTCCAGGGCGCGGAGACGCGCCTCCCCAGGCGGCAAGTATAAACGACCCTGAATGTATGGCAATCCCTGTACTACATCGAGATTGAGGGCCATGCATTCCTCTGCATGTGAGGAAACCCAGTCCGAGACCAGGGAACGAAGCGAAGGCTGAGGTGTGCAACCACAAACCACCCTGCAAAGCAACAATAGAGAATGGTCTGATGCAGAACTGCCCGGGTTGTGATCCAGACGCGACAATGCGTCGGCACATGTGTTGAGCCGGGCCGGTCGGAAGGTGATGGTGAAGTTGAACTGGGAAAAGGAGAGATGCCAGCGGGCCTGCCGAGCGGTGAGGCATTTCATTGATTTAAACGCCAGGAGACTCCGATGGTCAGAGAAGACTGTGACCAGATGACGTGCACCCAGTAAATGGTGCCTCCATTCTGAGAAGGCGTCCTTAATGGCCAAGAGTTCTCTTTCAGTGATGGGGTAGTTGCGCTCATATTGGGTTAGTTTTCTAGAATAATATGCAACTGGATGAATCTCCCCTGAGTCAGGACAACGCTGAGACAGAACCGCCCCAATGGCGGAACCAGAAGCATCAGCCTCCACTAGAAAGGGTAAGTGAGGATTAGGATGTTGTAACACCAGAGCGGTGGAGAACGCAGCTTTTAAAGCCTCAAAGGCGTTCTGTGCCTCCTCATTCTAACGATATGGTTTTTTAGAGCGTGTCAGAGCCATGAGGGGAGCTGAAATGGACGAAAACGAGTGGATAAAACGCCTGTAGAAATTCGCAAATCCTAGAAAGGACTGCAAGGCTTTGGTTGAGGTAGGGACAGGCCATTCAAGTACCGCCTTAACCTTGGAACGGCTCATTCTGATGCCCTGGTTGGTAAGGTCATAACCGAGGAATTCGACCTCGGTAGAGTTGAATACACACTTCTCTGCTTTGACAAATAGATGGTTTTCTCTAAGTCGTTGTAATACAAAGCGTACGTGTTCAGTGTGTTGTTCGCTGGAGGGTGAGTATATCAGGATGTCGTCCAGGTAAACAACAACAAACTGGTCAAGACAGTCATGAAAGATGTCATTCATAAAGGCCTGAATAGTGGCCGGAGCATTGCAGAGTCCGAAGGGCATCACTAGATACTCGAACAGTCCATACCGGGTTTTGAATGCCGTTTTCCACTCGTCCCCTTCACGCATTCTGACGAGATTGTAGGCGCCCCGGAGATCCAATTTGGTAAAAATAACAGAAGAACCAAGTTGATCCAAAAGGACCGAAATCAGTGGAAGGGGGTACTGATTTTTTATCGTAATAGCATTCAATGCTCTAAAATCAACACAAGGACGGAGGTCTCCCTCTTTCTTCGGGACAAAAAAGAGAGGAGACGCTGCAGGAGACTTAGAGGGTCTAATAAACCAAGTGACCAAAGATTTGTCGATGTACTCCTTCAGTACCTTGTCCTCGGGTATGGTGAGAGAATACACTCTCCCAACCGGGATTTTAGATCCCGGCACCAGATCAATAGGACAGTCATATGGTCTGTGAGGTGGTAGATGATCCGCCCCCCCTTTGTCAAACACATCCCGAAAGGAGAGGTATTCCGAAGGAATATGCGTAGTGGTAGAAACGGCCCCAATGATTGCCATGGACGCTACCAACACCTGAGAGGATGATTCTGGACACACACCTGTGTTCTGAAAGCATTTTTCATTGCACAGGGAGGAAGGAAACTGAACCTCCCTGTTTGCCCAGTCGATAGCGGGATTATGGTGTTGCAGCCAAGGAATTCCCAATATGACCCGAAACTGAGGAGCTTTGATCAAATCAAACGATAAGGTCTCCACATGTCCTTCCTCTGTCTGCATCCGGACCAGAGACGTGTTTTGGGTAACCAGACCGGAGATCAAGGATGTACCGTCAACTGCATGTACAGTTTCGGGTTGGGCTTTGGACAGGACTGGTACGTTGTTCTTTACAGCATAATCGTAGTCCATATAATTACCGGTGGCCCCAGAATAAATAATGGCAAGAGATGAAAATGAAGTGTCAGGGTTCACGGTAAAGACTACCGGCAGGCTGACTGGGGCGGAAGCGACCCCATGAGAGTCCAAAGAGTATACCCCCGGCGTAGGGACTCCATCTATCGCCGGGTTCTGGCGTTTCCCGCCTTTTTGTTGGGTCTTTTTGGACAGTCTTTTAGCGCATGTTCGGCCGATCCACAATCCATACATAAATTGTGTGATCGCCGGTGTTCCCGTTGTGCAGGTGTTAAAGGACCTCGGACGGCCCCCACCTGCATAGGTTCCGGAACAGAGGAAGGAAGACTGACAGAATCCAAGGGAGGGGGTATTGGTGTGGTTGACTTGCGTTCTCCTTTCCTTTCCGCTCTTCTAGCGTCAATCTGTAATACCAAGTCCAGGAGTTCACCGAATACGGTAGGAACCACTGGTACCGTGGCTAGGGTGTCCTTCAGCTCTTCTGACAACCCTTTATAGAACACTGCTGACTTCATTTCTTCGGGCCAGTCTGTCTCAGCAGCGAGTTGATTGAACCTGGTAAGATAAGTTAACAGAGAAGATGTACCCTAACGTAAGTTCAGGAACTCTAGGTCTGTAGCTTGGGATTTATAACGGGTATCAAAAACCCTGTTCATGGCGGTGATGAGAGCATCACAGTCATACAAGACAAAGCTATTTGCTTCGAGTAACGGATTGGCCCAGGCTGCAGCCGTCCCCCCTAGATGCGAGAGGACAAAAGCCGCCTTCGTGGTCGAATTGGGAAAGGCTGTGGGGCGGCAAAGAAAGTGCAGTTTGCATTGATTGATAAATGTCCGATAATACTTTGGATCGCCAGTGAAGCGTTCCGGCGGGGCCAATGGAAACTGTGTGGCCATGAGAACAGGGGCTGCCGTAAATCCCGACGTGGAGGCCGAAGAGACACCGGAACCTGAAGCAGTGGCACCAGACGTGTCAACCCCCAGTGTGTGGGGAGGGGGAAAGCGTTGCAAACCATCAAAGCAGCCAAAGGGTCCGTCTCTTCCATGGCTTCTGTTTTTGTTACTCACCGAACGGGAGTAGACAAGACAGGAGGCCTGACCAGCGAAGCTGTGCGTTGATTGAAGAGCTCGGGTTGGAGCCTCCACCCGAGCCTCCTCTCTATGAGGGCAAATGACCTTTCTGATGATATGACCCTCTGCTGATAGGTGTGCCAGACAGAGGAACCGATCACCCGAAAGAGCGGGGAGAACACGCCGCCACGGACCCAGTTGCAAGAAACAACACACGATTAATCACTTGGATAACAGCAACTGCCAATAGATGGAGTTAAGACAGAATACTACCTGAACAACCCAGTCCCTGGATCCTGAAATTACAATGCCCTGATATCCCCTGAAATATTATAAACAAGGAATTAGGAACTATCCTGAGTAATGTAAATAACAAGGAGAAAAAGGCACTGAAAGTCTTACCCTAGGAAGTCAAAGTTCTCTTGTACTCCAGGATGCAGAACACAACGGCAGTGCAAAATAATAAACAGGGAATGTTAGTTGGGTAACTAGTCCCGGGCGGAACGAGGGACGCACTAGATCCGGGTGGGTGCACAACTGCAAGGCGTCCTCAAAGTGCACTTATAGGGCGGAACCAGGTAGAATCCATAACAGCAAACGTCCATTAAAAGTGGAGCCAAATGGAAAGATTCCAGAACAAGCGAGAGGAGGAGTGCATGTGAGGTTGGGGTGCGTGAGAGGCGCACAAAAACAAAATACTTAGAACTTTGGGAAAAAGTGCTAAGGCAGTCCGTAGGGCAGTTTTCCTATTCGGTACACAGGTGAGAAGGTAACAGAATCAGTAGACAGACAGTCCTTACAACAATCCACAAGTCGGTACACGGGCGAGCAAGAAGGTAACAAACAATAGACAGGCAGTCCTTGGTTCAAAAGAGGGTTCGGTACACGGGAGCACGGAATGAAGGAGAAGGAAACAGTATTCCGATGAACAGACTGGAAACTGAAAAGAGGAGCTTCAGGAACAAGGCGATAAAGTCGGAACTTAAGCGCCGGCTGTAATTTTCAAACAGAAGCAGCGTCCTCCGGGCTGCAGCCGCTTAAATCAATGAGGAGGTGGAGCCAAGTGAGGGGAGGCACACGTGATGTTATGGACTACGAATTCCCTTAGGTTTCATGGGAATCGTAGTTCAAAACCGTCTGGCTGGTGCAGTAGTCGTTAGCCTCCATGGCATTCTCCACTTCATCAAGAATGGCGCTGCAGAATGCCGAACAGAACGGCGAAGCGCAATAGTTTTGCTTTACTTGACTGGAGACTGTAATGATGGCTTTTTTAATCTGGAAAGTTTTATATTCCCCACCCAATTTTTCCAATTGACGGCTGGAGCCAAAGAGCATCAGCTCCGTTTTTGAGTCATTTAGGCACATCCAGTTGGATTGCATCCATTCATCAATTCTGCTATATATTGCGCCTAGTTTCTCGCTGTCTTTCTGATGTGATCCCTCTATCTGTATTATAAGTTGTGTATCATCTGTATAATTGCAGAAGAACACTTCCAGTTCTGTCAGTAGGTCACACAGGGCTCGCATGTATAGGTTAAAAAGCATGGGTGAAAGGCTCGCGCCCTGTGGCACCCCAAACAAAATTTGGGTGGGGTCTGAGAAGTTGTCACCCCAGTGAACTCTGGCTTGACGGTTGGTAAGAAAGGAAACCAACCACTTCAAGGCCAGGTCCGAACAGCCTACGTTGTCTCTGAGTGCTCTGACCAGCAGGTCGTGGTCCACCAGGTCGAAAGCCGCACTTAAGTCTAATAACATCAGAATCCACATTTTCCCTTTGTCCAAGAGGCCCAGCATATGATTTTGAAGGTCCAACACGGCTGATTCCGTGCTATGAGCAGCTCTGAAGCCAGATTTCCGATGGTGTAGGGATTCTTGTGTTTCCACGTGGGCCTGTAATTGCTGGGTAGCCAATTTGTCCAGTATTTTCAGGATGAAATTGGTGTTTGTTATGGGACGTAGATTTCCTGGGTCCTTTGGATCTAGCCCAACATTCTTTACTAAGGGTGTGATTGTCACCTTTTTAATTTCTTCCGGAACGTTGCCTTCTTTGAATGATGCATTGATGATCTTAAGTAGTATAGGGGCAAAATGCTCCTTGTGTTGCAAAATAATGTCAGGGGGTAGGACATTTTCAGCGCACGATGTAGGTTTCATAAGATCAAGCAGTTTTAGTAATTCTGGTTCCGTTATAGATGTAAACATAAACGTTCCCTGACTCTTTTTACACTCATAGGTGCTGTCATCCCTTCTTTGTCTGGCTAAAATGATGTTTTGCCTGGCTTTGGCTATTTTTGCTGTAAATGCATTTTGAACAGTGTTACAGTCTTCTTTAGATGGAGCTAATGATGGTGTGAGAGTTGTCGGTTTTTCCATGCTCTTTAAAATTTTAAAGAGTTTGCTTGTTTTGTTGTCTGCTGACTCAATTTCCTTATTAATGTGGTCAGCTTTAGCTAGTTTGATTTTTTCTTTGTATTTCTTATTAGCTACTTTCCACCGTTCTTTATTTTCAGTGGTTTTGTCTGCGAGCCATTTCCTCTCAAGGGCTCCCTTCTCTATTTTAATTGCCTCTATGTCTGAGTTGAACCATTTCTTATGGTTGCTATTTTTTCTAATAAGCTTAGTTTTGAGGGGTGCGATCTCATCTACTAATAGTTGTATTTGTGCATTAAATACCTTAAGCATTTCCTCACAGCTGTCTTTCTCCTGAAAAGAGGTTAGTATTTTATCTATGCATGGACGAATGTGGTCAATGGTGATTTTTAAAAAATTTCTACTGGCGACCTTCGAGTGGGGGTTATCATTAGTGCCTGATGCCTGAAGTTCAATATTTTGGGTAACCAAGTAATGATCACTCCATATGCAAGGCTCTGTCTTGCAACTAGAGAATTTGAGGTTGTTAGCTATAATCCAATCCAGCTGATTATCTTGTGTTGTTGTTGGGCCCTCATTTATAATACTAAAATCCATATTTGTTAATTGTTTCTCTAAAAAGATGGCTTCCTTATCCTTTTTGTTTCCCCGCCAAAGATTAATGTCCCCCACCACCAAGTTGGATACATTGATAGATTTAAGCATGGCTAATTGGGAGCATAGTTCATTGGAGAAGTCTGAACTCAGTGAGGGGGATCTATATATGACTATAATATTGAGGCAGTTATGAGGGGTGAAAGTAAGCTATCACTCTCGACTGACTTGACCTATGGTTCTTGAGGGTGTTCAACCTATCAGTGCTTTAAAGTAATACCACTGATATGTAAGGCGCTATATGACTGCCAAATAACATCACATGACATAACATATTTTTACTCATTTGAACCTAAACCTTTCCTTGCTTTTTATTAATGTGTATTTTTACCACACATTTTAAAATAATGTATCCAGTTTACCGCCCTGCTAAAAAATGACCACCACGAGTCATAATGAAACATAAATGCAGAATGCAATGACCCAACCAAATCCGAGCCCTGCGCCCACCAGAAGTGAGCCACGCAAACACAGGCCACATCAACTCTCTTCTCACTTCACCAGTTGCGCTCGCCTGGTGTGCATAAGAAATGTCCTTTATCCAAAGAATGCCCCCAAACTTTTCAAATGTTTGGACAAGTGTTTCAAAAATGCGTGACAATGCTCAACAAACAAACACCTCATATCTACAATCTGCATTTGGCACATGCTTTTGGTAATTAAAGCCTTTCTGTAAATGTGCTATGCGCATTCTGCACTTCTTTAACATGGCCCAATTTCCTGAATTTGGCAAGGTTATCTTCAAGGCCGACACTGTGTATTCCTGCCCAAAGCCTTTTCGTTTGAGCTCTCCTGCCTTGCTTGCAAGCAAAATGAAAACACAATTGCTATTTGTGTGCCAGTTTGCACAATTCATTCTGCACATAGCAACACTGTTTAAATCTCACATGTTTCTAAACTGTGCGCTTTTAAGCAATTTTCTCTGACTTTATATTGATATGAAACAAAATGCCAACTGAGTTTTTTAACACTGCATTTCTCTTTAACAAAACTGCAGTCTAAACATAAAATTCATTTGCTAAAGATACGTGTAGTTTCAAACACACAGACTGGAATTCCTCAATACCGTACTTCTTATCTGAACCTCATTAAATCATTCCTTCACATCTCCACCGTTCCTTGTTCATTAATCACTATAAATCCAACGCAATTCTCTGTTCACACAAAGTTTCTAAATGTCCCCACCTCTCATTCCGTCTTCCAACTCTGCACATTTTCAGTGCGCACATACAACAGCCCTCTTCAAATCACTGTAACTTAGTCATTTAAATGTAAAACTCTATCGTTCTTGGTGTAATTCATTAGTTATCTTGTCCGGTACTAGGAAATCACAAATATAACTCCATAGCTGCTGGTTTAATTTTTTTGTAATGGTTATAAAGTGGGGCAGTTCTTTTCCATTTATCTCAGAACTTTTTGGCTTTTTTGAAGTGAAATCACCACGAATTTGTGTGCCTTAAGTCATAGCATCCGATCACCTAAAATTTTGTTATGTTTTGGCATTTTCAAAAACTTGGCTGAAAGCCAAGTTTTTAAATTAGCTTGAAAATATAATTTTATATTTGTTCTAATATTTTACAGTGCACACAGACAATATGACACATAAAACAAAATCAAACAAGCAACATAACAAATAAAATCAAACAAAACAACATAACATGACATGTGACAAAATCAGACAGACTCCGGCTGGCTACATGAATTTCTGCCCCTAATGTTACCCTGTCTTTAACCGCTGTGGTGACCTTTTTGTTCCTATTTTATCCAGGACTATGGATGCAAGTTTCTTCTATCCGCTATATTTTATTAAAGCGCAGGAATTTGGGCGTATCCTCTCTTCTCGGGTGTCCCCCCCTGGTATCCTCTCTCTTCTCAGGTATCCTCCTGGTATCCTCCTCTTCTCGGGTGTCCTCCCTGGTATCATATATATATATATATATATATATATATCGTTAAGACATGGAGGAAAGAAAAAAACGCACTCCAAGCATGAGGTCTGCAGGTCCCAGTGAAAAATGTAGCTAACTCGAATCCAAATAACAGAAAAACGAGTTTAATAGATGGTTAAAAATAGTAGGCAAAGAGCACACAGCAAACAGAACAGAATGCCAGGGCAGTGTCCTTAACGACGCGTTTCGCGCTTCTCCGAGCGCTTGATCACGTTAGGGAGACATGAAAACAATGAGAGTAGATATTAACAATGGGTCCTTCTTCCATGTTGCCTACCAGCACAAGCTAACAGTTTGGCGCAATAACATGGTGGCCATTTTAGAGTGTAGCAGAAGACTGCATTAACCATAAAAAGAACAGGTTAAAAATAGCAGTAAAATCAATAGCACATTAAAATTCTGCACCAAACATGTAGAAATATAATAAAAGGACATGCAGTGAGATAGATGTCAACAAATTTCACTCAAAGCTAGAATTAGCACATATTAGAAAAAATTAGCAGTCCACAGCTGTGACATAGAGTGCAAATGCGTTCCTATGTAAGCTTATAAAAAAATATGCAGTCAATAGCTTAAAAAATATATATAAAAATATATATATATTAAATGGGAGTGCATGTCTAGCTCACCAAGTCAATATGATTATAATACATAGAGAAAACACAGCTGGGACAAGATAATGCTGTCTAATATAAACACTCTGTTGACAGTTTGAGAACAGTCAATGTGTGCGACCTTTAAGATAAAGACATGTTGCAGGCTGCAATGTAAAGTGCAAGTGCATTAGATTGTAAACTTATGACTCTAGCAGCATTAGATAGGCAGAAAAGTTTGGTAATCATAAAGTGCTAGTGCAAAATGCAATATTGAAGCGTGTGGGAAAAATAAAGGCAATTTACAATGAAGAAAGCAATATAAAAAAAAAAAAACAGAATTACAGAGTACAGATACAATCGTGTACTCCCAAAATTCAAACCCCCTAAACATCTGAAAAGGGCAAAACAGCCAACATAGACCAACTGAACAATTAAAAAAGTTGGAAAACTTGAAAAAATGCAAATTAAATAAATCAACCAATTCCAGGCCAGGGCCAAAATCCAAATAAACAAAAGGAGAAGCAGTATATAGTGGCAAGGGACCAGGATCAAATAACACAGAGCAAGAGAAAAGGAACAGAATAATTACGTTCCCACAAAGGTATGTAACTCCTCATCCACATTATGCCCATTGGGATACTTAGTGTCAAAGTCCAGGATAAACCTGGTTTCCAGTTGTCTCAATTTCAGAGTGCGATCACCTCCCCTCGGATCAATCGGTGCATGAGCCACAGCAAAAAATGTAAGCAAATGAACATCACTGTCGTGTTCCTGGCTGAAATGTTTGGCCATAGGATACGTGGGGTCAAAGTTCTTAATCGCTCTGAGATGCTGTAAAATACGGAGCTTAAGTACACATGTAGTGGATCCCACGTACCATTTCCGGAAGGGGCATGTTAAAACATACACTACAAACGGAGTCTCACAATTGATAAAATATTTTAACCTGAATTCCATACCCGTGATTGGATGTGCAAAAGATTTACAATTAGTGGCATGAGGGCAGGCTTTACACTTTTTACACTTGGTAAAACCCTTGGGTAAGGCGGGTAGCCAATTGGTCCTAGTGGAATTTTTCTGGACAGGAGACAAATAACTGGAAACCAGTCTATCGTTCAGCGAAGGTGCCTGTTTGTAGGTTACTGTGGGACACTTGGAGAGTAATGGGCCAAGAACTATGTCCAGCCTGAGAATATGCCAATGTTTCGCAACAATCTTACCAACATCATAAAAGGCTTTGTTAAATGTAACAATAAGACAAGGTTCATCCTGATCCTTATCTTTCCTACTACTGGCAGAACCATGTAGTAACACTTCCCTTGAAAGTGACCGTGCTTTGGAGAAAGCCATTTCAATAATCTTTTTTCGGTACCCCTGCAGTAGAAAATCAGTGGCAGCCAACCTGGAACAGCGATCAAACTCTTGAATGTCTGTGCAGTTGCGCCGAAAGTGAATACATTCACCATAAGGGATACTGTTCTTGCAGGAGAGCGGGTGGCTACTCGTTGCATGTAGGGGAAGGCCAGTGTTGGTGGGTTTTTTGTGTAGGGAAGTATGAATGCCTAGGTTGTCCAATCTTACATTTACATCCAAATAAACAATTTGAGTATAGCTGTGGCATTCAGTGAATCTCAAATTCACAACATTGTTGTTAATGTTGTCTACAAAAGATCCCCACTCATTCTCCTTCCCTTCCAAATGATAAAAATATCGTCGATGTACCACCACCAACCAATAACTTGTGTAGAAAAACTAACTGAAAGTAACTCAGACAAGAAAGTAGCATCCCATTACCCCATAGTGAGGTTAGCGTAGGATGGCGCAAATGTACTACCCATAGCAGTACCTCTGACCTGGTAATAAAAGGAACCCTTGAAAAGAAATACATTGTTAGTTAAACAGAACAGAAGCATATCCAAAATCATCCCACTGTGCCCCAAATAGTTCAAAGAACGAGTGTCCAAAAAATGTTTGCAGGCTACCAATCCAGTCGTGTGATCTATAGATGTGTAAAGGGTAACAACATCTAAGGTAGCTAACATTAAGCCCTCCTCCCAAGGTATATCTGAAATGTGACTCAAGAAATCCTTGGTATCGCGTAGATACGAGGGCAGGACTGACACCAACGGGGACACGGTCTCATCTATGAATTGGGCCATATGTTCAAGGAGAGAACCACACAAAGTATATATATATATATATCCTCAGGTATCCCCCTGGTATCTGGTATCTCACTCTATTGCTCGGGTACCTTGAGTCAATATTTATTTCTCACATATATATATATATATATATGGTGAAAAAAAGTATAAATTACCCCGGTGCAGCACCCTATTAGATTTCTGCTCAGAAATCTAATAGGGTGCTGCACCGGGGTAATTTATGCCCAACTTTGGAGTGCCTCACTGTAGGCTACTCCCCCCCTTTCCCCACTGTGGGATTGGGTGTGAGTCTGTTCCTTGCAAACCTGATGACTACAGCTACCAGAAGTCCTTGCAGCAGAATCCTCACTAAGTGTTAACACCTGCACTTGCTGTGAGCTGCAAGTTAAGACAGCCTCCCTGATGACGTGTATTGGCACAGAAACCGGTCGGAGGAGAACACCTGTGGCTGAGAAGGTTTACTGTGCAGGGAACTGGAGTGCGCCCCTCTCCTCCTCTTTTTTTCACCACATTTGTAAGTTTTCTGAAGGGTGGAATCTTCAGAAATCTAATAGGGTGCTGCACCGGGGTAATTTATGCCCAACTTTGGAGTGCCTCACTGTAGGCTACTCCCCCCCTTTCCCCACTGTGGGATTGGGTGTGAGTCTGTTCCTTGCAAACCTGATGACTACAGCTACCAGAAGTCCTTGCAGCAGAATCCTCACTAAGTGTTAACACCTGCACTTGCTGTGAGCTGCAAGTTAAGACAGCCTCCCTGATGACGTGTATTGGCACAGAAACCGGTCGGAGGAGAACACCTGTGGCTGAGAAGGTTTACTGTGCAGGGAACTGGAGTGCGCCCCTCTCCTCCTCTTTTTTTCACCACATTTGTAAGTTTTCTGAAGGGTGGAATCTTCAGAAATCTAATAGGGTGCTGCCCCGGGGTAATTTATGCCCAACTTTGGAGTGCCTCACTGTAGGCTACTCCCCCCCTTTCCCCACTGTGGGATTGGGTGTGAGTCTGTTCCTTGCAAACCTGATGACTACAGCTACCAGAAGTCCTTGCAGCAGAATCCTCACTAAGTGTTAACACCTGCACTTGCTGTGAGATGCAAGTTAAGACAGCCTCCCTGATGACGTGTATTGGCACAGAAACCGGTCGGAGGAGAACACCTGTGGCTGAGAAGGTTTACTGTGCAGGGAACTGGAGTGCGCCCCTCTCCTCCTCTTTTTTTCACCACATTTGTAAGTTTTCTGAAGGGTGGAATCTTCAGAAATCTAATAGGGTGCTGCACCGGGGTAATTTATGCCCAACTTTGGAGTGCCTCACTGTAGGCTACTCCCCCCCTTTCCCCACTGTGGGATTGGGTGTGAGTCTGTTCCTTGTAAACCTGATGACTACAGCTACCAGAAGTCCTTGCAGCAGAATCCTCACTAAGTGTTAACACCTGCACTTGCTGTGAGCTGCAAGTTAAGACAGCCTCCCTGATGACGTGTATTGGCACAGAAACCGGTCGGAGGAGAACACCTGTGGCTGAGAAGGTTTACTGTGCAGGGAACTGGAGTGCGCCCCTCTCCTCCTCTTTTTTTCACCACATTTGTAAGTTTTCTGAAGGGTGGAATCTTCAGAAATCTAATAGGGTGCTGCACCGGGGTAATTTATGCCCAACTTTGGAGTGCCTCACTGTAGGCTACTCCCCCCTTTCCCCACTGTGGGATTGGGTGTGAGTCTGTTCCTTGCAAACCTGATGACTACAGCTACCAGAAGTCCTTGCAGCAGAATCCTCACTAAGTGTTAACACCTGCACTTGCTGTGAGCTGCAAGTTAAGACAGCCTCCCTGATGACGTGTATTGGCACAGAAACCGGTCGGAGGAGAACACCTGTGGCTGAGAAGGTTTACTGTGCAGGGAACTGGAGTGCGCCCCTCTCCTCCTCTTTTTTTCACCACATTTGTAAGTTTTCTGAAGGGTGGAATCTTCAGAAATCTAATAGGGTGCTGCACCGGGGTAATTTATGCCCAACTTTGGAGTGCCTCACTGTAGGCTACTCCCCCCCTTTCCCCACTGTGGGATTGGGTGTGAGTCTGTTCCTTGCAAACCTGATGACTACAGCTACCAGAAGTCCTTGCAGCAGAATCCTCACTAAGTGTTAACACCTGCACTTGCTGTGAGCTGCAAGTTAAGACAGCCTCCCTGATGACGTGTATTGGCACAGAAACCGGTCGGAGGAGAACACCTGTGGCTGAGAAGGTTTACTGTGCAGGGAACTGGAGTGCGCCCCTCTCCTCCTCTTTTTTTCACCATATATATATATATATATATATACATTATACTCTTACTCTAACATATTTTTGTTCATATCCCACCTCCCTCCGCTACCTTTTGCTGGGGTTCCCCATGAATGTTTTACAGTTGTTTCTGGAAAGCAGCAAAGGGCTGTTTGCTGTGCCGCGCCGCGTTGTGCTGTGTTGAACTCTGAGCATCGGATTTTGCTCTCCTACTTCCAGCGCTTGGTGTATCCGCGCTGCTCTTCGCCGTAGCCAACGTTGGGAGGAAGTCTTTCTGTGGGACACCCATTCTGCCTGACTCGCATGAATCAGGTGATCTGTGGGCCGTTTTCTCCGCCCCCTTGTCCCTGGCCTGCTGTACTTAATCACCGCCCTCCAGCGCATCCGTGCTGCGCACCGCGAAGGACCGCAAAGGGCTGTTTGCTGTGCTGCGCCGCGTTGTGCTGTGTTGAACTCTGAGCATCGGATTTTGCTCTCCTACTTCCAGCGCTTGGTGTATCCGCGCTGCTCTTCGCCGTAGCCAACGTTGGGAGGAAGTCTTTCTGTGGGACACCCATTCTGCCTGACTCGCATGAATCAGGTGACTCTTTGTGCCTCCTGTTCCTGTTCCCCATTTGAAAGTAAAGACTCCAAAGCACAGACTTTCTGGACTGTGTGTAAATTGATTAATATAATTTATAAGTATTATACTTATATAGTCTTTTTTCTTTCCGCTCGTATAGGTGATCTGTGGGCCGTTTTCTCCGCCCCCTTGTCCCTGGCCTGCTGTACTTAATCACCGCCCTCCAGCGCATCCGTGCTGCGCACCGCGAAGAACCGCAAAGGGCTGTTTGCTGTTCGCGGTGCGCGGTGCGCGGCGCGTGGTGTTTGGCGAGCTGAGAGTTTCACCAAGCAATTTTGGGTTTTGTGAGGTAGTGTGATCCAACTGTATCTGAGGCTCAGTGAGAGTGCATAGTATTGTTTTTTTCTTGCCCTTCAACCTGGTTAGCGTTCTAGTCTTGTTAAGTTGACAGAGTGCAGCTACTCAGAAAAATGGAGTGTTCATTTACTACTTTAAGGAACGGTAAATGTTTGATGGATACGGGTAAGATTCCAGCCAAGATGAAGCTGTCTTTGCCTCCCCTAAATACAGAAAGTTCACATATTACTTCCCCTGACAGTCCCTCGCAGGTTGTCGCTCCAAAAGCCTCACTGGAATGTGGTGAGCATTTTGTAAAAGGCACTCATCTGATTGAGCCGTTACTTGAGCAAAATATATATACGCCCTTTTCGTTAAAAACAGCCAATGATGAAGATCACAATGCAGTAGTATTTTTAGGAGAAATGTGTAAATCTCCTCTCGTGATTTCTGATACCTCCATGTTGGCTCCCGGCGTAATTGAGGCACTAGAAAGACGTATTAGTCTTTCGCTGGGCCCTTCTACTCCAGCTGCAGCCTCACGTGGCCTACATGAACAGGTTCATTTTCATTCTAGCCTGCTGCCTACTATAGATGTCTCTCAGTCAAACAATCAAGCGCACTTGGTTGAAAGTGATACGAGCATTTCATTACCCAATGCACCTTTATTCCACAACAAGGCACACTGCGAAAAACAATCGAATCATGAATCCCCATTTAAACCGCCTCCTTCTGGGTTTCCCTCTGAGTCTGTTTTTCCTCAAACTTCAAGTTCTCCTTTTGCGAATGACAGGAACTCCCCCAATTTATTAGCACAGGAAATCCATTCATTTCCAGTGTTTACTCGCATCCTTAATCTCTTAGACAAAGCACATGAATTTACTCATGCAGTTCTGAAAGATATGAAGGACTCAATTAGTGCCAATTCTTTACAGTTGGCTAGGATTGAGGGATACATTATGGCCCAAGAGGCCTGCCACAAATTTCACGCATCTTGCCCTGAACGAATGGTCGATATTGTAAGGAGGAGTATGCCGATGTCCTCTTTCACGCATGCCTCAATTTCCCAAAGCACGCAAACGATTGAGTCACCACTACTTCTTCATGGTCTGCCCACTTCATTTGCAAAAGCAGTGGTTAAAGAATCTGCAGAGGCTTCATCAATCTCTATATCCCATTCTACAGAGTGGGCTGAAGTAGCCAAACTGCAGCACGATAGAATCCTACAAATTGAGCAAACCATGTATAACTCCAAACTTTTCAATGTGGAAATGTGCGAATTTAGAAATATTCCTCCGACCACTACTGTGGCTGAATCTACTCCCGACAGTCCGTCCGCTCTTATAGCGTTAATGGACCAGTCTGTTTCTCACGAGAAAATTTGTGATTCGGAGGGGCCTAATCATATGTATCATGCCTCACGCAAAATGAAAAAAGCTTATCAGAGAGCGGTAAAACGCAAAAATAAGACGAAAAAAAACACGAATTGCTCAGGCAATAATAGCATTGCAGCCTCCTCCTTGCAAAACTCGGCAACCAATGGTGTTACAACTGATGCTGTTGTGAAGTTGGCGGACACTGAAGATGCAGAAGTGCTTTTTGACTCTAGTCAATTAAATGAGGAGAGTCGGATTGCACTTCAATGGCAGGCCCCCAAAAACACACGGAAAGGTAAAAAGAAGGGCTCTCTCACTTCTGATCTCCACCCAAGATCGGAAGGATCTGTTGAAACTCGGAGTGATTCCCCTAGCCTTTCTGGTGTTGTGGGCAACTTACCACAGGCAGCTATTAATCAAGTAAATTTGAATAGGTTTTTTCTTCCGATTGAGAATAAAAAAACAGTCTGCCATGTGGCTTCAAGCACCTCTGAGAATAACATAATTGTTTCAGAGGCGTCGAATGTGGCCTCAGTTCCGATAACGATTTATCAACCTTCTTATGCCACACCAGTGCTTAAATTCCATGAGCGTCAAACACAGAGCTTGATGCCGAGCCAAGAAAAACATGCTGTCTCGGTTGATTCGGCTAAACCCTTACTCACTATGTCTAAAGTGGAACATGAAATATCTGTTGACCAGGCCATGCGCAGCCCAGTATCCACATGTGCTGGAGCAGCGTTGGGGACTTCGTCTCTGGTAGAAAAGCAGGATGGGTTGAAGCAAGTTCTTCAATCCGTTAACATGAGGTTGCCTTTACCGTCAATAACATCCACCAATATAGATCCTATGTCTCTGAATGAGATTTCTGAGGAAAACCAGACCTTAATTGGATGGTCTAGCAATCCTCAGATTAATGGTAAGGTACCCATTAACCGCACTTTTTTGTTGAATACTCTGTATAAAATTCCTTCATTACGCAACTAAGTCTCTCAAGATGTAGAATGGATTAGGTTGCCTCTGATTAACAACAATCGAATGTTGTGCAAAGTAATATCGCCCATCATCGCTAAACTCATTTGGGAACACAAAACTGATTTGATATCTTTGGGATTGGAATTGCAAGCCTTTCCATATTTGGAAAAGGCCATGCAATTCTTAGAATTCACGCCTTTGGTGGTGAAACAAGACAACAGTAAAAAGGAAATGCCATCAGAGCAATCGGAAAATGCAAAGATCTTGGCACAATTGGCTTCTTTGACCTTGGCCCTAAATGGTTTAGTGGGGATTCTGCCCACTCCCAATGCCTCATCACTTTTAGGGTCTTCTCTGCCTATTGCTGAGGCAAATTCGTAATGCATAAACCCCATTATTCATTCATGGAATTGTTGTGGTTTTAATAACCTTTTAACACGGTTCCATGACAAGGCCATTAAAATCCTGCCTTCTATTTTATTGCTACAAGAAACTATGTGTGTTCATGACCTTCAACTAGACGGATTTACGGCCGTCAATCAGTTAGCTATTCAACCCCCAGTCGGTCGCCCGGTAGGTGGTTTGTCCATTCTATCAAATAATGATCTCCACTTTGTAATAAATCATAGAGTCTCTACCCAACTGTTTCTATTGGTAGATGTGACTATTAATATGGACATTAGAGTAATGTTGATTTCCCTTTATTGGAACCCGATCTCCATACTGCTTGTTGATGCTATAACCATGTTAAACGATGCTCTAATGGACATTTGTCATATCGCCCCAACAGCTGAGATATTAATTGGTGGCGACTTTAATTCCTATTTATACACATATCCTAACGATTCCCGTCTGTTTGAATTGGCACACCACGTTAAAACTTCTTGTGCGAATGGCTTAAGATGGGCCAATTTTTTCTCTTGCTGGGACCTATGTATAATTAAAGCTGCTTGCCTTAAAGCTTCATTTACATGGCATAGGGGGAATGCTTTCTCCACCATCGACTACATAGTCAGCTCAAATCACCTTTCGGGCCTACTATCTTCGATCAAGTCCCATTTTCCGCCTTATGGAGATCATGCCATTTTAGAATGCTCATTAGCGGTAAACATTGAACCCTTTGATAGGGTACATTCGCTAGGCTTAGTTCAGTATGATAGACCGTACATCTCTATCAGTTGGAACATGTCCACATGTCGTCGACTGACTTTTTTAGTTAATCGCGACTGGTGGCCTGATAACTCATCAGACGATATCTCCTCTCAGGCTATCTCTCAGTGGAATAGTCAGATGATACAACATCACCTGAGAGCGTTGGCTGACTCTGCCGAGAATAATCTGAATACTGCACGACCTTGCAGTATCTTAGAAAGAACCATTGCGAAATTAAAAAAGGAGAAAAACTCTGCATTGCGTGCAATAAGGAATGAATATGGTAGGACAAATTGGTACAACTTGTCTAAAGCTAAAAAAATGGTTTTGAGACACTTCAAAAGTGTGCAGGCCCGGATGGGCTTCCGCCATGCGTTATAAAAGACGATCCCATTTTCTGGGCTAACGTATTTTTGAAGATGTTTCAATACATTTATAAAAGTAAAACTCTGCCAATATCTTGGGTTAAATCCATTATTATTCCTCTCCACAAAAAAGGTCCCATGGATAATCCATTCAATTTTAGACCAATAGCTCTGATTGACGTCGCTGCTAAGATCTTTGCGCTTCTGCTACTCAATGAGGTGGAGCAACACATTAAAACAAACAACAGTATTAACAAAGTCCAAACAGGATTTAGAAAAAAAATGGGAACTCAATTGAATGCAAGTATTCTAGCACATTTTATTGCTGAAGCTCACACCTCTACTAATGGACCAATTTTTATTGCTTCATTGGATCTATCATCTGCCTTTGATTGTGTTATTCGAAGCAGGCTATGGACTAAAATGTTGGATCTTAAGTTTCCTCCGGGTCTGGTGGCGCTAATAGCGCTTCTACATCATAACACCACAATCAGAGTTCGTATTACTAGCAAAGGCCACCTAACACATTCTATTCCGACTGCTATTGGCGTTAAACAGGGCTGCAATCTTGCAGCAGTCCTGTTCAACTTATATCTTTCGGATATCGAAGGGATCTGGGATCCCCTTCACTCCTTTACAGTCAAGTTAGGTAAGCTTCGTCTGTCTTGGCTTGCATATGCAGACGATGTGTTACTTTTTGACAGTACTCATTCTGGACTTCAGAACAAATTAGAAACATTTGAGTTATATTGTAAACGAAACAACCTTACCATAAACTCATTGAAATCGAGCATTCTCATACTATCTTCTAAAAAAGAGCTACGAAAGTTTCGATGGAATTTGGATTCAAACTATATTAACATTGTTGCTCAGACAACTTACTTAGGGTACAACCTGGCAAACAATTCTTCTGCAATGTTTTGGCAACAGACAATTGCGGAAAAAGTTCTCCCTCTACAAAATCAAATGAGATTAATTTTACGCAAATATTGCAAATTTTCCCTAGTACCCTTATTTGAATTTTACTTAAAAAAGGTAGAGGCCATCATCTTATATGGTTTGGACCTGAATTTAATAGATCTTTCTTCAATTTTGAATAAAGTACAAGCTGGGTTGTGGAAAGCAACCTTACGCCTTCCTGCGTCCCTTCCCAACCCAATTGTACGACATGAGCTAGGATTGAATTCTTTGGCTTCTCGATATAATTGGCGTTTGTTGAAAACTTATCTTAATATGAGTTTTCCAGAAGAAAACTCTTCATATGAAGATTTTTTCATTATGCTGAGGGAATCCAAGCCTAGGTCCATTGCATGTTTCCAGCAGCGTATACAGCTTATTCTAAACAACATCAACATAGCAGCAGACGACTTACAAAGGAGGTTTTGCACAGCTCATAAGCGTTTATTCTGGAACGATTGGGCTGAAACGTGCGAACAATTAACACAGTATTCTTCATTTACTGAATATGCACATTATAGACACGCTCAAACACCTCGCCTGCAATATCTATTACTATCACCGAGTGAAGAAACTCGTGTAATATATATGCTGTTGGGTGTCCTGACCCACGTTTAAGCTATCATGCTACAACATTTGGTGCTGTGGGCTTAGAAAAGTCAAGATGGCGGAAAACCCACATGTGCGCCGAAATCCAGGAAAGCTGCGCAGTTTGTGCGCCCACCAAAATGGTTGCCTCACTTGCCACCCACCAGTGCGAGAATGAAAGGCCGGGTTGCCATGAGGGAAATGGGTTGCCAAAGGAAAAACAGTAGCGCCGGTTAGCTTCAAAGCGCTTTAAAACCACCATTGGACTACCCGCACAGTAGTCTGAAACCATTGGGAATGGCAATGCTGATTGCCAAATGCAACTTAGAATTGTGGGGAATTCATTTGTTAAATCCCAAAAATGGGTGCAGTACCAGTACTCACCACTATCCAAAAGCCGGCGTTTTAAAACCACCCTGTGTTTCTCTGAAGGCAGGCTCAAAATGCCTATTTTCAAACATTACAATATGTGCAAAATATTCACTGAACACCAGCAGACATTTGGCAGAATGGAGTTTTGTGTGCCTACAAAATCTGGGAAATGAAGAGCCCAGAACAATGCTTATAACAAAACTGGCTGAGCTATGGAGTCAGCAGTTTAAGTTGCACTGGATTTAAAGACACTAAAATCGAAAATGTTTAGATTAAATGAGTGACCTATGTTTGGTGTCACATGCCTTTGTAACTGTTGAAATGTCATAGTTTTGCACTTAGAATCAGCATTCTAGCTGCATGTGTAAAATTGCAAGTTAATTTAAAAAAGCAACAAAAAACATGACAGTTAGCTGAAAGTCTGGCTTAAGGAACTTGATTTTGCTTGACAGCTACCCCCAACAGGAGTGAAACTTGAACAAATGCATTCCCAGGCTTAGCTGCCTTCTGATGCCCACACAAAAGGATATACCATCTATCTGATAATTGAATTACCTGTGCTCTGCAGGAGAGTGAACAATGCAACTCCCTTCACCCAGGCAGAGGGTTTATTGAGAGGATCATAAATGGCTTCCTCTTGAACAATGAGCCTTTCAGGACCCAAGCAAATCTTATATTGCAGGGGTCGTAAAAGTGGCTTACTCTTGGCAGAAACTGGGAGGGGGAGAAACTGGAGACAGAAGCTGGCTTGGCAGAACTGGATAAACCAGTATTTCTACCTTGTGCTGAGAGGAAACCACACCCCTTTGGAGCCAGAACATAACTTTAAAAAGATGGATCATTCATAGAGCGGACATGTGAAAATTTTATAAATGATACCATAATTCTTGTGATTTTTCTGCCCACAGTTTAAGAGGTTTTTAGAACCGGTGGTATGTTCAGGGGGGTGTCAGCGGAAAAGTGGATATTACTCTAAATGTATGCATGTTAAAAATCGGAAACTTCATCAGTTAATGTCCATACTCCCTGCGCACATGTATGTAAAGTTGGGTCAATGTCAGAAATTGAAAAATCAGTTAAAAAGTCAATTATGTGCCATTTCTGAATGCAAGCTCTTAGAAACAACAGATTTGGACAGAGACATGGCTAAATTCAGCCACACCATGTATATGTAATTTCAAGCAACTGTGAAACTGTGTAACTGTGAAATATGTCTTTTGTTATCAAATATAGAATGTGTGCAATCTGACAGAGGAGTGTCCTATCTGCAAGCCATAAAATGACATCACTCTGACACAACTTAGCTTCGCCAATCAAGTGAGGAATGGAAATTTGACCAATGACAAGTGAGAGGGGCAAGTTTAGTTATGACCAACATACCCACCCACTCTCAAAACACATAAAAGCAGACAGACAGGACAGATAGGGAGCTTCAATTCCATTTGCTGCAACGCGCTCTGCCGGACCATACAACATCCAGAGATCCAGACTTCAAATTCATCAACCTCCAGAAAGCCAAACTAGAGACTTCAATCTATCCAGAACTAAGAGACCAGACCAGAGAGCGAGCAGTTCCAGAGACCAGACGCTGTGCCCAGAGAGAGACCAGAGCCCAGTCTAAAACCTTGACCAGATCCGTGATGAGGCCCATTTAATTCAAGAATATAGTGTGAGTACCCAGCAGAACTGTGTAGAACCAATCTCTTAGTTTAAATTCATCTAATTCAATCTATTTAACCTAAGTAGAACTGCCTGATAGCTCCAAATCTGTCACCTGTAATTCTAGCTGCAAAATCTGTCACTTGTCATTTTGAGCTTTTAAAATTTCAAATCTGAAAAACGACCTTCACAAAATCGCTCATATCTCCGCGACCGTTTGTCTTAGAGACTTGCAGTAACTTTCATTTGGAAGCTGAGATCCTAGGCTTTCCTAGGACCCCAAAACGATAGAGATAGTCCTTGTGGTTCCTCTGTAATAGCGCTCGGCGCATCCGCGAATTTTGCCGCGATTTGCAAATTTCTTCATGTTTAAAAACTGCTGCTGCTTGCCTTCCATTTGCCAGAAATTCGTTTAACCTGCTAATCATTCCTGAATCATTGCAAGAGTGAGCCTGAGCTAATATTAACTAGATACCACTCACCCTGAACCTCTGAAAGGGAATTAAAAGCATTTCCATCATATTTCTCATCCATTGCTAGCACATATAAAAGCATTTTGCCTGTGTTTTCAACTTCTGTAGTGTAAGCTTGCTGGGGTGAACTGAATTACAGTTGATTGCATTTCTGAGAACTGTGTGCTTCCTTCCATTTCCTTGCATTGCATCAAGGGGGGGAGGGGATTGCCAGAGAAAAGTGATTACATTGTTTTGTTGAAATCATATTGAGTATTTTCTATACTGCATTTCATTCATTCAACCTTGCATTTCCTTGAACCCTATAAAGCATTCTCTACCACATTATACTTCTGTACCTATTTACCAGTGTGCTACCTTATCCATTTCATCTCAACTCATTAGTGATTATAAAGAAGTGTGCTAGTGCCAGATTCTCCGTTGTCAATATTTATCATATCAGATTAAGTGTGATATTCAATTATTAATTTATTATAAGGTGTGATATATATATCTATTGTTTAAATTATCAAATAAACCTTTTAACTTGCAAAACAGAACTACTTCTTGGCTCAGTGGGGTCAGGAGGGTTCCAAGAGAGGGGTGTTATATAGGGGTAGTCATCCAGAACGCATGAACTGGACATAAAGATATATCAATAAGGGTTTTCATTCAGTATTATAGACTAGGCGTTGACTTAGCTGTAGTGTTGAATTGAATCCTCTTACAATGCGCTTTCGTTTAGATCTGCTGCACACCAAGATGAGAATGAAACATTGGGCAAATAAAGAGACTACTGCTGTGGATACTAGATGCAGATTTTGTAAAATGCCTGAAATCAATGAGACCTTAAAACATCTTTTTCTGTTTTGTCCAACTTTTGAAATGGAACGTTTAAAAATCATTTCCTCTTTCAGTCCCACCAATACTCTAAGCAGTAGAGAGTTAATTTGGACCAGATGTATGTGGGGGTCATGTAACTCGATAATTCTTGCGACTGTCCGTTTAGTGAAAATTATAGATGCAGCTCTTGAATCGCATGTAGTTTAGACTTATCTTTGCCAATTAATGAGATTTATTTTATAGTATGTATATTGTATATACGAATGATTTTGCTAAGAAATTAGAGTTTTATAAACTTAACTATTTTTCCCTCGTACATATTTCAATTATGCCTTTTCTGTATTTATATCTATGTGCTTATATGTTTGTTTAAGAGGTGTATTGAATCTCAATGTAAATTTTGTAAAGTTGCGTATGCATCAAAAACAAAATTTTTGTTTTAATAAAAAAAAAAAAAAAGCTGTTAAAACTTTAACTGAAAAAATACTTTTCTAAAAGTGGTCTCCTAATGATTTCTGAAAATGGCCCCCTAAATGGCCCCCAAAAAAATGCCCCCCCAAAAATGTGTACCCCAATCATTTCTGGGGGGGTACCCCAATATTTGGCATGGGGTACCCCAATAATTTCTGGGGGGTACCCCAACATTTTGCATGGGGTACCTCAATAATGTCCTCCCCTGTCCCCAGATGGCAAGGCCCTCTGTCATGCTACCAGGCCTGCAAGACCCTCAGAGTTTTTGCTCATTTTTGGATTTATTGGCTTTTTTCCAAATCTGGACATTATTTTACCCTGAAAAGTTCCCAAAAATATATAGTCCCCTTCTGCCATAGTGTTCTGCCTCCCTGTCCCTTCTTTTCTATCGGCTAGGGCAGCTGCAGACTGCCCTATCCCCATCCTATTTCCTACTCCCTTTGCTCTACTCTTATCTTGGGAAGAACAGTATGGCTCACCTTAATCTTGAATTTCCAGGTTCTTTTAGGCTTGAAGAGATGGTTGTTCATCATCCTATCCCTCCTGGGTTGGCTCACCATGTGTTCTCGAAGTCCTAGGACCCCGATCTTGCTCTTCAGCACCTCTCCTTCTCCCACAGGCTCCCCTGGACTCCCTGGGGCTCTCTGCATCTCAGAAAAAGTACTCAAACAGCATACAGGAGACAGAGTCAGGTTCATCAAGTTTTATTCATGCTAGACTGACACAAACAGCATCGTTGTCAATTAAACGAACTCTGGCCCCGTGCTGAAAATGTAGCTTGCTTTTATATCCTTTTTAGAAAGAGAGTCACACCCCCACCCTTTTTTAATGCATGCCCAGGCAAAACTCTCCATTGACTTTACTCTTGCACCTGGCAATTATTTGTTATCTGCTTAAACCTTCAAATTAAAATACAATTTAGCACCAGTAACTGGATTTTCCCGGCTTAGCAAGCCTTATTTGTTCATGCAGCTGCGTTCCTTGGCTAGAAACTCAGACATGGCCTCGTTATCCGTCTGGTTTCAGACTGCTTATCTAGTTTCTGCAGGGCACTGTGGCCTTGAAACTTTCCTGCTCCGGGCTGACTCATGCTACCACTGTCTGCAGCGAGCTTCTTCATTTAATGCATTCAGTATACTCATTAAAGGCATTGTTCGAATTAAAGGTATTTGTCAGGTACACAAATGATAGAGTTCTTTTCTGTCTGGGAATATTTAAACAATTAATCATTTTGCTACTCAATTTTTATAATATGCATTCTGTATCTTGCCTACCTACTAAACCATGATAAAAAGCATTTTTGACTTTATAAACATAACACCATTAAAGTACCAATGTATTTCAACCATATGAGTTCTATTTTCACACATTTACAATACTAAATCAATCCACATGAATTCCTATGCCTAGCTTTAAGTGGGGGAGGCTGCCCCCTACTGCATTCAGTTGCTGGTACCTCATCTTCATATTGGTACCTCTGTTACACTTGTGAATGCACTTTTCCCAGCTTCTTCACTGGGCTTGTGTCATCCTTTGAGGCAGAAAGCCCAAAACTCAGGAGTGTGTTGCAGGCAGATGCCTTGTCGTTGGTTTCAGGTTCAGAGACCTTCTGGTGCTCCTTTTCTAGCAACCTTGCTGCAGAGCCTGGCATGGCATGCAGTGTGTTGGCTGGGTACTGGTTCTGGAGCGACTGGTGGGTCCTCTGAGTTCTGTTCTCCCTCTGTTCCCTGGGCGAAGTTGAGGAGAGGGATCTTGCTTCCCTCTATGGATGTCCTGGCCTTTCTTCAGTGGCGGAAGCTTTAAGGCAGACTGCAACTTCAACCAGGGTCCAAGGATGAGTTCTTCTTGCTGTATCGCGTGAAGTCTTCAGATGCTCTGCTTAAGGAGGGGCTACAGCCCTCTTTTAATGCCAAATAGGCTGAGCCTACTTTAGTGAACCAATCCTGGGGTCCCTACCAACAATCTTCTGTATGTGTGAGGTCATAACCAGAGTGCTTAGCAAGAGGAAAAGGTAAAAGAGTGAAACAGGAACAAGGGGTGTCACAGAACCAATATGGCAGAACCCTTCTCTCAATAGAAGTAGCTATAGGCTCACTCTGTTGTGCCACTAAGTCCCACCCATCTTCTTATCTGCTGTGATCAAAGCGTTGCTCTGGTTAATGGTCTTCTTTGTGTGGTTCCTGATTAAAGCTGCAGATGTCCCTTGAAGAAGCTAAGAGACCAGACTCTCTGGTTTCTGCAAACCACATTCTCGTGCCTGTGAATGAGGTCCCCAAATAGGCCCAGACATGCCAATTCACTGTCATTGATACTGAGTGTAGGAGCTGACTTCAGGTTGACACAGTTAGATATTAAAGGTTGTTGGGCTTTCTGTCTCCTTTGCTATTCTCTACAGCCATTCCCCATGTGGGACTGTTTTAAGCACCCGCTGTTGATATTTTAGTCGCTGCCACCAGCTGCAGAGCCTAACAAAACAGCACAGCGGTTCTATGTTGCCTTTGTTCGTTAATCAGGTTTACCATGGCAGGGGAAGCTTGTCCTATCCCTCGTTCGGATGACATTGTGCCATTCTCTGCTGTCACATTCCAAGTAAATATGACAGCGGCAGTCTGTGCCTGTAAATTGTGTCTATGCCAGAGTACACGGATCTATGCATTTGTTGTGGTGTGAGCATAGGAACATGTGTGTGGATTAGCCCCGCACATTTCCCTAAGGTAGGTCTACCATCATCCATTTATTTGAATTTTTTTTAAAAAAAAGCTCAAGCGAGCCCACGCCCACCATGCGTATGGTGGAATTCCTCATACCTTTCCTCTATTGTATAGTGCTTTGTTTGTACTTTAGAAGATCAATACATACACATACACCACGCATTCAAGAGAAATAACAGCACGTGGGGTTTGCAAGCAAATCACAAAGCAGATTGAATGATCTGTATGCTTTTATACATTTCTTAGTGTGAGGAGGGGCTCCATAGATTACCTTGAAGGGTAGCAAATGCTGATGTCAGGGATAGCCCGAAGAACCCCTCCTGGCCCGTACCAGCAGCATCCATGTACCTCCAGGCCATCATACAATTGACCAGACCTCAAAACAGCTGGCTGTTAATGATCCGTTATGCTGCATGGCTTGATAACTTGGCAGGCCATCCAGCCTACAGCCAGGAAACACAATGAGCTCATCAGGACTGAGTGTGGCTACAAAGGCTCTCTCCAATGACAACATTCCTAGGAAATCATCCTTGTTCAGCATGTCAACCTATGAATCCCTAAAGAAGTGAGGAAAAGGTCCCCAATATGTCTCAACAGTGCCTCAAACCATTGTCTAGGCAATGTACTCACCATTTCTCAGGATTCTTTTTCAGTTGCCAGATCCCCAACCCTTTGCGGTCTCAATCAGCCAGGGACTCACAGAGTGTCTAATTGCTAGTGACACACCATAGATAATGGTGTCCATATTTTATATCAAATTTCAAATATCAAGATTGCACATATAGATACACCAGTTTTTCATGCTAGGTCAAATTTTAATATCATGTGAAAATCTTGATTTCTCCAAGTATGCTATGATATGATATGGCATTTATAACGTGCCTATACACAAGTGTTTCAAGGTGCAACGAGGCAAGGGAGGACAAACAGAGGGAAGACAGAGACAACGATCCTACTAGGCCAGGCGACATTGAGATTGCACAAGTGCAGGAGAGGGGGGGGGGGCAAAAAGTGCAGAGGGAGAGGGGAAGGGGGAGTGCAGTACATAGGATAACAATAAAATAATAAAGACAACACATAGAAGTGCAGCCAGCTGTTGGCAGTGCAAGGGTAGGTGCAGACGACAGGTGTCAAGTGCTATTAGGGGCTGTAGGGATACAGAAACAGTCCCCAAGCGCAAAGGTTTCCAGGGGGGCAGTGAAACTGGCGGGGAGTGCACCTGGGCCCGAGATCAGAGGGAAGCCAGGTAACCAGTGCACAGATTCAGCCAGGAGATTAGCGGGGGAGAGGAGGAGAGATGGCAGAAGCAAAGAGGAAGGTTTTGAGGTGTTTCCGGAACCAGAGATGGTTCTCCTCAAGTTTCATAGAGGCAGGGAGTCTGTTCCAGAGGGAGGCCCCAGCAGAAGAAACCAACTTGCTGCTTGTAGAAGCGACTAACCCTGAGGGAGTTGGAGGCAGATGAGTGTAGAGCTCGAGAAGGAAGATATTTAGGAAGAGAGAGTTGAAGGTATTGAGGTGCCAGGCCCCAGAAGGCCTTGTGGACAATGCAGAGGGTTTTGAAGTTAATCCTCACCAAAACTGGGAGCCAGTGCAGAGATTTCAGTCCTGGAGGGATACGATCCCTGGGCTTGAGGCCAAGGACAAGTCTTGCAGCCCAGTTTTGGATAAGTTGCAGAGGGCAGAGAGTAAAAGCAGACAGATTTGGAAAGAGGCTGTTGCAGAAGTCCAGCGTGGAGAGAACCAGAGCTATGGAGACAGTGAGCTTCTGGGGGAAGAAGAGGAAAGGAAGAATACCTTTGAGGAAGTGCAGCTGGTAGTGTGACTTCTTGGAGATGTCAGAGATGTGAGGAGAGAAGGAAAGTGTGGAGACAAAGATGACCCTGAGGTTTTTAGCCTCACAGGTGGGAGCAGGAAGAGGGCCAAGTGAGGCCGGCCAGACAGTGACAGGAAAGGAGGGAGCAGGTGTGCTGATGAGGAGAATCTCAGTCTTACTGGCATTAAGGCAGAGATCAATGGCGGCACACCACTGCTGGATGGCAGACAGACAGTCAGAGATAAAAGAAGGAGAAGCGGAAGGGAGCCTGAAAATGAGGTGAGTGTCATCCGCATAGCACTGAAAGTTGGGGCAGAGAGCGGCAATGCGGTGGGCAAGAAGTGCCAGGTATTTGTTGAACAGCCAGGGAGAGAGGTTAGACTCCTGGGGAACACCACAGGCAGAGATAGAAATAGAGGAGAGGAAGGACCCAAGTTGGACATGGGAGGATCGATCTGAGAGGAAGGAGGTCAGCCAAGCCAAGGCCTGATCGTTGATACCCAGGTTATCAAGGAGGTGGTAGAGCAGGATGGCATGGTTGACTGTGTCAAAGGCAGAAGAGAGATCGAGTAAGATGAGGACACAGGAGGAGTTGGAATGGCGGTTGGAGAGCAGGTCTTCACGGATGTTCAGAAGAGCAGTTTTCATGCTTCTGGCAGCTCTGAAACCAGACTGATTGTCATGGAGACAACTAACAGATTCAGAGTGAAGATTAAGTTGGGAGATTGCCAGCTTTACCAGGAGTTTGCCCAGGAAAGGAGTGATGGAGATTGGACGATAGTTAGCCGGGCGGGAAGGGTTAGCAGAGGGTTTCTTAAGAAGAGGGTGCACAAGGGAGTGCTTCAGGGGGGGAGGGGAAGACTCCAGTGGCGAAGGAGTGGTTGCAGAAATTAGCTAGAGCAGGAGCCAGGGTTCCACTGTGCCAATGTGGTCCTTGATGGTTTTGGAGGTGCAGGGGTGAACCTGTTTTGACGAGACTTTCATAGATCAGACTTGTCTAGAAACTTCATCTGAAAAGAACAGGGGAAAGTCAGAGAAGGAGGGAGGAGAGGTGGTCAAAGAAGGGCCATAGGAGGAGCAGGGAGTAGAGGGAGGAGGGGGAGAGGAAGATAGAGAGATGACAGGATGACCTGAGTTTTAGAGATGAAATGAGAAGCCAGGGCCATGCGGAGGGCCTGGGAGGAGACAGGAGAGGTAGAGACTGCAGCAGGACTGGCCAGCTCCTTGCAGATTTTAAAGAGTTCGGCCGAGATGTTAGATGCTGCAGAGACACAGGCTTGGACGTGGGCTCTGTTTTTGGTGCGGACGGAGAGCCGGTATTGCCTTTGGAGCAGGCAGCAGGCCAGTTTGTCAGAGGATGTACCGGAAGCACACACTTTTCTCTCAGCCACCCTGCACTTCCATTTAAAGGTGACGAGGTCTGAGTAGTATCAAGAGTTGCACATGGATTTGGGCTTCAAGTGGATCCTCATCACAGGGGCAAGAACATCAAGAGTATCGGATATAGTAAAGTGGAGCATGGAAAGGGCTGTGTGAGAGTGTGAGTCAGCCAAAAGGGGAGAGGGGGGGTGAGAAAGTGGTGGTGAAAGCCTCAACTGACACACGCTTCATGGTTCGGATAACCGAGAAGGTAGGTGTCGGTGTTGGAGTTGGCTTGGCCTGAGGGGTAGAGAGAGTGAGATCGGAGGAAAGGAGAAAGTGATCACCCCAGGAGAGTGGAGTGGTGAGAGGGATCGAAAGGGGGATGTGTGAAGAGATCAGAACATCCAGAGTGGGCCCTGCAGAGTGAGCCAGGCCAAAGGGGAGAATAGAGAGTGAGAGAGAGTCGCAGAGTTCACGAAAGAGTCCAGTGGAAGGACAAGAAGCATCCAGGTGGATGTTGAAGTCTCCAAGAAGGAGGAGTTGAGTGGTTGAGATCAGGAGGGAAGAGGAGAGTTCCGCCCATTCAGAGAGGAAGGAGGAGATTTGACCTGATGGCCAATAGATGGTAGCCACAGTAAGGGAGCGTCCCGGAGAGAGAGAGAGCCTGCAGATGAGGCATTCGAAAGAGGAGTAGGCCAGTGTAGGAATGGCAGGAATCCACTCAGGGAAGATCAGGGCTACACCCCCTCCGGAACGGTTGGGTCTGGGCACGGAGAGGATCTTGCAGCCATGAGGGAGAAGAGTGTCAAAATTGTGACAGAGCTGGCCGTGAACCATGTCTCAGTGAGACTGAGGTTCACCGAGGTCAAGTTCCTCCAGGAGGCGGCAGATGTCAGAGGAGTGTTTGACAACTGAGCAAGAGTTTAGAGTGGCAGGTTGCCGTCCTTGAAAGACTTCCGGGGAGGGGTACAAATCAGAGGTATTCCCTGCAGAGGTGTAGAAGCAGCCCGAGGGGGGTCAGAAGAGAAAGGAGGAGAGGACAATGTAGCCAAGGAGGAGACAGCAAGGGGAGGTGAGGAAGCCATGGAGGGGAGAGAGGGGACAACCGGAGAAGAAAGGAAATTGATGAGGACCGGGAAGCGTCCTTGAAAGAGGAGAAGGTTGGCTTGAGGGCCTTGGACCAAGACGGTACCATTCAAGTAAACATTAATGATGACCTTAGAGGAGAGGAAGGAGGACAGCAGGACCTCCCACCGGGTGCCACCATTCATGGGAGAAGAAGAGAAGGGAGAGAGCACAGAGACCATATGTAGAGTCCATAGGTCTGGTGAGGGAACGACAAAGAGGATGTTGGTGAAAGTTTGCCTGGAGGAGGCACTGGTATAGGTGTCAGCGATAGGGAGGCCTGGGTTGGAGACCAGGATGTTCCTTTTATAGTTCTTCCTACTAGATTTAATGAGGAGAGCAGGTTACTCGATAGAGAAGCAGTTAGAAAAGATAGGAGAGACAGAGACCACCATCGAGTAGGTAGGGAGAGGAGAGAAGAGGAAGGGAGGGAGAGGTGAGAAGAGGAAGGGAGTGGGAAGGGGTTGGGGAGAACACTAAAGAAGGACCCAGGGCAGGGAGCAAGCAAACGAGACAGAGAGATGAGACAAGTTGATAATTGGACAAGACGACAGGTGCCTAGATAGAGGTAGAAAGGTTCACTAGATGAGTGCTTTGCTGGGAGCCAAGCCACAGATCGGCACTACTTTCACAGTGCAATTGTAAAAACAGGAGAAAAACCCACCTAAGTTGGAGTCTTGAATAGTGAGGAAAAAGGCCAAGGATTCACAATGCAATTGTAAATACTTTTCGCAGTGCAATTTTAAAAAATAGGAGAAAAACACACCTAAGTTTGAGAATCTGCTATATTGGCAGGTATGCAGGGTGAGTGAGGTTCTATATCTGACCCAGATCACTCCTACGTACACCGTAATTCTAAATAGTGAGAAATTGACCACATTTTAAGTCAAGAAAAGGTTAATAAAAAATTAAACAAGGCAAACATGGTTGTGAGTAGGGGTGAGCAAAGATTTTGCCTGCAAAGCAAAGGTGTGGAATCTGCACTGGAATCTGCTTCCACCCTTTCAGCAAAATCAGCATTATGGTTCCGCAGCCACTGAAATTTCAACCGGTTTGGAGCAGTTTTGCGCAGAGCGTGGTGTTTCGTTCCAATGTTAGTTTTTTGTAGCGCAATGAGAAACTTTGTGCAGGTTTTTCCAAACCGTGGTAGTTTTGCGCAGTGCCACAAGAAACTTTGATTTTTTGATTCGTGATAGGTTTGTGCAGCGTCACAAGAAACTTCGTACAGGTTTTTTTTAGATCCATGCAAGGTTCGCAACACGAGAAACTTAGTGGCATGTCTTTTTTCTATTGGTACTAATTTTGTGCAGCGGCAGAAGACACCTTGTGCAGGACTTTTTTGATTTGTGCTAATTTTGCACAGCGACATGATAAACTTTGCACGTGTTTTTCAAACTGTGTAGGTTCGCACAGCATTGTGTTCGATTCGCGCAGTGGCATGAGAATATTTGTGCAGCTTTTTGTTCAATTCATACTAGGTTTGTGCAGCGGCATGAGAAATTTCGGGCCACTCTTTTTGATACATGTTAGGTTACCACAGCGGCATAAGAAACATTGTGCCATTCTTTTCAGTTTGTGATAGGCTCGCACAGTGGCATGAGCAACTTTGCACCAGTCTTTTTGATTCATGCTAGGTTCGCACAGCGGCACAAGAAACTTTGTGCTGCTCTTTTCAATCCATGCTAGGTTTGGGCACCGGCACAAGAACCTTTGCACGGCTCATTTTGGTTAGCGAGATGGCAGGAGAAACTTTGCGCTGCTCTTTTCAGTATGCTGTGGTGGCAGAACAGCGGATTGTGGTGGAACGGATTGACATTGTGCTGATTACACTTCCGTGGCTTGCAGGAACAGGATTTCACAATTTCGCCCAGCCGTAGTTGTGACTTAAGGAGGTATGGAAGATGCCAAACAACAATCCCACATACCATTGTATCAACTCCTATACAAAAGACAAAAATGCCCAGCATGCCTCAGCATGCCTCATCACAATACACAGGACTAAGACAATACAACCACTTTACCCCTATACACAATGAGTTGCACTGGCTCAAGCGCAAATCATGTTAAAGACAGTATAATTCCCCTACAAAGCAGTCACAACCAAAACACCATTCTACCTGGCTGAGAAACTCTCCATCTACAGAGGCTAGCACCATTAAAAGCTTAATCGCCAGACGGGAAACAAAGAATTGCAAGAGGGAAAAAATTAGGAAGCAGAACTTTTCCTTCTATGCACCCTGTCGCTGGAACAAGTTACCAATGTAGATAAGACAGGCCAATTCCATCCTGCACTTCAGGTGGCACCGGATGGCCCTACCCTTAAAAGAACAACTCACAGATCTCTGCGGACTCATACACTCAACCCTACTTCATCATCCCTGGATGCTCTCTTCCCCTGCTCCTGTCACCACTCCAGCTGCCAGAGCAATCTCTGAACCTCTCCTGTAATCCCCTGGGCCATCCTCTTTGCACAGTCCTCCATTGCTTCCGGGCTAGGATTGAATTCGATAACTCCCATCCATACATACAAGGGGACGCGATCTGGGTTGATATCCACTCATGTCAGGAGCAGCCTCTAAGAGTATTTTGCATTAATGATTGCATGTATTCAGCAGTGCCAGCGAGACCTATGTTGTTTAACGTCAGACAAGACCTTACATTAGGTCCTTTAAAGCTTCCAATGTCCATTCTTCATGTTTTAGGCAGAACAATATCTGTGGCATTTGGCTTGGCCCACTTCAACCTCTGTGGTTCCGGAGGCATTTAGTTTCAGGGAAGATCAAAAGGGAAAAGGGACTACTTACCATTTCTCTTTTTCGCCTGGTAAAGTTCTCTTGATTTGAAGACTCGGGAATCAGCGGTAATAGAGCCGGAACAGCTGGGGGCAGATTTCCTGTCCTTACATCGCCGAAACCCGACGAAATAAAAAGGTCAGCCTTGTCACGAACGATTAGGAGTTTGATGAAGACAGACAGCGTTAGAAAAGCAGAAGTGCCTAGGGAGCTCCAGCCACGGAAGGATCCGCTCTGAGGCCACGGAGTGGGACGAGGGCAGCACAATATTGCAATGACAAAAGGTATGAGTATAGAGACTGGACTGGGATGCTTTATTTAAGCATAACAGGCACCATGGGGAACAGGCACGCCTTGGGTGCTAGGGTCTCTCTCATAGTTTATAGTTCATCAGGATCCCCTTTCCTGTCTCTTTTGGGGACTAAATACAGACATGCGGAGTGATATGTGTCACAGGGTACCATGTGCCTAGACTTGCCTGTAGTCTCGGGCAAACTTAACAAAATGAAGTTCATGCCCGTCCCCCAAACCTCTATCCAGAGATTCCCGTCCCCCCAAACCTCTATCCTGAGATTCCTGTCCCCCCAAACCTCTATTCTGAGATTCGAGCAAGTGCAAAGAGGTAGCAGAAGTCATGCAACTGCCCTCAAACGTCGACAGGCATTGAGGGACATCTAACCGGTGACTGCAGTTCACACACAGATAATCTAGGCAAACAGTAACTCAGTGAGCTATCTTACCAGCTGTCGCTCGTGTTACTGACAGCCTCCCTCAGATCATTACGGACACGCACGTATTATTTGACTGCAGGAATCAGGCACAATCCACCGAAATCCATTTGTGGGTTGCACTATATCAATGTTGATTTCCTTCCTTATTCTTTGGTAAAACAATGGCTCAATTACCCTTCTGCATATATGTATATATATATATATATATATATATATATATATATATATATATATATACACACACACACACATATATATATATATATATATATATATATATATATATATATATATATATATATATATATATATATATATATATATATATATATATGTATATATATGCATATATCCTGGTATAACTGCCACATTAGATATTTGACCCTTTGTAAGTCAATGAAACGAGTGCCACTGAGTTCAGAAATGACGCCAAATATTGTGCAAAGAAACAATTCAGTTTGTAGGGAGGGGTCATATCAACATATCTGCCTTATTGATGGATAAGCTAGTGTGGGTACTTAAAAGTGGCCTTACTTGAAACTATAACATATGGCCATTTTGAATGATACTGGCTTGAATGATGCCCGCCCTCCCCCACACTTTACTATACAGGTTATTTAATTGTGCATGCCTGCCATCCCCCACGAGGAAATTATATGATATGCAATGTTTGATGACATGTTTTCCTGTTATTGTTTACTGTTAAACTGATGAGATGATCACTATCTTGACTTCTGAATTACGGTGAGATGTGCTTACCAATAAAAGGATTTTTATTTTTTAAAGGGAAAGAAACCGTTTATACTTTAAGCCACCTAAAAGGAAACTGAAAGTATCTACTCATAGGCATCCTTGATTTATGACCCCAAACAGCTGGGTGGCTTCAAGGATTACCCTAATTAAGGTTATAACTAAAGAACACTAGATTAGGTTTACCTAGATTTGAGTTTACTAAGGGGTTTACCCATGACAAAGTCTTCATAGAAGGTCTGGGCCTTGTAGCTTGCCCCATCACCCATGTGTGTAATGGTGTGCCCTGGAATGCCAGGTCTCCCTTGTGCCCGGATGCCAGCCCATGAGCTTGATTCTGGCATCTGCTTAACATAGACCAACAAGACACCCACCCTTAGAAAGATCCTAATGGTCTTTGTGTTCCCCAGTGTCAATTGATTCCCAGTGCCCACAAGGTGTCAGGCTCTTGCACACCCGAGCCTCAGCAGAACCCCCGCTCTTGTGTACCCCCACTGGACAAGGGGCTCAACAAGGCTCTTTAATTACCTTGAAGAGCTAACCTCTCCTGTAGCTTAATCCTGGCCAGACACTTTGTCTGCACTCACCACGCGGTCATGTTTCCTCCATAGGGACTTTATGAGTTGCTATCAGGGCGTCCAGTAGGGCTGGGAATTGTATTGCAATGCAGAACAATGTGCTCCGGATCATTGGCCGCTTTCTCAAAGGGTGGGGGAAGTCAATGTCATACACTTACCTCTCTACAAAGTGAGTATGTGAGAACCATTCTGGTTACTAATCCTACCAGCATTCTGCCTTTTACACTTGCTTTGCTTAGCCTGTACAGTTTATTTCACCTTTTCAGGTACCTGCTCAACAGCCTTCCTTCTTCATTCCCTACCGGGACTGGTCCAGCTGAGCCAGTCTGTCTTGTGTCATCAAGGCATCATAGTTAATGGGAATGTGTGACCACTCCATACAACCGGGGTTTGCAATCATTGGCTCACCAGATGTTTTGGAATAGAGCTCCAATCAGCCATGTCGAGCACATTCAATAGTGAGGGATCATGGGAGTAGAAGTCCAAAACACCAAGATACCCACAGGGTGCAGATCCTTCCACAGAACATCTAGCATCATCTCCGTGTGTCCTTCATGTTCCGATGTATTCTGATCTGTCGATGAGTAAACTCAAGTTAACATGGCTACTGTTTGCACGTTGATATAAAGCTTCATAAACTGGACAGGTCTTGGGATGTCCAGGAACAAATCACCCGTGAACTCCAGCTGGTAAGCTGTGCTCAGCTACAGAGAGGTACGGGCCATTCCATTCAGAGTCATGTCTGAAGCGGACTCAATCAAGATAATAGTGTTATGATGATGGAACCTTGTTTACTGCACACTCACTGGAGTAGTGTTCATCATGTGGGCATTCTAGAAGTGTGACAATATGTGGAAGAGACAGTCGGCAGCTCTAGATTCGTCCTCAGAGGTAATTATTCTAGATGTCAGTATTTGTGCATTTCAGTGAACCACCCAAGAATTTATATGGATTAATCTAGGAACAAAACAACTCAGGGAGATCTCCCCTTCTACTAAAGTCACCTATGTAGTCATAGTCACAACCTTATTTCAAAAAGGTAATGGTACTTAATAAATATTGCCTCCAATGTTTAAATCCAATGACAATAATGTTATTTTTATTGAAACCAGCATCTTATTCACAGACACAGCAAAGGTTGATGACATGAAGCCAACACATTTTTTTCCACTGTTTTTTTTTCTCACACTATAGTCCATAATCAGGGCCAAATCTAAAAGTCATATAAGCAGAAGAAAGTAGTAGTGAGTCCTCCAACTAATGCTGCACTCTACAGGTGACATTTGGTACAAATCCACAAACCATCTCTGTGTTCAGGATGTGTAGAAACATTAGTGTAAAATAGAAAAATACAATACTTAGTGAACATCAAGCCCAACTATTATTTAAAAAAAATAATATTATTGTGTTATAGCTTGCAAAAGGAAGCCTGTCACAAATATCAACAGTTTACAAAATTAGAGAAACAAAATTAGAAAAACAATCACATTTAAAGCATATCTAAAATGCATCAAATTTCTTTAAAACAAAACATAAATATGCATACAATGCCAATATGAATGGGACCCCATTTCCCCACATCAATCTGATCCAAAGCATTTCAGATACATTCAAGACCCCTAGGTAGCAGCATCTAGCCTCCTCAAAAGCCACACATTGTGATACTGTGTGTTTTAAGGTCTCTACGGTTTTATCCTGGTAGAATCTACAGTCAGCACTCGTTACCGATTCATCCCACTTGACCCTACTCTCTTGATTTGAACGAAAGCGCATATATACACCACTAATGTTAGGACATGGAAACAACTACACATACATTTGTGTTTTCGATTTTTTCTCCCAAACCTAGCGTATTTCGTATCGAGAGAATAAGTAGGAAGCAAGTCAGACGTTTCGGCCCAATCAACGTCAAACAGTTTCCTCTTGACCAGCTGTGGGGCAGCCCTTAGTCCGTCAATTTAGGCACCTAGCCGGTGCAAGATGCAACCCATGTTCTGCTTGAACTCTCTAATTGTAACTGCCAACTGGAGAATCAATGTTTCCCCCAAACATTGGTAAATGGAATTGGCAGGCGGATTTAAAAACTTTGCATATTCCGACAGCTTTTCCCACACTGCCCTGGCTGATAGGGAAGTAAGGCCTAATTCGTGCCTCACCACCGACTTTGGCACCGAGTTGTTTAACACCAGGGTCTTTTTCCAACGCTTTCCCGGTAGAATGTTTAGAGGAACCCCCAAGTCAAGGAGTGCAATGTCCAGCCCATTGAGGATTTTTGGCTCAATCTTCTGTAGGTGGAACCTAATGAGAGGCAAGAGGGAGTATCGACATAATTGTGAACACACTCTCTTCATTTTAGCTAGGAGAGGAGAAAAACCACCGCTCAAGAGGGACCTCCAAGCCTCTAAGGATTGGGCAGAGGTTACATTGTATCCAAAATACCTGATGGAGGACACCCTGTCCAGGGGGGTCACACCCACCCTCCACATAAAGGAGATAGAACGCTTACTAGTAGTAAACACAATTACCTTAGACCTGCCCTCATTTATCTTAAGGTTATTATCCCCAGCACACTGATGGAAAAGCGTCAACTTCCTGAATAGCCAAATAGGTGTTTTATCAAATAGGACAATATTGTCAGCAAAGGCTAGCCAGTCCAAGACAAGGGTGCCTATTCTTACTGGTTTTGTGATGCCTGCCTCCCACACCGGAGCCAAATCTGCCATGTATAAGTTAAAGAGAGCAGGTGCCACCACACATCCCTGCCTAAGCCCCACAAAAGTTCTGATTGGTGCTGAGGTAGCCCCCACCCTGGTCAGTCTGACTTTAAGTGAAGAATCATTGAGTAGTAATGCAACAATTTCAGCCATTTCCCTCGGCACATTACCCGGGAGTAGTTTATTCCATAGGGTGGGCAGTCTGACAGTGTCGAAGGCACTGGACATATCAATGGATACCATGTAAACTGGGACACGCACCCATCTTTTAACTGCTGCTGAGAGGTGTGAAATAACTGGCGTTAAAAGAGGTCCCCATTCCCTGCCAAAACCCCCCTTGATACCCTGAGAGAAGATTTAAGGATTTGATCTGAGATGAAAGATCTCTCAGCATTAGTGAGGCAAATATTTTTCTAGAAGTGTCCTGTAAGGCAATCAGCCTGTCATTTCTTGGGTCAGTCCTGTTGCCTTGTTTAAAGATAGGTATAATGATTGATTGCTGCCAAGAGTAAGGAACATTACCTGTTCAAAAAATGCTCTCAAAGAGGGCCCAGAGGAGGGTCAGCCTGCTTCTAAGCCTCTGAGTCCTGCTTTAGGAACATCAGGGGAATGCCATCCACCCCTAGTGCTCGGGATGCTTTAGCTTTCCTAATAGCCCATCGAATGGCATCCTCTCCTCACGGACAAGAACACCAGACCTTACGGCCAAGTTTAGCGATCAAATCGTCCTCCCCCCACAGGACATGCAAATGTTTTGCTCAGATAAGGCACCCACGTGGCTTCCAATATGTCATAGCTATTAGGCATGCATTCAGTGTGTTATCAAAATTTTCAACAGAAAAACAGCCTGTGATGTACTTCTCAAGGTCTATGGTTCGTTTAAATGTGGTCAAGCAGTTTCTACAGGCCACAGCGTTCCATCTCACTGTCAACCCACCCCTTGCAGGCTAACAAAAAGCCGCCGCAAGCTCAAGCAGTAGAATCTCATCAATAGTTTGCAAGGTGAGTGTCAACGGCAGGTAGTCACTGCCGGCCCGAGAATCTCTGGACAAGAAGCCACATCAAGGTTTTAACGAGCGTGATGCAAAGAAATGATCAATCCATGACCTCTTATGTCCCCTGAACCAGGTGTAAAAAGGCTCTCACAGCTCACAATCCCTCTGCAGGAAAATGTCCAACTTCCAGTTTGCCAAATGGTTAATTCAAACATCTGCTGGTGCACACACAATTAGAGTGAAGTTAATGGGTTGTTAATCCCACCCCAGCAAATTGCCTCCCACTGCGCAGTTGACATTGAAGTCACCACTCAAGATGATTGTATGTGTGGAAGTCTGGCCTCCACCCAGTTAACACTACATCCGCATCCTCAAGAAAAGCAGCCAAAGGACATTTGGCTGGATTCCGGTACACATTCGCAATAAAAAAACTTCTCTCCATTACCGTTCAAGGTAAGGCTTATTGCCAGTAAGTCAGGTGTAGTAGTAACAATCTCTTGATGACTGCCAGTTACTCTTAAATCAATGGAAATCACCAAATCCGCCACAGGGCGACCCTTTACCCCTTTTTTGCCACCTTATAGTGTATATGAAAACCTTCCAGTGCTATTGGAGTGGTAGTCATGGATTCCTGGATCAAGATTATGTTTACATCTCTCACACATGTGTTTGGGTCCCTCCCCAAGTTGTTAAGGCCACAAACGTTCCATGATACAAATTTGAGCCCCCATCCTAGAGGTTTTGCAGCTGATTTGAGTTTTGCGAACATTTGTACAGCTGCTTCCAGCCAGGACCAGTTCTCAACTGAGCCCGCTCTAAGGCCAGCTCGAGTTTTAGGACTCAGTGTCGAGATGTTTGCAGGAAGAAAAGCCCCATTTTAAGGCTGGGGTAGAGGATTTAAAAAGTCAGACAGCGCTGTTTCTGCGATAAAATCAAACAATTCATGCCCCACTGATTTCAGTGAGTGGCATTCTCTCCAGACAATTTGAGCAATCAAATTGGTAGTAAAGTAGCAGGCCGATCTGTTAAACCCTGTTTTAGAGAAAGTGACGTGCACTATGTCGTCAGAACATAAGGCGCGTAGGACAGTAATTTCCTGGAATCCCTTCCCAATTTGTGATCTATTCATAGCCAGTTTTCCCATCCCTTGCACATCAGAAACCCAACCCATAACACTGCCTTGAAAAATATCTTGATTAGTTTGGTTTGAGGTTGAACAAAGGTCGGCCTCCTGAGGGAGAAGATCTGATGGTGATTGTCGAGCCTGCAGTGACTGCTTTCAAGGTGCGTGTCACCGTACTTTCAATGATTACGTAGATGTTGAGGTAGAGTGCTCAGTTGTCTGCTCTATGGAAACTTCTGAGAAGTTAGATGCAGTAGGCACTGGATTACCCAAGAGTGTAGTTATCTTGCTCTGCTTAGAGTAAGCCTTTTTCTTAGGTTTCCCAGATTGTAGAGAACCAGGATCAGTTTGGGATTTAGAGGGTGCAGGAATTACTTCCTGCTTTTCGGCTGCAAGATCCTTGGTTGAGTCAGTGTTTAAGAGAGTGCCTATGAAGTTTTACACCTTTTTCCGTTTGTTCAGAATTGGAGCTGGTAGATTTTTGGATTTCTTCTTCTCTGGCACCCTCTTTTTTTTCCTTACGTTGCTGTCTGTGGGTTTTGTATTGCTGAAAGCCACAGATAGTTGAAACAGAGGCTTCTTCAATATCCTGGTATTCACTGACCAAGCAATACTTTTGTAGCTGAGTATTATCTGGTTCTGGCAACCGCTCCCCCGAAAGACAGTAAAGCTGACGTAGTATCACGAGACACCCCATTCGGCATCGGTTGTTCGGCAGGATTCGTCTCAATGATCTCAGTAAGCGTATGAGCAATCATCTAGCCTTTACATAAGCAGGACAGACGAATACCAAGTGGGCCAAGTCCTCGTAAAGCGCCTTATACACAGGGCAAGACCAGTCTGTATTCCATCTGGACCATGCTGCCACCACTGCCCGTAAGGGGATACAATTGAACCGTGCCTCTAGATATGAGTATGCAATCCGCAGGGAGCTCCCCACATAACAAATAGAGCTGGACAGCCGGGGACATGATTGTCATTAGCCCTCGGTTCTTTGGCTTCAATATTTCCATACTTTCTCTGTTCATAGTCACACACTCATAAAAGCAGGCAGTTCATCGGTTTATCTCTCTACTACAGGGTGGGTACAGATGCATAATGTTAATCTGTTTCTTAATATGGGACAGCCATGGGACCCTACCTCCCAAATCCTTGCCAATCAGGGAGATAATCAATTCATGGGTAAGTGTAGCTCTACCATTGCCCCATAGCCTAAGCCGAGGCAATATTGGCTGCAGGTAGACCACATCAACAATCGGTGTACAACCCAATTCCACATGTACTCAGAAATTTGGAGCCGGAGCTGACAACCCCAGCCATTTCTTGAAGAATTGGTTCTCAGGTATCTGGACTGCACTGCCATTTGAGTAGCCCCACAATTCCATCCCAAATCTGGCAACCGAGGCCGCTTTGCCCTTGTACAACTGCAACAATAGAGCAATTGGTCTACCTCCAAATATGGACATGGCCCTAGAGACCCCACCCATGTGTATTCATTTAACATTATGTTTCTGTCTACGGACATGACAGCGCCATCTCTGCTGTGGCACACACCATGTTCAAGTGTCACTTGTGCACCCCCAACATCTGCAGGGACACAAAGTTACTGCAGACAGAGGTATTACCTCTGATCTAAATTATAATAATTGTCTGCCTTAACTAGTCGGGGTGCAGGTTAATATCAAACTATAAGCCATTCCTGATTGTTGCATGATGAGTGATAAGAGCACCAAATTATGAAGTCATATCAATCAAATATCAGACCAGTGTCAACTCTGTGAGCAGGGCTCAGATGTCAAGTCTATTGGTGTCTAAGCCAAATGTCTTATTAGCTACCTTGTGGGAAAATAGCAAGGATGCTGACTACTTTTATTCTCCAGTAGGGAGGGACCTGCTTCCATCAGGACATGGAAACTACCCACAGGATGTCTCTTCCGAACGATGCAGCACTAACATAAGAAAGCCAGCCCCACAGCAGGGTGCTGATCACTGGAATGCATTTGAAGCCAGTAATCATGGGAAGGGCTGGAGTGAAAGAGGTGGGCTTGGGGAGGGTTTCCACCTGCTTTCTTTCTGTTAGGGCTCTTTTTCTTTTCCTGTCTGCTCTATTTCCTGCAAGATAGGCACTCTGGCTGTGAGTTAATAAGGTAAAGGGCACTTGTTAAAACAGAAGCGATTGGACCTCATAGAGCAGGCTTGCTGTGGATCAATCTCCAGTGGAATATTGCCTTTCAAATGAGAGGAGCACCCCCTCATTCTTTGATTCATTATTTGACTTCCACAATGACAAGGAGAATTCATCTGGACCTCTGGCGGAGATACAGACTATCCCAAGGTATTCGGCCGGGGAGGTGAAGACAGAAGGCATCCAAGACAGAGGCAAGCTCTGTCCCCTAACCATCCCCAAGGAACAGTTGAGGTGATTGCTGTTGGACCAAGGCCTCACTGTGGGTGCACCGGAGCCAGGATTCTCTCACTGAAGCTGAAGGAAACCTTGTAGGTGCCTACCCAGTTCCCCGGGGTGGGAATGCAGCAGAAGGACTCACCTTGACCTGGAGCCCCTGATATGGACTCCTCAGAAACTACAGATCCAAGGAAGTGACCCTTGGCTCCCATTGCATCTCAAAACTGCCTTGATGCTGGTTTGGCTACCTTTGACGCCTTCCAAGCAGCTGCACGGAAATGGCTGGAGTCATCCTTGACCTCAATGTTCAATGGCTCTGCATCTCCAAATTCCCTAGTCCAAAGCACCACTATCTCCACATCTGTTACCCACATAGTTTGTAGCATCCCCAACATACACTGCAACTTGGCCTCCAGTTTCTTCGACTTCCAAGCAGATGCTGCTGCAGTACCTCAATGCTGTGTTGAGCCAGCCAAGCTTGCTCATCACCAAAGGCCAATCTCCACTTCTCCACGCGGAGACCTCCGAATCTTACAGCACTTCCAACCTGTTGGGTAAGAGTGAACCCCCAGGTGGGGTTAGGGCTACTAGGGGTCCCTGAATCCAGAACTCATGGGAGGCCCAACACCTCCCATCTTTGCCAAAATGAATGCAGCAGGAGTCCAAACAAACAGCAAGTTCAACTGTGGTTTTATTCTGGCCAGAAAACACACAGGGAGCTGCGTAGAGGAACAAATCCAAACACTATCTCAAAGAATTCTGGCTTGCAGGCCAGTTTTTTAACACACCAGCATCATGCTGACATCACAACTTGGGCCAGTTCCCTGAAAACCTATCACACCATATGATTGGAGGCTGAGTGATAGGTCACTTAGGGATCCCTTATAGAAATCATTTTCATTGAGCTATGTTGTCAGAGGGCTGGCCTGGCTGTTTCCCAATTACCTAATTCTAAAATGTTGCATTGTGAATGTTTTCCCATCGGTTGAGTGTTCAAAGCTCCCCACCCCTAGGGCCTCAAATGATGATTGGCTAGAGCTGAGGTCTCCAGGCCTGAGACAAATCTGCTCCCAGCTTGAAATGTGTGTTCCCCATGTAAATGAAACTGTCTCTTCTGCGTCATAAATATGTGTAAATCAACACTGCGTTTTGAATGTGCTCGCTTTCAAATGCAACATGCAGAGGTTCTTGTTACCCAGTGTTGCAAATCATGTCTGGCCTTTGCAAAGTTGTCTTTTCGTTCCCAGAGAAGGGTCCTTTGCTGGCTGGCAGATCCACTGGATCTTCATGCTCTGGCCTTTTCCAGCTCTGAATTACTCGTATTTATGAAGAATTAAAAATGCTGTCTGTGCTTGAGTTCACTGTGGTTCAGAGAAAAAGGAATTCTATCTGTTGCACAACCTTGGCTGAGCCCATGGACTTGCAAGGTGCATTCCTGTTGTTCACGCCGTCCCAGCACCACTGGACTTCACTGAGGCAAGTGCATTTGGCTGTAATGTCCTTAAGCCGGGCATGGCTTACACTGTGCCATTTGATAATGCATGAATTAATGAGTTATAGCGCTGTTAGGTGGTCCAAATTCTTTTGCTTTTCCATCGGGTTAATTCATGTGAGCGAGCATCTGCAAGCCTTTAAACAGGAACTCTTGTATTTTGTAGATTCTGGATGGCGATATTGATGCATTGAGACTAGTCTAGTATGTCCTCTTAGTGCTCTTAGTCAATATTGTCAATTGAAGTGTCTCTGCTAGCACCCAGTAGCTCTTCCTCCGACCTGGGCATGGTTTGTGTTGATTTCAGGTTGCAGGGATGGTGACGTGGGTGTCTTTCAGCATATTTGTCACTCATGGGTGCACTGGGGACTGGTGCAAAATGGTGGGTGCTCTTCTTTCTGCTCATGCTTCTGAGTAGATTTCGGCCTCCCCTCTTCAAACCAGACTTCGCCCGTCATCCGCAGCATCTTTAACTCGTAAATTGTCATTGCTGCTGAACAGCACTGCATCATTAGACCCGGCCCTGCCACTCCTCGACTCGAAACTGAAAGGCAAAAAGCCAGCATGGCTCAATGCTGTTAAGGCCCACACACAAAGAAATAAGGTACTGTAAAAACACCCTGTCCCACAGGTGGCCTTTTGAAACCATAGTAATATTGAAACCTCTCCCCCTGCTCTGCCTTTTTCTTACATGTCACCTTTAACATTGACATTGTGCAAATTGACAGCGTACACACCCCGGCTCATTTACTAGTGTGCTATTCAGTAGCTGCTTGCATTTTCAGTGTTTATTTACAGGGGTGAGTTTTTGCTTATGTTTTTAGTTCATTTTTTAAACATTTTAGTGTTTAGTAAAAGGTCTGTACTTTTATAGAACGTTGATTGGACATTCTTTTATTTTGCAGTCTTTTGACTATTGTTTGTGTTGGTATTGCTTCAGGTCAGTCGTCCTGAACTGATAGCCTGGCCTCGGCCTACATTACTACAAGAGGCAAAAGAGGTATATGTTTTGGCCTGTGCCTGTTTCACCTTTATGACTTGTATCAATGCTGGTTTAGCAGTAGTGTGAGGTTGAGCTGAACAGGAGGTTAATCTACTACTCATTCCTGTACTCTGGCTGATCTGTAGTAATTGTGTCAGAGCTATTGATTACAGTAATGAGAGGGACTTACAAAACCTGCCGGCAATAAGGAAACCAGGGGGATAGGGCCAATCGTGCAGTTCATAGAGAATAGATTGACAATAGAATAGATAGACAAGACATGCAATGCTAGTCCTCTTTGGGATAATTAAGACCTGTAAAGTATAAAGGAAGACACACAGTTGGTGGGAAAGTTCAAAAGGAGACCTGGAGAGTCTCACTGAGTATGTGTATGCCTGTCTGTCTGATGTCAGCATGTGTGGAATGTGAGGGAATGTGGAATGTCTGTTCCCTGGTGTTCCACCAGTGTTCTGTATTTCATGTACCCTGATTTGACATACTATGTAACTTAATAAGGGGATTGTCCTGAAGACTCACCTGTGGTCAAGTGCTTTCCCCATTATTGTATAAAGCAGGAGCAGAAGAGAATGTAAGTGTGCCGGGAGAGCCATTCGACTCGATTTTATTTGATCTGAGCAGATTTATAATGGCCATAACGTAGAGCACCTAGCAGAATTGATAGAATATGGGTGCCCTTGTGTTAACATAAATCAGCTGTAGGTGTGATTAACAAAAATGCTTTAAAAATGGAACAAATTATAGTCAAGTTCCAATGTAAACGGGAGAGAGTTCCACAGGCAAAGCCCTTCATTGGCAACATGCCCGTCTCCTCTTATGGCAAACTTGGTTTTAGGGCCAGTAAGCATGGGCAATTTAGAGGAATAGCGTTTGCGAGATGGTGAATAAATGGTGATTTTATTTGACAAGTAATAGAAACCTAACCAGTGTAAATATCTAAATAAAAGACATAGGCCCTCATTACGACCCTGGCGGAGAACCATGGTGCAATTTGCACCATGGTCCATGGCGCAAAGCTGCCAACTCCGCCATGGGGGTTGGCAGACTTACCGCCCCATTCCGACCTTGGCGGGGCGGTAAGTCACCAATCCCCATTTACCCTTCCCCATTCCCATTTTTGCCCCATAGGGTATAATGGGAGTGGGGAAGGCGTTAATTACGCCACCGTAACTTACGGTGGCGTAATTAACAACAAGTCCCGTAGCGCCATGGATTTTTCCGCCTGCAAAAAGCAGGCGTAAAAATCACCATGGCGCTACGGGAACTCGTAGTCAGGCGGAAAGGGGCGCCATGGTTTACGCTGGCGTAAAACCCTTTCCGCCAGGGTCGTAATGAGGGCCATACACTCTTACAAATAACTCTCTGTGTAACCGAGAGCCAATGTAATGTTTGGTGCACAGAGGAACATAATTTACCTTAGGAAGATGGTACATGAGATGGACTACCCTCCATTTTGAATCAAATGAAGATGATTTAATTGATATTCTGGTAAACTAGGGTACAGTGAATTAGCAAACTCAAATTTAGAGTTGATAAGGACACGAGTAGCAGTGGCCAGGCCAGGCCAGGCCAGGCCAGCTTGGGATGGAAAGGGAGGAAGATGTAGTCATTGCTGAAACCTAAAATAAGAAGTCTTGGCAATCTGAAGCTAGCATCCGAGGGACCGATTCAGAGAGGAATAGAAAATAGGATTCAGGCAGACAGAGTATCATCTGACATTTCTAGAATGTTACTTCTACTGCAGATATAGTACGTTCCAGACGGAATGTCCTTGTTATGGACAGGAGAAACTGTGATATAAAAATAAATTACAAAAGGATCAGACCAGAAAACATGTTAGACAGGAGAGACTGTAAACCTCCAGTCAAAATAAGATCTAGGCATTGCCCTTTAATATGAGAGGGCTGTCTGTTGTGCGGGCGGAAGAGTGCACCACAATCCTCCAGCATAAGACAGTTCTGAACATTAAAATGTGCACCCTTATTTAAAGGAAAGTTAAACAGGCAGATTTCAGGGGGAGTTGGTCTGACAGTTTTTGAACCCACTAAGAAAAGCAGAGCCTAATCCAGGATGACGATAAAAGAGAATAATTTTAATGGCCATTTCTCAAAATTCACCAAACAAACCTCTGAGGTGTTGCTGCAATTTAAACTCATTTAGTTAAAAAAAAAAGTGAAGGTGCCTTTAAAAATATTGCTAACTCTCCTCAGCGACAACCTTTGCAGTTAGACATTTGACCAGAATAAATGAGGGGAAATAATTCAGAAAAAAACAGAAGTATTATCAGCAGAAAGACAGGATGCTGAGATAAAAAGTGTATCAAGGCCAACGTTAGTGATTAAATAGTATATAGGAGCGGTAATAGACAACGCGAACCTGGCACATTGTCCAGCATGGTATGGTATGCTATTATATAGTATAAGTGCTTATAGAGTGCAAGCTATCACATTGAAATGGCATCTTGGTGCTAATGGTGACCGAGTAACAAGTTGTTAAAATGGAAACTAAAACGTTTTTATTTTCTGGCTGAACTCTAAATGGATTTCTGTAAGGCAAGGATATTTAGGCCAGGATCAAAGTTTAACAGAGAAAACAGAGAAAGCATGTCCATCCCACCTGAGAGGACTACATTCTGGAACAACATGAAAGCCAACAGAGGATGAACGCAGCGAGCAAGGTGATTTCTATAATACAAATTGGTCACTGAAGAAGTTTACAGCCTGATTATGGACAGATGTATGCACTAGGAACAAGGGTTTAAACTGAACACGTTTCTCAACTGGTAACCAGTGTAATGACAGCAAAGCTGAAGAAATATGTGCCCTTTGCCGCAGATAGAAAATCGATCAAGCTTCCATATTCAGCACAATCTGAAGTTTGAGAAAAACTGTTTTAGGCAGTCCCAGATATGCTGCTTTGCAGACATCAAGGAAGCTGGCTACAAATGCATTTATCAGCTGGATTTTCTGCAGAAAAGAGAAATAATCTAGAAATATGTTTAATGTCTTCAGACAGAGAAATAAAACAGGTTATAGAAACCATGCTGATCTGGTCATCTAGAGAGAGCAGGAGGGATCCAACCAAACCCCAAATCCCTAACATTTTGAGACAGAATGAGGCAAAGTCCAAGTTCACAGAGTCAAAATTCATCAGACCATAACTTAAGATTTAAGGGCACTTTATAAGAGGTTGAGCATAACAGAATCTCTGTTTTCTGGATATTTCATTTCAGATGATTACCTTTCATTCAGAGACTGGCTTGTTCCAAACAGTCATTGAATCGGTCAGCATTCAGTCTATCTGAGTACCGTAGACGAAATATCAACTGAGTATTAGCCACATAGATATAAAATGTGGCCTCCAACAACCAAATTATGTCTGCTAAAGGTCTCGCGTAAAGATTGAACAGCAGCAGGCTAAGCGAGAAACCTTGAGGAACACCACAAGAGAACAGTGTTTTGCAAGATTTGAATGGGTGAGTATGTCTGACTGTTATCTGCCCAGGTATAACGATGACAGCCAGGTGAGAGCTTTGTCTCTGATGCCAAAATCATAGAGCCCGCCCAACAGGTTGCAGTACTCAACAGTGTTGAACGTGGCGGTAAGGTCCAGCAGATTCAGATCCCCACCCGCCAGTCAGTGGCAGAGGCAGCTCTGGTGCCAGGGGGAGCGGATAACTCCTGAAGGGACACCAAGATTCGAAACGATTCGTGGGTGAGCCCACCCAGGGGGCTTTTTGAAAGTTTTCAGTGAAGGATATGAAATGTTTCCTCAAATTAGTTAAGGGGATTCGGTGGGGATCCCCCCACACCTGAGAATCTTTTAAAAATAATGTGCTGAAATTATGCTTTCCACACCACAATATTTAAGATTTTCTTTTATTTTGTATTTGTATATATGGTTTATCTCACACCTTTAAACATTAAGACATATGAAACGAATCTTACGCTTCATTAAATGTCAGTTAAACTTCATCAAACCCATCAATAGTTCCTTTTCAAAACGTTAAAATTCACTCTTCATTTTCATTACACCAATTTTAATTAAAATTCATTAACCCTCAGTAGTCCATTATTGATTCACTGCCATCAGTAATACATTATTCATTATTAATTCACTAAAATATATTTACATAATATACTTAGTTACTAAAACTCTCAATTTATCACAGTAATGGGTTATAGACAAGTTGTCAACTATGAGGTTATAGACAAGTCTAGAGTTTATATGGAGGACCACAAAGTCTAATATGGACTCAACCCAGTTGATGTCTCATGATTCAATCAACCAAATAGAAACCGGGGACACCCGGCGTTTCATACACACCGGTCACACCTGGTTAATTAATCAAACATTACAAAAAAGGACGGGGTGTAAAGTGCATCTCCATAGGGAACCAAAGAAGACTGAAGCAGCCTCTAAACTACTATTACTCGGATAAGAAAAAATTCAATTCAGATCCGTACTGTAGTTTTCTTCATCTCACAAATTAATTAATTCTAAAATTTCAATAAACAAAACAATTATAGTAGTAAGATAAAACAAACTCTTCATTGATACAAAAAAGTGTTAATACATGAACTCAATTAAAACTCATTTAAAGAGACTGTACAAAATCAATCAATCCCTAATCAATGAGTGATAAACACCAGCCGGACTACCCTCAACATAAATAGAAACAAAAATAAAGTGTTCGAAAAAAAGATAAACCCTTCTGCAGTGAATATACAGTACAACAACTCAACAAATCATCACAAACAGATATAAAACTATCAAAAATAGAAAATAAATACAAGTAATCAAGTGTTACAAAAGAACAACACCGTAAAACTAACAAAATCTAATTCAACTAAGCCTAATCTTAATTATTGAGGCACAAACAATCCCAACATGTTTCTTTCCACTTAACAAATGTATATCATTGATTGGAAATTCTTCAGGGGTTTCTTATGTTGGTAATCTTGCTGGTGTACCTTTGTTAAAAAAGCTGTAGGAAGTTGATTCATAGTTCTTATCTTCGCCTACATATAAAGATGCACAAGATTAATGAACTCATATAAATTAATAGTTCATGCTGTCTAAGTGATGTATTAATTCATCACGGACCAAGCAAGGTAAATTTATAAAGTATATTAAACCTGTTATGTTATGTCATGATTCAGTCAGCCTCAGTACTGGAATTGCAGAGAACAAATAATGAATCATGGAGCGGTTATAAACTGGAGAGTCAGCATCTTTAAAACTATTTTCGACTCCCAAGTGCCACTCTCTCGGTACTTTACCCATCATTCATATCTGTCGATGTACAACCGCAAGGAGAACAGAGGAGAGTAGTACCACAGATTATTTGGTCTGAGACAGACCTTTCAGGTGGCAAATACTGGTAATTTGATTAGCTAGGGACACCTTGTTTGTTAGATCTCACCAAAGAAGCATCATTGTCTGAGGTGTATACCTCATGAGCCTGTGTGGCTGAGTGTCCTTTATATGCATCAGTTAGCCCATCAATACCATCTCCGTCCATAGAAGAATGGGTAGCTACGTCCAATAAGGGTATCAGAGGTGAGAAATCAGTGTACAACTGCCAATATTAGCCGATCTTTAAGGAAAAATGGGATGGAAAGTCATACAATGTATAATTGTTTCTCTCTTGCCTGGTGAATATTCTGAGTGGAGGGGCCTAAATCTTTCCTCAAATTAGCATGAGCGACAAAGCATGGCGAGAGAGCACAGAATAATTAAGTTGGGAAAATGTTTTAAAATAATGTACTGAAATAATGCGTTTGCAGCGCAATATTTTACAAAAGAGGTAAAATGCCACACAATTTACAGTTGGTTCACATGAAAAAATCCTGGAAATGAAATCAACAACAGTACACTAAATAATAGCACTTTCAATTATTTTCATTAGGCTGCAGCCACAACCTATCTATGCCAGTAACAGTCACTTTAAATCACATGCATGAGGCTGCTGCCACAACCTATCTATGCCAGTAACAGTCACTTTAAATCACATGAATGAGGCTGCTGCCACAACCTATCTATGCCAGTAACAGTCACTTTAAATCACATGCATGAGGCTGCTGCCACAACCTATCTATGCCAGTAACAGTCACTTTAAATCGCATGCATGAGGCTGCTGCCATAACCTATCTATGCCAGTAACAGTCACTTTAAATCGCATGAATGAGGCTGCTGCCACAACCTATCTATGCCAGTAACAGTCACTTTAAATCGCATGAATGAGGCTGCTGCCACAACCTATCTATGCCAGTAACAGTCACTTTAAATCGCATGAATGAGGCTGCTGCCATAACCTATCTATGCCAGTAACAGTCACTTTAAATCGCATGAATGAGGCTGCTGCCATAACCTATCTATGCCAGTAACAGTCACTTTAAATCACATGCATGAGGCTGCTGCCACAAACGATCTATGCCAGTAACAGTCATTTTAAATCGCATGCCAGAATCACTTCATGCATGTGATTTAAAGTGATCATTACTGGCAAAGTATATAGCCGAAGCGATACCAGTACCAACCAAGGGGCTTGGGGGATATAATATTGGGTTAAAATTGTGCAAATTGTGCATTATTCAGCACACTTTCTCTAGAAAGACTAGGTAAAAAGCCAAACAGTTTGCAATTGATTTTATAGGGTATCTCCAATCCTAAAATGCAACAGATGCAAGCTACCAACAATTCACAATGCCCACAATATATGGCAGTATAAAAACATACTGTATGTCAGTATCCCAGCAACAGAACATACTGCTGTTGTCTTCACCCCTCTCAACCCAACCAGATCTGCTACTCACAGGCCAGGCCCTACTCCCAAGTGGTTAACTCGCTATCTCAAATCCCTCAAAACCATCAAGCAACGCCTGGAGCACACATGGCAGGCCAACCCAATGCCCCAGAACAGAGCCATCTATGACAGATAGATCTGGCCTACAGAAGAGAAATTAGGAAAGCCAAAATATCTTTCTATGGAAACCTTATAGCCTGTTTACACAAACCTAGCAGGGATCCACAGGATCATTGCAGAATTCAAGGCTCCCCTCTGCTCTACCCTCCTCCCTGCTTTCCCAAGCACTCTGCAATGACTTGTCGGACCACTTTTTTTACAACATCTCTATCGAAAGACACAATACCATCAGCACCAAATTAGCAACAATCACAAACCCATTGTGTCCTCCACCTCCTAACTCTTTCCACCTCAATACGCACACCCCCTCCTCTCTTCATTCTCTACCATTTCCCACCCAGAATTCTCGAAACTATTATCCAGAAGCTGCCTGCCCTCTCTCCTTAACAACATTCTATCCTCAACCTGTGAAGGCAGCATCGCTATCTCGATAATTAACCATTTTCTAACATCAGGCATCTTCGCTGTAGCTTTCAAAACATCTCAAGACAAACCCCTACTTAAAAGGCACTCCCTCAACCCCCTTCTTCCATTCAAGTACTGCCCAATCTCAAACATCTGCTACATCGCCAAACTCTTAGGCTGCACGGCATACACTCTGCCTCTTCACAGAATCCAATCGCCTTCTTAACTCCTCTGCGGAACAGACTTTTCCTTTGTCTCCATCTGGGCTGACATGTAAAGAACGACAGACTCAGAAGGCTGCGCTGCACTCATCCTCCTTGACTTCTCGGCTGTTTACAATACTATCGACCACTCCATCCTCAAGGACATACTCTACTTTCAGGGACTCTGCTCTAAGATGGATCTCCTCCTTCCTCGCCAAAGGATCACAAATGACACTCCTCCCACCTTTCTCCTCAGCCCCCCAACTAGTCTTCATATGGGTTGCACAGTGGCCTCACTGTCTCCTCCTTCTATTCAACTTCTACCTAAACTACGCTGATGACGCCCAGATCAACTTCAAGATTCCCAAAGGCCTGGCCTCCTCCCATCCTGAGCTCACCTCCTGCTTCTTGACTGCTGGATGACGGCTAACCACCTCCTCCTTAATCTCCCATGTCACTCACATGTTTTTTAAATGTTTTATATTATCAGGGCCGGCAGTCCACTCTGGCACTCTGACCATTAGCCCCTGATGATGTTAAACAAAAAGACATGAGTTTAGCGTGCCACTCAGAGGGTTTTTTCTTTTTTTTAAATCAGGGCTAGCACTCAGTCAGTGCAAGTCCTGATTGAGCTCCACCCCTGCCGCCAGAGGGAATCCAGGGGATCAGGGGTGATCGACTCCGTTGGCGCCCTGGCTCCTCCACTGCCGCCAGTGTCCACCAGATGATGGGTATCATCCATTGCCACCACTACCACAAGCTCGATACTACGGCAAGAGGCCATGCTCTTCTACCAAAGTTTGCAATTGAGACACTGCCACTACTGCCTTAAGTTTGCTCGCCAAGGGAAGCAAGGAAATCGTATGGCAATTTGCTACGTCATTGCTACGTCATTAGAATATAAAGAAGGCTTTTTGAGCAGTGGAGTAACTGTCTCTATCTTCAGATGGTTCAGGACCATATCTGAATTAAAAGAGCTGTTTATAATAGGACACACATCCAAGTCCATCAAGGAATTACCTTTTTTAATGATCCTGGCAGGGCAGGTTTAATGCGAGAGCCGGTCGGTCGACGGGCAGCCATAATCTCTGATAGTTATGTGACGCAGCTAGAAAAGAGATGAAGAAGTGACTAAGAAGCCGAGCATCGACCCGCCTGCATGGGGTAACCAAGCTATTAATAACTGAGCCAGCAGACACAACTCGCTCTGAATCTTACAACATGTGTCGTGAAGGAACTGAGAGAGATTATCGCAGAGGACTTGAAACGGAGTGCAAGAATTACTCAGAACTATCAGTAGATGAAGCTCAGAGAGAACTTTCAACAGCTCCTGCGCAATATTAGAAGTGGAGAAAATCCGACCAGAGTAATAAGAGTGGATTCTAGCAGCATTTTTCATAGTTCAGTAGTTGTAATTTACAATTAATTTTGAGTTCAGTGTTGTAGTTTTTCCTCCATGCATGTTCCTGTTGCCTCCGTTTCCGCCTCTCTGCTTTGAGTGTTGAGTAAAATCAGCGCTTGTCCCTGCTGCTATTTACTCCGGAGGATCGGAGTCAGGCACTTAATGCAGACAGCAGCAGAGATTCTTTGATAGAATTTATCTAGAAATGTAGATAGATCAAGCTCTGCAGTTACTAGCTCCTCTAAAAGGGAAGAGCAAAACTCTCATATGTGGATGATATTCCAGTTAGGAAAGGACTATGTGCTATCCTTGGAAAAGCACCTAGGCATTAAGTCAGCTATGTCTAAAATAAAGTGTATACCTGCATTTAAGAGACATGTTAGACACGATCAGAAGGCTTGGGAAGAGCAATTTGTATTGCTAGGCAACTCGTGGGAAATCCTGCATGAAATTAATTGCTGCAGTTCCCAATCACTGAAGGTAAGGAGTTCTTATTTTCCAGTTAATATCTTAAGCAAAGTGAAAAAGCTACCAGAATAGTCTGTGTAAATGATCGTGGGTGACAAACAATCTTAGATGCTAAAAAAGCATGCGTGATATCAGAATATAGATGCCGGGGAACTGCTTAAACTGCAGCATGACAAGTCGATTGCCTGACCAGCCTGGAACAGGTTTCAACAGGCTTTGCGCTCCACGAAGACCCAAGTCATTTGAATCTGCAGGGCACAACACAATGATGTAATTTCCATGGTGACTTGAAGCTTTATGGGAAATGTAGTCTGAACGGAAAGGAAAAAAAGAAAGAAAATGAACAAAGAAATGCGCCTAAGGTCTCGAGCACGCTGCTAGCTGCTTTACATGTGTGAGCGAAACATAGGATAAAAGAGTATGAGTAAACTATCTAAACTGTCTACTCTCCAGGTAATTGACTGAGAGACCGCTAAAATTAATTGAAACTGACATGTAACATCGTGTGCAGTACCATTAAAAGAAAGTAATGAAAAGGTCAAAAGGGTAAGCATATCCAAACCAGGTACTCATCTCACACAGGAGATGATCAGCACAGCTCAGGCTGTGAGGCTACTTTCCAAGAGCACAGTATGGGCTATAGCCCACAGCCTGGCTAGTGTCAAAAGGGCAAAGGAGTGAGGAGCCAAATGCAGCCTACTGAGAGGTAGAGCTTGGGGGTATGGCGTAGAGCCAAGCAGGAGTTAGGGAGTAGCATGAGAACCTAGCTGACTGCAAGCCTGCTGGAAGCTGTAGCACAGAGTCTGCCTGCAGCCACAGGGTCATATGCAACCAGAGCCTATTGTGGGCTTAAGCCTAAGCGGGTGACAGCTCGCTGGAAAGTGAAAATTCAAGCGGAAGAGCAAGGAGAGACAATCCTTCTGTTAATCGCTTTGGGTATCCCCTGGGGCAATGGGGAATCATCTGTTCTTTGCTGGAATTCACTTGGGGCATCTTGTAAGGAAAGAGTACAGAGAAAGGTGTTGGTCCATTTTTTAAATAAAACAATTGTATACCTTTTAGTGGACGAACTGAAAATATTATGCTAAAATGACAAATGCGTACGCATTGAAAGTCCCGCCCTAAAACTGGCATCTTGGAGCGGGTTCAAACTAAAACATTGCCAGAGAAAATGCATGTTTTGGCAGCCTCCGAGCTGTGCTAGGGTCATACTGTAGATCAACCAGAGATACTTATGCTGATTTGTCTGCATATGATGGAACCAACACAGAAATGTCCAAAAAAGCTTATGCGGGAATGTCCAATTTTATCCTAGTGTGCCTAGTATGCCTCATGCTTGACAATATCTTACTAACTTGCATACAGAACGGCAAATGCAAGATCACGTTATTACTGTTAGAAAGGTGAAAGGTCCACTGCTAGTTGATCATTCCTCTCGCTCGATAATAGGTACTAATAATTTCTGCTGTGAGGTACAAGGTGGCCAACCTCGCTGCCTATCTCTTTACTCATTCAGGGTTCTAAAGTGTTGTGTTCTCCAGTGTAACAGCAGGTTGTCTTGTTCAGACCAGCATGTTTTAGGCTTATACTTGAGGTTTTCTGTTCTTCTTTCTGTGGGATTGCGGCATCTGTTTCCTTGCCCAGAAGTGTGGGGTGGGAATGGATATCAGGGGCATGAAATTATATCTCATCATAATGTGAGCCTGTAATTTAAATGCATAAAACAAATACCTTCTTAGCTTGATACGCCCCAGCAAACAGGACAGGTGCCACACACAGACATCTGTATTTCTTATAGTTCAAGTACAGGCTGGAATGATCAAAACCCTGATTGCTGTTGACAGACAACCAAGAGGCTAACAGAGTGTTTCAAACCTTAATTTTTGTTTATCTTGAACATTTTCTGCAGGCACTAGGGACATCAGTAAAAGCCAAAGGGGAAAAGAATATACATATCTTTTTTTCATTAATGGTTAAAACATGTTCAACCTTAGCAATGTAGTACACAAAATAGATAAATAAAAGTTTCATAAACCAGCAATTAAAATACATGTATACATTAGTTGAGCACTTCCATACATGCACTAAGTGACTAAAAATATAGAAAGAAATTAAAACTTGTCCAAAGAGTCAATTACCCATGCCTTCAAGGATTCCAAACCATATCTCAATTATGGTATGGCTTTACCCTCATAATATTTTAAGAGGGGTATGATGGAATATTTGCAGTATTTTGAATTGATCTTCCGCATCTAAATAATTAGGACCTGAAACTTACAGAGGTGCTTTCTGATTTTCTTATTCGGGTATGCGATAACTCTGAACCCCATGTAGATCATATTATCCACTACCGCAAGTCTATCCTGGCCAGTTTCCAAACAAAGGGGGTCTTCCTGTATATTTTGCATATATGATGGAGTTTCATCTTAGAATGATTAATAATCAACAAATTCCCCTCTGCATACAATTTAAATGCCTGAATTAAGCACTGAAGACTTCCCAGGGTCTGGTCAAACACTAAGAGGTCGTCAGCACAGGCTAACCAAACTAGCCTAATATGAGACAATTAAGGGGGAGCAAAAGCATGGGGTTCTATACTTTTGTCAACGTCTAATAGGTAGAGATGTCTAATAGGGAGAGATTTACTAGGCAGGGCAAGTATGCACCCGTGCCTCAGTCCTCTTTCATTTGGTATCTCCCTGGAAAGCGTACCCTCAGTGTCCAGCCTTACCCTTATTTTAGAGTGTTCATAAAGGCCTTTTATGAGATGCAACAGGCCCTCCCGGATCCCCATTCGAGAGCTTAAATCACAGGAAGCCCCTGTCAACAGGATTAAAGACTGATTTTAGATCGAAGGACGCTAGAAAAATATGACTGTTCCCGCCCCCCGTCCAAATGATGTCCTGTAGGCACTTTAAGATGATTCCGTTAAGGCTGGTGGCGTGTCCCCTTCGAAATCCAGTCTTTTTTTTTAACGCCTCTTGATTCATGGGCCCAGATCTCCAGATGGGAGAGCAAGACAGATCGACAAATCTTGCTGTCTGCATCCAAAATGGAGCTCGGGAGATAATTTGTTGGTTCCGTTTTGGGGCCCCTTTTATAGATTGGAATCACATGGGCCAGCCTCCAGGATGAAGGATAGCGGCCTGTAGTCACTCTATGTTTAAATGGAAGGAGAGTGTTATAGATCAAGTGTCAGGGTCTCCCTTCAGTAGCCGGTTACTCAGCTTCTTAGGACCAGGGGTACGTGAGTTACTTGAGCAGATAATGAGCTAGTGAATTAATTCCGGGTTAAGGTTCAATTCAAAGGCAGATTCCAAGGAGGGCGGTTCAAAAGGCGACTGGACCTGGGGAATAATTCTGTAAAGTGACTGACCCGGCCCTGCCCTAGAACTGCATTAATTTGACATTCACTGAGGTCCCTATTTAACGAGTTTATTGTGGACCAGAAACTTCCACAGTCACTGCTCTTCATGCTGTTTAACATATATTCCACGTCCCTTCGTACCAATCTGGCCCTTTGCCGCTTACTGCAGTTTTTAAACTGCTGTCTAATCTTTTGAATTCCGGATGTCTGAGCAAAAAAAAAAAAATTCAAGTGGCACACCCCAGCGAGTTAAGCAATTTCATAAGATAGGCACCGGTTTAACGTTTACTGATTGTGTTTGTTAAAAAGACCTCAACGTTGTTTGAAGACTGTAACACTACTCACACTGTTGCCTCATCTTGGAAACCTTGGCCTGTGCATTGCTTGGGAAAGAGAAGTTTTGGTTGATAAGACAAGGCCCTTGTCAGGCAGCTCTTGACCCCATGACTCTTTCGCTCGCCTGGATCCTGGATCTTCACTTCCATTCTAGGTGCGACATAAGCTTTTCCACCAGAGTAGACTTCCTAAAGGCTGTTGCTTCACACAAGAAGACACCACCTTGTTCCTATGACACCTATATTCGTTGTGTGTATGGCTGCACGTGTTTTACAGTGGTTCCTTATTGTCATCTTGCTTCGAAACTGCAAAAGCTCCCAACCACAGCACCCACCATATGGCAATGGGGGACTCTAGGTCACCCCCACTGTACTGAATGTGGGGTTCTTTGCATAATATTTCCTGGTGGTACCAGGGTGGTTAGGGGACTTCCTGTATGCATGCAGAATAAAGATGGGAATAAAGAACCTAGCAGCAAGGCCAAGCAGCAGCAAGACCAGGAGAAGTCCTTGGTAGGGGAAGGGATGCCAGGCAGTGATCTGGCAAGGAGGGGGGCAGGACAGAGAAGAGAAAGATGGGGACCGTGCAAGGATAGAGAACAAAATGAAGGATCTCAAGCAGGGAGGGATAACTGGAAGTGTGACAATAATTGTGGGCCAGACCGCTATGCTGGGGAGCAGGACAAAGCTAGGGAAAGCATTTTCTTGTGTTACATACTGCTCCAGACAGAAACACTGTGCCAAAGAAGCAACCATAACTGGAGAAATCCTGTTTACATGACCTTTACACTAATAGGGAATACACTTGGGAGAGCAGCATGCTGGTGAGGAAAAAATTGTATACTAACAGTATGACTGCTAATAGCATGGAGGTTAACTTATTTACAGTAAGATAATGTGGCGTTAAAAACCGATCCGGCAGGATGGATCGGGTCTTATCTGCCCGGGGCCTAAGTTAAAGGCCTGAGTGAAGCAAGGGATTTTAACAAGGGTCCCGGCTGATAAGACCTGATCCGGCCAGCCGGAGAGGGTCTTACGGCTATTATCACCCCGGGTTACCCAAGCGGTAACCGGGGTGCTAAAAACAAGTATTTTCATTCATTGAACAGACGCCACCCGCGTCTCATTCAATGGATAAAAATACTGTCTAAAGATTGCCGCCATGGAAGGCGAGGCTCCATATGGAGCCCCTCTTCCATGGCCACGGCGGCCATAGAGAGACAGCGAACGCGCAGTGGTAGAGGGGCCGCTGCCGTTGAAAACAGGTAAGTAGAGCGGGGGCAGGGGGTGTAAGGAAAAATGAAAAAGAAAAAAAGGGAGGGTGGGCGTAAGATGGCACTGCTAGCAGGGGAAGCAGCAGTAGGCTGCTTGGAACGTGGGCTGAGATTAGCGGTTTCAGTCCGCGTCGCGAGCAGCCTGATTGGTTCGCACCCCCACCCTGTTTGCTAATATATGTAAGTGACTTTGTACAGGTAGGATCAGGGAGGAGGATAGGTGAGTAATAGAGGTGGATGGATAATGGGGAGGGGCAGTACAGGTCTACCTTCAAGGGCAGCAGGCAGGTGCTGTTGAAGGGCAGATTTGATTGCTAGAATGGTGGGGATTTTCTTGATGTTGGGAAGGAGGGACCTCCTGTGGTAGGGGGCAAGAAGGGTAAAGGAGTGGAAGCAAGAGGCAGTGAAGGATGTCTAAAGGGTAATCAGGAGTGAAGGTGCGGTGTGAGTATCAGGTAAGAGAGGTAGCCAGATAGGGAAGGCAAGCAAGCCCATGGACATATTTGAGGACTAAGAGAAGACATTTGGAAATGTGCTGATGTATATTTGGAGAGCCACAATGCGTGAAGTCAGTGAAAAGAGCTGGGGAAGTTGCAGGGGAGATAATAAAGAGTTTGAGATGCAAACCTAAGACCTTTAGAGGGGTAAAGAAGTAGAGTGGAAGGACTAGGAGGAGGTTGGTGCAGCAGTGAAGTCTACTGAGAACAAACACAGTGATGAGAGTTGTGTGTGATTGGTCAGTGAGGATGCAGTTCTTCATAAGGATACCATAGTTATCTCTGGGAACACTGACCTGCATAGTATGCCTAACACCAATTCATAATGTATTTTCAGATAAGGGAAGGAAAGAAGAAAAACACCCAGAACTCGTCTGCAGAAAGATGGTAGGAGAAGCCAGAGAAGGAGAGGAGCTTTCCCAGAGAAGAGGTGTAGCGAGTGAAGATAGAGGTCCAAGCACAGAACCGTGTCACTCCCATTGGGTGATGGTGGGATTGTAGCCCTATGGGATCTGGAAAACAGGACGAGACAGGAGATATCAGTGCAGGGAGTAGGTGGGGAAAGCCGAGCGGGATGATGATGGGAGCTGGTGCAGAAAAAAGGCACAAGAAGATGACTAACTGCGGACAAACCTGAGCCATAGAAACAAACTGGCAGCCACAAACCAATAGTTCTTTGCAATTATATGATATGATATGATATGGCATTTATAATGCGCCTTTACACAAGTGTTTCAAGGTGAGACGAGGCAAGGAAGGGGGAACAGAGGGAAGACAAAGGCAGCAAACTTACTAGGCCAGGTGACATTGAGATCGCTCAAGTGCAGAGGAAGGGGGAAGAGGGAGTGTTCAGTGTAGTACATGGGATCAACAATAAAAATAAATAGAATAAATAAAAGCAATATGTAAAAAGTGCAGCCAGCTGGTGCCAAGTGCAAGGGTAATTGCAGAAAACAGGTGTCAAGTGCTGGAAGGGGATTGTAGGGATACAGAAAAACAGTCCCCAAGTGCAGGGGTTGCCAGGGAGGCAGTGCGAGTGTGCAGCTGGCGGGGGAGGGTACCTGGGCCCGAGATCAGAGGGTAGCCAGGTGACCAGTGCAGTTTCAGTTTCAGCCAGGAGTTCAGCATGGTAGAGGAGGAGAGAAAGCAGAAGCAAAGAGGAAGGTTTTGAGGTACTTCCGGAACCGGAGATGGTTCTCCTCAAGTTTCAGGGAGGCACGAAGGCTGTTCGAGAGGGAGGCCCCAGCTGAAGAAAGAGATCTACCACCAACTCGTTGCTTGGAGAAGCGACTGACCCTGAGGGAGTTGGAGGCGGATGAGCGAAGAGCTTGAGAAGGAAGATATTTAGGAAGAGAGAGTTAAAGGTATTGAGGCTCCAGGACCCAGAAGTCCTTGGGGATAGTGCAGTGGGTTTTGAACTTAATCCTCACAGCCACTGGGAGCCAGTGCAGAGATTTCAGTCCTGGAGAGATACGATGCCTGGGCTTGAGGCCAAGGACAAGTCTAGCAGTCCTGTTCTGGATGAGTTGCAGAGGGCGGAGAGTAGAGTCAGGCAGGTCATGAAAGAGGCTCTTGCAGTAGTCCGGCCTAGAGAGAACCACAGCTTTGGAGACAGTGATCTTCTGAGGGAAGGAGAGGAAAGGAAGAATACCTTTGAGGAGGTGCAGCTGGTAATGTGACTGCTTAGAGACATCAGAGATGTGAGGAGAGAAGGAGAGTGTGTAGACGAAGATGACCCAGAGATTTTTATCCTCAAAGGTGGGAGCAGGAAGAGGGCCAAGAGAGGCCGGCCAGAGAGTGACTGGAATGGAGAGAGTGAGTGTGCCGATGAGGAGAATCTCGGTCTTACTGGTATTAAGGCAGAGATCATTGACGGCACACCACTACTGGATAGCAGAAAGACAGTCAGAGATGAGAGAAGGAGACGAGGTGGAGGAAGGGAGCCTGAAAATGAGTTGAGTGTCATCCGCATAGCACTGAAAATTGGGGCAGAGAGCTGCAATGCGGTGGGCAAGAAGTGCCAATTATTGGTTGAACAGCCAGGGAGATAGATTAGACCCCTGGGGAACACCACAGGTAGAGATAGAGATAGAGGAGAGGAAGGAGCCAAGTTGCACCTGGGAGGGTCGATCGGAGAGGAAAGAGGTCAGCCAAGCCAGGCCCTGATTAGTGATACCCAGGTTATCACAGAGACGGTTGATCAGGATGGCATGGTTGTCTGTGTCAAAGGCAGGAGAGAGATCAAGTAAGATGAGGACATGGGATGTTGGAATCGAGGTTGGAGAACAGGTCTTCACGGATGTTCAGGAAAGCAGTTTCTGTGCATCTTGCAGCTCTGAAGCCTGACTGATGGTCATGGAGACAACCAACAGATTCAGTGTGAAGGTTAAGCTGAGAGATGGCCAGCTTTTCCAGGAAATTGGCCAGGAAATGGGTGATGGTGATTGGGCGATAGTTAGCCGGAGAGAACGGGTCGGCAGAGCGTTTCTTAAGAAGAGGGTGCACAAGGGAGTGCTTCAGGGGGGAAGGGAGGACTTCAGTGGCGTGGTTGCAGAAGTCAGCTAGAGCACTGGCCAAGGTGTCAATGTGGTCCTTGATGGTTTTGGAGGAACAGGGGTGAACCTGTTTTCAGGGCCGCTCTTAGACCAGATTGCACCCCAGGCAGAAAGCATCATTGGCGCCCCCCCAACCCGAGCCTGTGATCTCATGGATGTGTCATGGGCTGAGCAGCGGGAGTGGGGACTATGAGTTAACATAATTGTCAATGCTGGCATCTGCTGAATTTCAAGAACCTCAGAAAACAGCAATAAAAGGGTCAAACCCAAACAGGCCTGGTTATGTGAGTTTGCTTTTGCTCTTCATTTTAAGTAACAATGACCAGTTTGCTGCTGTGACTCAGGTCAGAGAAACGACAATTTCAGATCTACACTAATGTCATTCGTATGACCGCAAACATTTAGCCACTCTTAAAAGACGATGAACCGGTCTTGAACAGTGTTACTCGAACCTCCAAGAACAAGCACCAGCAACATAGCCACCGATAGCTGTACAAGCCCGTCTATCTCAGCATTAAAATACATGCATTTATGCAATATGTATTGCATCAAATATTTCACGCAAGGTTAAATATATTTAGGAGGGACACACGTAAACAATATCACTATTCCATGTGAGTGGTAAAGTCTACTTTAAACATATGCAGAGAGTTGATATGCATGTAGAATTCAACATAGCTCACAATGTAAATGTTGGAGAAGTGGCGTTCTAAAATTATGACATTACAATGTGGACTTTACATTGAAACACACTGCAGTGCATTTTCGCTGCAGAGAAATGGCAGTTCGAGTATTGGGGTTTGTTTCGCTCATGCTCGTGAACTCTCAAAATTCTTAAATGTTTCCTTTGTGATCACTCATTTTAGCTCCTGACAGCACCATGAAACTGTAAGATCGCAAAGAAAAATTATGTCTACCATCCCAACATAAAAACAAAAACAATCAAATTCTTATAGGGTGCAAGGCAACCTTTTCTTGGGACTCATTAAGTTTACTTTTTGCAAATTACTAGTTGCGTGCTGCTTGAATAACAGGGGCCCATGCACATTGTACAGTCTATAGTCGAATTTCATTTCAGGGGACTTGGAGTACTGCGGGTATCTGGGGCAGCATCTCCAGTGTACCCCAAGTGTAGTGCGCATTGCTTGGGAAAGAGAAGTTTTGGTTGATAAGACAAGGCCCTTGTCAGGCAGCTCTTGACCCCATGACTCTTTCGCTCGCCTGGATCCTGGATCTTCACTCCCATTCTAGGTGCGACATAAGCTTTTCCACCAGAGTAGACTTCCTAAAGGCTGTTGCTTCACACAAGAAGACACCACCTTGTTCCTATGACATCTATATTCGTTGTGTGTATGGCTGCCCGTGTTTTACAGTGGTTCCTTATTGTCATCTTGCTTCGAAACTGCAAAAGCTCCCAGCCACAGCACCCACCATATGGCAATGGGGGACTCTAGGTCACCCCCACTGTACTGAATGTGGGGTTCTTTGCATAATATTTCCTGGTGGTACCAGGGTGGTTAGGGGACTTCCTGTATGCATGCAGAATAAAGATGGGAATAAAGAACCTAGCAGCAAGGCCAAGCAGCAGCAAGACCAGGAGACGTCCTTGGTAGGGGAAGGGATGCCAGGCAGTGATCTGGCAAGGAGGGGGGCAGGACAGAGAAGAGAAAGATGGGGACCGTGCAAGGATAGAGAACAAAATGAAGGATCTCAAGCAGGGAGGGATACCTGGAAGTGTGACAATAATTGTGGGCCAGACCACTATGCTGGGGAGCAGGACAAAGCTAGGTAAAGCATTTTCTTGTGTTACATACTGCTCCAGACAGAAACACTGTGCCAAAGAAGCAACCATAACTGAAGAAATCCTGTTTACATGACCTTTACACTAATAGGGAATACACTTGGGAGAGCAGCATGCTGGTGAGGAAAAGATTGTATACTAACAGTATGACTGCTAATAGCATGGAGGTTAACTTATTTACAGTTAGATAATATGGCGTTAAAAACCGATCCCGCAGGCTGGATCGGGTCTTATCTGCCCGGGGCCTAAGTTAAAGGCCTGAGTGAAGCAAGGGATTTTAACAAGGGTCCCGGCTGATAAGACCTGATCCGGCCAGCCGGAGAGGGTCTTACGGCTATTATCACCCCGGGTTACCCAAGCGGTAACCGGGGTGCTAAAAACAAGTATTTTCATTCATTGAACAGACGCCACCCGCGTCTCATTCAATGGATAAAAATACTGTCTAAAGATTGCCGCCATGGAAGGCGAGGCTCCATATGGAGCCCCTCTTCCATGGCCACGGCGGCCATAGAGAGACAGCGAACGCGCAGTGGTAGAGGGGCCGCTGCCGTTGAAAACAGGTAAGTAGAGCGGGGGCAGGGGGTGTAGGGAAAAATGAAAAAGAAAAAAAGGGAGGGTGGGCGTAAGATGGCGCTGCTAGCAGGGGAAGCAGCAGTAGGCTGCTTGGAACGTGGGCTGAGATTCGCGGTTTCAGGCCGTGTCGCGAGCAGCCTGATTGGTTCGCACCCCCACCCTGTTTGATAATATATGTAAGTGACTTTGTACAGGTAGGATCAGGGAGGAGGATAGGTCAGTAATAGAGGTGGATGGATAATGGGGAGGGGCAGTACAGGTCTACCTTCAAGGGCAGCAGGCAGGTGCTGTTGAAGGGCAGATTTGATTGCTAGAATGGTGGGGATTTTCTTGATGTTGGGAAGGAGGGACCTCCTGTGGTAGGGGGCAAGAAGGGTAAAGGAGTGGAAGCAAGAGGCAGTGAAGGATGTCTAAAGGGTAATCAGGAGTGAAGGTGCGGTGTGAGTATCAGGTAAGAGAGGTAGCCAGATAGGGAAGGCAAGCAAGCCCATGGACATATTTGAGGACTAAGAGAAGACATTTGGAAATGTGCTGATGTATATTTTGAGAGCCACAATGCGTGAAGTCAGTGAAAAGAGTTGGGGAAGCTGCAGGGGAGATCATAAAGAGTTTGAGATGCAAACCTAAGACCTTTAGAGGGGTAAAGAAGTAGAGTGGAAGAACTAGGAGGAGGTTGGTGCAGCAGTGAAGTCTACTGAGAACAAACACAGTGATGAGAGTTGTGTGTGATTGGTCAGTGAGGATGCAGTTCTTCATAAGGATACCATAGTTATCTCTGGGAACACTGACCTGCATAGTATGCCTAACACCAATTCATAATGTATTTTCAGATAAGGGAAGGAAAGAAGAAAAACACCCAGAACTCGTCTGCAGAAAGATGGTAGAAGAAGCCAGAGAAGGAGAGGAGCTTTCCCAGAGAAGAGGTGTAGTAAGGATAGAGGTCCAAGCACAGAACCGTGTCACTCCCATTGGGTGATGGTGGGATTGTAGCCCTATGGGATCTGGAAAACAGGACGAGACAGGAGATATCAGTGCAGGAAGTAGGTGGGGAAAGCCGAGCGGGATGATGATGGGAGCTGGTGCAGAAAAAAGGCACAAGAAGATGACTAACTGCAGACAAACCTGAGCCATAGAAACAAACTGGCAGCCACAAACCAATAGTTCTTTGCAATTATATGATATGATATGATATGGCATTTATAATGCGCCTTTACACAAGTGTTTCAAGGTGAGACGAGGCAAGGGAGGGGGAACAGAGGGAAGACAAAGGCAGCAAACTTACTAGGCCAGGTGACATTGAGATCGCTCAAGTGCAGAGGAAGGGGGAAGAGGGAGTGTTCAGTGTAGTACATGGGATCAACAATAAAAATAAATAGAATAAATAAAAGCAATATGTAAAAAGTGCAGCCAGCTGGTGCCAAGTGCAAGGGTAATTGCAGAAAACAGGTGTCAAGTGCTGGAAGGGGATTGTAGGGATACAGAAAAACAGTCCCCAAGTGCAGGGGTTGCCAGGGAGGCAGTGCGAGTGTGCAGCTGGCGGGGGAGGGTACCTGGGCCCGAGATCAGAGGGTAGCCAGGTGACCAGTGCAGTTTCAGTTTCAGCCAGGAGTTCAGCATGGTAGAGGAGGAGAGAAAGCAGAAGCAAAGAGGAAGGTTTTGAGGTACTTCCGGAACCGGAGATGGTTCTCCTCAAGTTTCAGGGAGGCACGAAGGCTGTTCGAGAGGGAGGCCCCAGCTGAAGAAAGAGATCTACCACCAACTCGTTGCTTGGAGAAGCGACTGACCCTGAGGGAGTTGGAGGCGGATGAGCGAAGAGCTTGAGAAGGAAGATATTTAGGAAGAGAGAGTTAAAGGTATTGAGGCTCCAGGACCCAGAAGTCCTTGGGGATAGTGCAGTGGGTTTTGAACTTAATCCTCACAGCCACTGGGAGCCAGTGCAGAGATTTCAGTCCTGGAGAGATACGATCCCTGGGCTTGAGGCCAAGGACAAGTCTAGCAGTCCTGTTCTGGATGAGTTGCAGAGGGCGGAGAGTAGAGTCAGGCAGGTCATGAAAGAGGCTGTTGCAGTAGTCCGGCCTAGAGAGAACCACAGCTTTGGAGACAGTGAGCTTCTGAGGGAAGGAGAGGAAAGGAAGAATACCTTTGAGGAGGTGCAGCTGGTAATGTGACTGCTTAGAGACATCAGAGATGTGAGGAGAGAAGGAGAGTGTGTAGACGAAGATGACCCAGAGGTTTTTATCCTCAAAGGTGGGAGCAGGAAGAGGGCCAAGAGAGGCCGGCCAGAGAGTGACTGGAATGGAGGGAGTGAGTGTGCCGATGAGGAGAATCTCGGTCTTACTGGTATTAAGGCAGAGATCATTGGCGGCACACCACTACTGGATAGCAGAAAGAGAGTCAGAGATGAGAGAAGGAGACGAGGTGGGGGAAGGGAGCCTGAAAATGAGTTGAGTGTCATCCGCATAGCACTGAAAATTGGGGCAGAGAGCTGCAATGCGGTGGGCAAGAAGTGCCAATTATTGGTTGAACAGCCAGGGAGATAGATTAGACCCCTGGGGAACACCACAGGTAGAGATAGAGATAGAGGAGAGGAAGTAGCCAAGTTGCACCTGGGAGGGTCGATCGGAGAGGAAAGAGGTCAGCCAAGCCAGGCCCTGATTAGTGATACCCAGGTTATCACAGAGACGGTTGATCAGGATGGCATGGTTGTCTGTGTCAAAGGCAGGAGAGAGATCAAGTAAGATGAGGACATGGGGTGTTGGAATCGAGGTTGGAGAACATGTCTTCACGGATGTTCAGGAAAGCAGTTTCTGTGCATCTTGCAGCTCTGAAGCCAGACTGATGGTCATGGAGACAACCAACAGATTGAGTGTGAAGGTTAAGCTGAGAGATGGCCAGCTTTTCCAGGAAATTGCCCAGGAAATGGGTGATGGTGATTGGGCGATAGTTAGCTGGAGAGGACGGGTCGGCAGAGCGTTTCTTAAGAAGAGGGTGCACAAGGGAGTGCTTCAGGGGGGAAGGGAGGACTTCAGTGGCGTGGTTGCAGAAGTCAGCTAGAGCACTGGCCAAGGTGTCAATGTGGTCCTTGATGGTTTTGGAGGAACAGGGGTGAACCTGTTTTCAGGGCCGGTTTTAGACCAGATTGCACCCCAGGCGGAAAGCATCATTGGCGCCCCCCCAACCCGAGCCTGTGATCTCATGCATGTGTCATGGGCTGAGCAGCGGGAGTGGGGACTATGAGTTAACATATATGTCAATGCTGGTATCTGCTGAATTTCAAGAACCTCAGAAAACAGCAATAAAAGGGTCAAACCCAAACAGGCCTGGTTATGTGAGTTTGCTTTTGCTCTTCATTTTAAGTAACAATGACCAGTTTGCTGCTGTGACTCAGGTCAGAGAAACGACAATTTCAGATCTACACTAATGTCATTCGTATGACCGCAAACATTTAGCCACTCTTAAAAGACGATGAACTGGTCTTGAACAGTGTTACTCGAACCTCCAAGAACAAGCACCAGCAACATAGCCACCGATAGCTGTACAAGCCCGTCTATCTCAGCATTAAAATACATGCATTTATGCAATATGTATTGCATCAAATATTTCACGCAAGGTTAAATATATTTAGGAGGGACACACGTAAACAATATCACTACTCCATGTGAGTGGTAAAGTCTACTTTAAACATATGCAGAGAGTTGATATGCATGTAGAATTCAACATAGCTCACAATGAAAATGTTGGAGAAGTGGCGTTCTAAAATTATGACATTACAATGTGGACTTTACATTGAAACACACTGCAGTGCATTTTCGCTGCAGAGAAATGGCAGTTCGAGTATTGGGGTTTGTTTCGCTCATGCTCGTGAACTCTCAAAATTCTTAAATGTTTCCTTTGTGATCACTCATTTTAGCTCCTGACAGCACCATGAAAGTGTAAGATCGCAAAGAAAAATGATGTCTACCATCCCAACATAAAAACAAAAACAATCAAATTCTTATAGGGTGCAAGGCAACCTTTTCTTGGGACTCATTAAGTTTACTTTTTGCAAATTACTAGTTGCGTGCTGCTTGAATAACAGCGGCCCATGCACATTGTACAGTCTATAGTCGAATTTCATTTCAGGGGACTTGGAGTACTGTGGGTATCTGGGGCAGCATCTCCAGTGTACCCCAAGTGTAGTGCGCATTGCTTGGGAAAGAGAAGTTTTGGTTGATAAGACAAGGCCCTTGTCAGGCAGCTCTTGACCCCATGACTCTTTCGCTCGCCTGGATCTTCACTCCCATTCTAGGTGCGACATAAGCTTTTCCATCAGAGTAGACTTCCTAAAGGCTGTTGCTTCACACAAGAAGACACCACCTTGTTCCTATGACACCTATATTCGTTGAGTGTATGGCTGCCCGTGTTTTACAGTGGTTCCTTATTGTCATCTTGCTTCGAAACTGCAAAAGCTCCCAACCACAGCACCCACCATATGGCAATGGGGGATTCTAGGTCACCCCCACTGTACTGAATGTGGGGTTCTTTGCATAATATTTCCTGGTGGTACCAGGGTGGTTAGGGGACTTCCTGTATGCATGCAGAATAAAGATGTGAATAAAGAACCTAGCAGCAAGGCCAAGCAGCAGCAAGACCAGGAGACGTCCTTGGTAGGGGAAGGGATGCCAGGCAGTGATCTGGCAAGGAGGGGGGCAGGACAGAGAAGAGAAAGATGGGGACCGTGCAAGGATAGAGAACAAAATGAAGGATCTCAAGCAGGGAGGGATACCTGGAAGTGTGACAATAATTGTGGGCCAGACCGCTATGCTGGGGAGCAGGACAAAGCTAGGGAAAGCATTTTCTTGTGTTACATACTGCTCCAGACAGAAACACTGTGCCAAAGAAGCAACCATAACTGGAGAAATCCTGTTTACATGACCTTTACACTAATAGGGAATACACTTGGGAGAGCAGCATGCTGGTGAGGAAAAAATTGTATACTAACAGTATGACTGCTAATAGAATGGAGGTTAACTTATTTACAGTAAGATAATATGGCGTTAAAAACCGATCCGGCAGGCTGGATCGGGTCTTATCTGCCCGGGGCCTAAGTTAAAGGCCTGAGTGAAGCAAGGGATTTTAACAAGGGTCCCGGCTGATAAGACCTGATCCGGCCAGCCGGAGAGGGTCTTACGGCTATTATCACCCCGGGTTACCCAAGCGGTAACCGGGGTGCTAAAAACAAGTATGTTCATTCATTGAACAGACGCCACCCGCGTCTCATTCAATGGATAAAAATACTGTCTAAATATTGCCGCCATGGAAGGCGAGGCTCCATATGGAGCCCCTCTTCCATGGCCACGGCGGCCATAGAGAGACAGCGAACGCGCAGTGGTAGAGGGGCCGCTGCCGTTGAAAACAGGTAAGTAGAGCGGGGGCAGGGGGTGTAGGGAAAAATGAAAAAGAAAAAAAGGGAGGGTGGGCGTAAGATGGCGCTGCTAGCAGGGGAAGCAGCAGTAGGCTGCTTGGAACGTGGGCTGAGATTAGCGGTTTCAGTCCGCGTCGCGAGCAGCCTGATTGGTTCGCACCCCCACCCTGTTTGCTAATATATGTAAGTGACTTTGTACAGGTAAGATCAGGGAGGAGGATAGGTGAGTAATAGAGGTGGATGGATAATGGGGAGGGGCAGTACAGGTCTACCTTCAAGGGCAGCAGGCAGGTGCTGTTGAAGGGCAGATTTGATTGCTAGAATGGTGGGGATTTTCTTGATGTTGGGAAGGAGGGACCTCCTGTGGTAGGGGGCAAGAAGGGTAAAGGAGTGGAAGCAAGAGGCAGTGAAGGATGTCTAAAGGGTAATCAGGAGTGAAGGTGCGGTGTGAGTATCAGGTAAGAGAGGTAGCCAGATAGGGAAGGCAAGCAAGCCCATGGACATATTTGAGGACTAAGAGAAGACATTTGGAAATGTGCTGATGTATATTTGGAGAGCCACAATGCGTGAAGTCAGTGAAAAGAGCTGGGGAAGTTGCAGGGGAGATCATAAAGAGTTTGAGATGCAAACCTAAGACCTTTAGAGGGGTAAAGAAGTAGAGTGGAAGGACTAGGAGGAGGTTGGTGCAGCAGTGAAGTCTACTGAGAACAAACACAGTGATGAGAGTTGTGTGTGATTGGTCAGTGAGGATGCAGTTCTTCATAAGGATACCATAGTTATCTCTGGGAATACTGACCTGCATAGTATGCCTAACACCAATTCATAATGTATTTTCAGATAAGGGAAGGAAAGAAGAAAAACACCCAGAACTCGTCTGCAGAAAGATGGTAGGAGAAGCCAGAGAAGGAGAGGAGCTTTCCCAGAGAAGAGGTGTAGCGAGTAAGGATAGAGGTCCAAGCACAGAACCGTGTCACTCCCATTGGGTGATGGTGGGATTGTAGCCCTATGGGATCTGGAAAACAGGACGAGACAGGAGATATCAGTGCAGGAAGTAGGTGGGGAAAGCCGAGCGGGATGATGATGGGAGCTGGTGCAGAAAAAAGGCACAAGAAGATGACTAACTGCGGACAAACCTGAGCCATAGAAACAAACTGGCAGCCACAAACCAATAGTTCTTTGCAATTATATGATATGATATGATATGATATGGCATTTATAATGCGCCTTTACACAAGTGTTTCAAGGTGAGACGAGGCAAGGGAGGGGGAACAGAGGGAAGACAAAGGCAGCAAACTTACTAGGCCAGGTAACATTGAGATCGCTCAAGTGCAGAGGAAGGGGGAAGAGGGAGTGTTCAGTGTAGTACATGGGATCAACAATAAAAATAAATAGAATAAATAAAAGCAATATGTAAAAAGTGCAGCCAGCTGATGCCAAGTGCAAGGGTAATTGCAGAAAACAGGTGTCAAGTGCTGGAAGGGGATTGTAGGGATACAGAAAAACAGTCCCCAAGTGAAGGGGTTGCCAGGCAGGCAGTGCGAGTGTGCAGCTGGCGGGGGAGGGTACCTGGGCCCGAGATCAGAGGGTAGCCAGGTGACCAGTGCAGTTTCAGTTTCAGCGAGGAGTTCAGCATGGTAGAGAAGGAGAGAAAGCAGAAGCAAAGAGGAAGGTTTTGAGGTACTTCCGGAACCGGAGATGGTTCTCCTCAAGTTTCAGGGAGGCACGAAGGCTGTTCGAGAGGGAGGCCCCAGCTGAAGAAAGAGATCTACCACCAACTCGTTGCTTGGAGAAGCGACTGACCCTGAGGGAGTTGGAGGCGGATGAGCGAAGAGCTTGAGAAGGAAGATATTTAGGAAGAGAGAGTTAAAGGTATTGAGGCTCCAGGACCCAGAAGTCCTTGGGGATAGTGCAGTGGGTTTTTAACTTAATCCTCACAGCCACTGGGAGCCAGTGCAGAGATTTCAGTCCTGGAGAGATACGATCCCTGGGCTTGAGGCCAAGGACAAGTCTAGCAGTCCTGTTCTGGATGAGTTGCAGAGGGCGGAGAGTAGAGTCAGGCAGGTCATGAAAGAGGCTGTTGCAGTAGTCCGGCCTAGAGAGAACCACAGCTTTAGAGACAGGGAGCTTCTGAGGGAAGGAGAGGAAAGGAAGAATACCTTTGAGGAGGTGCAGCTGGTAATGTGACTGCTTAGAGACATCAGAGATGTGAGGAGAGAAGGAGAGTGTGTAGACGAAGATGACCCAGAGGTTTTTATCCTCAAAGGTGGGAGCAGGAAGAGGGCCAAGAGAGGCCGGCCAGAGAGTGACTGGAATGGAGGGAGTGAGTGTGCCGATGAGGAGAATCTCGGTCTTACTGGTATTAAGACAGAGATCATTGGCGGCACACCACTACTGGATAGCAGAAAGACAGTCAGAGATGAGAGAAGGAGACAGGTGGAGGAAGGGAGCCTGAAAATGATTTGAGTGTCATCCGCATAGCACTGAAAATTGGGGCAGAGAGCTGCAATGCGGTGGGCAAGAAGTGCCAATTATTGGTTGAACAGCCAGGGAGATAGATTAGACCCCTGGGGAACACCACAGGTAGAGATAGAGATAGAGGAGAGGAAGGAGCCAAGTTGCACCTGGGAGGGTCGATCGGAGAGGAAAGAGGTCAGCCAAGCCAGGCCCTGATTAGTGATACCCAGGTTATCACAGAGACGGTTGATCAGGATGGCATGGTTGTCTGTGTCAAAGGCAGGAGAGAGATCAAGTAAGATGAGGACATGGGGTGTTGGAATCGAGGTTGGAGAACAGGTCTTCACGGATGTTCAGGAAAGCAGTTTCTGTGTATCTTGCAGCTCTGAAGCCAGACTGATGGTCATGGAGACCACCAACAGATTCAGTGTGAAGGTTAAGCTGAGAGATGGCCAGCTTTTCCAGGAAATTGCCCAGGAAATGGGTGATGGTGATTGGGCGATAGTTAGCCGGAGAGGACGGGTCGGCAGAGCGTTTCTTAAGAAGAGGGTGCACATTGGAGTGCTTCAGGGGGGAAGGGAGGACTTCAGTGGCGTGGTTGCAGAAGTCAGCTAGAGCACTGGCCAAGGTGTCAATGTGGTCCTTGATGGTTTTGGAGGAACAGGGGTGAACCTGTTTTCAGGGCCGGTCTTAGACCAGATTGCACCCCAGGCGGAAAGCATCATTGGCGCCCCCCCAACCCGAGCCTGTGATCTCATGCATGTGTCATGGGCTGAGCAGCGGGAGTGGGGACTATGAGTTAACATAATTGTCAATGCTGGTATCTGCTGAATTTCAAGAACCTCAGAAAACAGCAATAAAAGGGTCAAACCCAAACAGGCCTGGTTATGTGAGTTTGCTTTTGCTCTTCATTTTAAGTAACAATGACCAGTTTGCTGCTGTGACTCAGGTCAGAGAAACGACAATTTCAGATCTACACTAATGTCATTCGTATGACCGCAAACATTTAGCCACTCTTAAAAGACGATGAACTGGTCTTGAACAGTGTTACTCGAACCTCCAAGAACAAGCACCAGCAACATAGCCACCGATAGCTGTACAAGCCCGTCTATCTCAGCATTAAAATACATGCATTTATGCAATATGTATTGCATCAAATATTTCACGCAAGGTTAAATATATTTAGGAGGGACACACGTAAACAATATCACTACTCCATGTGAGTGGTAAAGTCTACTTTAAACATATGCAGAGAGTTGATATGCATGTAGAATTCAACATAGCTCACAATGTAAATGTTGGAGAAGTGGCGTTCTAAAATTATGACATTACAATGTGGACTTTACATTGAAACACACTGCAGTGCATTTTCGCTGCAGAGAAATGGCAGTTCGAGTATTGGGGTTTGTTTCGCTCATGCTCGTGAACTCTCAAAATTCTTAAATGTTTCCTTTGTGATCACTCATTTTAGCTCCTGACAGCACCATGAAACTGTAAGATCGCAAAGAAAAATTATGTCTACCATCCCAACATAAAAACAAAAACAATCAAATTCTTATTGGGTGCAAGGCAACCTTTTCTTGGGACTCATTAAGTTTACTTTTTGCAAATTACTAGTTGCGTGCTGCTTGAATAACAGCGGCCCATGCACATTGTACAGTCTATAGTCGAATTTCATTTCAGGGGACTTGGAGTACTGCGGGTATCTGGGGCAGCATCTCCAGTGTACCCCAAGTGTAGTGCGCATTGCTTGGGAAAGAGAAGTTTTGGTTGATAAGACAAGGCCATTGTCAGGCAGCTCTTGACCCCATGACTCTTTCGCTCGCCTGGATCTTGGATCTTCACTCCCATTCTAGGTGCAACATAAGCTTTTCCACCAGAGTAGACTTCCTAAAGGCTGTTGCTTCACACAAGAAGACACCACCTTGTTCCTATGACACCTATATTCGTTGTGTGTATGGCTGCCCGTGTTTTACAGTGGTTCCTTATTGTCATCTTGCTTCGAAACTGCAAAAGCTCCCAACCACAGCACCCACCATATGGCAATGGGGGACTCTAGGTCACCCCCACTGTACTGAATGTGGGGTTCTTTGCATAATATTTCCTGGTGGTACCAGGGTGGTTAGGGGACTTCCTGTATGCATGCAGAATAAAGATGGGAATAAAGAACCTAGCAGCAAGGCCAAGCAGCAGCAAGACCAGGAGAAGTCCTTGGTAGGGGAAGGGATGCCAGGCAGTGATCTGGCAAGGAGGGGGGCAGGACAGAGAAGAGAAAGATGGGGACCGTGCAAGGATAGAGAACAAAATGAAGGATCTCAAGCAGGGAGGGATACCTGGAAGTGTGACAATAATTGTGGGCCAGACCGCTATGCTGGGGAGCAGGACAAAGCTAGGGAAAGCATTTTCTTGTGTTACATACTGCTCCAGACAGAAACACTGTGCCAAAGAAGCAACCATAACTGGAGAAATCCTGTTTACATGACCTTTACACTAATAGGGAATACACTTGGGAGAGCAGCATGCTGGTGAGGAAAAGATTGTATACTAACAGTATGACTGCTAATAGCATGGAGGTTAACTTATTTACAGTTAGATAATATGGCGTTAAAAACCGATCCGGCAGGCTGGATCGGGTCTTATCTGCCCGGGGCCTAAGTTAAAGGCCTGAGTGAAGCAAGGGATTTTAACAAGGGTCCCGGCTGATAAGACCTGATCCGGACAGCCGGAGAGGGTCTTACGGCTATTATCACCTCGGGTTACCCAAGCGGTAACCGGGGTGCTAAAAACAAGTATTTTCATTCATTGAACAGACGCCACCCGCGTCTCATTCAATGGATAAAAATACTGTCTAAAGATTGCCGCCATGGAAGGCGAGGCTCCATATGGAGCCCCTCTTCCATGGCCACGGCGGCCATAGAGAGACAGCGAACGCGCAGTGGTAGAGGGGCCGCTGCCGTTGAAAACAGGTAAGTAGAGCGGGGGCAGGGGGTGTAGGGAAAAATGAAAAAGAAAAAAAGGGAGGGTGGGCGTAAGATGGCGCTGCTAGCAGGGGAAGCAGCAGTAGGCTGCTTGGAACGTGGGCTGAGATTCGCGGTTTCAGGCCGCGTCGCGAGCAGCCTGATTGGTTCGCACCCCCACCCTGTTTGCTAATATATGTAAGTGACTTTGTACAGGTAGGATCAGGGAGGAGGATAGGTGAGTAATAGAGGTGGATGGATAATGGGGAGGGGCAGTACAGGTCTACCTTCAAGGGCAGCAGGCAGGTGCTGTTGAAGGGCAGATTTGATTGCTAGAATGGTGGGGATTTTCTTGATGTTGGGAAGGAGGGACCTCCTGTGGTAGGGGGCAAGAAGGGTAAAGGAGTGGAAGCAAGAGGCAGTGAAGGATGTCTAAAGGGTAATCAGGAGTGAAGGTGCGGTGTGAGTATCAGGTAAGAGAGGTAGCCAGATAGGGAAGGCAAGCAAGCCCATGGACATATTTGAGGACTAAGAGAAGACATTTGGAAATGTGCTGATGTATATTTGGAGAGCCACAATGCGTGAAGTCAGTGAAAAGAGTTGGGGAAGCTGCAGGGGAGATCATAAAGAGTTTGAGATGCAAACCTAAGACCTTTAGAGGGGTAAAGAAGTAGAGTGGAAGAACTAGGAGGAGGTTGGTGCAGCAGTGAAGTCTACTGAGAACAAACACAGTGATGAGAGTTGTGTGTGATTGGTCAGTGAGGATGCAGTTCTTCATAAGGATACCATAGTTATCTCTGGGAACACTGACCTGCATAGTATGCCTAACACCAATTCATAATGTATTTTCAGATAAAGGAAGGAAAGAAGAAAAACACCCAGAACTCGTCTGCAGAAAGATGGTAGGAGAAGCCAGAGAAGGAGAGGAGCTTTCCCAGAGAAGAGGTGTAGCGAGTAAGGATAGAGGTCCAAGCACAGAACCGTGTCACTCCCATTGGGTGATGGTGGGATTGTAGCCCTATGGGATCTGGAAAACAGGACGAGACAGGAGATATCAGTGCAGGAAGTAGGTGGGGAAAGCCGAGCGGGATGATGATGGGAGCTGGTGCAGAAAAAAGGCACAAGAAGATGACTAACTGCGGACAAACCTGAGCCATAGAAACAAACTGGCAGCCACAAACCAATAGTTCTTTGCAATTATATGATATGATATGATATGGCATTTATAATGCGCCTTTACACAAGTGTTTCAAGGTGAGACGAGGTAAGGGAGGGGGAACAGAGGGAAGACAAAGGCAGCAAACTTACTAGGCCAGGTGACATTGAGATCGCTCAAGTGCAGAGGAAGGGGGAAGAGGGAGTGTTCAGTGTAGTACATGGGATCAACAATAAAAATAAATAGAATAAATAAAAGCAATATGTAAAAAGTGCAGCCAGCTGGTGCCAAGTGCAAGGGTAATTGCAGAAAACAGGTGTCAAGTGCTGGAAGGGGATTGTAGGGATACAGAAAAACAGTCCCCAAGTGCAGGGGTTGCCAGGGAGGCAGTGCGAGTGTGCAGCTGGCGGGGGAGGGTACCTGGGCCCGAGATCAGAGGGTAGCCAGGTGACCAGTGCAGTTTCAGTTTCAGCCAGGAGTTCAGCATGGTAGAGGAGGAGAGAAAGCAGAAGCAAAGAGGAAGGTTTTGAGGTACTTCCGGAACCGGAGATGGTTCTCCTCACGTTTCAGGGAGGCACGAAGGCTGTTCGAGAGGGAGGCCCCAGCTGAAGAAAGAGATCTACCACCAACTCGTTGCTTGGAGAAGCGACTGACCCTGAGGGAGTTGGAGGCGGATGAGCGAAGAGCTTGAGAAGGAAGATATTTAGGAAGAGAGAGTTAAAGGTATTGAGGCTCCAGGACCCAGAAGTCCTTGGGGATAGTGCAGTGGGTTTTGAACTTAATCCTCACAGCCACTGGGAGCCAGTGCAGAGATTTCAGTCCTACGGAGATACGATCCCTGGGCTTGAGGCCAAGGACAAGTCTAGCAGTCCTGTTCTGGATGAGTTGCAGAGGGCGGAGAGTAGAGTCAGGCAGGTCATGAAAGAGGCTGTTGCAGTAGTCCGGCCTAGAGAGAACCACAGCTTTGGAGACAGTGAGCTTCTGAGGGAAGGAGAGGAAAGGAAGAATACCTTTGAGGAGGTGCAGCTGGTAATGTGACTGCTTAGAGACATCAGAGATGTGAGGAGAGAAGGAGAGTGTGTAGACGAAGATGACCCAGAGGTTTTTATCCTCAAAGGTGGGAGCAGGAAGAGGGCCAAGAGATGCCGGCCAGAGAGTGACTGGAATGGAGGGAGTGAGTGTGCCGATGAGGAGAATCTCGGTCTTACTGGTATTAAGGCAGAGATCATTGGCGGCACACCACTACTGGATAGCAGAAAGAGAGTCAGAGATGAGAGAAGGAGACGAGGTGGGGGAAGGGAGCCTGAAAATGAGTTGAGTGTCATCCGCATAGCACTGAAAATTGGGGCAGAGAGCTGCAATGCGGTGGGCAAGAAGTGCCAATTATTGGTTGAACAGCCAGGGAGATAGATTAGACCCCTGGGGAACACCACAGGTAGAGATAGAGATAGAGGAGAGGAAGGAGCCAAGTTGCACCTGGGAGGGTCGATCGGAGAGGAAAGAGGTCAGCCAAGCCAGGCCCTGATTAGTGATACCCAGGTTATCACAGAGACGGATGATCAGGATGGCATGGTTGTCTGTGTCAAAGGCAGGAGAGAGATCAAGTAAGATGAGGACATGGGGTGTTGGAATCGAGGTTGGAGAACAGGTCTTCACGGATGTTCAGGAAAGCAGTTTCTGTGCATCTTGCAGCTCTGAAGCCAGACTGATGGTCATGGAGACAACCAACAGATTCAGTGTGAAGGTTAAGCTGAGAGATGGCCAGCTTTTCCAGGAAATTGCCCAGGAAATGGGTGATGGTGATTGGGCGATAGTTAGCCGAGAGGACGGGTCGGCAGAGCGTTTCTTAAGAAGAGGGTGCACAAGGGAGTGCTTCAGGGGGGAAGGGAGGACTTCAGTGGCGTGGTTGCAGAAGTCAGCTAGAGCACTGGCCAAGGTGTCAATGTGGTCCTTGATGGTTTTGGAGGAACAGGGGTGAACCTGTTTTCAGGGCCGGTCTTAGACCAGATTGCACCCCAGGCGGAAAGCATCATTGGCGCCCCCCCAACCCGAGCCTGTGATCTCATGCATGTGTCATGGGCTGAGCAGCGGGAGTGGGGACTATGAGTTAACATAATTGTCAATGCTGGGATCTGCTGAATTTCAAGAACCTCAGAAAACAGCAATAAAAGGGTCAAACCCAAACAGGCCTGGTTATGTGAGTTTGCTTTTGCTCTTCATTTTAAGTAACAATGACCAGTTTGCTGCTGTGACTCAGGGTCAGAGAAACGACAATTTCAGATCTACGCTAATGTCATTCGTATGACCGCAAACATTTAGCCACTCTTAAAAGACGATGAACTGGTCTTGAACAGTGTTACTCGAACCTCCAAGAACAAGCACCAGCAACATAGCCACCGATAGCTGTACAAGCCCGTCTATCTCAGCATTAAAATACATGCATTTATGCAATATGTATTGCATCAAATATTTCACGCAAGGTTAAATATATTTAGGAGGGACACACGTAAACAATATCACTACTCCATGTGAGTGGTAAAGTCTACTTTAAACATATGCAGAGAGTTGATATGCATGTAGAATTCAACATAGCTCACAATGTAAATGTTGGAGAAGTGGCGTTCTAAAATTATGACATTACAATGTGGACTTTACATTGAAACACACTGCAGTGCATTTTCGCTGCAGAGAAATGGCAGTTCGAGTATTGGGGTTTGTTTCGCTCATGCTCGTGAACTCTCAAAATTCTTAAATGTTTCCTTTGTGATCACTCATTTTAGCTCCTGACAGCACCATGAAACTGTAAGATCGCAAAGAAAAATTATGTCTACCATCCCAACATAAAAACAAAAACAATCAAATTCTTATAGGGTGCAAGGCAACCTTTTCTTGGGACTCATTAAGTTTACTTTTTGCAAATTACTAGTTGCGTGCTGCTTGAATAACAGCGGCCCATGCACATTGTACAGTCTATAGTCGAATTTCATTTCAGGGGACTTGGAGTACTGCGGGTATCTGGGGCAGCATCTCCAGTGTACCCCAAGTGTAGTGCGCTTTGCCCTCCACCCCCAACCCCCAGCCTTGCAACCCTGCACTTTTTCACATTCTCCATTATGGTAAAGAACATTGTCCCAAGCTTGGGAGAGAAATGGGCTATGCAGAAGGAGCTGCCTGCCTGCGGTGTGTTTAGCTGCTGGTGTATCAAATGCAGAAACGGGTGGCATCAAGAGCCCCGCGCTCTGAAACATCTTTTGCGCACTGGTTGGTCACACGACAGAAAGTGTGAGCAGGTGATTCCCCACCTGGCTTTGATTAATGTGGCATTAGCTATTAATGTCCACTTCCCAGCATTTGTGTTAAAGGAGATCAGAAGCTGCACTGTGCAGGGTATTTTAAAGGGCATGAATTGATGCTACAGCATGTCGCACCCACTGAAACAAAGAAAGTGAAGCATGCATTCTGCAAGTCTGGGTATTTGCATTTTACGGAAGACAGGCCAACCGTCCATGGAGACGGTTTCTACTGTAGTTGCTGAGTCGCTTTCCTAAGCCAGCTGCAGTGCAGACTTCGCTCAGCTTTTGGTTCCGCGCCTGCATCCATACTTCACAACCATCTTTCACAAGGCGCGTTCGTGTAGGTGTTTGTTTATCTCATTAGACTAGCGTGATTGCTTTTCCAAACAAAAGCAGCACAACTTCAAAGAAGAGTATAAGACAAGTCTAAGCAAACAGTGAAATGTATGAAACTCTTGCACTAAAATACAGTCAGCAGTGCATGCCCAGGAAAGAGGGAACGACAAACAATATGCTCGGGAGCGGGATCTAGGGGGGCGTAGTAACCCCCAAACCGGCCCAAGCGTGGTACCGGCCCCAGGGCCCCGCCCTCAATGTGATTTCGGCCCGGCCAGGGCCGAATGGCCGACGGACGAACCAATCCAACCCCGCTGGAACTTGCAACTGTCTAAGATCTGCTGACGGTGACACTCTGCCCAGGTCTTCCGTGAACCGCCCTTTGATCTCCTGAGGAGAGTCCACCACCAGTGCTCGCTTCCTTTTTCATGACTACTTGAGCCTTGACAAAAGTGTCTAGCTTTGTGGCCTACAGAGGCCATTCTTGGTTGGCCCGATCATCTCTGCAATACCATTTTAAAATAAATAAAACACCTATGCAGCAAAAGGCCTCACCTGCGAGGACGGGAGCAGGAGGAAAGAAGTGTGCCTGCCTCGGCAGGCTGTAGTTACTGCTGGCCGGGGCTGACAACACCAGCCAGCCCCAATCAAACCTCACTTCACTGTCAGTGTCAGTGCACACGCATAGCCTGGAGGAGGGCACGCCGCACGTGCGCACATGGGCTTGGCTGACGCCAGCGGCGCCAGCGCCACGTGGTGCCAGGGGAAGTGAATAAAGCAACACATTTTGCTAATTTATTTGCCAATTGCCCTGTCCTGCCTGAGGGACGAGGCTGAAGCTTGCAGCAGTGCCAGTGGTAGAATACATGTTTAACACGTTTGTTTCCTAACATTATAAAAGTGGGCCGAGGCTGCAGCTTGCAGCAGTGCCAGTGGTAGAATACAGGGACATCATTTAGGGGTCGCTAGAGGTCGCAACTGCGACCTCTGTGGTCTCCCTTGAGACCTCTAGGGTCTCCCTTACGACCTCTAAAACTAATAATAATAATAATAATAATAATAATAATAATAATAATAATAATAATAAATAAAAGTTTTTTTTTTGTTTTTTTGTAATGCAAGCTCCTGGGCTGTGGCCAGCACCATGTGGCTCTTTACTTCTGGAGTGGCTGGCTTTCTTGTTCAAGCCCCTTAAAAAAAAGAAGAAAAATAAGAACAGGAGTGCCACAAGTCTAACACTTTCAGCACTGACCCTAAATAAGAAACAATAGGAATACCAAATAATGTGTCTATATACAATAATTGCTAGACTGATTAAAGGTTTATTTCAGGCACACTTCAGGGGATGATTCATTTATTTAGTCTGTTTTTAAACGCCTCAACTCAGCCTTTCATCCTTCTGAGGTCGATAAATGAGTACCAACACAGGTTGGGTGATATTGGGAGTATATTTTTTCTATTAAAGTTCTTAAGCTTAAGTGCTATATAATAACACATCATTATCATTTGGTCATGGACGTCTGCTTGCATTCACAGTTATTTTGTAATATGGGCCTATACACACGTATCTTAACACTACATATGCGATCCATTCTTGTATGAAATGTACATCACATTATAGTGATAACATAACCATATTTTTCGTAGTGTACAAGGCTATGTGATCCCACTTCCAGTTTTGTCAACGGGTGAAAGGTTGTGTTCCATCCCTTCCTGCGATATCACTTCGGGGTGGGGTCAAATGACATCACTTCCTGTGATGTCATCAGGGGGTCAAGGGTTGTGTGATGCCACTTCCGCTGCCCCTGGCATTTTGGTGAATTGACGTCCCTGGTAGAATACATGTGTAACACGTTTGTTTCCTAACATTATAGAAATGAACAGCTTATAATGTTAGGAAATGAACGTGTTAAACGTGTATTCTAGTACTGCCCTGCCTGAAGGCCGAGGCTGCAGCCTGCAGCAGTGACAGTGGGAGAATACATGTGTAACATTTTCGTTTCCTAACATTTTAAAAATGAACAGGCACATTCACTTTTATAATGTTAGGAAATGAACGTCTTACACGTGTATTCTAGCACTGCCCTGCCTGAAGGCCGAGGCTGCAGCCTGCAGCAGTGACAGTGGGAGAATACATGTGTAACATTTTCGTTTCCTAACATTTTAAAAATGAACAGGCACATTCACTTTTATAATGTTAGGAAATGAACATGTTACACGTGTATTCTAGCACTGGCACTGCGTGCAGCGCCCCCTTGAGGCTGATTGACGTCAGGCAGCCGCCTGAGCTGCCTGACGCAAAAACCGGCCCTGCCTGTTTTGATGAGACTTTCATAGATCGGCCTTGTCTAGAAACCTTGTCTGGGGAGGGCAGGGGAAAGGGAGCAAAGGAGGGAGATGAGCTTGCCGAAGAAGGGCCAAGGGAAGAGCAGGGAGTAGAGGGGGCAGGGGGAGAAGAAGAGAGAGAGGACAGGATGTCCTGAGTTTTAGAGATGAAATGAGAAGCCAGGGCTCTGCAGAGGGCATGGGAGGGGACAGGAGAGGTAGAGACTGCAGCAGGATTGGCCAGTTCCTTGCAGATTTTAAAGAGTTTGGCAGAGTTGTTAGATGCCGCAGAGATGCGGACTTGAATGTGGGCTCTCTTCTTGGTACGGACAGAGAGTCGGTATTGCCTTTGGAGCAGGCAGCAAGCCAGTTTGTCAGAGGATGTACCGGTCATTTCCTCTCAGCCACCCTGCACTTGCGTTTGAGGGTGGTGAGGTCTGAGTTGTACCAGGCGTTGCACTTAGCTTTGGGCTTCAAGCGGATCATCATGACAGGGGCAAGAACATCGGGAGTATCAGATATAGCAGAGTAGAGCATGAGATGGGCTGTGTCAGGGTGTGAGTCAGCCAAAGGGGGAGGAGGGGAGAGAAAGTGGCAACAAAAGCTTCAACTGACTCATGCTTCATAGGTCGGATAACCGAGAGGGTAGGTGGCAGTGTTGGAGTTGGCTTGGCCTGAGAGTGAGCTGAGAGGAAACATGGATTTGGCATGTTGAAGGCATTTGATTTCATTTGACAACATTGTCCATTATTTCATTTGAGACCTTTACCAAAAAACACCTTAACAAAAGATAAGGACTGCTTGACATTAACAAATAGAACCTGAAAAGGGGGGACCAGAACCACATGCATGTTGTTCCATGTGATAATGTCGCCATGAAAAAGTCACCAGGTAGGTGACTTTTTTTTCCTAACCACTAAATTCTTTCCCCAAATATTCTTGGAGGGGTATAATTATATATTAATACCTCCATTGCTAGAATATTTGGGGAAAGTGTTTGATTGTCTGTAGGGTGCATATTTAGGGAAATGGCCCCACCTGGCTGCCATTTCCCCAGCGACATTATCACTGGATGCCATGCATGTTTAGTCTACAGTGGCAAGGGCAAATGACGATCAGAAGAGAAAATCAGTGATTGGGCTGGTATGGAAGCAGGCCAAGCAACGTTTTAGAAAAGGGATTGGAATGAAATGAAACAATATTTGAGGGATAGTGTGTTATGTTCAGCATACAGTAGAAGTGATATTGTTTGCATTGACCTTTGGAACATGAAGTCATATGTAGAGAAGTGTGGTGCCGCAGGGATTGTAAGTGGCTGGAGTCAGTTGGCATCCGTGTAAGAAGAGCACATATGGTGAAATCTAGATGCCTAGAGGGAGGGCATTCCAAAATCGAGGAGCACTTGCAGGAAAGGCTCTTGCCAGGCTTTTGGCTTTCTTGACATTGGAATGTCAAGGTCGAAGTCTTCGATGTGAGCAGTAACAATCGGCAGGGACCAAAGGCTTTTATTTCTAGATAGAACAGTAGGCTTGGCTGTGCAGATTTTAAGCGGGCGGGGAAGATATTTTGATGACTGGAATAGGATAGGAAAGCAGTAGAGGCCAATGAGGGTTTAGGTGAGATGGTTATCTACCAAAGCGCTGGATATCACACTGGTAGCAGAGTTGATCATTAAGGTAAGAGGGGGCAGAAATGCCATTGAGGTGGCAGGTAGGGTACCAGCTGCTACCCCTACCTTCTTGTTTGGCACCCATGCCACTAAAACCCCTTGTTGGCAAGGGACAGAAGGCAAAAGGTTCTACAGAGAATTAAGATGAATCTGTGGTGCTCAGAGGTGAATAGGGACTGCCCAGTGGTTGGCTGTGGGCGCAGAAGAGTTTTAGCTAAATGCAACAACTTCACAAATGTGCCATCTGAATTGAAGTTGATTGTAAATGCCACCTTATGATTTCCGATCTTCAGAAGATCTTGATCTATAGTGCTGCCTTTTTCTTTCGGGGGGCGGGGAGGGGCGTCTTAAGCTTAATGCTGCTTTGCATGGGCGACTGTATTTTCAGTCTAGCTTTGGTTGAGCTGACACTGCTGGGTTCTCATTTGAGATGTATATGTTATCCTATGTATGTTTATGTATTGTGTGCTTTGTTCTTATTGCTATTATTATTGTAGTTTGTTGCTTTGTTAGCGCCTCTACTCCCCCCGGCCAATACAGCGCTATATAAATAAATAGACATAAACATAAAGGGCTCTAATGAAGAGTTCCTCGGAAGCATGAGGCTTTGTGAAGGAGACAGCCCCAACCCAACTTTCACCTTGTGCCTGTCTGCTGCACGGTGCATTTTTAGTTTGGCCGCTACTTTTATAAATGTGAAGAACATTTAGAGAGTGACAGAGGCCAGTTAAAAATCATAGTTGAACCAATACCTATATATAGATGTAGCGGTGTTGTACAATATTGTTTATTCTATATATTGTGTTTCAGTTGATGTTGCCGTAGGATTAGGGAAAAAGGGCCAACTTTGAAATACTCATTAAACTGCACTTCGTTCCAGTTGGAATCACCTTGGAGAGGGTTCTTGTAAAAGAGCAATTACTCAAACATATACTCTTATATGCCAGTGTTTGCAACAGAAAGCTGCAGACGCTGTTATATACAATGACCCGTTGAGGTGTCCTGACAGACATAATGAGCTCTACACTAATTACAGTTTAGAGTATTTCCATTGTATGTAGATTCATGATTTGTATTTATCTTGCATGTTGGTCATTCTAATTGTGTGTACAACATGCTTGATATATATGACAATATAAAATATAAAAATATATCTGAGTTAACTATCTAGATCAACATTATTTGTCTTCATGTAATCAATTGTAATTTTCCTCATTGATTGAATTACTTTTGTGTTTATTTACTTATCACGTCGATATTTAAAAAAAAAAAGAATTTTAAAAATTAGAAATGTAAATGAGTCCCCGTTCCATTCTTCGTTGAATATTACATGGATTGGAAGCAGCAGGGTAGGAATTCTTGTTGATGCCTCGAGCTGCCTCTAAACCACGCCCATGGAAGTGAATATGCCCACTAAATATTGCTCTCAGGAGGAATGGCCAGACGCGATGGATGAGACAAAAGTAGTAGTGATAATGAGGTAATTAGTGGCTGGAGCCACGACTGATCTCCTCTGGCCTGCCTGAGCATAGGATGAAGCGATTTGTGAGGGCGAGTCCAGCTTCGGGATGAGTGTGAGCACAGCCCTCTCTCAGTTATGCACTAGACATCTGAGCTGTGTTGGGTCATCAATTCTGCACTAGAGACAGTACTAAGCGGCTGCTGTGCAGCATGCTGGGGAGGGTGGGGGCAGCCAGGCTGGAGTGAGGGAATGGGGTTAGTTCTTCACTAGAGACGGCACTAAGTGGCTGCTGTGCAGCATGCTGGGGAGGGTGGGGGCAGCCAGGCTGGATTGAGGGAGTGAGGTTACGTTCTCCACTAGAGACTGCACTAAGTGGCTGCTGTGCAGCATGCTGGGGAGGGTGACGGCAGCCAGGCTGGATTGAGGGAGTGGGTTACGTTCTCCACTAGAGAGGCACTAAGTGGCTGCTGTGCAGCATGCTGGGGAGGGTGGGGGCAGTCAGGCTGGATTGAGGGAGTGGGGTTACGTTCTCCACTACAGACAGCACTAAGCAGCTCCTGTGCAGCATGCTGGAGAGGGTAGGGGCAGCAGGCTGGATTGAGGGAGTGTAGTTACGTTCCCCACTGGAGACGGTACTAAGCGGCTGCAGTGCAGCATGCTGGGGACGGTGGCAGCAGCCAGGCTGGATTGAGGGAGTGGTGTTACGTTCTCCACTAGAGGGGGCACTAAGCAGCTGCTGTGCAGCATGCTGGGGAGGATGGGGAAGCCAGGCTGGATTGAGGGAGTGGGGTTACGTTCTCCACTAGAGATGGCACTAAGCGGCTGCTGTTTAGCATGCTGGTTAGGACGGCGGCGGCCAGGCTGGGTTGAGAGAGTGGGGTTATGTTCTCCACTAGAGACGGCACTATGCAGCTCCTGTGCAGCATGCTGGGGAAGGTGGGGGCAGCCAGGCTGGATTGAGGGAGTGGGTTACATTCTCCACTAGAAACGTCACTAAGCAGCTCCTGCGCAGCATGCTGGGGAGTGTGGGGGCAGCCAGGCTGGATTGAGGGAGTGGGGTTACGTTCTCCACTAGAGACAGCACTGAGTGGCTCCTGTGCAGCATGCTGGGGAGGGTGGGGGCAGCCAGGCTGGATTGAGGGAGTGGGGTTACATTCTCCACTAGAGACGGCACTAAGCAGCTCCTGTGCAGCATGCTGGGGAGGGTGTTGGCAGCTAGGCTGGATTGAGGGAGTGGGGTTATGTTCTCCACTAGAGACGGCACTAAGTGGCTCCTGTGCAGCATGCTGGGGAGTGTGGGGGCAGCCAGGTTGGATTGAGTGAGGTTACGTTCTCCACTAAAGACGGCACTAAGCGGCTCCTGTACAGCATGCTGGGCAGGGTGGGGGCGGCCAGGCTGGATTGAGGGAGTGGGGTTACGTTCTCCACTAGAAACGATACTAAGCGGCTCCTGTGCAGCATGCTGGGGAGTGTGGAGGCAGCTAGGCAGGATTGAGGGAGTGGGGTTACGTTCCCCACTAGAGACGGCACTAAGCGGCTCCTGTGCAGCTTGCTGTGGAGGGTGGTGGCAGCCAGGCTGGATTGAGGGAGTGGGGTACATTCTCCATTAGAGGCGTCACTAAGCGGCTGCTGCGCAGCATGCCGAGGAGGGTGGTGGCAGCTAGGCTGGATTGAGGGAGTGGGGTTACGTTCTCCACTAGAGACGGCACTAAGCAGCTCCTGTGCAGCATGCTAGGGAGGGTGGGGGCAGCCAGGCTGGATTGAGGGAGTGGGGTTCCGTTCTCCACTAGAGACGGCACTAAGCGGCTGCTGTGCAGCATGCTGGGGAGAGTGGTGGGAGCTAGGCTGGAATGAGGGAGTGGGGTACGTTCTTCACTAGAGACGGCGCTAAGTGGCTGCTGTGCAGCATGCTGGGGAGGGTGGGAGCAGCTAGACTGAATTGAGGGATTGGGGTTCTGTTCTCCACTAGAGATGGCACTAAGCGGCTGCTGTGCAGCATGCTGGGGAGGGTGGTGGGAGCTAGGCTGGAGTGAGGGAGTGGGGATACCTTCTTCACTAGAGACAGCACTAAGCGGCTGCTGTGCAGCATGCTGAGGAGGGTGGCGGCAGCTAGGCTGGATTGAGGGAGCGGGGATGTGAGGATGAAAATAAGGTTCTTCTGGGCGAGGCACAGGCATCTTTAAAGTTGGTTGAAGGCTCTGATCCTGATGCACTAATGATGCTGTTCGGTGTTGGCATGCACATTGTGAACCAATCCAGAAATGCATCCCCTTGTAGAGAAGGGGTCAGAATTAAAGGATTTCTTTTTTTTAAATTCCATTGACATGATGCCATTTTCTCTTACAGGCGATGCTGTGTTTCCACATTACCAAATTCGCGGGGACATTTTAAAGATGCTTTGCCTTTAGTCTTGAAAACAAAATGTTTTATTGTACTTAAATATTCCTGTAGGAATGATGCATGGGTGGAATTGCTGAATCCATGAAGTCATGATGTTGAATGAACCTTCCTCGGGTTAGTCTTACAGGTTGTTCTTCTTTCCAGTCAAATTGTGTTAAATGTTAATTCTTTTGCAAATCTAGCTGTCACCGATGGCTGTATAATGTATTCCTCAGTTGGCGAAGAGAGGACAACTCATTTGCTATTGGGCACCATAGCATTGCAGCCAGGAAACCCATCAGTGTCCATTAAACTAGGCATAAATGTGGCCTGGCCCCAGAAGCGTTACAGCTGGCTCATTGCACGTCTGAATGCCACTTTCGCACAGACAGAAGCACCAGTGGTTTCTTTTCCAGGCCACCGATCAGCTGGCGCTAGATGCTTCCCTGCTGGATATCTCCAGTCCATGCAGCCAGTTGGGCACAAACTCCTTTTCATTTCAGCCCAAACCAGGGAGGTTGAAAAGAAAAGAAGGACTGATGGGCTGCACTCTCGGCGGCCATGCTGTGTCAGTGATGTCTGGTGGTGCATTCCCACTTGTTGTTGGCGCTCACCTCTACTGAAGCGATTTTCACGCCATTAATACTGTGTTCGATTGAAAGCAGTGTTTGAATGGCTGGCTGCATTCAGTGCTTGCTTTAATGTTCTTGCATGCCCCTTCAACTTACCTAAACCATCGCCATCACTTTCAGGTCTGCCAGAGCACCTGGACACCACGCAAATGGCAGCGGTGAGCAGTATAATCACGAGTAGCATAATATAACATATGAGCTTTCTGTCTCATTTCATACCACAAATGCATTTCTAGACATTTACACATCATTCCAAATGACATTGACAGCTCTTCAAATCCCAGCTAGTAAAACAAGCAATGCCAAAGAAGAGAGTTCTCATTTCTTCATGCAAATGTTTTGTGTGGTGCATTAAAAGTATATTAAAAGCAAACACAGTGTCCAAAAGTTGTCGACACTCCCGTTTCCTGCACACTTTCTGTGGTTGGGAATACCAACAAAAGTTAAAGAAACATAATACAATCACTATAGAATTGTTTTGAAAATAGTTAATGGTGTAAGGAAAAACCCAACACAACAGCTTTGCATCAAGACATTTCATAAATGAATTTTAATGGAAAGGTAGTGTCAAATAAAGGTTGTAGCTAGCTCAACGCATTTCAGGGAGGTATCCCTCCATCAGGAGCTCATGTAATAGGAAGCTTCAATCATTTTAAAAAAAATAAAAAATTAGAGATGGTCCACGCCCGATCAATGATTCAGGAGTAATCTTCTCATATGGTTATCTTAATCGATTTATCCCCAAAGCGGGGAAAACCCTTCTCGATAAAATATTAACTGGAGCAGCTTCACTGAAAACCTTTTCCAAACATATATCTTCTATCTGTAAACAGAGAAAGAAGTAGAGAGAATTATAGCATTTAGCTCTATTTAAAAAAATAAAATAATTTTAACTAGGCTCAACTCCTTAAGAGTTCGAGCCTACGGGCCTCATTACGAGGTAGGAGGTAGCCATGGTGCTATTTGCACCATGGCTACCCACTTACCGCATTCCGGGTTCTCGAAATAGGGACTTACCGGGTCATTCCAACCTTGGAGGACCCGGTAAGTCCCCATTCCTTGAACTATTCCCCATTCCCATTCGAGCCCCCATAGGGCTCAATGGCAATGGGGATGTAGCTAATAACGGGCTGGCTATTAGCGGGCCCGTTATTAGCTCCCTGGTCCCTTAGCGGCTCCCGCTAAGGGACCTCGGTATAGGGCGATAAGGGTTTACCGGCACCGGTCTCCTTACCGGTGCCCGTTAACCCTTACCGCCCACCTCGTAATGAGGCCCTACCTCTCAAAATATAGTATTCTGACAGTATGGGCCTCATTACGAGGTGGGTGGAATAGGTTTAACGGCACAGGTAATGGTGCCCGTGCCGGTAAACCCATTCCGCCCTATTACAAGGTTCCCTTGCGGGACCCGCTCAGAACGTCTGGTCAGACCAGACGTCCTTTGCGGGTCCCACAAGGGGACCAGGGAGCTAATAACGGGGCCATTATTAACGGGTCCGTTATTAGCTCCATCCCCATTCACATTGTACCCTATGGGGGCTCGAATAGGAATGGGGATGGGTTTTTTGAATGAGGAATTACCGGGTCCTCTAAGGTTGGAATGACACAGTAATTCCACATTCAAGGGACCCGGACACGAATTTGGAGGCAGCCATGGTGCTAATAGCACCATGGCTGCCTCCAAACTCGTAATGAGGCCCTATGTGTCGAAAATGAAGAAAACATGAAGGCGACCTAGAGAGGGTCAACGCATGCATCATAAATTAAAGTGTCACAGGAATTTCTATAGAATACCACTGAGGATCGATGGATCTATCGCTGAGTCCACTCTTACCTCACAAAATGTCATATGCCGACAGATCTCAATGAAAGTAAGAAGTGTATGTCAACAGCCTGAAAAAGTCCGGAGGGACGTGGTAAGATAGGGTATGTGTTAGCAAAGGGATACAACACTAGGTAGGAGCAGGTAGGTAGAGCTGCTAGTATTTAGAAGAAGGTTGAGCATTGATGGTCTGGAGGGTTGCCCAGAGCAATGCCAGAGGTTAAGGTTAAGATTAATTCTAAACCATCCAGCCATCACACCTTTTGCTTTTCATCCGTCTGTAGCAGGGCACTGAGTACAAACCGCAGGTTCCCCCAGATCTAGTGTCTCAGTCTATGCCCACCGCACCTCATCATTGATCCTCCCCCCAGTCACCATCTGCACACACCTCCCTTCTTCACTTGATTATTATAATGCTTGCCTCCTCATGACATGGAATCTTTTATAAAGGGTCAGCTGTGGTAGATTTAACAGGGGTACCGTACAAATGTATGAGGTGAAGGGGGGATATTCCTTAGTGGTTAGGAAAAGTTCAATACCTCCTTTGAATCCAGGTGGCATGTTTGAGGCTCATATTATCATGAGGTGGACAGGTATGTTACCAATCCACCCAAATTATGCTCCCGGCAATTTGGTGATGTTTTCACGCTATATATGGGGAAGCTATCGAGACTCAGGGGGTCCATGGCCAGCTTTCTCAAGTAGGGGAATGGTGTAATCCTTAACTAATGTCCACTACTCTACGCTATTAACTTTAGTGGCTAGACCTGCAGCATTTCTGGAAAGACCACCTGGCTTAATTTGACGACATATTCCCAAGGGCAGTGCTCGTAGAGGTCGCTTTTTTGCTTCCTGTGTAAGGGCGGTCCGTCTTAAGGCACACCTATTTTTGCCATTAACGGTTTAACCTCCTTCTCATTGCTCGAAGGCTGAAAGTGGCCCCTCGTTTTCACATGATTTGTTTTGAAGTCAATTATTAGCATCCAAATCATAGGAAGGTGCATATCTCTTATTGTTTGTGGTAAGCAGAGATGCTGGGGTGCATTGCAATGTCTAGCAGGATATTGTGGTCTTTGGTCTTTTTAGCTAAAAGACTGATCCGCTGTAGACCCCGCCCCTACTTCAAAAGATTATAAACTGTGCTCAAACATATGGCAAACGGATTCCATTAAAGTCTCCAGAAAAAGACAGGTTGGTTTGCAAAAGTCAGTGTGCACGTAATGATCTCTTAAAGTCAACACAACCCAATCCCTCATGATTGATTGAGGTTCTGGGTCCACCCAGGACATCGAGATGAATGCAAACAATGTGAACAGTGCTATGTGCGGTACATCATTTGTGGATGCAATTCAGAATGTCTTGATTCTAGCCTTTTTATGTCCAATCAGAAATAGACCACATGGTACAGTTAACAGGTTAATATTGAGACAAATGTACCCAAAAAGTCAGAAAGAAGATTGGTCCTGTAATGAGATCCCTTTGTCCATGGTACACCCACATACAAGAAAGTGCAACATCGTCTATGTGCTGGCTATGCACGGAGACAGAATGCTTTGATGTTTTGGCAGATACCACAAGCCTTAGGCCACATGGGATGCAGGACACAGGGCATGGCGTAGTGACATAGCCGTAAGAAGGTGACAGGGACAAACACAATGCAATTCAGTTGCTTCAGAAGATCTACAACCCAGCATCTGGATTCTTCATGCTCCTTCAAGCAGCAAATTACAAGTACTCCACGCCGATGTTACCAAACTCTGAAGACTTTGATGAAGAGTGTGGTCCCGATGTCCAAAGGCCACAATGAAGACCATGGTACCTACGATACATCTGCTTTCCATCCTCAGATTGGGAATACAGCTGGAACTGTCTGGCATTCAATTCATACAAACATTCTTGTCTATTTGTACTCATAGCAAAAAAAAGAGGTGATGGCTGGAAGGTTTGGACTGAATCTTAACCTCTGCCATTGCTCTGGGCAACCCTCCAGACCATCGTTCTTCATCTGCCAAGCCATTACAAAAGGGGAAAGACCATATGCAAATCAGGCTTGGTCCCACCCCAAAAGAGGCAGTCCAGCCTGAACTGCTCGGTAAAATCCCTTCTGCACGAGACCACAAGCATCTCCAAATATGTTTTGGCCTCATTAGGCATCATCAGTGAGGAGTAGCTTGGGTGTCTACGCCCAGCAGCATGGGACCCATGTCTGGACGACATACCCGTTCCACTCGGGGAGACAAAGCAAAAACAAAGAGGTGATGGCTGGAAGGTTTAGACTGAATCTTAACCTCTGGCATTGACACTCCAGACCATCGTAGGGCAACTTTTTGTTACTTCCTCCAGTCCTGGCGCATGCACACTCATGCCCATTTATCCATCAGTCACTCACCTAGTGATGGCTGGTGAATTTGAAAGGAGGAGCATAAACATTTAGCCCAAATATGCTAGAAATGGCTAGACTGGTTGCACCAAATTGACAGTCTAGCCACGTAATAACACATCATGAATTCTTTATGATCGATGGACAGTAAAAACATCATGCCACAGTAAGAAATGGCTAGACTAGCTGCACCAAAATTCGGGATTACCCACTTAATAACACAATATCATGCTTCCTTTATCGTCGACGTACATTTTAAATGCTGTAGTAGCGCAATACAACCACCCTCCTCCCTGCACAACTCCCCCACCCTGCACTCTCCACCACCCACCTGTCAAAATCAGCTCCTCTGCCCACCATCAACACAAGCACACAACACACACATTCACACAACATTTACTCGCTAATTTACACACATCATTTACTCGCTCATTGACATGCGAATCCATACACTACACACATGCTTATTCAAATGCGCACACAGCCACTGATAAATGATTTATTATTATTATTATTATTATTATTATTATTATTATTATTATTATTATTATTATTATTATTATTATTATTATTATTATTATTATTCTCATTATTATTATTATGGTATTTAACAACTAGCCAAATAAGGTTGGAGGGGTGTGCTTTGAAGTACTCAACCAAGCAGATTTTCTACCATGTAATTGATTGTACATATATTACATGAATACTATATATTTTTTTATCCCAATTTTCTTCTAACGAAACACGTTAGGCATGCATTCTCCTAACAAGCCTTTCTCGCTTAGGTTTTCTTTTTAGTTGAAAATTCATGTGAATTTGTGTATTACCTGTGGACATCAGTTTTTAAACTGACACCAAGAGTTATTGGAAATTATTCTATTGTGATCATATATATTTTTTAAACTTCCCAGTATCAATTTGAAACTACTTAATTAAATCTGTGTGTAGCATTTTTATTAGTTTCTTCTCAAAGTTGAGCACTGATGGTCTCTCTTAATGTTTTGAGAGCTCTTGTTTGGTTATTTATTGAGTGCAGGCCTCAATCATAGGGTGAAGAACAGTGTACATGTTATCCCTATCTCCCGCCCACTTACATCTTCCATACTGGAACAGTAGGAGATTAGCCCTTGTCCCCGGAGGATAGCTCAGCGGCAATGCGCTCGCCTTGGAAACAAGACGGCACAAAGCAACACAGGTTCGAACACTGGGTCCGCACTTAGAAACCTCTGGGTATTAAGCGTGTTATAAATACGCAACTAAAACATTTTCCTGTAACAGCGCCTCGATGCCCCTGGGCTGTATGAGCGCTTTAAAAATGCAAATAAATAAAATATGTTGGACACCAGGTATCATCCCAATACTGCATCTAGTACATGAGAGAGGATATGCACTCAGACAACCGCATCGAATGTACCCTCGCACTGAGAGGGTGGAAGGATGTCTGCACACACCATTGGACATCATAGAGCTATAAGTGAAATCTGATAAGAGCAGAGTGACGATATATAGAGGAAAGATACTGAGACTTATTAAAACAATATCCAAACACTCAAGGAATAAGGATTTAACTGACATAACATGAGAAACATGATAGAATATTAAGAAATTGTATATTCAAAGAAGATAAATGTATATAAACAGAAATGCAAGGTAGAGGAGACATATAGAAGCTTGTTGCAGAGGAAAACATAACATGGCTAGAGCAGCCATGATGGAAAGATGGACGTCAGACTCATGCTGAAAACAATTAAGCTACCTCAGAGACAGACCAGGGTTGCAGAGTCAGGAGACGCTGGAAAAACAGCTTTGTGTGACGAATTAAGAGGAGTCTATTGGCCTGGGATCAAGAATGCTACTTCAAGGAATAATTGCATGGCACAAGGGGAGACACAAGTATAAGCCATTTATGTAAGACATATTTCTCTTAGATTAAGCGAAGGAGAACACATCTGCAAGAGCCGAGTATTGGACAATTAAAGATGCAGAAAAACCATGTAAAATAGATTGAGCAAGTCTCTAGTGGCCAAGAAGGGTAATGACACCCAATTCAATTGAATCAAATAGTAGTAATTAGAAGGTTAAGATGGACACATTTGTTATCTCCTGACACATGATTCAGAAGTTTAAAGCAAGGGCTATTCATTAGGCCCAAACAAAGATAAAAGATAATAGTGTGCCTATACTCCCTTGAATGTCCCAGAACAGAGAGCAGGCTTCAAGGTCAACTATAAAGGACAGGGGACCTGACTGATGAGAGACGATGGACTAATTGGGAAGGCGACCTGGGGAGTAGTCTGACGTTGCTTGCGGCACCTGAGTTTTTGTTTTGCTTACGTGCTGCTAACGAGCCAAAAGTCTAAGGTTGGGAAATCTTGCCAACCAATCAGAGGGTCTATTTAGCAACATTCTATACAATGTAGCAAGGACCAACCCGTTGCCATTTTTCCACTGTTTTCAGTATTATAAGTATTTGGAGGTGGTTCGAAGCGTGCCCACGACTATACGTACATATGATCCCTTAACCAATCCCTCCCTTTTTAGTTGCCACGTATGATGACATCATAGATGATGCATACCTAGGTATAAAAGCTTTGTATAATCACATTTAGGTGTGAGTGCATGAATTACTGCCTGTTATTTGCTAGATTGCCCTACTTTATTTTTATGCTGATAATAAAGAAGTATTTTGCCATATTCTGTGAGTCTGTCTAGTTATTTGGGTCTGAGATCAAATTGGTAATTCCATCTAGCTCATGAGATGTTTCAAGGTGCAAAAGCACTTTTTATTAGCGGTGCAGAGTGTTCTGGTCTTATCGACCTACGCCCAGATCTGGACTCTAGACACTCAGACTCTTGATTGATTGCGCCATAAGCCAGAAGACTGTGGATCTTCCTGTAAAGATCGACACGCAAATATAAACGTGTGAGAAGATTCGTTTGGCAGGTGCCCCTTTGACAAAATTTCTGTCCTGTTCCTTCAGGTGCCCCGCGGACTGAAGGCAATTTCGTCGATTGGGGAAGAGTTGATGCTGAGGGAACATCGAAGGTGGCAAAAATAGGGGGAGGGACTGTATTGCAAAAATATGTATAGAAGTAACAGGATTTTTGGGGATAAGAAAGAAGAGAAATAGATACTTTGATTCCTAGTTCGAAGAGGGGCAAAGTGGTGCGCACTAAAGCTCCAAATACAGGTATTATTGAAGGATTCCTGAGGCAAAGCCAAGAACAAGAATGCATATCAAACTCCAAAATGGGACAAAAGGTGAGATGAGATACATTTACTTAAGATAGTAAAGGAAGGCGTACGCAGAAAATGTAAAAGTGCACATGTGTATGGGGTTATACATTTGTCAGTATAAAACTTTTATTGTGTCTAGATTAGGAGACATAAACTGCACAGGAGCTGGTAACACCGCTCCCCTCAAAATGAATGTAGTGGAGATGGACCCCCTCCACCTCAAACCAAATGTTGATAACTTGTCGGGGTGATCAATGACTTTAAATGTTGTAAAAATCAGAAATATAGTGCTTTGCAGAAAAGCGCTTTCAAGGACAATCTATTTTATGGGGTCAGAATGTCTAGAATGTCGTGTGCGATAGAAAGTATGTTAAGTAGTACTTGTTTTTCATAAGTTACTAAACAACTAGATTTGAATCAGAGCAGGTATCAAATTTCCACAAGGAATAGGGTAACCCACCATTTTGTGATAAGCCAGGCATGGGTAGGCACTTTCTAAGATGGTGAATATTATGCTAAGTCATGATGACATTAATTGAGAACTTTTTTTTATAAAAGTTCATCTAGAGTCCACTGATGCAGGATGAGCTGAGTAAAACCTGTTTAGACTGGTTCTGTGTGGCAGATAGGCCAACCAATCACAAGAAGGAAGAGGGGTTGTACATTGATCATGCCATTATAGGCCAATGAATCACAGATAGGAAAGGGGTTGTACTTTGATCAGGCCATCTCCTCACCTTCCTATAGTGTATATAAGGAAGGAAAAGCTCAGAATTATTATTAGGAGAGTTCCAGAGATGTCTTTGGTGCTGTATGATGTGTCCTGCCTGCTGGAAGAAAATAAACCTGATGTCTTTGAAAATCCTGCTTCCGTTTCCTGATGTGCTTCAGAGTGCCTTCCTTACCCAGAGATGCAAATGCCCGGTGTGGTGGTGATGGCACCCTCATTTACAAAACCGATTGTAAAAAAGTAAGGCGATCATCAGATTTTTAAATCAAGAGATTGATGTCAACCAATGGAGAATAATATTTAATCAAAGAAGAGACTCTTAAAACATCAATAATAAAAAAAACGAAATGGTTAAAATTGATAAAAAGTGTAAAAGAAGGAACAAAAAGAACATCATTGAATAGATTTTTAAAGTGGTTAAAAAATGTGTTTTTTTGGTAATAAGCAGCGATTAATGGTGCCTGCTCAAATTAATCAGTGTGGTATATTTGATAAAATAAATAAAAGAATAAAAGATCTGGTAAGTATTCACAGTCAAGATTGACATGTCATCAAGGGTGACACTCCTCTTCTACACTTATGCTGGACACTGCCGATATATACACCCAAGATAAAACAGACTGTATCATGCAGAATGGGTCAGAAGCATGAATAATAAAACACTCATGCCATGGCCTCAAGAGGGTTTGTTGTCAAAAACGGTATTGTGACATATAACAACATATTTACATGCTACATACAAGGGGAAGAAGTTACAGAAAAGATTAGCCATTTTAGAGCTGCGGAAATGTATCGGAGCGAGAAAGAAGATCTTCCTGAGAAGGAGTGGATGCTTAATCAGCATAAGATAGAGTATATATTCCCTTCGGCTCCTCTTTGCACTCCTGAAAAAACTCCTCTTTCCCCTTCTGAAAATAAGAGCACAGATACTGAGGAACACAGATTTTATCCTTTAACGGAACTGAAAGCAGCAGTGGAGTGTGTTAATCCGACATACGAGCCCCCCATCTTCTAACAGTGAGGATAATGAGGACGAGAGCAAAAGTAGAGAACGCAGTTATATTTTGACATGCAATGAAAGTAAACAGCGGAATGAGAGAAAGGACAGACAGGACAAACAGATGGAGATAGAGGAATAGCAAGGAGACAAAGGGAAGTGAAAGATGAGGCTAAGGAGGTAAGAATCATACAGAATGAATGGATGGAAGGACAGATATTACTTAAGGTAGATGATAAGGGCATTTATTGAGCTAGAGAAAGGGAAGAAAGAGAAGAACGGGAAAAGAAAGAAAGAGAATATGAGAGATCATACAAAGAAGAGAAGGAAAAAGAGAGGAAGCAATAAGAATAATGAAGAAGGTTCAAGACAAGGCAAGATAAGGAGAGACTAGAAGAGAAAAACGAGAGGAGATAGAGAATGCAAATTTTCAGGCTGAAAAAAAGGCAAGAGGAAGAAGAAAAGAGAAATGAGAACAAGGGAAGATGAGATGAACAGAAGTAGGGGACTAAAGGATGATGAGATAGATTATTCATTTCATTGAAGCATAGTGCTGATCGAAGCACAAGACAGATTTGTGGAAGAGAGAGGGTCACTGCAGCCCTGCAGGGAGCTGCAAGCGATACCGAGAATACAGACATGGGCAGACGAGCATGAAGCAGAAAATATAGGGAAGAGGAATGGGGATTTATATAGGCAAATAAGAGATACAGATGGTAATAAAACCCAAGAGGATATTGTAGGATCTTAATCGCCGGAAACAGGAGGAGGGTCAGGTGACGCATTAACGGATGAGCATAGAAGGCTGTCTTTAAGTAGACTAGATCCTGCTGATGTGGAAAGGTATGAAAGCCATACACGCTGGGGCATAATGATGTCAGACGAAGAAAGGGACGAAAACAAGAAAACGTGAAGAGAGAGCACAGGCAGTTTCTCGAAAGATTTAAGTGTAGAGAAAGGAGTAAATGGTCAGACTTACAGGACCCTAAAGAAAAAAAAGACCTAAACCGACACCATACACTTAGCAAACACAAGCACGGTCGCACAGTGCAGGGGGTGTATTCCAGCCTTATGTGAGCAGATTAAGGTCACTAACAGGACAGAGACGAATGGGCAAGACTAACCCCACCTGGAAGACACAAAGTGTAGGTGGGTATGATTATGGATCAGGGTTTTCACAATTTCCATTATTAGAGAAAGGGGGAGGACAACCACAATATATTCTGTGGCCACAAATGGACAAGGATAATTTGAAATGTAAATTGCCTAGTTTGACTTCTGGTGCAGGAAAATGGATGTATGAGTTAGAAAGAATGACATCAGGAATGACATCAGCTATAGGTGACATAAAAGGCCTGCTAGCATCCATCCTAGGGGAGATGGCTGACATTTGGAAGCGGGCAGGATATGTGGGTGTGACTGCACAAAACACGACACATGATGGAGCACCATTTAATAATTGCAGAGCAGAGCTATGGTGAGCGCCCAGAGTACAATATCCCGATACATCAGATATGGGTGCGATCATGACTAGGAAGATGGATGAGGATGAAGATCCTGTTGCCTTTATTCAAGATATTAAAGAGAAAAGTCATCTTGAGATGAGGGAACCATGGGACAAAACAGTAGCATTATTGTAACACATTCTATGTCAGGGACTGTCCGAGCCATTGCAAAGGCAGATGAAGAAACAGGTCGGGATGGAAGCAAAACCATGGCCAGAAATACAATTGACTATCATGCACCATTGCCGATTGTTACAAGAGAAGAATAAGAAGAAAGACAAACGTAGAAAGTAGGAGGAAGCAAAGTTAGTTCAGAAAGAATTGTCAAAACTAGCCATAGAGTGAGCGGTATTGACGAGTAATGAGGGTGTGGCGACACAAAAGGTGTGACCAGTGCATCAAAATAATGTAGAATACCCCATGGATCAGAGTGTGTTTTTGGCCAAGAGGAAGAGGAAATGGACCCGGGGAGGAGGATGAGGTGCATTCTGAACCTTCAGGGAGGAGAAGGATTTAATTGCAGACAGCCGCAACAATGTTGGAATTGGAAGAGGATTGGACATATTGCCAGAACATGTAGAGGGGGCATGCAGACAAATTGGGAAGCTCCAAGAGGGGGGATGGGATATGTTCCACAATATAATACAGAAAGACAGGAATATTATGCCCAAGATCACACGCAGAATCAGGCATGTGCATCGCAACCGCAGCAAACACTAAGCTCCATTCCAAAAATGCAATTGCCACAAGGGCAACCACAGCAAGTGCCTATGCCAGCCCAACAGATACAGACCTAGCAAGAACAGACACAACAGGCCATGATATCACAATGGAACACAAATGAAGGAGTACCGCAAACACCTGCACCTAAACTAGGGAGTGTGACCGTGGTAGGAGAAAATCCTTTCACAGGTACAGGGATGAATTTATGTCTACAATAGGACAGCCCACAGAGTGGCTTGATGTGTTTAGTACTATCAGTGACACCGGACCCCCAAGAGGAACCAAGGGTCAACGTAACAATAGAAGGCACGACATTTTTGTTCCTTGTAGACATTGGTGCAACTCATGCCTGTGTCCAGGATGGAAAATACCCAATGTCAGGAATTGCCATGAATGTGTAGGGATTCTCTGGGCTCATGAGCCAGTTCCTTTTACAGGCAAATTACCAATCTCTATTTGAGAAAACAATATGTCAATGCCCAGATTACATTCTCGGCAGACACCAGTTAACATACTAGGACATGACTTGATGACAAAACATAACATGACAATGGGCCTCATTACACGGTAGGCGGTAAGGGAATACCGTTACCGGTAACGAAATACCGGTAACGGTATTTTCCCAAGCCGATCACGACCCGGACCCACCGCTATTAGTGGACCCGTAAAGTACGGCGCCACCAATAGCGGCGTGGCCGCTTGCGCGCGACCCCCACACCGTAAACAGCGCCATGGCGCAAATAGCACGCAATCACAACCCATGCGTACACGGCAATACCGGCATCCCAAAGACCCAAAAAGCATGTACCGGCATGGCGCTAATAACAGCATCGAAAACCACACGTTAAGAGTCCTGAGCAGTGTTCCCATCTGCCCATCTGCCCCAGGTGGACACAACCAGCACAGGTGGAGTCAATGGAGACAGCCAGCACTAAAGAGCACACCACACCCCTTCCCACACCCCTTCCCACAGCAAGATGGTCCCAACACCAGCAGCATGACATAGGCCTGCGTACATGACTGCAGTGCAGCACCAACAACAACAGGCAGCACCGAAGAGACGTAGGAGTAGGAGTAGGAGGAGGAGGCCGAGACCTGCGCAGCAAGCACCACCGGGGCACCCAGAAACACCACAAGGGCAGCCAACAAACCCCCGGAATCAAGGCGAAGATGACCATGGTATGTGTAAGGCAGAACTAAATGTGCATCTGATAGAATGTGCCCATGGCACCATGCAAACACCAGATGAGCATGATGTGGATGTGGATGAGTATTGCCGAAATGCCCAGCCCAGACATGCAAGAGGCGATGGCATGGCGGGACAGGATCCGCGTCAGCATCGGAATCAGGAATAGCATTAGGAACAAAGGTGGCATATCATGCATGGAGAGACGTGCATTGTTGCCCTTGTGGCCATCTTGAGGCCCACAAAGGGCCCTCTCCCAAAGAAAATCACACATACACAATGATGGAGACCATGCCTGTTTTTCAACTGCAGAAGAGTGTATTCTGAACATAACGTGTACAGAAAGTGCATAACCCCAACTGTGCAAACACCCTCCACCCCTCCCCCCACAACACCCCCGAATACACCCTCCCCCCCTCCCCCCACAACACTCCCACGTGAGTTCCAAGGCGTGAACATGTCCTTCCCCAAATGTGGCCGATATTCCTTGTTGGCCCTATTTGTTCGCTCCTTCTTCGGGCGTTTGCGATGGTGTGCGCCTGAGGTTGCGCATAGAGCAGCGTAGGGGGCTTGTCTGCCGCGAACTCCCAGAGGAGGCTGGGCCTGTTTCCTCCTGGGTAGGGAGTGGACATCTGCGCTCAATCGCCTCCGCAATGCGGATCATGGTCTGCCTGAGTTGCCCCATCTCATTGCATATGCGGTTGGTGCATGCCTCCATGGCCTCCCTCGTCTGGCGTGCGAATGCACCAATGTCCTCCCTCAGGTGCCCTGTCTCTGCCACATGTTGACCTACCAGACCAGCCATTTCGGTCTGCCTCTGGTAGATGGCTGATAGGTCAAGTTCCTCGTTGTCTGCCGGTGGAATGGCTGATGCGCCTGGATCAATGGCACTGGCATCAGGCGTAGGTTCCAGGGGGCTCCATGACACATCATGTGTGTGGGCGGGCGATCCGCCTTGGCTGAACGGACCTGGTGAAAACATTGGGGATGCGAGTAAGTGGCGTGTGGGGATGGGGCTCTGACTCAGATCCTCATTCACCGGTGCTTCCTCCGCATCGGAAAGTGGCCCAGTGGCTGCTGCCTCACCCGTAGAGCTGGTGGCAGCAGAGTGCACTCCCTCCATGCTGCCTTCAATTGATGGGAGACACACTTCCGTGGTTACCACAACAGCGGCAGGCATGGCCTCTGGCTGCGTGGCACTGCTGCTCCTGCTGCCTTTGTCCCGGTCACTACTCTTGGGTCCCCTAGAGGATGTTGCGTGGTCCCCGGTGGCATCCCTCCTGGCTTTTTCATGGGTGTGGGAGTGGGTGCTGACGTGCGTGGCTCATCATTTTCCGTGTGTGATCCTGCAGGGGTGATAAGAAGGGTAAATCATCATCTATGGGTCTACCTGCATTATGGCAGATGTATACATCATGCAGTTTGATGCATTTTGGGGTCATCATTGTGGAAGCATGGAATGGGGATGTTGGCTGTCTCATGCATGATTGGCCCTGTGTTGGTGGGTATGTGATGATGCATGCATGTCTGTTTGTGGCTGGATCCACGGCATTCATATGGACACATGATTGTGGGACCCCTCACCCTTCACTGCGCATTTTTGGGTGCATACACTCACCTCCATCCGATGAAACGGCCACACCATGCTCCATATCGCCGACCCCCTCTATCGATTCGACTCCTATTGTGGAGGCACATATCTTCTCCCACTCCTTCATCTTCAAGGGGGACTCTGCGCCACCTCCTGTGGCCATTGCCATGTTGCGGTTCACAGATAAAATGTTGCGCACACGCACCCGGAGGTCGTCCCACCTTTTGCGGCATTCCCTGACACTCCGGGTGGTGGTGCCCACCGCACTGACTTTTAGCGCGACTTCGGCCCAGATGGCCTTCTTCTTAAGGAGGGCCTCCCGCCGCATATCGTTCACAAATACTACTCCTGCATTTGCAGCAAGTGTGGTGGTCAGCATCATTAGTTCCTCATTAGTGAACTTTTCTTTGCGCTGGCGATCAGCAGTTTTTTTAAGCGCCTTCGGCATCCTCGAGCTACCCGGTATGGTTCCTGGTCGGAGTTGCCTGGATATATGTCCTGGATGCAGAGGATGGCAATGGATTGTGTTTTTGAAGATGGCCGCTGTGCTCTTTCCCGTTCCTGTGCGACGACGTAATTTCCGGTTCCGCTTTTTAACGGTGTGCGGTAATGGCGGTGTCCGCTATTTACGGGTAGCGGGAGGGCGGAGGCGCTATCGGCGGTTTTGCGGGCGCCGGTAAGGGGCTTTTTGGGGTATTTAGCGGCAGGGCGGAACGGTCATTTACGGCATGGCGCTATGCTCGTGTCCGCGTACTCGTGATGGGACGCTATTAGCGGCCTCTTGCGAGGGCGGACACGCTAATGGCGCCATGCCGTAAAATTCCGATTTTTACCGCCTACCGTGTAATGAGGCCCAATATCTTTTACTGATGAGGGAATAGTGTTTTCTGTATTTATATTAGACTTCACATGCCAGAAAGCATTATGAAGAGTCCCTTTAGAACCAGAAGTATTTTTGTATGGAGTGACTGTTTTATTATCGTGGTTACCTAAATTGGTGGGTAACATATTGAGAATATCTGAACAGTTTTTGTTTAGACCGGAAATACCCATGGATGATGAAGAAGGGCAGGTTATCCGTTTAGAGTTAGAAGCAGCAGTGGCCAGAGAGGAAAGAGTGGTTGTCCATGGAATAGATGATGAGGAGACGACAGAGAGCAGTGATAGCCCTCAGTGAAGGATATAGATTGACAGACTTGACAGGGTTTTTTAGGGATGATTATTCTGATGATGAATTAGTATTTTTTAGAATAGAAGATATGGAAATACTGCAGAGAATGGTGATGGTAAAAAAGAATCGTCGTTTCTCCAGGAAGATTTGGAGAAAGAGCCAAATATTGTATTGACCACCAGTCCATATGACGTAGGAGTATTGAAAGGAGTAGGAGCAGATAAATCAAGCTTAAACCAGGAACAAGTTTGCAATGAGCAAAACAATATTCCATGTCCCGAGAAGTAGACAAAGGATAATTTGAGACCAGTTCCACTTTAATGAAACAAGGAATATTGGTGCCATCTGAGTCCCCAATTAACATGGCTCTGTACCCAGTGAAGAAATCAACTGGGAGTGTTGTGGAGATTTATTCAGGATCTTCGCCCCCTGAACAATATTGTTGAAGCAGTATTTCTTTTAGTTCCAAATCTTGCTACGCTATTAACTAATATTGCATCTAAGGTTTAATATTTTACAGTTATAGATCTAAGCAATGCATTCTGTTCAATTACCCTTCATGGGGACTCAAAAGATTTGTTTTCCATGTTGCATTGAAATATCCACCTGAAACATATGGTGAGTTCCCATCGATCTTTAACAGGGTCCTTCAGATGGACCTGGGTAATGTAGAGCTAGAGAGTGCAATAATACAGTATGTGGATTACATATTGGTGTGCAGTGAGACAGAGGAAAGGTGCAGGGAAGACTCAGTGAGACTCATGACCATATTAGTAGAGATTTTAGATTGAGTTATGAAAGGGCGATATCCTTGTGAACAAGCTTTAGCTCATACTACATTTGTAATTGAAAAGGCTTCAAGCATTACAATGGGGTGTTCAGTAACATTAATCATTGAGCACACATTGTTTGCCATTCTAGACAAACTAAAAAGTACAATGACTACACAAAGTGCATCAGGGTATGAGGTAACTATCTCAAACCCTGCAATCAAAATTGCTAGATGCAGAATAGTGAATTCAGCAAAATTCATAGCAGAACCAGTAGTCGAGGATCATTATGTACATAAGTGCACAACATATACTGAATTTTTCGCATTGCTCAGCACCAGCTGCAGAATTAGTGGCGCTTATCACTGCACTCCAAAGATATGAGGATGAGGAAGTGATGGTGTACTTTAACTCTGCATATGTGACTTCAACCGTGCATGCAGGTTTGTCATTCTAGAAAAGGAGGGGCTTCCTCCACACAGACGGCACTCTAGGACAACATGCAGCCATACTGGATAATCATATTGAGGCATTAAGGCTCCCTTTGACTATCGCAGTTGTAAAATACGCAGTGCATACTAAAAGAACAGACATAATTATTTGCAGAACCAAAGCCGCAGATATAAAAGCCAAAAAGGCAGCATACTTCCAAAATATTTCTGATTTTGAAGTAGGAAGTGTTAAGGAAATGACAGGACGATGCATGTTGGTAAAGGAGGGGTTTAATATGCTGCCTATTGTTCAGTTAATTGAAATACAAGGTTGAGCCTCACAGGAGGAGCAAGATCTTTGGAAAAAGTGGGGGTGTTCTTTATCCCCCACTGAGGCAATCTGGAGGCAGGTTAGCACTAGAAAGACAGTTATGCCTCTAGCATTATTAAGGGTAGTACTGGAGCAGCTTCACAACCCTGTGCATACGCTTGAGAGAGTCTTGCTGCTACAAATGCATAAGATTGGCTTACACCAAATTTGTTAGAAATGTGTTGGCACAGTTTATTGTGAATTGCATTGTATGCCAGAAATGTACTGCGGGGCACACTTTGCAAACAGTGAGAGGATGAAATCTTAGACCCAATGGCCAATTTCAGCATCTACATATAGATTATGTGGATATGTTGGATACATGCAAGGGTATAGGTACATTCTGGTTGTGGTAAGTCCCTTTTCTAGATGGATCTAGGCAGGTCCATGTATGCACCCCAATGCCATATGCACTAACAGGTTCCTATTGCGTGAGGTGTGCCCAAGATGGGGTGTGTGCGAAGTGCTGCGGTCTGACAATTGGCTGTATTTTGTAAATTAACAATTTGAGCAAGTAACTCTTTTATTAGGTATAAAACGCAAGTTCTCTTCTGCCTATCACCTCCAGGCGTATGGGATATGTGAGAGATGAAACAGACTCCTTAAAGAGAGGATAGCGAAGTCTATAACTTTGAAGAAGGGGTGGTTACACTGCTTGCCCCTTTGCTATAAGTACTACGAAATCAGCCTGGCTCAGATCACCACATAACTCCTCATGAGTTGGCGGGTGACTGGACGCGAATGGGAACACCCTTTCCTCCTCCAACAAGGGTAGAAAGTGATCCTTAGAGTGTAGTGTAGACCTTAAGTGATGAGATGCATGACTATTTAGCAACTATGTCCATTAGTGTCTCTTTCATTTCTCAACAGATCTAGAATGAGAGGGACTGGTCAAAGAGGACTGAAGAAGAAAGTCAGCTAACTGATCCAGACTGCTTGTTGAAACAGCCAATCTTATATTTAGGGGGCCAGGTGTTGGTGCGCAAATTTGTCCGCAGTTCGAATAAGCCCCACTTTGAGGGACTCTATATGGTGGAAATAGTTACCCCCAAGGCTGTTAAACTACAGGCAGATAAGCCTGGCTGCATCTGCACAACATTAAACCATACAACAGAGAAACTTCGACTCCACCTGCATCTAGTGACAGTGAAGCAAGAGAAGAAGTTCTGCGTATGCAGATAAGATCAGCAACCAAGAGCAAAGAAAAGTAGTTTATGGAATAATAAAATAATCTTGAAATAAAGATCGACATTTCTAAAAATCTAATAAGGAATACATGGACTTGCAGCTATTCTGTAACTTTTAGATAAGTAAAAGGACCAATGTGTTGAAGCACCAGAGCTAAAGGACAAGAAATACACTGCATCTTCTATGCTACCCATCATAATAACATTGCACACATTCTTGTATGCTATTTTCACCTACATATTACAGTTTTACTTTGCTCTGATAAGACATGTGGACATTATACAATTTTTTGGCAATCCTAAAAACAATCACATTATTTTCAGAATTATTGTGGAAATTATTTTGCAGTTTTTGATATAAAAGCGGGAGTTACAGAAGATACATTTCAACACATTTAACACATTTTATGACTCAAAACGAGGAAAATAAAGCACTTATATGCACAGAGGAAGAGTCTGAATTTATCAGACTTAAAACTTCACAAAAAATATATCAGGATATATAACACCACAACCATACAAGCTAAAAAAGACCTAATAAAGAACCTATGATGAAAAATTACGTTTGGTGTCCCTCAATTCAAGAGGCAAAGTCAAATAAACTGGTAACCATCAAAAAAGGCATTGTTACGAAAAAAAGCCACCCTCAAAATCCATGCAAACAAAGAGCTCACCCAGCTCACAGACAACACGAGCACCCTGCAGCAATTAAACTTCTCTCCAATTTTGGAGGAAGAGTCAGATAAAGCCATCAGGAAACTTAAATCCACCAGCTGCAAAGGGGACCCTTGCTCAGCCATAATTATTAAGAGTGCCCTGTTATTTTATTGCCGGCGCTCACTAAATTTGTGAATAGCTCCTTCTAAGAAAATCATGACCCGAAAGGACTTAAATAAGCTTGGATTACACCACTGCGAAAAAAACTAATATCTGTCCAGTGACCCTGACTAATTACAGACCAATTACCAATACACCCTTCCTTCTTTAGATCTTGGACAGGGTTGAATATAATCACATCTCACTTTAACTCAATAGCCATGGCATTCTCAACAAATTCCAATCAGGGTTTAGGCACGACCACAGGACTGAGATAGCACTCCGCGACCTGAAGTCCAAACTACTTGAAAGAATGGACAGTGGGCAGGTATCACTTCTAATGATCCTGGATTTATCCTCGGCCTTTGACCTGGTGGACCATAACATCTTGGCCACCAGGTTAAAAGATGTTGCCCTGTTTTCGGACCAGGTGACACAGTGGATCGTATCCTTCTTAAGTGAGAGACAATTCAGAGTGGCCAGTGATGAGGCTGAAGCAAAACCAGAGCTGTGACAGCTGGTGTGCCGCAGTGGGCTTGTGTTTCGCCAACCCTGTATAACATCTTTATGGTACACTTCTTCGACGTCTTTGCTAGAAACAATATCACTTTTACAAACTATGCTGATGACACGCAATGTGTTATCCCGCTAACTGGATTGCACAGTTTCGATGAAAACTGTATTAATAAAGTATATGCTCTCATTCACAAATGGATGGTACAAAACGGTCTAGCTCTCAAAAAGGAAAAAACCGAGCTCATGGTAGTCGGCTCAGAAAAGAAACTGGCTAAACTAGACCCCATGTTTACCAGTTTTACCATAGCTAATCACACGCTAGACGTACCAACAAAAATGAAAACTTTAGGCCTAACAGTGGACCAAAATCTAAATATGAAAGCACAAGTGAGCAGTCTAGTCTTGGCATTAACCTATTATATAAAATCACTTGCACATCTTCGCCCATTTATTACACAAGCTAATGCAGAGATGATAGCGAGAGCTATAATAGGCTCAAAAATCGTCTACTGCTGTAGCATCCTTATTGGTACCGCCCAATCTGAGATCAACCGTTTACAAGTCATCCAAAATGATGCGGTCAGGTTGATTAAGAACCTGAAATGGAGGGACCACATTTAGGAGGCAAGGTGCATTCTACAGTGGCTACCAGTGAAAGTAAGAATCCATTTTAGAACTCTTCTGATTACTCACAAATGCTCTTTAGGCCTAATGCCAACATATCTGAAGGAGTGCCTTGTTGAGAAACAGAACACAAGGCAGCTCAGATCGAACAACATAGCCCAACTAACGACACGTCACTGTAAAACCAGCAAAACTCTTAAGGGTGCATGCAGCATAGCTGCCCCACTGGCATGTAACAGGATTCCACTGGATATAAGAGAAACTAAATCGATCAACATGTTTAAGAAGAAGTTGAAAACTCTCCTATTCTTTTAACCTTTGAAAGCCTGCCACTCAAATGTCGTGTATCGCTGACAAAATCCGCCCCCAATGTTCGATCTGTTTTGTATGACTTGTTATATATGCGCCCTTAAGCCCACGGGTAACCGGTTGCGCAGTACAAATGTGAAAGTAAAGTAAAGTAATAACACAATTACATATTGAATTAAATAAAATGGGAAGGTTCCAAAATATGAGAGACTCACTACCATGAAGAGTTTTTCAGTAATGATAATTGTGATTTCATTTTGTCTTATGATTTGTCTTTTCTTCCTTATTATTATGGCATTCAGAGACATAATGATTAAAAATGCATATTCTATGGGGGACAATGAACCATCCTTTATTTTCCCTAACCAAAGCATGAGCAGCTTCTTCCCTAATTTTACAAAACAAATTGTTCAACTTAAAAGAGATGTTGTGGAAGATAATAAAGGCCAAAAATACATATCTTGATAATTCAGCTCACTTAAAGAATAACCTATGGTATCCGCACATGAAGAAGGTGGGAGAGAGGACGTCAGATGAAAGCTGTTATGTGTGTTCTCTCATCCCCTACGCCAGGAGCGCACGCCAGAACATTCATTGCAAAAGAGATCTCTGCACATGATGCGAAGTGCCTAAGTCATCTGACAGCGTGCACAACCAGAGGACAATTGGAAGGAAACTGGGCAACCCTATGATGGTGATCAAGGAGAACGTTTCCATATGAAGATATTTATGTGAAAACACAAAGGATGGGGAAAGGGATGGGTTGGGCAACCAAAAAACATATGTATCCATCCCAGATTGGAGAACAAATAATGCTTATTATGACCCACAGTCTGCGGTGCTCATTTATTGATCTCAGAAAAATGAAAGGCTGAGTTTGGCCCTGCCGGGATTCAAACCTGTGACTGCAGGGTCTGCACGGATGTCAAAGCGAGCACTCTACTTGCTGTGCTATCTGACCGGTGTACTCTAAGCTACTCATATGGGTTGACAATGAAGCAAGACCTGAATCCATAATACCACAATCAAATACAACATGTTTCAAGAATGAAGGCCTGATGATGAAAATAAAGGATGCAAACAGGTGCTGGGAATAAATGGTGGAACTGCCATGCTGATGGATCAATATTGGGCCTCTGGATCCAGAGCTTACATGCAGCTTCCTAGAAATTGGGGAAGAATATGCTCCCTTGTGGTCATACATGTTCCAGCATTAATGATTCCTCAAAGTGACCTCCACATTGACGATATTTTGAAAAAGGATGAACACCAGAGAAGGAAGAGGTCGCTCAACCTCTGCCGACTGAAGAGGGAGAACTATTTCTCATCAAAGTCAATAGAATCCTATAACGATATTCCGGATGAGCATAAATTATTCAGCAAGACAGTGATGATAATGACATCTATATTCATGCTAGCGCTTCAGATTGCAGTGAATGCCAAGTGGCTGCACATTATCAGATGGGAGCTGCTGCAAACAATCAATGCAAAAATAAAAGGATTTAATGCAATCAGAGAAGATATGAGGGTCTTAGGCTTATGACACTCCAGAAAAGATATGTCCTGGACTTAATGGAAGGAGGCGTGTGTGCCAACGTCAGGCCTTCTTGCTATACATTCCTACCTTCCCTTGATAGGAGAAAGTGGAACCCTGACAGAAGCAATAACTATGCTGATGACCCTGCATATGAAGATGGAGGATGAAGTTGATGAGACAGCAGGAGAAGACTGGCTTTCATTTCTGTTTTCGTGAATTCCAACCTGGCAGGTCAATACCTTCAAATTACTTGGAGCAATACTAGTGTTGGTATTGCTAGGATTCTGTCTCATAAGTATCATGTTGGGACAATGTCAGAAAACTGCCAAGAAAGCTGTTGGCATGATGATCATGATTGATGGAGAGCATATACCACAGACTGAAGATACCATCCATGAGAATGTAAAGAAAAGTCCCCTCGCACTCCTAGGAACAGGTTTTACTGCCCTAGGGATAACAAAGCATATGTAGGACATTGGGTATTTTGTCAACCAACTTGAGAATGCTGTCACATGACCTGGAGTGTGGAAGAGCATATAAAGAATGCAGATGAGCTGAGGCGGTGACGAAAATATGGATTCCAAAGAAACATAGATGTGAAGAGAGGATTAAGAAGATTGAAGAAGAGGGGGTGGTCAAGGACTCGATCAGAGGGGGGAATGTGGAGGAGCAGGTGGACATGTTATCCCTAGTTCTCCCCCCTCACCTTCTTCATACAGGAACAGTAGGAGAAGAGCCCTATGTGGGACACCATGTATCCTCCTAATATTGCATTGAGTATATGAGAGACGCTATGCACTCAGCCAACCGTATCGAATGTACCCTCGCACTGAGAGGGTGGAAGGATATCTGCACACACCATTGGACATCATAGAACTATAAGTGAAATCTGACATGAGCAGAGGACATCATAGAAGAAAGATACTGCAACTTAATAAAACGATATGCAAATAATGAAAGAATAATGATTTAACTGAAGTAACAAGAGAAACATGCAATTGAATATGAAGAAATCATGTATGCAAAGAAGATAAAGTAACCTGCTGACTAATACATGTATATACGCAGAAATGCAAGGTAGATGAGACATATAGAAGCTTGCTGAAGTGGAAAACATAACATGGCTAGAGCAGCCATGATGGAAAGATGGACGTCAGGCTCATGCTGAAACTAATCAAGCTACCTCAGAGACAGACCAGGGCTGCAGAGTCAGGAGACACAGGCAAAACAACTTTGTGTGAGGAATGAAGAGGAGTCTATTGGCCTGGGATCAAGGATGCTGCTTCAAGGAATAATTAGAAGGCAGGAGGGGCGTCAAAACGATAATCCATGTACGTAAGACATATTTGTCTTAGATTAAGCGAAGGAGAAAACATCTGCAAGAGCCAAGTATTAGACAATTAAAGTTGCAGACAAACCATGGAAGATGGAGTGAGCAAGTCTCTAGAGGCCAAGATGGGTAAGACACTCAATTCAATTGAATCAAATAGTAGTAAATAGATGTTGAGATGGACACATTTGTGGTCTCCTCACACGTGATTCCGAAGTTTCATTAAGCCCAAATGAAGATAATAGTGTGGCTACACTCCCTTGAATGTCCCAGAACAGAGAGTAGGCTTTGAGTCGACTGCAAAGGGGAAGCATTTGCTTGGGGCCTGACTGATGAGAGACAATTGACTAATTGGGAAAGTGGGAAGTAGTCTGCCATTGCTTGTGGCACCTGATTTTCATTTTGCTTACGTGCTGCTAACTAGCCGACAGTCCAAGGTTGGGAAAGCCTGCCAAGCAATCAGAGGGTCTATGTAGCAACATGCTTTATAATGTTGCAAAGACCAAGCTGTTGCCATTTTTCCGCTATAATCAGTATCATACGTATTTAGAGGTGGTTTGAGGCGTGTCAACCAGATATGGGGCAGTCTATGAAATTATTAACATTTGTATGTACTGTAGGTGCATATGTTCCCTTAACCAATCCCTCCCTTCAATACGTTTTAGGTGCCATGTAGGATGACATTATAGATGACGCATATCGAGGTATAAAACCTTTGTATAATCACATTTGGGTGTGAGTGCATGGATAACTGCCTGTTATTAGCCAGATTGCCCTACTATATTTGTATGCTGATAACAAAGCAATACTTTGTCATATTCTTTGTGTCTGTCCAGTTATTTGGGTCCAAGATCATTATTCATAATTCCATCCAGTACATGAGACGCTTCAAGGTGCTGGAGCACAACACAATGAGGAAAGCATAGAAAAAGGGAGCGGGGAGCTAACAACAGGGGGTCACAGGCAATTGGCAGAAAGGGATCTACAAGCAACCAGGGGAGGAAACAGTAAGGATCCAATCACTGAGTCTCATGTAGGGTGGGGAGTCCAGGGTCTGCGGACCTAGGTGTTAGGGAGGTGACACTCCTTGAAGAGAAGTTCTTAAGCTCTTTCACAAACTGTAGAAGCGATGGGGCGAGTCTGATGTTGACAGGGAGGAGGTTCCAGAGTCTTGGGGCAAGGAGAGAGATGGCCTGTCTTCTGGTTCCTTCCTTCCTGCGATCACATTAGCATTCACCATTTCCCCTCCACATATCGGCACTCATGTCACACTGTTTGACTCACTGGACATGATAAGGAAATGGTACAGTAAACCTCCCAATTCATCCCTCTCAGGCCACTCACTGTCTCATCATCCTCTGAAATGCCTGAGTAATTTTGCATTTCAAGAAATACTCTTGATCTCACGACAAAGCAACTACTAAATGATTTCAGCTCCAGGACTTTGCAAAGCCTGTTCTGTATAAATCATGGAACCAACCTAATACTCACATGCATAGCGGAGGACCTGTCTTGCAAGTTGCAGGCAGCAGTGTCAGGCCATGATTATCTCAGGCCTAGCACCAGCTATTGGCTCTGTTGACTACAACAGCCTCCTGCAATGTCAGCTCAACATACAATACGTGGTGGTTTATACATAAAGGGTTAGGCGGTACTACCCCTCCAGTAGGCACAGGTCAAGCCTGCACATGTCTTTACTTCAGGTCGATCGCAGGCCTCTGGAGATGCTGAGGATCTTAGTGGGGTAGCTTGGGGAGTTCAGGGTGACAGCCTTACAGATGATGCAACAGGATTTGAAGATGATACGGGCTTGCAGTGAGGGTCAGGGTGATGTGGTTGAATTTGCAGAGTCATTTGATGAGTCGTGCTGCAACATGCAGGACACCTCTCAGGGGTGCCAGGGTAGGACATCAAAAGGGAATACACTCCCTCAATCACACACACATTACATAATACGTAATACAGACCCTTGCATGCATGCAACATACATGCATACACACATTCATCATAAACAAGCAACACATGCACACGCATTTTTTTCTTACTGTACCCAGCCCCTGTGGGACTAATCTACAGACAGACCTATGGCTTTTGCGCTGCACGCGCACAGGAACCAGGAAGCAGGGAGTGTTCTGGTTTCTGACATGTGCAGGAAGTGCCTCAAAAGAAATCATTTATTTTTGAAGCCAGAGTGCATGTGATCAGACTTTTGAAAAATACATTATTTCTGAATTAAGTCCTTGGGGGATCCCAAAGGCATGAGATGCTGCCCCCATCCCCCCACGCAGTGGGGACTGTGGGTTACCCATTACGCCATTGACAAAAATCTCCTAAAGAATAATTGGGGGTGTGCTGAAAATTAAAGAAATACATAGCTTGGCAGAGTTACTGTTCAGCCGTCTATAGACACGTCATGGCTGATATGCAAGCAACTATAGACATACAAAATTGGTGAAGGCACAAACTCAAAGGAGGGGCAAACCTTGAAAGCCTACATTTGATCAATGGCAACATTGTAGTGCATGAGTTTGCAAGTTCTATTAGAAACAGGGGTCACCTTGCAAGCGTGAGGGGGGATACATGTCCGCTTTATGGCCTCAGCCTTTTCCCTTAGACTACCAATGTACTGATATTTTATATCTTATTAAATGACTGTGTGCTATGTGTGTTTTAAGGATTTCTTGGGCAATTATCTCCAGAAATACAACTGCAGCATATAGTGTATAATATTCAAAGATGTTTTATAATAAAAAAATAGAGAAGATAACATAACATTAATGGTGGGAAAGATTGAACCCATATTTCCTCCGGCTGTTCACTTAACAGGCAAGGGTTCTAAACCCTGGCCCACTGACGCTTTAGCGCCGATGCATGCATATGCACATATGAACTACTTTCAGCCAAGGATGCCTGTGTGCATTGTGGGCAGAGCATACATGTGCAGGCCCTGCTGCATGATAAGGAGAAACCTGCTGGTAGCACACCAGACAATGGGCCTCACTACAACGTTGGCAGTGCAGGAAAAAAGTGGCAGTAATTCCGCTACCACAACTTTTTCCACACTGCCAAATTATAAATGTTGGCGGATTTACCACTGTTGGTATTACTCCATGGTAAATCTGCCAATTTAAGGAGGAAAAGTGGAGGATTCACCTCTAGCTTGTTGCTGGAGGTAAACCATCACTTTATCTCCAAACAGTGGTGGATTTACCACATCGCAATTCTGCTGGCGGTAAATCCACCAAATATCTGCAAATATCTGAATGGACACCACAAATGGGGAATTACCACCACTTGTAATCCCGTGGAAACTCCATGGCACCAAGCAGCAGTAACGGTAATTGAGCTTGGCAGTAATTCGGCAGATTTACCACCGAGATACCGCCAAACTCGCAATGAGGGCCAGTGTCTCACACAGCTGTATCTGCTGTGTATCGGCTATTTTTTGGGGACAAAATAGTGGTGATATGTTTAGCTGAAATGCTTGCAGAAATGCAATTGATTAAAAGGAATGTCCAAACACTTCTCTCTCGTCCATTAGGCACATAGTTCTGTTCTTTTTGGGATCCCGCATAAATGAAGGAGTCCAAAGGTATACACATGTTATTTTGCACTAGTGGGGTGTCTTCGCCACTGCTAGTTCCTGCTACCTACACAGCTTGGTGTTTGTTATATTATGTTATGTCAAAGGTACTTATATAGTGCACCGTCAACAACTGAGTTGGTCCCCAGGCGCTCTGGCGGATCTGTAAACAGGACGGAGGGCGGGTAGGGTTAGTCGGGTGGAGCGGGAGTGGGAAAAGTGGTGTGCTGTTGGCGGCTTCAGCTCGGTATACACTGAGTGCTTGGTTTTGGTGCAAGTATCGGATCGGATCGGGCGAGACCACGTGTGCTGTAGGTGCTGTTTGTGTTGTTGATGCAGTGTGGTAAAGGGCGTGCGGATTGCTGGGAGAGAGGTGGTTGTGTGGGTTGAGTATGCAGCGATTTGAAGGTTGGGTTAGTGGGGTGTGTATCCTGATTCTGATATTTCTGGTTCCGTTTGAGCTGTATCCCTGTGGGTAGGTTGTTGCTAGTTCCCTATGGGCCTCCTCACTGGTGTGTAATGGTGCAGCACGGATCCAGCTGTGTTCTAGTGAGTGTTATATCGAATGATAAGTGATGCCCCCAGTCCTCTTGGGGGCAGGGATGACCATGAAGAAGGTGGGTGTGGAGAGCTATATTGTGTTTGTGAGGGAGGACATGGCAGAGGTATGGGAGGGTGACAGGCAGTACCAGGTACATGTTATCTAATGTAGGTGCCCCACATGACATCCTGCACACCCACTTCCGGTCCCTGATATTTTCATGCTTCGAGTTCAGAATGGTTTAGTTTACTGCACCACACTCTGAACCCTGTGAGGACAGCATGCCCACGGTTGATACCTACCCATCGCCAATTCCGTCTTGTCGTGTCAAGGTCTGGTGCTGCCCTCTGTGCCCTGCTGCGCAGCCATCCATGGAGGCCATTGGGGAGCACAGATGGCAATCATGTTTGCCGCGTCCTACCGCCTCGTTAGATGGCAAGATGCGCGCTTCCGGGCTGTTTGGACACGGCCTCTGGGAATGGCTGTTATCTAATGCCTGGATGTCGTGCTCAGATGGCCTGGCTAGACTCGTGCCTTCTGCCAGTGAGACACATTCAGTTAATGTGTGCCTCTGATGTGAAAGCTGTGTGTGCTGATCACATAAAACAAAGAGACAGAGCACTGCATATTTCACCCCACGTGTCGTAGCTGACAGCCTGTGAGGAACAGGCTACTTTGCAGTCTGTCATTGAGAGAAATGCCTCGTGCGACATAAAGCGCGCCACCAAACCAATAGGCCTGACTTTATTTTCCTTATTAATAGTGCCTTTTTCATAGTGCAGACACTACCACTTTCCAACTGACTCTGAGGATTTGTTTTGTCTGTGCATGTCTATGATTGTGCAAGAAAATAGGTTGCGTGCTTGCTGTGAGTGTGCTAATTCTTGGATGATATGATATGATATGGCATTTATAACGCGCCTTTACACAAGTGTTTCAAGGCGCGATGAGGCAAGGGAGGGGGAACAGAGGGAAGACAGAGACAGCGATCCTACTAGGCCAGGTGTCATTCAGATCACGCAAGTGCATGCGAAGGGGGAAAGGGGAAAGTGCAGGGGCAAGGGAGAGGGGAAAGTGCAGTACATGGGATAATAGAATAAATAAACAATAAGTAAAAAGTCGGGCCAGCTGGTGGCAAGCGCAAGGGTAAGTGCAGACATCAGGTGTCAAGTGCTGGGACTTTAGGGATACAGAAAACAGTCCCCAAGTGCAGGGGTTGCCAGGAAGGCAGTGCAGGTGTGCCCGAGATCAGAGGGTGGCCAGGTAACCATTCAGTTTCAGCCAGGAAATTCAGCAGGGGAGAGGAGGAGAGAAAGCAGACACAAAGAGAAAGGTTTTGAGGTGCTTCCGGAACCGGAGATGATTCTCCTCAAGTTTCAGGGAGGCAGGGAGGCTGTCCCAGAGGGAGGCCCCAGCCGAAGAAAGAGATCTACCACCAACTTGTTGCTTGGAGAAGCAAATGACCCTGAGGGAGTTTGAGGCAGATGCGCGAAGAGCATGAGAAGGAAGATATTTAGGAAGAGAGAGTTGAAGGTTTTGAGGTCCCAGGCCCCAGAAGGACTTGTGGACAATGCAGAGGGTTTTTAACTTAATCCTTGTAGCCACTGGGATCCAGTGCAGAGATTTCAGTCCGGGAGAGATACGATCCCTGGGCTTGAGGCCAAGGACAAATCTCGCAGTCTTGTTCTGGATGAGTTGCAGGGGACGGAGAGTAGAAGCAGGCAGATTTAGAAAGAGGCTGTTGCAATAGTCCAGCCTAGAGAGAACCAGAGCTCTGGAGACAGTGAGCTTCTGGAGGAAGGAGAGGAAAGGAAGAATACCTCTGAGGTGGTGCAGCTGGTAGTGTGACTTCTTAGAGACGTCAGAGATGTGAGGAGAGAAGGAGAGTGAGGAGTCGAAGATGACCCTGAGGTTTTTAGCCTCACATGTGGGAGCAGGAAGAGGGCCAAGAAGAAACTGGCCAGAGAGTGACAGGAAAGGAGGGAGCGGTGTGCTGACGAGGAGAATCTCAGTCTAAATGGCATTAAGACAGAGATCATTGGCGGCACACCACTTCTGGATGGCAGACAGACAGTCAGAGATGGGAGAGGGAGAAGAGGTGGCTGAAGGTAGCTTAAAAATGAGCTGAGTGTCATCCGCATAGCATTGGAAGTTGGAGCAGAGTGCGGCAATGCAGTGGGCAAGAAGTGCCAGGTATTGGTTCAACAGCCAAGGAGAGAGATTAGACCTGTGGGGAACACCACAGGTAGAGATAGAGATGGAGATAGAGGAGAGGACGGACCCAAGTTGAATCTGGAAGGGTCGATCAGAGAGGAAAGAAGTCAGCCACGCCAGGGCCTGAAGGTCATACCCAGATTATCACGGAGACGGTTGAGCAGGATGGCATGGTTGACCGTGTCAAAGATAGAAGAGAGATCAAGTAAGATGAGGACACAGGGGGTGTTGGAATCAAGGTTGGAGAGCAGGTCTTCACGGATGTTCGGATGTTCAGAAGAGCAGTTTCCGTGCTGATGGCAGCTCTGAAGCGAGACTTATGATCATGGAGACAACCAACAGATTCAGTGTGAAGATTGAGCTGGGAGATAGCCAGCTTTTCCAGGAGTTTGCCCAGGAAAGGAGTGATGGAGATTGGGCGATAGTTAGCTGGGCAGGACGGGTCGGCAGAGGGTTTCTTAAGAAGAGGGTGTACAAGGGAGTGCTTCAGGGGGGAAGGGAAGACTCCAGTGGTGAAGGAGTGGTTGCAGAAGTCGGCCAGAGCAGGAGCCAGGAAGTCAATATGGTCCTTGATGGTTTTGGAGGAACAGGGATGAACCAGTTTTGACGAGACTTTCATAGATCAGACTTGTCTAGAAACCTTGTCGGGGGGAGAACAGGGGAAAGGCAGCGAAGGAGGGAGGATAGGTGGTCGATGAAGGGCCAGAGGAAGAGCAGGGAGTAGCGGGAGGAAGCGGATAGGAGGAGAGAGAGGACAGGATATCCTGAGTTTTAGAGATGAAATGAGAAGCCAGTGCCGTGCAGAGGGCCTGAGAAGGGACAAGAGAGGTAGAGACTGTAGAAGGATTGCCCAGTTCCTTGCCGATTTTAAAGAGTTCAGCCGAGTTGTTAGATGCCACAGAGACACAGGCTTAGATGTGAGCTCTCTTCTTAGTGAGGACAGAGAGCCAGTATTGCCTTTGGAGCAGGCGGCAGGCCAGTTTGTCAGAGGATGTGCCAGAAGCACGCTGTTTCCTCTCAGCCACCCTGCACTTGCATGTGAGGGTGACGAGGTCTGAGTTGTACCAGGAGTTGCACTTGGCTTTGGGCTTCAGGCGGATCCTCATGACAGGGGCAAGAACATCGAGAGTATCAGATATGGCAGAGTGGAGCATGGAAAGGGCTGTGTCAGAGTGTGAGTCAGCCAAAGGGGGACAGGGGTGAGAAAGTGGCAGCGAAAGCCTCAACTGACACACGCTTCATGGGTCGGATGACTGAGAAGGTGGGTGGCAGTGTTGGAGTTGGCTTGGCATGAGGGGTAGAGAGGGTGAGCTGGGATGAAAGTAGAAAGTGATCACTCTGAGAGAGAGGAGTGGTGAGAGGGATAGAAAGGGGAAGGTCTGAGGAGATCAGAACATCCAGAGTGTGCCCTGCAGAATGAGTCAGGTCAGAGGGGAGAATAGAGAGTGAGAGAGAGTCGTAGAGGTCGCGAAGGATACCAGAGAAAGTACAGGAAGCATCCAGGTGGATGTTGAAGTCTCCAAGAAGAAGGAGTTGAGACCAGGAGGGAAGAGGAGAGGTCCGCCCACTCAGAAAGGAAGGATGAGATCTGACCAGGTGGGCGATAGATAGTAGCCACAGTTTGACTCGGGAGGGTAGCTTAGCGGCAACGTGCTCGCCTTAGAAGCAAAACGATACGGAGCAACACAGGTTCGATCCCTGTGTCCGCGCTTAGAAACCTCTGGGTATTAAGCGCGTTATAAATATCATATCATATATATCATAATGGCTAGGAGAGAGAGAGAGAGCCTGCAGACAAGGCATTTGCAAGAGGAGCACTCCTGCGTAGGAATTTTAGAGGCAGGAATCCACTCAGGGAAGATCAGGGCTACACCCCCTCCGGAGCGGTTGGACCTGGGCATGGAGAGTATCTTGTAGCCGTCACAGAGGAGAGTGTCAAAGCTCGTGACAGAGCTGGCCGTGAACCATGTCTCAGTGAGACCGAGGACATCGCAGTCATGTTCCTCCATAAGGCGGCAGATGTGGGAGGACATCTACAAGCATCCAGGGGAGGAAACAGGGCAGAATGCCCAGTCTCACTTAGCATGGAGCCAGACAGAAGACAGATCAAAACCCAAAATCTCCCAACAGGGGACCCCATCACCAGCGCTCAAACTGGCATTGCAGAACTTGGCACTAGAGGACGTGTGGCGAAGACTCAGAGGATCAACCAAAGGATATACGTACCACTCACACGTACATGATACAAGCTCCAGGATTGACTACAGGAGCCCTAGTTGGAGAAATTCAGGACATTGAAAAAGGCCTAATATCACTATCAGACCACACGCCACTATGGATCACCCTTCCCAAGCTCTGGAAAACAATCGGGTCTATGGCGATTGATGCTCCCCAGAGAAATTATACAAGATACAGTGGCGAGAGAAACAATTAGAGAAAAGATAGAGGAATACTTTGTACACAACGATACCCCGGAAGTCTACCCAAGCACAACATGGGAAGCCTTCAAATCAGTGATAAGGGGACATATAATAGCGCTGAAAGCACAAAAAGAGAAACTCTCATACAAATGGGAAGACGAGCTGGGGAAAAAACTGAAAGAAATAAGAGAAGAAATGACAAAGAACACCTCAAGGAAAATTAAGAGAGCATATCAACACATCCAGATTCAGATAGAACTGATAAGGACCAAAAGAGGCGAAACGCAACTACTGCATACAAAACACTGGTACGCGATGAAATCAAATAAAGCAGACAAGCTACTAGCACGACAACTAAAAGGCAAACAGCAAGAACAAACCATGAAAACCCTGATAGACGGACAAGGAGCAAAGAAAACACAAACCAAAGACATTAAAGAAGTATTCCGAGAGTTCTACCAGAACCTGTATACGTCACAGCATCTGGACAAAGAGGCACAGGCGGCATTCCTGACTGGGATAACTCTTCCAACAGTAACACCATCAGAAAAAGCGGCTCTCGACGAACCAATAACAACAGAGGAGGTGGCAAAGGCAATAAGAGACCTTCCTAGGAATAAAGCTCCAGGGCCGGATGGCTTCACCGCTGCTTTCTACAAAACATACGTGGAAATATTAACTCCCTATCTAACCACTCTATTCAACACCTTCAAGACATCGAACAACATCGTTGCCTCCATGAATGAGGCAAAGATACTAGTCTTCCACAAAAAGGGGAAAGATCCAGAAAACCCGGGCTCATATCACCCAATTGCCCTAATCCATATCGATGCCAAACTCTATACAAAGGTCCTCGCCAACAGGCTAGCACCCCTGCTCCCCAAACTAATTCACCAAGAACAATCGGGATTCATCCCTAACAGGAAAACCCACGACAACATAAGACGAATTGTACACCTCATAGAGAAGACTGGAATCATGGGAATCCCATCGGCAATTATATTGCTAGATGCGGAAAAGGCATTTGATAGGGTAGAATGGACCATGCTATTTGCGACACTACGGAAAATGGCATGGGAAGTGACTTCATAAACATGATTCGGGCCAAATACAACTCACCAACAGCCAGGATTGCAGTCAACGGGGAACTCTCAGAGCCCATCAAAATAGGAAGGGGCACAAAACAGGGATGCCCCTTGTGACCCCTACTGTACGCAATTTTCCTAGAACCCCTCCTAGCAAAGATCAGAGCGGCCCCAGACATAAGGGGCATAGAAATGGGAGGACACACACACAAGCGGCATATGCGGACGATATGCTGATGACCCTGGCAGACCCAGGCAAGACGCTCCCTCTCCTTATCTAGCAGATAGACGATTATGGAACGATTTTGGGGCTGAAAATAAATAAGCAGAAATCATCGGTAATGACCCTGGCGGGAGACAAAGATGGAATATACAAGACAACTAAAGACCTACAACTACAAACGGCCGAAGAAGGAGTGAGATACCTGGGAGTAACTTTGACACCCCAGATAAAAAACCTCTACAAGGGGAACTACTCCAAACTCATAGAAGATGTAAAAAGAGATGGAACCCGCTGACAATCTCATGGTGGGGCAGAATAACGGTCATCAAGATGACGATTTTACACAGACTGCTGTACTACTTCCAGCCCTTCCCGTCCGTATTCCGCCAATATTCTTTAAGACACTTTCCAAAATAATCATAAAATACATTTGGCAAAATAAAACACCAAGACTGTCGCAACTGGTGCTCACAGCACATTAAACAGATGGAGGAATGGCGCTCCCCCACTTTAAGAAGTACTACGAGGCGGCTCAACTGTGGGTGATACACGAATGGATCCCGGACACTTCAGAAAAATGGTGGGAGGCACAGGATAGAGCAGTCGCTAGATCAAATCTGCGGCACCTCCTATGGAGAAAACCCGAGCATAGACATCAAAACATCAAACTAAGTGAATTCATGAGCACCACCATGGAAATATGGGACAGAGCAACTAAGAAGGAAATCCTTTCGATAGACCCTGCCCCATTTATACCAATTTTCGATAACCCCGACTTTCCCCCAGGAATGGTAAAAGGAACATTCCAGAAATGGCGTGAAGCGGACTGTACAAAAGTGGGACACATGGTCGAGAGACATCAGATCAGAACCTTTACAGAATGCCAGGAATTGCTGGGCCTCACGGAAAAGGACAGATACCAGTACGAACAGATCCACCACTTGCTCACAACGCCAAGAATAACGAAGGCACTGACAAGGGACCTCACCCCATTTGAGACTTACATGATGACCCAAACGGGTGAAAAGAAATTCGTCTCCTCACTTTACAAGTTCTTAAACGCCCAAGAAGAAAATAACATCTGGCAGTACATGAAAAAGTGGGAAACAATGCTAGGGAAACAAATCTCAAGGGATCAATGGACTTACCTCTGGCAAATAATCCCTAAATGGACATGGGCTATACAAATGAGGGAAGCCTTGACTAAAGTGATGATTCAATGGCACTATATGCCAGAGAGAATCCACAAAATGTTCCCGACAACACAAGGGAAATGCTGGAGAGGATGCGAATCCATGGGAAGCTGGAGACACATCTGGTGGGACTGTAAAGAACTACAACAATTCTGGGCAGATGTGAAAACTCAGATGCAGGAAATTTTCAAGGGAGCGGCCAACCTAGGAGAAGAAATATGGATGTGTGGCATGTGGGCCCCCCGAGACAAGTCATTCACAAAGATACAAAAACTGAACTTTATGGCAGCATGGCTAGCTATAGCACAAAAATGGCAACAAAAGTCCCCTTCAACCACACAAGATTAGCTCCACAGGATATGGACATATGTAGCAATGGAGAGAATCACATATAATCTTCAAGGGGACAGACATAGGTTCGCCACAGACTGGGGAGATGCTATAGACTGGGGAGACGCCATAGAATTCCTGCAAAGCGATTACATGCTGCAGTGGTGCCCACACAAGATCTGCATTCTGGATATGTTCACAGGCTAAGATGGACGCAGCAAAGGGTCGCAGTGGTATTGCAAAGACGTTAAAACTGGGGGGAAGGAAAGGGGGCGGGAAGGGGGGGAATAAAGGACAATGTTGAGTCCCGATGTTCTTGGTTAAAGAAATGCCAATAAAAATTATTTAAAAAAAAAAGAATGCCCAGTCTCAGGTAGGGTGGGGAGTGGAGGATGTGTGGACCTAGGTGTTAGGGAGGAGCCATTCCTTGCGGAGGAGAGTCTTGAGCTCCTCCCTGAAATGTAGAAGCTAGTGATATTTGGAGAAGAGGTGTAGTGCACGACTAGGAGAATCTTGTGTGCGCTTCCTGATAGTGTATTAATAGAGGTATAGGGGTCGAACGGTACTGTGTTTGCAGTATCTGATTCTTGAAGAGGATTGGTGCTCTTTGATATTTGGTGGTGAGATATGGTTCTATGACTGCGACTAAGTTGTGAACTGCCTATGACAAATGTTAATAGACACAGAGGAGTAGTGTACTTTATAAGGTTTATGTGCCAAAGAGGAGTCAAGCTCTTTTTATGAGTGTGGTTTGAAGGGGATCAGAGCAATAGTGCACTTGCTATGAGTGTGATATGAGTTTGGTTGAACATTAGCTATGTGATAATTCTTTGATGAAGAGGAATAGTGTGCTTTTTTGATAGTAATATTTGGGAAGTGGTGTGATCTTTTGGCTAAGAGTATAACTTGCTTGTAAAGGTGGGAAACCACTGAGAGCCAAAACACCCATCACACAGTCTCCCCGAACAAGTATTGTCTCTTCTGGGCTCTGCTGTACAGCCCTCCATTGCTTCCTAGCTAGGCTCACGCTTAATTACCTTGCTTACTGTGCAAGACAGGATGTGCACTTCCAATGAGTGTGCAAATAGATACCGTTCATTTGCTATGCATGTGGCTTGCATTTGGCGAAGAGGACAAGTGCACTTTGTATGAGCCTGGTTCTTGGGTGAAGAGGGACAGTGCACTTTGTATGAGTTTGTTTTTTTCGTGAAGAGGGACAGTGCGCTTGGTATGAGTCTGGTTTTTTGGTGAAGAGGGACAGTGCACTTTGTATGAGTCTGTTGTTTTGGTGAAGATGGACAGTGTGCTTGTTATGGGTCTGACATTTATTTTTTGAAGAGGGATAGGGCATTTGCTTTGAGTGGGTTTGGTGTTTGTGGGAGATGAATAATGCACTTGCTAGGAGTCTGTTTTTTTGGAGAAGAGGGACAGTGGTGAAGAGGGACAGTGCACTTTGTATGAGTCTGGTTGTTTTGTGAAGAGGGACAGGCACTTTGTATGAGTTTGTTGTTTTGGTGAAGATGGACAGTGTACTTGTAATGAGTCTGACATTTATTTTTTGAAGAGGGATAGAGCATTTGCTATGAGTGGGTCTGATGTTTTGGGAGAGGAATAATGCACTTGCTATGAGTCTGTTTTTTTGGTGAAGCGGGACAGTGCACTTTGTATGAGTCTGGTTGTTTGGTGAAGAACGACAGTGCCCTTTGTATGATTTTGTTTGTTTGGTGAAGAGGGACAGTGCACTTTGTATGATTCTGTTTTTTTGGTGAAGAGGGACAGTGCACTTTGTATGAGTCTGGTTTTTGGTGAAGGGACAGTGCACTTTGTATGGGTCTGTTTTTTGGTGAAGAGGGACAGTTTACTTGTTATAAGTCTGACATTTATTTTTTGTAGAGGGATAGGGCATTTGCTATGAGTGTGTTGTGTGTTCATAGGAAATGAATAATGCACTTGCTATGAACGTGGTTTGTTTGCTGAAGAGGGTGTGTACACTTCCTTTGAATGTGATACATGTTTGGTGACAAAGACAGTACACTTGCTACAAGTAGGCATGTACCAAATAGTAGATTTAACTATTCAGCCGAATACCGAATAATTGGACAAGTATTCAGCAGAAGGCGAATAGTTGCTTTTTTAATAAAGTTATAAAGACAGGAGAAATACTTTGCAAATTAAAAATACCCTTTAAAATACATATCCCCAGGGTTTATTGCATTTCTTTTGTTTATTATCATGGAAGATGTTTGTGTAAACCTGGAAATAAAGAAAATATCAGAAAATAAAGACTACCTCAAAAGTATAGTATGTATCTATGCAATCACTGTGAGGGGGAGACTGGGAGGTGTCTACTTGTAATTTCAAAATTTTCATTTTTAGCCTGTCGATCGTTAATCTTCTGCCTCCAGCAAGGCACTGAAACACAAAAGGAGTGACTACATCAATCAGCACCGTGCTAACTGCTGAAGGGCTACTGAATACAAACCTTTGAGATGCTAAAGCCATTAATTCTACCTGTGGTACTGAGTGGGGATGAGGCATGTAAAAAATGTATTTTAATTAATAGATAGTATTTTTCTTTCTTTTTTGGGTGGGGTATATTTGTGGTGCTTTTGGGCATGGTAAAAGAAACTAGACACAAATATATAGAGTATGCTCATTCCTCTAGTGTTCTCTACTGTACATATAGGAAGTGACAGTGCTGATTTTCATATCTTTAGCTGGCCTCAACATGTTGAATTTACATATTTGTTTCACTTGTACATACATTTGGTCCATTGTTCCTAAATTGTAAACTTGTAGCTCCTTGTCTTTATTACACAAATAACCCTCTTTTCAACTCTCTAATGTTGTGAAGAAGAGTTCTGATGTCAGACTGGAGTTGGTTAAACAATATATAGCCATGTTCTTTAGTAACACTTATCACATTTACTCAATTAAAAGGGACTCATTTTAGCAACATGAGAATGTTGGAGGGCCGGAATTGTAACCTATGTTTTGATATTACAAGCACACTTCCCACTGAGCCATTGTACATGCTTTATAACCTTGACCTGCAGGCTGAATACAATACTTTGCTGCAGGCACACCACCCCCTGAGCTATTTTATTCATGGTTTGGACTTATTGTAACCTCTGCAGCAGCTCCTTATTTGGATAGGGAATTGGTGGGATTGTAACCTGTAACTTTCAGATTTCTCACACAGATAATCAGCAAATCAATAATCTCCTAAAGAAAATACAATTTTCCAATAGTGACGCAATAAACTATTGTTCCAGATCATTTGTTATCAACTGCAAAACACAAGGGAAACAAGAGATACACAGGGACAGTGCACTTTGTATGAGTTTGTTGTTTTTGTGAAGATGGACAGTGTACTTGTTATGAGTCTGACATTTATTTTTTGAAGAGGGATAGAGCATTTGCTATGAGTGGGTCTGATGTTTTGGGAGATGAATAATTCACTTGCTATGAGTCTGTTTTTTTGGTGAGGAGAGACAGTGCACCTTGTATGAGTCTGTTTTTTTGGTGAAGAGGGACAGTGCACTTTGTATGAGTCTGGTTGTTTGGTGAAGAGCGACAGTGCACTTTGTATGATTTTTGTTTGTTTGGTGAAGAGGGACAGTGCACTTTGTATGAGTCTGGTTTTTGGTGAAGAGCGACAGTGCACTTTGTATGAGTCTGTTTTTTGGTGAAGAGGGACAGTGTACTTGTTATAAGTCTGACATTTATTTTTTGTAGAGGGATAGGGCATTTGCTATGAGTGTGTTGTGTGTTCGTAGGAAATGAATAATGCACTTGCTATGAACGTGATTTGTTTGCTGAAGAGGGTGTATACACTTCCTTTGAATGTGATACATGTTTGGTGACAAAGACAGTACACTTGCTACAAGTAGGCATGTACCAAATAGTAGATTTAACTATTCTGCCGAATACCGAATAATTGGACAAGTATTCAGCAGAAGGCGAATAGTTGCTTTTTTAATAAAGTTATAAAGACAGGAGAAATACTTTGCAAATTAAAAATACCCTTTAAAATACATATCCCCAGGGTTTATTGCATTTCTTTTGTTTATTATCATGGAAGATGTTTGTGTAAACCTGGAAATAAAGAAACTATCAGAAAATAAAGACTACCTCAAAAGTATAGTATGTATGTATGCAATCACTGTGAGGGGGAGACTGGGAGGTGTCTACTTGTAATTTCAAATGTTCATTTTTAGCCTGTCGATCGTTAATCTTCTGCCTCCAGCAAGGCACTGAAACACAAAAGGAGTGACTACATCAATCAGCACCCTGCTAACTGCTGAAGTGCTACTGAATACATACCTTTGAGATGCTAAAGCCATTAATTCTATCTGTGGTACTGAGTGGGGATGAGCATGTAAATAATTTATTTTCATTAATTGATAGTATTTTTCTTTTTTTTGGGTGGGCTATATTTGTGGTGCTTTTGGGCACGGTAAAAGAAACCAGACACAAATATATAGAGTATGCTGATTCCTCTAGTGTTCTCAACTGTCCATATAGGGAAGTGACAGTGCTGATTTTCATATCTTTAGCTGGCCTCAGCATGTTGAATTTACATATTTGTTTCACTTGTACATACATTTGGTCCATTGTTCCTAAATTGTAAACTTGTAGCTCCTTGTCTTTATTACACAAATAACCCTCTTTTCAACTCTCTAATGTTGTGAAGAAGAGTTCTGATGTCAGACTGGAGTTGGTTAAAAAATATATAGCCATGTTCTTTAGTAACACTTATCACATTTACTCAATTAAAAGGGACTCATTTTAGCAACATGAGAATGTTGGAGGGCCGGAATTGTAACCTATGTTCTGATATTACAAGCACACTTCCCACTGAGCCATTGTTCATGCTTTATAACTTTGACCTGCAGGCTGAATACAATACTTTGCTGCAGGCACACCACCCCCTGAGCTATTTTATTCAAGGTTTGGACTTAATGTAACCTCTGCAGCAGCTCCTTATTTGGATAGGGAATTGGTGGGATTGTAACCTGTCCCTTTCAGATTTCTCACACAGATAATCAGCAAATCAATAATCTCCTAAAGAAAATACAATTTTCCAATAGTGACGCAATAAACTATTGTTCCAGATCAATTGTTATCAACTGCAAAACACAAGAGAAACCAGAGATACATTCAAAATATTGAACGTTTTGCTTCAGCTCACCCCTCGCTAGCAAACCACCAGATCAAAGTCTGTCTGTCCAGCACATGAAGGGCAGGGACTTTGGAGATCAATACGAGTTTGGTGGTATCTAGGCATTAAATCCACCCACATACCACCAAATTATATCACCACTTGGTCTGGGGTAATTCTGCCTAAATTGGACAGAAAGTTGGCAGATTTGCCACCAGCTCATAGCCCCTCCAACCTTCTGCCAAACGTGTAGTTGGGCGGTGAAGTAATTCATTGGTATACAGCAATACTGCCGCATTTAACATGCACCGCCCAACTCATAATGAGTCCCTTGTTTAATGATCCTTTTAAAGGATAAGTATGACATGCCTGAATGATGCCATGCACCCCGTCAAAGCATTGCTTAAGTATTTCGTAGGGAAAACTATTTGGCTTCATATGATAATTAAATATTATGTATCATTTTCAGCCGGAATTCGTCCGAATACTTACTTGAAGCAGAATTTCAGTACACCTCTAGCTACACGTGTCATTTTGTTTACTCCAGGGTACTCCGGGAAAGGATTCCATACTTTGAAATAAAGTTTGATTCAATACTCTAGTGTCTTTCATAACTGGATATAGTGCCCCAGAGGTATCCCGCAGAAATTGCCATTATATGGCAGATATGGGGGGTCATTACGACCCGGGCGCAAAGGGATACCGGGCACCGGTAATGAAACCGGTGCCGGTAATCCCTTTGCGCCCTATTCCGAGGTCCCTTTGCAGATCCTTCCCTTAACGCCTGGTTTTAGCAGGCGTTAAGGACGGGACCCGCAAAGGGATACTGGGGTCAATAATGGTACCGCAATTTGCGGTACCGTTATTGCCGCCTTCCCATTGAGCCCTATGGGAGATCAAATGGGAATGGGGAATGGCATTTCAAATGGGAACTTAGCCGTCCCGCAAAGGGCAGAATGGACCGGTATGTCCTCATACCACCACGTCGGTGGCGGTACCGGTATTGGTGCTAGTCATGGCGCTAATAGCGCCATGACTAGCACCAACCTCGGAATGAGGGCCATGGTCATTGGCCACCAGAGCTGTTGACAATGGTTGTATACTAATTGACCTTTTCATAATTGACCTCGGGAGAATTGACCTAATTTAGAAGGTCCATTAGGACATATATGCGGGGGGAATGCCCCTGCAATCCCCCACCCAATCCGAAACCCCCTGCAACCCCTCACCCTATCCCCTTATATTATTTATAATCCAAAACCAGCACAATACATATATAAAAGAACTAAAATAATATAAAGGTCAATTGTGCAGAAGGTCAATTAGGACCACTATAATTAGGACAATTGTGCAAAAGGTCAATTGTAAAAGGTCAATTTCGGTAATACCGTTGACAATATCCTTCTGTAACATAAGCCATCTGTGAAGGTGAAATAGCATAAGATTTTTTTATTTTTAGTAATGAAACAATGTGCGTAGCCCTGTTTCTGAAAGTAAAGTATACTAATCATACCCCCTTTCATAATGCTACATGCAGAAAAGCACAGTGCACACATGTACCTCTGCTAAGCCTTTCTAGTGGCACCTCTCAGCAGCTGCATTGTGGTTTGACAACATGGTAGTCATGAGGTGACATCTGCATTCCTGCCAGCAATTGTTGGGACCAAAGGTTTAGCAGCTAGTATCTGCCTTTAACCGTGGGCAAGCCTATATCAAAATTATAATATATTACTGTGGGTCCCACAATCTGGTGGCTGTTGACAAACCTACATTTCAGCCATTATGACATGGTGATCTCTGGGACTTCAAAATTATATTGGCGAAAACTGTTTGGTGTCATTTTATTATCCGCTTGGCTCCAGGTTACCCTCCCAGTCTGTGCCTCTTGGGTATTCCCAGTGACTGAGTTCCACAATAGACACAATATTTGGGCAAATGGCTTGTCACTGGCCCTCAGAGGCAGGGACCAATGCAGTGCTTCAAAGGTGAGGCTCTGCTAGACCCAAGGAACTCATACTAGCATGGTAATTAAGAGAGACTCCTTGATGGGGCAGACAAAGGAAGGGTGCAAGAGTATCCAGGAGAGAAGCATCACTCCATATAAGGGTCAACACCATCTAGGAGTCTTGTAGGCCTACAAAACCTATTGTACCCTCCTCCTGCAGACAAAGCACTCTTGAAAGGACATCACCAGGCAGAAGATTCTAAAACAGCCTAGATCAGACCCCTTAGAAATGTCTAAAAGGGATCCAACCCACGGAAGAAGATTGCCTATGTATAGGGGAATACCCTTCCATTGTTTGATTAATCTTTGGACTACTAAAGAAGAAATATTCACCTGGAACCTAATTGGTAGCACAGTCTGCTCCAAAGTCTTCTGCAGGTGTGGATCCAAATTTCTAAGAAAGAGACAAACTCTTCTCACAAACTTTTGCTGATTTGTTGTGACTGCTGTGGACAAAGGCCTACCTGCTGCCTGAAATCTGGAATCAGTATCTTGCTCACTGGAGATGAGGACCCTGGGAAGTGCTCACTGGGTATCTGCCTGGCGTGAAATTCCAAAACATATGATTCACCTTACCCCTGAAGACCATGCATTAGGGCTCCCAGAAACTCAGAAGCCAAGAAACATCCAAAAACCTCTGTCCATGACTTGAGATGTTTTTCAAGCTGGCTCGACCCTGCTCACCTTATTTTGCCACCACAGGACGTGAGTTTCTGCCTTTGGCACTCTAAATGCTTTAAGCTGCTTTTTCCCACTTTCAGCAGTCTTGTCGTTGACTTAATCATTTGAAGCTAATCATCTCAACCTTTCTGGACCACCGACTCGATCCATGTGGAACAAATGACGCAACCCGTCTTGAATGCCGACTCAACCCAGTCTATGTTATCGTCTCACTCACAGACTTAAACCACTGGGAGCCATTGACTTGACCCATCTCAAAAGTCTGACTCGAACCACTGTAACTAATAGCCTCGACCACTGACTCAACTCCTTAGAAAGTCTGACTTGAACCGTCTCAACATTGTCTCAAATGCAGGAAATCTACAAGAAGCCTGGCAAGATCTGGCGCCCCCAAAGAACACGCATTAAATGTATGTGTTCCCCTGGCATGTCTTAAAGGGCCCTGATGACATTTAAGACACTACTTTTTAAAGACATCTTCTTTTGAATTTAACATTTCTGCCAGAATTTATGCCTGTTAGTCCCTGACTTCAAGACCCAGAGTACATTACAGAGGCTGCATTCTCTGTGTTCTTACTTGCAGGGGTGAGCTAGTATTGTTCACATTAGTTGTATATACATGTAGTTTGATTATAGTTTAGTAATTTTATAGAACATTGGTAGGACATTTCTTTCATTTTGGTTGCCCAGTACTATTCTTGTTTGCACTGATTTTGTGCCACTCACATCCCTCCTGAAAAATATAGCCTGTCCCCGGCATGGTCTACCATAAGATGTGAAGGATCACAACTGGTTTAATAGTAGTGCTTTCTGAGTGTGAATTGTATTCTGCAGTAGTCATTTTTTCACACTATCTCTCCTCAAGCGCAGATTCCCTCCCATAAAATGTTCCCTTCATTCTACCATCCACAAGTATTCTACTCCCTCACTCTCCTATGAAGGATGCTACCCTCACTGACTCTCCCCCACAATGACTCTACTGCCTCTATACCATCTCGACCCCTCACACTGACTTTCTCTTCCTCCCCAATGACTCTTTCACCCCTACCTTACCTATCAAAGTGACCATCCCTACCTCTACCCCTGCTCTCTATCGCCACAATGATTTGTTCAACAAATGCACCATTTCAAAATGGCGAGAAACCCTCCAACTCTCCTAGATTGGTTTGTATACTCTCTGTACACATGCCAATGTGGGTCAATTCTGGGAAAACACCTACTTCCCTCCATTTCAGAAAAACTGATCCACTGCCTCTGCATATTGTACACTACTATAGTGCTGAGGTGGAGAGGTGTCCTTCACCAAATCAATAACAGCCCCCTACATTAACCATTCCCCTGAAACCGATATAGTAAATCTCACCACAAAGTGGTTTTGGAATCTGATGATTTTTTAAATTGTGACTTGTATCGCACAGAACACAAGACAAGTGGCATTAGGGCACCTGCTGCAAGGAAGGTAAAAGGAAGGGGTGGGAGGATAGCACCTTTAAAGAGTGGGCAGAGAGGAGTAAGAAGGGATTAACCTACAAAAGTATTTTCACTGGTAAATGGAAGTTGTGGAAGTAGACAGGTTCAAAAACCATTCTGTCCAACGGGAATGCTACTAGGGCATGAGTCTGTGAATGTATTTTGGGTCCTGGCACATAAGGCAATTCTTTTCTCGTAGGTGGATCCATGGATTAAGAGGCTTTGTTGAGAAATGTTTCAGTGTTGTTCTTGACACACAGTGCTGGAGAGCAGCTTAAAGAAAGGTTTCTTAGTGTGACACGTGAAGGTTTTGTCAGAGAAGCGGAAAGCCAAACATCTACCAAAGCTCACACAGGATTCCAGAGAGTGTCTGAAATGTGAGGTTGTCAAGAGGAGCCCAACTAACCAACCCTAGCTCTCACGCTGTGCCATGGTGAGCTTTGACTCAGTCGAGTTCTGTTCTGCCCTGCACTAACAAAAAGATTAGGCCATCATCAAATACACACTATTGGACCACGCCTTCAGGACATTCACAACGCATCAAGAATCTCAGACAATGGCTCCATTACCATGGGCATCCCTTTGCCAACCACATGCTGGTTGTGCCCCTCAATCTCTCCTTACATCCAACCTCCTACCCTTGCACTCTCCCACAGAGACCCTACACCCAACTGGCCACCCGCTACACACATTAACAATCACCTCCTCCCATCCACATACCTGTACTCTTATCCCACTGGATGACTTGCTGAACATTTATTTATTTATAAATGTATTTATTTTCGAATTTCATAGGGAAAGCAATACATTTTTGGCACCAAAATGCATACAGAATTTACTATTGATAAAAGAGCAGAGAGGACATGCGTCCTTTACAATGCGGTCAGAGAATGTTACTTGAAGACCAGATGTTGCAGTGGGAGGTGGAAAAGTAACTAAGCACGGGGACAGGACAGAATGACATAGGAACGGAATGGTGGAGAATGTGCTAAATTAAGGATGGAGGGGTGGCAGAAAAGTTCCTTATGGTTGAGACGGGTAGGGAGCGAGGAAAACAGGGTGATGTAGTAGTGTAGAGTGCTAGGAAACAGGTTCTTCAGGAAAAAGAATGGCTTTGAGGTTGGATTTAAAAAGTGGTAGAGTTGGAGTAGTAAGGAAAGGGAGTGGAAGAGCATTCCAGAGTAACGGAGTGTGGAGAGAGAGCGAGCGGAAATGAGAGGGAGCAAGCGGGCTCAAGTGGTGGCGAGGAGGTGTGCCGTGGATGATCGTAACGAGTGAGGAGAGTAGGGAGAGAGATGAGCAAATAGGTAGGGTGGGGTTAGTCCATGGATAGTTTTGATGATGCTAAGATTACATTTATACTTAGCCCTTTGTTTCAAAGAGAGCCAGCCAAACTGGCGACAGGCAGATGAGGTAGAGTGAGAAAGGTTGGAAAGTGTCCTGACCACGAACTTGAGGACTTTGTCCAGAGTTGAAAAAGCATATTTGGGAAGGCCATAGAGGAGACTGGCACAGTAGTAAGATCTAGAAAGGACTAAGGAGGAGATTAGCTGTTTAGCTGTATTGAAAGGAAGAAGACGACAGATTTTTCTGATATTTGAGGAGTTTGAGTCTAGCTGCAGTGGGAGATTTGGAGGTGAAGAGCGAGATGTTGTGTGAGGGGATGAAGATGACACCATGGTTACGAGCGGAAGCAGAGTAAGGAAGGTAGTCAGGAGAGAAGAGAAAAAGAGGGGGAGAGGTCAAGATAGCCTGTTTTGCTGGGGAGTAGAGAACTTCAGTCTTAGTGGAGTTGAGCATGAGCGAGTTAGATAGGGAAATCTTGCAGTAAACCTCAGTCACATCACTCCCTGAAAGGCTTTGGTAATTGTGCATTTCAAGAAACACTCTTGATCGCACAGACCCAATAACTACTGATTTCAAACTGAGTTCAAACTAAGTTCCCCAGGGTCACAATACAGTGCCAGAACTTTGGAAAGTCTATTCTGTTTTGGTCATGGCACCCACCTGATACTAACCATCATAGTGTATGAGCTGTACTTTCAGGGTGAAGACAGTAGCGCCAGGCTATGATTATTGCCGGCCTAGCACCAGCTTTTGACACTGCCGACTACAACAGCCTACTGCAATGTCAACAAAACATACAATCAGTGGCGGTTCATAATTAAAGGGTTACAGGGCTCTGCCCTTCCACTAGGGACAGGTAACCCCAGTGTCATGCAGCGTGTTCCGTTTGAGCAAGTCAGACGGGGAGCACTCTTAATGAGATGCTACGTTGTTACTGGCAGGAAAGCTGTTACTGCAGGCCCATGTATGAGACAAGGTACTGTTCCACTCACGCAGGGGCTTCTCTTGCAGTAGCCATTCGCCAGTGATTATGGGCCCCGGTCATCAGAGTTGGAGTCTGGCATGTGCAGGTATCCGCATGCAGGCTATGACAGCCTCCTGTAGGGCCAACAGAGGTGGACCTTACAGCGCCAGCACAGGCTAGAGCTGCGCAGGAGCTTCGGAGGAGTGGAGCCAAGGGAGTGGGCAGAAAACACCCTTCTAGAGTGGACACAGGCATGTTCCTAGTTATATTATTTAGGGTTGGATCTACTTTTGAAGATCTCTTTGCTATAGAACATGCTCCAAAGTAAGAAAAAGAGAAAGGATATTTGGGGGGATATCCAACTCTGTGGGAGATGACCCAGCAGCCCGGAGAGATACAGCGACATGCAGACCTTTCTGGAAGGACTGGTTCAGCTGGCCTAGGGAGTGAAACTGATGCAATAGATGCAGATCTCTGTGGGAGATCACAGCCAAGGTATAACTTCCCTCCTTGACAGGCTGGCCGCTCATTCGAAGATTTAGCCACTTCATCTTAGCCCAGTTGAACCCCAGCCGCATTCTCAAAGGGATTTCAATTCTGTCATCATCATTCTATATCCTCTGGCAGGACCTGAAGCCAGCCTCCCTCCACAGACTGCAACTAATTGCCAGCAGTTTCTCTTGGCGGGCTTCACGGGCGCAGCAGAGTCTTGCTTTGTGTTTTAGCTTCAGCATGGTGTTGGGTCCCCTGTCTGAGAGGGGCTCATGGCTCCCCTTGAACAGTTGTCTTTGCGTGAGGGGCGTCGCACCCTCCCCTGACCTTTCCACTAGCAGGTCTGGCATCAGATGGCTAGCAGGGCTGGAAACTCTGACCCCAGCTCTAGCAGGTACTTCCCCTCCTCTCTTTTGGAGAGTCTGATTTTGTATTGTGCCTTGTGCCTGATACTCCCAGGTCTCAAAGACACAGTGAGCTTCTATGTGGGGCTGCAGCTGCCATGACTTCTCTGTCTAGAACAGAAACTGTGCAGTCCAAGGGGCGTTACTAAAGGAGTGATGCCACTGTCGTGTTTTTCTGCCAGAGAGCCTTTTTTGTCTTGAGCCTTCAGGCAGACCTACAATAGTTCAATGCAAGCTGTAAGTGCATGCACAGTAGAGGTTGCCAAACCTTTTAAAGTGTGAATGCACACTGTTGGTAAACTGGTGTGTTTCAGAATAGTTGATGTGCTCCTCTATAGAACGGATTGTAAATCGTATGGCTTTTTAGCTAATGTTTCTGACATTTGTACTACAAATGCACCATTTCAAAATGGCGAAAAACCCTCCAACTCTGGTTGGTTTGTATACTCTCTGTACACATGTCAATTCTGGGAACACACCTACTTCCCTCCATTTCCGAAAAACTGATCGGCTGCCTCTGCCTAGTGTACACTACTACAGTGCTGAGGTGGAGAGGTGTCTTCTCTCTGGTCGATCCAGTTCACCTTTTCAGTATGTTTCCCGCCATGTGTGCGCACAGTTGCACGGGGTTCATTCATCCTGGTGCCTCATCCCCATTATTCAATATCTATGTATATGCACGGGCGCCCCCCTTCTCTGCAAACGGGGGTTTGTTTGGGTTAGAGAGGGACAGACGTCTCAAAGTCCACTTGTCTGCTATCCAAGGTTGAATAGTTTATACCGCTAGATCTGAGACTATGGGCCTCATTACAAGTTTGCCAGTCCGGTAACAATGGTGCCGGTAAGCTACCAGCACCGGTGTTACCGGACCGGCAAACTACGAGGTCTGCAAGCGGGTGCCTTTCAGCCTGCCAGGTCTGACCTGGAGGGCAGAACGGCACCCGCTCGCAGGCCTTGACGGATGCACCGGTGCCATTCATGAATGGTGCCGGTGCATCCGCCCTCCCCATTCCCATTGAGTCCAATGAAATTTGTATGGGAATGGGGAGTAATTATTTCCGACGCCCGGCAATGGGCATTTACAGGAACCGCCGGGGCTGTAATGCCCCGGTAAGTCCCCATTGGGAAAATTACTCCGGCGGCAACCGTGCCGTTTATACCGGCGCGGCTACCGGCGGACTCATAATGAGACCCTATGTTTGCTGCCAGCTCCTACACTTGTTTACTTGCAAACCCTACTCATTTATGCCGTAGTGCTACTGCTTTCTAAGCATTCCTACTGTCTACAGATTTGGGTGACAGATCCTACAGCTTTTTAAAGGGGTAGGTAATTTATGTGACTCTAAGGTAAGGCTGCTTGAGACCGGCCCAGGACAATGCATGCAACACATTAGTTAGGCGGTCTGTGAGGTGGCCGGGTAAGTGATTACTTTGAGTGATGGGCTCCGACCGATCCAGTGACCTGACAGCTACATGACTCTGCTTCGCACTCTGACCGGGACAGGCCTTAGGTGAACCACCAGAGAAGGCAAGTGGCAGAGCGTACCACCATCACACCACATCTGCATATCAGTCTGAGGAGGGTATCAGTCTCCATGTTGTTCAGGCATTCATCTTGGACTGCAGGAGTAGATATGTATTGCTCGTCTGCTGCTACAGAGCAAAGAGCTAGTAGGCAACGTTACGAACGGTGCTCATACTTTAGTGTCCCCGCTCCCCTCTGTGGGAATGAGGATTAACAAATGTTCTGGCGCCTGACTTCCGGCCACCGGACTCGTAATGAGCAGGTGGTACCGGAAATCAGGCGCCGGTACATTTTTATGGGTCCCGTAGCACTGGCAGGGTTACCGCAGGATCCTTAATCAGGCCCTGTGTGCCTCATAACGAGGCTGGTGGTAGCTGTGCCTGTAATACAGGCACGGCTGCCGCTGGTATTTTATTTTTTTCCTGTGCCCAGAAATGGGCAATTACTGGGTCATTACGGCCTTGCCGGACCCGCTATTTGTCTGTCCCTGGGCGCCGTAAAAAATTCTTCGCCATTCCCATTGAGCCGGTTAGGGCTCAATGGGAATGGGGAAGCCGGATGCAGTGGCACCGTTATGAACGATGCCGGTGCATCCGACATGCTGTGCACGTGGGTGCCGCTCTGCCTGCCAGGTCCGACCTGGCAGGCAGAAAGGCACCCGCGAGCACAACTGTAGTTTGCCAGTCTCTGAACTATGGTACCGGCAAGGTTACCGGTACCGTAGTTCCCAGAGCGGCAAACTGATAATGAGGCCTGTCTTTAGATTGGATTATTCAGAGTTATTATGTGTAACTTGTGAATAGGTGTCACTCTTTTAAGATGAGCATGCCCTGTGCGTCTGCTCGTGACTTATTAGGGTAAAATCCTTTCAGAAACGTCTATTGGAGGGTAGATGTGTGTTACTCCACTTTACCGCTTTGTTTGAAGAGGGGGTAAGAGGATACACGCATAAACACTTCCCAGAGCTTCCCTTTATGAAGATTTGGAGAAGCCCATAAGGGCGGCCAAAGGTCTGCCTGGCTCCGGGCTTTGCGGGCCTGTCAGGTTCTGCTCCGCCCGCAGCCTTTTCCCGTGCAGGGCGCAGTGCATGCGTATCACTGCACCATGGCACGCCATTAATAATGAAAAGGTCCCTGAAGCATATTCTGGGCCAAATGTCACTTCCCCGTTCGAAAACATGTTTATTTCTCGGTGCTGGGATAAAGCTTGCTTCCGCGTATGCAGATTTTTTCCCTGGGCAGCGTGCTTGTTTTTTTTTCTTTTTTACAATTCAGGCAAAGCCCTGCTCGGCTTTGATGCCTTTGAAAGGGAAGCGCAGCGCCAGAGAGCAGCAACAGAAAAACGTCCGCGTGCAAGAGGGAAATGACAACATCACTGCATGTGTCCGAAAAAAAATCATCAGAACTCACTCACAGGGCACCGCCTTTGCACACAGCGGAGGCATCTACGTGAAAAAACAGGCATTTGTTGAGTACCTTCTCACACACTGTGCTCAGCAGGCAAAGAGGCTGGCACGAAACTTACAGTATAAAATAAGGAGCTAGCCAAACCCAGGCACAACACAGTGGGCCTCATCACGAGTTGGGCTGTATTCCCGGCTGTAATACCACTGACTGTAATAGCCCTAGCGCCGACTGGTCCGGCGGTATTACCACCGGATTACGGGTTGGACCTTAACGGTAAATCCCCATTCCTGAATGGGTCCATTGGATCCAATGGGGAATTTTCGGTGCTAATACTGCGGGCTAATACAGCTGGCTGTAATATCGCCGAAAACAGGGATTTTCACCTCCAGAAAAAAGCTGGAGGTAAAACAGCTGATTTAGCGCCCAACTCGTGATAGGGCCAGTCCTGAAATGCGGCGGTAATACTGTTACCATCGCATTTAACGGCTACAGCCCAACTCGTGATGAGGCCCACCCAGTATAAAGTGCTGAGCAGACAAAGACCATGGCGCAACACTTACAGTGTAACATGATGGGTAAGTCAAAAACCCAAGTACAACACATCCAGTATAAAGTGCTCAGCAGGCAAAGACCCTGGTGCAACCCTTACAGTGTAACATGATGGGCAAGTCTAAAACCCAGGCACAACACACCCAGTATAAAGTGCTCAGCAGGCAAAGACCGTGGCGCAACCCTTACAGTGTAACATGATGGGCAAGTCTAAAACCCAGACACAACACACCCAGTATAAAGTGCTCAGCAAGAGCTTGACCCTGGCGCAACACTTACAGTGTAACATGATGGGCAAGTCTAAAACCCAGGCACAACAAATCCAGTATAAAGTGCTCGGCAGGCAAAGACCCTGGCACAACAGCTCCAATATAAATTGCTCAGAAAGGAAATATGTTGCAGAACACATTGTTATTATTATTGGTATTATTATTATTAAGGTATTTATTGGCCAAGGACCCAGTTTCGAGAAGCAACGGAGCACTTACATACAGTTTACAAGCATTAGCAAGGCCGACAGTTTAAGCTTTTGTGTTGGCATGGGAAAAGCAGTTGCCATGCACAGCCGTACTGGTATTAACTGGCCATTGATGGCAGGTGGAAAATGGTGCGAGTAACTGGGCATTTAATAGCAGTGCCTGGCAAATGCCTAATGCCTATAAACAAGCCAAAACAGTTGACTTTTTCAATGCTTGTTTTTAACAGGACATCTTTGAAGGACACATAGGGCCTCATTACACAGTAGGCGGAGGACCAAGGTGCTATTAGCACCTTGGTCCATGCGGTAAAATACCGGCACCGCCTTGGAGGAAAGGGGAATTACCGCCCTATTCCAAGGTTGGCGGGGCAGTAATTCCCCCTTCCCCCATTGCCCTTCCCCATTCCCATTTTTGCCCCATAGGGCTCTATGGGAATGGGGAAGGCGCTAATTACGGTGCCGCAAATTGCGGTACCGTAATTAGCACCGTGGTCCCTTTGCGGGTTGGTTTTTAACGCCTGCTGAACAGCAGGCGTTAAAGTACCAACCCGCAAAGGGACCTCATAGTAAGGCGGTAAGGGTTTACCGGTACCGATGCCCTTACCGGTACCGGTAAACCCTTACCGCCGTCCGTGTAATGAGGCCCATAGAGTGCTTATACATCGAGTGCTGAAGGCAGACATGGATAAGACATTTCTTTTACACCGGTAGCAGGTTAACAACTTCAAAGAAGTTATTAATTCTCAGAACACTACTTTGAAAAAACACTGGCAGCCACTTTGAGTGCAACGTTTGATGGTAAGGCTTGATTACAGCACGCTCAAAGAGTTAGTTCCAATGAAGAGGTGTTTTAGGTGGGAAGGTGCAGGGACAGGCTGGGAATGGCCATAGGGATTAGCATGGCCATGAGCAGTCAATGGGTGGGTACATAACCAAACAACAGCTGCAGGCTATGTGTTGTTCTGACTTGAGTGTCGTGTAGACCGTTGAAACCTCCGTCCTCAAGTGACGCACAGGGGAACTAAAAGAAACCCGCTGTGCGACCTTTGGGGCCACAGGTGGGAGATGTTAATTCCCGGATCCACAGAACCTCTGGGACACCGATGCTGCTGTCAAAAAGAACGAGGTTAAGTACCAGGCAATTACAATATATCACAAGAACCAAAGGATCTGAATAGCCTTACCTATCTGGTGTTTTGAAACAACCCAGGAAACCTAGGAGGGAGGTTCGATACTCAGATGAGGCGGTCCCTAGAACATGAGGACCGCAGATAAGCGTGGATGCAGGATAAGCCACCTGTAGGACTGAGGGCGTGACTTGAATCCCAAAAGGGAAATGGCGTAGAAGTTCAGCAAGGTACCAAGGGATGATCCGAAGAGAAGTTAGGGTCGTGTCAGTAATCCAGCAACAGGTAAACAGTTCCAAGCAAAGGTACAAAGGGGTAATCCGAAGGAGTCCAAGAGAGAGTTCCAAGATCAAGGTAAACCAGTAGTATTATCCAAACGTAGCGCCAAACAGGGTCTGAAGACAGCTGAGAAGCAATGAGTGTTCCGTGCCTCAAGCCTTATATACTGTGCGTTTCGGGGTCATGTGACGTCCACCAAGGACACGTGGGAAACGCCACTCTGGATCACGTGAGCAAGTGAACGATCGGCGTGGAGGTGTAACGCCGCCACTTCTGCTGTATGTTCTCCATGGCAACTGCCAGTGCAGGAAGGGCTGCAATCGAGCCCGTAAATCGTACCTTTTACGGAGCTTTCGGTCCTTTGGGTAAACCGAATCACATGAGCCTCGAACCCTGGAGGGAGGTGTCGGGGAAATGTGAGCAGTGTTCTGGTGTGCAGTGGATCTGTGTGCAGTGGATCTGTGTGCAGAGGATCGGTGTTCAGAGGATCGCCTAACATAGCCCCCCGTCAACGGCCCACGACCCCGTGGGCAGGACGGATGATCTTTATGGAACTGGGCTACCAACCGAGGAGCGTCGAGATCCAAAGCGGAAACCCAGGAACGCTCTTCCGGTCCATAACCCTTCCAATCCACTAAATACTGGAGCCTACCCCTAAACCAACGGGAACCCAAGATGGCCGACACTTCAAAAACATCAGGAGAGGCCAGGGACACCGGGGCTGCAGGGGCCCGGAGGCGGGAAGAATCAGGACAAGGCTTGAGGAGAGAGACATGAAAAACCAGATGGATTCGCCAAGAACTCGGGAGAACCAGACGAAAAGCCACCGGATTCACAACCTGAGAGATCACATACGGGCCAACGAAACGAGGCAGAAGTTTCCGACAACCCACCAGGCGAAGGTGACGGGAAGACAACCAGACTCTAGAACCCACCACCAGGGGAGGAGCAGCCAGGCGCTTGCCGTCAACACAGGCCTTCATAGAAGCCTTTGCTTCAGTAAAATGGACCAAAGTACTAGCATGAACAGCAGACAGATCCCTAAGACAAGCCGTGGCCGCAGGATTCAAAGAGACAGAGGCGTCAGGGGCAGGCAAGATCTTGGGGTGTTGGCCATAGAGGGCGTAGAAAGGAGAAAAACCTGTAGCAGAATGAGCAGTGTTCTGGTGTGCAGTGGATCTGTGTGCAGTGGATCTGTGTGCAGAGGATCAGTGTTCAGAGGATCGCCTAACATGTGTCTCTCCTCATAAGCCATTCCTCCTTACCTGTACTAAACTTCAATAGTTTCGGCTTATGGGTGTCACAAGCGACACCCAATAGCCCAAAGTAAATAGGATGGAAAAGGCAAAAACCCTGGCATCTCAAACCCAGTATTTTTATTTATTTATTTTCATACAAGAGGAATAATGTTCTTTTGATCACAAAATAACGTATAATAGATAGTCGATCAGATTGACAGGAAGCAGTGAGCTTCTTACAATGGGGTAAGTTGTTAAATGACTTCAATTCAGCAATCCCACTAAGTCAGTGCCTCGTCTGGGACGCTGATGGAAACCCTTATTTATATATTTTTATGACAAGTTATAATCTGGATGATGAACCCTTGTATAACGCCCCTCTCTTAGAATCCCCCTGACCTCACTGAGCCAAGAAGTAGGTTTGTTTTGCAATGTAAAAGATTTATTGGAAAAATTAAACAATATATATATATTACACTTTTATAATAAATTAATATTTGATATAAGACTTAAGAATATGACAGTGATCAACAATGAATGATGTTATACTTGCACACTGGTTTAATTACTTAGAAGTAGTATAGAGGATAAGGTAGCTGAGAATGCTTTATATGGTACAAGGAAATGCAGGGTGGAAAAGAAGCAACACAGGAATAAACTTGATATGATTTCAGCAAAAGATAATAGAATCACTTTTCCCCTTTTGGCAATTCACCCCCCCCCCCTTTATGCAATATAAAAAGATGGAAAGAAGAGCACACAGTTCTCAGGAATACAATCAAATGTGGTTCAGTTCCCCCCTAGCAAGCTTAGATCACAGGGATGATTTTAAAACACAGGCAAAATACTTTAAATGTGGTTTTTGCAAAGAAGTGAAAAATATGCTAAAAATGCTTTTAATTCCCTCTAGAGGTTCAGGGTGAGTGATAGCTACTTTAAATTAGTTCAGGATCACTTTAGCAATGCTCTATGAATGATTGTCAGGTTGCAAACGAATTTCAGCAAAGGAAAGCAAGAAGCTGCTATTTTGACAAGTGAAGAAATTTGAGCCAAATCGCAAATCGCGGCACTTTTTCCGAGTGCGTCGAGCGCGATTACGGAAAAGGTATAATGAATAGAAAGTCGCTTTAGAGCTTGTTGGAAAGATGGGAATCTTAGCTTCCAAATGAAAGCACAAACAGTTCAAGAGATACGGACGATTTTATGAAGGTAGTTTTTCAGAAATTAAATAATGATTCAAAATGGCAAAATGACACTTTTACAGGTTAAAAATCGGAGAAAGAACACACGATTCCTATGATGCAGTTCTGGACAGGTTAAAATGTTTTGAATCAGATTATTTTAAGCTAAGAGATTGGTTTTGCACAGTTCTGGCTAAGTACTCACACTATGAATTTGAAATAGGCCGTCAGGGTCTGGTCAGCAGGTTGGACTGGACTCCGGGCGGGTGGTTCTGAAGTCACAGCTCTCTGGTTCAGCTCACAGCGATCTTGTCTGGTCTCTCTGGATACAGCACTGCTTTCTGGGTACTGGTTCTGGAGTTCTGCGTCAGCGTGCTGCGCAGGAATTCAGTTGAAGGTTGGAAAATGAATGTCCCTGTCTGGCTTCCAGTGGCTCTTTTTATGTCTTTTGAAAATGGGTGTGGATGCTAACTTTCTTTGCCCAACCCACTCACGATTTGATAGGTCAAGGATTTCCCTTTGACCTGATTTGAGAAGGGAGCAGTGAGTCAGAGTGAGTCAGAGTCTTACAGTCTATTGAAGAAACGCCCCTTTGCTTTTACTTAGAAAATGAATATTTCATAACTAACAGGTTTCCCAGATATACACTTCGTTGACATTACATGTACATATCATATATCACATAAGGTAGTTTCTGTTCCAACTCTGATGTTTCTAAGAGCTTGGATTAAGAAATGACAACATTTTGCGCTTTTTGGTTGATTTACCAATATTGGATTTTTACCAAAAATGACACAGATGGACCCAGGCTTTCTACACATATTCCAGTAAATTTTCATTTTTCTAGCGTGAACCCCGTGTCTGCAATCTCCATAATTCATGGGGTTTTGCCTCAGAACATGGTACAGAGTTCTAACACCTCTTAAAATGTGCACAGAAAAATCACAAGAATAATGATATTAATTATATAATTTTGACAGGTCCGTACTATAAATTATCCATCTTTTTTTTTAAATTATGCTCTGGCCCAGAGGGGTGTGGTTTCCCAAAGCACATGGTGGAATTTCTGGTTTGTCCACTTCCTCCAACTCAAGTTGCTCACAGAGGCACTGCCCCTCCCCGTTTCTCTCAAGAGGAAGCCATTTACGCCCCCCCTTAATTTAACATTTGCCTGAGACAAGGAAGGCTCATTGTTCAGTTTCCTGCAGTCCCAGCTGCTCCTCCCCTAATCCAATCAGAGAGGTGCCATCTCCCTTTGGTGGGGGCAGCAGAATGCAGCCAGACCTGGGAAGAGTGGCTGAGCAAGTTTCAACTCCTGTTAGGGGTAGTTGCCGGGCAGAATTCAATCTCTTTAAGCCAGGCTTCAGCTAAATGGCACTTTTGTTCCCAGTTTTTCTTCATCCAAATCAAACTTACAATCTTTACACATGCAGCTATTTGAACTTAGAATGCTGATTCTAAGTTCAAAACGATGACATTTAACAGTTGCAAACTATGTGACACTCAACAGTAGGTCACTCATTTATTTCAAACTTTTCAATTTTAGTGGCTTTAAGTCCAATTTCACTTCAGCTGCTGACATCCACAGCTCAGCCAGTTTCATTATGAACATTATTTTGGGCTCTTTCTCTTTCCAGATTTTGTATGCACACAAGGCTACCTTCTGCCAAATGTCTGCTGGTGTTCATTGAGAATTTTGAATATCTTGCAATGTTTAAAATAGGCATTTTTAGCTTGCATTTCAGAGAAACAAATGTGATTTCAAAGCGCTTTCTGAGCTAACCGGCACTGCTGTTTTTCCTTTGGCACACATTTCACTCATGGCACTCCTGGCCCATCACGCTCGCACTGGTGGGTGGCAGGTCAGGGGAACATTTTGGTGTGCGCCAAAACTGCACGGTTTTCCTGGATTCTGGCGCAAATGTGGGCTTTTCCACCATCTTGGATTTCCTAAGCCCACAGCACCAAATGTTGCAGCATAATAGTCCAAATGCGGGTCAGGACACCCAACAAGCCTCCCCGCCCGACTGCACTTTGATTTCGAGTCGAGGGGGAGTCGGGTGCAAAGGATGTTTTGATCCCAGCTGGTATGTCCGCATCATCTTCTTCCTATTCCGTAGATGGCACAGTTCAGCATCTTTTCCTCCATCCAGTTGGATCGATCGGTTCTCCTCGCCGGTCCTGATGGGAATATTGGACGGTACCCCACGCCCCTCAGATTTTTGCTCCCGGTCCACGGGTCGTCCTCCTTGGTCAGTCTCCATGGTTTCATCTCTCCTAGGATGATAAAGCAAAGCGGCAATACACATTCTTAGAGATTTTTCCACCACTATTAATGGTGCGGCGAACATATACATTTTATACATCAGGATACATTTTGCAGTCTTATTTTAAAAACAAGATATAATCAGGAGACATTTTCCTTCAAGAATCATAATATTTTAGAGACCATATGTGGGATATTTTAGAGTTGAAACTGACTTACTCTGGAGCGGCCCCCTCTGGTATTGCAGAGGACTCCCCCAGTTGCTGCAGGGTGTGCCTGGGATGGCAACACTTTAACTGATTTATATGGACCCACTTGTCTTCCCCTTCCACCAAACTACCTTTGGGGAAGCGGATCTTGTATGCAACTGGGGAGATCTTGTCTATAATTTCAAAGGGTCCCTTCCATGTAGGCAACAATGTTTGCTGTTTGGCCTGGTTCCTTTGGAAATTGTATAGATAGACCCGGTCCCCCACCTTATATTCCTTCCTGGTGGTTTTCAAATCATAGTGAGTTTTCATGCTATCAGCTGATCTTTCTAGATTCCGCTGAGCATAGGCAAAAGCATGTTGGAGGTGTTTCCTCAAATTCTCCACATACTCATGAGTTGTGGAGGCATTGATCAACGTCTGCTCTTGGGTCCTGTAGAGCAAATGCTGGGGAAGCACCATCTTGCGTCCAGTCATCAACTCAAATGGTGACATTTTGGTTGCAGATGAAGGGGTAGATCTGATGGCCATTAGGACCAGAGGTAATCGGATAGCCCAACTCTGCCACAAACTTTTTTAATATGCTCACAATGGTCCAGTTATAGCGTTCTACTGCCCCAGAAGAAGCTGGCAGGTAAGCAATATGTAGCTTCCTTTTGACCCCCAGTATCTCCCACATCTTAGTCATTACTGGTAAAATGGCTACCTCTGTCTGACTCAATCCTTTGAGGTAGACCAAAACGGGAAAAGATGTGGTTAATCATCAGGGCAGCTGCTGTTTCTGCCTTGCAGTTTGGGGCCGGGAGACATTACACCCACTTGGTAAACAGGCATGTGACCGCCAACATGTACTTGTTTCCCCTAGACGAGCGAATCACAGGGCCTACGAAGTCGATTTGCAAATCTGACCATGGCAGTGTCATCCCCATCTTTTGGTGAGGTGCACAGTGTGTGAGCGATGATGGCTGAAATTGTGCAAACACCAGACACCCCTTCAAGTATTGGTCGAGGTCCTGCCCCATGTGTGGCCAGTAAGCAACCTCTCTTAAGATCTCAAGTGTTGTATGAAACACTTCATACAACCCTATAACCGGCAGTGGCTGCATCATGGGCGTGACTTAACATCAGGCTTCGGAATGAGGTAGGGACCACCCACTGATCATGGCCAGCTTGGGATTTCCTTACCAACAAACCGTCTTAGATTCGGAAACATTTTTGGACATTTCATCAACACTCTAAGGTCCTCCTTCCCAATGCAATCGATATCCGTCAGGGGAAAGTTCTCACGGTCCTCAATGTGTTGGTAAAACTTACCAATTATTGGATCCCCCTTCTGAGCCATAATTAAATCAGCATCATGGGTCTCCTTACTCCATTGTGAAGTTGAAAGATCATTGTGAGCATTTGTCTGGGACCTAGTGATAGCAGTGACCTGGATTTCCCCCAACAGGGACTCTATTTCTATTAGATCCCCTTGGATGGCCCGGTTTTAGCCAGCTGATCAGCTAAGTCATTTCCAGTTTTGTCTGGTCCCTCTACTTTGGAATGACCCTGATCTTTTTCCAGTAGATGGTCATCCCATTCGATGTGACCAGATCATCAATATTTTGGATTAACTTCCCATGTTTCAGGGGTTTGTTATTAGCACATAACATGCCTCTGGTTTTCCAATTAACCAGGTGCTCCACGAACCCGTTCCGTACATAATCTGAATCTGTGATTATGACCAGTTCGTGGAGTTGATGTTGGACAGCAGTGAGGATGGCTTGATACACAGCCATCAATTCTGCCACCTGACTACTTCGGGGACCAATTTTGTACCCAGCGGAGGGTTCTGGGACTCCTTCACCCATGTATTCCCTACGCCGGCCACCAGTTCTTTTTCCCCGTTGTTGTCAACATGGTAAGAGCATCCATCCACATAGACAGTGGGCATTCCCTCACACTTGTCTTCTTCAAAGACTTTGTGTGGGGAATTAATGTATGCCTCCATGTTGTCCTTGATTTTCAGACTTTCGTCCTCGAGACAGTTTTCTCTGGCACAATCATGCAAGTCAGCCAGACCTTGCACAAGGGGACTCTTCTTATTTTGGCCATATCTGACCTCCACAGGAAAGCCTTGCATTGACAGAATCCAGGAAGTAATTCGGGAATTACTCACATTTCCTGCCCGGATTCTGTCACTTTGGAGATATTGCAGAGGCTGGTGTGGAGTCTCCACTATGATGTGTTCCCCCTGCATGAACGGGCGGTAATTCTTCAATGCCCACACCGTTGCCAGGAGTGCCTTTTCACAATCGTTGAATTTTTACTCCACCGAGGATAAAGTTTTGCTCGCATAGGAGATTACTTTTTTGACCTTGTCATGCTTTTGGTATAATACTGCCATCAATCACATATTAGAGAACCCTGTCTACAGGAAGAACTCCTAGTTCCTGACAGGGTAAGCTAGGCAAGGCGCTTGTGAGAGGCTTCTTTTGAGTTGTCTTACTGCCTCGGATTGTTCTGGACCCCATTCCCACTTGACCCCCCCTTCAAAAGATGAATCAGGGGTCTGGTGATCTCTGCGTAGCCCTCAATGAACTTTCTGCTGTAATTAGTCAGTCCAAGGAGGCTCCTTAGTTCCCGCAGAGTTGTGGGATCCTTTAGTTTCTGGAGTGCTTCCACTTTTTTTTCCTCGGGACAGAGACCCTGAGGAGTAATCTCATGCCCCAAGAAATTAACACGTGTTCTACACCAATGTGCTTTTTGGAAGGAAAGTTTTGCTCCGGCGGCCCTCAACTGGGTCAGGACATAACGGATCTCCGCTATGTGTTCCTCAACAGTTGAGCTTTTAATGAGGACATCATCTACATAAGCCAGGTTACCCCTCGCACCCAGGTCGGGCATGGCCTTGTGTAGGAAAATGTTAAATTCATTGCCGGAGTTGAGGTATCCTAAGGGAGTCTGGGTCCATGTGTACTGCTGGCCCCCAAAGGTAAAAGCCAGTTTGTATTGGTCCTCCCTACTGACAGGCACGGTCCAGTATCCATTGGTCAGATCTATTGCAGTGAATACCTGTGACCCCTGAATCTGGGCCAGCCCTTGGTCAATGTAGGGCAGAGGCCATCGGGAAGTATGGACCCGTTTGTTGAGCTACCTTAGGTCGACGCAGAGTCTCCACTGGCCGTTTGGCTTCAATATTCCCAGCACCGGATTATTGAAGGTGCTGTGTACTGGACGGATTATTCCCCGCGACTTAAGGTTCTTAATTATTTCAGTAAGGGACTCCATGGATGCGAGAGGCAAATGATATTGCTTCACAAACACTGGAGTCATGCCAGGGTCCGTGGGAATTGTTGTTGTGTGGATGTCGGTGCGACCACAGTCATATGAGTCTACCGCAAAGAGATCTTGGAAATCCAAGAAAAGTTGTTTCAAATTTTGCTTCAGTTCCAGAGTCATGCAGGCATCAGCTAGGTTGACTCTCTCTTCCACCATCTGCCTGAAGCCTGGAAAGACTTCTGGTTTTGCTATCTCAGCGGCCTCCTCCAGCTGGGTGGAGAAGTCCCTGGTCAGAGTGCTGATTTGGACTGGAGGCTCCAGGTGGGAAAGGCAGCCCTCATGGACCTGGAAAATCACCTCATCCCTTCTGAAGTCACAAGTCACGTCTTCCTTGCCATAAGGGCAGGAAGCGTACACCAGGAAGTTCCCCCCCATGCCGGGTAAAGATCCTGTCTGGTGTTGTATTGTCATCACTGTCACTGTCAAAACAGTCCTTGGGGATTGTTCCTAACAGTTCATTTCCTAAATCAATGGAGAAATGTCGGTCATCAACCGCCATTCCAATAATGGTGCCTGCGGTTAGAGTAATACTCTTTAAGTCGCTGTTATCCACCTCTATTGGAATGGTGTCATGTTCTATGTTGACTAATGGTGTTGGGTTTACCCCCAACCCTTGCTGTTGGAGAGAAGCATTTAGATGAATATAAGCATCGGGGTTTTTCAATTTTTGTCCCCTTTTAACTTTCACTTCCAGGGAGAATTGTCGGGTCCTTTCTGGGATGGTGACTTCCTCTTTAACCAGAATTTCAACTGCATAAGGTAGCAATTGAGATTACCTAAATGCTTTTTCTGGATCATCAAAGCCCATGGGATTATCCGCTAATCGGGACCAAGCTTTGAAGTTTATTAGGTCCAAACTAATGGCAAAGCGATTGAGAATGTCACTGCCTAAGTAAAAGGCGGCAGTGACGTCTCGCACGACCCAACAATTATGGACTATGCTCTTGTTGCCAATGGAGATTTTGAGCATACACCTGCTTGGCAGGAGATGTTTCGAATTGGGTGTTTCCAGATCCATTTCCCATTTGTCTATCAGTTTGAATGTGGGAATGGCTGGATCTTTTGGGAGTTGGCGGAACATGGCTTCGCTGATGAAGCTCTTACCGTTGTTCACACACACTCGAGCGAGAACAGAATCCTTCCCATCATTTAACTGAACAGGGATGAACAACTGCTCTTCAATTTGCTGAATATCAGCCAGGCTCTGAGCTGATTTCACATCTTTCTGGACTATCGGAGTGGGAGTTTCTGATTGTGGATTAGTAAAGAATTTCAGAGTGTTTCCTTCCAGTGTGGAATACCACCTTAAACTGGAGGGAAGGTTGATTTTCAGAAATAGAGAGGACCCCCCATTACCAGTCTGTTGTCCTACTGCTATTACTGTCACATCTGGAATTTGGTTATTCTGGAAGTGAAATTCTACTTGGTCAGATTTTTGTTCAACCATGTGGCAGGTGCCGTTTAAACTAACATGGTTGACACTCTGTTTTAATTTTATTGGTCGGCTAGTCTGGGTCCAGAGGACCTTGTTTACGCAATCTATTAGGGGTGACGACCTTCTCAGGAGGTCATTCCCAAGTAAACAAGGGGTGCCCTCTGGAGTCCCTACTATGACCGGGTGTTTCACCTTATGTCGCCCAATTTTAATGTCCAAATCTGCAGTCCCCTTGACGGGAATTGCCTTCCCTTCAACGTTCTGCAGTTGTCCAGGGAGAGAGGTGAGAGGAATCTGGCATTTCTCCGCCCTTCCTGAATTTATTTCATCAAAGGCCTTTTTGGACAGAAGGGTAGCTTGGGATCCAGTGTCCACCAGTGCCAAAATTGTGCCCTGCCCCTGTACTTGTACCGGGGCATGGTATCTTCCCTCCTTCTCCTCAAGGGGGCACAGATAATGCACATTTTTGGACAACTGGTGGGCTAATTTTCTGGTTTTGGACATTGGGAGAGAAGAGATTTGGGCAGAATTCTGTGGAGAGTCATGGGAATCTGCAAGAAAAAGTTGGCAACTTGAAAGAGGATATGCGAGTTCCCCTGGTTCCGGTCCTGGGCCGCCCCCCCCCTTTTTGGAGGCAGTCACCAGAATGGGTTTGAACCCGGGGATTCTGATGCTGTTGGTTCTGGGATAGGATGATGGGCGGCGACAGCTCAATCCCCACATCTACCCAGACTATTGATACGGTTTTAGGTTCCCCTGGTTCCGGTTCTGGGACACCCCCCCTTTTTGGAGGCAGTCACCAGGATGGGTTTGAACCAGGGGTTTTTGGTATTGTTGGTACTGGGTTAGGATGATGGGCGGCGACAGCTCAATCCCCATATCTACCCAGTCTGGATTGGAATCCCTTGGGACCCATTTTTCCTTGGGAGGAGTTCCCCCATCTCTGAAGGAGAAGATCCTTTCCCCAGGATCCTCTTGGGACCCTCTCCCTCAAATTGGAAGATCTGTACCTCCTCCTCAAAGTGGGTCTGTTTGGGTACTTTGTTTCTCCTACCCCCCCCCCTCTGCTCCTTGGGAGGCAGACTTTCAGGGGCAGGAGATTTTGTTTCCGGTTCCTGGGTTTCCAGGGGGTGTTTACAAGTGGGGAAGGAAGCTTCCTTCAAGGCTTTACAACCCCCTTCCACTTGTGCCTCCTCCCTGGGAACCAGTGGGTTATCGGGGTGCTGCCCCCGTCATTGTTCTGGAGCACCAGGCCCAGAGTTTGGGGCATTCTGCGGTGGCATGCTCATCTGAGGGTTCTGTTGAGCCCTCAGTATGTGACCCAGATCCCGGGCCATATTTTGGACCTGCCGCTCAATTTGGGAAACCCGCTCAGGCTGATACGGGGTTCTGTTTTCTCCCCTGGGCTGATCCCAGGAAGGGTAGCTATCTCTTCTCTGGTAATACCCTGGGTTGGGAAGATTTGGATACCCCTCCACCCTTGGCCTCCTCTCTCCCGGATTAGGTTGTCTGGGCTCAGGGAATTGGGGAAAGGAGGATGATGGTTTTGGGTTTGGAAATTGGGTGGATACCTGGGAAAAAAGTTCTGCCCAGTGTTTGGTGAATTTCTGCCCTCCTGGGGGAAGTGTGGAGGGAAGTTCCCTGGGTCAGGTGCTTGGCTGGATCCCCCCCCCATTGGGCTGGAAGAGTCCACGCGTAACCCAGCATGGGTCTGTTTCCCTTGTAGCGGGGACTTACATAGTCAGGGGAGCGAGGGACCCCATTTGTGGGATTACCTCCTTGACTCCCTGTCTGTGACTGGCCCAAGGGCCTTCTGGGCTGTGAATTGTTCGGTGCAGGCAGGTTTTTAGCACCCCCATCTCCAAATCTAAAACGGGGGCAACCTTTACCTCTGCCACCTTGGCAGCAGCAGGGGTGCTGTTGGTTTTGGGGTCTTTGGGCTGATTCTTATTTTCCACCGGTTTCTGCACCTCATAGATGCGGGAGGCTTGCTCAATGACCCAGTCTAAAGATCTTTTCTCGTGAAAATCTCTCACGAGCTGGGTCATTATGTATTTGGATAAGGCATGGAAAAACGTATTAACAAATTCCTTACTGTCGGTGCGCACCGTTTTGGTAGTCTGCGCAAAAGCACGCTTTAACTCCTGCACAAATTCTTGTGGGGGCTGATCCTCCCCACATTGCAAATTGTAGGCTGCCTTGCGAGCCTCTTGAGGATTTCTATGAACAGAAAAACGTTTCAAGATGGCCGCCCCATAGATGGACTGGATTTTGGTCCTCCAGCCCCGCAAAGAAACTGGAGTATTCTGGGGAGAATGTCCATTTGACGTACTGGATGCAGCTACTGCTGTCCTTCAAATGGAAAGTCTCCATCATTTGCTCATAAAGCTCCAAGTGTTCCCAAACAGAATACCTGGCGTTCTTGTGATAAGGGGTGATGACATTCCTTATTGCCTTGATCTGCTTTAAGAGGTCCTTAAGCAAGGCCCTTTTTGCCTCATTGGCCTTTTTGGTTTGGGTAACCCTGGTCCATTCATCCTCTGACTCAAAAGCACTGCTCCCAGAGGTGCCTGTCTGATCTTCCAAGTTTTCCCGGATTCTGCGAGCCTGGGAATGGCTGGCAGAATGTGGGGACCTGGTCTCCTGTGTCCTGTGACGCTCAGAGGAGTCTTCAGATTCCTCCTTGCTGTCAGGATTTGATGGGTACCCCCCCACTGACCTAACTGGGCAGAGGTTTTCAGGATGCCCTTAGTGGGCCTACTCTCCTGGGGTTCCCCACTAAATTGCACTGTGCTGGGGTGCCCATACCCGGATGCCCGCCCCTCCATTCCTGGGTAGTACTGGCCTATGAGCCCCATACTTTTGGCTGGATAGTAATCTGCCATCCCTGTGGCCCTGTGCTATTGTGCGCCAGGGGACATGGGGGTGGCAGAGTCCAGGGACTGGGAGAGGTGGAGGCCTCTGGTACTAGGGCTCCTGAGGTTATGCTCAGGGGTTTCCCTTTCCCAGCGAACTTCATCTCTATCAGCCCCTGCTCCCTGTTGCAATGCAACAGCCTGGGCTTTCAGTTCCTCAACCAAGGCCTTACTAGACTCTATCAGTCTCTCCTGCATGGCTACCTGTTGCTGGAGCCTATCATTGTGTTGACAGAGAGCCTCATTTTCCCTCTGTGCTTCCTGATTGGTCCTGGAGCACTGGGTCAGTCTTTGCTGCAGGGTGGTTACCTCCTGGGCACCGTCCCTACTGGCCTACTCCTTTCTTTTCAGAGCATCTTCCACCCTCCTGGTGTGCGCTAACAAGTTCTGATGCTCTTTTTGGAGGTCACCCAGTCCCTGGAGGGCCAAGTGATTTTCTTGAATTTTTCTTTTTAAGTGGCAGTCTTCCTGGCCTAAGGTATGCCTTTCCTGAGTAAGAGCCTGCATCTGTGCCGCCAGGTCGTCCCTCTGCCGTTGAAGGGCACCAGCTTTCTGGCGCTCTTCATCAAACTCTGCCTGGGTATCCAGGTCTTTCAAAATCAATTTATTGCTTTCCTCTTTTTCTCTGTCTAGTTGGATTTGCAGGGTGGCTACCTGCTCTGTGCATGCCCTGTTGAAATTGATCTGTTGCTCCAGCTTTTTCTGGCACTGCAGTAAGGAGTCCAAACTGTCTTGGTGCTCCTTCTGCAAAGCCACAATTCTGGTATCCTGGTCAGCCTTTTCTTGTTGCAGGATATACATATCCTCCTTTATTTTAATGATGTACTGTCTACTATCATTTTCTGACTCCTGGCTCCTGTGCAGCCTCTGCTCAGAAGAGTCCAGGTCAGATTGGGCCTTCTCTAATGCCATCAGTTGCCTATTTGCCAGATCTTGGCCTTCAGCACATTTGTCCTGTATGGCTCCCATATGTAAATATATATATGCCGCTACCCTGGCAATCTTGTTGTGCTCATCCTTGGCCTTAGGGGCCATATATAGTTCACTCAGGGCCACATGTAAGGGACCCTGATCTCTCCATATATCTGACCCTGTTTCAGTGATCTGGGGTGCGATTGCCTGCAACCAGACCGCCTGGTCCTGATGAGCCCACTCACCTCTCACAAATAGCTTATGTAAGAGGTGTTCTCTGGCTATTTTGATATCTAAAAAGGTTGTCATTCTGGAACTTGATTTCCTTCCTGATTTACAGAAGTTTGTATTTTATTTTGCAAAACAGACCGTTTCCTTAGAGCGTTCCTTTGAGGGGTGTTTTTACAGTGTAACACGGCGTGGTGATCCAACAGAATTTATATATCCTGTTAGTTAGCACACTGTATTAATCTGCACAAGTGATAGATCTAATCCAGAATCCCCGGCTACGAGCCCCCACTCTGTAAGTTGTTGAATGACTTCAATTCAGCAATCCCACTAAGTCAGTGCCTCCTCTGGGACGCTGATGGAAACCCTTATTTATATATTTTTATGACAAGTTATAATCTGGATGATGAACCCTTGTATAACGCCCCTCTCTTAGAATCCCCCTGACCTCACTGAGCTAAGAAGTAGGTTTGTTTTGCAATGTAAAAGATTTATTGGAAAAATTAAACAATATATATATATATATATATTACACTTTTATAATAAATTAATATTTGATATCACACTTAAGAATATGACAGTGATCAACAATGAATGATGTTATACTAGCACACTGGTTTAATTACTTAGGAGTAGTATAGAGGATAAGGTAGCTGAGAATGCTTTATATGGTACAAGGAAATGCAAAGTGGAAAAGAAGCAACACAGGAATAAACTTGATATGATTTCAGCAAAAGATAATAGAATCACTTTTCCCCTTTTGGGAATTCACCCCCCCCCCTTATGCAATATAAAAAGATGGAAAGAAGAGCACACAGTTCTCAGGAATACAATCAAATGTAGTTCAGTTCCCCCCTAGCAAGCTTAGATCACAGGGATGATTTTAAAACACAGGCAAAATACTTTAAATGTGGTTTGTAAAGAAGTGAAAAATATGCTAAAAATGCTTTTAATTCCCTCTAGAGGTTCAGGGTGAGTGATAGCTACTTTAAATTAGTTCAGGATCACTTTAGCAATGCTCTATGAATGATTGCCAGGTTGCAAACGAATTTCAGCAAAGGAACGCAAGAAACTGCTATTTTGACAAGTGAAGAAATTTGAGCCAAATCGCAAATCGCAGCACTTTTTCCGAGTGCGTCGAGCGCGATTACGGAAAAAGTATAATGAATAGAAAGTCGGTTTAGAGCTTACGGACAATTTTATGAAGGTGTTTTTTCAGAAATGAAATAATGATTCAAAATGATAAAATGACACTTTTACAGGTTTAAAATTGGAGAATGAACACACGATTCCTATGATGCAGTTCTGAATAGGTTCAAATGTTTTGAATCAGATTATTTTAAGCTAAGAGATTAGTTTTGCACAGTTCTGGCTAAGTACTCACACTATGAATTTTAAATAGGCCATCAGGGTCTGGTCAGCAGGTTGGACTGGACTCCGGGCAGGTGGTTCTGAAGTCACAGCTCTCTGGTTCAGCTCACAGCGATCTGGTCTGGTCTCTCTGGATACAGCACTGCTTTGTGGGTACTGGTTCTGGAGTTCTCCATCAGCGTGCTGCGCAGGAATTCAGTGGAAGGTTGGAAACTGAATGTCCCTGTCTGGCTTCCAGTGGCTCTTTTTATGTCTTTTGAAAATGGGTGTGGATGCTAACTTTCTTCGCCCAACCCACTCATGATTTGATAGGTCAAGGATTTCTCTTTGACCTGATTTGAGAAGGGAGCAGTGAGTCAGAGTGAGTCAGAGTCTTAGAGTCTATTGAAGAAACGCCCCTTTGCTTTTACTTAGAAAATGAATTTTTCATAACTAACAGGTTTCCCAGATACACACGTCGTTGACATTACATGTACATATCATATATCACATAAGGTAGTTTCTGTTCCAACACTGATGTTTCTAAGAGCTTGCATTAAGAAATGACAACATTTTGCGCTTTTTGGTTGGTTTACCAATATTGGATTTTTACCAAAAATGACACAGATGTACCCCGCCTTTCTACACATATTCCAGTAAATTTTCATTTTTCTAGCTTGAACCCCGTGTCTGCAATCTCCATAATTCATGGGGTTTTGCCTCAGAACATGGTACAGAGTTCTAACACCTCTTAAAATGTGCACAGAAAAATCACAAGAATAATGATATTAATTATATAATTTTGACAAGTCCGTACTATGAATTATCCATCTTTTTTTTTAAATTATGCTCTGGCCCAGAGGGGTGTGGTTTCCCAAAGCACATGGTGGAATTTCTGGTTTGTCCACTTCCTCCAACTCAAGTTGCTCACAGAGACACTGACCCTCCCCGTTTCTCTCAAGAGGAAGCCATTTACGACCCCCCCCCCCCTAGTTTAACATTTGCCTGAGCCAAGGAAGGCTCATTGTTCAGTTTCCTGCAGTCCCCAGCTGCTCCTCTCCTAATCCAATCAGAGAGGTGGCATCTCCCTTTGGTGGGGGCAGCAGAATGCATCCAGGCCTGGGAAGAGTGGCTGAGCAAGTTTCACTCCTGTTGGGGGTAGTTTCCGGGCAGAATTCAATCTCTTTAAGCCAGGCTTCAGCTAAATGTCACTTTTGTTCCCAGTTTTTCTTCATCCAAATCAAAGTTACAATTTTTACACATGCAGCTAGAATGCTGATTCTAAGTTCAAAACGATGACATTTAACAGTTGCAAACTATGTGACACTCAACAGTAGGTCACTCATTTATTTTAAACTTTTCGATTTTAGTGGCTTTAAGTCCAATTTCACTTCAGCTGCTGACATCCGCAGCTCAGCCAATTTCATTATGAACATTATTTTGGGCTCTTTCTCTTTCCAGATTTTGTATGCACACAAGTCTACCTTCTGCCAAATGTCTGCTGGTTTTCATTGAGATTTTTGAATATCTTGCAATGTTTAAAATAGGCATTTTTAGCTTGCATTTAAGAGAAACAAAGGTGATTTCAAAGTGCTTTCTGAGCTAACCGGCACTGCTGTTTTTCCTTTGGCACACATTTCACTCATGGCACTCCTGGCCCATCATGCTCGCACTTGTGGGTGGCAGGTCAGGGGAACATTTGGTGTGCGCCAAAACTGCGCGGTTTTCCTGGATTCTAGCGCAAATGTGGGCTTTTCCGCCATCTTGGATTTCCTAAGCCCACAGCACCAAATGTTGCAGCATAATAGTCCAAACGTGGGTCAGGACACCCAACAAAGTTTAAGGAGCATTCTGACCAGGTTGTGGATGAGAGTAAATGGAACAGTCACCTGGGACAATACATAAGTGTACATACGTAGTTTAAGGACAACCAACATTAGACATTTATAAGTACAGGTAGGCGGTATAGCAAGCTGTGCTTGGGACATGACCATGATGGGTGAAGTGCTAGAAAGGAGGCAGAGGAAGTGGGAGGTAGAAGCAGGTTAGAGACGAGGGAAAAATTATAGCTAGCAGGCAGATGAGAGGTAGGTTAAGAGGGTAAGTTAGAGGCAAGGAAGTAGACTTTTATTTTAGGTTTGAACAAATCTGTGTGGACTGTTTCTCAGATGTCCAGAGGAAGGGAATTTCATGCAAGTGGAACAAGAAGAGAGAAAGACCGGAAGAAGAATAGAAGCACAGGGAGGGCGAGGAACCACAAGGGTAGATGAGGCGGCAGAGCAGAGATTACGAGAAGGCTTATAGAGTTGGATCAGGAGGATCAATACAGTGGTGCCTTTCCGTGGATAGATTCGTTTTTTAAAAACTTTTCTTTATTGTCAAGGAACAGTAGCAGGTGCAAAACACAGTACAACGACAATTAGCATTTCACATTTAGAACAAGCAATAAATGAGTTATAAACGGGCAGAGCGTGGCTTCGAGTGTGCAGTCTCTTGCAGTCACTCTTCACTCTCTACTGTTCCTGTGGGAGGTGCCTCCATTGCTGTTGCTCTACAAGACTGCTACCACACCGCGGAGCGGGCCACGGAGTGTGGCTTTGAGTGTGCAGTCTCTTGCAGTCTGTTAATGGCTAACATGGCCCCGGCGCTAGACCCGGCTACCTCACTGACTTTGGAAATGGACCTCGATACAGGAAAGGAGGAGGGACGCTTGCTCCGAAGCGCGCGCCCTCGTTTAACTTCAATAATCAAACAAACACAATCTCATTTGCCCCAGAAACATTCACTGTCAAAACTGAGTCAAACTTTACAACACACCTCAGTTATGTACCCAGTGGGAGAGAGAGGGGAAAATATGGTTCAGCCTCCCTTGCGGAACCCCTCCGGCCAGGTTCGAGAGCCTGTGGCACCGGATGAAGAACGAGCCTTCTTACCTTCGGTGGAGCCCGCTGCGCCGCGTTTTCCAATCAATTTGTCCCCGCTGCAGCAACTCCCGTCACAGCTCCAGTCCCCGGTGGCCTCCGGAGGGAGGACCGAGGCCTGTGAGCGGGGGCCCAGCTCGCCGGGGACCGGACAGTGGACTCATGGCCTCGGGGCATGGAGGGGCTGCCCTCTGACTGCAATGCTTCAAGCTGTTCGCACGGCAGCGGAGGCGGCATGTAGGAGTGAGAACATGCCCCCTCCTCCCTGATTACAGTTCCGGCCATACAACGGGGCACACCGCTGTGCAGGGAAACAGCCCAGGAGGGCGAAACCGGCACACACATCATTCAGACTATGCAGATTTGCACAGTAGCCCTAGTGCACTCGGATATAAACCATAAAGCCTCATTTGCTCCTCGGGGCCTTTCAGTCCCGCAACAAGAAAACTACAAAGGTTTGGATAAATCAGATATACACGAGTAGGGCTCCATTGATGCCTTTCACCCAGTGACTTCTTCTCTCTCACAAGGTAAAAATCCCAAAAAACGAAGACGGAGCGAGACAGACTCATCTGAAAAAAGAAAAAAGCGACCTTTGAAAGTGAAAGGAACTCAGAAACAAAAACCTCAGAAAAAACTACAGACAGCCTTCAAAATTTCCACAATAAAAACAGGGGGTCAAAAATTAAATAAAAAAATCATGGAAACCAGAATCAACAAAGCCATCAGTGGCAAGCCTCGTCACAGACTTTTTCAATGCTTTTGCCCCTGATCCACTACGTCGACAAGAGGACCTCACAGACGAGGAAATACTAGAGGCTGTTAAAATCTGCCAACCACCCCAGAAAACTAGAAAGAGGGCAACGACCGTAGAGCAGCTTTTGAAGACTCAAGATGTCTTAATAGTGCAAAAGGCCCCCTCTAGTTCTCTCGTGAGTCCGTCGGTTCCAACCCCTCTAACCAATTCTCCCCTGCACAATCCAGGGACTTCAGCGTTAGCCACACCAATAGGGGTTATCTAAAGCCTGACACCAACTAACCCCAGTAGCCGGAAGGAAAGAGAGGATCTCCAGGAAAAAACAGCCGGTGGGATCAAAAACACCACACAAAGAAAAGCAAGATACCTCGAGCGCCACAAGTTGAACTTCCATCAATTAACGTGCCTCTGGCATCTTACGATCAAAATGTCAATAGGACACCCACGGGACAGACACCGGGTCCCTTAAATCAAGATCCACTCGCGATCTGTAGTGATCTCCGGCTGTCAAGTAGAATCGTTTTGGAGGGCGCGCCTCTTGACCCCGCAAATAAAAAGTCTACTGTAGATCGGGAAAGGCGAGGGTCATTAGACTTACCCTCTACCCCTACAACCAGAAGGCTGCTCAACGAAAGCCACACAACAACTCCACCATCAAAAAAAATCTCTCACCAACATGATACATCAAATGAGTACCCCTCGAAAAAGAAAGCTGGATATTTTATATATTATGTCAGCCGTCACCATCGCCTTTGCGCCATTCACCAAACTATATGAAGGGATAAATGAAAATCTAAAAGATCACACCACCATCCAAGAGATGATGCATTCAAAATTAATCTTCTTAGAAGGCTACATCACCGCCCTGGACGAGCGACTAAAGAATCAAATTGCCAACCCTGAAAATAGTCGGAAGGAGGTCCACCTTCCCGTCCAAGAAAAATCCCACGGGGGTGAAAAGTCTGGTGCAAGTCCTCCTATACCACGTCAACTACCATCACCTCGTGCAGACCAGCGGCAGGCTTCAGAGGTCAAAAATCCTAGAGCGGTAAATAAAGAAGTCATCAATATCACAGACGATCCTTGGCCGAGTCCTCAGCACCAAAAACTAGCCCCAAAGGCAAAAGACGTTGCATACTCGCTGTTTTCCATGGCAAAAGCAGACAACAACAAAAAACTGCTCCCAGGTCCCAAACCCCAAAAATAACAGAATTTTGACGAATGCACAAATAAAAAAGTGGTTGAAGCTGGAAAAAGGGAGAACATTCTCGTTCTTCAATTGGAAAAGAAAAAAGAAAGCGATTGCTCGCCCAAAACAACGGAAGACTTTTTGGCAGACGAAGATCTGATGAACATTTCACAACACATTGACAGCGATCTTGAAACCTTACCTCCAACTGAGGTCAAAAAAGACATTAGAACACAAGATATAGCAACACCTATGAAATTTTCCTTCCAGGCTGATCCCCTCGGCGCTGAAGTTGAAGTATCTCCTCCATTCAGTACCTTGGAAGATAGAAGATTAAAATTACATCAGACCCAAAAGAAGAAGACATCTAGCCCGACAAGCTTTTGAGTAGTTTCCTTTGCACCTCCACGGTCTCCTCTCTCCCCCACTAGTAGTGAGAGGGACTTTTGCCTTCAGTCCAGACACTACAAGAGTGAGGGGCGAGGATTTGACCGGGCTGCTACAATAAAATACCGGCAAAGTCCGAGGCAAAGCCACAACAATGAAAAACTGTCTAAAACACGATATACTTCCAGAACTGAGAAATATCACAAGGAAAATCAGCACCCATTGGTGTCACCTATAAAACTGGAACAACACGCAGAAAATAAGGATGATATAATCCTCAATAGACGAGGCATACTTACCCTGTTTGGTCTCATTCCAGCTCTACGTCAGATAAAGTCCGCGGACTTGAAGATTGTAAATCCTTTTCACTCAAACCACAGAGCCAAAGCGTACTTACACCTTGTTTCTAGGAGTGTAAAGAATGAAATAGTTCGCGCAAATGAGGCCTTAGCCTCCCTGGGCTACACTCTGAAGGATCAAAGCCGAAAATGCCAAAAAAGAGAGCAAGAGGGGGCTCAAGCTGAAAGGGTACCATCGGAAAATCACTGAAGAAGAGAAATTGTGACTTCAAGCAGAAGTGACACCATCGAGCACAAATCAAGCGAAAAGACCAAACACAAAAGGTCAGTAAAAACCACCACTGCCACGCAGAACTCTTCGGCTGTAAATAGCTCAAGGGCAAGACCCACCATCATAGAGGACAGACCACCCTCCAACCAAAATGTTAAAACTGGAAAGGAGGTAGAAGACCGACAAGTCCGGAATCCGCTTGATAGACCAAGATCAAAAAAAGAAAGCTCCGTGCCAAAGTCCCAGGCAAGAGACAAACTTCAGGGACTCTGGGCCTGGCTCCCAAGAGCGCTGACACAATCAAAAAAATAAATAGCAACTCGCATGCTGGCGAAATAAGGGGGACGAGATCCCGAAAACGGAGCACAACACCCCAGCTCTTCGTCTTTGCTCATGGAATAATCGAGGACACCTTCACCTGACGATGCCTGGGGATGCCAACCTGGCTCTGTTTGACATTATTTGTCTACTAGAGACCTGGTTATCCAAAACACCGGTTCTGGATGGGTACGACATCACCCTAGCTCCCGCTAACAAAGGTCTTCTAGGCCGTCCCACTTCTGGTCTGCTCGTAGCCTGTCGTCAAGGCATTGGTTTGAAGATAAAGGGCACAATGCTTTCAAATCTATCAATTCATGCAGTGCTCATGGATTGGGCGGAGACGAAGAACTCTAGGGACTTGCAACTAGCTATTGTGAATACATACTGGAACCCGGCGGCCATAAATCAACTCACATATCTGACTATGATGGAGGAAATCCTGGACGAGATTCAATCTACATATCAGACATCATCTATGATTATCTGCAGCGACCTGAACGCACAATGCCAAGATTCAACAGTTAAGACACAGCAAAAATCATCTTCGACACCAGCAGCTAAACGAGGACGTCAATGGTCATCCTTAATGGTTTCAAGAAAATTTGCTAACCTTGACCCAACATTCCCAAAAACTGATTGTCTCCCCACGTGGGAGCAAGGACCCTTACACGCGACCATCGACTACATCTTTGTGTCACACCAGCTTTTGGGAAAGGTGATAAACTTTGAAATCCTTAAAACGAAAGACAGTGATCACAACCAACTAACAACGTCCTTGCAAAATTCCTTCAACCCACCGGCCCGGTATCCTTTGGGGGTGGAACCAAATGCACAGGGAAACCGACTGAAACTAACAGCCGATTCAGTCAGAAAGCTAACCGCAATGTACATTTTCGGAGGGCAGACTGAAATGAAAAACGATAATCTAGATTACGTACCTCTCCTTCTGACCTCTTGACCATGTAACAGCTGCCGATGCACTGACGCACCCCTCCGCACTCCCAGCCACAGTTTCCTTGCCATTTTTAACATAACATCCCGCAACTTTACTCCCCACCACCCTCACTGCCCAACCCAACCCAGCAGTGCAATAGTACCCACCCGGGAACCGGTCGCAGGCCTGCCACACCCAACAAGGCAACGCCTGCCTATGTGCCCAACTGGGGCACAACCAATAATAATAACCTGCCAAACTTAGCATTGCAGCTGCAGCGGGGGTCGCCACTGCCGATTACCCAACTTAGCTAAAAGATTGGTGCAAATGCACCATAAAGCGTACAGCGGTAAATGACAATACAATTGCAAGGGAACCATTTTCTTGAATTGTGACTGCCAAAAGGAAGACAGGATGTGAAAGTCCCGTGAGTTGTAGCGAGGGTCAGAGAGGGAACGAGGAGGCACTGTCCAGAAATGTTGCAACAGAGTGCGGCATCACCAGTGCAGCTGGAAGCCCTCTTATCAAGAAGGGAGATTAGATGGTGTATGTGGTGATGCCCAGAGGGGCCCACCCGAGGTGGCCGGCAGTCATGTACTCAGTCGTTGTCCATTTGTTCATCTACAGGATCAGAGAGCGGAACATGTGATTCGATAAACTTCACTGCTTCGTCCGGGACCGTGAAAAAGTACAGTTTATTGCGATGGGTGAATTTCAAGCGTGCCAGGAATAGCATGGTGTATTCGATTTTCCTTTACCTGAGCATCTTCTTCACGCCGTTGAACTGCCTGCGCTCCATTTGTACGCTAACGGAGAAGGCCGAGAAAATTCGGATGATTTGAGACTCCAGTCTCATCTCTCCCTTCTCGCGGGCAAGACATAGTATGTGGTCCCTATCCCTGTAGCTGAGGACCTTAGCGATGATTGGTCTGGGGAAGTCGCCCAGTTTAGGGCTGGGGGCCAGGCACGGGGAGCGCGCTCGATCGCGAAGAACGATGAAAGTTGGGGGTTATCCAGGAGGTCTCTGAGGAGGTTTTCAACAGCCTGTTCCATTTTACCTTTGAGGGCGGACTCCGGGACCTCCAGAATGCGGATGTTGTTTCTACAGGATCTAGACTCTAAATGATCGCATTTCGCCTTAACTTGTTTCATATCTCGCACCAGATCAGAGACTGTGTTCTGGAGGGAGTGCACCTCATCCTCATTGACCCCAATTCTGGTCTCCGCCTCAGTTAGTCTAGTCCCGTGTTGGTCTAGTTTAATTCTCATGGTGGCCACGCTTGCGTTGATGTCGTCTAGCTTCTCATGGAATGAAGCAAAGTTCTTTGCCATGGTCTCCATTAGTGTTGTCAAGTCAGGCTGGGGGGGGGGCAGGTAATGGATCCGCATCGTTGTGGTTCGAAGCAGAGCCTCCTTGCTCCTGTCTGGGAACTGACTTGGCATATTTGTCTATTGCTCCCACCTTGTTGGCGCTGCGTGATCTGTTTGACATATTGCAGGAGTTCGATTGAGTAGGCCAGGGCCAAACTCAGTAGGGCATGTGGTCGGAGGCCTCTGGGTCCTTTGGTGATGTCTGTGTCTAAGCGGCAGAGAAGAGGGCACACCGTCTCACCGGAGACCAGATCAAGCGTGCAGGGGGTCGGCAGTAGGCAGCTTACTGGATTGCTTTGATTCGGGGTGCCTGTTATATTGTTCAGGGTGGATCAACCCATCAACTATCCTGAGGGGGTGCCATGGGCCAGGTGGGGAGCAGGCCAGATGGGGCGCAATGTAGGGTGGGATGTGCCACGGCCCGCAGGGGTCTCCTGCTGCAGCAGCACAGTAGGATCGCAGGTTGTATGTATCAGTGGTGCCAGTCAATGCAGCACAGGATGGCTCATTGGATGAGGAAGAGGGATGGCGTGATGTCAGGCCCCTCAGACGCCCGAGCAGGCCGTGAGAAGAAGGACGGAGCAAGTCCCCAAGGCCCAAGTGGCGCGGCCAGAGAAGATGAGGGGCACGTCACCGCTAGGATTGGGGAAGTTGGTGCGGTGCCCCAGGTGCAGGGTCATAGACCGAAGGAGATGGGCAGATCCCACCCTTAATGTGGCAAGTGTGTCCAGTGCGTGGAGACCAATGGGGGGGGTCGCCGCTGTGGAGATCCCCAGGCATAAGGCTGCACTCAGGTCTAAAGTAGTGTCCCCAGGCAGGAGGGTCATTGATGAGTGTGGGCTGCACCGGGTTGATTGTGCAGCAGCAGAGGATGCCCGGCCCTCAAGTGCAAGATGTCAGGGGCCAGTTGGAATGGGGGCAAGGCAGGGCCAGATCTCCAAGAGGGGGTACGTGGGGTGTGCTGCAACCGGTCCCCCAGCTCCTCACCTTTAGTGAAGCGGTGCAGATTCCGACATCTTGACTGGCGTCCCCAGTCACCCCAGGATCGTGCTCCGGTGAGCGGGACGGAGGGACCAGGCGAGCGCCGAGGCCGGGGGCCACAGAGGGTGGTGGCTGGCCCCATGGCCCAAGACGCCCCCACCCGTTAGACGGGGTGGCACCACGCGGGCAGGAGGTGAGCCGGCCAGGTGCAGGGCAGGGGGCCACGTCCACACCCGGAGCGGATGTCGCAGCTCCGACGGCCCCCGCAGCGCGGTGTGAGGCCACTCAGGCACCAGTTCAAGCGGCTCTGGCCGTAGAGCAGACACAGCCTCAGGGGCACCCAGGCGAGGAGGGGCAGCCCAGTACCGCGGTGGAGGTCAGGCGCACTGCGCCTCGGAGGGAGCAGACCCCAGCACGGGAGCTGCAGCCTCCGCACTAATTGAGGGCTGGGCCCGCAGTGACAGCGCGCTGCCCGGAAGGCACAGCATATGAGGCAGTCAGCGGGAGAAGCAGGAAAAGGGTGCCGATTTGGCCGTAGTGCTCTGTTTTGGTTCGGGGACGGGTCTATTTGTTGCTCTGGGTCCCGTCTACACGAAACACCGGGTCCAGTCGCAGGATACAGTAGAGGACCGCTGATGTTGGCAGATATATGGCAGTTGGGCACGCAGCTCAGAGCTAGGCAGCCATCATAGAGGCTGCTCAACAGCACCCCGTCCAACTTCCATGGATAGATTTGTGAACCAGGAGAAGGCATTTTAATCTGGCACGGTTTTTCATCATCAGCCATCCAGCCCGGTGACGGTACGAGGAAGTAGGTGTGAAGTGAGGGAGTTCAAAGAGGGTCCTGGTAGCGAAGTTAATCCTCTTGTCGAGAGGACAGAGAGCATTGTTGGGGATTCTGGCACAGTAGTCCAGTTTAGAGAAGACAAGAACGGTTAAGAGATGCTTGGTGGTTTTGAAAGGAAAGGGGTGGCCGTTTTTCTTAATGGTAAGAGGTTGAGGCGAGCTGCTGTTCCAGTTTTGGAGATGAAAGTAGTGAAGGTGTGAGCAGGGTCATAGATGACGCTGAGGTTTCTAACTGAAGAAGAGTAGGGGAGAGTGTCAGGTGAGAACTGAATAGGCAGAGGAAGAGATGAGCGAGAGGTTTTGGCTGGGACAAAGAGTACCTCTGTTTTGGTAGTGTTTTCCATCAGAGAGTGCAAAGACATCCAATATTTAACGGCAGAGAGACAGTTTTAAATTTTGAAAGAGAGATCAGAGGAGAGTTTAGGAAAAGAGAAGAAGATGTGGGTGTCGTCTACAAAGAATTGGTACGAGAGCCCCGAAGGGGGAGATTAGAGCCCCAGGAGCAGAAGTGTAGAGTGAAAAGAGGAACCGACCCAAGATAGAGCCTTGTGGAGCACCAACAATTAGAAGAGTGAATTGAGGGATGTTGTTGCTCCAGGAGACCGAGAACTACTGGTGAGGTGCCTGGTAGGATTTAATCCAGGGAAGGTCTTGATCGCAGATCCCAAGAAGAAAGAGGTATTAAGGATTTGAGAATGATCAACAGTGTCAAAGGCAGCAGCCAGGTCAAGGAGAATTAGGATAGAGGATAGGTTTGAGTGCTTAGCAGAGGCGGTGAAGTTGGACACATTCATGAGAACAGTTTCCGTGGAGTGACAGAAGTCAAAACCTGCTTGTGGGGGATCTCAAAGGTTGTGGATATCTAAGAAATTGGTAAGACAGTTGAACATAACCGTTTCAAGCACTTTGGAGTAGTGGGGAAGGAGAGACACAGGGTGAAAGTTAGGCGGTAGGTTCTGGTAGCGCCTTGATTTTTTAGAAGAGGGATGAACGTGGCTGTTTTTGAAAACAGAGGGACCGCAAGCAGAGTTGAAAGGACAGGTTGAAGAGTTCAGCGAAGTGAGAGACCGCTATAGGGGCAATAGGCTTGACTAGCTGAGGAGCAAGAGGGTTTGATGGGGCACAAGAGGGGTTGGACTTCATTAATAAAGATTGCTCTTAATCAGTATTAGTGTGACTGAAGTGGGAGATGGAGGCAGAGGATGATGGTAGAGTAGGTGGCTTGTAAGACGTAGGAGAAGGGAGTATGAGGAAGGTCAGGACAATCTCAAATGTTGGTACTTTTTGAAGCAAAGTATTCAGCTAGGTCAATAGCTGTGGGAGTGGAGTTTATAGACATAGATTTAGGAGGACTGAGGAGTGAGTTTAGGGTGCTCTGTAGTCAGTGAGGATGACTTGGAGTGAGAGTCAATTAGGGTTAGGTAGAATTCCCTTTCAGATCTATCAAGAGTTGACTTGAGAGAGTTCAAGGTAGAGTGGTAGAGTTGCAGGTCCTCATGTGAGTGGGTATGCCTCCATTTGCGCATTAGCCAACCCATGTCTGCGCATAGAGAGTGCATAAATGGGGGACCCTTGTTTGAGGAAGACTTAGGGGTGAAAGTTAGCAGTGGGAAGTGCGAGGAGAACGAGTCACATAGTAGGTATTAGACGCTGGAGAAGGCAGTGTTGGTGGAAGAGGTATCGGGTGCGAAGGAGGAGAGTGAGAACTGTGGGTTGGAGAGAAAGGGGGGAATAGCCGAAGGTTTACATTTCCTTTCAGTAATAGGTGAAGTAAATGGTGGGGAAAGGTCATAGGATGGAAAAGGAGATGGTGGTGGAAACAATTGAGTGATGAGATATGGATGGTGTGACAGTAGTGTTAGTGGCTGAGAGAGAAGTGGAGATGAATATGAGATCCAAAGAGTAACCCACTGTGTGGGTAGGTAGGTTATGGATAGAGTGGAGAGCATGGTCACTAAGAAAAGAATGAAGTTCAGATTTCTGAGACGTGGTCGGAGAGGTAAGGTTAAAGTCACCTACGAGAAAGAGGTGATGTTTAGCGGAAAGAGAATCAAGGAGTTGCCCTTTGTGAAAAGTCAGACAAATCTACCTTTGGCCTAGCCCCGCGTGGGTGACCTGTTGTCAGTCTTAGACAATCTCCTAGGAGGGGTGTGGATCACTATGCCCACCTCTGCTCTTCTATCTCAGGGCCTTTGTGCACTGTGTTACTCCTAGATTACTCCCATCTTACTCCTATGGACACACTAACATAAGACACAAAGAAAACACATGAATCGATTCAACAATAGAAACACTTTTATTCATACATAGCAATGCATGATGCAAACACTACTATAATGAAATCTCGAATTTGCACCTTTTATGCTTTTGGTGCAAATCTACCATGCAATGCAATAACTGTAAGCCTTGCAGGCTTCTAATGCAAGCAATCTAATAGCTACTCCAATCCACACCATTCCTCACTATTCCACACAATATTTCACTCTCTCTCTCTCTAAGACAAACCCTGTCTGATTACCCCATCTATCATGTCAGCCAAAGCTCTGTGTGAATGCCTGTTCTACTTTCCCAAAAACGTGTCTTATTCAACAATACTCCCCTTTTGCTCTGTGTTTCTCTGTCTCTCCTCTCCAGTTAACTTCTGCAATCAGCCAGTCAGTCAGGGCCAGGCCTCTCTCTGCCAGATGCCTGCCAGATCGATCTCATCAGCTCTGCTGCACCCAAAACCGTTTCCCGAATTACATCCAATCCCTCCCAAACGCCTCTCCAAGTCATCCTTCGATCTCTCAGAGTGTCAGTGTGCCATCTCCAACTCCAACTCACTCTCTCCTCAGAGAGCAGACCAGCAGAGAGCAGCCACCTCAAATCTCAGAGCCTCCCCTCTCTATATACTGTTCAATGACGTATACATATCCATGGTTACACTTGTTCTCTCTAAGCTAAAATGCCTCTCTTTCTGTCTGTCAGCATTTCTAAATGTGAGCAGTGCCTAAAAGTCTGTGATGCATGTACTTGTACTTTTCAATCACTGCGTGTTCAGGTCAATCACTGCATGTTCTGGTCATTGTGACATTTGTCATCATATCTATACCATATCTTCTTCTGTCTGCGGTCACCATTTTACCATCTCCTCATATTTCTCCATACAAATCCCTCTCTCCTGCAGGTCTCTCCCTGCAAAGCTCCTCTCCTTGGTGCTGCCTGCCCCCACCTTCTCTCTGTCTGCGAAGCACCAGCCGAGGGCATGATAAGTCCTCAATGCCTTCTCCACTCGGACAAGGGTCGCATTATCTGTCTGCCAAGCAAACTGTTTACGCATACTTTCTACATTGTAACTCATAACAACTTCTCCGCAGAACGAACAGCTTCTGAATGGCTTCAGAGCCAGCTAAATGCATTCTATATTGTGCTTAGCACGTTCACTGACTCAAACCAAGCGCTATCTATAATGTCTCAGTGCATATTCTAAGTGCACACTCATGCGTGTCCCTCTACATGCATACATAATACATAACAACATAGCTCTACATGTGTCTACAAATCTCTACAAATATACCATGTGTCTCTACATGGCACTTCAAATATAACAGGCCTCATTCTATAGCAAATTGCAAATGCATACAAAGTGGCAGAATAATGTGGATAGTCTAATGTCACTACTTCATGTCACTACTAATCAGTACTAATCAGAATGTATGATAGATAACTGGATCCCTAAATGGGTAATGATTCCCTAACAATGGGTAATGATTCCATAATAATGGGTAATGATTCTATAATGATAACAAACCAGGCTTCTACATACTATCAGGTTTCACAAAGGTCATAAAAGAATAGCCAAGTGGGACCAGGAGGGCGATAGATGGAGATGATGTGAACCGAATGGTTGTCTCGGTGAACTGACAGGCCAGGCATTTGCCACATCGGTAGTGTCCTTGGACAGGTGGTAAATTCCATAGAGCATTGGGTTGTTTTGGAGTTTCAAGAAACGTATGGACCAGTGACTCTTTGATGTTGCGGTTTTTCTTGAAGGCAAAAAAAGGCACTTTTTGGAGAGATCCAGTGTTCTTGATCAGTGGCCAGTGCTGCTTGATTGTCTTTTTTATCAAATTGCTGAGGGGACTGTAGGTTGTCATGCATACCAGTCTGTCCAGTTCTTTTTTGGTGGTTTTGGTGAGGCAGATAGTACGGTCTGTGTTTGCTGCTCGTTTGCTTGCGTGTTTCACGGATTTCCTCAGGTAGCCTCTGTTGAGGCAAGTAGATGTCTCAAATATTGACTATTTGATCATTCATACTTAGACACTACACTTTGTATGTCCTCAAATGTGAATGTCCTATGTTTTTGAAAAATACCAGTGTATTACTAGACCACTGCACTTCAAAATAAAACCCTTTTATGCAGAAGAATAGTTTCATGAGAATTCTGTGACCAACCACACAAGGGGTTACCCACTCAGTGTGTAGCAGTGGTTACTCTTCAGCAGAGATCGACCTGATCTTGCTCATTCGTTTGTTGATATTATTGTACCGACCTGGGCAGAGCAAGGCAGTAACCAGGTACCCTTCCGAATACTTGCCAAGCAAACTGTTTACGCATACTTTCTACATTGTAACTCATAACAACTTCTCAGCAGAACGAACAGCTTCTGAATGGCGTCAGAGCCAGCTAAATGCATTCTCTATAGTGCTTAGCACATTCACTCACTCAAACTAAGCGCTATCTATGATGTCTCAATGCATATTCTAAGTGCACACTCATGTGTGTCTCTCTACATGCATACATAATACATAACAACATATCTCTACATAAATATAACAGGCCTCATGCTATAGCAAATTGCAAATGCATACAAAGTGGCAGAATAATGTGGATAGCCTAATGTCACTACTTCATGTCACTACTAATCAGTACTAATCAGAATGTATGATGGATAACTGGATCCCTAAATGTGTAATGATTCTCTAACAATGGGTAATGATTCCATAATAATGGGTAATGATTCTGTAATGATAACAAACCAGGCTTCTCCATACTATCAGGTTTAACAAAGGTCATAAAAGAATAGCCAAGTGGGACGAGGAGGCGATAGATGGAGGCAGAGCAATAGTAGAGATGGTGAATTCAAAAAAAGTAGGAAAGGACATGGCATTGGGGATTTGTGAGGCATTGGGGACAAAATGCTCATGAGGCAAAGGCCCTAGCACAACACTTAGAGTATAAAGTGATCATTAAGGCCATGCGCCTGGCACAACAGATCCAGTATAAAATGCTCAGAAAGACAAATTCTGCCCAGCATAAAATGATGGGAAAGAAACAAACCCTGGCACACAACGCCCAGCATAAAATGACTGGCCAAACAAAACCCCTGGTACAACAAATTCAATATAAAATGCCCACATAGGCAAAGACCCTGGGACAACACGTACAATGCAATGCAAATACCCAGGCACAATACAACTGGTTTACAATGCTAATAATGGTATAATGTACTCAGCAAAGCAAATACCATGTATCTGCTGCCTCTAACAACACGGCCAAACTCTTTAAAATCTCCATGAGAACCTGGGCATCATGGATCAGGCCTGGAGTGGCTGACCTCTTTCCTCTTGGACCGCCCCTGCCAGGTCCAACTTGGTCCCTGTCTCTCTGCCACCTCTCTCTGTACCGATGGTGTTCCCCAGGACTCTATCCTCTCACCCTGGTTTTTCAACATCTGTTTGGCCCTTTTGGCCCACCTGATATCTACCTTCTTCTTTAACTTTCAGTGTTATGTGGATGACAGTCAGCTTTCCTTCAGGCTCCCCTCAGCCTCCTCTCCTCTCTCGCTCATTCCTGACTGTTTATCCGCGATTCAGGTTGGTGCGCCTCCAACGATCTCTGCCTAAATCCCAGTAAAACAGAGATCCTTCTCATTGGGACCCCTGCCCCTGCTTTCCCTCTCTCACTGTGGCCACCCGCCTTGGGTCCTCTTCCTCCGCCTTCCTGAGAGGCAAAAAACTTGGTGTCATCTTCGACTCCACTCTCTCTTTCTCTCCTTATATCCGGACTTCGCCAAGAAGTTCCACAACCAGTTGCTCCTTCCCTTTCTCACCTTTCCCAGAAGCTCACTGTCTCCAGAGCCTTGGTTCTCTCTAGGCTGGACTACTGCAACATCCTTTTTTTCTCAATCTGCTTTCTTCTACTCTGCACCCTCTGCAACTAATCCAGATAAGGACTGCAAGATTTATCCTTGGCCTCAAGCCCAGGGACCAAATCTTGGCAGCCCTGAAACCTCTCCAGTGGCTTCCCGTGGCTGCAAGGAACAAGTTCAATGCCCTTTGCATTGTCCACACGGATCTCTGGGGCTAGGGCCTGCACTACAGCTAAGGCTCTCTTCCAAAATACCTTCCTTCTTGAGCCCTTCGCTCAGCTACCTCCAACTATGTAAGGGTTAGACGCTTCTCCAGGCATACAGTGGGGGTAGATCTCTCTCCTCTGCAGATACCTTCCTCTGGAATTGTCTCCCTGACCCTCTCAAACTTGAGCCGGACCTTCTGAGGTTCCTGAAGCAGCTTAAAACAGTCCTCTTCTCCTCTGCTCTCTCTCCCTCCCCTGCTTTTCTACTTGACCTACCTGCCTGCTGTACCAACTGGTTGCTTGGCTATCCCAGAGTCTCACTGGGTACCAGGCTCTTTCTTGATCAGTCACTCTTGCACTGCCTACCGGCCTACCATGCACTTAGGAGCTGTAAATGTAACCCTACCGTCCCTTGTTCTCCTTGCATTACCCAGAGCCGCGCTGCCCAGCCTGCACTTACTCAGAGTATTGCTGCCCTGTTTTCCCCTCACCCTCCCCATTGCACTTCCCCCCTCTTTCCCCTTGCACTTCTCGTTCTCGCACTTGCACAATCTGAACTTCCTTCCCTCCCTTGTCGTGTCGCACCTAGAAACACTTGTGTACAAGCACGTTATAAATTACTTATATCATATCATATCATGTCACAATACATCCAGTATGAAATGTTCAGAGAGTGTATGACCCTAGCACAACACATCCCGCATTAAATGCTCAGCAAGTCAAATACTCTGGCACAACACATCTTGTATCAAAGTGTGTGTTTATTTATTTGGCAAGGAAACAGTGCTTTGAACAGAAATACCTCACAGAGCAAATAGTAGCGAACAGAGCAATGCTGTTAGCAGGTGCATTGCAATGTCCAATTATGTGATTACAGTTTGACATGAACAAAATATTGTAGAGGGAGAAACAACTTGCAAAGGGAATGGGATGTGTATTGTACATCTATGAATAGGCATTGCCAAAAGCAATGAACATTAAGTTTTCATTTGAGAACAGACATTAGTGTGGGGTCATATGCAGTAAAGGATGGATACCATATAGTACAGCTTTATAAAGCAGATGTAAGCAAAGGCAAGAGGTGGTATTCAGATCTCTACAATGATGAGCAATTGGTAGCAGCTGGAATTGGAAGTGTGGCCGTGGGGGAGGTGGGCCTCTGCTGTGAATTCTAGGATAGATGGTACCTTTAAGAGCAATCTTGAAGACCGGTACTGGTACTCTGGTTTTTATTCCAGGAGAGCACATTCTAGTGGTGGGGAGCCAACAAGCAGAAGGAGCAGAAGCAGAAGGTAGGACAGAGAGGGTGCAGCAGACAAATATTCGGGATAGCTTGATATCGAAGGATCCTCGAACGGGTATGTCGGGGTGAAGAGCTGGAAAGAAAAAGGTTGAACACCAGAAGAAGGATTATAAAGATCATTCAGTTTTGCATAATAAGCCTGCGGGCGCTGAGTACAAGGACAGGGGCAGAGAGAGATTTAAGGAGAGTGAGTAGTGTGTGGGAGGCAAAGCTGGGTACTTTGAAGGGGAGGGAGTAGAATTGAGAGGCCACAAAGAGATGCAATCAATAATCCAATCTGCTGAGGAGCAGAGTCAAGAGGGGGGGCTCGGCAGAATGGAGAGTGAGGTAAGGGTAATTTTACTTATGATGGGTAAGTTGAGTGTTGCAGCTGTAGTCCTAAAGGTTGGTATCAAAAGGAGACCAAGGTTCCTAGCCATATAAGATGGATGGGGGCGGGGGAGCAGAGTAGAAAACAGATAGCAAGGAGGAGCAGAACGTTAGAAGTTTCCCAGCAAAGTGAAGACCCTGGCAGAACACATTCAGTATTACATCCTCATGAAGGTGAAGACCCTGGTGCAAAACAACCTGTATAACACAGATAGGTGAAAACCTGGCACTACACACTCGGGATAAAATGCTCAACAGTGAAGACCGTGGCACAACACACTCAGGATAAAATGCTCAACAGTGAAGACCCTGGCACAAAACAGTCAGGATAAAATGCTCAATGACGAAAACCCTGGCACAACACACTCAGGATAAAATGCTCAACAGTGAAAACCTGGCACTACACACTCGGGATAAAATGCTCAACGGTGAAGACCCTGGCACAACACACTCAGGATAAAATTCTCAACAGTGAAGACCTGGCACAACACACTCAGGATAAAATGCTCAATGGCGAAAACCCTGGCACAACACACTCAGGATAAAATGCTCAACAGTGAAAACCTGGCACGACACACTCGGGATTAAATGCTCAACAGTGAAGACCGTGGCACAACACACTCAGGATAAAATGCTCAACAGTGAAGACCCTGGCACAAAACAGTCAGGATAAAATTCTCAATGGCGAAAACCCTGGCACAACACACTCAGGATAAAATGCTCAACAGTGAAAACCTGGCACTGCACACTCGGGATAAAATGCTCAACGGTGAAGACCCTGGCACAACACACTCAGGATAAAATTCTCAACAGTGAAGACCTGGCACAGCACACTCAAGATAAAATGATCAACGGTGAAGACCTGGCACAACACACTCAGGATAAAATGCTCAATGGTGAAGACCCTGGCACAACACACTCAGGATAAAATGCTCATAAAGGTGAAACCCTGGTTAATAAAATACAAACTTATATAAGCAAGGTGAAGACACCAGCACAGCACATACAGTATAAAATGCTCGGCAAGGTGAAGAACTGGGTACAAAACACTGTATAACACGCTCAGAAAGGTGAAGACCCTGGCACAACACACTCAGGATAAAATGCTCATAAAGGCAAAACCCTGGTTAAAAAAATACAAAATTATATAAGCAAGGTGAAGACACCAGCACAGCACATACAGTATAAAATGCTCAGCAAGGTGAAACCCTGGTAAGTAAAATATTCTATTACAAAATGCTCAGCAAGGCCCTGCCCCTGGCACAGCCCGTCCATTATAAAATGCTCATCAAGGCAAACACCCTGCCAGAACACATCCTTCATAAAACGCTCAGCAAGGCAAAGACCCTCGAACAAAACACCCAATATAATAAGCTCAGCAAGGTGAAGACTCTTGTATAACACATCCATTATAGAATGTTCAGCCCTGGCGCAACACATTCAGTGTCTAATGCTCTGAAAGGCACAGACCCTAACAGAAGCAAGACAAAAAAATGAACAACACATCCATTATGAAAAGGTGTTCCCCCCCATGCAACTTTAGCCTCAGGTGGTATTCATAATGCTGTGGATGGCAAATCTCAATAGCACAGCCCTTGTGCTATTAACTAATCCTGCTGGTGGATCTTCGGCCTTGTTAGATCCCCGCCAGGAATGGCAGATCATGCATTTCCAAAAAATACAAAGTATAGGTGGGCACCACAGAGATTTATGCTGAAATCAGTTATATCTACTGCACTTTATTTGTTCAGAGATATTTTGACCTGGAGCAACCAGCCTGTAAAAGGTCCTGTGGCATCCGGACCTCACCAACCAGCTTAGAAGAAAAAGTAAGGTGACTATACCTTACTTAAGACTGGTGCTCACAGTTGACCCTTGTCAGGGTTGCACAGGTAAATCAAATTATTTTTCAAAAATGTTTATACTTTTTCAAAGATGCACAAAGTCGGTGAAACATTTCACAAAGGAAATGTTTAATTCACATTTCTAGTTTCCGTATCTCATATTTAGCTCATATGTAGTGAGGCAACCCGAAAATAAGTAGGTCGATTTATTCGTAAGCACATGTGCCAATGCATTTCGGTCTGTGACCAAACAGTTGTAAACAGTAAGACAATCCATCATATTACAATGAAATATGTGAAACACATACCCCAAGTTGATCCGAGTAATTGAAGTAAACAAGGGAGAAAATACGTGAAAATAATGTCAGAAACGCTATACAACTGTGAAAGTCCAATATATGAAAATGACCCCCAACCCACTACAGGTATGGGACGAAGTAGTACTGGACATGTTTCGGGCCTCTACCAAATGGAAAGTATGCCTTGGTCATCATGGATGAAATGTCTAGATTCTCAGATTACACCTCATACTTTCAACATCGGCACACACTGTCATTCCAGCCTTAGACAAAACATTAGCTGACTATAAAATTCCAACCACTGTAAAATCTGACAATGGCCCACCCACCGTTCAGCAGACATGATTTTGCGATGTTTGTCGAACACCTAGGGTTTCATCATCGAAAAGTCATGCACTTGTGGCCACAAGCGAATGGGACCATCGAAAGATTTGTGGCCAACCTAAAAAGAACCCTTCAAATATGTTCCATCACAAAAGCATAATTCATACAAGCCATATGTACGCTTTTCGGGGACTATCGCAGCACACTACATAGTTCCCCGGGAGTGTGCCTGTCAGAACTGATGTTTGGCAGAAGCATAAGGACTACTCTTCCGCAGCCTCCTGACGCAGACATGCCAGCAAACATACAACGAAGAGTTTGAAACGAGAATGAAGAAAGTAAGAAGAAAATAAAGAGTTATGCTGATACCAGGAGAAAGAAGGAAGGGAAATGCAACGAGAAGAAGCGCTTGTCACCTCAGAGAGCTTGCCAGAGAGCTGGATGGGGATATAGACACCAGCGACAGTGATAGTGAAAGAGAGGAATGCACCCTCACCCCTCAGAGTCCATCGTTAAGAACAATTTGGAGACCCACGTGATGGGCTAAAGTGCAGAATGTCATCTCTCATGTGGGGGGCAGATGTAACGTCCCATGTTTATGTTCATGAGCGGGAAGGCACATTGCTGTCCCCTGTCTTTTTCACCAAATTGTGATCACTGTTAGTCACGTGTTATTGGGTGGGGGTTACCGCTGTGAGAGTTCAGTGATGAGATGAATAAAGACGAGTACGCATCTTCATATTGCCTCTGTTCTTTAGTATATTGTTTTATTGACTGAACATTTAACCCTAAGGTCTGGATGCCCCCAATGCGAGCACAGTATGCTACTCCGGGCAACCCTTCAGCACTGTGGGACCACTATGGCGATCAGTTTCCACAGTAGACAAGTCATTTAACCTAACATAACTGTCTATTGAGTATGGCATTCATGCCTTGCCAGGAGGGTGGACATGGCCTTTTAAATGCCCGTCAGCCCAACCTAAGGCAGGCCTGAGTGAAGCGAGGGCCTCAGCTCGGGCTGTGGGCCATTAAAGGCCATGTCTCCCCAACTGGATGGGTATGAAAGCCATTTCCATCCTCGGGTTTGTCCGGGGTGTGAATGGCTATCACAATTGTTAATCTGGAGATCTGCACTGTTTGCACAGCCGATGACCTGATAAAAATGAACAAAAAAAAATAAATAAATGTGGCCGCCGCCATATGGAAAAGGGACTAGGTCCCTTTTCCATGTCTATGGCAGCCAAACAGGAGGAGCGCCGGGACCAGAGCTCAATACTCCGGTCCCACAGGTAAGTGGAGGGGGTGGGGAGGAATTGAGTCATTTTGGGGAAGGGGCACCAATAGAAACAAAAAAGGAAAGCGCCACCCGGGGAAGGGCCTCGGGTGCCTGGGACAGTGGGCAGGGATTGTGTATTCTTACCCGCTGTTCCAGCCACCTGATTGGCTGAGCGCCCTTCCCCGGGTGTGAAAACTAAGAAATTCCTAGTTATAGGAATTTCAGAATTGTTCTTTTTTTTCTTCTCTTATCATGTGAGCCAGCTGCGCTGAGTCTAAATACATCAAGTAGATCACAAACCCTCCCCCCTCCCCTGCTGTTCCTGGAATCTTTCCCTAACACCAGCTATTTGTATCTACCCAGTCCCACTTTCAAAGGCCAGGGTCGAGATACTGTGGGCACAATATGCCACTTTTTGGACAAGTCTCAGCACTGTGAGACCACTACAAGGGTAAGGGGTGCTATTTAAATCCCTACTTCCTTACAATGCATTACAACATTACTTAAAAGTGTCTCCGGGCCACCCAGCTAGCTGGCCTAGAGAAAGGTGGTTTCCAGGCATCAGGCCGTCTGACGGTACCTCTCAGGGCCTAGCGCCCCATCCGGCCAGTCCCGGAGGTGTGCTAATTACTCTTATGTTTGCTGAAACTTTAACAACCATACGATTTTTCTAGGCTTCGCAGCAGCATGCTTCATTGTCTCAAAGTGCAAGGAAGCAAATATAAGGCTGCATGTTAATGCTCTAGAAAACATATAAGCAAATATATTCTGGAAGCTGCTGTTTCTTTCCCATGATTAGGCAAGCATTGGTTGCCAGTTTGTTCTTACGCTTTCGCAGCTGGTGCTGTGTTTATCACATTTTGTTCCTGGCGCTAGTCTCCTCCCTGACCCCTAGCACCTACTCTAAAATGCTTTTTAGGGGATGCTACCTTTACCTTGTTGTTACATTGGGGTTAGATTATTATGTGTCTGCTATACCAGACAATACCATATTTTTGTTCTGCAGTTGTGATATGATATCCTATGCTGACTTTGCTATTGCTCTGTCTGGCTTTGAAATGATATACTGTTTAAGGTATTTGTTATGTCATGCTATATTATTCTACAGCAGGTCATGTTAAGCTGCTTGGAAATTTTATACAATGTTGGCCTTTTAAAATCTTGAATTGTTTCCCAATTTTGATATTGTTACTAAATGTATTGCTCGGTTTTTAGGGAGTTTTGCTAATTTGCAATGTCATGTATTTGATGATTCATTTTCCCCCAACTTTTTTTGGACATCATTTCGGTTTTAATTATACAAGGTGTGTATGGCCTTTTATATCATGTTATATATTTTGCCATGTTTTTTAATGTCATCCCGCATTTATGTCTTTAAACATGGCTGACAAGGACATTGAAGCAGCCAGAAGGTGAAATTAAAAAAATAATACATGTAAGCACACACAGCTGATCAAAAGCATCATAAGGTCTAAGCTAGACTTGCAAACGTAAGCTTGTAATGTTTGTATTTTTGTATTTATTTAGTTTTTATATAGCGCTTTACACCAAAGCGTTATACATAAGAACAGAAATGGTACATTTAAAATGGAAGGAAAAATTTGAAACACAGCGGGATTCTGTGGTTACATTAATCTTTAGTAACCAGTAGAAAGAAGATAAGATCTCAAAGAGACCCGGAAAGAAGAGTAGAGAGAGATAGAACAAAGAGGGAGTGGGAGAGAATGCCAGTGTAAAGGCGCAAGAAGCGAGAAGGCACGAAAACGAGATTGGGCACAAGGAAGACAAAGGACAATAAGAAGAAAATGGGAAGAAGAGCAGAGTGAGCGAGAAGGCGTATACAATGAGATGAGAGAGGAGAAATAAGGGGGTGCAAGGCCACGGAGACATTTATAAACTAGAAACAATTTTTTTTTATTTTAAATGGTGAAGAAAAGAGAGCCATACCAGGCCAATCAGAGAGGACGAGATGGAGTCACAAGGAACAAGGAGATATGGAACCTGAATGGAGGCGTTGAATGCAGATTTCAGGGGAGCAAGACGAGATAAAAGAAGTCCAAAGAGGGTAGAGGAACAAAAGAAGATCCGCAAAAAGATTAAGGCAGATGCCAGGTGTTCAGTGGCCTTGAAAGTCCCGAAAGAACAGTCTTTCTGAATACTATGAAAGTGGAATTGACAGGAACAAGCAGATAGGGAGATGTGATGACTAAAGGAGAGATCAGAGTCTAAATAAAGATCCAGATTACAGGCCACAGAAGAAGTAGGTAAATGTGCTGGGGGAAATGTTATGATTGGGGGTGGAAGAGGAGGTAAAATAGTAGTGGATGGAAAGAAGGTAACCTCAGTTTAAGCAGCATTGAGTACCAAGAAGTGGTCCATCACCCAGGATTGAATAGCAAGGAGACAGGCGCTAAGTTTATGGTGGATATCATCAGTGAAGTGCGGAATGGATAGAAGGAGTTCAGTGTCATCAGCCTAAAAATGGTGAGATAGTCCAAAGGAAAAAATAACACCAGCGAGTGAAGAAATATGGAGAGAAAAGAGAAAAGGTCCAAGGACAGAGCCTTGAGGAACACCATAGGTAAGCGGAACGTCTCTGAGGAAACCCTGGTCTAAGAGACTGAGAAAGTCCTTTGGGACAGGTATGACTGAAACCAAGATAAAATAGAGCCAAAAAAACAAAGAAAAAGAGAGCAGACAATAGGAGCATGTGGTCAACAATGTCGAAAACTGCAGAAAAATCCTAAAGAATGAGAAGAGAAGAGTGTTTACAATGAGATGTAGAGTGTAGGGAGTCCAAAACAGAACGGAGAGCAGTCTCTGTGGAATAGCCAGGACGGAACCCAAACTGGAAACAAGGAAGAATGGAATTTCGAGAGACAAAAGTGGAGACCTGAGATTAAACAATGCATTCAAGAATTTTAGAGAGGTATGGTAAGAGCGAAATAGGATGTAAATTAGAAGAAGAGGATACATCAGCAGAAGGTTTCTTCAGAATCGGAATGATAGTGGGCCATGCTTAAATGAGAATGGAAAAATGGAAGAGGATAGACAGGAGTTAAACAGGATTGTTTGGTGAGGAACAAGTAAATGGTAGACTTTAGGAATAAGTGTGGATGGAATAGAGTCCATTGGGGAAGAGGTAGGATGAGCTCAAGCAAGAAAGAAAAAAGAAAAGTGTCCTTATTAGTAATAGGGATGAACTCAGCAAAGATCGTCATAGGAGATACCAAAGAAGTATCTAACAATGTCAATTGCTTGATAGAAGATTCAACAGCAGATCGAAATGCAGAGACCTTAGAAGTGAAATAAAGCACAAGGTGGGAAACAGTAAGAGTGGAATTGATTGAGTGATCGGGGGGAGAAAGGAGACAGGAAAGAGTTTGAAAGACCCATATAGGATGAGAAGACTGTGAGTGTAAAAGTTCAGAGGAATACATTTGTTTGGCAGAGTGGAGACAGTTGTCATACAGAGCATGGTAAGAGGCATAGAAACTGTGGTTTCCCACCGTTTTTAGCTACAACCAGCATCTTCCTAGTCACCGAAGAACACATGGTGCAGAGGGGAGGGGAGAGCCATGGTTGAGGAGGTTTTTGTGTGGGATAAAAAGTTGAGGAGGAGTGGAGTAAATCAAGAGAAGAGGAGAGCGTGCAAGAAAGACCGGATTCAGCCTGATCAGCTGTCATAGTGGAAAATGATGCAGAGGAAGCCAGATTAAGGATGCAAGCAGAAATAAAGAGTGCACTATTGAAATTGCACAGATCGCGCTGAGAGTAAGAAAAAGTTGGGAGAGCCGAGGTGCGAGAAGGAGATGTTAAAACGATAGAAACCAAGAAAAGATGATAGTCTGACAAATAGACGGGAGGGAAGATACAGGTGATGTAATAAGAGAAGATGCAAATATAAGAACTAAACAAGAGCCGGTGATATGAGAAGGAGGAGTGGGGAGATGAACCAGGAAGTGAGAATCAAGAATAGAAAGAAACTGAAGAGCAGTAAGCAGATTCTACACCCTCGTTGCATCTAAGATCCCCCCAACTGCCTTCTTTTAGCAGGGCATTGTAACTGCTGCCCAAGTTGAGATGGGTAGTCAAGGCTAGATTTTGCAGGTTAACTCCCAGAAGATAGCCAGCCTCAAACAAAGAGGAACCCAGATCCACACAATACTATACCCTTCACCATAAAGCTCTTTTCAGACCTCTAGAACTTGCAGGCAGCCTGATTCAGGGCCTGGCACCCATAGTAGACACATTTCAAAGCCTGCCATCCTTTAACACTTCCAAAAGGTTTCCCTAGCTTTACTGTCGATAGGCCCCACCTGTTCATGGCCCTGCATGGCCTGGGGAGTAAGTAGAAAAGCATTTCTCTACTGTTGATTTGTGCATTGTTTTCTCGGATACAGCTATGCTAAAAATGGCAACCAGGAATTGTTGGCAGCCTCTAAGCCGGACCACCACTAAGCCAACATCCTATTTATATCACAAGACAATTTCACACAAAGGCGTGCCAGACTCTCACAGGATACAGAATGACAGTTACCTGGCCTATCACTATCTACTTACCCCGTTTGTCTCCACTTGCATTTGCTGTTCACACAGTCTATTCTAGACTTGGCCACTCTTGGCCATTAGGCTTGGCCATTCCTGTATTACTTATCTGGAAAGCTAACATATTGCAAGTGTCTGCTGGGGCATATCTTGAGGCCAATGACACAGTCACAGACTACTTTTATTAATACCTATTCATCGATCTGAAACTGCCCTCATGCATAACTTCTAATTTTCCTTTACATTTAGCGTTCCTCAGTTCTACAATCCTGATCAATTACCTAATTTGGTTGGATCGACATGCCCTAAGCTGCCACAAACTCTACTCTTATTCCTTTAGCCTGCCCCATCTCGGTTTGAGCCTGCCTGTTTGTTTTAGCTGTACCCAGGGATGCCATTTGGGGGTTGCCAGAGATGATACCCTTGCTCCCCCTCTGCAACCCCTAGACCAGACAACCACTGGACAAAGTGGCAGTGCCAAGAGCAGATATCTGTGTTGCACCTGAAAAAAAGGCGGTTGTAAATGCACCTGAAATCTAGATCTCGTTAGCTGGAGAAATAGCAGGGATGTAGGAAAAACTAAGAAGCTGCCAGTCCATTAGTGAGGAATTTCTAAATGGTTGGGTTCAAAGGTGGGGATGTTTGCGCAGCTCATACCCAGTACTGTAGCAACAGGAAGGGTATGGGGGGGCTAGGTCTAGCTGGCTGGGAATGGGTAAGAGCAGCCTGCATTACTCAGTCACAGCACAGCATGAACACAATTCTTATCAATGTTTCTTTTGTCTGCTTTGTACATCCAGTGGGCCACTGGGCCTGTGATCAGAGGGGTGTGCCCAGTAGCTTGTGCCACCAATCCTGCATGGGCACTGTGTGACCTGGCCCATATCTGCCAGACGTGCATCACAGGCACACTGTAGATAAACCCAAGGCCCAAGGTGAGATAATTAATTTACATGAAGTTGCCATCCATCTTCTGTTGCTTCCTGAAGCAAAAAAGAAACAAATACACATATATATATATATTCTGTTTGGAACGATAGCTCAGTGGCAACACACTTCCTTTGGGAACAAGAGGATGCAGTGCAACATGGGTTCAGTTCCTGTTCCAGTGCTTAGAAGCTAGAGGAGGTTAGCATTAAGCAAGATATAAGGGATCAAAGAAAATAATACAATGGTCATTTTCTCAGGGTGATGTCAAAGCTTCTGCTGCTGTTTACATTTAAAACATATTTAAAAACAGAGTTACTGTGACCTGCAGCACATCCTTCCCCTCAATCTCCAATCTAACAAAAAAACCTGGACACGTGAGATGTTGGGGGAGGGTGCGTGAGATTATGCCATCGCAGAGAGTGCACCAGACTTAAGTGGTTGGAGGGGTGCTGGTATGGAAAGTTGAAGATGTTGGCAGCTGGTACCGCAAACCTAAGGTATGGCAGAAGCGTGCAGGGTACTTGGGATGCTTAACAAGTGTGCCTGAGATTTAATGTGTTTAACGGCCGCTGGGGATTTGAGATGTTGGGGGAGGGTTCTGGAGACTTAAGATGTTGCAGATTGTACTTGATGTGAAAAGTGTCGGGGTTCTGGGGTCTTAACAAAGTTTGATGGATGTGCTTGAGGCTCCAGCTGTTGGAGGACGGTAGTTGAGAGCGATATTGCGGAAAGTCCTTAAGACTCAATGTGTTGTGAGAGAGTGCTGGAGACTTAATATGCTTGAGGCTTTGGATGTTGAAAAGGGTGTAAGAGATGTAAGGTGTTAGCAGCGGATACCAGAGACTTACATTGTTGGGGTGTGTGAGAAACCTGAAGATGTCTCACTTGCTAGTCCCCTGGGTTCTGTCATCCAGGTGGCCAGGATACGGTCATCGCTATTGGATCCAGTTCCTGGGGGTGGATCAGTGCCAGAGGATCACCTGGATGAGGGGTTATCGGGGAGTGAAAGAGGGACACTGACGGGTGAGACACAATACTCCCTTTCTTATAACACCTTTTCCCCGTCCTACCTCGTAGGATCCTCAAAAGTGCAACCCCTGCCATCTTTTCCAACACAAACACTTTCCTACACCGAGACAGACAATGGACCAACACCAGGGCCGTTTACCTGACATGTCCCAATGCAAGGGTCAGGCAGAGTCAGACAATTAAGCACAGTTATGCACACCTGACGGACCTTTCCCTTCCCCACAGGGACAAAAGGTGGAGCACGAAAGCACATTTCGAGCAAGACCGAACGCACAAGAAAGCAGCTATTCTGGATCGGCTGTTCAAGAGGAGGAGAAAGGTGGAGACATCTAAAATGGTGACCAGGAGGGAATCGCCCTTGTCCTTTTCAACCCAGACCCTCAAAGTCTCTGTGAAAGCAAACATAAGACCGGGAGTCGCAGCTTGTGAGTGGCGTATCAGATGTCCGCATTATGTGGAACCCTCCCGCACTGATTGCTAGGGTGGGGAGAAATGGTTCTCATCCTGGTAACGTCCTTGACACCAGCGACAAAAGGAAACTCCAACGAGTTCAACCCAGCCGGTGAGTCGGAAGCAAGTGATAGTGAACCGGACTTTGTTGAACCCAAGGTTATAGTAGCAACATTGTACCTACAGAAAGAAGTTAAGAGACAGAGGTATTTTTTGAGTGAAGTTGGAACCAGACATAGAGTGGTCTGGCGCCACGTGGGTGCTCATTCGAAGGACTCTATATGGTATTCCTTGTAATGAAACTACAAAGAAAAAGGGGCCTTAAGGAAAGCAGTGTGTAGTGTCAAAGTGGTCATACGAGGGTCAAGTAAAATCCCTCGTACAGTCCAAAGTCTTTGACACATGGTGAACCCCAAGTGAGTTGTGAGAATTAGCAAATGTGAACCCGACTGAGGGATGCCTATGAAATAGGGTGACCAATAATACCCAGAGAACATTGTATGATGTGAAGCCTGACTGGGGGTTGAGACCCAGACTTAGGAAAGAGGAGAACCTGAGGGCTCTAGTGAAACTGTGGCAAGTGTGAACCCGACCGAGGGATGCCTGTTAATTGAGAGTAACTAGTGAAGAGACATTGTGACAAGTGTGAACCCAGCTGAGGGATGTCCACAGTGGATAATTGGTGAAAAAGACAGTAAGACTGTTAAGTGATATGTTTTGGAGTGAAAGGTTGTACTGAATCAGAATGAGAGAAGATAATATTGCAAGAAGGATCAGAGCGTGTCTGAGGGAGATCCAATTGGCAAAGAGCAGTTGTCCAATGTGAACAGATTGACAAAGAAACTCTTGGTTTGTTTATTGTGTTGGTGCAGCCGACCTTTTAAGGCAGACTTTTGCAGAAAGGAGACTTGGGCCCGGACGGTCCTGCATCATTGAAAGGATTTGTAACCTTGTGCTGGCGAGCGCCAGGAGTGTGCAGTGCTCGAAGGTCCTGCCTTGTCCCGTGCTAAAACCGTAGGTAAGGGAGACCCAGCCATACTATCCTGATTTTTCATTTGGTGAACACTTCTTTCTTTTCTTGAGAACATTATCCCACACTATTTTGTAACTTAGTTGTAAGTATTGGCAATCATTTCTTTTAGTATAGGTGCTTTTTATTTAAGAAGATGCCACTAGGACTGCTTTCTTATAATTTGATGGTTCGAGCTTGCTCCAATCCTAGATTTAGTTTTAGATTAGGCGTTTTCTTTTTCTCACCCATTATACAGTTTAATAAAAACCCTTGAACTGTGATCACTTCTGTCTGTCTTTACTGTTGCCACCATGAGTTCCTTACAGGTGTTAACATTTAAGGGTTTGAGGTGTGTGTTTGAGGCTCAATGTTATGTAGGCTAGTACTGGAGACTTAAGATGTTGTATTAGTGACATACAGATGTTGAGAGAGAGTGTAAGAGAGTTGCCATGTGGATGCCATGGTGATGTCGCCTTTATCACCTCTGCGTCCTGTGGACAAGGCATGATATCATAAATATGACACTGACACAATGGATAGAATTTGTAAAACCTTTATTGAAAAATGTGGAGTCGGAGAACTCCTATTTTGCCATATGACTAAGATGGGAGTAGTTGCAACAATCAAACTATAAACACTATAAACACAACAGCCCTAGTGGAGTCTGTCAAATTAAAATGGCCTATCCTAACAAAACCCAATGCCTGCCCTATCTCTTGTACAAAAAGTGTAAAAAGGAAACATGTATGCAAAGGAAAATCAGCGTTCACATGAATAAAGGTAATTGAACCAACTCTCCTCCTTGCATTAAACCTCATGGAGTAAGGCTGCCCTTGTAGGCCAGATGACACACTCTGGCTTGATTTTTAACACTCTAAGCAGTTCCAAAACCGTGGATTGAGACCTGCCTGGTCTTCCACGTTAAAGTCTCTTTCTTGACTGTCACAAAAAGTATTCCAATGTAAAGTTCACAAAGGTTCCCCTCTGCCAGGCTCAGACCTTACAGCACACAGTTCACATAGGTCCCCCTCTGCCTGGCTCAGACCTCTCATTTTACAGTTCAAAACAAACTTGCCAGAGGGCTCCCTTCCCCAATCTTATTGTACTTAGGGTCTCCCTCAAACGGGCTCAGACCCCTTTCGGATATCGAGGATATCAAACACTTTCAAATGCGCATGGTTCCTTTTTACAAACCACCACAGGACCACTTCGACTCAATGTTCACTTTTGCCCTTGCTGAATTCACTTTCGAAGTAGACATTCAAATGGGCTCCTTCCTTTCGTCAGACCACTCCGTTACTTAGTATAGCTGATCTCACAGCTGCCTGTTACTTCAGAGTTCATTCACAGGTCTGCCCTTCCTTGCATCGCAACCACACACGTGCAGCCTTCATTTATGATATAATGTACTACTTCATTCACTTTAACACACACCGCATCTCTCAGGTTACTTGCCAACTCACTGGCTGTGTGCACTTCTTTCTTGCTTTGCTATTTTCAATTTACGAGTCAAGGTTAGTACCACAGGCTTGGCCTCGTCTGCCCAACTCTGCTGTTCACCCAGGAGGGTTGCTGGCTTCCTTGAAACACAATGCAATTTTCACTTGTGGGATATGGCCATCTCCATGTGTCTTTTGTGGCCTGTCAGAGGCAACGACCTCCAGTAGGTAACCCTTGGGGTTTTCGGCCTGCTGCTCCCGTCCCTTGCTCTGCTCTAGTAGGTGTGCCTTTGTCCCATAAGTTCTACTCGTACTCGTGTTCTGCTTTGCTCAGAGTGTGTCTTTATGTGTTGCCTTTTATTCGTGTGAGGAGAGCTGAGGTATCAGGTGCATGCACTTAGTGTAAAGTGCCTGTCTTTGCCTGACCCGATTATCGTACGATGTGAGAGAGTTAGTCTGGTTACTCTCAGTCACCCTCTTCCTTGGGCCAGTGTTTATGTAAAAGGGGGACCTTGTAAAATCCTACAAAATAGGATGCAGTCGATGAACAAAAAAGGGGGGGATACCACGTCTCACCATTGACTGTCTCACCCTCACTCACCGAAGACCACTCACCTAAGTGAACCTCTTGCACTGGTCCACCCCCAGGAACTGGATCCAAAAGCGATGGCAGTGTCCTGGCCACCTCGATGACAAGTCCCGCAGAACTATCGGGTGAGATACCCTTTGGTTTCTCACAGTACACATTGCCAAGTTTCTCCTTGTGGCCCCGCCCCTTCGGCTTGGCATCAGAGAGGGAAACAGGGGTGTGAGCTGCATAATCTTCACCTAAGCCGATCCGATGACAGAGAGGCTCTGGACTTTCCTTGACCTAGGCCACTCAAGAGGCCATGGGCTTTTACCACTCTTCACCAGGGCTTTTCCCACTCTTCACCTCCTGGGCCATCTGGCAGACATGGCCGGGAAGGATTTTCTGCATTGGGCTGGCCCCGGGGTGAGCCGTCAAGGGGCACTGCAAGGTTACCCATTTTGGCCTGCTCCCATCACAAGGCAGCTTTTCGGCAAGGGCAGCACGGTGCACGCTGCCCAGGCCCTTTAATGTCTATGGGCTCTTCTGGTCAGGTCCCCTGGTGGACCTGACCAGAAGAGCCCACGGCCCTGTGGGTGCCCTGTGGGTGCCCTGTGGGTGCCCGGGCTGCTCCAGGTATGCAGCCCAGCCCCATGGTTCACATGCCGGGTTGCTCATCTCACATAGCCTGTGAGCCATGTTTTTTGTTTCTTCTTACCCACTGTTTCTACTTTCTCCTTTTCTCCTTTTTCCTTCACTCTTCTATGCCAAAGGTTTTCTAACTGTATTTTCTTTTTAAAATCTTCTTGAATATGTGTTTCCTTTTCCCTACAACATTCTATCCAATCCCATGGTGGGCTGGATGGAATAACCCACAAACACACACATTACATTTAATAAACTGTTTTATTCACAACCCTGGTATCTGCATCTTTATTTCTAGTTTTTCTCTTAGAAAAGTATGTATCCCATTCCAGCTGGGCCTTTATTAGGCCACAGGGTACTCTACAGTCTGGATTCCTTGAGCGGGAGCACAAACCTCCAACCTCCAGAGAAGCCTAGGCACCTTCAAGCCACTACATCAGTGACCTGGGGCAGTATCCAGGATTTCTAACAAAACATAACTTGATTAACTTGTGCTTTTGACTTTTCCTTTGCAAGCTCTGATCATCTGATCTTGACAGGGATTTATTTCCTTGTGATGGCAGGTAGGCTGGGTGTAAGGAGCCCAACTGGTTGACATACATTTCTATAATTTCAGGGAGCACCGCACCTAAGATGTGGTGTTACAGGTTACCCTTTTTCAAATCCCATAGTGACATCCTGCAGTTGTATAATATTCAATGAGAGAATGTTTCTGTGTGTGTGTGTGAGGGTGTGTGTGTGTGTGTGTGTGTGTGTGTGCCGTGACTGCAAACGCCTCCGCACTTCACGATTGAGTCCATGCTTCGAGGACAGTTTGGAACTGCATTTTTTACTGATCTAGGGATTTTGAAGCTCAAAATGTACCCTTGCACAGCTCCTACACCTATTCTTACTCATTATCCATTATCAATCAAGTACAAAGCGGATACTTGGAAGAATATTAGCAAAACTGCTATTTATCTTAAAAATGCCATCAGCTGTTGCCATCCGTCCTCCTCCTCAAGAGCCACCACCACCACCAGCTGGAGGACCTACACAACAAAAAAAGTGCAGTACTTCCAAAGACAAAGAAGAGGACCGAGAAGATGAGGTAGAGGAAGTGCCTACTGCTAGGACCCAGAGAGAATCCTGTGTGTGGCAGTTCTTTACCACTTTTGAGCATGAATCAAAGTCTAGAGCTACCAAAGTGAAATGCACTGAGTGCACCTTTGTACTCAGTCAAGGACGACCTGTACAGTACTCCTACGGGACCACCTCCATGCAGCGCCACACCAAATCCTATGCAATGCTCTCAGAAAGTTTGTTCCTTTCTTAGCAAGTAGTAGGCTGTCTTCCTCTAGCTCATATTCCTCAACCAATACTGTAACCACACAGCCTACTTTTGTATGACACAAAATCCCACCAGCTACCTTGCAAGAAATAAAAGAGGCTGTTGATCCATATCTTTCGAAGACAACAGTACTCTGTATATACTGAAACACACCACTCTGCATGGGGGAGCAATTTCGAAGTGCTTTTGAAGCTGTAATCAAGGAGCATGAGAAACACTGCCCCTACCTTAGAAGTAACACACGCACAACATCTTCCCCTGTCCACCTGCACCTCCATATTAGTGATTGGTGCATTTTCCCTCATTTCCCTCCCCACCTTAGGTTCTAACTTTTCCTGCAAAAAAATAAAATATCTCAAAAACAACAAAAGAAACAGAAACTAGAACAAAAACAAATCTTATAGACTCTTATAGACTACTTTACATTTCTCAGTAAGTACATAGACTCAATAAGATTTTCAGACATTTCCATTAGCATTTTGTGTTCTGCTAATGGGAATAATGTGGCATTCAACCCCTGTTCCAGGGACTGGAACGGGGATAACGGCCCGGCAGTCCAAGTTGTCAGACCAAGTGAAGCGAGGGAGGATAACGAGGCTTCAGACCGTTATCCCCCGCTCCAGCCACTGCAATGTTGGATGAAGGGCATTAGCACCCTGGGTTCCCAAAGCAGGAACCCAGGGTGCTATAAAAAAGAAAGGATTTTTCTTCGTACACCGGGCCACCTGCGGCGTCCCAGTGTAGGAAGGATAATTCTTTTCCAAGATGGCCACCATGGAAAGGGAAGGCGGGGCTCCGTTCAGAGCCCCTCTTCCCTTTCCATGGCAGCCTGCAGAAGGTGAAGAGAGAACCCTATGACCATATTATCACAAGCACATTTGTTTTCCCTTTCAAGCCTATCCCACTTTCGAATAACTTTACCACATAGCCTGTCCCACTTTAAACCCATTTGTCGTCCCTTGTGGTCATGGTCAGTAGCCAAATTGTCAGGGTCATGCCATGACCCGGACAATCTGGCCACTGCCCATGGCCACAGGCTATACGTCAGTCACAAAAGGTATATCACTATTTTTTTGTACCTACAGTATGACACTTGTCAAAATATAAAACACAGGCACAATTGCAAAACAATGCTTTAAGGTCCTTGCCAATGCTCGTTACATGAGTTTGCTGGAAATCCGCCCAAAAGTTTCAAAATGTATGTACATACAATAGTCATATAATTTAGCCCCCGCTTGCCAAACTCCATTCAGACTTTGCCCCCTCTTAAACAGAATCCCATCAAACTTTACAAAACCATTTATATCTAGATTTAAAATCGGTTTGCAAACGTTTGTGCAGATTTGTCAAATAGCACCACATTTCTAAGTCTTTACAATATTCTGGTACCCCCCTCTAATTTTGTTACCCCTTGACAAATTAGCTCCACACTTTCCAAAGCCATTCAGAATCAGGTCTAAAATAGAATTCCAATATTTCATGCAGTACCATTGAATGACGCCAACATTATAATCATCCAAAAAAACTGCTTTTCACCAACCTGTAATGCAGAAATAGGCATAGATGTCCCCGAACATCTGAAATGTTTGCGAACATCACAGGACTGTACCTGAACATCCAGACTGTTTGCGGACTTTGGGGATGAAAAACACCTGTTGTTTGACTTCTTACGGCCATATCCCATCCTTATCACCCCTCATCTCCCCAGAGATCGTTTGATAAGTTTGACAAGTGCAATGTTGTGTTTTTTAATATGTTTTTACTGCGATGTTTGCGAACACTGATGGATGTCCGTGAAGCCAACATGGTGGGCGTTTCCAAAAAATCTGACGCACTTCACCCTTTTCATCATCCAATCAGAGGGTTCATCCGATGTCCGCGAACATCACGTCACCTTCTATGCCAATCGAACACCCGTCTGCAGACTAAACAGGGGAGTGAGTCCGTGGACCAAACCCAGATATCACTATTTTTTTTTACCTACTTTTGGGCCATTTTAAAAAGAACTAATGGACGGATTTACAGCAAGTATACAAAAGCGAGCTTTTGGAACCAAGCCACTGCTCCTGCGGCAAATTTGTTGAAAATCCGTCCAGCGGTTTGGGCTGTAGACGTGAGCAACATTTTTTTCCCATTGCGTCAATGGAAAAAACAGAAATTTTGGGACCCCCCTACAACTTTGCACCTCCTTGACGAAACCACAACAAACTTGCCAGAAAAATTCCGAGGGGTCCATATACTTTTTTTTTGCGAAGTTTGGTAAGGATTCATCCAGAAGGAGCAAAGTTATAGGCCACCCAAAAAGTGCTCTTCCTATGGGTTGAGCAACTTAACCGTAACTCCAGGGCCGCTACAGCAGGCCCTGCAATATATCTGTGAAAAAACGTGTTAAAGGTACGCTATGGTTAAAAACCCATTAAAATTCAGTGAAAAACTTTGTTATGGTTACAAGTAAAACTGAAACCCGCCAGAAATTCCCCATGTATGGTAAGCTTAGCAACCATAACTTGCACCACCACCGTGCACTGCGACCATAACGTCCCTTTAACAACGTTTTTTCACTGAATTTCATTGGTTTTTATTAGTGCAACTTAACCATAACGTCCCGTTAACAATGTTTTTTTCTGTGAATTTCATAGGTTTTTATGAGTGAAAATGTTTCATGATGTTACATCACTGTATGTAAGTTATTAATAATTCCTCTTTTAACATATATGAAAGAACTGTAAACCTACATTAACAAACATATTTTTTGCATCACATAATGATATGTGTCGTCATCAGCAGTGCATGCTGGGGATGCAAGTCATGGTTGAATTTCCTATGGTAGGAGGCTCGACCATGACCCCAGCCCCACCAAACCACCCCCGTTATCCACTGCACCTACTGTGCATCCTCGTTCAGTGTCCACTATACCCTCATAATGTGACTAATGGCCAGTGCTCATGGCTTGCATGGCCAGTCTCCACAATCCGTGGGGCATGGGCTTCGACAATGCCACATTTCCCAATAGGCAAATCAGGGTAGACATTTGTCCTTGCCGAGGGCTAGGCCCACTGCCCAGGCAGCAAAGTTATATCACTATTTTTTGTACTTACTTTTTGACACTTTCAAATAAGTAAAACACAGGACAGATTTGCAAAAACATGCTTTCAGCAGAATATTTTTTCCCAATCAAACCTAGGGCTTCGGCCATGCCACATGGCCCAATAAGCAAATCAGAGTACACATTTGTCCTTGCTCAGGGCCAGGCCCATTGCCCAGGCACCAAGGTTATATCACAATTTTTTGTACTTACGTTTTGACACTTTAGAAAAAATAAAACACAGGACAGATTTGCAAAACCATGCTTTGACGTCCTTGCTGATGCTCCTCGCGAATGTTTGCTGCAATCCTGTCCAGCACTCCGGGCTGTAGCCATGCGCAGAATTTTATTCCCATTCAAACCTACCCCGATTTCGAAAACCTTTAGCTCATAGCCAGTCCTTGGTGGCCATGCCCACTTTAACCCCATTGCTGGTCCCTCGTGGTCGTGTCCACTAGCCAGATTGTCTAATGTGCCCACAGCCCATGGCCACAAGGTATATCTCAGTCACCAAAGGTATATTACTATTTTGTGTACCTACATTATGACACTTTTCAAAAAATAAAACACGGACACATTTGCAAAACCATGCTTTGAGGTACTTGCCAATGTTGCTTGCACGTGTTTGTTGCAAATCCGTCCAGCATTTAAACCTACAGATTCGGCCATGCCACATGCCCCAATAAGTAAATCAGAGTAGGCATTTGACCCCTCCGAGTGCAAGGCCCTCTGTCCATGAACCAAAGTAATATCACTATTTTGTGTACTATTTGGACACATTTGAAACATAAAACACAAGCCAGATTTCAGGTCCTTACTTATGCTGCTTGCACAGGTTTTTTGTAATCCAGTCTAGCACAACAGGCTGTAGACACAAGCAGAATATTATTTTCCCAATCATGCCGCATGCCCCAATAAGCAAATCAGAGTGCATGATTATTAAGTAATTGCAGGGCGGTAGAATGGGTAGATCACTGCGCTTGATCTAGTACTTTAATCAGATTACCCTGCTGCTGCTGGTGATGGGGTCCTTTTCAGAAGGTGTCCTTCCTTCTTCAATTGTTAGGTTTCCAATAGGAGAGTGAGCCCTGTTCACCTGAGCACTGGGTTATTCAATAGGTAACTGTTTTCCTAATAAAGCAGTCTTGAAAACCATTGTTGGTGCAATATTTATTGTTAGAAGTCAGTCTAAGATCTTTCTCAAGGCTTGTGGATTGTGGGCCAGTCGTTGCTACGAGGTTGTGGAAATGAGTCCTGGATGCAATCCCAATATCTTGTCCTGGTACGGTCGCAAATAAGAGTGCGTGATGATTTGGAGGGCTGGCCTGGTGACCACGTGGGCGCCTGGTTTGGCATGCTTAGCAATTATCTGCATTGTCTCGTAGCCCGTTGGGGCTTGCAGAGTATGCAGCAGTAGACACAATGATCTGTTGATGCAATCCTGTCCAGCACTTCAGGCTGTAGCCACGGGTAGAATTCTTTTTCCCATTCAAACCTATCCCGACTTTGAAAAACATTATCACAAAGCCAGTCCCTGGTGGCCAGGCTATACCTCAGTCACGAAAATGTATATCATTATTTTTTGTACCTACATTATGACACTTTTCAAAAAATAAAACACAGACACACTTGCAAAACCATCCTTGCCAATGCTCCTTGCACGAATTTGCTGCAAATTCGTCCATGTTTTATTTTGAGAAAAGTGTCAAAATGGACATACATAAAATAGTGATATAACTTAGCCCTCACTTGACAAAATCCATTCAGACTTTACACAAACCTTCAAGGTTGGGTCTATAATCTTTCGGTAATCATTTGTGCACTTTCGTCAAACGGCAACAAAGCTATAAGCCATCAAAAATTGTTGAGACCCCCCTCTAAGTTTGCCCCTATTGACAAGATCCCACCAAACTTTGCAAAAACATTCAAATCTGGGTCTAAAATCTTTTCACAAACCTTTGTGCAGCTTCGTCAAACGGCACCAAATTTATAAGCTTTTCAAATATTTTGGGACCCCGTCCCCTCTAATTTTGCTCCCTCTTGGCGGAACAGCACCAAACTTTCCAGAACCATTCACGGCCAGTCTGACATGATATTGCAGAGTTTCATGCAGTTTCATTGAGTGGCACCAAAGTTATAAGTCATCCAAAAACTGCTTTTCACCAACCATGTAATGCAGAAATACGTATGGATGTCCCCTACATCTGAGATGTTCTTGCACTTCGGAAAAGAAAAACAACCAGTTTTTTGGTCTTTTTATGGCCATATCCCATCCTACCCTCCTCATCCCTTGGCTCCCAACAGATTGTTTCATTAGTTTGACAAGTGCAATGTTGTGTTTTTTAATATGTTTGTACCGCGATGTCCATGGACTACCGGTACTGTTCCCCACACATAGCCATCTTAACTTAACAAAATAACTGATTTTGCTAGCCTAATTAAGGTATTGGCTCATTTTCTTCTGCATCAACATTCCATTAAACCCTTGGCAAACACAGTACAAGCGAATTGAACTTTAAATATGGAAGATACTATAATGTACCGTACGAAAATAAAGCTTAAGAAATTATTGGAAAAACAAGCACAGCTGGACAGCGACCTCTTCTTGTTGAGCAAATGCAGGAGGCAAAATCTGATGTCAAAGGGAAGCAAAAACCCTTGGGCTTCCACTTAGAACACAAGATTCTAACAAATATGGAACATCAGAAAGGTTATGAAACAACCTTATTAGTGTATGCAACAATCACAGAAGGACAACACAAGAACGGATCAAAACTATCCTTGACACAGAGGCATTGCACACAAATACATGGAACAAACACCAAGTATCCACAAAAGGCTCCAGGAATCTCTTCTAAACCACAAGAGGAAGCGTTTTGAAGCGTTGAGACAGAGAGCGAGAAACACTGCAGCAGCTCCTGACAATCTGTGGACAGAGAAAGGTGATATGCTCCAACAACAGTACTGTGTTTTAAACCTCTCAGATTATACCCCAACAAAGAAAGAAAATGAAGTGCTGTACAGGGGGCTCACATTCTGGCCTTCTAAACCCACATCAAAATAGAATTGTGCACCGATCTTGAGGCCTTTTTCAGATGACTCAAATTAAAGGACTTCTTTCATGACAAACTGGACGACAACCAGGACCGCCATGAAATTGTCAATAACTGGGACACAAACAAGCATTGGACGCAATCCAAAACTGGATCTATACATTGAAAGCTTCAGACATAAAGCAACATCAGCCATACTGGACAAACACTTTAAACATTCCTATAACCTGACATCGCCAGAAAGGGGGGCTATGAAATCTCTGAACAGCAACTAGAGTATTACAATCAAACCAGCAAAGGAGAAGCAGTTGTCATTACAAACCCCTGTGACTATGTGTAGGAGGCACAGAGGCAACTTTCTGATACAAGATATTACAAAAAGCTGCAGGAAGACCTAACAAAACAATACAAAAGAACTCAACAAGATCATCAAGAAACTTCTGAATGACTTCCAGCAACACACTTAGGGTCTTGTACCAGGAAACCCAATACCTGGTACTTTGTACGTGCTCCCCAAAATACACAAAGAAAATCACCCTGGACGCCCAATAATTTCTGGTTCAGGCATACTGAGAATATCTCTGGCTGGGTTGTGAACATGTTGAAGCCACTGCTAAGAGAGACACCCAGCTAGATCCAGGATACCACTGATCTACTTGACAAACTGGAGGATAAAAGCCCCCTCCCAAGTGGCAACCATGGATGCGGAGTCACTCTACACAGACATTCTCCACACTGATGGCACAGAGGCATGTAGGGGATCAAAACCCACTTGCTGACACTATAAGCAAGTGCATAGAATTCATCCTGACCCACAACTATTTCACTTTTAGTACTGATATTTAACTCCAAATGATGGGTACAGCCATGGGCACTTACTTGAATGACGCAGCAGTATGCAAGTTTACTTGTGGCATAATTAGACATGGATTTCCTTGGCACCTGTGACCAGAGACCTTTCAGATATATGCGCTGCATTGATGATATCCTTCTGATCTGGACTGCTGGGGAACAGGATCTCGGAAACTTCCACAGAAGATTTAATGAATTCCACAAATCCCTCAACCTCAAACTCTCCTACTCTCCTGAAAACATACATTTCCTCAACACCACCATAACAGTAAAAGCTGTCCTGCTACACACCACAGTATATCACAAACCAACTGACCGTGCCAGCTACTTGAAGAGTGGCAGCTTCCACACAGTGTACACAAAAAATGTTACAATATTCAGCCAAACAAAAAACAATTGAATGTGCTCAGACACAGGGTACCAGGATAAAAGAATAAAAATGTAAACCGTGGATGCAACCACAGAACTGTGGACATCCACATTCATAGGGCAACACAAATCCCCCGTGGCAACCTCTTACACTACATAGCGAAAGAGACAAACCTGGGTGTCACTGGTAGTCAGCTACAATCCAGAGCTGGAAGCAATCCGCAAGATTCCTAATGAAATCCAACCCATTGTGCAACAAGATGAACGTCTGAGGGACGTTTTTCCTCAGATGCCCTTCCATGCTTTCAGGCAACCAGCCAATCTGAAGGGAATGATGGCCAGAATCAAACTACACACAAATAGCACAGATTATGGAACAGCCCTTGCAGAAACAAAAGATGTCTAACCTGCCCACATTTCAACATTTAGGACACAATCAAGATACCCCACACAGGGCAGGACTACAAAATAATGGGACAGTTTACATGTGCATCCAGCAATATTGCTTACTTGATAGGCGATTCCCTCGCCTCATCAACTTCCTTTCATCGCCGTCTTCCCCTCCTCTCCTCTCTTGGCTACCTTGCCCCCTCTTCTCTCCACCGCTGCCCCACCTCTGGCTCCCTGCACATCTCCACAGGGCCCCCCTCTGATTTGTACCCCTCCCTGGAAGGTGCTTAAGCCTGGCAACCATCTTCATCTTACCACTCTCAACTCTCACTCTGCTGTCAAACACTCCTCTGACATCTGCCACTTCTTGGAAGAGTTTGACCTTGATGTCCTCAGGTTTACCGAGACATGGTTTATAGCCGGTTTTGTCATGAGCTTTGACACTCTCCTGCCTGATAGCTACAATTTTCTCTCTGTACCGGGATCCACCCAGACCGCAAGGGGTGTAGCCCTGATTTTTCCTGAGTGGATTCCTGCCTCTATAATTCCCACTCAGATTTACTCCTCTTTTGAATGCCTTGTCTACAGGCTCTCTCTCTCTCCTAGCCACTCTCTTACTGTTGTTATCCTCTACCGGCCCCTGGACAAATCACCTCTTTTCTCTCTGAGTGGGCTGACCTCTCCTCCTCCCTCCTGGCCTCAATCATTCAACTCCTCCTCCTCCTTGGTGACCTCAACATCCATCTTGATTCTCCCTGTTCCTCATCTGTGCTTTGTTCGCGACCCCTGTGACTCCCTCTCCATTTCTATCCTCCCCTCTGGTCCAATACACTCTGCAGGACACACACTTGATATCTTGATCTCCTCTGGCCATCCCCTCTCTGTCCCTCTGACCACTCCTCTCTCCTGGAGCAATCACTGCCTCCTCTTCTCTCATCTCTCCCTCTCTACCCCAAACCAAGCCTAACCCAACACTGCCACCTACCTTCTCAGACATCTGGGCAATGAAGCGTGTGTCAGTTGAGGCTTTCACTTCCGACTTCTCTCCCCCCTCCACCCCATGCTGACTCACATCCGGACACAACCCTGTCCCTGTTCTACTCTTCTATTTCTGATAGTCTTGATGCTCTTGCCCCTGTCACGAGGACCTGCCTGATGCCCAAAGGCAAGTGCAATTCCTGTTTTGACTCCAACCTAGCTACACTTAAACGTAACTATAGGGTCGCTGAGAGGAAATGGAGGGCTTCTTGTTCATCCTCTGACAAACTGGCCTGTCGCCTGCTCCAAAGGCAATACTGACTCTCTGTCCTCACCAAAGAGAGAGTCCACATTCAAGCCTGTGTCTCTGCGGCATCTAACAATTCGGCCAAACTCTTTAAAATCTGCAAGGAGCTGGCCAACCCTGCTGTAGCCTCTTGCCTCCCAGGCTCTTTGCAATGCCCTTGCCTCTCACTTTATCTCAAAACCCCAGGACTTCCTTTCCACCCTGTCCACTCTTTCCTTGCCCCTTCTCTCTGCTCTCTGTCTGCGCTTGCTGACCCTCCTTCAGCCACCCCCCACCCTCTTTCTCATCCTTTCCTCTTAAGTCCCCTGATGAGGTCGATAGATAAGTCTGATCTATGAAAGCCTCGTCAAAACAGGTTCATCCTGTTCCTCTAAAACCATCAAGGACCACATTGATACCCTCACTCCGGCCCTAGCTGATTTTTGCAACCTCTCCTTTGCCTCTGGATCCTTCCTCTCCCCTCTGAAGCATCCTCTTCTCAAGAAACCCACAGCGGATCCTTCTTGTCCGGCTAACTATCACCCAATTTCCATTACTCCCTTTCTGGGGACACTCCTGGAAAAGCTGCCCATCTCTCAGCTTAACCTTCAGTCCGATTCTGTTGGCTCCCTCCATGACTACCAGTCAGGCTTCAAAGCTGCCGGAAGCACTGAAACTGCTCTCCTGAACATCCGTGAAGATCTGCTTTCCAGCCTTGACTCTAACATTACCTCTGTCCTTGTCCGATCTTTCTTCTGCCTTTGACACGGCCAACCATATGACCCTGCTCAACCGTCTCTGTGATAACCTGGGTATCACTGATGAGGCTCTGGCCTGGCTGACCTCTTTCCTCTCTGATTGACCCTCACAGGTCCAACTTGGGTCCTTCCTATTATCTATCTCCCTCTCTACCTGTTGTGTTCCCCAGGGGTCTAACCTCTTGCCCTGGCTCTTCAACCAACACCTGGCAACTCTCACCCACTGCATCGCAATTTTCTGCTAAAAGTTCCAGTGCTATGCTGGCGACACTCAACTGATTTTCGGGCTGCCCTTGGCCACTTCCTCTCCTTCTCTCATCCTGATTGCCTAACTGCCATTCAAGATTAGTGTGCCACCAACGATCTTTGGCTAAATGCCAACAAGACTGAGATCATCCTCATCGGTACATCTTCACAATATTTTCTCCTCACTCTCTGGCCGGCCTCCCTTGGCCCTGCTATGACCCCTACCTGTGAGGCTAAGAACCTTGGGGTCATCTTTGACTCCACACTTTCATTCTCTGCCCACATCTCTGATGTCTCTAAAAAGATAAACTTCCTAATGCACCTCCTCAGAGGTACTCTGCCTTTCCTCTCCTTCCCCCAGAAGCTTACTGTCTCCCAAGCTCTGGTTCTCTCTAGGATGGACTATTGTAACAGCCTCTTTCTAAATCTACCCGCCTCTACTCTCCTCCCTTAACAACGAATCCAGAACAGGACTGCAAGACTTTTCCTTGGCCTTAAGCCCTGGGACCGTATCTCTCCAGCTCTGAAATCCCTTCATTGGCTCCCAGCGGATGCAAGGATTAAATGCAAAACCCTCTGCATTGTCCACAAGGCTTTCTGGGGCCTGGGTCCAAAATACCTTCAACTATCCCTCCGTAAATACCTCCCCACTCAAGCTCTTCGCTCCTCTATCTCTAAATCCCTCGGGGTCAGTCGTTTTTCAAAGAAACAAGCTGGGGTAGATCTCTATCTTTGGCTGGGGCCTCCCTTTGGAACAGCCTCCCTGCCACTCTGAAACTTGAGGAGAACCATCTCGGGTTCCGGAAGCACCTCAAGACCTACCAGTTTGCTTCTGCCTTTGCCTCCCTTCTCCCCTGCTGATCTGTTTCTCTCTCGGCACAATGCACCTGGCACTCTCTGTCCTCCGGGCCCAGTGTGGGATGTTCTGACCCACTGGCTCTGCCCTGCAACATCACTGCATGCTGCTTTCATCAAAAACAACAGAATGGCCGCCAAAAAGCACTATGTGCTAAAAGTCTCTGAGAAATGCGCAGGGAAACCTGAAAAAAAGGCTGCCAAATCTATTTTTGCCTATGTCAGTGGTAAAACAGGAGACCATACTGTCATTGGGCTGCCCACAGAGTGAAATAGAACTGCTTGAAAAGGCAGTGCTACTTTCCAAGGAAAACCCAGAAGTGCTTTAAAATCAGTTTTTCCTTGGCTGTTGAAAGTGCAAAACCATGGTTCCCAAACAGCAGAGAAGATCCAACATCCTTGTGGGGTGTTCACCATCACCTTATTTAAGGAATCCCCATAAACAAAATGTCAGTAGAGGCACCTTTCGTCATAAAAAAAATCCACATTCAAAAGGTGCCTGCCTGGGAAAAATATGTCAGATATGGGCGCAGTACCGCCGCTCGCCTGTGTCCAAGCTGTCATTTACTTATTCTGTCGGTTTAAAACTTGTGTCTTAAAATCACATTGTGGAAAAGAAGAGACTTGCCATCAAAAGCCATATAGGTTGTTACAATTCAATTTCTATGTTTTAAAAAGACTGAAATGAAGAGACCTGTGTGTATAATTTGTGAAAATGTAAATTGTATTTTTAGAAAAGACCATTTTAAACAGTGTTTTAAAAGTGAACTAATGTCAGCCACACTGGACTTCAAAGGCATTCCACAGCTTCTCCCCAAACAAAGGAATCTTCCTCCTGCTCTCTGCTCAGGAACTGGCATTGAGTTGTTAATGGAGGTGGGAGGAGATTTTGGCCTGTTGCTCTGAGTGGAGACAAAAGACTCCCTTGACTGAAAGGAAATACAAATTCGGGTGTCAACAGAAACCAACTGCCAAAGGAAGAGAGGCCCAGGTTGCTCTGGCCCAGCCCAACCTTGGAGGCGGGACTAGACAGATATGTGTATCTTAAACTCCAAGGAAATATCTTTTTGGAAAAAGACTCACAGATAACTGTGTAAAACTCGGAAAAATCTGTATTTTATAGGCTCTTAATATGAAAATACTACTCACAGTTTGAAACTACTCTGAACCCTGTGTGATATTCAGAGACCGGACTACCAAAATGTTGATGTTGTAGCAATTGTGATAATGCTAGGAATATGAAAATGTACAGGATTATGCCCAAATGTCATGCGCATATATGTGGAAAAATGTGTACAGATCTGACACTGGGTAATCAACCAAAAGCGCGGAAAACTGTCAATTTTGAACCAAAACTCTCAAGAAGATGGGACTCGGACGGATACATGCTCTATTAAATCTGTGATATGAATATGTATTATTAGCAAGTTGGTGATATTGTAAATATGCTTTATATGAAAAATAGATTTTCTGTGTAGAAACAAAGGGGAGGTTTTTCCCTGGATTGTAAATTGCAGCATCACTATGACACTAGATTTCCTTCTCAAATCAGGAGAGGGGAAATACTCCAACCAATTGGATTCCTAGAGGGTTGGCTTAGTATAATCGACCTACACACCCCTTCGGGAAATACATAAATAGGGACAGTTTAGGACCGACACAGACACACACACACATTCACCCATCAACTGATTTACTGGCGAAGCGCTCTGCAGGAGAACCCAGATCCAAGACTCCAGAACTCTGAACGAAGAAGGCCTTTAAAATCTTGCAACCTGATTTTACCCCCAGACTTCCAAGGGGCACATCAAAAATTGAACATCCTGGCTGTGCTGTTTCTGCTTCTTGCCAAGAACTCTTGCCAGAACCCAGAGATACAAACCAGTAGAGCAGAGCTGTAACCAGATAGCTAAAACCCCAGAACCAACCCGTCAGATCCAGTCTAGAGGCCGCAAAGAGACCAGTGTTCTGTGCTGAGTGCAGAACCGGGTGCCTGAATCCTGTCCGGTGGGCTACCAGAATTCCAGTCCAGAACCCTTTGACCAGATCTTTGACGGGCCTATTCCAAACCATAGTTGTGAGTATCTAGCATAGAATTGTCCATAGCCAATATCTTATCCTTAAGTAATCCTATCCAACCCATTCTAAAATATCCAGAACTGCATAGTAGAATCTATTTTGTTTTTCTTGAATCTTTCTCTCACCCATATAGTCCTTTGTTAATTGTAGTAATAAATTCATCTTTGCGCTAATATATTTGCTGAAGAAAGGCAAGCGTCTCGGCAGATAGAAATTATCTGGGGGTGTCACTGGATCGGCGGCTGTGGTGTTGTGTAGCTTGTGGCTTAATAGCCTCTCTTAGTGTAACAAAAATTCTTATTTGCAATTCCAAAGCACATCTTTCATTTGAAAATCTTGACTCTTTCTGAGAAAAATCAACCTCTACTAAAGCCTTCATAACTTCCGAACCGTGCATGCTAGAAATGAAAAGTGTCAAATTGAAGCTAACATCCTCAGCTTTCAAATGAACCCAAAACCGCATTCCAACTCCTTATAGTTTTTCTGTAATTGCGTTTCTCGCGCGCTGAAAAGGTTGCCGCGATTCTGCATTTGGCTCAATTTCATCACATGTAAAATAGCTATTCTTTGCATCCGACCTCAGAATTCAGTTTCCAAAACGCTAGTCATTCAATCCTCATTGCTAGTGTTTACCTGATACTATCCAAAGCGGCTCCCACTAGTTTTGAATCCAATTTAGAGAATTAAATTAATTTTTCAATATTTTTCCAATTCATTCAAAGCCACATTCAAAAGCATTTGACCTGTTTTGAAATCATTCCTGTTTTTCTCTGCTTGCTGGGGGGGAATTGGGATTGAAACTATATTTGTTGAGTGTGTTATTCCTGAAACCTGTTTTCTCTCCTTCCATCTCTATATTGCATATCAGGCGGGATTGAGTAGTGTCAGGGGGAAAGAGTGATTACATTGCACTTGATTGAGCACACAAAAGTATTATTTGTGTGCTGCATTAATTTCCTATCATTGCATTTGACTGAACCCAAACAAAGTTTTATTCGATGCTACATTATTCTTCTCATCCATACTCCTACTGATTAAATAGATTGTTGATTGTAATATCACCCATTGGTGATCATTGTATAAATATTAATAGTGTGATATCTAGATATTGTTCAAATTCATAAAAGTGTGATATATATATTGTTCAAATTCCTAAAATAAATCTTTTAACTTTGCAAAACAACCATCTTCTTGGTTCAGTGAGACCGGGGGGATTCAAAGAGAGGAGTGTGATATAAGGGGACATCATTCAGAAATAAAAAAACATATAGACACAAATACATAATTAAGGGTTCCAGCTGTGCATCACACACTAGTCATTGACTTAGGTGGATTGGCGGGTTGAAATCATTTACACCAGGTACCTGCTCACCCTGCCACCCTCCTGCACTGCCTCTGGGCCACCCCTTGCACTGGGGTCTGTATCTGTCCCTGACCCCCTTTCTCTTTTTTCTGCACTTATCAGACAAACCCTGTCTGCTAAACCCAACACTTGCCACTTGCTGGCTGCACTACCACTGTTTATTGCCTTTATTATTCATTTATGTATTATTTTTCTGTTTCTCCTCTGTGCCGCACTTCCTACTTCTCCCCCCTTTCCATGCACTTTTCCCCTCTTCCCTTTGCCATGCACTTGCACGTTCTCAATGTCACTGGGCCTAGTAAGATCGCTGTTTTGCTCTCCCCTGCTCCGCTCCGTTGCCTCGTAAAACCCTACCTTTCCTCTTGATTGCGAAGTAACACAATCTTGATATGATATTTGACAGAAGGTCATTGCACTGGGCTCCATAGGTCACAGGCCTAACACATAAACGGGCTGACCTGACATACCAAGCTTCATCAGGACTGCACATATAATGACTGACACCTACCCAACCCCTCCTGCCTTCCTGAGAGTCCTCTAACCCCTGCTCTCCAGTTTCACTGACCGCTGCCCCACTCAACACAGTGTACCATTTAGACCTGAAGATCGCAATGTGTGGGGGAGTTGAACACCCAATACATGCCTCTCTGAGCAAAACTACAAACCAGGCATATACAGGCACAAATAATGGAAAAGAGGCTATGTAAGCTGTAATTCTGTGATGTTCTTCAAATTCTTCCTGTCATCTCTGCCTTAGAAAGCCCACAAATATCCAAAATAAATGATTTTCCTAGCCTAATTAAGGTGTCAACTCGTTGTCTTCTAGATCAATATTCTATTTAACCCTTGGCTGAAACGGTACAAGCGAACTGAAATATACATATTGAAATATTCAAATTATTGAAACAATAAAACCCCTCTCACTCACACTAATATGCCTCATACAGCGAGAGGCTGATATGACTAACTTCCATTTACTACCCATGTATGTATCATCTGCCTAAAGAACAGAAATAATCTTTGGCTCTGGGCCTCCAGTGGTAATTGCTTGTGTATGGCATCTTCTTCACCACTGCACCAAAGAACTTGCATTTTAGAGAAGGCTCCGTTTCGCACATTCCCATGGTTCCACAGGCTGGTTTAGGAAGAAGGAGGGGATACAGATCCTCGACCCAAGACAGTCTCTGAGTTTGAGACCCTTAGGCTGTAATGATCTCAGTATGAGCACTTTACAGACAAGAAAATATGCAAGCCAAATTCAAAGCCTGTCACAGTAGGAGGTTGTCATAGTTGGAACCCTCCATGTAAGAGATGGCATAATCAAACACCATTACATTGGAGGGTCATTGAGCTAAAACCCTAATAATAATAAGGTTGCAGAGTCCAAACATCTCACACAATGATGTTCTATTCTAAAATCAGAAGATCAGAATGTGAGCTTGCAAGAAGAGGAGTGTGTCAGTGTCTGTCATCCTAGGATGGTACACAGAGCAAATCCTCTAACATTACAAGGGTGTCAGAGCCTCTGAGACATATAGGTCTCAGTGCCAAATCCCTTCAGTCTAGGCGAGGCCAAGGTTTCCACAGATGAGTAGTGGGTAAGCTATCCTCAGACTCGAGGAGTGTGCACTCTGCTTAGGCTAGGAGAGTGCAAAGTCTCCCCAGACCAGGAGATGTTAAAGTCTCCTCTGAAAACGCTTGAAAGCGACCACAACCTGCTACAACTATCTTGGGGCGCACAGGCACCGGAAAGGCTCTTATACACTTCGGAAGTGGAACCACACAAGCAACAATCCCGACTGCGCCTTACGGCTGAGAACATCAGAGCCATAAAGGATAGGTTGAGCACGGATTCCGAATACAGAACATCCACTCTAGTTGCTAGAAGACCAGATTATACGCCCTTATTGTTACCGCATAAGGTGTGCTTTTCAGGACTAAAGGGTAAGAAACCCGTACATAATCACATTTACGATCGGTTGGTGGTGATCATGAGACGTGAAACAAGAAATTTGAAAAACTTCGCAATCAGGCACCAAACAGCGGAGGCATGGTCCGATTACCACAGGGGAGCAAACTATTATAAATCACAGATAAAACACCACGCGGCGAGCCTGTATCAGAAAGATGCCGAAGCCATGCAGAAGTCCCTCGCTTTAAAAAACACAAGAGACTTTTGGAATTTATTATTCAAAACTACCAATGGCCAAAAGGCACCCCCTATTGTAAATGCGGTCTCAGAAGAAAACTGGGTGTCGTACTTCAGCATCCTTTTTCAGCCGCCACCAACATCTGTCGACAGGAAAATTCAGCAGCTCAGTGACCATTGGATCCATCTAACAGATGTGGAAGATATCTCAAGAATAATAACACAACTGAAATCTTAAAGAGCCCTGGCCCTGATGGTCTAACCAATATTGACATCAAAAAACATCCGGAAGAATGGGCTGCAGTCATAAGGGAAATCTTTAATCATTGTCATAAAGCCAGTCAGATCCCTGCATCCTGGACAGAAGCGGTACTGGTCCCTATATTTAAAAAAAGGTCCAGAGAAAACCCGTCCAACTATAGACCAATTGCATTGTTGGACATTTTGGGGAAAATATTGGCGACTTTGTTACTCAAGCGCTTTCAGAAGTGGGCAAGAGTGTCACCTGCAGCTGATATTTTCCAGACTGGTTTTCAAAAGGGCACATGGACGGCGATAAACATCTTAATTCTAAATATCATTAAAGCAAGGGTGAAATCAGGTGCCCCGAAAGTTCATCTGGCTCTGGTTGACCTATCGAAGGCCTTCGACATGGTGGATCGTGAGAAACTCTGGGAAAAATTGAGAATCTGGAAATGCCCGACTCAAATATTGGATCCAATCATGGCCCTACATACTCAAACTTCCATGTGTGTCCGCCTGAGCCAGCAAGGTCATCTGTCAAATAAAATTTACACGAAACGTGGGGTCAAGCAAGGTTGCCCCCTGGCACCGGCTTTGTTCATAGCCTTTATAGGCGACTTCCAGTATTCTGAAAAGAGAATTCGCTCATTTCCGCCAAGAGTAGGACTGTCAAAAGTATCCAGGTTATGGTACGCGGATGACCTGATCCTGATGGACCAGACCAAAGTAGGTTTACAACGACAATTACCGAACCTCTCCGCCTACATGAAAGAAAACAACTTAGAAATTAATACTCAGAAAACAAAAATCCTGCTCTTTACCAAATCGACAGTTGACCGCAAAACCCCATCCGCTTGGTTCCTGGAAAACAACAAATTGGAAGTGGTGAAGGAATATACATATCTTGGGGCGTGGATAGATAATTCCCTGAAAGAAGAAACCACTATGAAGGCCCTGTGGGATAAAACAAGAAACCTGACAGCCCAACTAAAAGCTGTAGATAAGACATTCGGAAAGTTTTCATGGACACCAGCTCTTCAATTCTACAAATCTAAAATAGTTCCCGCTCTAGCTTATGGGATGAGCGCAAATCTAATCCTCCCTGAAAAACTGTGGCTAAAACTGGAAGGTTTTGTGTGGAAGACGGTGCTGGGCCTCCCAAAGTCAGCCCCCATGGCGGCGATCTGACGGGACCTTGGTCTTACATCTCTTGCATCAACAGTGGAGCAAGGGGCACTCCAACTCTACAGAAAAATCTTTTGCCAGACGGTCTCCCCATCTTTCAGGTGGTAGCAAAAGAAATTCAAAGAGGGGGATGTAAATCTCTAACTGACTGGGTCAAGAAACGGAAAGACAAACTGGAAGAGATAGCCTGCACGGAAGAACTCTTAATCTCAAATCCTGGCAGAGTGAAAGAAAAAATAGTGCAGCAAGACTGGATCTTGACAAATGAACAAATCCTGTCATATAAACTATTGAAAGATCTTCCGCCGGGCCATAATAAACCAAAAACTCCATTGAAGTATTGTGAAAAATTCCCCGAAAAAGATCTGTTATTCATGCGAGCTTGACTAAACACCCTACACACAAGGGACATTTTGGCCATCAGATCTCAATCTGCAATAGCCTCATGTCGTCTATGTGAAAACCCAGATCAGCTTCAAACAGTGAGACACCTCCTGACGGCCTGCCCAGCGATGTCTATAGAAAGAGAGGCGTACTTGGCACCGCTACTATCCCACCCATCGGTACTAAGAGAAGAGACCGGTTGGTGTCGGATTATTTCGGGTGACTCAGCTAGATGGTCGAGGGCCGCAGCCAAACTTCTAGATATTGCCCTGAAACGAGCAAACCCGGTAAACCCTCAAGTGTCAAACGGTCATTGATCAGTCTGACGACAACAGCGGGGCATTTGACTTTTGAAAGAAAGAAACTGAAAGCGGTGTCCTAAGTACCCTCAACAGAACTTTTTAGTAAGAAGGCTAAAAGACTTTTTGTAAAAATCTTTTATTGATTAAATGCAAATAAAAAAAAAAATAATAAAGTCTCCTTAGACTAGGAGAGTGTACACTCCCGCCATGCTAGGAGTGTCCAAGGTCTCCTTAGAGTAGGAGCTGGTAAAGTATCCTCAGACTAGGAGATGGTAAAGTCTCTGCAGACTAGGAGACTGTATTCTACTCTCAGGCTAGAAGAGTGCAAGGTCTTGTTATACTACGAGAGGGTAAAGCCTCCTCAAACTTGGAGATGATAAAGTCTCCTCACACTAGGAGAGTGTATGCTCACCTCAGGCTAGAAGAGTGTGCAGTCTCCTTAGGATAGGAGAAGGTAAAGCCTCCTCAGAAAAGGAGATGGTAATGTCTCCTCAGACTAGGAGAGTGTACGCTCTCCAGAGGCTAAAAGAGTGCATGGTTCTTCACAGTAGGAGGTTGTCTGTGTAGGAACTACGAACACCAAGATGGTTTGAGGACCAGCAACTCTCAATGTAAGGTCCCACAATTATACTTGGAATCCTTCTCTAAGCAGAAGGCCACTCCACCAATTCTGCAAAATAACAGATCCCCATCTTGATCTAGGACACCTGTGACTCAGCAATGAAGTGGTTTGAAATGTTGCAAAGGATCAGAAATGGTTCCATTTATTTCTTGAACTTTATTAATTGAACATTTATATGGCACCTATGCAGCAGAAAGTGTTTCCAGGCACCACAAGGCAAAGGGACTGGGAGGAACAGAGGAGGATAAACAGCTATATATAGTCCTACTAGGCCTTGTGACATTCGGATCATGCAAGTGCAGCAAACAGGAAGTGCAGAGGGGTGGGAGGGGCAGGGCAGGGCAGAGGGGAAGGTAAGGGGTGCCCGGGGCTCGGTAAATTCTAAGGGGAGCCTGGAGGAAAATGGGCAGGGAGACAGGATAAGGGTCAAAAAGTGCAGGGATGGGATAGGACCAGAATCAAAAGTCTAGTCAGGAGAGTGTGCCTGAAGGCAAGTGCTGGTAGGGGGTGCTGAGGTAGAATGGTTGAGGGAAGTGAGGCCCCTGTTTGAATCAGAAGGGGCCAGGCAGCCAGTCACAGCAACAGCAGGGCATTGGCAAGGAAGAGGAAGATGGAAGGAGGAGGAGAAACGGGAGGTCTTGAGAAGCTTCGGAACTTAAGGAGATTCAGCTCAAGTCTGAGAGGGGAATGAGGGCCATTCCAGAGGGAGGCTCCTGCCGAAGAAAGATATCTACCCCACACTTTCCGCTTGGAGAAACGTTGGACCTGCAGAGAGTTAGAGCTAGAGGACCGAAGGGCTCTAGCAGGCAGGTATTTAGGGAGAGCAAGTTTGATGTAGCTCAGCCCCAGCCCCCAGAAAGCCTTGTGGATGATGCAGAGGGTCTTGAATTTGATCCTTGCAGCCACCGAAGCCAGTGGAGAGATTTTAGGGCTGGAGAGATGCAGTCCCTGGGCTTGAGGCCAAGGATAAGAATTGCAGTCCTATTCTGGATTTGTTGAAGAGGGCGGAGGGAGAGAAGCGGAAGACTGAGATAGAGGCTGTAGCAGTAGTCCAGCCTGTAGAGAACCAGAGCTCTGGAGGCATTGAGTTTCTGGGGGAAGGTGAGGAAAGGGAGAATGTCTTGGAGGAGGTGAACCTGAAAGTGAGCCTTCTTGGCGAGGTCAAAGATATGAGGTGAGAAGAAGAGAGAGGAGGCGTAGATGACACCCAGGATTTTTGCCCCACAAGAGGGTGAGGGGAGGAGGCCCAGGGAGGATGACCAGAGAGTAGGAGGAAAGAATTGGAGGGGAGTTCCAATGAGAAGGATCTCGGTCTTACTGTCTTTAAGAAAGAGATTGTTAGCAGCACACCATGCTTAAATAGTAATCAGACAATCGGGAATGAGAGAGTAAGGGGAGGAAGTAGAGGAGGGAAGCTTAAAAGAGAGCTGAGTGTCGTCTGCATAACACTGGAAGTGAGGCGAGAAGGTGGAGATCAAGAGGGGAAGAGGAGCAAAGTAAATGTTCTTTCTCCCACTGGAGTTCTACCTCCTCCTCCTTCTGAACCCGTATATCTAAACATCCTACGTCTCTTAGGTTTATCTATTGTTTTGTCATTCCACATTATTCCCACAGGTATTGCTTCCCTCATCCGCTCTGCTCTTGGTTTCAGCTACTAGATAGTCTCCTTTGTTACTTCCACCACCCTTCCACCACCCTTCTGTTTTTGCCTTCATTTTATACCTCTGGTATAACCCCCACCTTCTTCGATTTACTCTCTTTCATAATTATCTAAATTAAGTTATTTTTGTTGAAGCATACCCATGTATAAGACTCATCCTTATAATCCTCAAACAGGGAATGAAAATCATGCTCTTATATCATACAACTGCAACACAGGCAAATAATATAGAGAGCACCTCCGATGCCCCATTGTCTCTCTGTGTTCCCCCCACCCACCTCCGATGCCCCGTTGTCTCTCTGTGTTCCCGCCTCCCACCGCCGATGACCCATTGTCTCTCTGAGTCCCCCCTCCCACATCCGATGCCCTGTTGTCTCTCCATGTTCCCCCCATGCCCCTCCGATGTCCTGTTGTCTCTCCAGGTTCCCACCTCCCACCTCCAATGCCCCGTTGTCTATCTGTGTTCCCCCCTCGCACCTCTGATGCCCCGATGTCTCTCCATGTTACCCCCAACCACCTCTGTTGCCCTGTTGTCTCTCTGTGTCCCCCCTCCCACCTCTGATGCCCTGTTGTCTATCTGTGTACCCCCTCCCACCTCTGATGCCCCGTTGACTCTCTGTGCCCTCCCACCCCACCTGTAGTTCCAGATGAAATCCAGGGTCCATCTGTGTGTTACCCCATTGCCCCTGTGTCCATCTGTCTGCCCCCACCACCCCTGTTTCCATCTGTTGTTGTCCCGCCTGCCCCTTTGTCCATCCATATGCACCCTTTTGTCCATCTGAGTGCCCCCTCCTGCTTTATCCTCCTGTTATTCTCCCTCCTTCTGTTTCTTCCTCCTGCTCTATCATATGTTATCATGACTACATACTAGTTTATATGTCAGTATTCCTATAGAAATTAGCAACAGCAAATACAAATGATCAAATCTAAGATGTTCTTAAAAATCCAAGTACTTTACTAGATTAGAATTTCGCACCATGACCTATTAAATAATATATAAATTCTACCAATGAGAGCCAATACAATGGAACAAACAACTAAAGCTCATGGTGCTCATTTAGTAAGGTGAAATCTATATGGAGTTCTAATGCAATTAATAGTTTTCCTTTTCTCTCCACCTAACGTATTTTTATTGCATTGATATTATGGGTATTAAAGGTTTTCATGCATACCAAACTATAGCAAAACTCTTTCAATTACCTTCTAACGTTGGTTGTAATGAATGACCTAATAATGATTGATGAAGGAACTCAGACAGAGGAGTTAATGATTCAGTTCTATATAATCAGTACTTGATATGTATTAGTAATTGTCAGAGCCTTGAGCAAGCCTGGGGGAAGAAACAGCATGTGACACTATGACACAGAGTAAAAAAAATGTAATTGGTAAAGAAATGTTCAACTAATACCATATAATCACAGCAGATTGTTAGTATAGTATACAATGAAACATTGACTGTCGGCAATATGATCTCATTTGGGTGATAGTTTCTTCATTATGGAAAGCAGCTCCATTTGGTTTCATGTACCTTGTTTACACCTATTTAAACAAATTGTAAAACACTTACCTAAGACTTTCAAACCTTTATTATTTAACAAACTAAAAATCTTTTAGGTTGAATATGTCCTGCTTATTACTTGCACAATATAAAAAACAATCCAACAACACTTATATTTTCTCAGCCTAATATTCTGTGTAGCTGAGCACACTTTCAAAGATGGATTACCCGCATCATTGCCACCCCGCTCTGGGCCCTCTGGTTGGAAGTGGAAGTGGTTGTGCCAGCAGTCCTGAAAGCCCTTGGCGAGCTAGCTATATGGGCCTCTACAGAAAGAACCCTCCTGCCTTAGGATACAGCAAGCATGCCTCTGAGACATGCTGAAGCTATGAACCCAATTGGTCAACGTGAGTGAGTTTACTTTCACAAACTATGGTGCGCAATTGTGGTTTTGTTTTCCGCAGGACTTCGGCAGTACAGGTCTGTGTGGATCATTCTTTTTTCTCGACACTGCTGCAGAGCTGGGAGCATGACGAAAACCCTTGAGTGTGGTCTCTGGAAATGATAGCTTTTCTTTTCAAGTAGAAGTTACCAATTCCTGGGCTGGGGACTTTGACTTTGAAAAGTTCCTTCAGGAGAACTATTGCTACAGTTTAAGTAATGGGGTGGTTGGGTTTTTATGATGCAGCTGTCTTAGTTGATTATTCTATGGGGGAGGCCTGACCCCCAGGACTGGTCTGGGTTGAGGAAATCATACTAGTCCCTGCAAAATCGTCCAGCACTGCAGAAAAGTCACCTAGGGATCCTCCCATTTATGGCCCTGGGCCTGTCTTCCACTGTCTTGGTGAGGATCCTAGACCTTAGAGTCACTCTCCATGCTAGCGTCAATGCCACGCAGGGGACTTCACCGCATATCTCCTCACTTCCCAATGGCACATTCTAGACAGAATTTTGGGGGAGGCTGTAACTCATAAGCGGTTCCCTCAGAGCCTATCAAAAAATCTAGGGGGTAATTCCATGTGGCCCTGAGTTTTGGCCACCTTTGCCACTAGATCTTTTTGTAGAGCTGCTAACTCCTCCACTTGGTCAATCTGTAACCGCCTATCGAAATGTGTAAGGTCTGTGCCGAGGAGGACTTCTTCTGGCAAGCATGGAAGAATGGCCATTTGGTCATGTACGCCTCACATTGCTCTTTCAAACGTTTGTTGAGCCTTAGGGGAAGGGGTTATTCAAACGTTCCCAGAACACCAGATCAGCTAGGACAATGATTTGCCTACTTTCTGAGTCAAGCATAGTACGAATGGGCTGTCCTTCAAATATGATCAGCAGGTATTAGATCTTCCTTGGTTGACCTTCAGCCAGGATCTCTGCATCGGTTACCCAGGATTCAGCCACCAATCCTCTCTCGATCCTCTCTGTCATCTGGGACACAATACCTTGTGTCCATAGGCTCAGCCGCAGGTAGCAAAGGATAGACATGAGCCACGTGCACCAACTGATCACCCGCATAGCACCAGATGGGTGTGTGTTCTGATGTGATAGAGATCATCATCCAGGATTCCCTGTTGTCTACAAATTTTTCTGACATATTCACTGGAGACAGTCAATGGTTATTACTGTGTGTTTTATATCTCATTTTGCAGGGCGGAGGATCTGGTCCATGTGTATCCACTTTTCAACCTGCTGTGGTGTTTGAATGGTCAACCTCAGGGTTGACTTATGGAGCTACCTCATGGGTGTGCACAGCGAGCAAAGCAGAGAGGCCAATCATTGTTTGAGAACCATCTCCCCCTTGATTTCATCAACCTTCTTTCACCCTATCCACTTTTGATGAGGAACAAAATCTGGTATGACATCTAATAAGCATTCTCTTGGGAGTATAGATGAACATTTGTTAGATTATGAATATGGTATTTTTGTGTCGCTTTGCAATTTTGATCAGAATGCCCTTCTCTGTAGGTGTTAAAGTTGGTTTGTCTCTTATCGTTGAGGACACGGGATGCCACCTGAGGTTCTGCTGTAAGGAGAGTGGCATTATAATGGGGCCAACTGGTCATCTCCATCATTCTGTCTCTTTGATTCTTACAAAGTTTTGGAAAAAAGCTTTGGGATCTTCCTCATCACTACATTTCTGTGCAGGGTGGCTTTGGAGCCCATCCTATGAGCGCTAATTTCCACATGACCTTCTTGTCCAGTAGGTTGGACAACATTGGGGTTCTTCCTTCATCCTCGGAAGGTCCTAGAGCTGGAGTTTCACAGCCGGTAAACATCTTAGTGGGAGCTGGTATCCATGGAGCAACTGTTTTGATATGTTAGCTTGGGCATTCCTCCTGTGGGTGTGGGCTCATGTAAAATGGCTGGACCTGTCTAACAAGAGTTTGCTTAATCTTGGTCCGTGTTACAGGTACACAGTAGTTTCCACCTTAGGTCACAGTCCTGGTTCTTAATTTTTATTTTTATTTTATTTTTACATTTGTAAAGCGCACTGCAGCCCTAAGACATAGAGGCGCTGATAAGCGGTGCGTAAGAAGGCTTGATTAAGGGTTACAAAAAAGCCGCCCCAGAACAGTTCTTAGAATATACATACAGTGTTACAGATACATAGGTCCAGGGTAGCGAACAAAAAACAGGCACATTATTTGAAGAGACTAGTCTTGATGGCCTTGCGAAAGGCAGTGTGAGAGTCGAATCATCTGATGTGCGGTGGAAGGGAATTCCAGAGGGTGGATGCCATGGTGGGAAAGCTCGTGCCACCAGCACGCACTCTGCGGGTTTTTGGCACAGTTAGTAAATTGGAGTAGGCCACTCTGGAGGGCCTGGAAGCACAGGGTTTAGAAAATCTCTGGACGAGATATATAGGGGCCTGATCGTGAAGACATTTGTGCGTGAGGGCAAGGGTTTTGAACAAGATTCTTTCCTTGACTGGTAGCCAGTGGACTTGACGCCTGAGGTCAGAGATGTGGTCCCTGCGTGATAGTCCAGTGGCGGCCCTTAGGGCATTGTTTTGGACTAGTTGGAGTTTAGTTAGGTTTTTTCCTGATGTCCCTATTAGAAGGGCATTGCAATAGTCCATTCTTGAGCCAATGATTGCCCTGGTGATAGTAAGGCAATTCTGTTGGGAGAGGTACGGTCTGATTGCGTTGAGCAGTTTGGAGTAGTAGGCTGAGGAGGATGCAATGGCATTGACCTGCATGTTCATGTTCAAGTTCGGGTCCAGGTAGACACCCAAGGTCTTGACTGTTTGGGAGACAGGGATAGGAATGTTATCTATGGTGAAGGAGTTGTATTGTTTGTCCAGCTTGCCCAGGGTGGACGGGGAGCCAATCAGCAGAAGCTTGGTTTTCTCGCTGTTGAGGCATAACCAGTTTTCTGCCATCCAGGATTGGATCGTGGTGTAAATGGAGATGAGCGTGTTCAGGTCAGACAGGTAGTCCCCGGAGAGGGGGATAAACACCTGAGTGTCATCAGCATAGTTTGTGTATGAGATGCCCAGGGCGTCAAGGATCTTGAACAGCGGCCTCGTGAAGAGGTTGTAGAGGGTTGGGGCGATGCATGATCCCTGTGGGACGCCACATTGGATGATGCTCGGGTCAGCGCAGGAAGAGTCGGAGAAGACCTTCATTGCTCTGCCCTGCAGGAAGGAGGTTATCCAGTTGCAGGCAGTTGGGGAGAAGTTGGCTGCGGTGGCAAGATGGTGGCAGAGGGTCTTGTGATCCACCAGATCGAATGCAGCTGATAAGCCCAAAAGGAGGAGTAGAGCAGGTTTGCCTGCATCTCTGAAGTCATCCATCTGGTTTTTGAGGTCAAGAAGTGCCGTTTCGGTGCCATGTCTTGGCCTGAAGCCTGACTGCCGAAGACCAAGAAGATGGCTATCTTCGAGGTCTTGTAAGTGGACAGAATCATCTGTTAATGGAATGGGATGGAGATCCATCATCTGGGATGTTAGGCAGGCCCTAGAAACTCCCATCAGGACAGATGGTTGTATGTATGCCTTTTCAGTCTGGATGGGGGCCCTTTATTGGTTTTGAGGGCTAATCGGCCATCATTCCTTTCCTGGACTGGGTAGTGAGTGGACATAATCTACAGTCCAGATTAATGGACTATCCAATCTTGGCTAGGTAGGCTGAAAAGCTGCCTTCTTCCGGTTTTTCGAATGGGTGGTTGAGGGACCTGCCCAGGCTATAGCCTTGGTGTGGGTGTCTTTGGCTGAATTTCTAGTTTAAACCTTCTCTAATCCTGTGATGCTGGAAATGCCTTATTGAGGGACATGGCCTTCTAGCCCTTGTCCTACCACTTCTCTGTGTGTGTTTTCTGCCACTGATGTCCAGCCTGGACCTCTGACAGTGCAGCTCTTAATGTTTCCCTTTTGGTGAACAACACCCATGGGATACCCTTATAGCATGGGTGGGGGCAACACCCTTGGGAAGCCCTGACTCTGTCCCTTCCTCCTGACTGGCTGTTGGGTAGAAATACCATATACGCCTCTGGGGCTCCCTCCTGTCAGACTGACTAAAGCATTCCCAGAGGCTATGTTTTGTGATGGGTGTCTGGGTGGGTGAATAGCCCAAATGCCTGTGAGTCTGACTGGCTGCCTGCCTGCATGAATGCCCTTCTGCGTGATTGGCTGACTGAGCCAGGCTCAGCCTGAGTGAATGGGAACCAACGTGTATAACAGGGGACCTCTCACTTACCAATTTGTTCAGAAGCTGAGCTCGAAGCTGAAGCAAGAAGAAACTGTTCCTTGAAGCCCAACTGGAGGAGAAGTCTGCTGTTGCATTTTCTTTGTGTAATCCAAAGGCTGCCGTGTTCTTCCAAGGACTGATCCAGAGAGAACCTGCCAATGAGACCTATCCCCAAGTTACGAGGGACCATCGTGCAACCTGCTACTCTTCATCAGAAGTACCCGGGAAGCCAGTCCTGTGTGCATACCGCCCAGAGATGGGGTCTTTGTGAGTCCTGAAGAAGAGTGCCCAGACATCTCGAGTCGAAGAAAGTACATTGCTGTCACCCAGGGTCTGGAGGTGCGTGTTTTGACCACTGGAAGCCATTGCTGTCTTCCACCCAGAAGAGGGAGTACTCTGGCATAGTGCTGCTGAACATCCAGAGCTTTGAAATTTGCAAACTGCATAAGAACATTTCAAGGGGCATCTTTGCCATCATCACTGAACACTTTTTCCGCCAGAGAGAGTCCAGAGTCACAGAGTACAGAGGAAGATCCGTCAGTGGGTTTCACACCACCAGAAGTGAATGAAGACGTCCCGAGGGTCCAGAGTTGGCGAAGGTCCATGGTCCACTCCAGTGGTCAAGTCCAGGTTGCCAGAAGCCGTCCAGAGGTCCATGCTGCAGCTGCAGTACCAAAGAACCGAAAGGTGGAAAACTGCGATATTCCGAAACCCGACACCAAAAGTGACCTATGCACCCGTCGCCACCAGAAATCATCAAAGGGTCTCAGGGGCTTATTGCAATCTGCCAAGCCTTAAGGAGCCCTCAGCAAGTTTCATCTTCACAAGACTTCTACAGTTAGAGAAATCATCAACCAAAGGAGAGCACTACAAAGAGCAAAACTGCTGCACTTCAGAAAACTTGGGCTCCATTTTTCTCATGGACTCAGCATCCCAGTGGCTCCTTCTTCCAAGGGGAGTCCTCTGAGGGAATTGTTGACGGAAACCGAGAAATTCTGCCACTTTGCCGGTCAAGGCTTCAAAAAAACTGTGATGAGGAAAAGCATTGTCCACCCTCAGGAGTCATCCAGGGGTACCAGAGTCATCTTGGATCCTGTTCTCTTGTGGCCTCTCAGGAACTTTGTGGTGGTATAACCTTTTAAAGAATGCAGAAGGTTATTGAACATTATTGGACTGGGCTGTAAATGACAAGATAAGTTACTCCCTTGGGGCTCACTGTACTTACAAACCAGCCTGCATCACCTCCTAAAAGCTTAATCCTAGCTGCCCATCCATTGCTACCAAATTGAGAGCCGTGACAGGGGTGTGCTGTGCCTTTACCCTACCATATAGAGGGCAGATACCCCCTCCAGTCTTTACACTCCCGCTCTGACAATAATGGCCCAATTCATGGAATTGTTTTCACGGTTCAAAGTGACTTTGCACTGCTGAAAAGTGACTTTGCACTGCCAATACAAATACTGATTCATGGAAATGTGCAAAGGGAATTTTTGTAGTGCAAAAAAGTCAGTGAAAAGTCAGTACAAAGTTATTTTTGTGGTACAAAATTACTTTGTACTGACTGCACTGCAAAAATATATTTTGCACAGTTCCATGAATCAGGGTTTGTGTCCGCAGTGTAAGGTTACTTTTCAGCAGTGCAAAGTCACTTTGAACCATGCAAAGAATTCCATGAATCGGCCCTAAATATCAAAAAGGACACCAGGAATCGAGAAAGACGCCAAGACCTCTTACTCTTACTGTTGCTTAAATATGTTTTATTTTTGGATTATATAGAAGTAGTGTCACTAAAGGAAATACTGGGATCTTCCTACAAAGGAAAACTTACAAAAGCAATTCAAAGGGTCTTCTTTGGGAAACTACCTCTGCTCTGGGTCTGAGCATTCAAGCACCGGTCCTCTGGAACCAATGTCCAATTCTTTTAAAGTCCGTTGAAGGACTCCTCGACTTCCTGGTTTGTTGTGTTGCTGGCTCACAGTGATTTCAAAACCTCTTCCTTTGTCCAAACTGGATACAGGCCTGGTGGGATACCATACTCCGCAACAACCATTGGCATCGGATCTTGCAGGCGGATAGGTCATCGGTTCTCTAGGATAGGTTTAATGAATCTTGAGTTCCTTCCTCTTTCCTCACAGAACAGTTTTTCTTTTGTATTCTGTTTATTGCTTTTTCAACAATTTACTTAATCATAGTGTCAACATCATGGGACAAGAGCAACATAATTCAAAACAAATAGTGCATACATTAGAAGGATACAAAATAATATACGAGGAACTCATGAAGCCCCCCTCTTCTTTTCATGGAGGCATACACATTGCATTTGTATTATTACCCTCCCTCTGGAGATATCAAATCTTATCCCTCTATGATAATAAAAACATTAGACTAGAATTAAACCCCTATCCTTGGGCCAACCGGATCCGTTCCACCCCCCGCCCTCAGTCTACCGGTGTACGGTCAATATTGTAAGAGTCTGAAATCCCGGACAAGGGTAATATGTGAAGGTCGTTGAGTTGTAGGCTCACATCTCCGGGTGCAAGCATAATGGGGCCACTCTACGGGTTTGGCGGTGTGTAGGTTATGGGGCATTGGGCTCCTAATAGAGCCTGTGGGCGGGGGTATCATATAGCCATGGTCTGACACCTATCCCTGTACAAGTGGAACCAGTAATCCCATTAGCCTGTTGGCCCGTGGGTTACCGTCAGGATTTAGGAATTTTATTGCGGCCCGTTCCATTGTGCAAATATTGGCCAGTATGCTTGCCCGTTGTGACATGGAAGGAGGGGAAGGAAGTCTTCACTAGTAATTTAGTAATTTGCAGGTGGCAAAAAGCATAATGCCAATGACCCTGCATATGAGAGCATCCAAGTGCCAGTCTCTGTGTCCAGCCCCAAGCAACATGGCATCGGGAGATAAGGATACTTCAGGTTCTGGGAAGTCTGGTGTAACCCGTTTATGGATTCTGCTCAAGTAGCCCGTCAGATTGGGACAGGACCAAAGTATATGTCCCATGGTGCTGATATCCGCACAGCCACATCAACAACTGGGGGAAGAGATCAGATCTATCCTGTGCAGTCTAGAAGGGGTGTAGTATGTACGTTGGATTATCTTGAATTGGATCTCCCTGTTTCTGATATGTCCCTGGGATACCCAAAAAGAAGTCATAGATATCCCCCGTGTATAGGGTGAGGCCGCGATCAGAGGACCAGGCCATCGCTAAAGTGATGTTCCTGACTACATTATTTGGGATGCTCATATTGTAGAAGGTGCTTGCTTTGTTGACGCTCCAATTCTACTTCACACAGGGCTGGGGTAGCTTGACGGGAGGTGTCATTCGTAAACTGTAGAATTAAAGCACTGACCTTCCCATACTGCCGCCAATGAGTGGTGTTAAGGTCCAGCAGCACGTGTCCGTTATGAAAGGGTAAGATTTGCGGGCCTTCGTATAGGTCCATGATCTTTACTTGTGACCATATTATGTTTTGACACAGGTGTAGCCGGTGTTTCCCCCCAATTGCCATCAGTGTGCCTACATTCATCCACCTGGGTGCTAATTGGACATTGACTGCCTGTTGGGAGCGTAGCTTGTGCCGTTGTGTGATTGTTGGGCCTAGTATTCAGAGGGCTTTAAATTGGCCTGGGAGGCAAGTCGGGGGGATAGCTAAGATTTCAACGGGGTTCAGCGGTGCCATCAGAGTTCGTTCTATTTGTTTCCAGCTAATTTTGTCATCCGCATTCAGCCATCTTTTTGCCCAGCAGATCTGTGCGGCCTGATAGTAACTCCACCATGACGGGAGGACTATGCCACCATCGGCTTTGTTGGCCGTCAAAGTGATCCCCACATGAGCGCTTTCTCACCTCTCCATATGAATATGGAAATGGCTCTGTCAAGCTCTCTATAGAGCTTCGGGGTGGGACTGTATGGGAGCATCATTGCCAAGTATTTAAGCTTGGGCATGGAATTCATTTTTTCCGCATTTATCCTGCCTGTTAGGGCTAGAGGTAATATTTCCCACCTTTGCAGTTTGTTCCGTATGTGTTCTGCTATATGGGGGTAATTGAGATCTTTTAGATCTCCCACAAGCACGCTGACCTTGACCCCTAAATACATAATGTGCAGCAATTGGAGGCGAAAAGGAGCTACCCGACCAGGGTCCCAGGGGATATCCGGACATAGAGAGAGAATTTCTGATTTTGCCCAATTGACCCGGTACCCTGCCATTGGCCCAAATTCCCTCAGTAATTGCTGGATGAGCGGGATGGAGGTTGGGCTCTTCCCGATGTAGAGCAAAAGGTTGTCGGCATACAGGGAGACTCAGTGTTCCTCCTGGCCTCGGACCAGTCCACCCACTGGGGATCTGTGCGTAGTTTAATAGCTGCTGGTTCCATGGAGAGGGCGTAGAGCAGTGGGGAGAGAGAACACCCCTGGAGTGGGCCCGAGTGGAGGTTAAATGTAGCCAACGTCATACCGTTAGTGGTTACCGTCGCTGCAGGGTCGGTACATAGTAGGCGAATCAGACTGATCAGGGATGTGGGAGCCAGGAACATGAAGTCCCACTGGACCTTATCGAATGCCTTTTCGTCGACGGCTAAAATCATACCTTCCGCGTCTGGATCTTCCGCAATAACGTGTAGTAATCTGCGCATCTTGTCACCCGACTGCCTCTTAGTGATAAAAATGGTCTGGTCTTGGTGTATTAAGTGTGGGAGGACCCCTTCAATCTTTTGTGCTAGGCATTTCGCCAACATTTTAGTGTCTGCATTTATTAGCAAAATTGGTCTAAATGAACTGCATTCATCGATGGGTCGCCTCTTCTTGTGAAAGACAACAATATTTGCTGCTAGCATTGACCTTGGTAGCCGGCCTTTTAGAGCTGCCTCAGTAAAGACTGCCTCTAGTCGGGGCAAAATCTTCAGTCATGGAGCTGTAAAAATCAAACGGAATCCATCAGGACCCGCAGCTTTGTCTGGTGACAGGGAATGAATAGCATGATATACCTCTGCAGGCGATATTGGGTTGCTTAGGTCGACTTTTTGGGCCTCGGTTAGACTAGGAATGGAGCTCAGGAATTGTTGCATTTTTTGGCACAGGATGTGTGTCCGGGGTTGCGTACAAATCGGCATAATATTGGCGAATCGGGCATTGATAGCATCATTGCCCACCAAGGGGTTTCCGTCCTAATCCCGGACAGAGGCGATTGTCTCGGTGGCTCGTCGCTGTTTCAAGGTAAGCACCATTAGACGTAGTTGTCTGTTGTTCTTGAGTAAGGTTTTTGGACTCTAGTGGTTGTTATTTGTGTAATTTGGGAGAGAAGAGTACGTATGTGCATAAGTGTCTGCTTATCGGGCCTTTGTTTGTGTGCCTTTTCCAATACAGTGAGTTCCCCGGTGAGTTGCACTTCTTTCTCTTTCCATTGTTTTACTTTGTGTGACCATCTCGAAATGCATTGGCCTCTCATAAATGCTTTAAAGTCATCCCAGCACACGTGCGTGTCATACGATTGGTTCATGTTGGTGTCCCAGAACCCTGTCATGTCTTCCCTGAGTTGATCAACAAAATCTGTATGTGTCAGTGCCCTCTTGTTTAGGCGCCATGGTATGATTTTGCAAGGAGAGTCTGGCAGTGTCATCCGGAGCCGCACCAGAGCCTGATCCGAAATGGTGATAGGCAGAATGGTGAAGTCAGCTGCCATGTACATGGCATTGTGTCGGATGAAACAGTAATCAATCCTGGAATAGCTGAGGTGGCTGTGGGAGTAATATGTGTAATCTCTGTGGGAACCATGCATATGTCTCCAGGCATCCCCTAGACCCAAGTCTGATAGTAGTGTGCTCAGAGCGGCCTGTTTCCTCAATTTTATCGTTCCAGTCTCACTGGCACTACTGCATTCCATTGTACGGTCAATAGCTACATTGAGGTTCCCCCACACAAATGTCAGATTCCCCAAGAGAGAAGCACAGGTGTAAAAGAATGGGTTATCCGTTGTAGGGGCATAGATGTTAAGGAAAGTAACCACGTGGTTATGGATCTGACCCTTGACGGCAACATATCTGCCCTCTTTGTCTATGATCGGTTCCAGGATTTGAAGGTTGACCCGTTTGTTAACCAATATGGATACTCTGCATTTGCCCTGGCCCAGAGCATGAGCCACCGCCACCACCCAGCCACGCTCAAGTTTCTTAGACTCAATGTCATTTAGGTGTGTCGTTTGAAGGTATACTACATCCCACTGAAGATCTTGCATATGATTTAAGGTCCGCTGTCTTTTTATAGGGTGCCCAAGCCCCTGTATATAAAGGGTCACTAGTGTGAGTATAGACATCTATTGAGGAGATAGGAGCATGGAAGAGCGAGTTCCAGACCCTTGATCTTTCCCATCCAGTAGTATACCACGTTATTTTCACCATGTAGATTTCTCCCCCCGCCCCTTTAGCAACAGGCGACACCACTAACCGGTAGAACACTAACACGAAACTAAAAATAATCTGGGGTAACTTCCCCTTGTGAACAATAGGAACAAACAAATCTGCCCCAATACATGGCAGCATAGCCTGTGCACGGACCCAGTGGGTGTAGGCTACTGGAGCCGTACCCATTCCCATGCAAACCAAAGCCTGCCTATAGAGGGGCTGCTCTTATCGTAGACTGACAGCGCATATTGCTCATGTCGATTGGTGGTCTGGATCCTCACCCAGAATAGGGAGCATCCAACGGGGGATACCCTGTTCGGTAGTATCGACTGAGTGAGTGCTAGTGCCCAAATCAAACTTGTCAGAGTCTAAGTCTAGGGGGAGCCAGTGTGGCCGCGGGAGATGGAAGTTTAGATGTACCTGCACGTTAGTGTCTCTCTCCGTGGATCGTCGCTGGTTTGGATGGACATAGAGAGATACATGCTGCTGATTAGTGTCCTGCCGCATGCTCTGGCCCCACCAACATAGGCGCCGCCAACGAGGCCCGCCTGTTAGCTTCAGTGATTTGGTCTTTCCAAACGCTGTTCATCTGAAGGCAATGCAATCAATCTTGGACTTCCTTCCTCAAGCGATCTGGGCCCCGGAGGCTCCTCCCAGCCTGTTGGCGTCTGCCCGAAATCCGATAGTCCCTCTGATTCAGCCTAGGTAGCGATGATGATGCACAAGCTCCCTGCTCCACATCTTGACAGAATTCCACTGTAACCAAGGACTCTCATTGCAAAAACCACCAGGCATCTTCTGAGTCTTCAAATGAGTGCCATTGGTGGTCGAGCTGGATACACCAGACCACCGGAAACTTAAGATAGTGCCTTAGCTCTTTACCTTTAAGCTCTTCAAAGATTGGGTTGAAGCCTTTCCGGTGGCGGGAAACCTCTGCTGAGTAGTCATTGAAGAGGCGTATTGGGCATCCCTAATCTTTATCTGGCCAGCCACTCTGTACACGTTCAAGATGGCCATTTTGTGCTGGAAATTCAGCAGTCGGAGTGTTATTACTCTAGGCCGCTCTCGCTGTGCTGGTTTGGAGATTGGAACCCAGTGAATTCTCTCAATGACATAGTCTTGGGGTTTGTCGATGTGGAGTACATCCTGTAAAAAGTTGTACATGAAAATCTCAATGTCCGGGCCCTCTGTGTTCTCTGGCAGGCCGACCATTCTGAGCCTATTGAGCTTCAACCTATTTTCTTGGTTCTCCAGCTTGGTGCCTAGGCGTTAACCTTCCCGAATGACCCCATCCAGTTCTGTCACAGTGGTCTCCTGATTATCTTCCAGGGAGCTAATGCACTGTTCATTGTCTGTGGTCCTCTCCACCTATGCATTGAGTCTAGTTTGGACATCCTGAAGGTCCCATTTAATGTCTTGGACTGTTGCATTAGTCTCTTGGGTGTGTTGGCCAATAATTTTCATCTCTGCCAGTATGACCTGGAGTTATGCTGGGATATCCATAGTATTTTGCAGCGCGTAGAGCGTTTTGGCACAGCGTTATCGTTGATGGGGTTTGACAATATAGACGCTCTGTGTGAAGGAGTGTTTGAATGCGCCGGTATCATAGCACTCAAGTCGCTTGTGGAAGGAACCCTCGTGGGGCCCTACGCCTCCATCTCCATCCCAAATTAGGCTTAGCCACAGGACACAGTGAAGACAAGTCTTTCTTGCCAACAGGTTATCACTCTATGGTTCTATGGTAGGGCCATGTCCATAGTAGGCAGAATCACTAAGTGAGTGAGGGTGAAACATGGACGGCGCCCGGAATGTGCGCAGGGGCAGCCTAGATCCGGTTCCTGTTGTGTCTGCCTCCATTCAGTTGAGCTGGTCTAGCATTGTGACATGGCCCCCATTCTCAGGGCACAGGCGTTGTGATCGCCGCAGGGGCAGCTGAAGTCACCATTCCCATGGGCGCCACCATATATTTCGCCCAAACTTCCGCCCAGTCTGATTGGGGTCCCCACATTCTTCGGGGATGTAGAGTAGAAGGGCCAGCTGTTGTAGGCCTCCGTTTCTCCCGTGTTTGCAGGGCCTGGTCCTCCTCCTCCCAATATCCTGGTGAAGCTCTGTGTTAGTTCCACTGGGGGGGGTCAACACCGCGGCCCTGTCTTCACTAACCTGATATTGATGCTGTGACAGAGTGCTGCTGCTCGCGTGGGTTCTGGCCCCCAACTAGGCCTGGAATAGGCGAGCCCCTGTGTTGAAGGCTGAGGGCAGTCTCCTCCTCGTCGCGTAATCGCAGCAGGCAGGTCTTTCTGGCAGCACCGCTGCTGTCCTGGGGACAGAGTAGATAGGGAGGAGGGTCTGGGCAGTGCCGGGGCCAGGGAGCCTTCAACGGTGGGGTCAAGCCTCCGGGCCTGTATATTGGTGTCTGTGTCTGCCAACTCCACTGGCCAGCCCCGGGCACTGCTGCGGTGTGTTGTGCGTCCCTCACATGTGGTCAGTCTCACGCCCTTCAGCTACATCGGATCTCGAGGCTCACCTAGATTCTGTACCTTCTCATGCACATGGGTACTCCTGCATTGACGCCCGACCAAACGGTTCCTCATAGAGTTCCGCTGCCCTGTGTGCGCACAGAGCCCATTTTGTCTGTGATTTCTGTTGGGAACGTTGAGTGCGGCTGCAGCGCCAGGTCCCAGCCCTCGAGTCCCTCACTGCACAGACTGATATTTCTCAAAAGATAAGAAGTGTCTGGGTTTAATTCTTGCGGCAAGGGTCTCAGCAGTGTGTCATCTACACATTACACCGGCCGATGCATTCATTACAGGTCATTATTTGGAGAGAGTTGGCTATGAGTTCCCAGCCTTGTCAGAGCCTCAGTTGTTCATGTTACTTTATGTCATGTCTGTCAACATGTAGGGAGGGGTTTGGTAGCATTCGTTATGGGGCTACTCTCTGCCAAGGTTGCCATTTCGGTCAGAATTCCTGACTTGATATATCATCACACGGATCTTGTTGTGCAGACAGTGATGATGACCCTTGTACCGCCATCCCTCTTCCTCCTGATAATGTACACCCCAGTTGTCCTTATTAGTCAGGTGTGTGTATGTGTGTGTGTGCGAACGCATGCAGAACTATGTAAAGCAGGTCCATACTTAGAGGCGTTCGGCCGGGTGATGTGACCCAATGTGATGAACTGATTGACACTTCGCAATCGTGGTTATTTCTGAGAGTTTTGATGCAATTGATTCCTCATAATCCCAATCTCCTTTTATATGGTCAGTGCATCCTCTTTCCTTGCAGTGACTGTCTTCAGAGTGGACTGAGAGGTCCCTCCAAGTTTGCAAGTAGTGGTATGTTTTTGGCTCTGACCTCTCTTGACTTAACAAAGCTAGCACAGGCGGCCATCCATAGCAGTTTGCTGAAAATTAGTGAGCGCTTAGTTTTTTCACTACGGTTGCATACCTCCTTCAGGGTAACAGGTCTGTGCCTTTGGATTCTCCATTGCCATATGTGAGACTAATTCTGCTTGCTGTGCCTATTTATCCTATAGAGGTATATCCGCAGGTTCTGGCATGAGAGAGTGCCTAAAGTCGAAGTTCTAAGCATCAACCTTATGGATTTCCTGTGCTGTGCCCCTGCACAAATCTGGGAAAACAATGACTTGCAAGTACACCTGGGCATCCGTCTCTGCACCCAGCTGTGTTACCGGGTGCTTGGCGTGGTTAACCATTTTTTAAATTTTATAAAAGATTTCATATTGTTCAAACTTTACATCGAAATGTTGTACAAATGTGGATATACAATAAAAGAACATAAATGTTAAACCATGAAGTGCCATGTTGCTGCCCTCGAGTGAGAACACTAAATGATCCCAAAAACGGATCTGCATGCCTCATGTCCTCCTTCCCAAATCAGTCCACCCACTTGCTCACTTTCCTGATTCTTCACCACTCTCCTCCTTGCATAAAATGACACAATGGAAACTGAAAAGGACCTCTGTGACAAGCACCTTTTTCTCCGTTTAATGGTGGCCATCTTCGAATGGGCTCCAGGTCGTTTCATGAAGTGACACTCATGTGTGCATCTCTTCACAAAATTATTTTTTTCTCTTCATTATTGCTACATCAGCTGATTTTGTGTATGATGTGTTTACGCTTTACACTATGCTAGAAAGAAGACTACAATAGCAACCATTGCCTGTGTAATATAATACCATTAACATAAAGAGACGGGCCACACTGAGGCTCAAATTAAGGAGTTAACCACCCTAACAGATTTGGTTGACCTGGACAAAGGCGTAGCTGTAGGAGTTCAAGTTGAACCCATAGACCTCAAGGAGTTGGACATTAGAACAGACTGGAAAGCCAACTGAAACCAAAGTCAAAGTTCAATCCTGTGGCAAACCTTGGTAACAACATAGAGGCATTTCAAAGTTTAGTGATCGAAGATCTAAAAAAACTCAGAAGAAAGGAACAGAAAAGAATTTGGAATTTGGAACGACAATTTATCATTTACAGACAGACAGGCATTACAAGAGCTGCATGAATTTAAAAATTGTATTATTAAACCCTCTGATAAGGGGCGGAACATAGTCCTACAGAACAGAAAAGATTATATAAGAGAAGCTTACAAACAGCTTAATGACAACAAATGTTACATGTAAATTGCTCAAAATCCAATCAAAGAACTTGAAAGCAAAATCAGTACGCTACTTACAGAATGGGAAGCAAAGGGCCTTCTGTCTGAAGAGTGTCGCAAATTCTTAACGATCACTAACTCAATTACACCTACTATTTATTTCCTCCCCAAGGTACATAAAAACATGAAGAAGCCCCCAGGAAGACCTATTGTTTGCTTGATAGGTTCCACATTGGAAAATATGTCTAAATACATGATGAAGTGTAACGCTCACCTGACTCCCACGGGGGCGCTGGCCTGGTTCGCGCTGCTGTGACCTCGTCTAAGGTGATGCGCAGGGTTCGGAAGACGGACTGGACCGGGCCCCAGATCTGGCTTGTCTGACTCGCAGAAGTATCCTTCTGTAGGTGAGAATAGGGGGTTAACTGTCTGCGGGGTAATGCAATCGGCCTCCCACTTACCCCTCTCACCCTCTTCAAAACCCTTCTGTGCTTCCCGGTAGCGTCTCACCTTAGGGTCTGGAAGGACGAGCTCTCCATCCTGCTTCTGATGCAGGGGCGCGTTGGTATCCAGTTACGTCACTGGATTTTCGGATGGGTGAGAACCAAACTTGCTTGGCTTCCAGGTAAGGTTTTCTATAAGTGGTTCCCCTTGTGTCCATGCTTTAATGTTCTAATGCTAGTGTCTTTTTCCCCATAGGGGCCCGGGTACGGAATGCCGGGGAACAGGCACCGACCCGAGGTGAGCGGTGAAATCCTTGTGGAAATCAGGTAAGTCTTTAATGAGTGTTTTGGTAATGTCTTTTCATTCACTCATTAACGCTGATGTCTTTTTCCCCTTAGGGGCCGGGGTCCGAAAATGCCTGGATGCGGCGCGGACCCGAAATGAAAAGGGAATGACCTAACAGGTAAGTCTTGACATGGAGTTTTAGCTTCCCTTTTCCCTTCTTTCTCTCACCTTTGTTCTTGTCTTTTTCTCCCTAGGCGCGGGGGCGCGACTCCGAATCCGGATGGTCGCTGCTGAACATGGAGGCGCCCTGTAAAGGTGAGTAGAATACGGCGCTGCAGTGATTGATGCGATGTGCTTTTAAAAATAAATGTCTTCCTTTTCAGGATTGTCGGCGAAATGTCTCTGGGATGCAGATTTAGCATGTGAGGCCTTTTCCTTCTTCTGTTCTCTTGTTCCCTTCCTTTGCAGGTGATTCAGGATGCTGGCAGGTGTGGCAGAAGTCAAGATGCAGGAGCAGACACGGTGAGCGTCCAGCTGCTAGATGCAGAACAACGCGAAGCACGTGTGGTTGATCGGGTGTGGTTTAAATAGCCTCAGAAGAAGTTCCTAGAATGTATCCTTCCTCCAATCAGGTATGTATCCTTCCCCGACCACGCCCGGGTGGTAAATGAGTCCCACAGGTAAAGTAGTTCCTTTCAGGCCTCAAGGAGGCCGGGGTTCTGCAGCATGGTCTGCATCAGGTAAGTGCACCCAAACACTTTCATAATGAGCCTGGCGCCTATGGCGCCAGGACTGACGTTTTCTATGAGCCTGGCGCCATAGGCGCCAGGACGCAGTCCAAATGGCACCAATTTGGGGTTAATGGGGACTTACCCGGGGACTTGATGTCCGCTTTCAGAGACGCAGGGCCTGAGCCGGCTCCCCGGGAGCAGGCATCGTGACAGAAGTCCTGTTTCCATTTGTCTTGGTATTACCATCTTACTTAAGAGACACGACGGATTTCCTATCAAGAATTGAAGATATTCCTTGGGAGAATGAATATCTATTAGCCAGCATGGAAGTGGTTTCGTTGTACACGTCTATCGGTCACGAATATGGGAAGCAGGCGTGTCAACACTTCTTACAGACTCGATCCCTCAATCCCTCAATTACCTGGAACACACTCAAATGGTATTGTCAATGATAGACTTATGCTTGACCAACGGTACTTTCCTCTTTAACAGTATTTTAAACTGCCATGGGCACCACTTTTGCGCAGGCCTATGCAAATCTTACAATGGGCGCATGGGAAGAACGGGAGGTCTGGACGGACACAAACTATGAATACCCAGACAACATCATTCTCTGGCTGAGATACATTGATGATCTCTTCATAGTGTGGAAAGGAACCGAATAACGATGGATGGAGATTGTCAACCGTCTCAACCTCAACGACAACAATCTCCGATTTACAGAAACGCACACTCGCACTTTGATTACTTTTCTCGACGTGAATGTGAGAATAGTAAACAACAAGTTAACCAGTGAACTACATAGAAAAATTACAAGGACAAATACACCACTCCACGCACATAGTGGACACCCGAAAAACCTGATATGGAGCGTCCCCTATGGAGAATTCATCCGGTTGAGAAGAAATAATAGCACCTTGAAATCCTATGACATGGAGAGCAGAATCACTGCTCAAGGGTTTGCTAGACAACAATACCCAAGGAGAGTGGTCGAGAGAGCATATCTCAAAGCCAGAGCCAAGGAACTTTCTAGTCTCATAGCAGGAACTGAACACAATGAGAAGTGGAACATGGTGAAAGACAGCACTCGACTAATTCTAACTTTCAACACTCAGACACCAAAGATCAGGCGCATTTTAACCAATCATTGAAGAATCCTCATGGCGGACCAGGATCTCAGCAGAAACCTCCGAAGCAGCCCACAGATAACCTTCAGAAGAAATCGATCCATAAGGGATGTCTTGGTTCAGAGCTACATGACTCAAGAAGAGGACAGTAACAAGACGAGCTGGTTATCTAACAACAAAAAAGAGGGCTTTTTTAAATGTACCCGTTGTAACATCTGTAAATATGCTAAAACTCGGGGCTCTTTTAAACATCCCATCACTGGTCAAACTGTTTCTATATCGGGTACAATTACCTGCGAAACAGAATACGTTGTCTATGTGCTGACCTGTGCATGTGACAAGTGGTACATAAGAAGCACCAAATGTAAATTAAAGACACGTATCCAACAACATGTACGGGCAATTCTCAACAATGATGCTAAAAACCCGATGGCCAAACATTTTGCAGAATTTCACGACAAGAATATGAGAAGTTTTGGGTTCTTTGGTATTCATAAAAATGAGACAGGACCAAGAGGAGGTGACAAAGAAGAAATCCTGAGACAGAAAGAGACCCGCTATATGTTGGACTTTGAAAGTAAATTCCCAAATGGACACAATATAGACGAGGAACTCTACACATTTTTAGGCCAGTGATCGACAGTTGAGTGTATCTATCTGCTCCTGTTTTCTTTTACCGTTGCTCTTTCTTTCTTCTTCTACTTCTTCCTCTTTTTCTTCTTCTTTGTTCCCCTTTTTCTCCTCTTCCTGCAAGTTTCAGATAATATTCACAACAAGATAAGGGAATCCACTGTGTTCTGTAAATGTCTAGTCCGAATATATTGCAAGATGCTCATTTCTTAACTACGAAATATGAATAAGAGAAGGAACAGCAATTATCTCTCATCCCCCCTTTTTTGTAAACACTCATTTTAATACTGGTTTTAGTTTGTTCGTAAATTCAATTTTTAATTCACTAGGTGGTTGTCTTTTTAGTAATATGTTTACACATGTGTGATATTTGATTCTGATTTTTAACCAGAGTTTGACTTTGAATATGTAGTGCAGAGCTTGTGGAAACATTTGCTGAGTCAGAATGTTTAGGAGACGACAGAGCAGGCACTATGACCAAATGAGAAAAGTCCCAGACTGTTGAACTGTGCACTTTGCACTTTATAATAATCGATGCACCTTATTACAATTCTCCTGCACTATGCACTTTATTGGCTGATCCTATACCCAGCAGTATATTGTGTGCTGGGTTTGAGGCAAGACAATGAAAAGTATGCCGAGATGGTACACAAGGTGTGTGTTTTCAGTTGCGCAGCCATCATATTGGCACTTTGCTAACAGGCCACGCATTTAGGACCTCCTTGCTAATTAGCAACAAATAGGTCTTGTGTTAACATTCATACCAGAAGTATTATACAAAGTTCACTGTTGATGCTAGTATATAGAATGCACCCCAGGTTGATTAACGTACCTCACGATGTGACCTGTGATGTAGTCATTATGCTTGTGCAGGACCTCCTCTCCATCGAACTATTGTTGAACTCTGATTCATTAGGATCATAAAAAGGGCTGATTAAGCATTCATGCTGTCACATCTGGCACTGGGAAAAGTAAATTGATTAACTTCATTTTTACGATCTGTGAACTATGCCAATGTTCATTGCATGTTCTATGTGTCTGTCATCTAAGTAAAACAGGATGTCCACAATGTATGGAATGCATTTAAGCATGTATTGGGCACCGAGGGGCTCCATCGACACGCGCTCATTATTTATGGCGGACAAATAGTGCAATAAATACACATGGTAACTCCGTATCAGATCCAAAATAAGGATAACTGACAGGGACCGTACAGTCTCAAGAGATGGTATTGCTATGCATATGCATCCTTGCCACTACTGCGGCACTAATAGGCAAAGATGTCCGCCATGGGTTTGCTCCAAATGGGTTGCATTTTCTAATGGATCCCTCCTTTATTTCGGCGAAAATGGTCGCCGTTTGCTCTGCACCATGTTTTAAAACTCTGTGGTTAGATGGGGACGCATTGTTGTGATCAAGCGGCAAGGCAAGCCTCGTAATGTGTTAACGTTCCCAACGCGCACGGATATTTTGCACTTTGGGAGAGCCAAACTTTGATGGCTTTTTAACTTTTGTGCCACTTTGCAAGGCATTAATAAAGACTGTTATTATACTTCAACTTTGGTTTCCGGACTTCGCTACTTTTGGTGATGTGAAGAGTGCTACTCACCCTGCCTGATGTCATCAGTGCTCAGAAGATATATATATATATATACACACACATATACATTCATTTGAAATTCTTGTTTCTGATTTATAATGAAAATCAGAGCAAATTGTTAATCATGTGATTGATTCATATACCATACTATTGTATATATGAAATTACTCTTTTGCCACTGGAACTTTCCCCTCTGCCCTAAAGCACTCCCTTGTGCACCCCACCCACCCCCCCTTCAGAAGCCTTACCCCAATCCTTCCTCTCTGGCAAACTACTGCCGATCCCTTTCATTCCTTTTCGGGGCAAACTCCTGGAAAAGCTGGCCATCTCCTAACTTACTCTCCATACTAAATCTGTTAGTTTGCTTGTTTGTTTGTTTGTTTATTTTATTTGTATGGCGCACCAAACCCGTAGGTAACTGGGCGCAAGCAGTACATGGAAACGTTAGGCTTAGGTTACAGATATTTACAGTTACAATATTTACAGGATACATAGATTACAACGTAGTCAATGTAGGGAGAGCAGGCTGCAAGAAAATTACATATAGGCATCAGCAAAGTAGTCATTCAGAATAGATACTGTGGCATGTAGTTTGATTTGCACATTGTTCTTAGTGTTCGGTCCCAGGGTGAGTGTCGTTGGTTCTCAGCCTATTCTGGATGTTACGTCTGAAGCCAAGGTAAGTTTGGTCAGCACGTAGCGGGAGTGAGTTCCACGTTTGTGCTGCCATAACTGGGAAGCTTCTGGTGCCAGGTATGGATAGGTTGAATCGTGGTACGTTAAGGCTGAATGAGTTGGCAGTCCTGGTCGGGTGATTGGTAGTTTTCCTAACTGTGCTGTTGGTAAGGTAAAGTGGGGCGGCGTTATTCAGGCATTTGAAGGTCAAGGAGATTGTTTTCAGCAGGATTCTTTCCTTGATGATCAGCCAGTGATTTTGTCTTCTATGCTTAGATTTGTGATCTTTGTTTGGGATATTTAATGCTGTTCTTAGGGCATTGTACTATAGTGTTTGGATCTTATTTAGGATGCACTTGTTGGCTCCAAAGTAGAGGGCATTACAGTAGTCCAGTCTTGAGAGTATGAGGGCATTTGCTAAAATAATGCAGCTAGATGAATATAGGTAAGACCTGCATGCCCTAATTAATCTGCAATTGTATGCTTATGTCGAAGCCAAGGAGTTGACTTGTTTGCTCAAGGTTAGCGTGGAGTCGAGATGAAAACCTAAGGTTTTTACTTCCTTTACAACCTTGATGGTATTGCCATCAATTTTGAAAAGCGGAGTAGTCCGAGTTGAGTTTTTTTATGTTGGCCGTGGTTCCTAGAATCAGAAGTTTGGTCTTATCGTCGTTCAGGCAGAGGCCATGGTGGCCATCCATGCGTGAATGAGGAGGCAAATTCTGTTCACAAGAGCCGTGTCACTGAGGTAATTGCCTGAAAGGGGTATGAGGATCTAGGTGTCGTCTGCTGTTAGTGTAGGTGGCACGCAGATTATCAAATTTGTCAAACAGCAACTTCGTGAAAATGTTGTACATGGTAGGCTAGACACACGAACCTTGTGGAACGCCACAAGTGAGTCTGAGGGGGAGAATACTTGCATGGTTCTATTGTTAAGGAACATTGGACCCATGCCATTGCGTCCTTAGAGAAGTGAGCCACCAAGGCAAGGTGTTTACATAAGGCTTCATGATCCACCAGGTCAAAGGTGGCTGACAGGTCAAGGAGGAGCAACAGGACAGTTTTCCCTTTGTCCTTAAGTTCCTTGGTTTGTGTCCTTGGGTCGATTAGAGCAGTGTCAGTGCCATGTTGTGGCCTGAAGCCTGATTGTCATACACCTAAGAGGTGATTGGTTTCAAGGTACTGTTGTATTTGAAGATACGCTACTCTGTCAAGTATCTTCAGAAGGAATGGTACCATCGTAATAGGCCTGTAGTTGGTTGGAATGGAGGGGTCTAGTGTTTTTAAATAGGGGTAGGAACCATGATTCTTTCATTTGCTTGGGACGGTGTTGATTGAGAATGATGCATTGATATGTTTGGAAATAAATGGTGCCAAGTCTCTGGCTGCGTCTTTGATTAATTGTGCTGGGCAATTATCGCCCTGGCATTTTGATGGTTTCAGCAAGGAGATCATTTTCTACACCTCAAGGATGAAAACTTTAGAGAATTTGAATTGGTCTGGTTTGTTAGTCGGTGTCTCGGGGATAGGAGTATGTGTGTCCTGTTTAGGTAATGAGGATTTCTTGTTAGCTATCTTGCCTTTGAGGAGTACTACTTTGTTGGCTAGAGTGTTCTGTATGTTAGTACACCAGGTTCTGTCTTTAGATATATTATTGGCTGGCGGTATTGGGGCCTCCATTTCTCGTAGGATGGTGAATAGTTCCTTTGTGTTTCTAGTTGTCTCCAAGACCATCAGTCTGGCTTTAGAGCAACCAGAAGCACAGTATTTGCTCTCGTGAACACCCGTGAAGACATGCTCTCTAATCTTGACTCTAGCCTTCCTTCTGTCCTCATCCTCCTTGAACTTTGCTCTGCTTTCGACAAGGTCAACTATGCAATCCTGATCAATCGTCTCCGTGACAACCTGGGCATCACAGATCAGGCCCTAGCCTGATTGACCTCCTTCCTCTCTGATAGACCCTCCCAAGTCCAACTGGGGTCCCTTCTCTCCACCACCTCTCTCTCCAAATGTGGTGTTTGCCAGGGCTCTAACCTCTCACCCTGACTCTTCAACCTTATTTTGCACCTCTGGCCCACCTCATCTCTACATTCTCTCCTAACTTTCAGTGTTATGCGGATAACACTCAGCTCTCCTTCAGGCTCCCCTCTGCCTCCTCTCCTCTCTCACTCATTCCTGACTGTCTATCTGCGAATCAGGAAGGGTATGCCTCAAGGCCACTAAGACCCAGATCCTTCTCATTGGGACCCCTGCTCCCACTTTCCCTCTTTCATTATGGCTGCCCTCCTTGGGCCCTCAACCTGTGCCTTCCTGCTAGGTTAAAAACCTTGGTGCCATCTTCAACTCCACCCTTTCCTTCTTTCCTCCATCACGGACCTCTCAAAGAAGTCCCACTACCTGCTGCACCTCCTCAGAGGTATTCTTCTTTTTCTCACTTTCCCTCAGAGGCTTGCTGTCTCCAGAGCCCTGGTTCTCTCTAGGCTGGACTACTTTAACAGCCTTTTTCTAAATCTTCCTGCCTCTACTCTTTGCCCTCTGCAACTAATCCAGAACCGGACTGGGAGAATTGTCCCTGGCCTCAAGTCCAGGGATTCTATCTCTCCAGCCCTGAAATCTCCACTGTCTCCCGGTGACTGCAAGGATCAAGTTGAAGACCCTCTGCATTGTCTACCAGGCTTTCTGGGGCAGGAGAACATACTACATCAAACTCTCTCTTCCTAAGCCCTTTCTTTCTCGAGCTCTCCGCTCATCCACCGACAACTCTCTGAGGGTCAGATGCTTCTCCAGGCAAAGAGTGGGGGATAGATCTCTCTCCTCTGCTGGTGCCTCCCTCTGGAACAGCCTCCCTTCCTCTCTCAAACTTGAGCAGGACTACCTCAGGTTCCGGATGCAACTCAAGACCCTCCTTTTTGCATCTGCTTTCTCTCTCTCTCTCTCTTCTGTTGATGTTCCTGTCCGCTGCGCTAACTGGTTGCCTGGCCACCCTCTGAACCTAATGGAGACGAGGCTCCTACATGACCAGTAGCCCCATGCACTGTCTCCGGGCCACTGCACACTACGGACTGTATCTGCAACACTACAGTCCCCTACCTCCGTGCACTTACTAAGAGCCGGTCACCCTGGTTGCACTTACTTTGCTTATTGCACTCTCCCTTTCCCTCCCCCTAGCACTTCTCCTTTCCCTTCCCCTTGCACTTGCACGATCTGAATGACACAAGTCCTAGCAAGATCATTTGATTTGTCCCCCTTTGTCTTCCTCTCCTCGTCTTGTCGGCCCTGGAAACACTTGTCCACAGGCATATTATAAATGACGTATCGTATCATAACATATCGTAGAATCTGAGATATTGTTTGGTTTCCTGTTTTTTTATAGTTGATAAGCCCTGATGAAGACACATTAAAGAGCATATAAGGGATACGGTTGAGACTACTTTTCTGAGCTCCAGACCTTGCTAATATATTATCAGGCCACAGTCATAACCAGTAGGTAAAAGGAAGAAATTGAAATTAGTAACAGTTTTCAGGCAAAAGAAAGAAATTGAGTTGCCGGAAAGCAATTGAATGAATTGCAGCTGCTAACTAATTGTCAGCAGTTCTCGGATGTAATAAGAGAACACGTTATCAGAATAGATTAGGAAGAATTTGTTCTTGCACCAGTAAGAACTTGTTCTTGCACCAGTAAGAACTGAAGCAAGCAATCAGTATTCTATATATGTATACAATGTATTTTTTATGTACAGTTGTTTGTTTTGTGTACATGTTATGAAATGTTAAATGTAGGTCAGCAATATATGTATGTGTCCGTCCATACAATGTTTTGATAGGAAAATTTAATTTATGATAATAGTTCTGTATGACTGTTGATGTAAGGTTTTATACTGTTCTATCTTTCACTATTATTATTCTTATTATTCTTATTATTCTTATTATTATCATTATTATTGGTGTACTATAATTGTCACAAAAAAGAAGATTCCATTGATATCTCAGACTGCACAAAAGATTTGAGATTAATTCCATGTATTCATTAGGTTTAGCTTGATCCCATGTTGTTGTTTGTGTTTATACCCTCATACAACATGACTTATTGGGTTAAGCAGTAGATGGATAATGAAAGGCTAGAAAACGCCAGGCCCTTGTTTTCCATTTGAGAAGGATGAGGGGCTTTAAATGGAAGTACAAAATTATTCAATATTCCCAAAATAAATAACAAACATATAATAATGAATTCCCTGTACATTCATAATATTTGAATAATGTAAATAATAATGTAAATATGTTTTATTTTAATTAAAGATGATAAGGCTAATCGTTTACATTTTACAATTCGTTTTTTGTAAATTGAAGGCCAATAAACCTGTGTATATGAGATAAATAAAGGTGTGCTGTTTTTCAAGTATTATTAATGATTTATTAGATTATTGTTTTATAAGTCATTCTAAATATTGTTACTTTTATTTTACTAATATTTAATTTCCAATTGATTACTATTGTTTATGTTTTAGTCATCTTTGGTATTTCTGAATAATATTATGCTGGTCAATTTTTCTATTTCATGACCTCTTAAAGATTAATGAGTCCATTTATGAGCTTGACCGTAAGTAGTAAAATGAACCACAAGTACAAATGGCAAAATGTGTTTCAATGATTGTCACCACAAAAGTGAGAAAGAAGAAAAGAAATCATGAGACTGTACCAGTTTTTGCAAAATTGAAAATAGTGCACACACTTTCCCAAAATTGGCAGAATCAGTCATTTGTCTATTTTGGCTTCTATCTAAGCTTTCCTCCAACCATGCCCAGAACCTCAGTCAGTTTTACAGCCTTATATAACTCATTTATCAAAAAATATACAATAAGAATGGTATATGCTCCTGAAAATGTTGATTTTTCTTAACAAATCCTGCAAATATATATTTGGTTTTTATCTCCATGCAGGGAGACCAATTATTCAATCAAGAGAGTTTTCATATCGTGAGAGGCCACCACTTGAAATTCCTCTAAAAACATGCTGGAGCATACAAGAAAGTGTTCACCTCCAAGAACACCAGCAGTGTGGCTTAGTATTTGAACAAAACATCCCACAAATTCTACCACAGCAGCCACCATCTGGTGTACCTGGTGCCTCCACTGAAACTGGAAACAACGTGGACTGAAGAGTTGCTGCTAACTCTGAACCCAAGGCTTTGTCCGATTATAATCATGGTGGAAAGAAGGTGGTGGTGCTGTTATCCTGGAGACAATCTTCATGGTGCCATACAGTCAGAGGATGAGGGGCACGCACTATAGAGAAGCAAGAGGGTGTCACAGGCCTGACATGATTCTTATCACCCCTACCTCCAGTGCCTTCCCTCCACCCCCAGGTGGGTGTCCAAGACCCCTCCAGCAGGGGCTGTGGTAGGAGTAGATGTAAGGAAAATCATATACCTGGCACTGTGTATCAGTAAAGCGAGTAGGCAACAACCACCTGCAGTGGCCAGCTAATCTCATTCATCAGCACGGGAGAGGTGCACTTATGCCACATTATATTTTATTGATGGTCCACTGCTCATACCTTTCAGTAACCCTGTGTATTTATTAAAGACATGCACCATATATAAAATCTCAATACACAATACATTTAAATAGATGCCTCACAAAGAATGCTCATATTCATAAATGCTTCCGACAAGATTCTCAGTAATGAACACTCAATGAAAGTTCTTACATTCTACTGTATAGTATAACTCTTTTTATCATAGGAAATAAATAATATAGACACATTGATACTATTATCATCACTGAACTTAACACACTTAATATGAATAAGCAGCTATAATTGTCACTACCTGAAGATCAATTCATCACTTCAGAAGCATAATAGCCACTTCAAAATTGTCTACCTCCTCAGATCTCACTAGAAAACCTCCTAGAATGATCTGCCCTCTCAATACCTCTCCTCTTTCCCAATGTGATAGTGATAAATTGGTAAAACAGGTTCTCATTCTCACTACTATCCTTTGAAGGTAGGGATATGAGCGGTGTAGGCAGGATGCCCAGAAACCCGTAGAATTAAAATCACCATAGATAGCAAAAAGCCAAAAAATAGAAAAAGATGCTTTAAAAAGTATCAATTGAAAATTAGCATGGTGTCAGAAATAGTCAATTTTGAATAGTTGGTGAGCTGATTGCCAGGGTTAGCTATATTCCACATACAGCTAATTCAAAAGTAGTAGTTCTTCTAAAAACATGGTAGGCCAATTGACCAATAATACAATTTCAGAGGCTTTACAAATCGAGCCAGAAAAACTGAGAAGGATTCACCCCTCCCCTCTGTATTGGCTTGCATGAAGGGACCCTCCGGTCTGCATCTGGGTGTCCTTCAGCCTTCGTTTGTCTGCCTCCTGTCTTCTTCCAGGCTCGGCCAGATCAGCTTCCCTCTCTCCAAAAGCCAGCCTATTTTATGGTTAAAGCCCACTGCTTAGTTCACGTTTTACCTATCAGTGTAAGGAGCAGGAGGCTGCTTACCTCACTTTGTTCCTATCAATATGAGGAGGATGCGGCTGAGGTCATTCCCATACCGTCAGTGTTGACAGGAGCATGTCGCTGTTAGAGGTGCCTGCATTTGGATGCATGGGCTCCAACATGAAGGTATATAGTTTGTAACTCACGGTTAATGGTTTGTTCTGTATATAGTTACCAGGCTCCAAGTCTGCGTGTCAGATCAGAATTTGGAGTGTGGTGTTAAGTGATGTTCTGATACCAGGGGAAGGCAGTTGATGAGAGCCTGCACGGCTGGGGGTCATTATAGATAATGCTGAACTTTGATTGTATGTTAAAACTGTACAAATAAAGACAAAGTTGCAGTTCTGCCATGTGTATACATCATTCCTTCAATCTTAACAAATTGGCGACGAGGATTGAGGAGGAAGAGAGTAACGACCCTCGGTGGAGAGTGAAGAAGTGAGCAGCATAGTGGCAGTGACCAGAGCAAGGGCAGGGCACTGTGAGGAGGTGGAGTAGACGTGCAGAAGACAGAGGATTCGGAGAAGAAATACCTCTGGTACGTGGTGGAACACAGAGAGGACACGCAGAGACGAGCGGTCCCATCTCGGCTCCCAAACCTTTCCCAGCAACCGGAGTGCATGCACACGTCCGATGGTGATCCCTGCGAGGAAGCGATAGGAAAGTGTGAAGCGCGAGAGGGGATATAAAATTATTTGGATATAGCGCACAGCCCCCCTAGCGCGAGGTACTCCTGTAACCCAGGCGCGAGCGTAACACCAGATTTGAAGATGCTAGTCAGGTTGCCACAGTGACCCGTTTGTGTAGCAAGAAGAAAGGACCTTCATGCGTTAGGCAGCGTGACGCAGTGACTGAAGAAGCTGGTCGGGTTGCCACAGTGACATTTCGCGTACAAAGAAGAAAGAACTTTTTGGAAGTTGGGGAAGGTGACGCCCATTTTGGAGGAAGTCGGCCTGGGGTTGCTATGGCGAACCGTTTGTATCATTTCAAGATAAATGAACAACGCAGATTTGCCATGTTTTCACAGCGACTCATTGACGTTATTGCAGAATAAACTAACAACGCGATAAACGAAGGAGACACGCAGCTTTTCCAGTTCATAATGTACATCAGAAAGACTGTTAACAACCCTGCAAAGTGAAATGCAATGTAACGAAGAAACGGTGAGTGACATTTATGTAATGTGTTCTCAGTAGTGGGAGCACTGACGAACACAGCAGTTTGGGTAAAGACGCTTAGCAGCATCATTGTGCAGGGTGCAGAGGGACAATTTACAAAACAGTGAAGCATTGCAAGGCTTAGCAAACCTGTGTGATATCGAATAACATTGGGAAAACTGTTCAACATGGCCAATATTCCAGCCCCAGTATTTTTCTTGGCCACACCAGGTGAAACCAAGGTGAAATGGTCCGACTGGAGAGAGGGATTTATCAAATATGCTTTAGCCATGTTTGGGTCGAACTCTTCCAATGACAGGAAAGAGGCTCTTTTGTTTCATTGTTTGGGGCCGGCAGGTCAGGATATTTTAAGGAGGTCACCTGAACCTGTTGGGTTGGAGGACTCAGATGCATATGAAAAGACATTGGCTAAACTAGATAAACATTTCGAAGTGGAGGAAGATATTATTGTTGAGAGGTATCGGTTTGCAACAAGGGAGCAGAAGACGGGGGAGAGTATTGAAGAGTTCATAACGGCACTGAGAGGGTTAGCTGCGAAATGTCAATTTTCCCCCTGCCAAGACGAGCATCTGGGGGATCAACTGATGACAAAGTGCAATAATGACAGAGGTAGGAAGGAGATGTGGAGGGAATGCAACCCCACCCTGGTGAGAGCTATCTAAATTGCCAAGAGTGTGGAACATACCAAGAAGTGTATCAAAGCCCTCCAATTAGATAAATGCATGGAAGGGGGAGGTGGTAAAGCGACTGTGGAGGAAGGTGCCTTTCACAAAATTTCAAAGCCATTGCTAAGACAAGCAACAGGAGGGTCAGTGAGGAGAGAAATTTGAAGAGAGTGAGAGATATCTCCAGTGATGCCAATCCCAGCAGTAGTAGGAGTGTGGGATGTCCGTGGGTCCTCCCAGAGAATTTAAGGCGATGGCAGGAAAAAGGTGTTACAGGTGTGGCAGCGGAACACATCTTGCATACGACAACGAGTGTGTAGCGATACACATCATTTGTCGAGAGTATGGGAGGAAAGGTCACATTGCTTGATGCTGCAAGAATTTTAATCCTGGAGGTCAAGCACAGGAGATCAGTGTGAGCAATGAAGGTGATGAATATGTCAGTCTGGGCAAGGAAGTTGTCAACGCAGTGCATGCTGTGTCAGGAAAAGTGAGGAAGCGCAAACCATATGCGGTTATAATGATTTGTGGAGTGCCCATTTCCATGCTAATTGACCGTGGAGCTGACTACATTCTTATAAGAGTGCAAGTGTGGAAGGACAAATTTAAATGCTGCACTTTAACGGAAGCAGGGATTAAAGCCAATGCATATGGTGATGTACCGATAGATATTGTGGGCAAATTTGATTGCGAGTTGCAATTCAAGGGGAGGAAAGCGGAAGGGACGATTTATGTGACAAACAAGAGAGGTGAACTTTTGTCATGGAGTGACCAAGCGGACTTAAAAATAAAGTTAGATTCGAGTCACCCAGAACAAGTGTTGGCTGTGGAAGAAGTCAAGTCAGATGGTAATTTGTTAAAGCTGGAGAAAGATGACCAGTGAATTTTCAGTAATAACCTAGGGTGTCTCAAAGGATTTGTACATAAGATCCGCCTCAGAAGTGGGGCTGAACACAAAGTGGCAAAATTGCACATGGTGCCATTGGACTTGCGCAAAGACTTGGAAGATGAAATTGTTAAAATTGAGAAGGAAGGGGTTATTGAAAAAGTTCAAATGTCTAAGTGGATTAGCCCCATTTTAATAGTGAGAAAGGCTAATGGTTCGATCAGGTTGTGCATAGATTTAAGGCATCTGAACAGTATGGTGATGGCAGAGAAATTGCCTCTGCCAAGAATTGATGATTTGCTGACGGGGTGGCAGGTGCACGGTTGTTATCCATCCTGGATCTCAAGTCGATTTATCATCAAATAGAGTTACATGAGAGTTCAAGAGATCTCACAGCTTTTATCACTCCAATTGGTCTTTTCAGGTGTAAGAGGATGCCGTTCGGCCTGGTGTCAGCTGCCAGTGTTTTTCAAAATGTCATGCATCACCTGTTGGGGAGTGAAAATGAAGTACTATTTTATCAGGATGATGTGTTGGTATGTGGTGGAAGTGAGGATGAGCATGATGAGTGCCTGGAAAGGGTGTTGGAGATATTAATGGAGGCCGGGCTTACCATTGCAAAGGAGAAGTGTATGTTTAAGGTGAGGAAGGTTGTGTACTTAGGGCATGAAATATCCTGTGAAGGAATGAGGTCAAGAGAGGATGCAGGGGAAGCCATAAGAAAGATGGAATCCCCCAGGAGCAAGGGTGATTTTTTGTCTTTCTTAGGGTTAGTGGAGTTCTACAGTAAATTTATTGAGAATCTGACAGAACAAGGAACATGAGGAGTCTCACTCGGAAGGGTGTTTTATTTGCATGGGCTAAAAGTTGTGCAAGGGAATTTAAGGATATTAGATGCACCATTGTTGATGCCCCATTGTTGGACAATTTTGTGGAGAGTAGGAGGACGCTGATTTTTGTTGATGCCAGCAATTACGGTTTGGGGGTGGTTTTGATGCAGGAAGCTGGATCTGAATTGCATATGATTGCCTTTACCTCCAGAACATTCAAAGAGGTGGAGGTTAGGTAATCTATAATGGAGAAGGAGGCATTGGCGTGTGTTTGGGGAGTGAAGAAATTCAAGATGTATTTGTGGGGTCGGGAATTTACTATTTGTACCGACCATAAACGCCTCATCAGTATTTTTCCCAAGGGCTGTCTGGAAGAGGTGTCAAGACACATTATGAAATGGGTGCAAAGTCTTCAAGGGCTGCAGTTTTCCATGTTACATGTTCAGGGGAGGAACAGTGTGGTGGCTGGCCCCTTCTCAAGGTCGGTGGAGGAGTGTGGTGAGTGCAATGGAAGTACTGAGGTGGATGAGGAAGATATTGGTGAAATGTATCAGATACATGAATTTTTGAAGAAGTCTGAGTGGGACTCGGCTTATGCAGAGGATGCAATGTATCAAGAGGTGGTGGCTTTAGTGATTGGTAATGCCATCAATATGAGAGATGTGAGATTGGAAGGTTATGGGAAAGTGAGGAATGATCTTTGTGTGAAAGATGGTTATTTGCACAGGGGCCATAAATTGGTGGTCCCGGAAAAGATAAGGAGTGCCTTGGTTGAATTGGCGCATACTGGTCATTTAGGCTTGGCTAGGACTAAAGGTTTGGTGAGGTCTGATTTTTGGTTTGCCAGGTATTGACAGGGACATTGAAGAGCAAATCAGAAAGTGTGTTGGGTGGGTGGAAGGAGACATAGGTCTCAAGGTACAGAAAATACCCATGACTGTAAGGAAAAGTCCCAGGATGCCATGGGAGAATGTAGCATTGGATCATTTGGGGCCTTTCAATGTTACAGGATATAGAGATGCCTATTTACTTGTAATTATGGACTTATTGTCCAAGTGGCCAGAGGTTTGTGTGCTTAAGGAAGTCACCAACAGCAGCATAATAAGGTTTCTGAAACTGTTGTTTTGGAGGGAGGGGTTCCCAAGGAGGTGTCTTTCAGATAATGGTTCGCGGTTGGTGTCAAGAGAGTTTAAGGAATTCCTGGACAGTCATGGAGTGGAGCAAATCACCACATCTTTATATCATCCACAAGAGAATGGGTGTGTGGAACGTTTCAATCGCACCTTGATGGAGGCTATTAGGATAGCTGTTGCTAAAGGGGGTGATTGGGTCCAAACTGTCATGAAGAGGACATTTCAATACAGATTTACCTCACATGCGTTCATTTGAGTTACTGTGAGGCAGGAAAGCCAACTCTCATTCATGTCCTGGATGGATGGGCAGATTGCGATGTGTTGGTGTCGATATAGACGAAGTGAGAAGAACATGTTGGCCAGTGGGCAAAGATCCAAAGTGCGTTATGATGAGAAGAATTGTTGCAGGGAGTTGGTGGTCAAACCAGGAAAGTGGATCACGGTGAAACTGCCAACAAAGGTGAAGAAAGGTAGTTCCTTGTTTTCAAAGCCCAAGGAAGTGGTCAAAGATCTGGGTTCTTCAGTGTTAGTAAAAGGGGGAGCGGTATGGAACAAGGAGAGAGTGGCGGTGTTGAGGAGGAATTAGTTTGTTGTTAGCAGTAGGAGAAGGAAGGGAGGTGTTAGAGGTGTCGGCATTTGGATGCATGGTATCCAACATGAATGTATATAGTTTGTAACTCATGGTTACTGGTTTGTTCGGTACATAGTTACCAGGCTCCATGTCTGCGTGTCAGAGAAGATCTTGGAGTCTGGTGTTAAGTGATGTTCTGATTCCAGGGGAAGGCAGTTGATCAGAGCTTCCCTGGATGGGGTTGTTATAGATAATGCTGAACTTTGATTGTATGTTAAAGCTGTAAAAATAAAGACAAAGCTGCAGTTCTGCCACGTGTATGCATCATTTCTTCAATCTTAACAGTTGATTGTTTATGTCTAGAGCAAGTTCAACAGTAATTTGCCTGAACCTTTCATCCAATTACAAGATGAGATGCTTACTTATTGCATCACAGTTATTTGCTAAATAACCTCTAGCTTACGTACATCCATCCTCGTCTGCCTAGAACTATTGCAGTTCTTTAAAGGATTGTTATTATTAACTAGAATTTGTAGTTTTTGTTTACCATAACTAACCAAGGCACCTGCCGCACTTCCCAGACTGTCGGATTTCTTCCCAGAAACATTCTTTATGTTTTGTTCACAGTGTTCCATAACAAATATATCATTGACGCACAGCCCAGAAAACCAAACTGAACGTAATTCTCTGTTCTAGTTATGAATTCTTTCATATCGCCTGCATAATTAAAATTCAAATGCATTTAAAAAAATGATTGCATTTAAGAAATGTGACTATACAGCATAGAATTACGCTCAGACATCAAAATATAAACATGACAAAACAGTCATACCCATGTAAGCCAAACCACGCAAGGCCTCACAAGGTGGGCTGAATAAACCAGACTTCTTCTCAATGGACCGATCAAGGAGGAATCGGAAGGACGCGCCTTGGACAGTCAATAAGTCAAAAGAGTTTCGGAAAAGCCATCAGGAAATATATGCATCAACGCCTCTTTCAACAACGCAAAGCTATCATTAGCTATGTGTTGCAACAAAAAGGTAAAGCTCGGTCATCTATAGCTTTGGCTCCTTGGCAATGGGGTCTCATGATATGACCAGTCCACACCTATGCATGCTCTGAACATTGATAATGCTGCCATCAGTGATGTGATCCCTCAGATGCATGTGTGCAAAGCCCAGATAAAGGCAATGAGGCAGGAAACTAGGGTATATGAAGCTCTGGATCTAGCCATTGGCCTACACAAATGCTTAAAAAGCAATGCCAGAATCAACACAGGCATAGTTTTCACTGAAGAGTTCATCTATGCCTCACTTTTAAACCCATGTTACAGGTCTCGATTGTTTGCTTTTTTCAGAGGGTGATATTACAAACAGATATTGGACTAAATTGGTACATATTAGAAGGAGAGGTCACACTTGAAACTTCCTAGGAAAGGAATTGTAGAAATGTCCACTTCTGCCACCTATTAACAGAGCAGACCCAGTGGTAACATGTCCCAGTGGTACAGTCCCATTGGTAACAACCCACCCCCTGGCAGCCCACTCACAGGACAATGGAAGTAACTAGCCTCTTTCATGTCTCCTCCTTTTGTTACCAGTGAACACAGCAGCATATGTTCAAGTCTGTCTTCTTCTACAGGAACTACCCAAATTCAGCAACCTTTTTGGAAAAGCTTAGCCAAACTGTGATTCAAGATACAGCCAACAAAAACATTAGTCTATATCAAGAAGGGCAGCAGAGGAAATGCTTGAGCAGTACTGTGCAGATAAGCAGCTCTGACCATACATAGCAGACCTCTGCTCTATTGGCACACAAAAGGATCCGTGTCTAACATTAAGCAGGCTGACTGTCAAATATTTAGTCAGCAACAACTCTGAATGTTTTTAGCACAGCATTGGCCATCACTAGAGACAGCAGGACATGCCTGTCACTGAAACATGTAGGAATGCTAACAACAATGCTGACAATGACCCAGCACTTGCTACAATGCACATATACTGTTCCAGATGATGGGGAATTGTGGCAAGCACATCTGGGAGACTTTGAACTTGTTCATGCTACTGCTACTTACTCAGATGACAACAATGCAGAGGATGGCACCATCATCCACTAGTGCCGTATGACCCGGCTGCAGACCTCTACACTGGAGAATCTGTGGTAGAGAAAAGCCAGTAGGAATGTTAACATCTATATAGATATAAACCAGATGTGTGTCTTTTTCCCTCCTTATAAATGATAGTTGAATATAAAACATGCCACTTTCAGGAATTCTTGACCCATCCACGCGAAGTCAGATTTACCCTGGCTACAAAAATCACACAGTGCAGTAACAAAATCATGTCAACCACCTGATGTCAAGTGTATGTCTTCCTTCAACAAAAAGATTTCATGACTCATGTACTCTTCTTTGAACAGCTATGTTCTATATTTGAATCATTTGATTTTTTAAATATATTATTTTTAATTTACACTGCACTTTATGCCCAAGGTAAGTATTTCATCCAATGTGCTCTGTCATGGGTGTATGTTTTCTTGTGTGGTATGTTGAACGAAGGGGGATGTAATGCATCCTGTATCCCTTCCTGCATGGATGGTGTGGGGTCATAAGAGAATGTTCTGTGAGTGCATGGCAGGTTTGTGCTTGAGTGAGTGTTCTATTCCAGCCAGCTGGAGTTATGTAGCCTGGCTGGTGGAAGCCAGTGGGCTTCCCTGAAGATCTGTTCTCCTGCTCTTAATGACCTAGACCTCCTAATGGCCAGACGATTCTCAGTTTTTGTTTGTGTCATTACAAAGAAAAGGGAATCTTTTCAAATGTCAAGTGGAATAAAATGTTTAATGAGGAATGTGTGGGAATAGTGTTCTATGACTTGGGTGTGTTAATGCTGACTGATGTATATTAACATGCCAGGAGTAGGTGTGAATGTTAGCATGCGGCTCGTGGTGGCTGCATGTGGTTTGTAGTAGTTGAATGTCATTTTATTGGCTTGGTACTTGTATGTGACTGTTGCAGGTGGGACGCTTTCCATACCGCACCTTACTGAGTTACTGGTGTGGTTGGGACACCTGCCACCCTGCAGTGTAGTTGTTTAGGGAGGAGGAGTATTGATGACACACTAACAATATAAAGTATAGTGGTGTCATACACATTAAAGGTAATGTACTGTTATGCGCAGTCATTGCAGTGCTTATAACCATGTGGTTGAGATTTGTGTAGAGCGTTTCATTATGTCTGTCTGTGTAATCCTGGTTACAGTACGTCTGTGCACAAGTTGTCAGTGCTGCTGTAGGCATGGTTCAGTGCTAGGCGCTTTGGCATTGACGGGGCTTAAGGGTGTTATCTCTTGTACTTTCAAGCCCTGTCTGTAATTTAAGTTTGATGTCATTCTTTGACCAAACACTCAGCGGTCTCAGTGATATTTTATTCATTTGGAATTGCTCGGACTCCATTATGTGCCTGGTCGTTTGTGCAACATTCTTCCATCTTTGTTGAATGCAATCAATTGATGTTTTTTTTTTTTAATTCTTTGCATGTTCGTAATTTGCCTGCCCAGCATTTTGGGTTGGGTTGTAGAGATGTTTCTTTTCGGTGGAATCTTTTGATCACAGTGTTGCCATTTGTGTGTGTGATTGGTGTGTGTGTGGTTTAGCATGAGTGATGGCATGATGTGTTGGAGGAAGGTTTGTTTTTCGGTGTTTGGATTCGTGTGCATAGACATCCTCAGTTTGAGATGGTTTTTCCTTGAATGTCAGTGGGTATTTTGCTTGGTGGCAGCAGGCTTGCGTGCCAGCCCAAAGAGGGGAATGCTTGTGCTCAAGTGCGGCAGGCTTGAGGTTCACCAGTGGCAGTGGTAAATGGGAGGTGTAGGTTGTTTCTGATGGTGTAATGGAAGTAGCTTGTTGCCCAAGGAGGGGCTGGTTTGTGCTAAGCATGACAGGCTTGAAACCCACTGGTGGCAGCGGTGGGTAGGAGGTGATGCATAGGTTATGGTGGCTTTGGATTTAGAGTTGCGGTGCGGCCTTCTGCTGAATGTTAGTTACGCGTGGTTGGGATTATCTTGTCTTCTGATTCCGCAGGTGATGGTGCATGGAGGTGGTTGTGTGGTGAAGGTAGTTGTGTGGTGATTGTCCTTGCTCTGTGAGTATGTGCTCTGTGGATGTCTGCTGAAGGAAGGGGGGTGAGTTGTGTCTTGCTACCTCCTCTCTGTGTTCCTTTGAGGTATGTTAAAGGAAGGAAGTTGTGTTGCATCGTGTCTCCCTTCCTGCATGGATGGTGTGAGGTCATGAGAGAATGTTCTGTGAGTGCATATAATGTTTGTGCTTGAGTGAGTGTTCTACTCCAGGTAGTTGGAGTTGAGTAGCCTGGGTGGTGGGGGAAAGTGGGCTTCACAGATTATGTGTTCTCCTGCACCTAATGACCTAATGTCCTGATGATACCTGATTGTCCCGTAACTTAACAAAAACATCTTATGTACGTATCTTCTGCATCCAGGAACCTGCATTCTTTCACAATGTACCCAGTGATACTGTGCAGCCATGGCCATGTTATTTAACTCACCACACAAATAGGACATGTTAACCTTTCGGAGCGATTGAAGAAGAGAACACCCAGAATCACAACTACAGGTCAATAGCTCACATGAGCTAGGCCCTGAGTCACCCCCACATCTCGCCACTTCCCACCCAAACAGTGTGACACTGGTCTAGTGGCTTTAGTGAGCTGGACAACAGAACATGGTACATGTTCTAAGGGGGTACAAACGCACCCTTATTACCAAAGGAATAAATAAAAAACGGTTACCTCACAGCAGCACAAAAGTTGAAGCAGAGTAAAAAGAACTGTCCTACTGTTCAGTGACAAATAGACAAACATAAAAACATAAAAGGGAAAAAATACACAATGGGAAAAGGTAATTAAAAAGGCCAGGGGTCACTGAAGGCTACTTTCTCTCCTTCAGAACAGTTCTTGCACCCGTTCACATTTCTTTTGATGCAGTGACTTCCACAAGCTAATGAAAGGGGACGGACTCTAGTTCCTGATTTCCATCTGTGAAATGTAACATATATATGCAGTATTTAGTATATATTATATAGTAGTTCAGCAATATAGTTTCATATAACGAGTAAAGCTAGTGTAGTGAGTAGAGTTAGTGTTCAGTGTAGGGTTTAGTGTTTAAAGTGTAAAGTACTCAGAGTTGTAGTTAGTGTGTGCATTTTACTTAAAATGTAGCTCAAACTCAACCTGCTAGTGATCGAAAGAGGCTCCAAAACCCTTCTACTATCCAACCTAACGCCTGACCCCTGTCTCCTGCAGTCTACCCTCGTATGTACATTTTGGCCTTGGACTGTTAATTATAAAAAAAAGTATGTTACAGCCTCCTGTCCCTGGCACATTTCCCCACTCTCCAACCGACAGACGTCACTCAAACTATGATCTTATGTAAATGCGTTTTACCCTAGGACTGCCTCTGCTCTCTGTTCAAAATAACACATTGTACTTCAACAAATACAAATAGGTGTTGCATAGCCTATAAGTCTAGGCCACCTCCATCTAACTGAATGTTGTGCTCCAAGTAGGGGCCAACTCTAAAACCCCAATCACCAATCTCCCAGGGACAGCATCAAGAGAGAGCAGTAGCCATGCTAGTCTCAAAATCAAGCGCTTTGTGTGCACCTATGGATTTGTGTTTCCACCTAAGTGATGTGCAAAATGAGTCTGTAAAGAAAGCCTCTGCAACCGTATGCATCTATTGTAATGAAGTATGCAAATGTGGTTATGTTCCGCTGAAAGGACTTTCGCAAGTAATAAACTTTAAAAATAGGATTATCCTTCTCAGTGCTCTCTGTCGCTTGCATTTGCGGTGTAGGTCTTTACCGCACACTCGGTACAGAGGGATACCCCATCCCTCACTGTCCCGTTCTACCCATGGCAGCATCTTCGAAGGTGTTATGTTATTTTATGTTATGTTAAAGGTATTTATATAGCGCACCGTCTGCAACGGAATTGGTCCCGAGGCGCTCTGGCAGATCTGTAAACAGGAGGAGGGAGTGCTCCTGCTTCACCCCCACACTCTCCTGCCTCCATTTATTCATTTATTGTATTTTATTTTTACTTTTGTAGGAGCCCGCAAAGTCCTGGGGCATCTAGGCGCTGGTTGCTGAGCGACAGTTGGGATAGAGGGTATATTTTTTGAAGTTAGTTGAACAAGTAACTTCAAGCTCCCACAAATAGGGCATGGTCCCCTCGTATCTACCCATACACCACCCCTCAAATCACCCCTGACCTTTCCTGAATCTCGGCCGCTTCTCTCCTTCTTCGGCTTTCATGGGATGCGCCGCATCCCCACTTTACACCCCCGACCCGCCCCAAAAAGCACTCACTATGCGCCCACCTTACGCTCACACACCCTGCCTGCCTGCACCCGTCCCGGCCGTGTAGTTCTTTGCAAAGATACATCAATACATTAATACTACCCACTCAGTTTCAGCTTATCCCCCCTTTGTGCCTGTTTTTGTTTTCTCTTTTTCACTGTCTTCTATGTTATTCTTTGTAAGCGCCCAGAGGCCCTGGGTAAGTGGCGCCATAGAAAAATGCAGATAGAAAAAGCAGAAAGAAAATGCAAATAAAAAAATGCAGAGAGAAAAATGCAGATAGAAAAATGCAGATAGAAAATGCAGTTAGAAAATGCAGATAGAAAATGCAGATAGAAAATACAGATAGATAGAAAATGCAGATAGAAAAAGCAGGTAGAAAATGCAAGTACAAAATGCAGATGGAAAATGCAGATCGAAAATGCAGATAGAAAATGCAGTTAGAAAATGCAGATGGAAAATGCAGAGATAAAATGCAGATAGAAAATACAGATAGATAGAAAATGCAGATAGAAACGTAGGTAGTAAATGCAAGTAGAAAATGCAGAAGAAAATGCAGATGGAAAATGCAGAGATAAAATGCAGATAGAAAATGCAGATAGAAAATACAGATAGTTAGAAAATGCAGATAGAAAACGCAGGTAGAAAATGCAGGTAGAAAATGCAGATGAAAATGCAGAGATAAAATGCAGATAGAAAATGCAGATAGAAAACGCAGGTAGAAAATGCAGATGGAAAATGCAGATGGAAAATGCAGAGATAGAATGCAGATAGAAAATGCAGACAGAAAATACAGATAGATAGAAAATGCATATAGAAAACACAGGTAGAAAATGCAGGTAGAAAATGCAGATAGAAAATGCAGATGGAAAATGCAGAGATAAAATGCAGATAGAAAATGCAGATAGAAAATGCAGATAGAAAAGCAGATAGAAAATGCAGGTAGAAAACGCAGGTAGAAAATGCAGATGGAGAATGCAGAGATAACGCAGGTAGAAATCGCAGGTAGAAAATGCAGGTAGAAAACGCAGGTAGAAAATACAGGTAGAAAATGCAGGTAGACAGACAGATGTAAGTGCAGTGCAGCAGATATCCCAACCTCCATTCTTCTTGCTGTGAACTACTTCACACATATACATGTGTGTGATGACTTTTAATTGCAAAAACAATTAATGAAACATGTCCTCCTCTAACTAAATGATAGAGACAAAAATCTATGACGCTGCCATACGTTGATGTAAAAAAGAGTTACATTTCAAAAGATCCCATAGTTCATAGTTGTGAACTTACTCTTATCTTGAAGGCGGAAAATAAACTGCACTCCCATAACATCCTCCATGGATAACATGACTAAGCTGATGGCTTCCACTGCATGCCAGAGCCTCTCGCCCATTCCCTTCGTGCTCCATTCCTGCGACGTCATCACGGCAGGTAAAGCCCTGTGTCTCAGTAATTCAGTGCAAAAGAGACAACGGTATTAAATATGCTTGATAGGTGGAGCACATGGCTCTTAACACTACCGTGGAACCAGGGAGCAAGTCCTTTGAGGAAAGGGGAAGAAGAGGAGAGGAAAAGAAAGCGCGCCAGTCCATATTAGGCAGGAAAGGTTGCTTGCACAGCACTTAATACATCCCCTGAAGCTACTTTAAAGCACTAGTTGGGACGAAGAGAGAGGTAGATAAATCCGGAACAATGGGAGTGGGAACGCATGAAGGAAAGAGATGAAGAGGATAAAGTTGGAGCTGAATTCAGAGAAATCAAAATAATGTTTTCTAACTTTTTTGGAAACTTCTGAATTTGCAATTATAGAACAAAACGGGGCTGTGTTTTGGGGTGATATGATAGGTTATTTATAACGCGCATACCTAGAGGTTTCTAAGGGTGGACCCAGAGATCGAACCTGTGGTGCTCTGTGACGTTTTGCTTCCAAGGAAAGCACGTTGCCCCTGAGCAATTCTCCCGCCCTCCTTTCAAAATGAGTGCACGCAAACACAACTTGTGTGTTAGCCCAGGGGCATAGTCTATATGTATTTAATTTCTTCTCATTCAGATTATAAAATGTGGGAGCTAGGCTAAAAGTCTGGAGCAGAGTTTTGAGGTGTGGTTGGTGATGGCGAGGATTTCCAAAACGAAGCTGTGGCCCACTGCTACACTCTGAAAGGAACACTCGGCTGGCATTGCCTTCCTAAGTGAAGAGCCTCTGGATGTTCAGTCACAGATGTAGGGATTGTGTGGCCCACTGCTGCACCCTGAAAGGAACCCTCGGCCGGCATTGCCTTCCTAAGTGAAGAGCCTCTGGAAGTGCAGTCACAGATCTGGGAATTGCGTGGCCCACTGCTGCACCCTGAAAGGAACCCTCGGCCGGCATTGCCTCCCTAAGTGAAGATCCTCTGGAAGTGCAGTCACAGATCTAGGGATTGCGTGGCCAACTGCTGCACCCTGAAAGGAACCCTCGGCCGGCATTGCCTCCCTAAGTGAAGAGCCTCTGGAATTGCAGTCACAGATCTAGGGATTACGTGGGCTACTATTGCACCCTGAAAGGAACCCTTAGCCAGCACTGCCTCCCTGAGTGAAGAGCCTCTGGAAGTGCAATCACAGATCTAGGGATTGCGTGACCCACTGATGCACCCTGGAAGGAACCCCCGGCAGGCATTGCCTCCTGTAGTGAAGAGCCTCTGGAAGTGAAGTCACAGATCTAGGGATTGCATGACCCACTGCTGCACTCTGAAAGGAACCCTCAGCCGACAATGCCTCCCTAAGTGAAGAGCCTCTGGAAGTGCAGTCAGAGATCTAGGGATTGCGTGGCCCACTGTTGCACCCTGAAAGGAACCCTCAGCCAGCATTGCCTCCCTAAGCGAAGAGCCTCTGGAAGTGCAGTCACAGATCTAGGGATTGCGTGGCCCACTGCTGCACCCTTAAAGGAACCCTCATATGGCATTGCCTCCCTAACCGAAGAGCCTGTGAAAGTGCAGTCACAGATCTAGGGATTGCGTGGCCCACTGCTGCACCCTGAAAGGAACCCTCGGCCGGCATTGCCTCCTTAAGTGAAGAGCCTCTGGAAGTTCAGTCACAGATCTAGGGATTGTGTGGCCCACTTATGCATCCTGAAAGGAACCCTCGGCTGGCAATGCCTCCCTAAGTGAAGAGCCTCTGGATGTTCAGTCACAGATCTAGGGATTGCATGGCCAACTGCTGCACCCTGAAAGGAACCCTTGGCCGACATTGCCTCCCTAAGTGAAGAGCATCTGGAAGTGCAGTCACAGATCTAGGGAATGCGTGGCCCATTGCTGCACCCTGAAAGGAACCCTCGGCCGGCATTGCCTCCCTAAGTGAAGATCCTCTGGAAGTGCAGTCACAGATCTAGGGATTGCGTGTTCAACTGCTGCACCCTGAAAGGAACCCTCGGCCGGCATTGCCTCCCTAAGTGAAGAGCCTCTGGAAGTGCAGTCACAGATCTAGGGATTGCGTGGGCCACTATTGCAACCTGAAAGGAACACTTAGCCAGCACTGCCTCCCTGAGTGAAGAGACTCTGGAAGTGCAGTCACAGATCTAGGGATTGTGTGGCCCACTGATGCACCCCGAAAGGAACCCCCGGCCAGCATTGCCTCCCTAAGTGAAGAGCCTCTGGAAGTGCAGTCACAGATCTAGGGATTGCATGGCCCACTGCTGCACTCTGGAAGGAACCCTTGGCCAGCATTGCATCCTTAAGTGAAGAGCCTCTGGAAGTTCAGTCACAGATCTAGGGATTGCGTGGCCCACTTATGCACCCTGAAAGGAACCCTCGGCTGGCATTACCTCCCTAGGTGAAGAGCCTCTGGATGTTCAGTTACAGATCTAGGGATTGCGTGGCCCACTGGTGCACCCTGAAAGGAACCCTCGGCCGGCATTGCCTCCCTAAGTGAAGATCCTCTGGAAGTTCAGTCACAGATCTAGGGATTGCATGGCCCACTTATGCACCCTGAAAGGAACCCTCGGCCGGCATTGCCTCCCTAGGTGAAGAGCCTCTGGATGTTCAGTCACAGATCTAGGGATTGCGTGGCCCACTGCTGCACCCTGAAAGGAACCCTCGGCCGGCATTACCTCCCTAAGTGAAGAGGCTCTGGAAGTGCAGTCACAGATCTAGGGATTGCGTGGCCCACTGGTGCACCCTGAAAGGAACCCTCGGCCGGCATTGCATCCCTAACTGATGAGCCTCTGGAAGTGCAGTTACAGATCTAGAGATTGCCCGCCCACTGCTGCACTCTGAAGGGATTCCTTGGCCGGCATTACCTCCCTAAGTGAAGAGCCTCTGAAAGTGCAGTCACAGATCTAGGGATTGCGTGGCCCACAGCTGCACCCAGAAAGGAATCCTCGGCTGGCACTGCCTCCCTAAGTGAAGAGCGACTGGAAGTGAAGGCACAGATCTAGGGATTGCGTGGCCCAATGCTGCACCCTAAAAGGAACCCTCGGCTAGCACTGCCTCACTGAGTGAAGAGCATCTGGAAGTGCAGTCACAGATCTAGGGATTGCGTAGCCCACTGTTGCACCCTAAAAGGAACCCTCAGACGGCACTGCCTCCCTGACTGAAGAGCATCTGGAAATGCAGTCAATGATCTTTGGATTGCGTGGCCCACAGTTGCACCCTAAAAGGAACCCTCGGCCCGCACTGCCTCCCTGAGTGAAGTGCCTCTGGAAGTGCAGTCACAGAACTAGGAATTGTGTGGCCCACTGTTGCACCTTGAAAAGAACCCTCGGCCGGCACTGCCTCCCTGAGTGAAGTGCCTCTGGAAGTGCAGTCACAGAACTAGGGATTGTGTGGCCCACTGCTGCACCCTGAAAGGAACCCTTGGCCAGCATTGCCTCCCTAAGTGAAGAGCCTCTGGAAGTGCAGTTACAGATCAAGGGATTGCCTGCCCACTGCTGCACTCAGAAAAGGAACTTGGCCAACATTGCCTCCCTAAGTGAAGAGCCTAAAGACTCTGGAAGTGCAGTCAGAGATCTAGGCATTGCCTGCCCACTGCTACACTCTGAAATGAACCCTCGGCCGGCATTGCCTCCCTAACTGAAGAGCCTCTGGAAGTGCATTCACAGATCTAGGGATTGCCTGCCCACTGCTGCACTCTGAGGGAACCCTCGGCCGGCATTGCCTCCCTAAGTGAAGAGCCTCCGAAAGTGCAGTCACAGATCAAGGGATTGCCTGCCCACTGCTGCACTCTGAAAGGAACCCTCGGCCGGCATTGCCTCCCTAACTGAAGAGCCTCTGGAAGTGCATTCACAGATCTAGGGATTGCCTGCCCACTGCTGCACTCTGAGGGAACCCTCGGCCGGCATTGCCTCCCTAAGTGAAGAGCCTCTGGTGGTGCAGTCACAGATCTAGGTATTGCATGGCCCACTGCTGCACTCTGGAAGGAACCCTTGGCCAGCATTGCATCCTTAAGTGAAGAGCCTCTGGAAGTTCAGTCACAGATCTAGGGATTGCGTGGCCCACTTATGCACCCTGTAAGGAACCCTCGGCTGGCATTACCTCCCTAGGTGAAGAGCCTCTGGATGTTCAGTCACAGATCTAGGGATTGTGTGGCCCACTGCTGCACCCTGAAAGGAACCCTCGGCCGGCATTACTTCCCTAAGTGAAGAGTCTCTGGAAGTGCAGTCACAGATCTAGGGATTGCGTGGCCCACTGGTGCACCCTGAAAGGAACCCTCGGCCGGCATTGCCTCCCTAAGTGAAGATCCTCTGAAAGTTCAGTCACAGATCTAGGGATTGCATGGCCCACCTATGCACCCTGAAAGGAACCCTCGGCCGGCACTGCCTCCCTGAGTGAAGTGCCTCTGGAAGTGCAGTCACAGAACTAGGGATTGTGTGGCCCACTGCTGCACCCTGAAAGGAACCCTTGGCCAGCATTGCCTCCCTAAGTGAAGAGCCTCTGGAAGTGCAGTTACAGATCAAGGGATTGCCTGCCCACTGCTGCACTCAGAAAATGAACTTGGCCGACATTGCCTCCCTAAGTGAAGAGCCTAGAGCCTCTGGAAGTGCAGTCAGAGATCTAGGGATTGCCTGCCCACTGCTACACTCTGAAATGAACCCTCGGCCGGCATTGCCTCCCTAACTGAAGAGCCTCTGGAAGTGCATTCACAGATCTAGGGATTGCCTGCCCACTGCTGCACTCTGAGGGAACCCTCGGCCGGCATTGCCTCCCTAAGTGAAGAGCCTCCGAAAGTGCAGTCACAGATCAAGGGATTGCCTGCCCACTGCTGCACTCTGAAAGGAACCCTCGGCCGGCATTGCCTCCCTAACTGAAGAGCCTCTGGAAGTGCATTCACAGATCTAGGGATTGCCTGCCCACTGCTGCACTCTGAGGGAACCCTCGGCCGGCATTGCCTCCCTAAGTGAAGAGCCTCCGAAAGTGCAGTCACAGATCAAGGGATTGCCTGCCCACTGCTGCACTCTGAAAGGAACCCTCGGCCGGCATTGCCTCCCTAACTGAAGAGCCTCTGGAAGTGCATTCACAGATCTAGGGATTGCCTGCCCACTGCTGCACTCTGAGGGAACCCTCGGCCGGCATTGCCTCCCTAAGTGAAGAGCCTCTGGTGGTGCAGTCACAGATCTAGGTATTGCATGGCCCACTGCTGCACTCTGGAAGGAACCCTTGGCCAGCATTGCATCCTTAAGTGAAGAGCCTCTGGAAGTTCAGTCACAGATCTAGGGATTGCGTGGCCCACTTATGCACCCTGTAAGGAACCCTCGGCTGGCATTACCTCCCTAGGTGAAGAGCCTCTGGATGTTCAGTCACAGATCTAGGGATTGTGTGGCCCACTGCTGCACCCTGAAAGGAACCCTCGGCCGGCATTACTTCCCTAAGTGAAGAGTCTCTGGAAGTGCAGTCACAGATCTAGGGATTGCGTGGCCCACTGGTGCACCCTGAAAGGAACCCTCGGCCGGCATTGCCTCCCTAAGTGAAGATCCTCTGAAAGTTCAGTCACAGATCTAGGGATTGCATGGCCCACCTATGCACCCTGAAAGGAACCCTCGGCCGGCACTGCCTCCCTGAGTGAAGTGCCTCTGGAAGTGCAGTCACAGAACTAGGGATTGTGTGGCCCACTGTTGCACCTTGAAAAGAACCCTCGGCCGGCACTGCCTCCCTGAGTGAAGTGCCTCTGGAAGTGCAGTCACAGAACTAGGGATTGTGTGGCCCACTGCTGCACCCTGAAAGGAACCCTTGGCCAGCATTGCCTCCCTAAGTGAAGAGCCTCTGGAAGTGCAGTTACAGATCAAGGGATTGCCTGCCCACTGCTGCACTCAGAAAATGAACTTGGCCGACATTGCCTCCCTAAGTGAAGAGCCTAGAGCCTCTGGAAGTGCAGTCAGAGATCTAGGGATTGCCTGCCCACTGCTACACTCTGAAATGAACCCTCGGCCGGCATTGCCTCCCTAACTGAAGAGCCTCTGGAAGTGCATTCACAGATCTAGGGATTGCCTGCCCACTGCTGCACTCTGAGGGAACCCTCGGCCGGCATTGCCTCCCTAAGTGAAGAGCCTCCGAAAGTGCAGTCACAGATCAAGGGATTGCCTGCCCACTGCTGCACTCTGAAAGGAACCCTCGGCCGGCATTGCCTCCCTAACTGAAGAGCCTCTGGAAGTGAATTCACAGATCTAGGGATTGCCTGCCCACTGCTGCACCCTGAGGGAACCCTCGGCCGGCATTGCCTCCCTAAGTGAAGAGCCTCTGGAAGTGCAGTCACAGATCTAGGTATTGCATGGCCCACTGCTGCACTCTGGAAGGAACCCTTGGCCAGCATTGCATCCTTAAGTGAAGAGCCTCTGGAAGTTCAGTCACAGATCTAGGGATTGCGTGGCCCACTTATGCACCCTGAAAGGAACCCTCGGCTGGCATTACCTCCCTAGGTGAAGAGCCTCTGGATGTTCAGTCACAGATCTAGGGATTGCGTGGCCCACTGCTGGACCCTGAAAGGAACCCTCGGCCGGCACTACTTCCCTAAGTGAAGAGTCTCTGGAAGTGCAGTCACAGATCTAGGGATTGCGTGGCCCACTGGTGCACCCTGAAAGGAACCTTCGGCCGGCATTGCCTCCCTAAGTGAAGATCCTCTGGAAGTTCAGTCACAGATCTAGGGATTGCATGGCCCACTTATGCACCCTGAAAGGAACCCTCGGCCGGCATTGCCTCCCTAGGTGAAGAGCCTCTGGATGTTCAGTCACAGATCTAGGGATTGCGTGGCCCACTGCTGCACCCTGAAAGGAACCCTCGGCCGGCATTACCTCCCTAAGTGAAGAGTCTCTGGAAGTGCAGTCACAGATCTAGGGATTGCGTGGCCCACTGGTGCACCCTGAAAGGAACCCTCGGCCGGCATTGCATCCCTAACTGATGAGCCTCTTGAAGTGCAGTTACAGATCTAGGGATTGCCTGCCCACTGCTGCACTCTGAAGGGATTCCTTGGCCGGCATTACCTCCCTAAGTGAAGAGCCTCTGAAAGTGCAGTCACAGATCTAGGGATTGCGTGGCCCACTGCTGCACCCTGAAAGGAATCCTCGGCTGGCACTGCCTCCCTAAGTGAAGAGCGACTGGAAGTGAAGGCACAGATCTAGGGATTGCGTGGCCCAATGCTGCACCCTAAAAGGAACCCTCGGCTAGCACTGCCTCACTGAGTGAAGAGCATCTGGAAGTGCAGTCACAGATCTAGGGATTGCGTAGCCCACTGTTGCACCCTAAAAGGAACCCTCAGACGGCACTGCCTCCCTGACTGAAGAGCATCTGGAAGTGCAGTTAATGATCTTTGGATTGCGTGGCCCACAGTTGCACCCTAAAAGGAACCCTCGGCCGGCACTGCCTCCCTGAGTGAAGTGCCTCTGGAAGTGCAGTCACAGAACTAGGGATTGTGTGGCCCACTGTTGCACCTTGAAAGGAACCCTCGGCCGGCACTGCCTCCCTGAGTGAAGTGCCTCTGGAAGTGCAGTCACAGAACTAGGGATTGTGTGGCCCACTGCTGCACCCTGAAAGGAACCCTTGGCCAGCATTGCCTCCCTAAGTGAAGAGCCTCTGGAAGTGCAGTCACAGATGAAGGGATTGCCTGCCCACTGCTGCACTCAGAAAAGGAACTTGGCCGACATTGCCTCCCTAAGTGAAGAGCCTAGAGCCTCTGGAAGTGCAGTCAGAGATCTAGGGATTGCCTGCCCACTGCTACACTCTGAAAGGAACCCTCGGCCGGCATTGCCTCCCTAACTGAAGAGCCTCTGAAAGTGCAGTCATAGATCTAGGGATTGCGTGGCCCACTGCTGCACCCTGAAAGGAACCCTCGACCGGCACTGACCCCCTAATTGAAGAGCCTCTGGAAGTGCTGTCACAGGTCTAGGGATTGGCTCCCCACTGCTGCACTCTGAAAGGAACCCTCGGCCGACATTGCCTCCCTAAGTGAAGAGCCTCTGGAAGTGCATTCACAGATCTAGGTATTGTGTGGCCCATTGCTGCACCCTGAAAGGAACCCTCAGCCAGCATTGCCTCCCTAAGCGAAGAGCCTCTGGAAGTGCAGTCACAGATCTAGGGATTGCGTGGCCCACTGCTGCACCCTGAAAGGAACCCTCGGCCGGCATTGGCTCCTTAAGTGAAGAGCTTCTGCAAGTTCAGTCACAGATCTAGGGATTGCGTGGCCCATTTATGCACCCTGAAAGGAACCCTCGGCCGGCATTGCCTCCCTAAGTGAAGAGCCTCTAGATGTTCAGTCACAGATCTAGGGATTGCGTGGCCCACTGCTGCACCCTGAAAGGAACCCTTTGCTGCCATTGCCTCCCTAAGTGAAGAGCCTCTGGAAGTGCAGTCACAGATCTAGGGATTGCGTGGGCCACTATTGCAGCCTGAAAGGAACCCTTAGCTGGCACTGCCTCCCTGAGTGATGAGCCTATGGAAGTGCAGTCACAGATCTAGGGATTGTGTGGCCCATTGATGCACCCTGAAAGGAACCCTCTGCCGACATTGCCTTCCTAATTGAAGAGCCTCTGAAAGTGCAGTCACAGATCTAGGGATTGCGTGGCCCACTGCTGCACCCTGAAAGGAACCCTCGGCCGGCACTGACCCCCTAAGTGAAGAGCCTCTGGAAGTGCAGTCACAGATCTAGGTATTGCCTGCCCACTGCTGCACTCTGAAAGGAACCCTCGGCCGGCATTGCCTTCCTAACTGAAAAGCCTGTGAAAGTTCAGTCACAGATCTTTGGATTGCGTGGTCCACTGTTGCACCCTGAAAGGAACCCTCGGCCGGCACGGCCTCCCTGAGTGAAGTGCCTCTGGAAGTGCAGTCACAGATCTAGGGATTGCGTGGCCCACTGCTGCACCCTGAAAGGAACCCTCGGCCGGCATTGCCTCCCTAAGTGAAGATCCTCTGGAAGTGCAGTCTGAGATCTAGGGATTGCGTGGCCAACTGCTGCACCCTAAAAGGAACCCTTGGCCGGCATTGCCTCCCTATTTGAAGAGCCTCTGGAAGTGCTGTCACAGATCTAGGGATTGCGTGGGCCAGTATTGAAGCCTAAAAGGAATCCTTAGCCCGCACTGCCTCCCTGAGTGATGAGCCTCTGCAAGTGTAGTCACAGATCTAGGGATTGCGTGGCCCACTGATGCTCCCTGAAAGGAAACCCCGCCGGCATTGCCTCCCTAAGTGAAGAGCCTCTGGAAGTGCAGTCACAGATCTAGGGATTGCATGGCCCACTGCTGCACTCTGAAAGGAACCCTCTGCCGACATTGCCTTCCTAAGTGAAGAGCCTCTGAAAGTGCAGTCACAGATCTAGGGATGGCGTGGCCCACTGCTGCACCCTGAAAGGAACCCTCGGCCGGCACTGACCCCTTAAGTGAAGAGCCTCTGGTAGTGCAGTCACAGATCTAGGGATTGCCTGCCCACTGCTGCACTCTGTAAGGAACCCTCGGCCGGCATTGCCTCCCTAAGTGAAGAGCCTCTGAAAGTTCAGTCACAGATCTTTGGATTGTGTGGCCCACTGTTGCACCCTGAAAGGAACCCTCGGCCGGCACTGCCTCCCTGAGTGAAGTGCCTCTGGAAGTGCAGTCACAGAACTAGGGATTGTGTGGCCCACTGCTGCACCCTGAAAGCAACCCTTGGCCAACATTGCCTCCCTAAGTGAAGAGCCTCTGGAAGTGCAGTCACAGATATAGGGATTGCCTGCCCACTGCTGCACTCTGAAAGGAACCCTCGGCCGGCACGGCCTACCTGAGTGAAGTGCCTCTGGAAGTGCAGTCACAGAACTAGGGATTGCGTGGCCCACTGCTGCACCCTGAAACGAACCCTCGGCCAGCATTGCCTCCCTAAGTGAAGACCCTCTGGAAGTGCAGTCACAGATCTAGGGATTGCCTTCCCACTGCTGCACTCTGAAAGGAACCCTAGGCCGGCATTGCCTCCCTAAGTAAAGAGCCTCTGAAAGTGCAGTCACAGATCTAGGGATTGTATGGCCCACTGCTGGACCCTGAAAGGAACCCTTGGCCCGCATTGACTCCCTAAGTGAAGAGCCTCTGGAAGTGCAGTCACAGATCTAGGGATTGCGTGGGCCAGTATTGAAGCCTAAAAGGAATCCTTAGCCGGCACTGCCTCCCTGAGTGATGAGCCTCTGGAAGTGTAGTCACAGATCTAGGGATTGCGTGGCCCACTGATGCACCCTGAAAGGAACACCCGGCCGGCATTGCCTCCCTAAGTGAAGAGCCTCTGTAAGTGCAGTCACAGATCTAGGGATTGCATGGCCCACTGCTGCACTCTGAAAGGAACCCTCTGCCGACATTGCCTTCCTAAGTGAAGAGCCTGTGAAAGTGCAGTCACAGATCTAGGGATTGCGTGGTCCACTGTTGCACCCTGAAAGGAACCCTCGGCCGGCACTGCCTCCCTGAGTGAAGTGCCTCTGGAAGTGCAGTCACAGAACTAGGGATTGTATGGCCCACTGCTGCACCCTAAAAGAAAACCTTGGCCAGCATTGCCTCCCTAAGTGAAGAGCCTCTGGAAGTGCAGTCACAGATCTAGGGATTGCCTGCCCACTGCTGCACTCTGAAAGGAACCCTCGGCCGGCATTGCCTCCCTAAGTGAAGAGCCTCTGAAAGTGCAGTCACAGATCTAGGGATTGCGTGGCCCACTGCTGCACCCGGAAAGGAACACTTGGCCAGCACTGACCCCCTAAGTGAAGAGCCTCTGGAAGTGCAGTCACAGATCTAGGGATTGCCTGCCCCCTGCTGCACTCTGAAAGGAACCCTCGGCTGGCATTGCCTCCCTAACTGAAGAGCCTCTGAAAGTTCAGTCACAGATCTTTGGTTTGCGTGGCCCACTGTTGCACCCTGAAAGGAACTCTCGGCCGGCACGGCCTCCATGAGTGAAGTGCCTCTGGAAGTGCCGTCACAGATCTAGGGATTGCGTGGGCCAGTATTGAAGCCTAAAAGGAATCCTTAGCCGGCACTGTCTCCCTGAGTGATGAGCCTCTGGAAGTGTAGTCACAGATCTAGGGATTGCGTGGCCCACTGATGCTCCCTGAAAGGAACACCCGGCCGGCATTGCCTCCCTAAGTGAAGAACCTCTGGAAGTGCAGTCACAGATCTAGGGATTGCATGGCCCACTGCTGCACTCTCAAAGGAACCCTCTGCCGACATTGCCTTCCTAAGTGAAGAACCTCTGAAAGTGCAGTCACAGATCTAGGGATTGCGTGGCCCACTGCTGCACCCTGAAAGAAACCCTCGGCCGGCACTGACCCCCTAAGTGAAGAGCCTCTGGAAGTGCAGTCACAGATCTAGGGATTGCCTGCCCACTGCTGCACTCTGAAAGGAACCCTCGGCCGGCATTGCCTCCCTAACTGAAGAGCCTCTGAAAGCTCAGTCACAGATCTTTGGATTGGGTGGCCCACTGTTGCACCCTGAAAGGAACCCTCGGCCGTCACTGCCTCCCTGAGTGAAGTGCCTCTGGAAGTGCAGTCACAGAACTAGGGATTGTGTGGCCCACTGCTGCACCCTGAAAGCAACCCTTGGCCAGCATTGCCTCCCTAAGTGAAGAGCCTCTGGAAGTGCAGTCACAGATCTAGGGATTGCCTGCCCACTGCTGCACTCTGAAAGGAACCCTCGGCCGCATTGCCTACCTAAGTGAAGAGCCTCTGAAAGTGCAGTCACAGATCTAGGGATTGCGTGGCCCACTGCTGCACCCTGAAAGAAACACTTGGCCGGCACTGACCCCCTAAGTGAAGAGCTTCTGGAAGTGCAGTCACAGATCTAGGGATTGCCTGCCCCCTGCTGCACTCTGAAAGGAACCCTCGGCTGGCATTGCCTCCCTAACTGAAGAGCCTCTGAAAGTTCAGTCACAGATCTTTGGTTTGCGTGGCCCACTGTTGCACCCTGAAAGGAACCCTCGGCCGGCACGGCCTCCCTGAGTGAAGTGCCTCTGGAAGTGCAGTCACAGAACTAGGGATTGCGTGGCCCACTGCTGCTCCCTGAAAGGAACACTCGGCCAGCATTGCCTCCCTAAGTGAAGACCCTCTGGAAGTGCAGTCACAGATCTAGGGATTGCCTTCCCACTGCTGTACTCTGAAAGGAACCCTCGGCCGGCATTGCCTCCCTAAGTAAAGAGCCTCTGAAAGTGCAGCCACAGATCTAGGGATTGTATGGCCCACTGCTGGACCCTGAAAGGAACCCTTGGCCCGTATTGCCTCCCTATTTGAAGAGCCTCTGGAAGTGCCGTCACAGATCTAGGGATTGCGTGGGCCAGTATTGAAGCCTAAAAGGAATCCTTAGCCGGCACTGCCTCCCTGAGTGATGAGCCTCTCGAAGTGTAGTCACAGATCTAGGGATTGCGTGGCCCACTGATGCTCCCTGAAAGGAACACCCAGCCGGCATTGCCTCCCTAAGTGAAGAGCATCTGGAAGTGCAGTCACAGATCTAGGGATTGCATGGCCCACTGCTGCACCCTGAAAGGAACCCTCTGCCGACATTGCCTTCCTAAGTGAAGAGCCTCTGAAAGTGCAGTCACAGAACTAGGGATTGCGTGGCCCACTGCTGCACCCTGAAAGGAACCCTTTGCCGGCACTGACCCCCTAAGTGAAGAGCCTCTGGGAGTGCAGTCACAGATCTAGGGATTGCCTGCCCACTGCTGCACTCTGAAAGGAACCCTCGGCCGGCATTGCCTCCCTAACTGAAGAGCCTCTCAAAGTTCAGTCACAGATCTTTGGATTGCGTGGCCCACTGTTGCACCCTGAAAGGAACCTTCGGCCGGCACTGCCTCCCTGAGTGAAGTGCCTCTGGAAGTGCAGTCACAGAACTAGGGATTGTGTGGCCCACTGCTGCACCCTGAAAGCAACCCTTGGCCAACATTGCCTCCCTAAGTGAAGAGCCTCTGGAAGTGCAGTCACAGATCTAGGGATTGCCTGCCCACTGCTGCACTCTGAAAGGAACCCTCGGCCGCATTGCCTCCCTAAGTGAAAAGCCTCTGAAAGTGCAGTCACAGATCTAGGGATTGCGTGGCCCACTGCTGCACCCTGAAAGGAACACTTGGCCCGCACTGACCCCCTAAGTGAAGAGCCTCTGGAAGTGCAGTCACAGATCTAGGGATTGCCTGCCCCCTGCTGCACTCTGAAAGGAACCCTCGGCTGGCATTGCCTCCCTAAGTGAAGAGCCTCTGGAAGTGCAGTCACAGATCTAGGGATTGCCTTTCCACTGCTGCACTCTGAAAGGAACCCTCGGCCGGCATTGCCTCCATAAGTAAAGAGCCTCTGAAAGTGCAGTCACATATCTAGGGATTGTGTGGACCACTGCTGGACCCTGAAAGGAACCCTCGGCCAGCATTGCCCACCTATGTGAAGAGCCTCTGGAAGTGTGGTCACAGATCTAGGGATTGCCTGTCCACTGCTGCACTCTGAAAGGAACCCTCAGCCGGCATTGCCTCCTTAAGTGAAGAGCCTCTGGAAGTGCAGTCACGGATCTAGGGATTGTGTGGCCCACTGCTGCACCCTGAAAGGAACCCTCGGCCAGCATTGCCCACCTATGTGAAGAGCCTCTGGAAGTGTGGTCACAGATCTAGGGATTGCCTGCCCACAGCTGCACTCTGAAAGGAACCTTCGGCCGACATTGCCTCCCTAAGTGAAGAGCCTTTGGAAGTTCAGTCACAGATCTAGGGATTGTGTGGCCCACTTCTGCACCCTGAAAGGAACCCTTGGCCAGCATTGCCTCCCTAAGTGAAGAGCCTCTGGAAGTGCAGTCACGGATCTAGGGATTGTGTGGCCCACTGCTGCACCCTGAAAGGAACCCTCGGCCGGCATTGCCCACCTATGTGGGAGCCTCTGGAAGTGTGGTCACAGATCTAGGGATTGCCTGCCCACAGCTGCACTCTGAAAGGAAATGCCTCCCTAAGTGAAGAGCCTTTGGAAGTTCAGTCACAGATCTAGGGATTGCGTGGCCCACTTCTGCACCCTGAAAGGAACCCTTGGCCAGCATTCCCTCCCTAAGTGATGAGCCTCTGGAAGTTCAGTCACAGATCTAGGGATTGCGTGGCCCACTGATGCACCCTGAAAGGAACACCCGGCCGGCATTGCCTCCCTAAGTGAAGAGCCTCTGGAAGTGCAGTCACAGATCTAGGGATTGCATGGCCCACTGCTGCACTCTGAAAGGAACCCTCTGCCGACATTGCCTTCCTAAGTGAAGAGCCTGTGAAAGTGCAGTCACAGATCTAGGGATTGCGTGGTCCACTGTTGCACCCTGAAAGGAACCCTCGGCCGGCACTGCCTCCCTGAGTGAAGTGCCTCTGGAAGTGCAGTCACAGAACTAGGGATTGTATGGCCCACTGCTGCACCCTAAAAGAAAACCTTGGCCAGCATTGCCTCCCTAAGTGAAGAGCCTCTGGAAGTGCAGTCACAGATCTAGGGATTGCCTGCCCACTGCTGCACTCTGAAAGGAATCCTCGGCCGGCATTGCCTCCCTAAGTGAAGAGCCTCTGAAAGTGCAGTCACAGATCTAGGGATTGCGTGGTCCACTGTTGCACCCTGAAAGGAACCCTCGGCCGGCACTGCCTCCCTGAGTGAAGTGCCTCTGGAAGTGCAGTCACAGAACTAGGGATTGTATGGCCCACTGCTGCACCCTAAAAGAAAACCTTGGCCAGCATTGCCTCCCTAAGTGAAGAGCCTCTGGAAGTGCAGTCACAGATCTAGGGATTGCCTGCCCACTGCTGCACTCTGAAAGGAACCCTCGGCCGGCATTGCCTCCCTAAGTGAAGAGCCTCTGAAAGTGCAGTCACAGATCTAGGGATTGCGTGGCCCACTGCTGCACCCGGAAAGGAACACTTGGCCAGCACTGACCCCCTAAGTGAAGAGCCTCTGGAAGTGCAGTCACAGATCTAGGGATTGCCTGCCCCCTGCTGCACTCTGAAAGGAACCCTCGGCTGGCATTGCCTCCCTAACTGAAGAGCCTCTGAAAGTTCAGTCACGGATCTTTGGTTTGCGTGGCCCACTGTTGCACCCTGAAAGGAACTCGCGGCCGGCACGGCCTCCCTGAGTGATGAGCCTCTGGAAGTGTAGTCACAGATCTAGGGATTGCGTGGCCCACTGATGCTCCCTGAAAGGAACACCCGGCCGGCATTGCCTCCCTAAGTGAAGAGCCTCTGGAAGTGCAGTCACAGATCTAGGGATTGCATGGCCCACTGCTGAACTCTCAAAGGAACCCTCTGCCGACATTGCCTTCCTAAGTGAAGAACCTCTGAAAGTGCAGTCACAGATCTAGGGATTGCGTGGCCCACTGCTGCACCCTGAAAGAAACCCTCGGCCGGCACTGACCCCCTAAGTGAAGAGCCTCTGGAAGTGCAGTCACAGATCTAGGGATTGCCTGCCCACTGCTGCACTCTGAAAGGAACCCTCGGCCGGCATTGCCTCCCTAACTGAAGAGCCTCTGAAAGCTCAGTCACAGATCTTTGGATTGGGTGGCCCACTGTTGCACCCTGAAAGGAATCCTCGGCCGTCACTGCCTCCCTGAGTGAAGTGCCTCTGGAAGTGCAGTCACAGAACTAGGGATTGTGTGGCCCACTGCTGCACCCTGAAAGCAACCCTTGGCCAGCATTGCCTCCCTAAGTGAAGAGCCTCTGGAAGTGCAGTCACAGATCTAGGGATTGCCTGCCCACTGCTGCACTCTGAAAGGAACCCTCGGCCGCATTGCCTACCTAAGTGAAGAGCCTCTGAAAGTGCAGTCACAGATCTAGGGATTGCGTGGCCCACTGCTGCACCCTGAAAGAAACACTTGGCCGGCACTGACCCCCTAAGTGAAGAGCTTCTGGAAGTGCAGTCACAGATCTAGGGATTGCCTGCCCCCTGCTGCACTCTGAAAGGAACCCTCGGCTGGCATTGCCTCCCTAACTGAAGAGCCTCTGAAAGTTCAGTCACAGATCTTTGGTTTGCGTGGCCCACTGTTGCACCCTGAAAGGAACCCTCGGCCGGCACGGCCTCCCTGAGTGAAGTGCCTCTGGAAGTGCAGTCACAGAACTAGGGATTGCGTGGCCCACTGCTGCTCCCTGAAAGGAACCCTCGGCCAGCATTGCCTCCCTAAGTGAAGACCCTCTGGAAGTGCAGTCACAGATCTAGGGATTGCCTTCCCACTGCTGTACTCTGAAAGGAACCCTCGGCCGGCATTGCCTCCCTAAGTAAAGAGCCTCTGAAAGTGCAGCCACAGATCTAGGGATTGTATGGCCCACTGCTGGACCCTGAAAGGAACCCTTGGCCCGTATTGCCTCCCTATTTGAAGAGCCTCTGGAAGTGCCGTCACAGATCTAGGGATTGCGTGGGCCAGTATTGAAGCCTAAAAGGAATCCTTAGCCGGCACTGCCTCCCTGAGTGATGAGCCTCTCGAAGTGTAGTCACAGATCTAGGGATTGCGTGGCCCACTGATGCTCCCTGAAAGGAACACCCAGCCGGCATTGCCTCCCTAAGTGAAGAGCATCTGGAAGTGCAGTCACAGATCTAGGGATTGCATGGCCCACTGCTGCACCCTGAAAGGAACCCTCTGCCGACATTGCCTTCCTAAGTGAAGAGCCTCTGAAAGTGCAGTCACAGAACTAGGGATTGCGTGGCCCACTGCTGCACCCTGAAAGGAACCCTTTGCCGGCACTGACCCCCTAAGTGAAGAGCCTCTGGGAGTGCAGTCACAGATCTAGGGATTGCCTGCCCACTGCTGCACTCTGAAAGGAACCCTCGGCCGGCATTGCCTCCCTAACTGAAGAGCCTCTCAAAGTTCAGTCACAGATCTTTGGATTGCGTGGCCCACTGTTGCACCCTGAAAGGAACCTTCGGCCGGCACTGCCTCCCTGAGTGAAGTGCCTCTGGAAGTGCAGTCACAGAACTAGGGATTGTGTGGCCCACTGCTGCACCCTGAAAGCAACCCTTGCCCAACATTGCCTCCCTAAGTGAAGAGCCTCTGGAAGTGCAGTCACAGATCTAGGGATTGCCTGCCCACTGCTGCACTCTGAAAGGAACCCTCGGCCGCATTGCCTCCCTAAGTGAAGAGCCTCTGAAAGTGCAGTCACAGATCTAGGGATTGCGTGGCCCACTGCTGCACCCTGAAAGGAACACTTGGCCCGCACTGACCCCCTAAGTGAAGAGCCTCTGGAAGTGCAGTCACAGATCTAGGGATTGCCTGCCCCCTGCTGCACTCTGAAAGGAACCCTCGGCTGGCATTGCCTCCCTAAGTGAAGAGCCTCTGGAAGTGCAGTCACAGATCTAGGTATTGCCTTTCCACTGCTGCACTCTGAAAGGAACCCTCGGCCGGCATTGCCTCCATAAGTAAAGAGCCTCTGAAAGTGCAGTCACAGATCTAGGGATTGTGTGGACCACTGCTGGACCCTGAAAGGAACCCTTGGCCCGCACTGACCCCCTAAGTGAAGAGCCTCTGGAAGTGCAGTCACAAATCTAGGGATTACCTGTCCACTGCTGCACTCTGAAAGGAACCCTCAGCCGGCATTGCCTCCTTAAGTGAAGAGCGTCTGGAAGTGCAGTCACAGATCTAGGGATTGTGTGGCCCACTGCTGCACCCTGAAAGGAACCCTCGGCCAGCATTGCCCACCTATGTGAAGAGCCTCTGGAAGTGTGGTCACAGATCTAGGGATTGCCTGCCCACAGCTGCACTCTGAAAGGAACCTTCGGCCGACATTGCCTCCCTAAGTGAAGAGCCTTTGGAAGTTCAGTCACAGATCTAGGGATTGTGTGGCCCACTTCTGCACCCTGAAAGGAACCCTGGGCCAGCATTGCCTCCCTAAGTGAAGAGCCTCTGGAAGTGCAGTCACGGATCTAGGGATTGTGTGGCCCAATGCTGCACCCTGAAAGGAACCCTCGGCCGGCATTGCCCACCTATGTGAAGAGCCTCTGGAAGTGTGGTCACAGATCTAGGGATTGCCTGCCCACAGCTGCACTCTGAAAGGAACCTTCGGCCGACATTGCCTCCCTAAGTGAAGAGCCTTTGGAAGTTCAGTCACAGATCTAGGGATTGCGTGGCCCACTTCTGCACCCTGAAAGGAACCCTTGGCCAGCATTCCCTCCCTAAGTGAAGGGGCTCTGGAAGTTCAGTCACAGATCTCGGGATTGCGTGGCCCACTTCTGCACCCTAAAAGGAACCCTCAGCTGACATTGCCTCTCTAATTGAAGAGCCTCTGGAAGGGCAGTCACAGATCTAGGGATTGTGTGGCCCACTGCCGCACCCTGAAAGGAACCCTCGGCCAGCATTGCCTCCCTAAGCCAAGAGCCTCTGGAAGTGAAGTCACAGATCTAGGGATTGCGTAGCCCACTGCTGCACCCTTAAAGGAACCCTCGGATGGCATTGCCTCCCTAAGCGAAGAGCCTGTGAAAGTGCAGTCACAGATCTAGGGATTGCGTGGCCCACTGCTGCACCCTGAAAGGAACCCTCAGCCGGCATTGCCTCCTTGAGTGAAGAGCCTCTGGAAGGGCAGTCACAGATCTAGGGATTGTGTGGCCCACTGCTGCACCCTGAAAGGAACCCTCGGCCAGCATTGCCTCCCTAAGCCAAGAGCCTCTGGAAGTGAAGTCACAGATCTAGGGATTGCGTAGCCCACTGCTGGACCCTTAAAGGAACCCTCGGATGGCATGCCTCCCTAAGCGAAGAGCCTGTGAAAGTGCAGTCACAGATCTAGGGATTGCGTGGCCCACTGCTGCACCCTGAAAGGAACCCTCAGCCGGCATTGCCTCCCTAACCGTAGAGCCTCTGGAATTTCAGTCACAGATCTAGGGATTGCGTGGCCCACTTCTGCACCCTGAAAGGAACCCTCAGCCGGCATTACCTCCCTAAGTGAAGAGCATCTGGAAGTGCATTCACAGATCTAGGGAGTGTGTAGCCCACTGTTGCACCCTGAAAGAAACCCTCGGCCGGCTCTGCCTCCCTGAGTGAAGAGCATCTGGAAGTACATTCACAGATCTAGGGAGTGTGTAGCCCACTGTTGCACCCTGAAATGAACCCTCAGCCGGCACTGCCTCCCTGACTGAAAAGCATCTGGAAGTGCAGTCACAGATCTTTGGATTGCGTGGCCTACTGTTGCACCCTGAAAGGAACCCTCGGCCGGCACTGCCTCCCTGAGTGAAGTGCTTCTGGAAGTGCAGTCACAGAACTAGGGATTGCGTGGCCCACTTCTGCACTCTGAAAGGAACCCTCGGCCGGCATTGCCACTGAAGTGGGAAAATGGGAAAATACCCTTCCCCCATTCTCATCTAAACCATGGCCCAGGACATCAAGACCCAAGCAACCCCCGCGAGAGGAGTTCGACTGCACCAGTAGCCCAGATCTCCTGTGCCCACGGCCCACATGGTCGGGGAGCCTGCCCACTACCACGTCCTGGTCAAGCCGACGTCAGCCTCATGGACCAACTCGATTAGACAAAAACCACGATTACCATTATCATTAGAGATGCCATGACGACATAGCCAACATACAAGAACACCCATGCCACCATGCACACTGGTCACTCACACAACAACCCACACGAGAACATACTCAGTGCTATGACGCAGCGGACTGACACACCCACAGACACGCATCGTTGTTATTTTTCACATAGGTCTCCTACAGCACTGCAGAAACGCAAGACGTCTGAAGAAGCTTGTGTATACATGCTTGCAGATGCTTTCTCGCCACCTATCCTTATGAAGACGCCACCCTATATATATCTACTGCTGCTTGTGGCACTCTGTCGCCCTCACAACCTCATATTATGGATTGTGTACCGCCACCCAGACGCTAGGTCCAAAGTAGGCCGCAAAGCAAGAGTCCCCAGGCAGGAGCCTCTCAAACGAAAAAGCAAAGCGCTGACCATGCAAAACGAGCCCAAAGAGAGCTCCCAGCCAGGGCTGCAATGTTGCCATCTACATGCCCCGCTCCCCGTGCCAAGGTTACAACTGTCAACGCTGAATGCTCCTCAGAGCCGAAATACAAATCAAATGCTCATAATTCTGCTCCAGCTACGGTCTCCACACACGTGACCAAGCCGAACTGACAAGATGCCAAGCTAACGAGACAGAAAGTCGCCGGAGTCCCACGTCTGGGACACAGGCTGCAACAACGAAGCGACAAGTTGTACACCTACAGCGATGGGAAAGACATGCACATCAGCCACTAGACAGACCTGTCCATTGTCTGCCACTAACACATAGTTGCACATTGTTGCCAGCACAGGTACATCGCGAGCTGGGAACAGCGATGGCCCCAGGCTTGGGGGCTTGCGAGGGAACCAATTAGAATACGAGGGGCTCACCAGTGACGCCATTTTTGCTAGCCAATCACCAAGTGTCCCCTTGTAAAAAATTTAGTGTAGCAACCGTTAGGGACGACCCAAGTGTACCACCTGACCTGTCCTTATCCAATGATCCTCTCTCCTATAGGTAACTATACTAACCCTACCACTCGGGGAGCCAACCCGAGGTGGCGTTAGGTTTTGGGACAGTTTTCCCAGGTGATGCAATTAGCGCATCATACTACGGTAAAAAGGGCCTGCGAGCCCTACTAATGCTGAGAGTCTCTCTGGATGCATACGAGCTGAGAACTAGCCCTGCCGTTACTATGATAAACAGCAATAATTACTTTGCTCTTGTGTGTGCCTCATATTCCATTTGGGACACGGGAGGAGTTGGGGCCTCCCCAGCCCCAGAGATCCGCGGACGGCTCTGCCGGCCCCCGAGAAATCACCCCAACAAGTTGGAAGCACTGCTGAGATCTGTTTGAGGTCTACCTAACCTAAGGGCAACTACAAGGCCTCTTGCAACGAGGCAACCTGGCAGCGCAGCCCCCTCTGCTGTTGCCCCCTTTTGAGGACTACAGGACCATCGCGGAACTGCGAGATGACCGGACAGCGAAATCCGGACATTGGCCATCGGGAGCAGACTTGAGAAGTATCCTGCCCGCGGTTGGCGAGTGTCCAGACGTGGTCCAGATGAGGGGATGTGGCGAGCCGCTTTGGAGGGGTGCCTGAGGTTGAGGAGCCCTGGCTCACGAGGACTTGGTGAGTTTGGCACACCCAACCAGGAATGTAATGTTGTGCGGGAGGGGGGAGGAATTGTAAAGAGGGTGGCGGGTTGTTGTTACAGTGTGTGGAAATTGATTTCGACTTATAAGCGGCGATAGATGTGTGAGGTGTAGCGGGACAGGTACGAGGGCCGTACGCTACATCATCACGAAGTGGATTGGGTGGGGCTTCAAGCACCCACGTGTGACTGTTAGAGGGCGCGGATTGGTCTAGATCGCGGACACCTGTATAAGGGAGGTGTGGCTTTCCTATGAATTGACGTTGTAGATCAATGAGTAGATGAGGATCCCTACTAATTTAGTGTTGAAGCTTGTTAGGTAGATGATGTTTTCCCGCAGGAGGTAGCTAGATTGTTTCCCCGAGTGCGGATGATAATTGGCTGGTTAAGCTCCCCTAGGGAGGGGGCGTATCACACGCGAGGCGACGCAGCGTGCGCAGTCCGATTGTACTAAGTGAATTGATTGTTGATTACTCCACTCCAGACGTAGTGGGAAGACAGCTGTGCGGTTAACGGGGAATAAAAGTGTCAAAAGATAGTGTGTGTTCATAAGGTTCTAAAATCGTACGTACTTGTAATATCTTGTAGAGATTGGTGATGTCACCCATAGGGCTTGTATAGGACTCAACAACCATCTTGCGTTCATCCAAGGGTGGTCGAGGGCAGGAGGTACGAAAGGGTAGGGGCGAAGGGGGAGAGGTGGCCACGCACAGAGAACGCCGGCCGCGCTCAAACACGGAGGAGCCACGGGGGGAGGTGGCTGCGCACGGAGAACGCTGGTCGCGCTCGACAAAGAAGTTGCACCAGAAGAGGGAGGGGACTGAGCAGACAGTGGGGACGGGGAGGAGGAGGAACTAAATTGAAGGTGCACCAAGTACAGGCGGCACAGGAAGGTGGGGCAGCTCAAAGGCACGCCACACAGGGCACATAGCCGCAGGGGCTTTGGGTGCCACTGCCGAAGGGGGCCATAGATGTAACACCGGGAAGAAAGAACAGCAAAAGCCAAATATTGTAAAATTGAGATTACCTTCCTTTTAAGCGGACTGTCAAAAGCCCCCAGTTTACAGGGCCAGGTAAAAGGTTGACGTTGAGAAAAGTAAAATTGTAACATGGCCACGTACTATGGGTCGGGGGCAGGAGCAAGGTTGGGGTTCAGAGCAAGCGCATTAACTACACCACTCCAGCACATCTGCACGACACTGTCACCGCACAAAGAGAAAATTATAAAATACAGTATTGAATGGACACAGGGAACAGACAACTAAATAAGGGCACCGTGGCCGCCCGACGGCAGCTTCGACACGTTTACCCAACACAAGTTGCTGACATACCTACATAACACATACAAAGAGAAACAGTTAGCAAACCATTTAGAGGTTTTTGATCTCTGGAAGATGTTCCAGGGAGGTACACAAGGAGCCCCGGGAATGTTCGCAGTACAGGGGGTAAAGGAGGAGAAAGGGGTAAGGGAAGAGAAGGAGGTAAAAGGGGAGAAGGTGAAAGGAGGGGGTGGGGGTACGACACATAAAAACCCACCCAGCACTGAAGAAAGTGAGGAGGAGGAAGAAGGATCGTGGGCGGTAGCAGTGGCAAAGGTGGAAAGGGAGGGGTCAGAGGACGTGCACATGGCTAAGGTAGTGAAAAAGGAGGAAGGGGGATTATATCTAGTAACAGAACTAAGAGAAGCCGCCCGACAGCAACTAACGGCTGCTGAGGGGTACTCAAACCCCACGTACAGCCCTCCACCATACGCCCCAATAGATAGCTGCCAAAAGGGGATGGCAGCGACGGGCATGGTAGATTCAACCACAACACAGGAAGAAGCGGGGTGTGTAAGGAGGGCTCTGGGAAACTTCACAAACATAGGGCCAGATGAATGGATAGCAGCGCAGGTGCTTTTGAAGCTCCGGGGTGCACTAACAGGGGAAGAGGAGGATGAAGTGAGGAAGGTAAGAAAGGAAGAGATGGATCACGCAAAGACAGGGCACGAGGGGAGTAAAGGGAGAGAGGGACGTCTGTTACGAGAAGATGAAGAGATGCTGGAGGAAAGGTTGTCAGAATTGAGGGACGTACGAAACGCACTGATCAGACAGTTCGAGAAAGAAACCCGGGAAAGACAGGAGGAAAAGAAAGAAAATAAGGAAATGAAGGCGAGAATGAAGGAGCAAATAGAAGAAAGGAAGAAGTGTGCATTCGGGCAAAAGCAGAAAGAGTGGCTCGCACGGAGTAAAGGGAGATGAGAAGGAAGGAGGAGGAGCGGGAAGAAAACGACAGGGAAATGGGACTGTGGAAAAAGAAGATTATATCAGAACGTGCGTGGAAATATGAAGAAGGAAAGGTTATAGAGAGCATACTACAGAGGGAAGGGGGAATATGGGGGAGAAGAGAAGAAGAGGAGAGGATATTAGCAAAGGTGAGCGAAGAAGTAATTGAAGAGCTTTATAGAAAACGAGCGATAATAGGTGGCGAGGTAGTGAAGAAGAAGAATGACGAAAGGGGTGAGAGGAGAGTGGAACATGGAGCAAAGAAGTATACATGCCAGGATAAGGAGGTGGCAACAACATCGATGCAGGGGGTTGCAGTTAAGGGAAGTGAATACACAGACGTGGACCTAATAGATTTAAGGACAGTGACAGTGGGGGGGAAACGGACAGAGTGGGGACTAACCTTTCCTGATGGATTTTGCAGCGAGGAAGAGGAAGGGTTGTGCAGAGGTGGATGAGATGGAAATAGGGAGAGTTTAGATAAATTATATATGAAACACGCACTAACTGCGAATCACCATGGGAATGCGAGACACGAGGAGGGAAAAACACAGAAGAAACTAAAGGCAGAGAAGTGAACAAGAAAACACAATGACCCCTAACACCTGTACACACTCCATATGTCGGCAGATTTAGGGACCTCCCAGGACGCAGGCAGGGGTGGCGGGCAAACACACCCATGGGGGGGGCAAGAGGGTAGCAGGAGGGGAAGGAAGAACATAGGAGGTGTGTCAAGGGTTTTGACCCATGTTGAATTATTAGACGGGGTAGATGTGGGGATGAGCTGTCGCCGCCCATCATTCTATCCCAGAACAAAACTAAATCAATAGACTGGGTGGATGTGGGGATGAGCTGTCGCCGCCCATCATTCCATCCCAGAACCAGGAAAACCGCGCGGTTGTGCGCACACCAAAATGGTTGTCTAACCTGCCACCCACCAGTGCCAGCATGATGGACCGGAAGCGCCAGGGGTGAAAGGTGGTGTCAAAGGAAAAATAACAGTGTTGTTAGACCAAAAGCGCCTTAAAATCACCTTTGTTTTCCTGAATGCAAGCTCAAAGTGCCTATTTCGAACATTGCAGGATATTCAAAAATCTTACTGAACACCAGCAGACATCTGACAGAATGAAGTGTTGTGTGCATACAAAATCTGGGAAGATGAAGAACCCAAAACAATGTTTATAACAAAACTGGCTGAGCTGTGGATGTCAGCAGCTTAATTGAAATTGGATTTAAAACCACTAAAATCTAAATGTTTAAATTAAATGAGTGACCTACTTTTGAGTGTCACATAGTTGCAGCTGTTAAATGTCATGGTTTTGAACTTAGAATCAGCATTCTAGCTGCATGTGTAAAAATTGTAAGTTTGATTTAAACTGGGAACAAACAGGACATTTAGCTGAAGCTTGACTTAAAGAAATTGAATTCTGCCTGACAACTACCCCCGACAGGAGTTGAACTGGCTCAACAACTCTTCCCAGGCCTGGCTGCATCCTGCTGCCCCACCAAAATGAGATCACACCTCTCTGATTGAATTAAGGGAGGGGTACCTTCAGACTGCAGGAGGTTCAACAAAGCCCTGTCCTGGGCTCAGGCAAATGTTATATTGGGGGAGTCGAAAAATGGCTTCCTCTTGGGAGAAACTGGGAGGGGCAGTGCCTGTGCTAGCAAGCTGAGCTTGGGGGAAGTGGATAAACCAGTTATTCCATCATGTGATGTGGGAAGCCACACCCCTTTTTGACCAGGGCATAATTTTAAAAAGATAGATAACTCATAGTGCGGACTGGTCAAAATTATATAAGTAATATCATTATTCTTGTGATTTTTCTGTGCACGTTTTACGAGGTGTTAGGACCCTGTGGTGTATTCTGGGGGTTTGCTAGCAGAAAATAGGGTCTTACTCCAAATGTCTGCATGTTGAAAATCTGACACTTCATCAATTAATGTCCATACATCTTGCGCACATTTGTGTAATTTTTGGTCAATGTCCGATATTGGTAAACCGACCAAAAAGCGCTAAATGTTGTCATTTCTGAATCCCAGCTCGCAGGAACATGGGGCTTGAACAGAGACCTGTCTTAATTCATCTGTAATATGTACATGTAATGTCAACCACTTGTGTATCTGGGAAATATGTGTTTGGATCAAATATAGATTTGTGTGCAATTTGACAGGGGAAGGATCCTCGGACCATAAAACCTACAGCATCACTCTGACTCACATTTCCTTCCCCCAATCAAGGGAGAGAGGAAAGCTTGGCCAATGATAAGTGAGAGGGGCAGGCTTAGCTAGGCCCAGGCACACACCCATTTTCAAAACACATAAAAAGTGCCACTGAAACCCAGGTAGAGACATTCACTTTCCACTTTCTTGCGGGACGCTTTGCCGGGAGACTTCAGACTTCACATCCAGAGTTCCAGACTTCAAATCCATCAATCTCCAGAACCTGTAGGAGAAATTAACTCCAGAATTTGTAGCAGAGAGGCCTGAATCCACAAGCTGAATCCTCTTCAGCAGGCCTCAAAACCAACCAAACTATTCAACAGCCGGGCGAGCTGTTTGAATTTTTTGCCAAGAACATTTGCAAGAACCTGCAGCAGTATCCAGAAAGCAGTGCTGTATCCGGAACCAGAGAGAACCACAAACCATACCGTTGTGAGCAGAACCGGTGCTTGACAGACCCAGAGAGCAGAGCTGACCGAGATAGCCGGGACTTCAGAACCACCCGCCGGAAGTTCCATCCAACCTGACCAGACCTTGATGGCTTATTTCTAAAATATAGTGTGAGTACTCATTGTGCCAAAACCAATCTCTTAGTTTAAAATAATCTAATCCAAACTATTTTAGCCTATTAGAACTGCCTCCTAGAATCGTGTCATTCTGTCATTTTTAAAGCTGAAAACTGTCACCTGTCATTTTGAACTTTTAAATTTCAAATCGGAAAAACTACCTTCACATAATCGTCAGTATCTCCGGAACTGTTTGTGCTAGGAGCGGGTTTTAACTGTCATCTTAAAGCTAAGTTCTAGGCTTTCCAACGAACCTAGAACCGACTTCCTACTCCTTATAGTGCCTCCGTAATTATGCTCGACGTGCACAACTAATTTGCTGCAATTTGACATTTGCAGTAATTTCAGCCACGTGTAAAAATCAGCAGCTCCTTGCTTTCCTTTGCTAAAATTCGTTTTAACCTGCTAGTTACTCATAGAGCATTGCTAAAGTGAACCTGAACTAATACCAACTAGCTATCACTCACCCTGAACCTCTACAGGGATTTAAAATCAATTTTAGCATAATTTCACTCCATTGCCACCACATTCAAAGCATTTTGGGCCTGTGTTTTAAAATCATACCTGTTTTTCTCTAAGCTTGCTAGGGGGGAACTGCGTTTCGTATTGCATTTTGTTGGGATTCTTGACGACTGTGTGCTCCCCTTCCATTTCTTACATTGCATAGGAGGGGGGGGTGAATTGCCAGAGAAAAAGTGATTATATTATCTTTTTCTAAAGTCATATCAAGTTATTTCCGTACTGCATTTTATTCCTCATTGCTTTTCCCTTGAAACCATAAAAGTATTTTCGCTGCCTTATCCATCCTATACCAACTCCTCATTGATTGTAAAGAAGTGTGCTAGTGTCAGATTACCCATTGTTGATCAACATTATATTCATAAGTGTGATATCAATTATTAATTTATTATAAAAGTGTGATATATATATATATATATATATTGTTTAATTTTTCAAATAAACCTTTTAAATTTGCAAAACAAGCCTACTTCTTGGCTCCGTGGGGTCAAGGGGGATTCTAAGAGAGGGGTGTTATACAAGGGTTCATCATCCAGATTATAACTTGCCATAAACATATATAAATAAGGGCTTCCCTTGGGCATTCCAGACAAGGCACTAACTTAGTGGGATTGCTTTATTGGAGTTACTTACAGGTGATAGAGTAAACTACTGTAAAATTGATAGCATTGAAGAGTTACCATATATGGAGGAAGATGATGAATATACTAACACAAGCGGATGCCAGGAGAGGTGAGGGATTACACCTTAATGCCACTGCTAGAGAGGGGAGGAGCTAGACCACAATATGTCCCCTGGAAGCATGCCGATAAGGAAAATATAAAATGTAGGCTCCCATCACTAAGTGGGGGAGCCGCGAAGTGGATATATGAGATGGAAAAACAAACTGCGGGGCAAAAACTAGCGGTGGGGGACGTAAAGGGGCTGCTCATTTCAATACTGGGGGATGCTGCAGATGACATTTGGAAGAGGATGGGATTCACAGGGGTCACAATAAGCGACACATCACATGATGGAGCACCATTCGTCAACTGTAGGCACGCGGTCTGGCAGGCATTGAGGGTCCAATACCCAGACACATCAGACATAAGAGCAATAACCTCACGCAAGATGCGTGAGAGTGAAGATCCTGTTGATTACATCCAGGAGATCCAGGAGAAGTGGCGCCTGGAAAAGCGGGAGTCATGGGACAAAACACTAGCAATATTTTACCACATACTAATAGAAGGGCTCCCAGAAGACATACAGAGGCAGTTGAAGAAATTAGTAGGAATGGAAGCAAAGGCATGGCCAGAAATACAACTGACAATAGTACACCACTGCAGGAGGTGGCAAGAAAAGATGAAGCAAAAGGAGGAAGATAGGAAGACAGAGGAAGCGAGATTGGTCCAAAAGAAACTATCTAAATATGCTATGGAAGGGGCACTGCTTACAGGACCCACGCCCACGTACGTCACTGTAGTACAAGACACACCACAACAACAGGTAGCACTATAACAACAAGCACAGATAATGACACAACAGATGCCTCCACCCCAACCATACACAGTGCAGGCGGGAGGAGTTTATATGCACCCGGTAAATGGGTACTCAAATAACTACAGAGGGAGGGGTGGCCAAATGAGGGGGAGGGGCTATGGCCCACCAGCACAACAAGGGTGAGGGTTCCGGGGTAACAACCAATATGGACAGCAGGGGTACTCAGATAACATAGAGGATATCTATGGCAAGCCCGGGAACCACCAATATGCTGGATATGTGGAATGGTGGGGCACATGTCACGCACTTGCAGAATGAGACCCGCACAAGCAGCTTGGGGAGAGCAAGTGCAGCAAGGGCCTATGGGAGAACAACAGGTTTACCAACAACAGCAAGAAACCCAGCAACCACTACCACTACAACAAGCACCGATGCAACAGCCCCAGCTACAAATACAAGCATACACATAACAACCACAACTGCCACAGCAACAGGCACAGCAAACGCAACAGCAGCAACAGCTACAAATACAAACATACACACACCCACAGCAACAGATACAACACCAACCACAGCAGCAGGTGATTGCAAAACAACAATAGCAGGTCCAAACAGTGCAGCAGCTCACCCAAATACAGAACAATGCAATATCATCGACTGACACACCTGTAAATCAGACACAGTTGGGGAGGGTGACATTATTGGGTCACAAACCTTACACAGGGAATGGACAGTCACTATACCCACAATAGGACAGCCCACAGATGTCTTTGACGTGTCCCATCCTATCAATAACACCTAACCCTGCAGAGGAACCACGCATACAGGTGGCGATAGGTGACAAAAAATGTTCCTTTCTAGTTGACACAGGGGCCACTAGGTCATGCATAAGGGAGCTCAAGTTTAACTTGTCAGGAGAGGCTATGAACACTCAAGGATTCTGTGGGGCTAGAGGGTTGGTTCCCTTCACTGATAACATCTCCTTATCTTTAGGAGATCACAATATGTCTCTCCCGCTGCTGTATTCAAAGCAATCACCAGTAAACATACTGGGGAGAGACATCATGAGCAGATTGAATATGACCATCTCCTTCACTGAAAAGGGAATAGTTTGCTCCACACCAGGCATTACCATGCTCACAGCGCGACAAATACTTCAGGCTTATTGTGGCAAAACAGTGGCCAGGGTAGAACCAATAGATGGGGACATCTTCCAATATGGAACAGACATGGCAATTGCATGGTTGCCACGAATTGAGGGCAAAATTTGGAGGAGACCAGCAGCTTACCTTTTCAGACCTGAAACATCAGCTAGTGAAAAGGAAGGGACAATGATATCTGAGCATTGAGAGCATTGTGGCAACACCGGACTATATTGCAGTACATGCCCAGGACAGAGAAGGAAGCGGATGGAGAGCAGTAATAGCACTAGCAGTGGGGTGCAGGCTAACACAGGTATCAGATGAGGAGCTCTTCTCGGACGATAATGGAGAGGGGAGATGGTGTTTGAGATGAGTGTCAACATTTGGTTGAAAGTAACATACAAAGAAGTGGCGCAAAAGATGGCATTAGCACTAGAGGCACCTGCCACTACAGCAGTGCCATTTTACGAGGAGGATCTGGCAGCAGTACCAGCATCTCTATGGACCACCAGTCATACGATGTGGGCTGCATAAAAAGCATTTGAGGAGTAAAAATGAAATTGAAAAAAGGAGCAATGCTGCCAAGGGTAAAACAATACCCACTATCAAACGAAGCAGATGAGGGGATATATTAAACAATAACAGCCCTAATAAATAGAGGTATACTAGTACCATCAGAGTCTCCATGCAACACTGCTGTGTACACTGTGCGCAAGGCAAAAGGAGGGTCCTGGCGTTTTATCCAAGATCTAAGATCCCTCAACCACATTGTAGAAGCAGAATACCCTATAGCGGCTAACCCAGCCACTATACTATGTGGGATACCAGCGGAGGCATCACGGTTTACTGTGATTGACCTCAAGAAAGCATTTTTCTCAATACCCTGCACCCGGACTCACAAGATCTGACAAGTTTCACGTACCGCAACACAAAGTGGAAACACACAAGGCTGCCCCAAGGATACTGCGAGTCACCATCTATCTTTAAAAGAGTGATACAAATGGATTTGAGTAACATTGGCGTTGAAAGCACAGTGCTGCAATATGTAGATGACATCATCATCTGCAGCACCACAGAGGAGAAGTGCAGGAAAGTCTCTGTCCAGATGCTCACGGTGTTAGCAGAAAAAGGGTACAAGGTAGACGAGGAGAAGTTACAGTACTGCCAAGAACAAGTGCTCTACATAGGCCAACTCATTTCACAACATGGAAGGAACCTTGCACCATGAAGGGCGCAGGCCATAACCAACACACCACAGCCACAGACAGTGAGAGAACTGCAGCAGTTTTTGGGACTATGCAACTACTGCAGGGCATGGGTTTGTGGCTACAGCTCATACATAGGACCACTGCTTGAGGCCCTCAGAGAAGCACAGAGGGGGGAGAAAAAGTTGAGATGGACAAGAGAAATGACAGAAGCTTTTGAGGAACTAAAAGATGCCATATCAACAGCACCAGTACTGGCCACCCCAAACTATGAAGAACAGTTTTTTATCTTTTCACATTGTGACTCAGCAGAAATGAAGGCAGTACTGACACAAAAAACTAGCATGGGACACAAGCCAGTAGCAATTTACAGTGGACACCTGGACCCTGTAATGTCAGGTCACTTCCCGTGCGAACAGAGTCTAGCCGCCGCAGCTTTTGCGGTAGAAAAATCATCCTCCATAACAATGGGCTGCCCAGCCACGCTGAACAAACCAAAATCAACCTTGAACAGCCAAAGGGCATCAGGATATGAAATAATTTTGTCCAGACCAGAATTAAAAATTGTGAGGTGCAGTAACGTGAACTCAGCAAGGTTTATAGCAGAGGTAGTAGAAGATGGCAACTACGCTCATGACTGCACACAGGCCATTGAAATTTACTCCTGCATGAGACTGGTTGCGAATGCCCTAGGGGGGGAGATAATACAGATTGATGGGTCCTCAACAATTGACCAGAGTGATGGGATACGCAGAACAGGAGCAGCAGTGGTGCGACTGAGAGATGATTGGACCTATGTCCCAGAAAAATGTGTTCAGTTACCACAACACTACTCAGCCCAAGCAGCAGAATTAGTGGCCCTAATTTTAGCTCTAAAGGAAAGCAATGGCAAAAGAGTGACCATATATTCGGACAGTGCATACGTCACATCAATAGTACACTCAGGTTTAATTAAATGGCAGCGAAGAGGGTTCAGAAGAGCAGACAGCACCCCGGTGCAGCATGCTCTACTACTTGCTGAACTAATTAAATTAATTGAAGACCCTAGAGAAGTAGCCCTAGTGAAGTGTCAGGCCCATATAAATGGGGATGACCCGATTTCCAAAGGTAACGAAACAGCAGACGCACATGCCAAACATGCTGCATACTTTGGTGAAATTTGGACCCTCCCAGAAAAAAGGAAAAGATAAGGGGAGGGCGGGGGCAAGACAAATGTTGATGAAGGATGGGTACACAAACATCCCTAAAACTCAAATAATGGAATTGCAGGCGGCAGCGCCTATGGCAGAGAAGGAGCTATGGGTCAAAAGAGGATGCACAATGTCTCCCACCGATGCATTATGGCGACAAAATAACACAGGCAAAATAGTAATGCCCCTCGCCCTATTGAAAACAGCATTGGCCCAACTACACCATCCCGCACACACAGGAAAAGAGGTGATTTCAGCATGAATAAAAGAGGCATGGTGCTGCCCCGAGCTAAATTCACACGTTGCAAACTTCATTAGCAATTGCCTCACTTGTCAACAATTTACAGCCGGTCACACGCTGAAGGTGATCAAAGGTACTATGCCACGGCCAAAAGGACCCTTCTTGCCCCTACATATTGACTATGTTGACATGATCAATGTATGTCAAGGATACAGATACATGATTCTGGTAGTATGCCCATTTTCAAGGTGGATCGAGGCCGGTCCATGCTCCCATGCAGACGCCCTCAGAGCAGCAAAATTCCTGGTCAGGGAGGTGTTCCCGAGGTGGGGAGTATACGAAGTGCTGCGGTCTGATAATGGCCCACACTTTGCCAATGAAATGTTCCAACACATAACTGCCCTCCTTGGTATAAAACATAAGTTCACTTGCGCGTACAACCCGCAGGCTAATGGCGTCTGTGAACGCCTCAACGGACTCCTAAAAGAAGAGATAGCCAAGATTCAGCAAACAACCAAGAAGAGTTGGCTTTACTGGGCCCCACCAGATGGAGAAAACAGCTCCTAGAGAACAGCAGAGAGCATGCAAACCCATTGATTCACACAAAGGCATCCCCCACACCGAACATGGCCACCAGGAAACTAGAAGTGAGGGATGCAGTACAGAGCCCCTCTTCCATGTCCATGATGGGGATCGGTGGAGTTGCGTCACGTTGAGGTGCAGCATGGTTGCAAAGCAACAGGTAAGTGGGGGATGGCGGGATCAGGGTGTGGGCTGGTGGGGAATGGCCATGGTGATGGGGAGAGCGGAGACCCTGAGGGAAGATGGCCGGTGGGTGCCTCCACTGCTCGGGTTTCTCAGAACTGAGGAGGCAGAGAGTTGCAGAAGGGCGGTGCGAGGAGCACGCCTGAGAAGTTGATTGAGAGCCAGAGAGGCTTGTGATATTTGGGTAAACATTTGGTATCTGTAAAGTTGGACAAAAACAAGATTATTAACTATTTATTTGTCTGAATAGCAACAGAAGTGTCAAAAGCCTCATATTGAGGTCAAGTAAGTATTATAGAGCAATGCATTGCAGTAGAGGTGCAGGGGACATGCCCATACAGCACCTATGTAAGGCCCTTCCATGATAAAAGGACAAGATTTGTAAATATAGCGTGGAATGGACGAAAAGCACAGAAGGTAAATTGACGAAGCCATGGTCAAAAGGCGGGAGTTTCTCCAAATATGTGCAGCAACAGTTACACACACACATACAAGAGGTATATGAGGGGAAAATGCAGAGCAATCGTATGGCGATATTCTTGCTTTGGAAAATATTTCAGGACGATGGAGGGGATGTGGCGAGGCGTCAATGGATGCTGAGCCAACAGGAGACCCCAGGCGAATAGCCCTCGGCCCCCGCTTCCCCACCTTCTCCTGAACATGGGAATGAAGGGGCTGCAGCAGGAGCCCAGGGACTATACACTATATGAGAATTGAGAGCAGCGGAAGGGTACACAAATCCAACATTTGCACCTACGGAGGCCTGGCAGAAAGGGGTCAGACAAGCAGCAGGGGACAAAGCAAGCAAGGGAGCTGGAAAAGGGGTGCACAGTGAGACCCAGGCAAACACAAGGGAGGGACGGGAGAATATAGAAGCAAATGAGTGGATAGGAGGACATATACTATTGAAATTAGACGAGAAAACAGCAGGAGAAACAGGAGGGGCGAGTGAGGACGTAGCTGGTTGCAAGAAGAAAAGTGAAGCACCAGAGTGGGCAGAGATAATGGAAGAGGTAGAGAGACAAGAAAAAGAGGTAAAAGAGGAACACGAGAGAGTGCAAAGAGAAAAGCAGAAGGCAGAATAGAAAGAGGCGGGAGCAGTGAGGAATGAGGAGAAAGAGAGAGCTCGAGGAGATAGAGAGGAAAAGGGAGGAAGACGAGAAGGAAAGACACATTTTAGTAAAGAGAGAAAGGAGGGATTGGGAAATAGCGCTTAAACAGAACCAACAAAAGGGTACTCACGCTGTGGACAGTCCTAAATTCTGTCGTATATTTAAATCAAATCTCCATAATGATTTCAAGGATAGTGCTTGCAAAAAAAGTCACTAAAGGTAAACCAAAGAAGAAGTCTAAAGAGTACTGGCAATAGATTTATTTTTAAGAACACAGTTTTTAGTTATTCAAATTTTTATTTTACAAAGACTAAATAAAGCAATTGAAAAGAACCAAAGAAAGACATAAAACATAACATACATCATATATACATAAAATACAAAAGAACAACATGTTCATCAAATAACAAGGTGGATTGTTGGGGAGCACTTAGAGAGATAAAACAATCCTTGCAGGATACCAATTGTTCCTACAACATAGAAACTACCAGGGTGTATTAAAAATTACCCTGGTAGGTATAGAGAGGGAGTATTCAGTTAGCTAAATTTGCATAGTTGTCTGCCAACGTGTAAGAAAAAATCATAGACTCGTTCCCGGAGGGAACAATACACATAGATATCACGTTTCGGCATGCCAGACTGGTATCAATAGTAGAGGCCTTCCTCAGGGCAGGATTGAAGTGATTTAGTAGTATCACCCTAAAGGGGGCAGAAATAGAGGGGACATAGGTTATACACACAAAAGTCTTTAAAAACAACTTCAAAGGAATATCAGAGTATAAGGGGCTGCTGTCCTAGATATACGGATCACTCACCCAGTACAAATTTAAGGAACAGGGTGGAGTCCGTAGGGGCTACTTTCCCAGTGTATTAGAGTTCTTGCACTGTAAGCGATTCAGCCAGATTGGAAAAGAGAGAGAACCTGGGTCAGGGTTCTGAACTTGCTGTAAAAAAGTACAGCAGCTGTGAAAACAAAAATTAGACAAGAAAGGCGGGCTTCAGAATGGTAAGGCTATTGAAACTTATTGTCATGATGCCTACCCCTGGGGAACCAGACCAGGTCCAGCAACCTCGGAAGCAGGCATCAAGTTATTTTGAGCAAGCCCAAAAACCCCTGCTAGGGGCTGTTTGGGTGCGTTCCTGGCGCCTATGGCGCCAGGCTCATATGGAGAGTCAGTCCTGGCGCCATAGGCGCCAGGCTCATAGAGTAGAAATTACCTGATGCAGACCATGCTGCAAGCTTACCTGATGCAGACCATGCTGCAGAGCTCCATGCCAAATGAGGCCTGGAAGGGACTATTTTATCTAACGACTATTTTTTACTCGGGTGGGGCAGGGGAGGAATACTTACCTGGGACTACTTTGGAGGCTATTTAAACCAAGCCGAAGAGCAGCACACGCTTCGCGTTATTCTGCATCCAGCAGCGTAACCCTCACCGTGTCTGCAAGCCTGCATCCAGTCTTCTGCCACGCCCGCCTCCAGTCTGCTGCTCCTAGAAAACGGGAGGATTAGAAGGGGAAAAGGTTAGAATAAGAGCCAAACCTTTGATCCTTACCTGAATTCCGGATCCACCGCGCCTTCGAGCTGGAAGAAAGAAGCATTTTACGTGCGCCGCCTCGCCTGCTGCAGCGCCGCGCTGAACTCACCGGCCTTCGCAGCATCCTCACGATCCACCGCATCCTTCTGCACGTTCCCGCCACACTCTGGCACCTAAGGGGAACACAAGAACAGCAAAGGTGAGCCAAGGGAATAAATAGAGGCAATAGTAACTACCCCACATACACTTACCTGATAACCGCCTGGGGTACCATTCCTCTTCACGGGTCGGCGCAGTCTCCATTGCATCCTCGCCGTACCCCAGCCCCTAAGGGGAACAAAAGGACAACAAGGTGAGACAAAGGGACAAACAAGGGGAACTCTTTTCACCGCAATAGACTTACCTAATTTTACCGCCGGAGGCATTATTCCCCGAACTTCATATTTTCTCTCCACACCTGAATAAGGGAGCAAGCAACAGGTTACATTCTGGCCTTTATTTTATTGAACTGTGTAGGATAAGCAAAATCCTTACCTGAACTTCGTCGGCTACCACGAGGAACTCTTCGCTGGGGTCAAGCTGCAAACTGCAAGGAATCGGACAAGAGTGAAAGTCAGACATGTGAACTCTTACAAACTACATACTTTTCGGAGTCAATATTGTTCTGGAACTCACCAATTCCTTTGAGCCAGTGAAGCAACTGGTTATCAACGCGCCCCTGCGCTCAATGCAGGATGGAGAGCTCATCTTTTCAAACCATCAGGTGAGACTATAAGAGGGGACATCAAAGGTGATCTGTGGGGAGAACAGTGGGGGTGGGGGGATTTACGCTCAACTCCACGGGTGGTTAATTCCCTTTCTCCATTTGCAGAAGAATATTCCTACGGGCCAAGCAAACGAAGCTAGGTGGGCCAGTCCAGTCCGTCATCTCGGCCCTACGCGTCACATTGGTGGAGACCGCAGCTGTCCAGTTCAGATCAACGCCTCTGTGGGAGCCAGGTGAGCATAACAGAACGCAAAGCCTACCCACAAATTCCCACCCGGGCGTTATGGATACCTCAGAGACTGACCAATTGGCCTAATTACTAGGGGAACTGAGGGCTGAAGTGCATTCCGCCCGTCAAGAAACCAATGCTCTTAGGAGAGAACTGATTTTGTCAAAGGAGCGAACTGATGACCTTGCTAGGCAACTATTGCAAAGCCAGGCTGGACAAGCACCCCTACCTGGTTCCGGGGGAAATCCAGCTCCTGTGTTATCGAGCAGCCCTGTGCAAATAAACCTACCAGGAAATATTCCATTAGCTCCACCCGAACGCTTTGCTGGAGATCCCAAAAGGTTTGCCGTGTTTATGAACCAATGCCGCTTGCACTTTTTATGCAGACCTGGAGCCTTCCCAAACGATCAAGCCAAGGTAGCCTTTGTATTGTCATATCTCAGCGGCAGTGCAGCTGATTGGTCAATTCCACTAGTTACTCAGGATGACCCAATTCTTCGGGATTTTCAGGGCTTTCAAACTAGCATGGAAAGACTATTTGGCCGGCATGCCCAAGGACAGGCCCTGGATAACAAACTTTTGTCCCTATGACAGGGTAACCAGGACCTTCTATCCTACATCGCGACCTTTAATAGGTTGATCGTGGAAACTGGATGGCCTGAGGTAAAACGAATCACGTTATTTCATCGAGGGCTTTGAGGAGAACTCAAGGATGTCTTGGCTCAAGTCGTGAACCCACCTCAAGACTGCGCTGAATATATAGACTTAGTGGTCCAGGTAGATCACAGACTTCAGAACAGAAAGGCTGATCGAGCCAAGTTTGAGAATCGGGTGTTGGTCAAAACCCACGCTAACCCCAAAGGAGCAGATGCTTCAGAACCCATGCAAATCAGAGGGGTTAAAGGACCCTTAACCCAGAAGGAAAGAGAAAGGAGACAGCAAATTCAATTGTGTCTATATTGTGGAACTTCTGGGCATTTTCTACGGGATTGCCCTGTAAAACCACCCAAGAAGGTGGTAGAAGCTGCTGATAAAAGCCATATGGAGTCAGACTCGGGAAACGACCACGCCCAACAAGCGTAGAGATCCACTTGCCGAGCTTGAAGAAGGATACTCAGACCTCGCATTTCATCATACCAATGGTCCTCGTAGATCCAGGGCAGCCATCGCGTATGCACGCAGTAAGGGCATACATTGATAGCGGGGCCATAAGAAACTATGTGGACTATGAATTGGCTTCCAGGATGAATCTACCTCTCTGCCGAAAAACCACCTCAGATGTCATCACCACAGTCGATGGAACTGAAATTGCCTCTGGGCATGTAACTCATTCCATTGCAGAGATGACACCATTGGGTCAGGATGGGCATCAAGAGACTATTGTGTTTGATCTAATCAAAGCCCCACAGTTCCAAATAATACTCGGGATACCTTGGTTGGAACACATAATCGTTGTATTGATTGGCTAGAGAAGAGAATAACCTTCCCGGATTGTGCACAAACCTGTTACCCAAAGAAAAATCAGAACGCAGGCCTGGCCACAGTAACTACAGCAGTCATGCAACTACCTCCAGAATACCAAGAATTCCAGGATGTCTTCCAAAAGGAACAGGCAAACACCTTACCTCCTCACAGATCGTACGATTGTCAAATCAATCTCATACCCGGTGCACAACCCCCTTGTAGCAGGATCTATGCCCTTACGGAACCTGAGAACCTTCACCTACGACAATACTTAGACCAGTACCTTGCCAATGGCTTTATTCGCCCATCCAAGTCCCCTGCATCTTCAGCTTTCTTCTTCGTGCCCACAAAGGAAGGTGACCTCAGAACATGCATAGACTACCGGCATTGAACCAGATAACTGTTAAGAACCAATACCCATTGCCTCTGATCCCTGAACTACTAGACCAAGTGAAGGACGCTTGTATATACACTAAATTAGATCTCCGGGGGGGCATACCATCTGGTATGTGTAAAAGAGGGCGACGAATGGAAAACTGCTTTCCGCACTAAGTATGGGTTATTCGAATACCAGGTGATGCCTTTCGGGTTGTGCAATGCACCAGCAGCCTTCCAATACTTCATGAACGATGTCCTTCGTGAACTCATTGACGTTTGTGTTGTCGTGTATATCGATGATATTCTAGTATACTCCTCTTCAGAATCTGACCATGTGAAGCACGTCCGAGCAGTCCTTGAGAAATTGCGCCAGCACAAACTATATGCAAAACTAGAAAAATTCGTTTTTCATGCCACAGAAGTTGAATTCCTTGGGTTTATCCTGACCCCAAAGGGAGTCCGAATGGACTCACGAAAGGTGGGCGCAATCCTTAAGTGGCCATCACCAAGTTCGGTTAAAGGAGTACAAAGCATGCTCGGCTTTGCCAATTTCTACCGCAGATTCATCCCAGATTTTTCACATGTCGTACATCCCATCACAGCACTCTTGCGAAAAAATAAACGCTTTATATGGACTGAAGAAACTGAAAATGCCTTCCAAGAGCTGAAAGCGAAATTCACGTCTGCACCTGTATTAAAGCAGCCGCGCCCTGAACTTCCATACATAGTGGAAACTGATGCATCCAGTCTAGCCATGGGAGCTGTCCTGTCTCAAAAGGACCCTGAAACTGGCCAGCTTCACCCAGTAGCATTTTGGTCCAGAAAGTTCTCGGCACCCGAGTTAAACTATGCGGTTACCGACAAGGCGTTATTAGCCATTAAATCCGCCTTTAAGGCTTGGCGGCACTATCTTCTCGGTGCCAGGCATACCATTACTGTGATCACCGATCACCGGAATTTACAGTATTTAAAAACAGCCAAGGCCCAAACGTCACGTCAACTCTGATGGACATTGTTCTTTGCCGAGTTCAATTTCGTGATAACTTATCGACCAGGTTGTAAGAATGGTAAAGCAGATGCTTTATCCCGAATAGGGATGGGAGAGAGGCAGAAGTGAACCCAGTACCAGTACCTATAATTTCCGAACAAAGGATTCTTGGCATGACTACTCTACAGACACTAGAGGACATTCAGGTAAAGATCCAGCAACTCTTTGATCCTACAGCCCTGCAGGACTGGGTAAAGAAAGGCCCAGACAACTCTGTCATCATTGATCTGCCTTATTACCAAGGGCGACTATTTCTGCCACACAAGGAACTACAAGAGCTAGTCATTTCCCGTTATCATGATTCCCTAATGGAGGGGCACCCAGGTATTGCAAAAACTGAAGCTAAAATTAAAAGACAATTCTGGTGGCCCACCTGGGGAAAGGATATTAAATCATTTGTGATGTCTTGTGGCATTTGCGCCCAAAACAAAAATCAAAAGAAAAAACCAGCTGGACTCTTACAACCTTTAGACATTCCGCCTACACCATGGCACACCTTATCGTTAGACTTTATTACTGATCTACCTCCTTGTAATGGGTTTAACACCATTCTAGCTATTGTGGATCTTTTTTCCAAGATGGCCCACTTTATTCCTTTAAAAGGACTACCTTCAGCCTCAATCCTGGCCAAAGAATTCCTCGAAAGCATTGTTCGCATACATGGATTTCCGTCCGTGTTGGTCTCTGACCGGGGGAGTCAATTCATTTCACATTTTTGGAAGAAATGTTGTCAATTGGCGCAAATCGACGTGAGATTATCGACTAGTCACCACCCCCAGACCGATGGTCAAACGGAGAGGACCAACCAGACTCTTGAACAATATCTGTGTTATAAGTTACATCAGACTGAGAGTAATTGGAAGGACATTCTTTGCATACAATAATTCAGTAGATTCTGGAACTGGACAAAGTCCCTTTTACACCCTATATGGGCACCACCCTCGAACCTCAGACCTTGATTCCCCCCAACACTTAGAAATGCCCGCAGTGGATCATCTACACGCTACGATTACAAAAACCTTTAAGGAGGCAACTGCACATTTAAAACAGGCTAAGGAGAAATATAAGAAAGATGCTGATCGGCATAGAAGTGATAATCCACAGTACCAGATAGGGGACCAAGTATGGTTGGCCACAAAACCCATACCTCTCAAGGGAACACGGACCTTTAACCCTAGATATTTGGGACCTTACTCTATTAAGGCCATTATCAACCCGGTGGCCGTCAAGTTGGACTTACCTGCTAATATGCGAATTCATCCCGTCTTTCATGTGTCACTTTTGAAGCCAGTGCAACCAGGGACAAGACTAACCAAGCCACCAGACCCCGTCCTTATAGACGGGGAACCCGAATTTGAAGTTAAGAACATCCTGGACTCCAAGATGGTAAAGTCAAAACTTTTTTATTTAATCAACTGCAAAGGTTATGGACCACAGGAAAGGTCTTGGGAATCTAGTGACCACGTGCATGCACCTCGATTGGTGAAAAGATTCCACCGAAATTTCCCAGAAAAACCAAAACCACGGGGAAGAACGACTTTAGCAGGGGCCTTGGGGGGGAGTGCTATCATGATGCCTACCCCCGGGGAACCAGACCAGGTCCAGCAAGCCCGGAAGCAGGCATCAAGTTATTTTGAGCAAGCCCAAAAACCCCTGCTAGGGGCTGTTTGGGTGCGGTCCTGGCACTATGGCGCCAGGCTCATATGGAGAGTCAGTTCTGGCACCATAGGCACCAGGCTCATAGAGTAGAACTTACCTGACGCAGACCATGCTGCAAGCTTACCTGATGCAGACCATGCTGCAGAGCTCCAAGCCAAATGAGGCTTGGAAGGGACTATTTTACCTAGGGACCATTTTTTACTCGGGTGGGGCTGGGGAGGAATACTTACCTGGGACTACTTTGGAGGCTATTTAAAGCACGCCCGAAGAGCAGCACATGCTTCGCATTATTCTGCATCCAGCAGCATAACGCTCACGTGTCTGCAAGCCTGCATCCAGTCTTCTGCCATGCCCGCCTCGAGGCTGCAGCTCCTAGAAAACGGGAGGAACAGAAGGAGAAAAGGTTAGAATAAGAGCCAAACCTTCAATCCTTACCTGAATTCCGGAGCCACCGCGCCTTCGAGCTGGAAGAAAGAAGCATTTTACTCACGCCGCCTCACCTGCTGCAGCGCCGCGCTGAACTAACCGGCCTTCGCAGCATCCTCTCGATCCACTGCATCCTTCTGCACGTACCCGCCGCACTCTGGCACCTAAGGGGAACACAAGAACAGCGAAGGTGAGTCAAGGGAATAAATAGAGGCAAAAGTACCTACCCCCATAGACTTACCTGATTACCGCCGGGGGTACTATTCCTCTTCACGGGTCGGCGCAGTCTCCATTGCATCCTCGCCGTACCCGGCCCCTAAGCGGAACAAAAGGACAACAAGGTGAGACAAAGGGACAAACAAGGGGAACTCTTCTCACCGCAATAGACTTACCTAATTTTACCGCCGGAGGCGTTATTCCCCGAACTTCATATTTTCTCTCCACACCTGAATAAGGGAGCAAGCAACAGGTTACATTCTGGCCTTTATTTTATTGAACTATTTAAGATAAGCCAAATCCTTACCTGAACTTCGTCAGCTACCACGAAGAACTCTTCGCTGGGGTCAAGCTGCAAACTGCAAGGAATCGGACAAGAGTGAAAGTCAGACATGTGAACTCTTACGAACTACATACTTTTCGGAGTCAATATTGTTCTGGAACTCACCAATTCCTTTGAGCCAGTGAAGCAACTGGTTATCAACGCGCCCCTGGGCTCAATGCAGGATGGAGAGCTCATCTTTTCAAACCATCAGGTGAGACTATAAGAGGGGACATCAAAGGTGATCTGTGGGGAGAACAGTGGGGGTGGGGGGATTTACGCTCAACTCCACGGGTGGTTAATTCCCTTTCTCCATTTGCAGTAGAATATTCCTACGGGCCAAGCAAACGAAGCTAGGTGGGCCAATCCAGTCCATCATCTCGGCCCTACGCGTCACATTGGTGGAGACCGCAGCTGTCCAATTCAGATCAATGCCTATGTGGGAGACAGTGAGCGTAACACTTATTACAAGCAAACATCAATAGGTGTTCTCCGAGAGCCTGCGTTCAGACCCAGATAAAGACAGTTGAACATGAACACCAAAGGGTGTGAAAAGGCTAATGTGTTAAAGAGTCCGTGAATGTGGCTGAACTAGGAGACGACGGACACAATGACTGTGTGGATTAAGAATACACACAACCCATGCACGAACAGAAGCGCGGAAAAACCGCCAGCACCACAGGCTAGGTGGAGCGAGTGCTCGTGTGGGGGGAAAAGGAAGAGAGGTGGAGTCGCACCGCGGGGTGATTGTAAAATATGCGGTGTGCAGGAAAGAAAAAGGAAAAGGATTTGAAGGAACTGAGGGGTACCTTATGTTATTCAAATTCAGAGTGTGGCTGTTCATGCGGACTGGACTGGAATGCCAGCCGTCATGATAGATGTGGGCCAGGTCCAGCGGCACTCTGGGTGCTGTGGGAGAAAGCATACCAACCAAAAAACGAAAATGAGATGCAAAATGGATGGCAACACAATTGCGGCGCCATTAAGGGTTAAGCGCCAAAGGGAACGCAGCAGCTTGACCGAGTCGCCAAAGTGAAAAAGTTTGGAAAACAAGCGTGTAGCACTAAGCTTACCAGTGAGCATGGAGGTGACTCACACAGCAGGGTGCACGCAGTGGGAGCCGATGAGGAGAACATGCTGCATCATGCTGCAAGGAAACGGGTTGCCGTGAGACCTTCTCGAGACAAGCAGCGGGGGCTAGTGAAATCCAGCTTGCACGTCGCGGGAGGGTTGTCACGGCAACCATGTTCCAGGCCAGAGAGTCAGGGGTGTGTCTGGCGCCCAGCGCGGGACACACAGGCTGGGGAGCCAATGAGAGGGGAGGCGGGGCAGCAGCCTCAAAAGGTAAACAAACGCCCTGAGCCAAAAAAGAGCTGTGTTGCTGAAGCACGGTGCCTTGCAAAAGACCTTGGCTAAAAAGATTTTGAAGGGAGAGGAGGGGGAGGTAGTTGAGGGGAAGGGTCAGGTGGGGAGGGCCAGAGGTATGCAAGAGAAAGACCCACGGGGGGGCGGAGGGGAGGAGGTGTTTTTGTGGTTGGTGGAAGGGGAATAGATCCAAGGGGCGGGAGCGCAGCCAGGAACAAAGCGCTGCCACATCAGGGAAAGAAAATTCATTAGAGGGATGCGCCTAAAAAATGTGGTACAATCCGCCAGGCTGGACAGAGGGCGGGGCGCAAAGAGATGGGAGAAACAGGTAAAGTGTTGAGTTGATAACTCAAGAAATGAGTGCAGGAATCAACCGGCCAAGTCAAGGCAGGTAAACTCCAAAGGGGAAAAGGACTCAAAACTAAGAGGAGTCAAAGAAGGCAGGCCCATAAACCCAGGAGCCTAGGCGGAGTCACAGGAGTCCCCGATATGAATCATATAGGAGGTATAAATTCCTCATTGAGGCCATTGCGAAAGGTGTCAAGGAGATGGATCTATCTGGCCTCTTTAGATAAAAGGCTTGTAAGGGCATTAGAAGAGTGGACAACTATGTCTACGATCCACCAGGTAATGTCATCGACTGAATGGTGGAGTTCTAAGTAATGACTTACCAATGGTGCAATCATGGTCTTACATCGAATCCTAGAACAGTGTTCGCAGATCCTAATGTGGGCAACACGCATTGTCTGGCCCACATACCTGAGGCCACAGGGGCACTCAATGACGTACACCACTTGCTTGCTTTTGCAGTTTGTCAGATTACAGAGGGTCCATGGTTTACCATTGACCACAAACTCTTTGGTTTTCCTTGTAAATTTACACGCTGTGCAATTGCCACATGCAAAATGGCACTCAGCACTTCTCAAGTTCCAAAGGCCCACTCTGGGTGCGGGTTTGACAAATCTGGAATGTACGAGGTGGTCGCTTAAGTTCTTACCACGCTTAAAAGCGAATCTGGGGATTTGTTCGTCCTGCAGGCAGAGGCGAGTCAGGGACCAGTATTTCGAGATTAGTTTCTTGATTTTTAGAGAATGGGTACCGTGTGAGATAACACAGGTGATCCTGGGATGGGCGTCAGGAGTTTTTGTTTTGGGTGCCAGTAGTGCCTCCCTGTTGTAAAATCTAGCACGTTTTTTCGATTTAGATATAATGTAACGTGGATATCCTCTCTGGGTCAATCTGCTATCAAAATCATGTGCATGTTGATAAAAATCCTCAATGTCAGAGCAATTACGTCTGATTCTAAGAAATTGACCAAAAGGGAGGTTCTCTCTAAGATGTTTCGGATGATCACTAGAGAAGTGAAGAAGGGTATTTCTGTCACTTGGTTTTCAGAAGAGGTTTTGACGGATTGGGAAATAGAGCAGCTCGTAAGTGTGCGCAAACTAAAGGAGGTGGAGGAGTGCCCTGTAAGAGACCTAAGACTAAGATTGGGATCAACCACTTTTGATGACAAGGTGGGAAGGGATAGGCAAGCCAAGCAAGAGCATGGCAAAAAAAGTGAGAGGGCAGCTACACTGCCAGACAGAACCAACACAGGGTCCTCTGTGAGGGGGGCCTGTGAGAACTTGATTGACCTAGAAGGGGAACCGCAGGGAGCAAAGGTATTGAGGGGACTGAGCTACCATGACAATTTTGGCAGTGACTAGGGCATTCACTGCCACCAAAGACATTGGGAGACTGGATGGGAAGGCTGGGCTGACACAGCTCCCCTTACTGGAATAGGGAGGGGACCAACTTCAATACATACCATGGAATCATATTGACAAGGATAATTTGAGGTGTAGGCTACCTTTGTTGACCGCGGGGGTGGGGAAATGGATATACGAAATGAAGAGGATGACAGCAGGGCAAAAGTTAGCAGTGGGGGACATAAAAGGTTTACTAGTGGCGACCCTCACAGAGGCTGCCGATGACGTATGGAAAAGGGCAGTGTACCCAGGATTAACAACCCAAAACACGGTGAATGATCATTCACCGTTTGACAGCTGCTTAGCAGCCATATGGGAAGCTCTGCGGGCCCAGCACCCAGACACTTCAGATATTAGTGTGATTATGGAACGCAGAATGTGCGAAGACAAAGACCCCCTACACTATATTCAGGCTATTCAATAGTTATGGTGCCTTGAAACGCGAGAACTGTGGGACAAAACAGTGGCATTGTACTATCATATATTATGCCAAGGGTTGCTAGAGCAGGTGCAAAGGCAACTAAAGAAGTTGGTGGGGATGGAGGCAAAACTGTGGTCAGAAATACAACTTACAATATTACAATACTGCAAGCTAATTCAGCAAAGTAGGAGGAAAAAGCAGGAGAAAAGAAAGCAAGAGGCGAAGTTAGTGAAGAAGAAACTATCTAAATACAACATGGAAGGGGCAACGTTAACAAGCACGGGAAGACAGAACGCCCCGCAGACACAGTATGCACCACTGTGGTGGGCGGATGCGCAGCATGGGTTCCGAGGAAGAGGGGGCCACATAGGGGACGCAGGCATGGGCATCAAACGCAACAAAGCCAGGGGGGATTTTCGGGACGGTGTCGCAGATATGGGCAGCAAATGCAGCAGGGTTCAGAAGAGTTCTCTGGAGGGTATCAGAGGCAAATAAGAGAACCGCCCCAGTTCTTGGTGTGTGGACAGAGAGGACATATCTCTAGGGTATGTAGTAGCAGAGGGTGGATGCCACAGAATGGGGGAATGCAATACCAGCCAGCATATCCAGAGGAACAGAATGACTTCCATGCCTAGGACCAGACACAACAACAATGACAGGCACCAACGCATAGCCACAGACACACCAGTCCATGACACAGATGCCACAAATGCAGCACCATTGCAGCATTACCCACAGATATCCCAGGCACCACAGACACAGAATAACACACAGCCATCATGCACGGCACAGCAAAACGACGGGACACTGGCATGCACACCATGGCGATGACTTCCATTTGGAAACTATGGGGGGGTTACTGTGGTAGGAGGCAACCCATTTGTAGGAAACTGAATGTCATTATACCCTCGATAGGACAGTCCACCGACAGACCTGATGTGCTCCATCCAAGCGATTACACCCAACCCAGTGGAGGAACCACACATAGGGGTGATGATAGGTGACAATACGTTCTTCTTTCTTGCACACTGGAATGGAAGTGTAGAATGTCAGGCAATGCCATGGGTGCTCAGAGACTCTCTGGGGCGACGGAACTGGTTCCATTTACAGATGATATTGCACTTTCTATAGGAGAGCATGACGTAGCTCTACCCTTACTGTATTCCTGACAGACACCGGCAAACATACTGGGGAGAGATATCATGAGCAAACTTAACATGACCATCTCATTCAGTGACAAGGGATAGTGTGTTCTACACCTGGGATACATCTTCTAAATGTGAGGGAGATTAGTCAAGCTCATTGTGGATGCAGGGTACAGAGGGGGTGCCAGCAGGTGAGGAAATATTTCAATATGGGACTGAAATAATAATAACATGGCTCCCAGGGGTTCTGGGGAAAATATGGCGCCTTCCAAATGAGTACCTTTACAGGCAAGGAAAGAAGGGATAATAATGCCACTAGAAATAGAGGCAGTGATAGTGGGGGGTGACTGGATAGCGGTACATGGGACGGATGACACAGGGCGAGCATTGAGATCAGTGATCGCCATCGCAGAAGGGTACAGATTGACTACTGTTACAGATGAAGAAATGTTCAAAGACAGTAGATCAGATCATGAGGTAGTGTTTGAAATTAGCATCAAATGCTGGGTGAAAATACATTACAGAGAGGTATCACAGAGAATGGTGATGATGTTACAAGCACCGCCGACATTTTTCGAGGAAGACTTGGGAAAGGTCCCCAGTATTTTATGGACCACAAGTCCATATGATGTGGGGCTTCTGAAAGGGATAGGTGCAGTGAAAATTAAATTGAATCCAGGACCCATTTCGCCAAGAGCTAAGCAATATCCCATGTCGAGGGAGGCAGATGACGTATATGAGACCATTGCAGCACTAGTCAAAAAGGCAACGTGGTGTAATGGCATTTTATACAGGACTTGAGCCCTCTGAACCATATTGTAAAAGCAGAATTTCCTTTAGTTCCAAATCCAGTCACAAGTTTGTGTAGCATTCCCAGGGAAGCTACCTACTTCACGGTCATAGATTTAAAGAGGGCCTTTTTCTCTATACCCCTACATCCAGACTCACAGGACTTAACTTAATTTCTAATTAGACATAATAAATTGAAACATTCAAGGCTTCCTCAAGGATACTGTGAATCAACTTCTATATGCAACAGAGCCTTCAAAGTGACTTAGGAAATGTAAAAATGGAGAGTGCGGCTATACAGACCATAGACAACATATTGATTTGCAGCAAGCCAGAGACACAGTGTAGAGATGACTCCTTACATATGTTGACTGTATTAGCAGAAAAGGGGTACAAGATAGACTAAAATACAATATTGCCAGAAATAAGTGTTATACATTGGACAGTTGATATCACACGACGGGCGAAAAGCGACACCAGAAAGAGCAGAGGCAATATGCAAGACAGCAAAGCCCACAACCATAAGACAAATGCAGCAGTTCCTAGGACTAGGTAATTATTGCAGAGCATGGGTATTTGACAACAGCACTTACACTAGGCCTTTACTGAGTGCACTGAAGGAAGCACAACGAGCAGAGGGTACATTACAATGGACACAAGAAATGACTGAGGCATTTGACGAGCTGAAAGAAGCAATATGCATAGCTCCAGTGTTAGGGATACCAGACTATCAAAGTGAATTCTTCTTAGTCTCGCACCACAATGTAGTGGTTATGACTGCAGTACTGATGCAAAAGACAAGCCTGGGGCACAAGCCTCTAGCATATTACAGTGGGAAATTAGACCCAGTATTGAGAGGACACCCTGCATGCGAACAGTCATTGGCTGCTGCCACATTTGCAGTAGACAAATCAGCAAGTATTACCATGGGATGAAGCACCACTCTTTATGTGGAGCATGCTCTCTTCACGATTCTGGAAAGGCCCAAAAGTACATTGACAACACAGAGAGCTTCAGGGTACGAGGTGTTACTGTCAAATCCATCTCTCGCTCTCAAGATAGTGAGATGCCGACTTGTCAACTCGGCGACTTTCATTGGTGAACCCGTAAAGGATGGCGACTATGTGCATGACTGCACAGCCAACATAGAAAAATTCAGCGACACATGGGGGAGATGTGAAAGGGAGATGCACTTTATATTGATGGGATGAGTAAGGTGGTGACAAGCGCACGTCTACCATCTCATTTATCAGCACAAATAGCAGAATTAGTAGCATTAATATTGGCACTGGAGCACAGCAGAGGCAAAGAAGTAACAGTATATTCAGATCGACAGTGCATTCTGGGCTGTCACATTGGCTGAGCAGGGGCTTCAGATGTGCTGATGGGTGACTGGCGCAGCATGCACTCCTATTGGGGAGGCTAATAGAGGCACTCCAGTAACCACTGTGCATGGCAGTGGCGAAGTGCCAGGCTCACACAAGGAGGAAGGACCCCATCTCTAGGGGCAACAAGGCAGCGGATGTGGAAGAAAAACTCATTGCCTATTTTGGAGACATTTTAGAAATGGATGCTTCTTCCCCAGTGTGCAATTATGCACAAGCAGTGATACTAAAGGAAGCATATAACACATTACCAGTGCCACAAATTATGGAATTGGAAAAGTGGTAATACCATTCTCATTATTGCACGTAGCACTGACACAATTACACCATTCTATCCATATAGGCAGGGAGGTGCTTGCTGCTCATATTGGAGAAGACTGGTTCTGTCCCAATTTGGTAGAACATGTGGCTGAATTAATGACTAATTGTCTATTTTGTAAACAATTTACAGCAGGTAATACACTAAGGGTAGTGAAAGGAGCTATACCTTGCCCAGTGCGTCAATTCTAACATCTTCATGATGACTATGTCGACATGCTCCAAGTATACCAGGGCTACAGCTACATGCTACAGCTACATGATAGTAGTTGTGTGCCCATTTTCCAGATGGATCGAAGCTGGTCCTTGTTCCCATCAAGATGCCTTTAGAGCAGTGTAATTCCTGGTTTGAGAAATGTTCCCACAATGGAGCGTGTGTGAGGTCCTGCGGTCTGACAATGGTCCTCACTTTGCCAATTAGATGTTCCAATACATCACAACCTTGTTGGGAATACAACACAAATGATTTTGTACCTATCACCTGCAAGCAAATGGAATGTGTGAGTGTCTCAACGGGCTACTCAAAGAAGGCATCTGCACTGTCTTCCATTAGAATTATTTGCATTGCGCAATAAACCAGGGTCTGACCACCATTTAACCTTACATGAGGTGGTGACAGGATGGCGCATAAGACTTCCCCCAGCTTCTCTCTCTAGGTTGCTAAAAGATGCAGAAAAAATGTCTGATGTATTGGGTCAGGAAATGTACAAATACACTGCTTCCTTGATGGCTAGTGTCTCTTTTATTTCTCATCAACTGCAGGGACAACGGAAGAGGCCTGAAGTAAGAGGAGAAAACAACGACCCAGAAGCAAATCAGGACCTTTTGAAGCACCCACAGTTGTATCCGGGGGACCAGGTTTTTTATCAGTGACTTCACCAGGCAGTGGTGTATGCTGCGTTTTACAGGACGATATACAGTAGAGCAGGTGACTGAGTGAGCAGTAAAACTAGAAGGGAAAAAGACTTGGCATTACCTGGGGGACATCAAGCCCTGCAAAGTGGTGGCCTCTCCTAGCACCAACAATGAAACACCCAACGATCCACCAGCAGAAGAAGAAAATAATTGCCTCGAAACATCACAACCCAGCTGAGACCAACCTAGGATTACTCGCTCAAGAGCAAGAGAGATAGGGAAAGGACTTCCTACACATCCAGAGTGAGGGCACACTGCCAGTATATTATTTTTCTTTCCATACACTGACAACATTCATTGTGAAAGTGCGACTGTTATTATTGCATTTTCCCATGCTTCCCATTGATTCCCATCCCGAAACTTTCCAAGGCCAATTTGTCCAATTTTTTAGGAGAACTCACAGACATAGAAGAAGCCATCCTAACGTGATTTTCTGAGTTTTTATAGCTTATTTGGCCCAAGCATATCCACACCTAGAGATAGGACACCCGTCTGTGCTTGCAGTACTTTCTGATCCTAGAATAGGCACAGCTTGGGAACAAATCTTCCTTATTGCAATGACCCAATATCAAGTTTGCAGTGTTTGAATTAATAAAATACAAATCCAATAACGACTTTTCTATCGCACTTCAGGTGGGAAACAAACATCTTGAAGACCACACAAGGACCCAAGGAGGTGTAAGTGATGGTGGGCGTTATTAGAAGAATGCTTATTTTGAGCTGTGTCTTATTTTCATGTGATATTTTTGCCCTCATCTTTTGGCGAATGTCATATGTTGCAAGTAATATCGCTGTAACCTCTACTAACACAACCCCAACTCCAGCAGGTGGAACGGCCATGTCAGGTGGAAAGGTAAGTACTGTAAGTGCAGTAAGGAGAGGTAGATGCAGTGCTGATGCAGACATGTGTAAGGGTGGATCGCTATCTCACTGATACTGCTCGAGTATCTAATAACATTTGGTACAAGCACATGACCAAAGTAGGCAAACAAACCACAGGGCAGAAATGCTATGTCTGCTCACTAATCCCCTATGCCATCAGTGCTGCAGAACATTTGTAGCAACTGAAATACCAGCAGCAAGAGCACAATGCCTTATGTACCTGTCCATGTTTACAACCCGAGGAAGATTCCAAGGGAGAACGGCAACATTGCGATGGATGTCCAAGGCAACATTCCCATAGGAAGATAGTTATATAAAAACCCTTCACATGATGGACGATTACTGGAAAAAAGACCAGGCTATACAATACATAACTGATGGCCCACAGAAGGGAGAGACAAAAACAATAACACTGAAATAATTTCCATGTCCTACAAAGCACCCTAATGAGATAAGAGGAGAACCAGGATGCTGGGAAAGACCACAGATGCTTGTGCATGGCCAGGTGTACACAGCTAAAGGATGGAAGGAGTAAGTAGTAGGTAGGAAAGCACATACACTCCAACAAGCTCCAGTATACACCGTACAAGCAGAGAATGATAAATGCCTGAAAGAATGGGATGCAAGTACAAAGTTACTGACCTGGGTGGAGAATGAAGCTGGACCAATCCCATTAATACCACTGAAGAAAGCATAATTTTGTTTCCAGAATGATGGTGCAATAGAGGTTGGAGAAACAAAGAGTGCAGGTACACAGAAAAGCACCCAAGCATGAAGAGTGGGACGGCAGTATTAATGGATCATTATTGGGCATGCAGATCTAAGGCATATGAGAAGCTGCCACCCAACTGGGGACGAATATGTTTGTTGGTGCACATCAATATGCCAGCACTAGTAGTGCCACAAAAGGACATGAAAACAGAAGACTTCCCTAAAATGGACAATACCAGAAGAAATAAGAGGTCAGTGGAAGTGAGTAGAGTGAAAAGAGAGAAGTACTTCTCATCAGCATCGGAACATACCACCTGAAAGTCCATTGTTCAGTAGGACAGAGATGTTCTTCGCGTCAGTAGTTCCCACTGTACAGATATACACAAATGCTAAATTGCTCCAGATTACAAAATGGGAGCTGATGCAGACAATACACTCAACTCAAAATGGCTTCAACACAATAAAAGAAGATCTCTCAGCAGTAAGGCTAATGGCTCTCCAGAACAGATATGTTCTAGATCTTATCACAGACGTGGAAGGAGGAGTTTGCACCAAGATCAGGTCTTCTTGCTGTATATTTGTGCCCGCAAATGATGAAGAAAATGACACACTCACTGAAGCAGTAACCAGATTGTTGAAAATGCACGCCAAAATGGAGGAGGAAGTCAATGGTACAGGAAAAGCTCAAAGCTGGTTGTCGTATATATTTTCATGGATGGAAGATGGACTAAAAGTATTACTAAGAGCACTAATGCTGGTACTAGTAGCACTATGTGTGATTAAGGACTGTATCACGCAATGCCGCAAAACGACAGAGAAAACAATAGGGATGAAAGTACTAGTAGATATTAATACAAATGGTGAAGAAGATAAGATAGTAGAAGAAATAAATGGAATAAGGACACAGATCAAGGAGTGCTCATTGTTCCTGACTGCAATGATAACATTCGATGATACTATGGACAACAGGAAATACTGGACCCGGTGACCCGGAAGGTGACTGCAGTTACATGACATGGAGTTTTGATGACCATGCAAATTACTATGGACATCTTGGAGGAATAACAAAGATATGGCTACCAAAAGCAACAGTGATAGGTTTGGTGGAGTGGTCGAAAAGTCCACCAGAGGGGGGACTGAAGAGAGGGTCCCTGGAATGACCCTCTTGCTCTCTATAAGCATGACAGCCCGAAGAGTCAGAAATGCAAGATACCAATCACTGTTTGGCCAGCCCCCAGGAGGGCCAGTGACCTCTACATATGCAAACAGATATTCTCTCAGACACCCATTCAAACCATATCCAACTGACGTTTTCCTGGATACAGGTGCCTCAGCACTGATCATGGATGCATGTGCCTCACTGGACCTGATCAACTAATGGCAATTATTCAGAGGTGCTGACGTCATTAGAGACACCGCAACATAGTAACATTAGCCATGAAGAAAACTTGCATCCCTGCACAAAGTTACACAGACACACACGTGCACACATGGAGAACATGCTTACACTGTTCTGTAGTTAGAGCACAGATACATATACACACTGTCGAAAGCCTTTATTATTTTCTCTCATTAGCCAAACACGAAACACAAGAAAGCAAGAGATGCGGCACAAGCTTGCAGCAGCTTATTGCAACTAACCATATGGAACTACAGGATTCTATAAGGAACCTGGAAGAACCAAGTACCACTAACCCATAAGGAAAATACTACAATATAGACTTATAGAAACCATAGCATAACTATAGTAGAACTTCATGAGGCCACAGGCCTCAGAATATGGGATGAAGCACACTGTCCAGGTGCTCGCAACCAAGGTCAGAAATGAGCAGAAAATCGGCCACCTACAAAATAACAGAATAAATCCTCACTAATTGCAAAGCAGAAAGCTCAGTTTTGCGGTCCTAACACACGTGATCCGGCCAAGCTGAGCAATAGCCATTTAGCCACAGTGAGAAGAGGAGCAGTTCCCAGCGAAGTAGACAAGAACTCAATCAATCTCTAAGGCAACATGGTTATGCCAGTAGCAACACCGGGGACACATAAGCTTTTTCAGCACCTTGATAAGGTACACAGAGCGCTACGTACAGAACTGGGTCTAAGGCCTGCGAAGACCAGCTCCAGCCAATCAAGGAACACCGTTACAGGGATTATGAGGGCAGTCAGATAACCTCTATAGCTGCTGGCTATAGGCACTAGCACCCCAGTCATCCAATCGTGTAAACTGGTAGGTTTTTAAGGAAGACCCCCAGCTGATGACGCCAAACCACAACAAAAACCCTTGACACAGGCTGAGGAGCTGTGATTGCTGGAGAATTTCCTATTTCCTGTATGATCCCTGTCTGTTATGGAAAGTAAAGGACATTTCTAACTTTCCCTTGCATGAGTCCTGTGTCTGTATACTGGCGGAGGGTTTGTTGTGCCCTGGGTGCTCTGAACAGTGCTTGTGTAGTGTGAACCCCGGTCCTCTGGTATACCCAAACAGGCCAAGATCTTGAAATACACCTGTGATATATTTAAAGAATACTCAATAGAATAACTGAGGCAAGGGACAAAGTATAGGAAGGTCCTGTCAATTCACGATGCAAGGTTTTTCTTAGGTGCAACCAGCAGCATAGAGATTTGCACCTAGAGTACATGACATCAGAAAGTACACCTTTTCAGATAACTTGCTCCTGCCCTGCCAGCTACATTCTGCACTCAGGAGGGGTTTTGTTCAGTGAATTGATGTGCTATCACACAAAGATTTGGTTTAGTTTAATGGTTTAGTCTAATGTACAGCATATTAGGCCATCATCCACTGCCATGCAATCCTTTGAAGTAGGGCTGTACTGAATAGTGCATTCACTCTTCGGACAAACAATGAATAGTTGGTCCAAGTATTCAGCCGCAGCCGAATAGTAAGCCGAATAATATTTTTTTTTAAAAACCTGTTTCACAGATTTTTACAAGACAAAACAATACGGGGTCCCTTAGGGCAATACCCAGTGGCCACCCCTCCCAATTGTGGCAGAAAGAGTCAAGGGCCCTTCGAGCACCCCACATTGTTTTGAATTTTAAAGCTCTGTGCAACAGAGGTCGCCAGGCCTTGTCCCAGCTGCCCATGTGGCTGCATTTCTTTTTAAATTACAAGAGTGGCCACTAGAGCAAGGCCCAATGACCCCCCAGTAACAATTGCAGTCATCACCGGGTCTTGCCCTGGAGGCCCCCACTGCAGCTTTTTAAACAAAATGGGTCAGGGGTCACCAGGGCAACCTCCAGCGACCCCCAGCAACAATTGTGGGGATCAACAGTAGGGCTGTGAATTTACTATCCAGCCGAATACTAAATAGTTGGTCCAAATATTCAGCTGATGCCGACTAGCGAGCAGAATAGTAGTTTATTTTAAACCCCTGTTATGGGGACCGCAAGGGCAAGGCCCGGCTATCAGCCCCAGTTGTTGCAGTGGGTGGGGGGTCAGTGGGCCTTGCCCTGGTAACTCCCATATTAGTTGGATTTTAGAACTGTGCAACAGTGATCACTATGCTTTGCCCCAACTGCACATGATGCTGCAATTTCTTTTAAAACCGGGTCTTTCCCTGGCAGCCCCCGCTGCTGAATTGTTTTCTTTTTTAATTACCTTTGTTACCGCCAGGGAAATGCCCAGAAATGCCCCAGCCCTCACATCAACAAATGCGTGGGGTCACGGGGTTTTGACCTGGCGGCTCCCGCTGTTGCATTTCTTTTTTTAAATGAGCGGGGGGCCGACAGGGCAAGGCCCTGTGACCCACAGTAACAATTTCACAGGGTCCCGGTGGCCCCTCATGCTGCTTTGTTAAAAAGAAATGCAGCCACAGGGATTGCCGGGCCAAACCCTGGCTACTCCCTAGCAACAGGTTGAGTGGACCTGGAGCAGACTGTACCAATAAATTAGCCAGGGGCCATAAGGGCAAGACCGGGTGATCCCCCAGGAACAATTGAGGGAGTCATGGGTTCTTGCCCGGGCAGCCCCATGATGCTGTTTGGATTTTTCTTTAAATGCAGCAACAGTGGCCACAGGCCCACACCCCGGGCAACCCCCTAGCAACAGGGGTAGTCTGCAGTAGCCAATAAGGAAAGACCTTCTGCAGCCTGTCCCTGCATTCTATGATTGGCTATCTCACTCAAACACAGAGAGGGATAGCTAATCATAGAAAGTTGACCAGACTTTCGGCTTCAAGTGAGTACTCTACCAGGTATTCGGTTTAAGCGGAATAGCTGGATTTTGGCTGAATTTCGTGCAAATGCTCACGCAAACCTGTAAATCCGGTACACCTCTAGTCACCAGGTCTTGGCCTTGTGGCCCTCGCTGGTGCATTTTTTAACTTTTAAATAGGCATGGGGCACTGGGGCAAGGCCCAGCTACCCCTCCCAGCAACAATTACAAGGGTCACCGCGTCTTGCCATGGCAGTCCCCACTGGTGATTTTATTTCATTTAAATTGATGAAGGGGCTGCCAAGGCAAGGCCCAGTGTCTCCCCAGCAACAATATTGTGGGATACCAGGTCTTTCCCTGGTGGCCTCCAGCTGCTGCTTGTTTTTGTAAATGGAATGGGCAACCGCCATAGCAAGGCCCACCAACCTCCCCAGCTACAATTGCAGGGGTTGCCGGGTCTTAACCTGGTGGCTCACGCTGCTGCTTCTTTTTTTAAACTGGGAGAGGTTCTGCCAGGGCAAGACCTGGCGACCCTCCCCTGCCGCAACAATTGCAGGGGTTGCCGGGTCTTGTCCTGAAGGCCACAGCTGCTGCTTTTCTGTAAGTGGCAGGGTGGCTCCCAGGGTAAGTCCCAGTTACCCTTCAGCATCAATTGCTGGGGTTGCCATGTTTTACCCTGGCTGACCCTGCTGCGGCTTTTTTCTTAATAGGCAGGGGGGCTGTCTGGACAAGGGATGATGACCCCTCCAGCAACAATTGGTCTTGACCTGGCGGTCCCCACTTTTCTTTTTTAAATGGGCAGTGGAGCCGGCAGGTCAAGACCTGGTGATCCCCCCCAGCAGCAATTGTCACAAAGTCTTGCACTGGCGGCCTTCACAGTTGCATTTTCTTTTTTAAACAAGTAGGGGGTGTCATCAGGACAAGGCTCAGCAATCCCCCAGTAACAATTGGTGGGTTAAAGAGCCTTGCCCCGGCGGCCCCTGACGGTCCTTGTTTTTTAAAAAAATAATGCAGCAATTGGGGCAAGGTAAAGACCTTATTTGGCTTCTGCAGCATGTCCCTGCTTTCTATGAATGGCTCGATCAAACACAGAGAGAAATAGCTAATCATAGAAAGAGGGCCATACTTTCGGCTTCCAGTGAATACTCTACGAGGTATTTGTCCAAAGCCGTGTCCAAAGCCGTGTCCAAAGCCGAATAGTTGAATGTTGGATGAATTTCTTCTGAATACTCTCTCGAAGCCAAAATTCAGTACACCCCTACTATTAAGGGAAGACTTGGTATGCCATTCGGGGGAGGCTGAATGAGGAAATGACTACAGCATCCACTTTGAGAGGGCAATAACAGGACACGTATTCATTCGCCTGTGCTCATAGTGCCATCTCAATGCTGTATTTACAAACTGCCTCCCCTCTGAATGGTTTAGCCTGTTCCGGCCCCAGTGCCTTGTTAAGTGCTGCTAGTCTTCCATCTTTTCTTGGAATTACCTGACCATAACCGCAGCTCTCCGGGGGTGACCTACTCTCTGCTCACCCCTGTACATCACAGGGTACTTGGAAGCTTCCACTAAGGCTTGGGGAAGCATTCCCTGCCATGCATTACTTCTGAATTATTAAAGAGAGTAAAAACCAATCTAATTATTTCAGTTTATTAACAAAGGCCCAGCATGGAACCAACATCACCCACGACATCATTTCCATGACAGCTTGGAAGTAATGATGCAATAATATTCTGCTGCCTTCAGAGCGTGTTTTGCTAATCAATGGCTGTGCAAACACAGACAGAAGGATCTTCACTGAATTTCCACTGGTGCCCTGATCCGTCTAATAAGATAAGGTCTTCGGACACCCCCAATTCGTCAGCCTTAATAAGGGCTCACTTCTGCACCCTTTTCCAACATGCATACTACCGATGCAGCCCCATGCTGTACTAGCTTTTGCAAAAGAGAAAACATTTACAAAGGTGCGACAAAGTGCATTGCTGCCAAGTGTCTGTGCTGGGGATTGTTTCTCAGTGCAAACGCTGGTGCAAAATTGCACTTCCAAAAAGTGAACTACACAAACTTACCCTGTCCCGGAAGGATAGCTCAGTGGCAACGTGCTCGCCTTGGAAGCAAGACGACACTAAGCAACACAGGTACAATCCCCAGGTCCGCGCTTAGAAACCTCTGGGTATTTAAGCGCTTTGCAACTAAGACAACAACAAAACAAAAAAAATAATAATAATAATGCGAATGACGAAACCCGATGATAGATGTGACATGAAACTGCAAGTGCTAAGTAGGAAGAGGGGGAAAAGCCAAATGTTTATGTCGTAAAGAGAGGGTTTAGGTAATAGAAGGAACATTGTTCAAGGACCTGTAGTACAATGCCTGCCTTCAGGGAGGTTGTAGTGAGAGGACGGGTGATAGCTCAGGAGAGAGGGCGGGAGGGCTGGCTGTCACTCATGCGGGAGCCATCTTTAATCCTGGCCAAGTGAACGATACAGTTGAATGAGGAGAATGAGGAGAGGTGGGTGAGAATCGAGTCAGCAGAGGGCAACCATCAGAGGGGTGGTGGAGAAGGAGACAGAGGACTGAGGAGGAGGATTGTTGACAATACAATTGAAAAAAGTAGATGTTAAGGAAATCATTCTAACATTCTTGGCGACTGTAATATCTAATATGATGATGTCATGCAATGCCACCTCCTTGGTCTTAAAGAGAAATTTGGAAATATTTAGACGGATCCAACACTGAAGGTCACCTAGTATTTACCTACTGTACTTTGGCTAAACTGATTTGTTCCTTCAGCGTTCCTTCTTCACTTACCCTGATGATACTATCGTTCTCCTTCTTCTGCCAGGGTCTCATCAACAATATTGTGCTGCATAAAAGTAATTAGGATCTGGATGGCGAATAACTGGTTGAAGCTTAGTGGAGACGAGTCAGGTGTCTTGGTGTTAGGATGTAGCCCTGGCAACTGGAATGCCCCCTGCTGGCCCCTGTGTGTTGAAGGTCTGTCCACTCCTACAACTAGAGTCTAGGAATCCAAGCTCAGCATTTCTCCTCATATTGACTCCATGGCCTGCACTGACCACCTGGCCCCTGTTTTATGGTTCATACTTTGGCTTCTGGCAAATGGCTGTATATATAAGGGCTCTTCATGGTCTATTGCTCCTTCTGGCAAAGCCCATCCTTCTGATACGGTCCAGTCTGCATCACATCATCTGATTATGATTTCTCATTTTTAAGAGGAAATGCACACAAGGTTGTTCTGTTTCTGTATTTTATCCCACACTGTGGAACACTTCCGCATTCTTCTGTACCCTGGTCCCGTTAAATTCAGCGTTCTTAAAGACCAGGTTTTTTCCATGGGTCCTTTCTCTGTCTTCTCTGCTTGCCAGTAATATGGCCAAGATGGCTTTGGGCTGACATGAACTTGTTTAATCCATAACTATACCATTTCATAAATGCCCTACAGTATTATACCAGTCAGACCATAGCAGACCATAACATATGTCGAACTAGTACCCTTGGCTGAAAGCTAAGCCTGATCATAATGGCCAGCCATCCGCCAGATTCTATTTTGTTGTTCGATCTTTGTGTACCCACTGAAGCTTCCTCTCTGCCTCCCACCAAATACCATTACACTCTACTATGTCTTGCCCAACTCTTTAGCTTACCACATTTCACGGTTCCTCCTCACCTGTGCCGTGGCCCTGCTATGTCTGCTCGCACCTTCCTCCTGCCGTTCTCCCTATGCACCAACTGCTTCCCCGCCTCAGCTGCCATTCCTGCGCCCTGGCCTTCTCAGTCTATTCTTGCTTGCAATGCTGCTCCATTCAGCCATGCTGCATTCCCTCTCTGGCAAGATGTCCTTGTGTCTCACCCAGTTAGTACTCTTGCACACTACTCGGTTGGCTGACTGTCATAGGGGCTAACGATTTATTTTATTTTTTTATCATTTCTTTATTCATCAATAAGTTGAAACAAAAAACATAAATAATTCATAACATTTTACAAAACATTTGATAATTATCACATCGTCAACATTGTCTACCAATATACTTCAAATCAATCAACTGGGTGTATGTTAAATACCAGGGAAAAAACAGAAAACCAGGTTTCAATAAATATCCAGAAATTTCCCCCAAATTCTCTCAAAAACTTTTAGTTTCATTTGTCTCCTAAATATCACCCTTTCAATACTTGACAATTAATGCATTTCAGATATCCAATCTGATGACAGCGGAATCGTCTGTGATTTCCACACCCTCAGTATCAACTTTTTACCAACAAGCGTCCCCCTGAACAAATGTTTTTTTGTGATATTACATTATTACATTACATTACATTTATAAAGCGCAAACTATGGGCCCGTAGGCATAAAGGCGCTAACAAAAAGATACAAGACATAAAAACAAAGAAGAGGGCACCAATACTAACCTAAACCAATCCTATCTAGGATGGTCACAGTGAACAAGCTACTGGCTATAAAATTCCTAGACAGTGCTACCCCGAGGTCCTGCTTATGAGAAGAGAAAGGTTTTAAGTTCTTTCTTGAAGACGGCCAGAATTTTTGGTTCACGCAGGTAATCTGGAAGTAAGTTCCACAGTATGGGTGCTTTGAAAGCAAAAGCCCCATTCTCCGCTTTAGAGGTCTTAGGTCTAAGTTGCTCCAAAAGATTCTGAGCCACGGATCTTAATGCTCTGGTGTTTACTTTATCCTTGATATAGCACTGAAGATATGGAGGCATCATTTGCAATCTACATTTAAATGTGATAACCAGTGTACAAAATGTAATTCTTGCCTCCACTGGAAGCCAATGAAGCCCCCTCCTGGCAGCAGAGACATGTTCGCGCCTGGAAAGCCCCACTACAACTCTGCCTGCCCAATTCTGAACCTGTTGTAGTTTCTGTAGGGCCAACTTGCCGATGCCTAATAATAGGCTGCAACAATAGTCTAGTTTGGCCCCTATTATCGCTCTTGCTATAGTTTCGGCGCTTTTCTGAGAAATAAGGGGCCTCAAGTATGACAATAGTTTGACATAATATACTGATGAAGACACGACCGAGGACATGTGTGCTTTCCTATTAAGAGACTGGTCAAGGGTAACGCCCAATATTTTCGTTTTTGGGAGTGGGCATATAATATCGTCCCCCAGCGGGAAAGAGCTATAGGCATGATTTCAAACCTTCAGTGAGTGTGGTGAACCTACAATCATTAACTCAGTCTTGACCCTATTCAACGCCAGATAATTATTCAACATCCAGTTTTCGATCAAGCTGAAGATTCTATTCACTTCCCGCTCGTCCAGTTCATGAGAGCCAGTTAGATGTACCACACATTGGGTATCATCGGCGTAATTGGAAAAAAATTACACCCTCCTGCTCCAACATGTAGAAAAACGGTGCCATGAAAAGGTTGTAGATACATGGTGAGGTGCTAGCTCCCTGTGGAACTCCCTAGAGAACTGGAATAGGATCAGCTTCTGCGTTATCCGAACAGATACTACTGTGTCTGTTTTCTAAAAAGGAAGCAATCCAAGCGGCAGCGTGGTTGGAAAAGTTAGCCACTTCCTTAAGCCTCGTATTCAGTATAGAGTGTTCGATTAAATCAAAGGCTGCAGATTGATCTAATGATATGATCAACGAGAGCCCACTCTTTTCCATTTGAGTTAATAACCTAGATTTTAACTCCAAAAGAGAAGTCTCAGTTCCGAACTGTTTTCTGAAACCTGATTGATGAGAGTGCAGTATGGGATGTTGATTCAAGTGTTCGGCAATCTGATGGTAAGCCACTCTATCAAGAATTTTCAACAAAAATTGAATATTTGAAATGGGGCGGAAGTTCAAAGGATTATCTCTTGACAATCTTGATTTCTTGATAATAGGGGTGACCTTAGCCTGTTTTAGTTCCAACAGTACTTTCCCTTCCTTAAGTGAAGCATTAACAAAGACACAAATTGCTTTGACTAAGGACGGAGCACAGGATTTGATGATCGTAGAAGAACATGCATCACCTCTGCACTGTGATAGTTGCATCTGCCCTATTATTTTTTCAAGTTCAGTTTCAGTTTTTGAATGAAAATTGAAAATGGGAATATCTGGATTCCTTATAAAGACATTAGGTGTCATAATGTTTGAAGAAGCCGAAATCTGCTTCTTTTTTTCCAACATAATTGCTTGGATGTTATCCAGCTTACTTTGCAAACCGTTTTGGATTAGTTGACACCAGTACTTATCGTTTGTTTCTGCTGAACCTAGAGGGGCAGGCGTACTTTCCTGTTCCTTTAAAATTCTAAACAATTCTTTAGTGTCAGAAACAGCATTGCATATGCGAGAGTTATGATAGTTTCTCTTAGCCAACAATATAGCATTTTTATAGGCCAAGGCAGCTGTTTTATAGGAGGTTAGTGAAACTGGGTTGGTGTCCCGTTTGCAAACATAGTAGGATTTCATCGAGACTGATTTAAGTTTTCTCAATTCCTCAGAAGACCAGATCTTTTTATTGTTGTTATCTTTCTGTATCTTTTTGTGTTTGAGTGGTGCTAATTTATCAGAGATGCTAGTCAAGTTAGTAGTAAGTGCAATGACCATATCTTGAATTGTCAAAGCTTTTTCAGATGCAAAATCAAGTGTACTGCCAATCATAGGTTCTATGTTAGCAGTTACCAATTGTTTATTGTTATGGGAAAGTCTTTCCTGCAAAATGTTGTTCTTTTTAGTTACGAAAGGTACCAAAATAGTAAAATTAACAAAGAAATGATCAGACCAAGGGCAAGTACTGGAGCCAGCCTCGTTGCAGGAGGTGTTAAGTATACAAAGCCAATCTAGAGTATGACCCAGTGCATGAGTTGGAGACAGCATGCAATGTGAGAAACCCAGATTATTTAGTGAGTGTTGTAGCTCAGTAGCCGCCTGGTCCTGCGTAGATGTCATGCCTGCGCCATGGGCATCCATTTACGCTCAATTTGGACTATATGTTTATCATTTATTAACAACAGACTCTTGGATCCATCTATATTTACTTTGGGAACTTTATTTCCCATTTGCGAGACTTTGGTGTTTTATTATTATTTCCAACAAACTACGCATACCATAATGCACCTGGCTACAAGCATTGATTCCTGGCTGTTCCTATTGGTTATCAAAGGAACTACACCCCCCAGAAGCCCGAGGGACTTGCCCTGCTTCCACCAGCCCAGGAACAGAAAGGGAGGTGGCCGATTGCCTGCAGGTGTGCTTCGCCAGGTGCAACCAATTAGCCTGCCCCTGTGCTGGGCTAGGCAGTATAAAGGCTGCTGCCTGCAGTGGCTCAGGTCTTGCATCTGAGAGTCCTTCCTCCACCTTTTGCATCTTCCTACGGATCTTGTATGCTGTTTACCTTCACTCCTGCTTGGACCCTGCCTTGTTGCTTGCTCCACCCTGCTGCCTCCAGCCATAGCCTTCCAGGCTCCCTGCCTCACAGCCCTGCTCCTCCGGGCTCTCCACATTACAGCGGATCACGCTCTGCTGCCTTCCAGTCTCCGCCCTTGCCCTGCCGGGCTCCCCACACTGCAGCGGATCACGCTCTGCTGCCTTCCAGCCTTCGCCCTTGCCCTGCCGGGCTCTCCGCACTGCAGCTGATCACGCTCTGCTGCCTTCCAGTCTCCGCCCTTGCCCTGCCGGGCTCTCCACATTGCAGCGGATCACTCTCTGCTGCCTTCCAGCCTTCGCCCTTGCCCTGCCGGGCTCTCCACATTACAGCGGATCACGCTCTGCTGCCTTCCAGTCTCCGCCCTTGCCCTGCCGGGCTCTCCACATTACAGCAGATTACGCTCTGCTGCCTTCCAGCCTTCGCCCTTGCCCTGCCGGGCTCTCCACATTGCAGCCGATCACGCTCTGCTGCCTTCCAGCCTCCGCCCTTGCCCTGCCGGGCTCTCCACATTGCAGCCGATCACGCTCTGCTGCCTTCCAGCCTCCGCCCTTGCTCTGCGTACCCTTTACATTGCAGCTGATCACGCTCTGCTGCTTTCCTGCCTCAGCCCTTGTCCTCTGGGCTCCCTGCCCTGCAGCCTGCCTCACTCCGGCTGCCTTCAGACCTTGTCCTCTGGGGCTCCCTGCTCTGCAGCCTACCTCTCTCTGGCTACCTACAGCCCTTGTCCTCTGGGCCTTCCTACTTTGCAGCTTATCCCGCTTCGCTGCCTACTACCTACCTTTTCCGCTGGGTTCTCGGCCTAGCAGCTCTCTACAGTCCTCTGCTACCTTCTACGTTCATCGGCCCTGCCCCTCAGGGTTCACTCCTTACTGCCCGGCCCTTACGGGATCCTTGCCGTGCAGTCTGCTTTACTCTGCTGCCCTAAGCCCTTTTCCTCTGGGCGTTCTACCTTACAGTCCTACCCCTGTGGGCTTACTCATTGCTTTCCTGCTCCTCTGAGCTCTCAACCTTGTTCCTTACTGTCCTCTGCTATCCTATCCTGTTACACGACTTTCCTTTCATTTCCTTCGGCTAGTTTGCTATCATCTCATTTACTGGATTTGTCTGTAGTATCTTCTCTTGTACTGTTTGTAGACCCTTTTGTACAGAGCTTGTCTGTTGGTTCCCATCAGTCAACCTCTGCCCCTTCCCTTGTCCTGTTTCTACATTACAGACACCCAGAGCTGCTGTTCCAAGTCATGAGCAATCAGCGTGGGCCTCTGTTATAGCAAACTGTGCAGAAGGCTAGAGTATTTCCAAGGTTCGTGGAATACTCTTTTCCTATATCTGCATACACCCCAAGAGGGTATTCATTCTGTATATTTTCCCTTGCTACTCTTGCTTACTCTTCGTTCTCTTTCCTTTCCGCTGTGTGTGTTCTTGTCTGTCCACTTTATTTGGCACAACCACCCAAACCCTTTCTGGGTGTCCTGTGCCACTCTTAATAGAGTGCCACTCCTGACAGAATGCAAGAGCCAACAATTTCTTGTTCCATAGGCCGGAAAGGCACACACAGAACAAAGATGCTTTCCTTTCGGGTAAAGAAACCTTTGCATAAACCTATGGTTTCCCTAAAGACAGCAAACAAGAACCTTAGTCTAAAGGACAGTCTCGCCTCAGTAAACAAAGATTTACAAACACGGTACTATACTCACTGGCTAGCTGACCCTTCTTCCATGTACAATTATTATGACATCTGCGACTATGAACCGCAGTCCTTATCTGTTGCAGAGCTACAGCAAGATAATGAATTCTTACAGAACTTGTTAAACCAAACAGTGAAAAACACTCCTGCGTCTTCTGACAAGCCTTCTAACACCGCAACAGCCAAGGATATAGCACTCATTGTGGGAGACTCTAAACCAGAATACGCTGTTGCCAGAGTGATATGCGCAAGATCAGCTTGGCAAGCTCCCCAGAATGCTGGAAACCCTTATTTGACAGGACAAGGCAGTCATTATCCTGAGGTTTGTGCATCTGGTCCTGGGTACAAAAGACCTATACTAACCATCGGTTGTCTTAATGCTTCCACAGTATCTACTAACCACAATAACCCTAAGGTCAGTCTTCCCATTGCTACAACCGAATTTTCTGCCACACCAGCTTCTGAAGCTTTAGATCAAGCTAATGATACTTACCTGCTACACGAACAACTCCTACGCCTTAAAAGAAAGACCGAAGACCTCTATGATGACTTTGTTTATTTACATTACAAGAATCTTATGAAGGGACACAAGTCACCAGACCATCTGACACTATGTCCCACACCTGACATCTTATCTTTAGAGATCGACATGATAAGGCCTGGAATTGCCATACAGAAAAGTATACAGACTTATACCAAGCAGATGGAAGACCTAAATATAGCATATGTATCCCTTCTAAAGACTGACACAGCTCTTTCACCTTCCAGCCACAGAAACTCAGGTTGTTGTACTGACAGAAAAGAATTAACTCCTCCGGTGGGTCAAATCACGCACACAGCCATTACACCACAAAACAAGGGTGGTCTTCTGATTGGAAATCCCTCTGAGTCAAAGGATGGTTCCGCCCTCACCCTTGCCTATTGTCCAGTACTCACACTTACAACCTCTTCTGAAATGACAATGGCAGCTGAAGAGACTGGTGCAGTTCACACCGAGCATGCTGAAGTAGCAAGCTGGGCTTGCCAAAGTGTGGCTGTGCTATCAGACAACACTCTTGAGCAATCAACATCTTCAGTTTCTTCGATACCCCCTGAATCGCCAGTGGTTGTGGTACCCGATCTACCAGTAGTTGCAACACCTGAACTGTCTGTAGCTGCTACAGCACCCGAACTTCGAACAGCAATTCATGATCTTCCTGCTGCTGTGGTTCCTAAACTCCCTGCCACATTTGAGACTCCTCAAGTCTATGCTGCAAATCTTGAGGTTGCTAAAGCTACTGCTAATTCTGATGCTCCCGATGCCCAGAGTTGTACTTCCTTCGCAGCTGTGCTCGCTGCAGCAGAATCCTCTGCTACACAACCTGATCCCTCTGCACCTTCTCTTCCTGATCCTACATCCGCTATGCTAATGGTTGCAAAGTCAGCGAAGGGTTTTTCTGTTAAGACTACTGCTCGAGTTGTTCCTGCTGGTGTATCTATAGCACTAAGACTGCCAGACTCTACTCTACCAGTCTCAGGTGCGTTCCAGCCCGCTGGCTCTCTCATGACACCCACACACCCAGTTGCTACATCAAAGGTTCAGAACTTTGGTACTATCTCCGTCATTCAAGACTCTCACCTTGCAACCCGTTTCTGGTGCTTCATGATGTGCCTTTTTGGATTAAGACTCTTGTACGGTGTGACAGACATTCTTCCTGTAGGTCGGTCTTCAGGGAGCCTGGAGAGGGGCCTGGAGAGGGGCATACTGTCATTCCTGCGCCATGGGCGCATCCATTTACGCTCAATTTGGACTATATGTTTATCATTTATTTACAACAGACTCTTGGATCCATCTATATCTACTTTGGGAACTTTATTTCCCATTTGCGAGACTTTGGTGTTTTATTATTATTTCCAACAAACTACGCATACCATAATGCACCTGGCTACAAGCATCGATTCCTGGCTGTTCCTATTGGTTATCAAAGGAACTACACCCCCCAGAAGCCCGAGGGACTTGCCCTGCTTCCACCATCCCAGGAACAGAAAGGGAGGTGGCCGATTGCCTGCAGGTGTGCTTCGCCAGGTGCAACCAATTAGCCTGCCCCTGTGCTGGGCTAGGCAGTATAAAGGCTGCTGCCTGCAGTGGCTCAGGTCTTGCATCTGAGAGTCCTTCCTCCACCTTTTGCATCTTCCTACGGATCTTGTATGCTGTTTACCTTCACTCCTGCCTGGACCCTCCCTTGTTGCTTGCTCCACCCTGCTGCCTCCAGCCATAGCCTTCCAGGCTCCCTGCCTGACAGCCCTGCTCCTCTGGGCTCTCCACACTGCAGCTGATCACGCTCTGCTGCCTTCCAGTCTCTGCCCTTGCCCTGCCGGGCTCTCCACATTACAGAGGATCACGCTCTGCTGCCTTCCAGTCTCCGCCCATGCCCTGCCGGGCTCTCCACACTGCAGCGGATCACGCTCTGCTGCCTTCCAGCCTTCGCCCTTGCCCTGCCGGGCTCTCCACACTGCAGCTGATCACGCTCTGCTGCCTTCCAGTCTCCGCCCTTGCCCTGCCGGGCTCTCCACATTGCAGCGGATCACTCTCTGCTGCCTTCCAGCCTTCGCCCTTGCCCTGCCGGGCTCTCCACATTACAGCGGATCACGCTCTGCTGCTTTCCAGACTCCGCCCTTGCCCTGCCGGGCTCTCCACATTACAGCAGATTACGCTCTGCTGCCTTCCAGCCTTCGCCCTTGCCCTGCCGGGCTCTCCACATTGTAGCCGATCACGCTCTGCTGCCTTCCAGCCTCCGCCCTTGCCCTGCCGGGCTCTCCACATTGCAGCCGATCACGCTCTGCTGCCTTCCAGACTCCGCCCTTGCTCTGCGTACCCTTTACATTGCAGCTGATCACGCTCTGCTGCTTTCCTGCCTCAGCCCTTGTCCTCTGGGCTCCCTGCCCTGCAGCCTGCCTCACTCCGGCTGCCTTCAGACCTTGTCCTCTGGGGCTCCCTGCTCTGCAGCCTACCTCTCTCTGGCTACCTACAGCCCTTGTCCTCTGGGCCTTCCTACTTTGCAGCTTATCCCGCTTCGCTGCCTACTACCTACCTTTTCCGCTGGGTTCTCGGCCTAGCAGCTCTCTACAGTCCTCTGCTACCTTCTACGTTCATCGGCCCTGCCCCTCAGGGTTCACTCCTTACTGCCCGGCCCTTACGGGATCCTTGCCGTGCAGTCTGCTTTACTTTGCTGCCCTAAGCCCTTTTCCTCTGGGCGTTCTACCTTACAGTCCTACCCCTGTGGGCTTACTCATTGCTTTCCTGCTCCTCTGAGCTCTCAACCTTGTTCCTTACTGTCCTCTGCTATCCTATCCTGTTACACGACTTTCCTTTCATTTCCTTCTGCTAGTTTGCTATCACCTCATTTACTGGATTTGTCTGTAGTATCTTCTCTTGTACTGTTTGTAGACCCTTTTGTACAGAGCTTGTCTGTTGGTTCCCATCAGTCAACCTCTGCCCCTTCACTTGTCCTGTTTCTACATTACAGACACCCAGAGCTGCTGTTCCAAGTCATGAGCAATCAGCGTGGGCCTCTGTTATAGCAAACTGTGCAGAAGGCTAGAGTATTTCCAAGGTTCGTGGAATACTCTTTTCCTATATCTGCATACACCCCAAGAGGGTATTCATTCTGTATATTTTCCCTTGCTACTCTTGCTTACTCTTCGTTCTCTTTCCTTTCCGCTGTGTGTGTTCTTGTCTGTCCACTTTATTTGGCACAACCACCCAAACCCTTTCTGGGTGTCCTGTGCCACTCTTAATAGAGTGCCACTCCTGACAGAATGCAAGAGCCAACAATTTCTTGTTCCATAGGCCGGATAGGCACACACAGAACAAAGATGCTTTCCTTTCGGGTAAAGAAACCTTTGCATAAACCTATGGTTTCCCTAAAGACAGCAAACAAGAACCTTAGTCTAAAGGACAGTCTCGCCTCAGTAAACAAAGATTTACAAACACGGTACTATACTCACTGGCTAGCTGACCCTTCTTCCATGTACAATTATTATGACATCTGCGACTATGAACCGCAGTCCTTATCTGTTGCAGAGCTACAGCAAGATAATGAATTCTTACAGATCTTGTTAAACCAAACAGTGAAAAACACTCCTGCGTCTTCTGACAAGCCTTCTAACACCGCAACAGCCAAGGATATAGCACTCATTGTGGGAGACTCTAAACCAGAATACGCTGTTGCCAGAGTGATATGCGCAAGATCAGCTTGGCAAGCTCCCCAGAATGCTGGAAACCCTTATTTGACAGGACAAGGCAGTCATTATCCTGAGGTTTGTGCATCTGGTCCTGGGTACAAAAGACCTATACTAACCATCGGTTGTCTTAATGCTTCCACAGTATCTACTAACCACAATAACCCTAAGGTCAGTCTTCCCATTGCTACAACCGAATTTTCTGCCACACCAGCTTCTGAAGCTTTAGATCAAGCTAATGATACTTACCTGCTATACGAACAACTCCTACGCCTTAAAAGAAAGACCGAAGACCTCTATGATGACTTTGTTTATTTGCATTACAAGAATCTTATGAAGGGACACAAGTCACCAGACCATCTGACACTATGTCCCACACCTGACATCTTATCTTTAGAGATCGACATGATAAGGCCTGGAATTGCCATACAGAAAAGTATACAGACTTATACCAAGCAGATGGAAGACCTAAATATAGCATATGTATCCCTTCTAAAGACTGACACAGCTCTTTCACCTTCCAGCCACAGAAACTCAGGTTGTTGTACTGACAGAAAAGAATTAACTCCTCCGGTGGGTCAAATCACGCACACAGCCATTACACCACAAAACAAGGGTGGTCTTCTGATTGGAAATCCCTCTGAGTCAAAGGATGGTTCCGCCCTCACCCTTGCCTATTGTCCAGTACTCACACTTACAACCTCTTCTGAAATGACAATGGCAGCTGAAGAGACTGGCGCAGTTCACACCGAGCATGCTGAAGTAGCAAGCGGGGCTTGCCAAAGTGTGGCTGTGCTATCAGACAACACTCTTGAGCAATCAACATCTTCAGTTTCTTCGATACCCCCTGAATCGCCAGTGGTTGTGGTACCCGATCTACCAGTAGTTGCAACACCTGAACTGTCTGTAGCTGCTACAGCATCCGAACTTCCAACAGCAATTCATGATCTTCCTGCTGCTGTGGTTCCTAAACTCCCTGCCACATTTGAGACTCCTCAAGTCTATGCTGCAAATCTTGAGGTTGCTGAAGCTACTGCTAATTCTGATGCTCCCGATGCCCAGAGTTGTACTTCCTTCGCAGCTGTGCTCGCTGCAGCAGAATCCTCTGCTACACAACCTGATCCCTCAGCACCTTCTCTTCCTGATCCTACATCCGCTATGCTAACGGTTGCAAAGTCAGCGAAGGGTTTTTCTGTTAAGACTACTGCTCGAGTTGTTCCTGCTGGTGTATCTATAGCACTAAGACTGCCAGACTCTACTCTACCAGTCTCAGGTGCGTTCCAGCCCGCTGGCTCTCTCATGACACCCACACACCCAGTTGCTACATCAAAGGTTCAGAACTTTGGTACTATCTCCGTCATTCAAGACTCTCACCTTGCAACCCGTTTCTGGTGCTTCATGATGTGCCTTTTTGGATTAAGACTCTTGTACGGTGTGACAGACATTCTTCCTGTAGGTCGGTCTTCAGGGAGCCTGGAGAGGGGCCTGGAGAGGGGCATACTGTCATGCCTGCGCCATGGGCGCATCCATTAACGCTCAATTTGGACTATATGTTTATCATTTATTTACAACAGACTCTTGGATCCATCTATATTTACTTTGGGAACTTTATTTCCCATTTGCGAGACTTTGGTGTTTTATTATTATTTCCAACAAACTACGCATACCATAATGCACCTGGCTACAAGCATCGATTCCTGGCTGTTCCTATTGGTTATCAAAGGAACTACACCCCCCAGAAGCCCGAGGGACTTGCCCTGCTTCCACCAGCCCAGGAACAGAAAGGGAGGTGGCCGATTGCCTGCAGGTGTGCTTCGCCAGGTGCAACCAATTAGCCTGCCCCTGTGCTGGGCTAGGCAGTATAAAGGCTGCTGCCTGCAGTGGCTCAGGTCTTGCATCTGAGAGTCCTTCCTCCACCTTTTGCATCTTCCTACGGATCTTGTATGCTGTTTACCTTCACTCCTGCTTGGACCCTCCCTTGTTGCTTGCTCCACCCTGCTGCCTCCAGCCATAGCCTTCCAGGCTCCCTGCCTGACAGCCCTGCTCCTCTGGGCTCTCCACACTGCAGCTGATCACGCTCTGCTGCCTTCCAGTCTCTGCCCTTGCCCTGCCGGGCTCTCCACATTACAGCGGATCACGCTCTGCTGCCTTCCAGTCTCCGCCCTTGCCCTGCCGGGCTCTCCACACTGCAGCGGATCACGCTCTGCTGCCTTCCAGCCTTCGCCCTTGCCGGGCTCTCCACACTGCAGCTGATCACGCTCTGCTGCCTTCCAGTCTCCGCCCTTGCCCTGCCGGGCTCTCCACATTGCAGCGGATCACGCTCTGCTGCCTTCCAGCCTTCGCTCTTGCCCTGCCGGGCTCTCCACATTACAGCGGATCACGCTCTGCTGCCTTCCAGTCTCCGCCCTTGCCCTGCCGGGCTCTCCACATTACAGCAGATTACGCTCTGCTGCCTTCCAGCCTTCACCCTTGCCCTGCCGGGCTCTCCACATTGCAGCCGATCACGCTCTGCTGCCTTCCAGCCTCCGCCCTTGCCCTGCCGGGCTCTCCACATTGCAGCCGATCACGCTCTGCTGCCTTCCAGCCTCCGCCCTTGCTCTGCGTACCCTCTACATTGCAGCTGATCACGCTCTGCTGCTTTCCTGCCTCAGCCCTTGTCCTCTGGGCTCCCTGCCCTGCAGCCTGCCTCACTCCGGCTGCCTTCAGACCTTGTCCTCTGGGGCTCCCTGCTCTGCAGCCTACCTCTCTCTGGCTACCTACAGCCCTTGTCCTCTGGGCCTTCCTACTTTGCAGCTTATCCCGCTTCGCTGCCTACTACCTACCTTTTCCGTTGGGTTCTCGGCCTAGCAGCTCTCTACAGTCCTCTGCTACCTTCTACGTTCATCGGCCCTGTCCCTCAGGGTTCACTCCTTACTGCCCGGCCCTTACGGGATCCTTGCCGTGCAGTCTGCTTTACTCTGCTGCCTTAAGCCCTTTTCCTCTGGGCGTTCTACCTTACAGTCCTACCCCTGTGGGCTTACTCTTTGCTTTCCTGCTCCTCTGAGCTCTCAACCTTGTTCCTTACTGTCCTCTGCTATCCTATCCTGTTACACGACTTTCCTTTCATTTCCTTCGGCTAGTTTGCTATCACCTCATTTACTGGATTTGTCTGTAGTATCTTCTCTTGTACTGTTTGTAGACCCTTTTGTACAGAGCTTGTCCGTTGGTTCCCATCAGTCAACCTCTGCCCCTTCCCTTGTCCTGTTTCTACATTACAGACACCCAGAGCTGCTGTTCCAAGTCATGAGCAATCAGCGTGGGCCTCTGTCATAGCAAACTGTGCAGAAGGCTAGAGTATTTCCAAGGTTCGTGGAATACTCTTTTCCTATATCTGCATACACCCCAAGAGGGTATTCATTCTGTATCTTTTCCCTTGCTACTCTTGCTTACTCTTCGTTCTCTTTCCTTTCCGCTGTGTGTGTTCTTGTCTGTCCACTTTATTTGGCACAACCACCCAAACCCTTTCTGGGTGTCCTGTGCCACTCTTAATAGAGTGCCACTCCTGACAGTAGATCCCAACCAATGAGTAAAATCACCCAGAATTATAAATCTTGATGTGATCTTAAGTTGTGGTAAAAGATAATTATTAATTGCTTCAGATAGATCGATCTTTGAGGAAGGAGGACGATAAATTAAAAATAAATTGGTGGCAGCTTCTGCATTCATACCGATTTTTATATGCAATGTATCTATCCCTTCCAAGGTGAGCCCCACTGTTTCCTAGACAGTGGAGTTTCCTTTAATATGAATGTAGCCCCCTCTCCTTCCTCCTCCGCCTTGTCTTTCCTAATCATGGTGTAACCTTCTGGAATAGCCATGTTTAGAGAGGGAGCCGCAGTCTTGGTTCCCCAGGTCTTTTTAAGAGCAGAAAGGTCCAATTTTTGGTCCTCAATGATATTTGCAACATCAGTAGCATGTTTTACCAACAATCGTGTGTTTAAGAGCAAGCAGCTTGATAGTGTGAGATCGTCCAACAAATAATTTCCTCCTACAATCATTGTTTTAAATTCTAGTGCAAGATCCTAACCTATCACACACAAACACATTCCACATACATAGGACCAAAATCTACGAATCTTTGAGCAATGCCACATCATATGTTCCAGTGTACCAACTTCACATAGACACTTCCAACAATCATCACACTCCGACATTCCACGTCTCATCATTCTTTCAGGACAAGAGTATGCCCTGTTCAAAATCTTGATCTGTCCAGACCTTTCACCCAAATTCATTGAACACAGTCTCACATTGGTACGTTTGTAATCGCGTTCCAGAAAATTCACAATATGCCACTTCTCCAGCACCTCCCCTCTTCTTAGCCATTCCCATTTTGCCATATGTCACCAATCCAATTTACTCGTGCTAAGAACCATTCCACCCAGAACATCATCTTTCCTTTCTCCTTTACAGCTGAATTTAACCAAATTGAGGCTTGTGGCGAACGTAAAGCATCATCACCTACTAGTTCATAGAACAGTTTCCAATACTTCCTCAAGAATTCCGTTACAGGATTCCTCTGATTTACCTTACTTGTCGTAGTCAGAATTGCTCTTGTCAATAGAGGACTCACCAATCCCATTTCCGCTACCGTCCAATCATTTGGCACTGCATCCAAAAAGTATACCATATATTGACATGAATAAGCTAAATGGTATGCACGAAAGTTCGGTAAACCCAGTCCCCCCTTTACCAAAGGGAGCTGGCGTTTCCACAATTGCAGCCTCGGGGGCTTTTTATCCCAAATGAATGACTTCACCAAAAAGTCTAGTTCTTTCCATATTGAGGATTTAATATCCAAAGGTAACATGCTAAGTACATAATTAATTTTAGGAGCAGCGGTCATCTTCAAAGCATTAGCCTTACCCCACAACGAAAGTCTCACCAAAGACCACCTCTCCAGATTAGCTTTTAACTCACTGCAAACCTCACCCATGTTTTCTTCAACCATGTTCTCCACCATAGGGTGAGCAAAATTCCAAGATATTTCATTCTCCTCTCACACCAAATGAATCCCAAACTGGAGACAAATCTTTTATCGCAAATAGGTGTCAGCGGATTCACTTCTGACTTTGAGCAATTTATCTTGTACCTTGCTACCTCATAAAAATGGTCCAATAATCTCAATAAACTAGGTATAGTTTCCTTCAGATCTCTCAGAATTAACAGTAAATCAGCCTTAAGAATCATTTTAACAAACTCCTCCAACATCAAATGCATCCAAACTTTCCCCTGCCTGCGCCCACTGTGCTGATGTCCCTTCCACTAATGGTATATCCTACCTGTCTGCCAGAGCAGGCTAATTGGCTAGCTTTACCACACAGTCCTGGCTTAGGCTACATTACCATTGCTGTCTCATACATGCAGTGCCTCTTTCTTCTTGAGCTCCACCCCATGGCCCAAAGCAACTAGCGAGCAACATGTTAGGATGCCGCGAGCAACATGCTGGCAGCAAGCGACATGCTGGGGATCCAGTGCTTAATTTGTAAAGAAATAAGTGCCAGGACCCCAGAAATATTGGTTCACTAATGGCAGCCACAAGGCTTCGCTGTGCAGGAGACCCAGCTCAGTGCTAGATTGGCCCACCACCAGCTCATCACACTGTTGCTGCTCCATGTCACATGTTTGGCACTGAGAACTAAATTACTCGGAGGGGCTGACCTGACCATTTTGAAATATTAGGGTCTGGGCCTGGCAATTTGTATAGGTTACGCCAGAGGTGCTAGTGTAGTATAAATCATCGGTATGCAGTACCACTAGTTCCTTTAATTTTTACAGAGTGTCACTTCTCAAGAAACACGTCCTGATGCTTTTTCTTTCTCCTGAGCCAAGTATACAATTTGCTCAGGCCGGACAAGTCTCACGGAGGCAGCACAAACACAGCGTCCGTGGCTATGCAGGTTGTTATTGTGCTCAGGTTACAAACACATTTCTTTTATCAGTGGCAGAGCCTTTCATACACATGATGGAACCTTTCCAACTCAAAGAGCTCACAAAACACAAGTTACTTTACAAATCTGTTCCAGTTAAAGTGAGCAACACAAAGCGGCCATTTGAAAATTTGTTTGTGTCCGTGATGTCTACTATCTTGATAATCAAAACAAAATTAAGTCACTAATCAAATGTTTTCAACATCATGAATATCAACGTGCTTACACAACTTCTTTTATTACATGTCTTAAATCGCTGAAAGCCCCGTGGGTTTAACTAGATATTTCAGGCTGGCATTATTTTGCATTCCTGGACCTATAATTTACTATCAGGACGTGAAAATTAAAGCCACAATGATATTCTTTTGCCCTGACATGTTGCTATAAGGATTTAAATGCTGTCATGAGGCTTTACCATGCAATTTATGTTGTTGTAAGCAAACTTGATAACGCATTATTACTCTAGACCTTGAAATCCAAGTATTTGAGCCAAAGTGTGTGATCCTGGTTACATCGAGGGACGTAGGCATGGGGGCGGATGCTCTATGGGGGCTCATGCTAGTGTTTCACCCTGTGCGCATTAGGGCCTGATTTGTAAAAGCGTTTTTCAATGGAGAGTCCCACTGAAAAACAATTTGTAAATCATTCCCTACGTCTTACAGCATTTGCGATTTCATGACATCATCAGCCAATCCTGTTTTCCTGTTTTACCGCATCATTTATTGTTTTTACAGTGCCACATCCTGTGAGTAGGAATGTTCACATCAGAAGGCTCTGCGCGTTTCTACGCAATCTCTCTTGGAATAACGAAGCAAGCATATTATCTATGGACGAGAAGAGAAAACATTGCATAGCTAACGCTCTAGTCGTTAGACCAGGGAGGCCATTGTTAACGTCAGGACAAACTAACAAAATAGTCAAGGAAAACGAGCCCTATAGGACGCAGATGGGAGGCTTGGAGGCTGACGTCCTAGAAAGCAATCGAAGAAAGCTGAAAGAGCTGGTGTTTGATAGACATCCTCAAACCTTAAATGAAAATGCTTCACAATCAATGCTGAACAAAGGCCTTACATATAAGCTGACAATTGAGAGTCTTGAACCAATCTAGAATTTGATCTTGAATGGAAGAACGGTTCTTCAGCTACTCCACCTTGTACCAAGCTTACGTGCAATTTCCTCTAATGACATAAAAGTCGTGGAGTTTCCAGCAGAAGGAACTAATGACAAGGTGGTGCTCCATTTTGCCTCGACTCTTCTAATTACATCAATATTAGAAGAAAATGTAGCATTGTTTTCACTAGGCTTTGACGTCTATAAATTGAACGAGTCTGATGTACCTCGACCAAATTACAACGGAACCTCCAATAACGTAAAGGAGGCACCTTTGAATGTAGTTACAGCACCTATGCCTTCAAAAGATACGGCAACAATGATTTCAGAAGGGTCGTCTCACTTGATTCACACCAGTAATCAAAATCAAAATCATATTCAATTACAGTGCCCGTCAAGGATACCTCAATTGCCAACGAGTGATGTTAGTGTAAAATCTGACGCCCTAAATGCACAAATAAGAATCACAATCAAAAGAAAGGAGCCTTCCGACGAAACCATTAAAGAGTCTCATCAATCCTCAACATCTGCATCTGGAAATCATGAATGGCATTGGCTAGCAGGGGCCTTAAATGCAAAAAATAGCCAATAATGCCAGGACTCGGTAGCTCCCACGGTTTGTTCCTTAACCTCCTGGAACACTCGAGGGTTCTCACACTTGTTTAACACACTCTGGTTAGACAATCTCCAAATCGTGTGTTTACAAGAAACATGGCTAAGTGAGTTACCAGTCACCTTGGACTTTGAGTCTCTAATGAATCCGGCCATAAAGTCTAAGCTTGGCCGCCCTATGTCAGGCCTTTTAACGATGGTGAGAAGAGCATCAGGTTGGCGTGTTATAAATTCCATCAATCATTCTCCCTATATTCAGGAGACTATCATCGAAAGTTTTGGGGGACAGGATGCGGCGCAGGACAAGATCATAATCTTGAATTTGTATTGGAACCATCTACGGGCAGGAAAAATGGAGTTCATTGATCAGATAACAGGTCTAATTGATCTCCGTATGGAATCATTAGACTTGCCAAAGATACTTCTGTGTGGTGATCTAAATATCGATCTACTTAAGGAATCAAACTCAGACCAAACTTAGTAACACAGGCATGGTTAAACTAAATGAGGCTACGCAACTTTCAGATGTTGAATGGCAGTACCTGTGGCGATATACCATCCGTTCAAACATGGCATTGTGCGGATTCATCCTCAACAATTGACTACATGTTTGTATCCGAAGCTTTGCATCCTAGGATACAATCGCTGACGATTTGTGAAAAAGCAAATAGCGATCACAATATGCTGCTCATGAAATTTGCAACAGTTAGACCTACTCAAAGGTCAAAATGGGCACATAAACTTAAGGGTTGAATCAAATAGAGTTTGTTTAAGACTGGAGGAGAGCGAAGTCAAGGGCGTAATGATCCAGTACTGTCAACTGAGTGCTGACCTTGAATATGATCAACTATTGACACAATTCAGAAATGCAAAAGTGGGCTTAAAAAATCTCAACATGGTCCGTGCCCATCACTTCGATCTCGAGATCCTGATTCAAAACCGAAAGATGCGTGCGGCCATTAGGAGAGCTAAGTCTCTTGACATTGACACTCGCAAATTGGAAACAAAGGCTTTGAAGCAAAAATATAAGAACTGGTTGAAAATGCATAAACACATTCTAGTGCAAAACGACACGGAACAGATGCTAGCCACCCTAAAGAATAAAAACTTGAGTGACTTCTGGAGACTCATTAATAACTTTCAAGCTCCTCAAACGGCATTGCAGTCCTGCATGGTCTCGGAAGCAACTTGGGTTGACCACTTCGAAGCCCTCTACAAAGCAGAAGTCCCCGGCATCTCTACATTGGAACCAACTTCGAAACCATGGGATTTGGCGTTTCCAAGAGAGATTGTGTCTATAATTAACAAGGCAAAAAAATCTAGAGCTCCTGGACCGGATGGTTTTACCAACTTCACGATTAAACAGCAGCCTGAGCTATGGGCATCAATATGCGTAACCCTATTTGACAGAATATGTAAAACCCAGAAGACTCCTAAATCCTGGAAATCCGCTGTTATTGTCCCGATATTCAAGAAAGGGGACAGAACATGCCCAAAAAACTATCGCCCAGTGGCATAACTGGATACTCTGGGGAAAATCTACGCCACAATGTTACAGCAAAAACTGGTGACCTGGGCAATCGAGTCTAATCATGTAGATAAAAGACAATCTGGCTTTGTGAAGCAAGTGGGCTGCTAATTAAACTTGTTACTCCTGAACCTGATGAAAATGGAAGCGATAAAATCTAAATCTAAGGTATATTTGGCCTTTATCGACTTCTCAAGTGCCTTTGACACCATCGACAGGCCTCGCTTGTGGTCAAAACTACAAAGTTGGGGCTGTCCAGCTGACTTAATGGCAGCAATTCGAGAATTGCACTCCGAAACCTTCATAAAAATCCAGTTGGATTAATCTGGAAATGTAACTACCCCAATCAAAACCTATAAAGGGGTAAAACAAGGCTGTCCCTTAGCTGCCGCAATATTCAGTCTATTCATCTCAGATATTGGGTTGGCAATTGACTCTGTAAGATCATTTCCCCCGAAGATTGATAAGACCCGTCTAAGTTGGCTGTTATACGCCGACGATCTTGTTCTTATGGACCTAACACCTGTCGGCCTACAGAGGAAACTGAATGCGGTTGCCCAATACGTTGCATCTAACCACTTGGTGATAAACACAAAAAAATGTGAAATTTTGGTGTTAAAGAATCTTAACAGCGGAAGACAAAACAAGTTGAGACAACCAAGATGGCACTTGGGTCGGGACGCCATTCAGATAACTCAGAACGTAAAATATCTTGGAATGCTAATAAATTCATCAATCAACGATGGACCATGGATTATTGAAAATAAAAGGAAATGCAAACAACTGGCCAGTCAAGTGGTCATCATACAGAAAAAATTTGGGAAATTTTCACTAAAACCAGTTCTAGCTTTTTACCATCAAAAGGTAATCCCAGTGTTATTATATGGTGCTGAAAACGCCTTGGGTTGCAGTCATGATACATGGTCATCGCTGGAGCACTGTTTTTGATCTAAAGTTTTGTCTTTGCCAAGGGGAATTCCGACATCTTGTGTGAGGTATGAACTCTCGCTTATCTCGCTACATGCTAGGGTATGCTGGGCCCTAGTAAGTTTGTTTCGGAAATCTCGTCAGCGTGAGCACATACCACAATTTGACATCTTTCATGACCCATCGCCAGCTAATAATAGCATGGAGTCATTATGTTCTAAAAGATGCGAAGAGATCTTGAGTGATCACGGAATTAGCCTGGATATGCTGCATAATGACCTGAATGCTGCCAAATTGAAAATCTGGCGCGCGGACTGGGAGCAAACTTGCTCACAACGTGCCACAGCCTCCATGATGAAGGACGCCCCGCTTGAAACAAGGCCATTTAACGTGCTACAACGCTATATCGAGATGTTTCCAGACTCACAGGCTCGAAGAGTGTTCATGATGTTGCGTCTGAACGCATTTAAAACTAACGAGCGGTTGGCGTCATGGAGAACAAACAAAGTCTCAACCTTAACGTGTAGACTATGCGCTAAAGATAAGGAAACCCTGAAGCATTTGGTGCTATTCTGCGCGGCACTTCGCTCAGAAAGGAGAATTCACCTGGGGCCTTGGGGCCTAAATTACCCCTCCCGTTGTGCCGACGACTGGTGGGCCTATATGTTTCAAGGTTGGGACATGAAACTGATATTACCACTAACTCGATTTCTAATGTTAATTGAAAAACGCCTGAATATATTGTCGGCTGATGAGTAACGACGACAGTCATTGCTTACTCGTTTGATAACTGGGAGGGGTATTTCTAAGGGACTCCTAAAGGATGACGTATTCTGATTATGTGTTGTGTTTTGTGTTTTGTTTGTAACCATTTTAAAGGTTTGTAAGAAACTGATAAAATTAAAATTAAAAAAAATAAAAAATTATCTGTTTACTTTATTATTCCAGGAGAGGAGCATGCTGCCAGCTCTGGCGTGACCATAAAGTGGTCACTATCTATCTATCTATCTATCTATCTATCTATCTATCTATCTATCTATCTATCTATCTATCTATCTATCTATCTATCTATCTATCTATCTATCTATCTATCTATCTACAGATTTCTTATATCGCGCCACACGCCCGAAGGCCTCAGCGTTTGCTATATTTGTGAGGGCCAGGCCGGGCCTAACTCTCAAAGGCCTGCTGCATATTTCCCTAATGGCCTTGCTGACTGAGCAGGAGCAAAGGATCCTAATGTATTGGCAGGAGAACTGATCCTTCACTTTTATTTAGTTTTAATAGCAATACGAGTTGCCTGGATGATGGGATCAGAGAAGTCATCAGACACATTTATTTTACATACCTTGACCGAGAGATAGCATGCTGGGAGTGGGAGCGGTCCTGTCCCAGTCCTGACTGCAAAGGACTGAAAAAAAGGTTACGTGGCCGGCCGCCATCTGTCTCCGCTGATCCTGTGCCAGTGCCACTGTTTGCCTGTGTGTAGCAGCCAGGTTGTGTCTAAGGATCACTGGGTCTGTGCCCCCCTGCCTGGCTGGACAGGCACTGTCTGCACAAGCAAAAAGCACACCCACGTTATTAAAACATGTGACCTGCTGACCCGGCCTGATACATAGAATGTATGCGAGCTATCCAGGCGTGCCTGCCTTTCCAGGAGAAGCAGCTTAGAATCATCATGCAAACTAATTACGTCAGGTTAATTAAAGAATTCCTTTGCTGTTGGATGGGAAGCCGCTGGGTTAGGTAGTTACCAGTATTTTAGGCCAGTGATTAAACAGCGACATTCTGAACCAACTGCATCCTTTGGATGAACTTCTTGGCAGATCCGTTTTAGAAGGCGCACTTTGTCTGCAAACATCTATCTCAGGGGAGTTGCTAGGTCTGGAAAAGACCCGGGGCTATGCTGATGTCGGAACTGTTGGGACTAGGGGCTAGCTAGTTTTTTGGTTGTAGCTCCTGAGATTCTATCCGGGGCTACAGCCAAAAGACCAGGGGCTATAGCCCCCTTAGCCCCCCCCCCCTAGCAACGCCCCTGATCTATCTTAGTCAGGCCTCGAAAGTTGACACGCTATTGCATTCTTCCATTTTGTCCCTGGAGGTTTTAGGATGGGACAGGCCTTTTTAGGGCTGGCTTGTGGTAGGCTTTACCTCTCTCATCATAGTATAGTTTACACTGCAATAAAGGTGACCGACCATGCCATGAAGTGCAGAGAGCCTAGCCCGTGTTATCACCCTGGTATCCTCTGAGTGTCACGCGCCAGTTGTCCTGGGATTTAATTTGAGAACTGTTCCCCTGGAGCTTGCAAGGTTTCGCGCTCTGCCACCTCATCGCTGGCCTTTTCGTCAGTTGCATCAGGTGTCTAATAAGCCAACGTGCGCCTCGTTATCTGCGCAGCAGACACAGGGGCAGAGTGCAGCGGAAACACGCTGAGCAGCCACTCCTTTTCGGTGCGCGCTGCATTATTTTGCGCGGAATCCCCTGAGCTGTGCTGTTAAGTGGCGCGTAACGTGTCTGGCCCGGGGGTGTGCGTATTCCCGGGAGAGCCGTCTTTGCCGACAAGGTGTTTTTCAGCACCAGCTTTCGAGGCTCATTGTGTTGAGGGTGCGGGCTGCACCGTTACCACAGAAAGCGGGGTCGTGCATCTGAACCCGGCACCCCCACCCCCTCGCCATTAGCATACATCATTCTGCAAAAGTCCAAGCACCCTTATTATGGCTCCCTATTATCAGAGCACCTAAATATACAAGAATCTAGTTTCTTTTATATTTTGTTGAAACACGGTGCAAGGAACATATTAGACAATATGTTATATTAACCTAAATTGTAAACGTTTTAAAAGTAACAGTAAAACAAAAATTCATCTAATTATATTGTCATTATAAAAATATAAGATAGGAATGAACAAGTTCCAATATTGTTTTGTTTAGAGGATAGCACGTGACAATACTAATCCACGATCTGTGAGGGCTTTGATTTCTAGGGCATATTTTTATATTTGTGACGTGGTCCGTAGGACTACACGGGCCCAGCATTTATATAGGGCTGGAAAAGGCTGAAGAGTGAACCCCGACCCAACATCAGGAGTTACCTGTTATTTCTAAAAAAGAGGGCAACAGAACGGATTAACAAGCCTTCAGATGACCTTTTGTCTCAAGCAATTTAGGGCAATTGCATTCAAAGATTGGTGTTTAAAATGGGAATGAAAGCTCCCAAGTGAAGGAATGGGTGGGAGAATACAGGAAGGCCATTTTTTTGTTTTATGAAAGCTGGGTGGAGGGCACGATGGGCTTTAGACTTTCAAGAAAGGGAGGGTTAAGACAGGGCGGTTTGAAGAATGGTCTGTTACACAACGTACAGAAAGTATTCCTCAAATACCTGATACTCACTTCATCGTCTTCAGAATTGTCCAAGGCAGAGAGTCCTTTCTGCCTGAACTCAAGCCTATGATTTACAGGTTGCACACAGAGGCCTGCAGCAGGTGCATTAACCCAATGAGTTGGGTTACCATCGAGTATTGGTAAGGTCGGTAGGTTCTAGTGCAATATAACAGTCTTGCTAGGTCTATGCTAGCCAAAGAGTAATACTACAAAGCATATTGCAATCTCGGGGACAGTTCCCGGACCCTTCCAGGCTGAAAAAGATGAAAATACAAGTTAGTTTACTACACCTATGTAGGACTTATCCCCAGCCACCAGTTCTCACAATCCTGGCATACCTGGTGACAGGGGTAGAGGCAGCTTTTGATGCCAGGGGTGCAGCTAGCTCCTGATGGGGCACCAAGATTCTAAATGATTCATGTGGGAGCAGTAATGCGAGGGGGTGGGGGAAGGGGTGATGAGAATGTTTTCAGGGAAGAGTCCCAAATGTTTCCTCAAAATAGCACCAGCGACTGAGCGTAGCGAGTGAACCCTAACTAAACAAGGGGGGTCCGGGTGGGTATTTTCCAGAGAATTATTTTTAAAATCATGTGCTGAAATGATGCATTTTGCCACACAATGTTTAAGAATAATGGGATGAAAAGTCATACAATGTATAATTGGTTTCATGGGCAGTCTCGCCTGCTGAATATTTTGAGTGGAGGTGCCTAAATACTTCTGGGTACTTCACTTAACCTCTTCTTGCTGAACCTCTTGAAGTTGAGGTCCTTGTAATCCGGAGTTAACACCTTTCATGGACCTGGAGCAGGCCTTTGATGGCTACAGCAGGGAGCGGTTGTGGAATAAACTAGCGTACTGGAATTATCCCCTGCCTTGATTGAGGCAATACAAGCTTTATATACGGAAACATCGATCCAGGCGCGATTAACATCAAATGGGGCACTCTCTAGGAAAATATTCACCCATTGAGATTTGGAGCAGGGTTGCTCCCTGGCCCTGATATTATTCAATCTTTACATGACTGATTTAAAGGACTCCCAAGTAAATGTTCGGGCTTTGCCATCCAAAATAAATATTGTTGACATGCCTTGGGTCCTGTACGCCGATGACCTGGTCTTTATTGACCAAACCCCGATTGGACTTCAGTGCAGGTTAAATGCCTTTATGTTATACTTGAAGGAGAATGGCCTCAGGGTAAATGGGAACAAATCTAAATTCCTGGTCATGTCATCGGCGTGCATGAAGCATAAAGGAATATATTCATGGGTGGTGAATGGGGAAAGACTGGAGATGATGGAATCTATGACCTACTTAGGGGCAACAGTTAACACAAATTTGGATGAGAGCGCGCATCTTGCTTTGTTGAGAGTGAAAGTGGGACGGCTAGCATCCCAGGAAGCGGCGCAACATAGGAGGTATGGGCCGTACTCAGTTATTCCCCTACTTACCTTTGATGAACAGAAGGTGGCACAAATTATAACCATTGGAGCTGAAACCATGCTGAACTTATCATGGAAAGTATGGGGAAGGCTAGAGGGGCTCTTTTGGAGGAAGATTCTTAGACTTCCAAATTCACAACCGATAGCTGCCATTCAATTTCAGCTGGGGCTACATTCCTTAGAATGAATAGCTGCGTGAAAAACAATATCCTTCCATAGAAATGATATTGCCCTGGATAGCCCACCACCTTTTAACATCCTTAGTCAACATGGTGAGGCAGGGTGCCCAGAGAAGGGATTGATGGCAGGGAAGGACACATGTGAACATTGTTTGAGATTGTGTGACATTCCAACTGACCTCCTCATTGCAAACCCAGGTAAGGTAAGAAACAAATTGCAGTACCTAGACTGGATCTCTACTGTGGAGTCGAGAAGCAAAAATAGACCAACCTTAATATCGGTTGGGGAATTTGGGGCTTTAAACCAAATCCCTATATACCTACAAAAATTCTTGTCAGCCCATAAAGAGATCTGGCTATGCACTGCGACCTAAATATTCTCCCTACAAGAGAAGTACAATTAGTGAAGAAACAGATCTTGGAGTATGATTCGCATTGCAGACATTGTGGGGATGCCACGTCTGCAGAGTCCTTGTTTCATTTTGCAACCACCTGTAAAACATTGACCGAAACAAGGACATGCTATTTTGAGGGGCACTTAGAGCAGATGATCCTATTAACAGCAATTGAATGGTGGGAAAGATTTTTAATTAGGGAGAAAATAAGCCTGATTTTAGCAGTAATGAAATGTGTGGAACATATAAGGAGGGGGAATAATCTGTATATACGGATATGACATTTGATTTGCTGAATATAGGGTCTGTTATTTTGTAATGTGGAGAGGAGAATGTGGATGTATGATCAAGTATGTAAAAGGTTTTAATTTGTTAACCATAAACATAATAAAAAATAAAATTAAAAAAATCATTTTCACACTAGCTGTGCCCTTACATTTCCATGCTGAATGCACCACTATTTGCCAGAATTTCTATGTAAGAACATATTCATGTTTGCTTTACACATAATATAAAAAAGAGAGGCTTACACTGCACTCCTGATTTTAGAAAAGTTCAAACGTTAGTAATAAGTAAATTAAAGGTAGGTAATGTAATTCCAGGTGCAGGGGAGGACTGGCACAAAGATGAAACAACAGAGAAGAAAACAACAGTATCCCAAAAGTGGGGATGCCCCCGTCCCCTGTACTCTAACCAAGGCTCAGTCACCAAGTAATTAACTGAGGTTCACTAGAGCATACCAGAACATGTTGTAGATAATGTTAGGAGTTAAATGTAATTGAATTCTTTGTCCAGGAGATTTTTTATGCATAAAAACAGAAGGACCAGTGCAACCCATTTTGGGACTTAGCGGCCAGTACTTCAGGAACAATTGAAATTGATTCTGTAGAAAACCATCCATAATATATTGGCTAGTTGATAATAATGAGGAATTAGACGTGGTTTTTACTTTACGATTCATGTGCATTTCATATGGCAAATATGGTCAGTCAGATGACAATTTAAAGGAGTAGTCGGCAGGGTATCCAAAATAATTTCCACTCTTAAAATTAGAAGGAATTTAATCAGGAAATATCAATTTTGAAGGCATTAAAAATAATAAGGGTAAGACAAAAGTGAGTGCTATCTTCAAAGCTTGATGGTATCAATTGAATTGGTAAAAAAAAGTCACAAAGGCACTCAAAAATTGTATATCTAAGAAAGAATAGCAGTTATGGTGTCCAAGATATCATCTACATTGCTATTCGAATAATGGTGAAAAGGAAAAATGTCCTACCTTCCGAAATGTATAGTCAAATTCGTTTGTGATAGGTCAAGCCAACATCGATAAAAGTAGTAAGCCTGAGGACAAAAGAAGGAAGATAGAGGAGCCTATCAGACTCTTAAATGTGTGTTATATATGTCTCGAAAACAATAGAAACATGAAGGAGGAGGAATAATCCTCAGCTCATCTACCCATCTACCTATGGATGAAGGTTCAGGTTCACATTCAGAACCGTTCTGTACGCATGGCAAAAAAATAAAAATGTCTGCTGTTGTTATAGCATTACGATATGCAATATAGCACAATGATGTCATTGTGAATCTCACAGAAATCGCCATCTTTGATTTCATTACATTTTAAGAACTATCAATACGAGCACCAAAGTAGTGTTGTGTATGTTAAATATAAGAAAGATCTACAATTACGTAATGTAAATGACCATACTAGGTCCTACTAAAAAAGAAACCTCATGGTCAATAGACGATGGAGATAAGTTTCCATCATGTCGACGTAGTAACATTAGACCAGACAATCCATCTCACAAGTCAAGTGGATTGATAACATTCTGAACATTTTCAAAAGTATTTAAAAAGTGTACTGACAAAATGAATAATAACCATACTAACTTACAGGGTACAATATTTACATGTTCCAAGAAAGGATCGTGTTAACAAATTATATGTACATTCTTAGGAGTCACAAAAATAAATAAATAAAGATAGATAATCAAACATGGTAAAATAGGAGAGAAAGGTTTTGGCAAAGAGTTGGTTGCCAGTGACATTCCCAATGGGCGACAGGTTACAGAAATAAACATAACTTCCCATAAGAGAAGTCTAAAACAGATTCAATATAAGCAGAAAAGTTAGAGTAGTCTGATACATTCCTCTATCTTCCTTCTTTTGTCCTCAGGCTTACTACTTTTTCATATTTGATTTTTATTCATTTTTCCATATACTTTAACAACACATTAACAACAAAAAGTCTCTTCCCAGCCCCCCCCATGCCCCTCCCTGGATCCTGATTAACAAGTTTTATATCTTGCTTTTTGCCCTTTTGGTTCATGAGATCTCTAGAATTCGGAGCCTCTGAGGGCACTCCGTTTCCCTGAAGTCATCCTGAAGGAAAGCAAGGACAAGCCCCCAATCTGATCGAAATAGTGCTTGATCCCCCGGAATGGAGTAAGTTATCCATTCTAGTGCCGCATAGTTCCATATTTTTTGTATCCAGTCTTGTTCTGCTAGAGGGTCTTTTTGTTTCCATCTCTGTTCAACCACCACGAGTAGTGTCGCTAGGTTAAGTCAGAATTGCATTACCCGAGGATGCATTCATCTATTTCTGGGGTCTATCCATTCTTTGTAGCCAAAAGACCTAATCTATTGGTTTCCCTACTATCGCTCTATCCATTTTGTATTATACATTCCTAGAATTTCCCGTCCACCACTCCATAATTACCATTAGTTGTGCCACTGCATAGTAGTTGTAGACGTTCAGCAATGCTATACCCCTCTTGTTTTTCGGTGCCATCAGCATTTCTAGGGGCACCCTTGGCACCTGTTTTTCCATATGCAGCGACAAGATCATTTTGTAACGTGTTTTAAGGAATGTTTGTGGCAGTGGAATTGCGAGGGCCTGAAAGACCATGTTGATGGTGTTAATCCTTCCCAACGATGAGATGGTTATTGATATCCACTTAAGTCAGTGTGTTTTTATTGAATCCAGGAGTGGCCGAAAATGTGCTCCATAAAGCGAATCCAATGTTCACATTATGCTAACGCCCAGGCATGTATCTGTCTTGCAGCCCATCTAAAAGGGGTGCTTTGTTTTGTTTGCAGCAGTTGCTCTCCTTCAATTGACAGATTTAGTATTTCAGATTTGTTTACGTTAATTTTAAGCCCGGAGATTATACCAAAAGTTTCTGTTTCCGGGTAGTGAGAGGTCTGGTTCTGTTATTGTTAGGAGCATATTGTCTGCATAGGCCATCATTTTGTGATCTTCCCCTACACATGGGATGCCCCTGATGTTCTCTGCTATCTTAGTTCAGTTAAGAAAGGGCTCCAGATAGATTGCAGGAGTGGGGAGTGTGGACATCGCTATTTAGTACCCCTACTGATAGCAATGTTTTGGGATAGCTGCCCATTTATCAGCAATCTTATCTTTGGTGAGTTATAGTTAGCTCTCACCATTTGTAGGAATTGTGAGCTGAATCCCATTTGCTCCATTGTTTGGAATAAGAAAGACCATTTGATGCGATCAAAGGCCTTCTCTGCGTCCATTGAGAGGAGAAGAGTTTGTAGGTCTTTCTTAGCTACCTTCTCTACCAGGTGACACACCCATATAACATTATCAAAGGTTTGCCTATTCGTGATAAGTCCTGATTGGTCAAGGTGTATCAGGTTTGGAAGGATCTCTTCTAGCATGTTTGCCAATATTTTTGTATACAGCTTTGCATCTATATTAATCAGTTCTATGGGATGGTAGTAACCACATTGAGTTGGATCTTTGTTCAACTTTGGCAAGAAGACGACTTTGCCTTCTTCCATGGTTGGAGTGATTTCCTCCCTGGACCTAAAGGATTTGTAAGAGTAGCTAATATGGAGGCCAATGTCACCCTTTAGGTCTTGTAAAAGATAGCCAGATTGCAGTTGGGTCCCGGAGCCTTGTTGATGGGCAGTTTCTTGATTGATAATGATACGACCTCTGGCATTATATCTGCTTCTAACTGCTCCCTTTCCAACAGTGTGATCCTTTGTAGTGGGTTCGATTTAAGTAGGCTATTTGCTCTGCCGGAAAGTGCTGTCCGATGGGTATAGGGTTGAATAAAATGTAGTGAATTGGTCTATTGTTTTCATGTTTGATAATACCTCTTTCCCTTGTTGATCTTTTATCTTTACTATGATTTGCGCCGCTGTTTTTTCTCTGAGCTGCCTAGCTAAGAGGAAATCAGCTTTATTTGCTTTAACGTAATATCATTGACTCATCATTAATAGAGCTATTTCCGCTCTTCTTGTTCTCATTATTTCTAGCTGGCTGCGAATACGTCTATTCTGTCCTCCTTTCTAATGACCATGCCGATTCATTTTTCATTTTGTGCATAGTCTCCTTCAGCGTGTCGTCCAAATCCACCTCCATTCATTGCATACGTTTTTCTCACGCAGCCTTCATCATTACCAACTCACCCCTAAGTACCACTTTGAAGGCGTCCCATAAAAAGCTTGAGGAAAGTTCCAGTGAAAGGTTAGTGTTAGGATTGTTAGGTAAGACAATGACTGTACTGCATGCATATATGATTGAGTAGTGGCTTAAATTAAGTGAGCACCAAGCAAAGGCTACTACTGTAGTGACCTCCAGCTGCCTGATCACCAACCGCTACTGCACGGAACCTGGAACTCCTGTTGAGCATGCAAGTTCCACGTTCCATGGTGATGCAAACCTCTGCCAGAGTGACATTTACATACATGGAATAACATAAACCTGATAATATCATGCAATGAGAGAACATATTTATAGGTTAAAATGGGGAACAAGCGTGATGTACATTCCCAACACTTCCCTTCCTCCACAGCACTTACCATCCTAGAAAATCACACCTCTCCCTGCTGACCATTCTATACCTTCCCTTTGGGCATGACAGCCACTCTCTCCTTGTTTCAAATGCCTCCTTCTTTCACTAAAATAGATTAACCTAAATCTTTCACCACCTCCTTAGCTTCCAAAAACACAGAAAGCCCTTTCTTCACTTTTACCGGAATCTTTACTTTGATAACATCATCCAGTGCCACTATAACATTTCTGCAAAACATTTTATTATCAAACCTCATCTTTGACATATGCCCACTGACCAACAATCTCTTTCTCACCCCTTCTACATCCACCCTCACACAACATGATCTTGCCATCCTCCCTGGGCACAGGTGGGTATTGGGTTTCCTCCCACGTAACCTCTCAAACGGTGGAACTCCTGTCATCGCATGGAGTGCTAATCTGTATTGAAATGTTCTTTCCATAACAGCTCTCACCCAATCTCCTCCAGTGGCCACCACTATCCTGATGACCTCCATCAAGGTGCGGTTGAATCTCTCCATGCATCCATTCCCTTGGGGATGATAATAAGCTGTTGTGACATGTTCTATACCATATCTCTCCATACATATCTTGAACTCCTTGGAAATAAACTGTTTTCCATTATCTGACAAGCATCGACGAGGAAAGCCCTCCCTACATAAAAGTGTCTCCACAAATGTTATCACACTGCTGCTAGACACATCCTTCAAAACACATATTTCTTGCCACTTTGACAGAAGATCCATTGCCACCAACAGATATGTATCCTTGGCTCCCCTAGTGTTAAATGGTCCAAGCAAATCCAAGGTGATCTCATCCCACAGCACCTTAGGACTATCCCTAACCAACATGGGAAGTTTGTGTACTCTGAGACTCTTATCACCTTCCACACTATCAGGGCACTCCTTGACCATTTTTTCTATATCTCTATCCAAATCAGGCCACCAAAAGTCAGATCTAATCAGTCCATTTGTCCTTGCTATGCCCAGGAGACCACTATGCCCCAACTCTACCACTATTTTCCTCATCCCCTCCGGAACCACCAGTTTGTGCCCTTTGCATGAATAATTCTCTCTGACACAAAGTTCATTCTTCACTTTCCTGTAATATCAAACAGTTTAATCTCTAGCATCCCTGGAAATTTCACAAGACCCAACACCGTCTGGTACATCCTGTAATTCATACATGCCGTATCCCATTCCACTCTTTTGATCGACTCCTGAACTCAAAAAATCTCAGCAACATCCTCCTCAACATCCTCAACATACTCCTTCCCAGCTAGTTCCACCACTGCAGATCTAGACAAGGCATCTGCCTCAGCATTATTCTTCCCTTGGACATGCTCCATCTGGTACTGCAGTCCTTGTAGGCTGCTCACCCACTTCATTATCCTCATTAAAACACCCTCTAATTTGCCTTTAGAGAAGATGCTAATAAATGGCTTGTGATTGGTTCTTATCGTGAACTTGCACCCCATAGGAACATCTTGAATTTACTGACCGCCCATGTACATACCAAAGCTTCCTTCTCCACCACTGAGTATCTCATGTCAGCCTATTTAATTGTCCTAGACAAAAATGCCACTGTTAACAACTCATCACCCTTGTCCTGCATCAGTACAGCACCCAATCCACAATCACTAGCATCAGCATAAATCACAGTCCTCCGACCTTCTACAAAACTAGATAGAATAGGTGAATTTATAATGTCCTGTTTGATGGTTTCAAACTCTTTGGAACAGACTCCATCCCAAAGGAACACAACACCTTTCCTCATGAATATCCTCATATTCCTCATTTTGTCAGACAACTTTTGATGAACTTACTGTAGAACTCCACCAAACCCATAAAATAAGTCACATCACTTTTACTCTTGGGACACTCCATCTTCCTGATGGCTTCAACAGTATCATGTTTCGGCCTCACCCTTTCTGCAAATATCTCATGCCCCAGGTAAGTGACCTTGTGTGCTGTGAATGTGCACTTCTCCTTGGCAATTGTGAGTCCTGCTTTGCTCAAAATCTCAAGCACTCTCATCAGGCACCTGTCATGCTCTTCCACATTCATCCCACAAATCAGCACATCATCCTGATAAAATAGTAGACCCCTCTCACTACCCAACAGACGATGTTTGACATTTTGAAAAACACTGGCCGCCGAGACCAGTCCAAACGGCATTCTCCTACATCTGAACAATCCAATATGCGTTATGAAGGAAGTTAAATCCATTGACTCTTAATGGAGTTCAATTTGGTGATAGGCTGCTCTGAGAGCTATCCCAGTCAGTGGATCATCGATCCTTGGTAAGGGAAACTTCTCCACCACCACATTGTTGTTGAGATTCCTCAAGTCTATACAAAGTCTAATCAAACCATTTGACTTCCTTACTACCACAATGGGACTAATCCACTCAGAGGATTCGATCTTCTCAATTATGCCCTCCTCCTCCAGTCTGTTGATTTCACTCTCCACATCTTTACGCTAAACTGATGGTACCATTCTTAATTTGGATACTGTAGGTGTCGCTCTTTGCTTCAGTCTGATTTGATGGCCGAATCCTTTAAGACAACCTAATCTTTTCTCAAATACCCTTGAGCTCTCATCCGCCAGACCAATTGATTCACCCTCTTGTTCAGTTCCTTGCATCGCAAGCCCTTGCTCAGGATGTCGCGCATCTAGCTGTATTGCTAACTCGGCTTGGTCATCCCAAGATAGTAATTCTCCTCCTCTACTGCCACCTATATCATTCCTGTGGCCTTGCTTCCTTTGAATTCAAAGTCTCAGCTGAACTGGCCCACTATATCAATGGGTATGTCCCCATATGCATTGGCCTTTATCTCTGGCTCTTGCAAAGTACAGCAGTCAAATGTACTCTTCCACACCTGAAGGCTTATCAAAGTGTAGTCCGCACCGCTGTCTATTAGCATGGACATGGGTACTCCATTTATGAGCACCATGGAATAGGATTTCTTTTTCCTCACCCTACCCTTGACAGCCTGTATCGAACTGACAACTTTCTTACCCATATTTTCATACTCATCTTCCCCTCCTTCATCGAATACCTCTCTCACTTGTCCAAAAGATAGGAAGCTCTTGCAGCATCGTCCTACATGACTTTTGCACCCACACTCTCGACAGATTATGTGGAAGGCCACACACTATTAGTGGCTAAGTGAGAGCCGCTACCACACCTGTAGCATCTCATCCCTGGAGTGGGTGCAAACTCCTTTGGAGACCCCATGGACACCCTGCGTTCCTATTGTTGCGTGGAACCAGATCACCTTGTATCTCTTTATTTCTCTTGCCATTCTCTTTTCCAGCATTTTGTCATTGTTTCTTTGTACTTTTGGAGTTCTTATTCACAGATCCTTCATCCATTGGCATCTTATGGCCTTCAGTGCTTTTCTCAGAGTGGAGCGCCTTGATACAGTTATCTGTATGCTCTATAGATTTTGCGATTTCAATGGTTCTTCCTAGCGTGGGGTTCCTCTCCTTCCACATCTCTTGTCTTATTTTGACATTGTTACACGTGATCATTAGTTGGTCTCTTAAGTGTTCCTCCTGGCAATGCGTAAATTGGCACTTGACTGCCAGAACCCTTAAAGTTGTGATAAATTCTTCAATACTTTCGCCAACTTTCTCTTCCTTGGTGGCAAAGTGGTAGTGCGCCAATATGATGTTCTCTTGAACCTCATAATGTTTATCCAGCTTTGGTATTGTCCTCTCATATGGACCCATCTCTTCTAATCCCACAGGTTCTGATAACTTCTTCAGTATGTCCTGTCCTGCAGAACCAAGACAATTGAATAACAAAGTCTCCATCCTGTCATTCGAATAGTTTGGGCCAAACACTGCCAAAACATACTTAGTGAAGTCATCCGTCCAGTCTGCCCCGCGTACCCTGGGTTCTCCTGTTGTTGGTAGGAAGAACACTGGTCCTGGTACATTGGCCATCACAATGTTGGTGAGATGCTGCTTGTAATGGTGTGCGCTGGTCAACTTCCCAAAATGCTGAGATGCTTTATGTGGTGTACTGGTTTTATATTCAATGTAACTGTCCAGTGCTTTCATTTGGGCTAGTACATTGTTCTTCCTTTGGATCCTTAATATCTCCTTCTTCCTTTGCCCAAAGCGCACTTTATTTTATGCGGCTTCCTCCTTGCACTGTTGTAACTGTGACTCATGCACTTCTTAGTGCTTGGCTAGCAAGCCGCTTACTGCAATCTCTTGTTGTCGCCGTCATCATAACAACGTGGTCAGGGCTTGTTAAGCCTCTCCTGTGCGTCTCTGTGCTTGGCCACTAAGCCGCTTGCTGCAGCCTATTACTGTCATCGCCAGTGCAACGTGATCGGGGCTGAAGCAGCTGATTCCTTGCCATCGCTATAGTAACATGAACGGCATTTCTAAGATGGCTGCACATATCGGGATGTCCTTAGTTCCTTTCCTCAGACCTAGTCCCTTCACCGGCAGCCGTGGCTCGCATGCACAATGCAGCCTTGTGGGCCCATGTTTTCCACTCGCCGCACAGCTCTCACCTTCTTGCTTGGTGACTCACTGCTCCCGGTCGCTTGCTGCCCAGCCCACTCTCCTTTCTCCTCCAACATCGGCTGCTGTAGCTTGCACAAGCTGTTGATTCTCACCACTTCAATGCCGGAGGTTGCTGCTGCTTTGATCCTCGTCGCCAGTTGTTAGGATCGTTAGGTAAGACAATGACTGTACTGCAAGCATTTATGATTGAGTAGTGGCTTTATTTAAGTGAACACCTGCAACAACAAAAAGAGACTGTGGGCTATTTTAATGACACAAAGGTTCTGCCTATAAAGCATTCAAGAAGTCAAAACCAAAGAACCAGTGTGTCTCTTCTCCTTAGAACCTTTTCTCTCAAGAACTCCTTCCTCCCTCTCTTATTCAAGGAACCTCCCAGACCATGAACCAAATAGGTACTGGGTATCACACAGATATAATCATACACACTTTTTTAACATTTTATATATATATCAATTATCAATATAACACAAGAAAACACATATATATATTTAAAACACAATCTTTACAACTCGGTGTGGTTAAAAACATTCAAAATACAATGGGAACAATCATAAAAAGAATACATATTGTTGACTAAACCTTAAATAAGTACCTTAGTGTGGTTGATTCCTCCACAGTGGTCAATTGTCCACTATGAATGGATCGACCTCAAAGTGCAAAGTGCAAAAGTGCAAAAATTGACCGGTAGTATCAAAAAAATGTAGTGCAAAATCTGCGTTGGATTTTTTTTTATATAAAAGGGCCTTTTTTCATCTAGGGACCTTTAAACCATTTTATTAGGGTACAATATCTCACTCCTTTCTTCTGAAAGGTATCTCATAATAAATAACTTCGGTCTTGCAACACTGTTATTAGATCACAGCGCTCCATACCCAACATGTTTCATTCTATTGGAGCTCTTTTGCTCTGAATATGAGAACTTCTTCAGTGGATCAACCTAATCCCATTATACACATAAAACACAAGACTTGAACCATTCAAATCCTGATTAATGATGTATTCTACAGGACAAACTTTAGCACACAAATGTGACTCCTTGAGCCCCGTCTGGAAAATTGGTTCTCAGGTCAATTTTCTTTATTTCTTGAAATCGAAGGGAGGATAGCAAAGCCTTGCTGGGATACAGTGAGAGAAAGGAAAGCAGAAGAAAAAATAGCAATTATCACTTTGTATATAAGGTTTAGCTACAAAAAAAGTTTCAAAAGCATTTTATTATGCTTTTTACATGCTTATCATGCACTGGTTGAGTTATTAATCCTACCATGGGAATATCCAAGTGTCCTTTTACCGGACCGCTCCCTGTGAAAACACCATAGAGGCTTTGATATAGACATGCCATATGTAACCTTACTGCATCCTGCGCATGGGAATATCCAAGTGTCCTTTTACTGGACCGCTCCCTGTGAAAACACCATAGAGGCTTTGATATAGACATGCCATATGTAACATTACTGCAACTAACTTTGACTTCCTTAAACTTCCTCCGTAGATTTAGACAGTTCCCAAACCTATCCTGAAATATACATCAGTGGGTACACATATATGAATCCTCTAACGTATTCATCACAGGCCCTTAACAGTTGGTAACTGTGTATTGAATAGCAACTCGGTCATGTAATGTAATTCATTTAGCAGTTTACCTTGTGTCCACACGGGGTTACTTCTAAGAGTACTGTGAACTCCTGCTGCCGTACATTTTATAGGTGTCGATGCCAAACGCCCACGGGAATCTCTTTGTCCCAATATAGTAGCCGTGTTAACTGGAACTGCTTGTCACCGCTAGAAAAACAGCAGAACGCGGTTTCATCAAAAGGTTGTATACGCCCCCGTTCGGACAGTAATTGTCTACAATGGTCCACTCCTAGCTATATTGGGACTCGCTTTTTGCTCACCGTCACGGTCTCCGTGTAAATCGCGTGCTTTCAGTCCACGGTCTGCCTCTCGCCGTTTGATCCCAAGCGTCCTTCTCATTCCTTTACCCGGGGCTATATTGCATTTAAGTGAACACCAAGTCAAAGCTTCTACTGCAGTGACCTACAGCTGCCTGCTCACCAACCGCTACTCCATGGAACCTGGAACTCCTGTGGAGCATTCAAGTTCCATGTTCCATGGTGATGTAAGCCTCTGCTAGAGTGGCTTCTGACATTTACATACATGGAATAACATAAACCTGAAAATGATATCAGAACAATAACTATATGCAATGACAGAACATATTTACAGATTTAAGTGAAGAACAAGCATGCTGTATATTCCTAACAATTAGTCTCAAAGAACCCTCTGACCTTATCCCCAATATCTCCTATCTGGAGCCCATTTCCAAAGCCCACACCTATCCGTTAGTGTGCGCATTGATAGCTGCAGAGGGGCATGATCCGACAAATGTATTGACCCCATTTCTAGTCCCTCTAGCCTACGAATCAATGCCATTGATGCCCATATATAGTGAATGCGTGAAAATGTTCTGTGTGCCTGTGAGCAGAAGGGGTAGCCTTTCAGGTCCCCATAGAACAATCTCCAAATGTCATTGAGGTAAGTTGTTCTATTTTATGTTTCAGTGCCTTCGATGGGGCCACCTGAACGTGAAGAGTTGTACCACTGCGATCCCTCGGTGGGTCCCAAGCCATGTTTAAATCTCCTAGTAGTATAACATCCCCCATAGCGAATATTTCCAGTATGGCCAGCACAGACTTCAAGAAACCATTTTGTCCAGTGTTGGGGGCATGTATCATGGCTAGCTTGAGCATGAGAATACTTAATTTGATTTTAACAAATAGGAATCTTCCCCACTTGTCCTCAAGCATACCCAGCATTTTTATGTTAGGTATGTTGCTCCATGCTATGAGGACTTCCCCTGTCTTCCCATCTGCGTTTGCTTGGAATAAAAGTGGGTAGCCTCTTATGTTTATTCTATGTTTATCCTGCTTTTGGTTGTGTGTTTCTTGGAATGCTATTATGTCTGTTTTTTCCCAGATTGAGGAAATGTTCAACTTTCATTCTTTTAAGTGGGGAGTTCAACCCCATGCTGTTATACGTTAGTATTTTGAACTTAATTCCTTTATGATCCCCTCTGCTACCGCCTCTGTCTCCCCTATGTATATTGTGGTCTTGACTCTTTGGTTACTTTTCCTTATATGGTCATGCAATTTTGCCCCTTTTCGTGCCTACATCCCTTGTTTCTTGTTCTGGATCCAATCCCCATCGCCTCTTCCCTCTAACACTTGCCCCCTTTGGTACTTCTTCCTCCCCCTTACACTGACCTTTTCCTCATCTTCCCAACTAACAACATCTCTGGGGCGAGTCAAGGTTCCTGAAGAGTCCGAAGACTGCCTTCCCTCAGCGTTGACTTGCCAAAGAAAAACAAAGATGTACTGTGGGGGTTTCCTAATACCTTCCATTGGTATTCCAAGTATCTGTTGGGCATCTTTTAGGTCCACACACAGATGACCCTTCTCCCTTTGACACCTCGCCGTCTTATCTTCTGACTTTACACCAAGAGGTCCATTTATGTTCAAAGATCTTCAACCATGGCTGCTTTTTGGTGTTCCACTTCATTACGGCCGACCCATTCCCCAATTATCTCCTGGTATATCCTGCGTCTTTGGGGAAACCTTGTGGGGTCAGTGCCCTCTCCTTCCTCTTGCTATTGTATACCATTCCCAGGGCTTTCTTGTTGGGGGTGCAAGGTTAGGCCCGCCGCCATTGCTCCCTATATCCTCTTCATTCAGCTGTAGGATAAGAGTTCCTTCCTCGCACATCATGATGTAATGTTGTTTGCCCTGCCAAGAAAAGAGTAGGCCAAATGGGAATGTCCACTTGTATTTTATTTGCTTCTCGGAGAGAGCTTTTACTACTGGACCCATTGCACTTTGTTTTTGTAGAATCAACGGCACCAAGTCCTGAAATAACAGTATTTCTGCTCTGTTAATCGTCGTAGGGCCTGCCATGCAAGATGAGAGCAGGAAAGTCTCTTTTATTTACCAAAGGAGGTCATAGCTGCCAGCACATCTCTTGCTCTGGCTCCTGGTTCCCTCCTTTAGGGTCCACCTGGTGGATCTGATCAATTTGAACTATTTCTCCCTGCCTGTCTCCCAGAAGATCCATGAAAAGATTTTGTACAATTTCCTTTAAGTTGTTATCCGTAATGTCTTCCAGTAGGTTCTTGATACGGATGTTGGATATTTCAGAACGATTGAGGTTCCAGGTTTTGGGAGAGACAGGAAAGATGCTTGAGCAACTCTTTGTTCTTATTCCCTTCTGCATCCCTTCTCCATCCCTTCTTCATCCCCAGTCACACCGCACACTAAGCGGCGTACCACAGTTGCAGGAGTGGGTGGTACAGACCCTTACTCCCCCATCGTTTGACTCTCTGTTCTGCACTTGGCATGCTTGGGCATTGAAGCCAGCGTTGTGTACTGGTGCCGTGCTGCTGTCTTCCTGCCTCGGCCCAGGGGTCTCTGCAGTCGCAGTTCACTCGACGCGATGTAAGCAAGTTTCGCACATCTTTTTCTCCACAGGACCCTGGTGTCTTCTCTGGACCCTCCTCAAGGTATCTCCAAATATTGTTTGTTTCTCAGCTGCTGGGTCAGCTGGGGTTGGTGTGGCATCTTTGCTGTTTCAGGTCCCGGGTGGATGGAGCTCTCTCACTCACATCGGCACTGCACCCGATGCCATTTTGGAATCCACTCATACTACTTTTATCAATATTGACTTGCCCTATCTCAAACGAATTGGACTATACAAATGGGAAAAACCACACCATCTAGTGATAGGGGCAATGGGTCACTTGACTCACTTATGTCCCTTTGGTACCTATAAACACAGGGGCCCTGGCTGGGTCCTGGCTGGGCCCTAGCTGGATTCAGTCCTGGCGCCTTTGGCGCCAGGCTCATATAGAGAAGTGAGCAGGAACACTTTATTTCAGTGCAGGAGTGCTTTTACTTTATTTCAGTGCAGGAGTGCTTTTCTTTTACAAGAACTTTCCAGGAGCTAAAAGCCTTTATTCCAGAGAACATCCTCATGTGCTGACTCATCGGGTGAGGCAGGCAGGCTGAACCTGGTGGGTGTGGCTTCAGAAGATCAGCTATATAAGCTGCTCCATCCTTAAGGCCGGTGCTTTGCGTTACTGTGCACTCACTTACTTATCTTTGAAACCAGGCGTTCTCCTGCACACTCACCTCCATGAAACCGGTGCTTCATCGCTTCATCTGCAGATTCATCTCCTGACATCCAGTGATCTTGATCCCAACGCCAGAGCACCGCACTCCGCATCCACGAACTCGGACCTTGTGAAGAAGAAAGACAAGGTTAGAACATCCGTCCTAGGCCGCACCGCATTTGAACCCCGCGTGCCCCCTAATTAACAATTTACCAGCTGCTGTACCGCTGCAGCTTTGTTCTTCATTGCCTCCGGTTGTCGCCTCGAACTCTGCAGCTTCTGCCGGGCCGGCAACATTACCGGCAAGGGAAGAAACCAAAAGAGCAAACATCAAAAGTGTAACGGACAGCAATACAAGACAACAAACTTTACAATACAACAAAAACAGACAAGGAAAGACAAAGGCAAACAGGAACACTTACCTGAAGTATAGTGGCTCAGTCGCAGAAAGACTGCACTACCACGTGCAAGGGACCAGTGTAGGAACTTGGTCCAGATCATACAAGTGCACTTTCCACAGGCACCAGGACGGAGTGCCCGCCAAAACTAATCAACAGGTGAGCTTTCCAGGGACAGCGTATCCCATGAGTACCATGGTTTGGGAGAAGGGGTCTGGAAGGGGATCAGGCGCACAAGCTGGCATACTCACGCCCCTTATTCTCCACACAGGAGCAGTCCCGAGCTGCATCACCTATTACCACCAGTCACCACATAAGCGCAGAGGGCGAAGTAGGGCCAGAGCGCCCTCACCCCTGGGAGGGCTGCAACCGTGCCCCAAAGCCTCCGCAGAGACCGGGTGAGCGTAACAGAAGGTAAGACTTTTACTGCACACCGTTATTCGAATATCAACATGGATGATTTTGGACACTCTAATCTCTATTTTGTTCTTAGATATACACATTTTGAGTACCTTTGTGACTTCTTCTACCAATTGAGTTGATACCTGAAGGTAAGACTCACTTTTGTCCACCCCGTATTATTTTTAATACCTTCAAAATTGATATTTCCTGATTAAATTCCTTCACATTTTGAGACTGGCAATTCTTTGGATACCCTGTTGACTACTCCTTTACAATGTCATTTGACTGAAAAATGTTACCATACGTAATGTACATGAATCGTAAGGTAAATGACCTAAATCCTCATTAATTTTTCTGAATTTTTCTACAAGCCAATATGTTACTGATGCTTTTCCATCTTTGTTAATTCTACAGTTTTAATTTGAATTGCTCTTACAGAAGGGACAACTAGGTCCTAAACGTGCTCAGCTGGAACCTTCTGTTTTTATGAATACAATATCTATTTATAAGAATATAAGGACTGAATTCAATTAGATTTAACCTCTAACATTATCTATAACATGTTCTGGAATGTTTGAGTGAACATGAGTTAATTCGTTTGCAACTGAGACTTGGTTAGAGTGTGGGAGACAGGGGTATCCCCGCTTTTGGGATACTGTGTTCTTCTCTGATTTGCACATACTGCCTGTAATGACACTATAAGAACACATGCCCACACTGGTCTGCCAATGTATGGCAGTATCCCAAAAAAAGAGCAGACTAATGTTGTCTTTGCTTTAAGAAAAATATCATGTCACAATAGTAAATTAGGTCCAAACTGGCTGCACAATGTATTACAGTCTAGACACGTACTAACACTTATCATATTGCTTTATTCGTGATGCACAGTAAACAATGTCATTCCCCAGTAAGGAACAGCTACACTGGATGCACCGACATTTCAGTATAGCCACGTAATAACACTTAACATGCTTGCTTTATCAAAGATGCTCAGAATAAATGCTATGCCACAGTAAGAAATAACTAGACTGGCTGCACCAAAATATCAGTCTAGCCAAGTAATAACATGCCTGGTTTATCATAGATGTCCATAAAACATGTCATACCACAGTATGAACTGGCTAGACTGGCTTCCCCCAAAACGCCAGTCTAGCTAAGTAATAACACTTAACATTCTGGTTTTATCAGATTGCCAGTAAATAAAATTCATGCCACAGTAAGAAAGGTCTAGACTGGCTGTCTCAAAATGCCAGTCTAGCCAACTAATAACCCTTAACATGCTTGTATTATCAAATGCCCGGTACAACAAATGTCAAGCACAGTTAGAAATGGTTAGACTGCCTGTCCCAAAATGTCAGTCTAGCCTGCTGGTTGATAAAAGAAGGGGTGATGATTTTTTTACTGGACATCTAAGATAGATGCCCAGTAAAAAAGTGTGTTGTTAACGCTCCCCACTCTGGACACCCACCACAAACACCTGTGCATGCACATTCACACACAACATTCACACGGCCACCCATGTGTGATATTCTCACTCATTCACACTTCACACACATAATACATTAAAAAAAAGAAAATCTTAACTACACACAGTGCCGAACCTGACGGACTCCTCTGCCGCCTCCAGCTACAGTGCAGCAAGAACCAGGAACCAGCAGGCATGCTTCCTGATTCCACACATGCATGCAGGAGCCAGAGCACTGATGATGTAGTGCCCCACTCCCGCCTTTTATGTGCAGGTAGGTTCAGGTGCACAGCAACCCGTCGCACAAGCAAACATGCCATACCCCAACCTACATCCTCAAAGGGCCATGGAAGACTGGGGAACCAAAACGCCCAGTCTTGCATAGCCCATTGGACATGCGCACTTGGGTTGAAAACTGCAAAGGGAAACCTTATTTCGCTTTTACGGTTCAAGTAAGCCCTGGCGCACTCCCTCAACTGCAACAAGCAACTAAGGTAGCGCATCTGGGCTTGCTTGGCTGGCTCCTCCATAATGTGCAAGAGTCCTGGTTGGTCGGCACCCCCACGCCCATTATGGAAGAGCCGCTCCAGGCCAAAACCTATCTATGCCACTAATGTTTACTTCAAATCCCATGCATGAAGGCTGCAGTGCTTCATGCATATGATTTAAAGTGACCATTACTGGCATGGATGGGACCATTACTGGCATAAATGGAACAACCTATCTATGACACAAATGTTCATTTTAAATCACATGTATGAAGTCTAAAGCATTTCATGCATATGATTTAAAGTGACCATTATTGGCAAAGATAGGACAGTCTATCTATGTCAGTAATGGTCACTTTTAATCACATGAATGGAGACTGAAGTGTTTCATGCACATGATTTAAAGTGCTCTTTATTGCCATTGATAGGACAGTCTATCTATTTCAGTAATGGTCACTTTAAATCCCATGCATGAAGCGCATGTGATTTAAGGTGGCCATTACTTGCATGGATAGGTTGTGCCACCAGCTTCATGCATGTGCTTTACTAACAGTGGCATTACTGGCACAGATAGGCTGTCACAACCTATCTGTGCCAGGAATGGTCACAGTAAAACACTATGTCAGCAGACTCTGCAAGGGATTTACAGTAACCAATCATGTATGGTTTGTCACTGTAAATCTATTGCAGAAATGATTCAAACACATGCACACACATACTCTCATCCATAATACACAAGCATGCATGCATACATGCGCAGCTAGACTCCTTCAATTCGTCATTCATAGCATGCACACACGTATACAATCCATTACATCCAAACACATTCATAGATACATAATATAGACACATATACACACACACACATCCATAATAAATAGATAATGTATGCATAATAAATATATAATAAAGACACATACATACAAACAATACTTACCTTTTGTAAAGACAGGACAGGGCAACGCACCGCACACGGCAGGCAGGCAGGGCGCGCACATGATGAATGAAGGTGTGCGCCACCAGCGCGCCCAGTCCTTCCTGGGCACTGCGGTGCTGTCTGTAGCATCGCCAGCGTTGTTGCCACGATAACCCTGTGAGTGGAGCGCACCACTCGCAGATTTTTAATTGTTTTTATATAGACTAGGCCTAGGCTGGCAGTCAGCGCCAACCCTGATGATGTGGCGCGCTGCATTCGAATGAACGCCACTCCATTTTTATGTTATCAGGGCTGGCACTCAGTCAGTGCCAGTCCTGCCTGAGTGGCAGTCCCTGTGGGCACGATAGGCGGCGCAACAGGCACCAGGGAGGATCCGGCGGAGGGTGTCTGAAACCCCTACCCCGCCCCCCTCACCCCTCTCTGCCACTGGTTACAAGCAGTGTGAAGGGGTAGCAAAGCAGCTGCGATGGGTGGGGAAGCAGAGATGTGTGGAGTTATGGGGTTTACTTAACCCAAGCAGGGACTTCTATGACACTATAGCCATACACATTCTATGCAATCTAACTCATGAATCTCATTTTAAAGATAGGCGGTATTTGAAATACTGTATGTTTTTACAGTTGCTACTATAGTCAAAATGATGCCCTTGGCCGTCAGCTTATTTTTCTGCTGGTGAACATGGCGCCTCCTGATCCTGTTTTATAAATATTGTCAGTAAGACTGAATAAACACCTACGCTTTTGACTAATGCTGTTGCTTCTTTTTCTTAATTTGCTTTGAAATACATTATTGCACTGGGCTGCCCATTCATCTTTAATCATAGGACCGTATCAAAGTATCCCCAACCTCGCAAGTGAGCCAATTGGTGAAGGAAAGTGCTTGCATGTGATTAATGCTGCTAATTAGACAGAGCCCCCAGAGGAGACATGAATATTAAAGTTTCATATTGCTTTTCCTAGATAGATGAATATTTCCTTTGAAGGCTGCTCTGGTGTGTGGTCTTTTGCTTGCTTGCATTGTGTATTGAATTGTGTGTTTTTCATGACAGATGTTAAGTGTAATGCACTTAGGAGCTGTAGGCCTCATTGTATTTATACGTGAGGGGACGAAAGGCGAATGGCAGTGAAATTTCCACAAAAATAAAAAACACACACACACGCACACACACACACGCACGCACGCACACGCGCGTGCCCACACACACACACGTTCTCTTTTACTGCTACTCTCATCTTTAGTGCAAATAGCTGTTAATGGGTGAAGTGGTACCTTCCCTGGATCCAAGGGCCAACCCAGTCAGGAATAGCTCACACCTTGTTCATATGCTAATCGCTGACATCCATTGCCCTGGTCCCATCGTTTAGCTGTGGCACAAGTAAGGAAATCCCCCTAAAACGCTTACCTAACCATGGGACAAAGAAACTGAAAACTCCAAATTGTAGTCTTATCGGAAAGTCAATGATATCCCCTCCTTCAGTACCACTGTCTGCCACTGCCAACACACCGGTCTACACCATCCCGCCCGCAGCACCCCACTTCCCCTATTTTAGGCATAGGTGTTGCAATTTATTTTGAAGAACACACATTCCATCTTCTTTCTTTTCTGCTGCTCGTTTCATCCTGAAGAAATCCATACGGGGTTGCAGCATCACTCTGGTGCCGTGCCAAATCCTGGAGAGTTGTGGCTGTTGGTGGCAAGGGAGGGTGAATTTTATTTTGGACTGTGTGATAAGAGTTTGGGGCTTGTAGGTGACAGGACGGTAGACCTCTGGGTGAAACAAGCAAGGATTCTGGCCTATGCCCATACCAATGACAGCAAGGTAGACCACTGGACAAAACATGCTGGGATTTAGGCCCTTGATCTGACCAATGACAGCAGGTTAGACATTTTGGCGAAACGAGCATGGATTCTGGCACCTGTGTCGGATAATGACTGCAGGGTAGACCTCTGGGCGAAACGAGGAGGGATTCTGGCCGTACCCCAACCAATGCCTGAAAAACACCAGACAAACTCTTTGCCCTGCCTCGGCAGGCAAATGCCCTAGCAGGCCACTAAGCATAGCACCTGAGCGTGTTAAAGTGAGGTTTGAGGCATATGCCAGCCTGCTAAACAACACATGAATGAAGGTGAAAAGGGTGGCTGTGATCCTCAAATTTCTAGCTGCTCTTCCACTGAACCTTAGGTTCTTGCCTCCCATAACACGTAGCAGGTTATGGTAATTTCCAAGTTCCCACACTGCCCCTTTCCCTCATCTGCAAACTTGCAGGTTCTTGTTTGGTTCTTCATGTAGGGCAATGTATCTATTTGAGACAGAGGGAGAGAGAAAGAGAGGGAAGGGTGGCATTGGGAGCTCGAGAAATGAGACCTATCTGTAAATGGCCAGTGTAGGAATGGAGGGTTGTAGGTTGTTTTGCCTTGTAAGGGCTATTCCCATATTCCTGCCACTTACTGACTCCGATCTAAGATCTTATACCACCTTACACTAAACAAACCCCTCACAGACGGCTACCACAGGCTAAGCCATTAGCATATCAACACTAACTGAGGCACCATTAAGCTCTCCTCCTTAGCCCTGCCACACTCTCCCACATCAGCGGCTAACAAGTGTATCAGATATTGGGTTCTTCCCTATGGATAACATACTCCCAAATATCTTCATCCAAACACATAGAAATCAGATAGGCACTAGGGACTGCATGCTTTATACCTGCACCCATCAACACAACAGGTTTTGCATCAGCCTCTCACACTGTCCCACTAATTAACCCCACCCCATTTTGTCTTACAGAGCTGCATGCAGCAAGGGTACAATGCAATACCATGTACATTACATTATAATGTTATGTTAGCATGTGTTATACTGAAAAGAGAACATGCAACAAGGAGGTAATGGGAAATGAGAAAAGGACCCATCCCCAGACTCAGGATTGTTCTGATTGTTGCCAGTTTAGGGGTTCCTCTCTTTAGCAAAGGAGTGGGGCCACTAAAACTGTACTTTGGCAACAGAGGTGAGAGCACATCGCTTTGTATTTTGGAGAGAAGTCAGCTGAGAGGAGTCACAATAGGCCACCACAGAGAGCACATACATCCAGCACAAGTCACAGCGACTGTTCCATGCACCAAGCAGCCAAGCACAGACATAGCCAGCTCTAGGCAGGTTGACGATTTGCTGCAGGGCAAGCACAGGTGTTGCAGGGCAGAACCACAGCTTCCAGTCCTGTAGAACTGACCACCAGCTTTCACACACAGACATGCATATGCACACACACACAGACAAATACACAAATGAATATTTATCGACGCACGCAGACACGCTGCATATCCACAAAGAAGCACGCACGCGCGTGCGTCATCCCCCAAGGTAAATTCAAAAGGGTTCTTGCTTTCTTTGGTGAAGTTTAGGAATGCAGCTAACTATACCCACTAACCAAAAAAGCTCAAATTTCAGCATTCTTAACTCACACAAAAACCCATACAACCACCTCTCGCACAACAAACTGCACGCACTTCACCACACCGCAACAACAAACAAACAACACATAATCTGCACCAACAGCATATGAAGACTGACATCGACCGGATACTCGCACCCAAGCTGAGTGCACAGTGAAAACCGAACTGAAGCTGCCAACAGGACACCACTTCTCTCACTATCCTACTCCCTCTTCCCCCTACTAATCCACCACACCTTCGCATTTGCAGATCCCCCTGGGGACCAATTCCGTTAGTGACGGTGCCGGGTACAAATACCTTTAACATATAACATACCTCCGATGTGGCTGTGTGTACGAGATACATGGCATCTGCTCAACATGTGAAATTGCCTGGCTAAACCAGGCGAAATTATAGAGTCAGCTCTTATTATTCGACATGTGCAATGCGAGCTGCTACCGTTCTAATTAGATATACAAGCACGTTTCTCACTGCTAATGTGCAATTTTTGATTTCCCAAAGCATGAATGTACCAGCTGGGGCAGCGTAGACTGCACTCAGTGAAAGCGTAACATCCAATGGACGCCAAGGGGCCGATGTAATAACACCACGGTTATTGCATATGACTAAGCAGCCACGGTGGGGTGGATCGCTTTTCCTGGAGCACGGCAATCCTTGTATTCTTTTCCAATGTGTTTTTTTTATCGCGATGAATGGATTCATGTGTCGCATGTGATGATATAAACTGCTTTTATTCATAAATGTGTACATTTTTCAACATAGAATATATTTCCAAAGAACCATGCGTGTGGCCATCAGCCTGAACATTGTATTCATGTGCTCGTCTGGGTGCACTCTCTACTTTGCTAGTGCAATTCTCAAAAGATTAATGAAAACATGTGACATCCCGATGCAGGCAAAAGTGTGACATCCTGCTGAACCACTGGCATTGCTCTGGGCAACCTTCCACAACACCGTTTTTTAGCTCGTCTGCGCCATTGCAAAAGGGGACCAGCCATTCGAAAATCACTCAGGAACTGCCACCAAGTGTAGCAGCCCAGCCCGAACTGCTAGGCCAGGTCCCCTCTGCACAGAAACACAAGGAACCCCAGACATGTTTCAGCTTTATTGGGCCTCCTCAGTGAGGTGCAGCTTGGTGCCCTATGGCGCAGCAAGCAAGGGACCCATGTCTGGGCATCAGAGGAAGCACCAGGGAAAGCCACTCGGAAGTCTGTGGACTTTTCCTTTTATCCATCAACTCGAGAAGTATCCCATGACCAACAGGTAATATGGCATTAGCACCCCATTCAAAGGGCTACGGGTGGGGGGTAACAGCCCAGCAGCCCAAGTTAAAGGCCCAAGCAAGTTATAGGCCCGCCATTAGCACCCCGGGTAAGAGGTAACCCGGAGTTTTAAAAAAAAGAAGGATTTTCATTCATTGAATGGAACGCTGTATGCGTCCTGTTGAATGCATGAAAATTGTTTGCTAAAATGGGCGCAATGGTAATGGAAGGCGGGCCTCCGCCTTACATTAAAATGGTGGCCTGGAAAAGCGAGAGACGGTGAAGTGGTGGCGGGGGGTGCCGCTGCTGCAATACTCAGGTAAGTGGGGAATGGGAGGAGGGTTGGGAAATAGTAAAACAAAACAAATAGGGGGGTTGGGGATGGTGGGAGGCAGTCGGCTGTGATTAGAGGTTTCAGCCCGCGATCCATGGAACCTGATTGGCTGCGTCCCGACCCCGGGTGCTAATATAAATGTCAAGATTTCATTTCCACCTAGTCCAGCTGCAAAGAAATGGAATTCACTGTAAGCGATCCAAGAAGTGGCACTGTATCCGAGCTTGGCTATAGACATAGCAGACAGCTGTGGGGAGGTCACATGACCAATGACTACCAATCAAAACCTAAAGCACCCATTATAGTGTGAACAGCAAAAACGAGTGACCTTTTAACCAGCTCCATTTTTAAAAATACTACCTACTGTAATTACAGGTTGGGATTGCATGGGCTATTTATCGTATGGGTATATAAAAAATACTCTATGGAGTAAAGATATGCATACTCCCTTTTTCGCCCTCTTTCAATTACTAGCATGGCATGATGACATAATCATGGTGAGCCTCTGTTCGGAGCCTGTACAAGCTGCACAATATTATAATATGTTCTCTTCAGCCACCAGTGCACAGGCCTATGGTGCACGTAAGTGAGCTGAGTCCGTCTTCTGTTTTTAGAGCATGAAATGTGACACCCATAGGCCAACTAGGTCAACTGGCTCAAGTTAACCGATCATTAAGGCCCATTATCCCACTCTACTGTTTTGCTACACTGACTAGCCATGCTATCCTTTGTTCTCACATAGCCTGCTTGTTTTGCGTGTTCTCAGTGTACCTACTGATTCACACTTGTTCCCTGACCCTGTACCTTGCAACCACTGTGCTATTTCTGTTTTGCTATATGTAACTCATGCTGTAATCTAAGTCGTGTATATCCTTGTAACATCTGCGCCCTGATACCCTCGGGTCTGGCGCGCATTACAAATGAATAAACAAAAAAACAGACAAACAAGTATGGGCAGTGCCGCATTTAAGTGTGGGCTTGGGGAGCTGGGCCCTTCAGGAGAGGTTCATGTTGGTCTGCAGCAATACTAGATGGGCTGAAATGACTCGTCCACCCTTTCTTTTGAGATGAAACAGCTATTCATTATGTCCATTCCAACTCCAAAAAGTACTACTTGTTTTACATGAAACAAATGTATTTGGTCTTCTGAACTGGAGCTAAAATCTCATCATGCATAAGAACAAGCCGCAGGTGGTGTCAAAGACTAAAACCAGGTGCCCTAATTACCAGAGTCCAGTCTCTAAGTGCTGTCTTGCTTCCAAGACACACGTATTGCTCCTGAACTATCCTTCTGGCCCCAAATGGAATGTGTCTCTAAAGTAGCATGAAGGTTTGCAAAGATCTCAAGTTGGCAGTTGGATGCTGGAAGTTGTCCAGCTAGACCTGGATCTCAAGATCTCAATGTCACCTGGCCTAGCAAGATCGTTGTCTCTGTCTTCCCTCTGTTCCCCCTCCCTTGCCCCGTCGCGCCTTGAAACAGTTGTGTATAGGCACGTTATAGATGCCATATCATATCATAAAACTCACTCGACTCGACATGCAGTCAGGTATTTGTAGCTCTAAGTCTATAAAGGAAATATGACACCACATGTTAATGTTAATATTAAAGGTATTTGTCGCATGCACCGCCACCACCGAAGTGGTCCCCAGGCACTCTGGCTGATCTGAAAAGGAAAATGTGGAAAAAGGGGGTTTGATGGCGGGTTAGTAGGGTGTAGTTGGGAATAGGATAGTGAGATTTGTGATGTTCTGTTGGCAGCTTCAGCTCGGTTTGTACTGTTCGCTGAGCTTAAGCGTGGTTAATTGGTCTGTGCAAACTCCCATGTGCTGTTGTGACTGGGTTATGTGTCGTTAATCTGTATGATATTTATTTACTTAATGTATAAGAAATACTGTTTCAAAGCGCCCACAGGGCAAAGGAGGGAGCAGGAGTGGGAAATCCATTAAAATACATAAAAAACACAATACTTTAAGAACGGTGGGGGGAGAAGGAGAGAGGACGGATATGTTATGCCTTGTGAGTAGAAGAGGGCAGGGGGAAAGTGCTGGGGAGTCTGAGCTTGTGGGTGAGCCACAGTTGAAGTGCTAAGAATGTTGAAGGCTACACGGCCTGGAGCTGCGATGAGGTGTAAGTGCGAACCTCTAGTGTGGAGGGTGTAAGTGCAAGTGCAGAGGTAAGACAGGAGCTTTGCCGATTGGGTGCGGGAGGTCAGGGCCCCAAGGATGCATAAGGGCCAAGGACATCAATTGCAGAAGCTGTATTACTAGCAGGGGAGAGAGGAAGGGAAGGAGGAGGTAAAGAGGGGAGTATTAAGAAACTTCCAGAATTTAAGAAGATCCTGCTCAAGGTGCAGAGGGAGGGGCAGGCTGTTCCATATGAGTGATCCAGCTGAGGAAAGTGAATGACCACCTGCCCTCTGTTTAGCAAAACGCTTTACAAAAAGAGAGTTGGAACCATAGGAGAGTAGTGGTCTAGAGGGAGAGTATTTGATGCAGTCAACCATTTCAACCTCATACAAAGGCTCCACAATAAACTTGGTATCTCATTGTCTCTGTTCTCCCTCTGTTACCCCTCCCTTGCCACGTCGCACCATGAATCACTTGTGTATAGGCGCATTATAATGCCATATCATATCATATTTACTAAGATGAAGTTGAAGATAGTGTGGTCCCCGGGCCCAGAGCGCCTTGTGGATGATGCAGAGGGATTTGGATTTAATCTGTGTAGCAACCAGGAGCCAGTGAAGACTTTTTAATGCAGGAGAGATGCACTCCCTGGGCCTAAGGCCCAAGGATAAGTCTTGCTGCCCTATTCTGGATTAGTTGGAGGAGTCGCAGAGTGGAAGCTGGTAGATTCAGGAGGAGGCTATTGCAATAGTCAAGCCTGGAGAGATCCAAGGCTTGGGTCACATTGAACCTCTGGGGGAAGGTGAGAAAAGGGAGAATTCCTTTGAGAAGAAAGAGCTGAAAGTGGGACTTCAGGGCAATGTCCTGAGTGTGAGGGAGGAAGGAGAGAGAGGAATCAAAGATGACTCCAAGATGTCTAGCTTCAGAAGAGGGTGCAGCGGGAGGGCCCAAAGAGGAAGGCCAGAGTGAAGGGAAGAAGGAGGGAGCAGGGGTCCCGATGGGAAGGATCTCAGTTTTACAGGCGTTGAGGCAGAGATCATTGGCAGTGCACCAGGACTGGATGGCAAATAGCAGTCTGTGATGATGGAGGGTGCAAGAGGGTCGGTGGGGAGTTTGAAAAATAGCTGTGTGTCATCTGCATAACACTGGAATTTGGAAGAGAAGGAGCAGATGAGGCATGCAAGCAGATGGTTATAAAGTTGTGTAACAAGGGTAGTAAAGATGTCCTGGGTTTTGGAGGCAAAGTGTAAGGCCAGTGCATTGCAGAGGGCCTGGGAGGGAGCAGGGGAGGAGGAGACTGAGGAGGAATTGGCTATTTCCCTGCAGATCTTGAAAAGTTCAGCCGTGTTATTGGATGCACCCGAAACCCATGCCTGAATGTGGGCTATTTTCTTGGCACAGATGGAGTGTCTGTTCTGCCTTTGGAGCAGGCATCAAGCCAGTTTGTCCGAGGATGAGCCTGAGGTCTGACACTTCCATTCTGCTGCCCTGCACTTACGTTTCAGGGCTGCAAGTTCGGAATCGTACCAGATGCTACCCTTAGAGGCAGGCTTCAAGCGGATCCTCATGACTGGGGCAAGGATGTCAAGAGTATTGGAGATGGAAAGGTGGAGGTTGAGGGCAGAGTCGGAGGTAGAGTCACAGGTGGGGGGTCACAAGTAAAAGGGGGAAGCGAAGGCAGCTGCAGACACTTGTTTCATCTATAAAAACAATCACCACAACCTGTCCACTTAAACGTGTTCCACTTACACATATCGGTTTGATAAAACAGCAAACGTGCAAGTATAACAGTCATGAGCATACCCGCAAACAACCATCTCCACAACCAGTGTGCCTGATCTGTCGATTGGTCCAGAATAAACTGAGCTAGCCATCGATGCCTAGGTATAGCATTTAGAGGGCACTTAAGCATAAAATGATTCCATGTTTCCTTAGTTTGATGGAATAATAGACATAATAGACAAACACTGTCTTCCTTCACAATCCCTCTATGGGGTCCCCTAACAGCTAAAGTGTATAAGATACTGAACCGTCAACAAAGAAAGATCCACTTAATTTGTCTATCTGGAAGCAAATTCAGATAATCTGTTAGGTTGTTAATTTTCCTCCCCGTTTCTTTGTAGTGTCCGTACATTGTGTAGTTCTGTATCCTGTCATTCTGTTGGGACCCGTCCCATAATGTTACCTTCTGTTTTACCCTAATTGGGTTTAAAATGAAATCTTCACAGTTGGAACCTATGTCATCTAAAATGTCTAAACATTCATTAAACATCCTTGTTAAGATAACAGAACTACATTTAAAAGTATACATTTGACATCAACATATAAGGAATTTGCTAGAGGGTTTTAAGATTTCGTGAAATACCATTACGTTTTTATACATAACAATCGGGTCTAGAGATTGAACATCATGTGGCTCTGTTTTCTTCAAACAGGATAACTGTGTCTGTGTAATGCACGCTGCTTGATGGATCATTGCAAAAAAATGGAAGTCAAATATGCATCACAATGACATTTGTGGGTGATTAGAGTGTGATTGTCAGGAATTCATCCACCCGCACGGGGGTGTACAGTCGCCTGTTTTAAAAAAAAATGTTTTAATTGAAATTGAATGATGATAAATCAATCTCCAGAAATGTGTGGGGCTAATCCACACACATTTTCCTATGCTTACCACATGACATATGCATACACCTGTGTACTCTGAGTGGCACAGCCTACAGGCGGAGTCCCCCGTGTCATATTTAGTTGGAATATAACAAGAGGAGTAAATGATGCATCTCCAGAAGGGGAAAGACCAAACCATACCACTGCTATTGCAAGCCTGATTAACTAACAAAGGCTCCATGGATCCGCCCTACCCTTTTGTTGGGCCCTGCCGGTGGTAGCAGTGATTAACATAAGAATAGAAGGTACTTCACACAGGCCCACATGGGTTCTGGCTGCAGAAATTAACAAAGGAGACAGAAAACCCCAACAACCTTTCATATGCAACTGTGTCAACCTGAAGCAAACTCACGCCCTCAGTATCAATTGACAGTGAGCGGTCATGTCTGGGACAGCGTGTTTACAGTAGTTCGCCCTGCAGGGGATTAGTTGCCATTCATAAGGTATGAGGATGTGGTTTGCAGGAGCCAGAGAGGCTGGCCTCAACGCAGCTTCAAGGGAGACCGGCTGCTTTAATCAGGAACCACAAGGAGCTCCATTAATCAGAGAGACCCTTTGATCCACAACAGACAGGAAGATGGGTGGGACTAAGTATTACATGTTTTCACTTCTTTAACATTTCTGTTGCAAAGCACTCTGGTAATGACCTCATGCTTACAGGATATTGTTGGTGGGGACCCAGGATTGGTTCAATAAGGTAGGCCTAGCCAATATCAATTCCTGTGGTCCTTTTGGCTTTAAAAGAGGGGTGAACCCCTCTTTTGGAAGATGACCTGAAGACTTTGCAAGGATTATCAAGAAGAACTCATATTTGGAACCTGGCTGAAGGTACAGTCTGCCTTATATCTTCCGCCAGTGAAGGAAGGCCAGGACCTCCAAACAGGGAAGCAAGATCCATCCCCTAGATATCTCCCAGAGAACAGAAGGAGATACCAAATCCAGAGGAACCTCCAGCCACTCCAAAACAATACCCAGCTAGCACACAGTGTGCCCTGCTAGGCTCTGCAGCAAGCTTCCCAGGTAGGAAGTACCAGAAGGTCCCTGAACCCAAAACAAAAGACAAGTCAGCTTCCTGCAACACCCTCCTCAGCTTTGGGACGTCCATCATAAAGGACGACACACACCCACTGAAGAAGCTAGGAGAAGTGCAGCAATGAGCATCTACTGGCATCTGCCTTAAAGGACATTTTCAAGCCAGTCGAGCTCATCGAGCTGCAACCGACTGCCACATTGCCCGTTGTTAGACCACAGTCACTCAAAGACATCTGAGACGTCTCGACTAGTGCTTCCGAACCGTCAAACAGTACTGAGACAACGATTCCTGACCCTGAGTCGCTGTGTAGGCCAGCCTGCAGTCGTCCGTCCAGCTTTGCTCACCGAACTGTTTGTCGCTTTTACCCACAGCTGTCTCCTGTCTTCAACTCTATCACAGAAGCTGGCAAGTGCCCTGAAACTGACTCGACCTTGCACACGGCTTGCCATTCACATAATGTCAATTCCGGTGTTGCTTAATTTTTAGGTTCATTTTGATGTGTGGCAGTTTCAATGACAAATGCCACTTTTGTCTCTCAACCAACAATGTGCCTTTTCCATCTACACATATTTCTTGTGTCAAATTTCAGCAAGACACATATTTTCCATGAAACACTGTTCCTTGTGTCATTTTCAGCAATACACGCATTTTGCATTCACTAGGCCCCTTCGCTGTGTTAAGGTTTTAGGCCTGTACTTTTTCCAGTGTGCCTTGCTATAAGAAACATGTATTTCAAATTAGAGGCCTAACCTAGCCTTTCCTTGTGTGTCAGAGAGCTGTCATTAAAACCCACACATGCCAGCTCAGAAAGTCATTGCTGAGGTCCTGTGTCTCCTAGTCACATAATCTGCTTTCAATGATATTTGAAAACGTGTCCTGTCTCGTTTAGCACACAAATTCCGGCGATGGCACTTTAATTGTTGGATGGTACACATCCTTGTTCCTGAAAACAAGGAAAATTTAGCTTTTTGAAGTGCAAAACACAGAGGTTTGCCTCCATGAAATTATGATAAAGGGTGTTTTTTGTGTGTACATATTTTCTGAAGTCTTATCTTTTATTACTGGGCTGGGGCAAGCACAAGTGTGAAATGGACAATGCTAATGGCCCCTTTCCATGACAAGTCACAGCTCACTGGGAAAGGGCCACTTACATTCCAAACCCCCTCATTCTCTGTATACTCCACAGTAAATGCCTGCATCACATAAGCCTGATGTATGTCCTAGCTAGAGTGCAATGTGCCTAAATTGACATGAAAACAGTGAGGTAATAATGCATACACACTTGCACATTTTATTCAGAAGATGCGTGTGTGAAACAATTCTGAGTGAAGACAAGTAGGGCAATACACAGAGATGTCTGGTTGTCTTTGTCTTGTGCAGGTTAGAACATTTCAAGCATCAGGGTGTTGTAATCGTTTCAGGAATAAGGCAGGGTTTAACATGAATGTTGAATACAAGGAAGGGGAGTGTTTAAAAATAATTGGAGATGAGCATGGGTACAACTTTAGACTGAGAGTGGAACCACTGGGACATACCTGCACTTTTTCTCCCTCAACGTCTAGCAGAACCTGCTCCTGTGACGATGCACTCTCATGGTACCTAAATAAATAAAAATGTAGACACCCTATTTGTAGATCATTTAGCAGTCCAGTTTGGGCCTCTTTGTCTAAAAAGTGTAAATGTAACGCAGGGGACCACTTAACATTTGTACTTCCATACACTTGGGTTCTGTCTGTGCAGTTTTGATCATTTGTACTTGGAAGTTCAAAAAAGTCTTAGACGTGGCAAAAACAGGTTTTTACACACGGCAGAGGACATTTAAATTGCTTTTAGCTCCAGCCAAAAGTAGCCACATTTCAATGTCATACCGGTGTAAAACCACATGATTTTGACACACATGACCCCAGTGCTCCTGTCAAAACCTAGAAAATTCCAGAACGGATGTTGCAAGAGACCTACAGTTTATGCCTGTTTTAACACTTTTAAAAGTGTGGGAGGGGGCTGAAAATTGTAATTCATGGAATTTATTTCACGGTTCAAAGTGACTTTGCATTGCTGAAAAGTGACTTTGCACTGCCGACACAAACCCTGATTCACGGAACTGAGCAAAGTGTATTTTTGCAGTGCAAAGTCAGTGCATAGTCATTTTTGCAGTACACCCTAATTTTGCAGTAAACATTAAATGCATGCTTGGGACGACCGCCACTAGCTCCGATGTGCCCTGGGGTCCCCTACAGGTAACATTAAAGGTTTTTGATGGTGAGTGGATATGGAACTCTTCCATGTACCTCTCCATCTTGTGAACAAGTAAACGCTGCTTGCAGATTTCGCTTTGCAGGTGGAATTTACGAGTGGATTCCAAAGGCCTGGTTTTGAGCAGGTGCAAAGGAATCCCTAGGCCCATAGGAAACTCATGCAGGCGTAAAATGAAGTGCTCACGTAAGATGCAGGAGGTGAGCACGGCTGAGAGCGTGACTCGAATAAGGGGCACCACGGTAAATGGAGGTGCACATGCTTATGGCCTATTCTTGACCCCTCCAGTTCCCGCCCCACCCTGTTGAAAATGCCGCTGTTACACTTTCCTTTTAATGCTTTGTTTTGTTAAAAATGTAAATGATGCCTGAAAATGACGCTTTGCAGGCTTATATGTGATTCTGTTGAAGAGATTTTATCGAATTCGATTTAACCGGCAAAAATAAAAATTGTTGTGGTAGATTTTTCCACAAATATATGCGGCGGGGACCCCCGCAGCCCTCCCTATAATCACACTACATTATTTATGCACTTTAGACGTTCCCCCACATATATTTGCGGCAAAATGTGTTAAAATAATTAAGATTTAATCGAATTTGACGAAATGTGCTACGACTAAATCTCCCTATCCCCTTTGCAGACAGCATTTATGACTGATTCCTATGGAATCCGCCTGCGTTTGGCAGGTGCTAAAAGGAGCCCGAGGAATCCATTAATGCAGGCGTGAAAGGAACTCTACTTTCAAGATGGCGGAATAAAGCATGGCTGAGACGCGAATCCGATGCGTGCCCCTTCCACCTGAAGGCAATTGAAAGTAGGCTGAGCAGTTCGCCTTCGTTTACTGCTCAGCCCATTATAAAATGCCAACCGCCCGTTTTCTACATATTCTTCACTCACTGAGAGGTGTTCATAGAGCTTTAATGTCACCCAGAAAAGATGTCTTTGCCTCCCTGTATCTGAATTCCTACATCTGCAAAAAAAATGCACGTGCTTAGAAACGGGTGAACCCCACTATTAGGCGCTACATAACTACATACAAACAAAACAAAAAAAACAAGCGTCCCTGTTTCTCCACTTGCACGTCTACCCGTCATCTGTCAGGCCAGTGTTGTGGTCCTGCCAGACTCGAACGAGTCAAAAAGATTGATGCACCCCACACTCGCCGGCCCCCCGTGGATGCTTATTGAATCTCGCCTTTATCGTCTATGCTCCAGGCTAAACATGTTTAGTGAACCCATCGCTCCTACAAGCGAATATCTGTCAAACTCCTTACCTCTCCTCGTGGCCTGTGCGGGGCCTCTTCAGACCTCATCCCTCTGACGGTGTCATTTGAGTGTTCTACAGAGGCCTACGCACAATCCTTCACACAAGGCCCCATCAATGCCCTTCACCAGTGGTCGAAGTGTATGAATAGAAGTAGTGGAGCTATGTTCCCTGCTGGCCTGGCCCTGCTCCCCACAAGCCCCATTGCCACAACCCCTCCCACACACAATACACCCCTCAAAACACTTGCACCTGATGTTTAAGGGAACTTTCAGTGCAGTGCACTGAAAGTGAAGGTTTCAACTTCTTCCTACACTTTTATTTTAAAAGAAAACCATTCCGGAACGGTTTCTTTTTAAAATAAAAGTATAGGAGCTGTACAAGGTAATTTAAAAAAGTATAGGAGCACCGCTCCCGACCGCTCCCGCTCACTTCGACCACTGCCCTTCACAAGGGAACCCCCTAGTCCTCCAATCTAAGTGTCATCCATCTATTGATGCAGGCGCCATGTTCTCTCACTTATTGACTGCAGGCTGGTGCAGCAGAAAGGCTGAAGCAGCCTGACCTGCTACTGACTCTGCCCCAACCCTACTAGTTTTCCAAAGGCATGGGGCAGCCTGTTGTCAAAGCTCCTTGTTCCCCTATAGACCTTTCTGCTATGGCTACCGCACAGCATGATGTGTGCTTCAAATCTGAGTGTACGGAGATTCTTAGGTCCCTGTTATTTCTGCCGCATACTTTCTGAGTCTGGGTGTACACCTCTGTGGACTAGCCTGATCAATACCGCTTTGGGCGGTAGGGCTACCCCTAGGGAAATGCCACCCCATCCACAAACTGCACAGATGTGATGGGCATCAATCATGTATGTATGAGATGGGGATCAATCATGCATGTGTGAGAGCTCTCAATGACCTGAGCTTGTCATTGAACCCATGCATGCAGTCACTCTCCAGGGGCCAGATTACAGAAACTGTGCACTGGTGCAAGTGCAAGGTTTGCACGGTATTAGCACTAGGGCAAAATGTGCACTATTTCTAAAAACACTTCAAAATATTAGAAAATCATTGCACCGTGACAAGTGCAGTTTGGCATGGTATAAGCACCAAGGCAAAAATGGCCCTAGTGGGAAAAGGTACAATTTCGAAGCATATTTTCACCAGGGCAAACTTTGCCCTAGTGCTAATACCATACCGTATTAGCACTAGGGAACACTTTGCCCTGGTGCAAAAATGCAGTGAAAATGTATCTTTTTGGACTAGGGCAATTTTTGCCCTAATGCTTATAGCATGCCAAAACGCACTTGTCATGGTGCAATGGTTTTCTAATATGTTCAAGTGCTTTTAAAAATAGGGCAAACCTTGCCTTAGTGCTAATGCCGTGCAAACTTTGCACTTGCACCAGTGCAAAGATTCTGTAATCTGGCCCCAGTATCTCTTTACTGTGTACAGTGCCACGAGGAAGCCCATGGCACAGGCAAAACTGGCTCTGCCAAGAAAATCCTTCACTTTGGCCCCCATGTATTTTGATGGATTTTACCTGTTTTTTTCTTCCATAGCAGATCCCGGCAGAATCTGTCACCCTGCATTCAGAATTCCCATGGAGTGCCACACACGTGCGTGGTGTGAGCATGCGTGTGAAGGCCCTCTGTGCTGCAATGCATGGACTTGGCGGTAGTAGAGAATTTCTGCCCAAAGCCGTTTTTTGTAGACAATTTACGAGTACGGCGGTGCAGTAAAAAACGTTGGCAAGGTGGCGGTATTTCCATTTCTGGCTCATTACTGCACCACCTTAATACAGAATTGTAGGTGAGGTGGAGGATTAATTTACTGGCAAAAATCAGCAAAATCACCAGCATTACTGCTGGCGGTACTTCCGCCGAAAACCCCATAGAGCTCTATGGACTCCAAAAATGGGGACTTACGTCACCTAACACCACTTGTAATGCCACAGTAACTCCGCTGGACCAAGTGGCAGTAACTTTAATTCCATTTGGAGGTATTCTGGTGGAATTACTGCTGGAAAACAGCCCAGTTCATAACCAGGCCCAATCTGTGCTTACCTCAAGGTAGATGAAAGGAAGAAATCCTCCTTACCCCCATAATGAGTTTCTAAACGCGTAATAATTGACATCACATTGCCCCAGCATGAAACCTGTACCCCTTAACACCCCATTCTTTTAATTAGAGAATGAAATCAGCTTTGTCTTCATTACCCGTCGCCTGGAGAAGCACAGCATCAAATCATATCTCATTGTTAAGCATCATCCAAGTATTTCTTCTTTACGATTATTGGGGTCACAGTTAGATGCAGTCAGTTGACCCAGAATGATTGCAGTTTCCATATTTTTGGGCTGAAGCTCAAAGCACAAAAGAGTGTTGCACTTAGATCGGCATACAGCACGCTGCGCTTTAGCATCGAGGGTGGAGACAGAAATTGTGTATGGGGCATGGGCCAGTGGTGTAAGAGGAAGGAGTAGGGAAATGTGGGGATGGAGGGGCGAGAGTAGGTGATGTGGGGGCTGCACAGCGTGAAGGGACTGTTAGGGTGGGACCCATAGAATTGACCACAGGAAGGGGGAAGAGATGACCTTGCCAGGGGACTTTAACGGGCGGCCCTCCACGCTATTACACTTTAGAAAGCGACATTCATACCTAGAACCGACATTCACAAGGACACTCATGGCCCATATGTTCTTCCAAGCCTTCCATCACGTATCTGAATCATGCTCTGCTTACATAAGACCACCCTCATATCTATATAGGGTCTTCCCTTAGCTCACGGCAAGCTTCACCTTTCTCCACAGTCAGCCACAATTAAAGGCTTGAGTCTTTTCTTTTTTTCTTTTCAAAAGCTTAGTCATTTCCACAGGGAGATGTTTGGCATGAACATTAACTTAGGACTGGACTTAAACATGACACAGACTTTCTTAAAAGGCCTAGAATCCCAGTCTCACTTTTAATGATCTGGCTCTTCACAGGAACTTGGTTACCCAATAGAATGATTCTTTAGCTGTGAAAGTCACTTCTTGAACCCATGCAATGATGACGGACACAATGAGCCCCTAAATAACTGTCATTGAAAAGGCCTTCTCAATATATAGGTGAATGCTGGGCTTCTTTGTGCGCATTTTGTTAGGGTAGATTTTCATTTTTATGCATAAACTCCTCAACGTAGGATTCCCCCAGCACTTTCTGCTGGACTTATGCACTTTACATCTATTCCCCTGAGTGGGTGGGAACCTTTTTTCACACTCAGTCAGTCGTTTACCCTATCTTTTGGGATACTTTGTATTTCTTTTGGTAACTTCTCTTGGACAAATGCTTTCCTCCCAGTTCTTTGGCATCTGTCATTGAATTTTGCTAGACACAGCACTCTCTCTGCAGTGTGGCTGGGAGCCCCTTGGGCGTTCCTTTTTTATTTTCTGTTATTTCCCTTGTGAGAACCTATGTTCCCAAGTTCATGTGGATGTTTAGTATCCTTCTCAACTTATATATCTTGTGATCAGAAGACCCCAACTTATGTGGAGTGCTGAGGGGTTACACTGCATCCCCTTTCTCGCTGCTCCTGTAACATTTTGGTTACTGTAGCCGGTAAATCTGAAATGGTGGTGGCAGTGGTTTTACCATGACTATTTCTGTGCAATGTTTACTCCCTGGCTGGAATCACAGAAGGGTCACCATTGACCCTAAATGGTGGCTGTATTCTTTTTTCGCTATTTCTCATTTTCTTGTTACTTCTTGGTCCTTCTTCTGCTGTGCTGGGTGCGGGAGATCCTAGTTTGGCTTTTGGTTTCACAGGAAGCCTTTGTGAAGCCTGACACGGATCCAGTGTTTCTGTGAGGACAGGAAATGGAGGAGGAGTCTGAAACTCTGCTGTTTTTTTGTCTTGGTGTGCCTGCCTGGGACTAGTTCCAACTGGGGGGCTGGCTGTCCTATAAAGGCCGTCACCACCCAGAGTTTGAATGGTGCATTGGTGCTGATTGGCTGGGTTCCTGCATAAAAGGTATGGATCCTGAGGCTGAAGACAAGCTGACCCCTGGAGCAGAAGAATCAATGCGGAAGAACAGGTGAAGAAGTCTGCAGCCACTTCCAGATGACTGGAGAAGCCCAGTGAGTAACCACTGCTGTCCGACCCCTTCTTCCAAGCATCAGGAGAACTCTGAAGCGGATGACTCTACCCTTTAGACTAGTGGGACCAATCAGTCTTGAGACGACCTGCATTTCGAGCCATCCCATGACAAGCTGTGATCTTCACAGGTTGCAAACCGCCCATACCCTGGGAACTATAGCTACTGTGCAGTGGATCATTGTCTGAAGATCAAATCCTCGTGAAACTTTGCTGGCCTCCTTCTGGACCTCCAGAAGCAAGATTTTAGATCATGAGGTCCCCTCAGCAGAGTGCTGGACTGAGATATTGAGGCAAATCAACTGGCCAGTAATCATTCTTCACTGGTGCTGCCCAAAAGGCTCCGAAATCACAAAACCAAGAAGAATCATTTGCTCATAGCCTCTTCAATTGGTTGCTGCGAGATCCTCTCCATTGTCCATTCTTTCATCTACCTGACCAAGAATCCGGTGATCAGGTCTGCTGCTGCATTGTGGGGGGGTTGCGTTATCCTCTCAGGAGGATCGTTCAGGGGCAATGTGCTCGCCTTGGAAGCAAGACGACACGGAGCAACACAGGTTCAATCCCTGGGTCGGTGCTTAGAAACCTATGGCTATTGCGCATGTTATAAATAACCTATCATATCATATCATAACCTCTTCTACACTCCTAAGGTACTCTGAGACTCTTGGTAGACCTTACCCAGTGTTTCCCTGTTGATCTTGTGTTACTGGAGTGCTGATTTGTGTGTTTGGGACTTTGCCCATAGACGTACACCCAGGCCTAACACCTGTAAGCCTACAGGGAGACTTCCCAAAGCCCTGACCCCTTTTCCCAACAAAGAAGCTACTTACTTGTTACAGAAGACTTCCTCTGGAACTTTTGAACTTTTGACAGCTGGGCCTTACCTGTTTCGAACCTCCAAACAGACTTTGAGACACTCATAAACAATAAGGGGTGGACTTTTAAAGTGTTAGGACTTTATAAAATTATTGCCATGTATTTACTTTCCTTGCGTTGGTTTTTGTTTCTTTTTCTTTTTTTTCTTAATTTGTTTCTTTTTTTTGATTGGTTAAAAATTCATTCAACCTTTAACAATTTACACTTAAACAGAACAATAATATATGTAAACACTTTCCATAATCCAAAGTGAAAGTACGGTGCATACAAGATGAACAGAAAGGAAAAAAGCTCAAAAAAAGAAAAAAGGTTATTTCCACTAAAAGAAGAAGGTAGCCTCTCAAACTAGAGTTTGAGTGTCCACTAAAAAAAGAGAAGAAAATCAGTATACATGATCAATCATTACTGAGTCAATGAAGGATACATTTGCATTTATAGTGGACGTTGTGATTCCCGATAAACAATAATTCCACATTGCATCAATATCCAGGGTGACCTTAATTCTAGGTTTATGGAACAATTTGTAACACAGCTGTTTCACGGCAACACAGTCCAGCCAAACATGCTTCAATGTTTCTCCCACAGAGTTGTTTTTACAAAATATGCAAAAGGCTGCTGTGTCCGTGACGAAACCATAGTGTAATAGTGTGTCCTTTGATCTTATCAGATTAAGGCGGAATCTCAAGAAAGTTGATCGCACAGCCTTACTAGACTAGATGGATAGATATGGGGCCAGACATCCCTACTTTCAGTGTCATAAAGCCCAAATATACAAATGAGACAATCCTCTACACCGGTTCAGATTTCTCGTGCCACTTAAAAGGAACTCGCTTATGATTAGATGAAAACTGCAAAAACGTTGTCTTTGAGGGTTCACATGTAGCAAGTTCTCACTTACAAAGGCAGAAAAGGCATTTTGAATGTGCTGACGGCCTATTGGGGTATTATCAAGTGCCAAGTAATCGTCTGCATATCCAGTTCATAAAGGCTTAAGGGAGGCCATTTTCAGGGTTGCCAGGGCTGCTGATTGCAAGTGTTGGTCTATTTCTGCCATATACAGGTTGTAGAGGGAGGGGCCAAAACGCATCCCTGTCTCACATCTCTGTAGGTGCTTATTGGGCGTGACAGAATGCCTTGCTGATTCAGACATACCTGTATGGAAGACTCATAATATAAAGCAACCAGCAATCCCAAGAGGCCTAGAGGAATATCCCATTTCAAGAACTTGCGCCACAACGATACCCGGTCTACTGCGTCAAATGCAGCAGGCAGATCGATTGATGCCAAATAGACTGGACTGCTCCCCTTTGACCAAACCTGGCACTGTTTACATTTGAGTAGCATGCCATTGAAATGTGTGTCCATCCCCTTCCTAAAACCTGTTTGCCATTTAGAGATTAAGATCTGGCTATAGGCTCAAGCTTCCAGATGTTCAAGGAGACACAAAAAGATTTTTTGAATCAGCGTCAAGAATCGCGATCGGCTGATAGTTGTCTGGATTCTCTCTTTTCCCCATTTTATAAATTGGTATAATGTGGGCTCTGTCCTATGTTGGCAGAAATTGCGCAGATTTAGAAATTTCTGTGAGTTGAACAAGTAAACCTACTGCCCAAACTGGTGGATTAGATTTGAAGAGACGGTTAGTTCGTCCGTTCGGGCCAGGTTCATTTGAATTACTACAACAACCAATGATTTCAATAAGTTTCGGCTGAGAAAGGGCTAAATCAAAACAAGTCCTCACAGGGGTATGTCTCGCCCAACTAAAGTTGTCCGGTTTGGAGGATAATGCGTAAAGGTTTTAAAAGTGCTGAACCCATGCATCTTCCGCAACCACATTGACAAGCCTACCTGCGGGCGAATTACCCCTGGAATTAATTAAGGACCAGAAGGATTTGGAATCCCTCTGGGCCAAACAGACAGCATGGTTTCTGTGTCCCGTTGAAGACGTGTTGCTCTAGACGAACAAAGCCAGTTCTTATATGCCTGCTGGATTTGCTTTGTCCTTATGTATCTGGCTTGGACAGTGAGACAGGAGTCGGCTCTAATGTGTCTTAATAGATGTCTCACTTTTCTTCTTTTATCTGCTACATTGCTATCATATGAATGTAGATGGGCAGAGGTACAATGTTTCTTAGTATCTGGTCTAGTGTCATGTGGGGCGATTACACTTAGTACGAAAACTTCAAAGTTTTCCACTGAGAAGTTGCACCTTTTAGCAAGCGTTGACACAGATGTAGTCAGGGGAGCCGACTTATGAATTTCCTAGGGGGGGGGGGCAAATACAGGAAGTGACATCACTGGTAGTTATATGACCGCAAATTTGCATGTAGTCGGCAACTTGGTGCAACGGTGCGCGGGGGGGGCGGGTGTTGGCGCACACAGCGCAGAACAGTGGAAACATTGGCTAGCATGCACTGCATATACCAAAGTCAAGAAAGAAGGAGATTTAAGCCTTCAAGTTGCATTCCAGTAAGACATCACTGCCCCTACTCCACCGCTCTATAATCGTCCAGCAACACAAATAGAATGGGAAAATGAAATGCTTGCTAAACAGAAGGTACAGCTGCAAGGTGGAGTACCACCACCACCACCACCACCAAAAAAAAGTTCCCAATTCAAGGGAAACGAGAAGTAAAGACGTTTCCCGATTAAAAACTACTAAGCAAGACGTGTGTGGTGCCATAGTTCAGTAAAACATCAACAATTCAAACTTACAATAGTGCTGCTGTATATTGGCCAGCCACAAGTGACATTTGCTAAGATGCTACCTCTGGGTAACCAGATAGAGTTAGGGATGTAGCTTAATCTTAAACCTTTCAGTGGGCACATCAGATGTGCTGCTGAAGTATAATGCAATCCTGGCTGATGTATAATGCAATCCTGGCTGAAGTATTATGCAATCAAGTGTGGTTTCAGACCTGGGGGGAAGAGTGTTAACTGTTTTTAACATTTTAGTTTACCAGAATTTCTGGTAAAGTAGTGTACAATGTTAAAAAGCAGTTACCCAGGCTCACCCTGCACCCAGGTGATGTTTGGGACTGGTGGAAGCACTTGCGTCTAAATGTTGTAGCCATGGTTGTCTCCATGTTTTAAAAACTCCCACTTTTCGGGTTTTCAACATTCATTTGAAACACCCCTTATTCAAAAAATGAAGGAGTCAGTAAAAAATCCAATGCTGAAAAGCCCATTTTGCACAAGTAGTAAGACCCAAAGGGTAAGAAAGACTGTATAGCAGAATATGCCAATGTAGGATACTCCAGGATTACCTTCAGTCAAAATTCACCCACTGCAATGTTCCTAAATTCAGATTGCAGAGTAGTGTCCGACTGAACTTCAATCAGCTCTTCCTGGCCATCAAATGGATGATGCACCACCTCCACTGCCAGAAAAGTCTGCAACACCCAGTCATTAATGCCAGCATTTACTTCAGGGAAGTATTCATCAAAGCTGGACCTTAATTATGCTAGGTGGCTTGCCCAGCTCCAACTGTTCTTTTGCAAAGGTCTAGCTTCCTCTTGAAGGCAAATACTTTTTTTATTCATTCTTTCCTCTGTGTTCCCATGTCCACAGGAATGCCCCCAAAGGTGGGATTGGGAGTTTCTGGGGTGGTGAGTTCTAGTGGTCTTAGTTTCCTTTATTAAATACACAAATCACATAGTATGTCAACCAGACAATGGATCATTGTGTACAGCTTAAAGGTGGCCACCTGCCCAAAGCAGCACACTAGGAGATGTATTTTGCAACAATCAACATTGTAAGCACACCATTAGTTTAGATTGTAAAGAGTGCTTATGCTGCAATTACAAGCACCCAGTTAATAAAGTCCAGACTTAAAATACTTGATCAGCATTCAGTGAGTAAAATAACCTTATAAAAATAGAATGCAGCTTTGCATAAAATTACAGAGAATTTTGGGATTATCAGGCACTGGCAAGCAGGCTCTGCTGTTGCTGTGGGAGAAGTGAGACTTGCAATGGCGACAAATTTAAGGTTAATAGCTGCCGTTTATCACAAGATGGCAGGCCAGCATAGATCTTAACCACTGAATGCCCACTGAACAGCTATAAACCCTTCTATGTCAGCAAGAGGCTGATGTAGAGGAACCAGTGATAGAAACCAATGAGGTAATTATACTGTACCATATCCCGTGGGAGGTGATGCCCCCCCAAGACTCAGTGAATGCCCCTCGTGTCAAAAGTTTGAAAAGTCCTGCCGTCTCAGTCCCCACAGTCCTAACTTCTCCCCCGCTTAGAGTGGAAGCAGTCTGCGGCACACAGCTTGTAATGCAAATCGCAAATTTTAAGCGTCAGGACAAAAAACAGAGAACTGAATACATTGCTGAGGTAAATGAGTTCTGACTGGCAACACTGGTAATACCGTATAGAGCCACATTATCGCACCGCCCAACTATGAGTTTGAGGGCAAAGGTGGAGGAAAATCCTCCAACAAGAAGCTGGAGGTATTTCCTCCACCATACCGCCCAAAATAGAACAATTTGGGATATTACCACCAGCAAAATTACTACCAGCAGTAATACCACTGAAATCCACCATGGAGTCCTATGGACTCCAATTAATGGGGACTAACACTGCCTACCACCACTTGTAATCCGGCAGTAATACCGCCAGACCAAGTGGCAGTAATGGTAGTACAGTTTGGTGGTATCTCGGCAGATTTACAGGCCACACAGAGACATCACCTCTCTCCATGTTGTCTTTTATTGTAAAGTGGATTACCAGGTTTCAGACCTGTAAGATACCCTTGTCTCCTCAGGTGACTCAGACCCCCACCATTCCATCCTACATAACCTTGATGCCCCCAGGCTGTTCTTCTAGTCTAACTTTATTCTACCTATGTAGATCCAGGAATGCCATACTCCTGTTACTTTCATGGATTATTTTACTTCCTGTTCCTTAAAGCCAGGGGTCTTAAACATGTGGCTCTCCAGATGTTTTGGACTACGACTCCTTTGATCCATCACCATTGACTATGCTGGCTGGGGCTGATGAGCATTGTAGTCCAACACATCTGCAGAGCTAAAGGTTGCAGAACCCGGCGTCCAAGCAGAGGCCTGGAACTCCATACTGCCACAAGCACCTTATCATTTGACTCTGGCTCTGAAATAGAGACTTTATGCCGGCCCTTTACCCACAAACACTGGTTGTTAATATTATACCTTGGAGCTGCACGCGTTAATAGCACTAGTGCAAGAAACGTTCAGGACGGGTGGTAAAAAGACTTCTGTTGGTCTTATGCAGCCTATGTGTTCACAGGGTTTGGTTGACCAGGGAATAGCACACGAGGCATGGAGTTGGGACAGGATGGCAGGTTAGCTGCTGGCAACCTTTCAGGTGGCAACCGTAAACCCATGAAGAGCGAGCGGATATGTACAGTGCTTCTTAGCCCCCCTGATTCTCTGATTTGTCGGAGCTACATTTTCAAAGCCTCTCTCTGAATGGAGCATGAGTGCATTCATCTCTCAGTTGACTCACACAGTTATTGTTCTGTCTGCGTCTTTCATTTGTTATAAAACAGCACCCAAGGTTGGTGGCTCTCAGGGGGTAGGGAGCCTGGGACGCTCCAAGGACAATGAACTGGCAGCCACGGGTTTTAGCAATGCGCTACTTTTGTAAACAAAATGACCCCCTAAAAAATCTTTTTTTGTGACTGCACCAGTAAATCATCAAGAATCGATGACTGGGAGAGAGGCTGCAGGAGAGTGATTACCCCTAATTTGTATGGTACAGTAGCACAGATAGGAGAAAGAGGTTGGTTGGCTCTCGACTTACATCTACCTGTTCAGTAGCACACCTGGGAGGGGGTAGTTGAACTGGCTTTGGGATCCCCGTTTCTCTCTGATAGCATACTCTTGAGGGCATACTTTTTTAATGAACATTTAATTGCAACTGCATGTGTACACCAAGTGCTTAGTTTGTAAAACAGTAGGTGCCTGTGTCCAAATATGTTCTAGCACTTCTGTGACACTTGGGCAGTTCCACACCACTGCTGCCACCCAGGGTCGGACTGGGACAAGAAATAGGCCCGGTCACCCAAAAAAAAGTGGCCCACCCCTCGCCTCAAAAAAGTGGCCCACCCCTCGCTTCACGACACTTGACCTCTGATGATATTACCGGAAGTGATGTAATTTGACCCCACACCAAAGTGACATCCCGGGAAGCAATGAAACCCAACCTTTCACCCCTTGACAAAATAGGAAGTGGCATCAAATAGCATTATTCCTAAGTAAACTACACTACGAAAAATATGGTTATGATTTCACTAAGGTGATATACATTTCATACAAGAATTGATCACCATACGTATCATTAATATCTGTGTGTATAGATCCATTTGTCAAAATACTGTGACTCCAAGCAGACGTCCAAGGCCACATGATAATATGGTATTATATGACACTTACCCTTAAGCTCTTTTTTATAGAACAAATATGCATACAATATCACCCAACCTGTGTTGGTACTTATATCGACCCAAGAAGGATGAAAGGTTTTTGAAGAATAAAAAATGAAAAAATAAATTTGAAAAAATGAATTTTTCTGAATTGTTTTTTTCAAACCGGCCCAAGCATGGCCTGAAACCGGCCCTCCTTCCACAGGGACGATTTCGGCCAGGCCAGGGGCCAATCCGACCCTGCTGCCACCACCCATAGTGTGACAGAGGCTGGGCCTTTGTGGGGCCTCAGGCTCCATTAGGAGCATATTCATGAAGACAAAAAAAGCACACACATTCTTTTGCCGCAATGACCATCATCAAGGCAAGAAGTGTGCGCTTTTTCTTTTGTCTTCATTAATAGGCTCCAAATGGAGCCTGAGACCTCACAAAGGCTCGGCCCCTGTCGCACTAAGCATGTGTGGCAGGGGCCGTGGATCGGACTGCTGCTTGTTGATGAAGCAACATCCCGATCCTTTGGTCATTTATCCTTTTTTTTCAAACTGTGGATGCGCGCCCCCCCTGGGCATGAGGCTGCGGCCCACCAGAGGGGCGCGCCCCACAGTTTGAATACCGCTGCCTAAGCCCTCCCCTCCAGGACCATACACCAATGAGTCCTAGAGGGGAGGGCTTAAGCGGACATGTTCGCACTTTTACCCGGCTGGAGAGAAGTGATGCAGTATCGATGGAAAGGGCCATCGAGATGCTGCATCACTTCTCTCCGGTGGGGGAGGGGGGGGGGCTCAGCCCCGACTTGATTTTGCCGGGGGAGGTCGGGCCCCGGAGCCTCCCGTACTCGGCGCCCCTGGATGTAGTCCTCTCCAGCGCTCGCTTGCTGGCTTTAGCCAGCATGGATGGTGTTCAGTGCAACCGAGTACCCTGAGTATTGGGTAACACTGCCCTCCACCTTGAGTCAGAGTTGCATGAATTGTCATCAAAGCGTCAAAGGAGGCTGCCAAAAGAGAGTGGTTGCTAAAGTCTGAATTCATTACTTCGAAATTGGAGCAGTTCTCCATCAATCAAGGGCCCATAAGATTTAATCAATTGTTGAGGAGCTCCACCCATCATCCCATGTGGCAGCAAGGGGAAGTCCCCAAAAATAGACCCATTGAGGGGTGACAGGCCCAGGCCCGTGAGACAATCTGACCAGACTCTCCCGTTCTTAATCTTAGCTCTTCGTTAGTTGGACGTACATTAGACAGAGTAAGTGCACTAAGACAGTCTGAATTTAGATCTCTGCCCACCAAGACATGGCCTAGTGGTGTTGCCAGTCTAGCACACATTGTGTAAGGGTTTCAACAACCTGTTCCAAGGCCACCATTCCCCGGTGTCAATAAATGTTTATAACCAGGACATTTGCTACCGGATGTATGAGTAATTTAATAGGAGTCACTAGTATTCTAAACAGGAGGTCGCAGGATGACATTACCTCGAAAAAAGAGGAAAGCTTGCCAAAGTCAAAAGGCCCCCAAAAGGGCAGCCATTGTCGCCCTGTCGTGCTGCTTGCTGTATGGCCGTCTAGCCATGGAAGGCGGGCAGTACCATAAGCAAGTTTCTTGTAGATTGATCACCGTAAATTGTGAGGTGGATAATGAAGACTGTTGAAGAGGTGTGCATGACCTCTAGTATTAAATGAAACCACAAAGAGGCAGACCAATTGCCCAGTTGTCCTGGCCTCATTACCAGCTTGACCATAAATAGGTAAATTATTAGTCTATTATGGATTGGAAGCAAGGAGCCAGGGCCAGCCCTGCTTTCTTCCGATGCCATAATTTTCCTTTTTAGAGAAATGACCTGGTCCCCCCCCACTGTAAACCAAGGCTCTGAATGGTACTGTGGGTTTCCCATTCGCACGGATTGCGACACCCCAAGACAACATGCCTCCTTCCTCAGATTAATATCGAGTTGCACCAGTTCATAGCCCGGGTGTCGCAGGTTGTCCCCTTCCTTCAAAACCATGCCCTTGAGCAGTTTTGATTAAAAATAAATCACCACTTGATATAGACTTGTTCAGAAATGAAAAAGAATTCTGGCCACATCGTTAGACTTGATTCCACACAACGAGGGAATTTCTTGCAACAATGACAAGAGATTGGACTGGCTCAAGACTGAGGAAAGGGTTTCTGGAATCATGCTTTCAAGGACGACCGATATCAGGTCTGCCAGTATTATTTGCTGGTTTCCCAGGTAAATGTTACAGGAGCCAGTTGGACCAAGAGGGTGGAAAAAATGTGGTACGCCCCCTTTGGATAGACTGCCCAGGAGCGTGCATTGAGCTTATTGCACGTTTCCTCATATCCAGCTGAGGCTTCACCTAACTCCGGTACTTCCAACTTATGTGCCCGCTCAGCCCCACGCATTTCATCTAATTGATGCTCTGCTCACAAAACGGATGCTGCATTAAGACCTGTCCTGTATTTTTATGTGCATTACCGGCCGTGTCTGCCTAGCATCACACATCTAGTCAAACGCATGCTCGTCTTTTAGGCAGATGTTACGTCCTGTCCCGTTTCTGTGTGCTCGCCCTGCCCTGCCTGTTTCACAGCACGCAATAGTTAAATGTATGCCGCGAGCACTAAGTTGATGTTACTCTCAGCCCATGACTGTATTCTCTTGTGCCCACCCTGCCACATCAGCCCAGTCAAACGCCCACCCTGCCACATCAGCCCAGTCAAACGCCCACCCTGCCACATCAGCCCAGTCAAACGTATGCTTTGCTTATTTAGCTTCTGCTACTCTCAGCCCATGACTGTTTTCTCTTGTGCCCACCCTGCCACATCCGCTTAGTCAAACGCATGCTTTGTTATGTTGTTGCTGCCTTAAGTCCCCTCACAATACGCCTATGCACCCACCTTGTCATGCCTGCCGCACAGCACGCATTTAATTAAACGCACCTTAGCACACCTTCAGACGTGACTACAGTCGAGGCTCACCCCTGAATTTCACTACAAGCTACCCGCCTGTTGGGACTGCCTTGTAACAATCATTTCAGCTAAACTGCCTCCCCTATCACACATTGATATTGCACTTCAACTCGGCAACAGCACCCAAGCCTGGTGAGATTTGCCATTATGCTCCAGCCTCTCCCAGTGAATCTCTCCTACAGACCACTCCGCCCCAAGCTACCTGCACTAGCTCTTATCACCACACTCTAGCTCACACTCCACATAGCCTCTTGGCACAACTTTTGCACTGCACCGGTACCACCCAACTGTTGCTATCATAATACCACAACCATGGCTACCACCCCCCCACACACCAACCCATACCTGAATAACCCCACCTCATGGCTCCAACACTTTGCCACCAGACCCACCGCCAACCAACCTTGCCCACTTTCCATGAGAAACATTAGACTGGGTTCTAGACTCCCCCATGCCTCTCACCACCACATGAAACACATCCGCCAGAACAAACATCCTCAGTTAGCCACTAGGTCTGCCTCCCCACCACACACACCAACACCCCAATTCAACTTTGCTGCTACCAATACTATTAAAGGGGCATTAATCAATGCCAGATCCCTTACAGCCCACGCACTAGATGCAGCTGATCTTATCCTTGCTCACAACCTTGACTTCCTGGCTGTCACTGAATCCTGGCCCCATGCTGCCTCAGGGCCTTTACTCTCACTTGCTATTCCCACTAATTATAATATCATCAGACACGACAGCAACACCAATCAGTCCACAGGTGGTGGCATCGCCATTATCCACAAAAACTCCCTAAACCTCCACCTCTCCGCGGTGCACCACTTTTCCTCGATGGAAGGGCTAACTGCCAAACTTGCCCTCACCCCCAACCGCACTGTCGGGGGGAAATTCTCCCGGGGTCGGCTGGGCCGTCCGCGGACCTCCGGGCAGGGAGGCCCCAACTGCTCCCGTATATCCCAAAAAAATGAGTATGAGACACACGCAAGAAGCAAGGTGATTCTGCTGTTTATTAAACAAAACGGCAGGGATGGGTCAAGGATCGTACGCGTCCGTCCTGACACTCTCTTCTCATCATGGGCTCGCAGGCCCTTTTTACCTTAGTATGACGCGCTACTTGCGTCACCTGGGAAAGTTAGCAAAAAACCTATCGCCACTCTGGATTGGCTCCTCGAGTGGCAGGGTTAGTATAGCATACGTATAGAGAGCATTGTTAGTGGTTGAGGGTTAGTCAGGTGGTATACTTGGGTTGTCCCTTCAAATTGATACATGAAAATTGTTACATGGAGACCCCTGAGGATTGGTCAATGTTAATGGCGTCAGTGATAAGAGCCCCCTGTTCTGATTGGTCCACACACGAGCCCCCCAGTCTGGGACCATCGCTGTTCCCAGCTCGCGGTGCACCTGTCATTTGCAACAATGTTTCACTATGGGTATGTGTAGATAATGTGTGATTTATTCATATGCCGGACGGCCGACTACTCCCACCACTGCAGATGTCCTTTGAGACGCTTAATTGTATCTGCCTGAGCCTTGAAGTGGGGGAATCCAGGCGTCTCCCTCCTCCCGGGCCTGGACCCTGTCAGGTTCGGCTTGGTCACGTGAGGTGGGACCGTGGTTGAGGCAGAATTCTGCACAATTAATATTGCATTTTCCACTGTGTGTCTGGCTTAATTTGCAGGTGTGACCTTGGCGTCGGCTTGCGGCATGCGAGTTTGCAACATTGTGCCCTTGACTGTCTGCTCTCGCCGGGCTCATTCTGCAGGGTCAGCAACTGTACTCTTGCTCATTCAATGTTCATGGAAGCTCTTGCTTGCGGCCTACTTGTGCTTGGTGCATAGGTGGAAACGTTTGATACGCAGCGCTTTAGGTTATGGTATCATATCGCTCTATCCCCAGTATTGTGTCTTCATTATACTTTTCATTATTGCGCATGGGTTTAGGAGAAGCGTGAGCAAGCTTTTTAGATGAGTTCATTGTGCGTCTTGCGTTTCTGCATTTTGAGAAGCCTATGTGAAAAATAATAAAGATGCGCGTCTGTGGGTGTGTCCGTCACCTACGTCATAGCACTGAGTATGTTCTTCGTGTGGATTGGTGTGGGAGTGTCCAGTGTGTATGTTGCACGGGTATTCTGACCGTTGGCTAGGTCGTCATGGCATCTCTAACGATGGGTTCATTTACTGTTGCATGGTTCAGTCGAGTTCATCCATGCCGCAGGTGTCGGCATGGGCAGGGCAGGCTGGTGGGCAGGCTGGTGGGCACATCCGTATGTTCCTGTACCAGGGTATCTGGTCATCTGGTAGGTGGGCAAACTCCTCTCGTGGCGGATGTCTGGGCCGCGATCCTCTAGGCCAGGGGTGTGAGGGGATTGGTGGGAGCCTTTTGTTCCATTCTCCCACTTCAGCACTATCACATTACACCTACTATACAGGCCTCCAGGACCCTTATCTACCTTCTCTGAAGACCTATCTAACATTTTGCTAGACAACACCAAAACTGGGTCCCACATTATCGTATTAGGTGACTTTAACTTGGGCTTTGCTGACCCTAATGACTCAGCTTCCTTGTCAATTGACAATATGCTCACAAATGCTGGCTTTACTCAACATATTAACAAGCCTACTCATATCAAGGGGAGAACCCTTGACTGGATAGCTGACCTCAACCCCGAAATTAACATTGAATCTAACCAACCTTGTGTGTGGACTGACCACCAACCTTCTCGCTAAAATAATCAGTCCCACTCCAGTTGTTGCACCTGCGATCCTCACCAGAAATAAGTGTGACATAACCTGCGCCAAACTCCTCAACCTCCCGCTCATTCTTCCAGCCCTCAATGAACAGGCCCGCTCTTGTACTGATCCTACTGTCATGGTCGACACTTTCAACCATACTATGTTAAAAGCTCTCGACCAAGTGCCCCATCTAAACTGAGAAAACCTAAACCTCGTGCTCACCTGAACTCCTGGTTTACACCACAGCTTAGAATCCTACGCAAAAATAAACGTACTGCCGAATCACATTGGAAAAGTAACCCCACTGAAGTCAATAAAGCTAGTATTATTCTAGCTACGCTTGATTACAAGGAAGCCATAATCCAGGCAAAAAAAGACAAGTACAACAAACAAATTGAACAAGCCAAATCTAACACAAAAGAACTGTTTAGAATTCGAAAACAATTGCAAACCCCTGTCTCTGCACCTGACACCTTTACCAAAGATAGCACTTGGTGCACCAACATTCAAAACGCACTCCTTGGCAAAATCGACTCCCTCCAAGCCAAAATTAACGATAAACATGCTAGTCTTTAACTTGACCTGCAACCTAACATTCAACCTAGAATTAACAACCCAACCCCTAAATCACTGACGCCCTTCAGTTTCTCTCCACTCTCCAACTCTGAAGTGGAAAAGATCATCAACAGCCTCAAACCTTCCAATTGCGAGGGTGACCTGTGCCCTGCACCCATCATTAAGGAGGCAGCTCATGAGCTATCCCCCTTCATTACCTCACTCATTAACTCATCCATTAGCACAGGGATCGTACCAGACAACTTGAAGGATGCCTGGGTTATCCCGCTCCTAAAAAAACCCTCTTTGGACCCCAATATCCCTACTAACTACAGGCCCTTCACCACAGTGCCATTTTTACTAACAATCCTTGATCGAGCCGCCTACTTACAGATTCAAGAATACCTTGAAACTAATAAACTTCTGGGACTAAGGCAATCTGGGTTCCGACCATGTTATGGCACAGAAATGGCCCTCATTGATCTTAAGACCCAGATGGAAGACCTCAGAGACAAGGGTAAACTTGCACTATTACTCCTCCTTGATCTATCTGCGGCTTTCAATCTCGTTAATCACCAAATACTGTGTTGACACCTTAAACAAGCGGCACACTTTTCAGATAAAGCTACAGCCTGGATCAGTTCTTTCCTGGACAAGAGATCAATGCACGTCTTCTCCCCTTCTGCGGCAGCCACACCCTCACCTGTCACCTGCGGGGTACCACAAGGTTCCTGTGTCTCCCCTACCTTATACAACGTTTTTACAAAACCATTATTTGATATCTTAGATTATCTGGGTGTCACCTACACCAATTACGCCGATGACACCCAGATACTCATCCCCATTTCAGGAGATCACGCATCCGACTCCCTCTCTGTAAATGCCATATACTTAGTCATCCAAGCTTGGATGGTGCAGCACGGATTCTGTCTAAATGACTAAAAGACAGAGCTCCTCATCATCGGCTCTCCCCAAAAACTAACCAAACTTGACCATGCGTTTAAATCCTTCACTATTGATGGTAATACTATCAAAGTCTCTAAGGAAACAAAAACTCTAGGGATCTACATCGATTCCACCCTATCCTTGGTTAGACAAACCAACGCTGTTGCATCTGCAGCTGCTTACACTTGTAAGCTTATCACAGCCAGCTGCCCTTTCTTATCACCCGCTAACTGCATTACACTTGCCAGGACACTTGTGTTGTCCACAATTGATTACTGCAATGCACTCTACTTGGGCACCAATGCAGGTAACCTAAGTAAGCTACAAATGACCAAAATAATGCCATTAGAGCAGCTCTCAACATCCCTAGGAACCAACACATCTCAGACACCAGACGTAACCTACGCTGGCTCTCAGTCCCACAACGAATCTCGCTGAAAACTCTCACTCTCACCCATAAATGCCTCGCCAACCAAGCACCCTGCTACCTAGCTAACTGATTCACCCCACACAACCCTAACAGGTCCCTCAGATCGGCCCAGACCAACTCACTTTCCATACCTCGGCTTCAACCTTCAAAGATCAGGCGGCATCAGCTTCCCAGAATTGGCCGCTAAACTCTGGAACAAGCTCCCCAACTTGCTAAGAGCAGAACCTTCCTTCCATAGATTCAGAAACATGACCAGATCCTGGCTATCCACCCAAGACTCATTCCTTCCACTGACCAAGCTCCCCCCATGCAATAGCCGCTAGCCTCTCCACTGTTTCTAGCCGCTTGCGCTCTTTTGCTTAGTCCGTAATGTGCCTTATGGATGTAACTGTAAACTATACTGTATTGAACTATTCTTTCATATTTGTATCATATGTATATAACTGCAATTTATACTGTATTGTATTAATCTGGTAACATGATTACTATGCTGTATTAAGTTATGCGCCCGGATGCCCCTGGGCCTGGTGTGCTTTACAAATAAACAAAATACAAATACAAATACTGTGGGCAAGTGCAGTCTCAGATATTGCCCCTTGGGAAGGCCCTTGAGGTGGCCTGGAATAAGTTGACACTCCTTTTCCTATACAGTTGTCGAGGGTTGTAGGAAGAACACTGGTGGAAAGTACTGTTGATTTTGTGAGTGCCGAACATCCCCTCTGTTTTGGAATTCCGGCAGCTGCCCTCGCCTGGGTGTTATCCTGGGGTAGTTGTCCTGCGGCCGTGTCCAGAGTGCCAGTAGCCTGGGAGTGAATCCCTGAAGAGCCAGTGGTCAAATTCAGCGGTGTCAGGGCGGTCTTAACCACAGATTGGGCAAAAAGAGTATTTATCAAAACTTCTTACTCCTAGCTTTCTCAAATGTTTTTGTAGGCATATTTTCAGTTTTCTTCTGCATAACCCCCCTGGGTTTATTTTTGGTAGGGCACAGTGGCCCTAATGGAAATGGGTTCCTCACCGGGGCTATAGCCAGGTTCTCCTCTATCGAGTTTTCTGAGGAGACTTCCTGGACTGCGAGTTTCACTATTTTGGGATGCATTACTGGTGGAACAATTGACCTTCTCCGCTCTAGGGATACCCCAGCCGGCAGATCAGGGTCTGGTACTAGTCCATACAGCGGCCCTTCTGTAGGGAGATTCCTGGATGGAAGCTGTGGATTATTTTGTGAAGCTGGAGCGAACATCAATTTACTTGAAGTGGATCCTAGACAACCCTTGCTCGTTCAGGGCTGAGAAACCAGATGGTGCCAGACCTGGCTGTGAGGCTGATGTGATGGGATCAAATGGGCCATGCTTGTGTGCAAAGAGAAAGTCGCAGGCCGTGGCATGAACATTGATATTATTGAATTTGAACAGCAATGTTTCTAAAAGTGCTGTGTTCATTTTAGTCTCTCTTTGAATACCCTCATAGAGGAAACCAGTATACACATAACCAGGTTGATTTCTGTGAATAAGACGTCCTGGCGTCCCCTTTGCCTACCTCCATTTTTTCATTACCACTGAAGTAGGAGAAGGAGCTGGGGGTGATGAAAAAAGTCAGTGTCAGAGGTTTGGCCATTGCGTTGTTGAAATTCAGGAAAATCATGCATATTCGGTGGGGTGTCTGACATAGAGCCATCAAAGCATGAACCGATCCGTGCTGTACCTTTAAATGTATTTGGTGCCTCGATGAGTGACACCGTGGCCGCTGCCCCGGGCGACTTGGTTCCCGGTGTCTCAGGATGTGGCAGTGATTGAATGTCCAAAAATGACACCCTGACTTTGTTTGTTGAGCGCTTGGCCGTAGCTAGCTCATCGGATAGTGGTAAGAAGGAGGTAACCAGGTTTGGGTATCGTTTTTTGCTCTTCAAACCTTTTTTCAAGTGAGGTGACAAAGGCGTAAGGAGAGCCTTATTAGTGGTCTCGGCAGGTGATGGAGGAAGAGGAAGAGTTAGGGTTGCCAACATTTCAGCATCAGTGATTGGAGTAGTGGGGGGAGGAGATGGCAGTCCACCACTCCTGAGCTCATACATCATAACTTGTATCTTTTTAACATTTTTACAGAGGTTGAAATTCACCGACATAAGGGTCTTCTCGGCTGCCTTATGTTATCTAGCTGGTATCCAAGAAGGTGTATTCCGCCAGCAGCTGGAATCTAAGCCAACGCCCACCTGCCCAACTCCCCACACCTAATGCACTGTGCATACACTGCATTAGCTTCGTGCCGGTGTGAGGTCTTTATAGTTTGAATCCGCCTCCAGAGTAGACAAGGACAAAAGACTGTAGATCTCCTCACAAAGCAAAAGCAGATTCAGGAACGCTGTGTAGGTAATTTGGAACAACTAACACAATGCGCAAACACCACGCGCGCACCATGCCCATGTGAGGTCTTTATAGTTTGAATCCGTCTCCAGAGTAGACAAGGTCAAAAGACGGTAGATCACCTCAAGAAGCAAAAGCAGATTCAGGAACAGTGTGTAGGTAATGTGGAACACCTAACACACTGCGCACACTGATTTTTGTTTCATTTATCTTCCATGAAACAGTTATTACAAAAGTATTTTACTTACCTTTGAATTGCATACTGCCATTCGAAAAATATTAAGAAGTGGTTTATTTACTGCGAATAATGCATTGTTTTTTCTAAAGTTCTTTATTTTGTGGTTAACTTTACCTCAGTGTATCTATAGAATTTATTTGTGTATAACTTTTAGAAAAAAGCGAAACAAGCCTACCGCAATTGGAAAAAAACGCATGTGTTGACCCTCCAACAAACAGATCTGGAAGCTATGCTATTAACACTCAAAAGTAAAAACTTGAGAAATCTCTGGAATTTGTTAAATCACAGCGCCGATCAGCAACAACTCATGGTCTCCAATGTCACCGGGCAGAATTGGATCTCACACTTTTCCAACTTGTACAAAGCTAGGATCCAAGATACAAACGACATGGAATCATCAGTCTCACATCAATGGCCCATCACCTGGGACAAGCACCATTTCTCGGAGATGATCAAAAATCTAAATGCCTCCCGAGCTCCTGGACCCGATGGTCTATCCAACGCCACCCTGAAACAAGCACCAGAGACATGGGCAAATCTAACGGACCTCCTCCTGACGTTAATAAGCAAACTTAAACAGCTACCCGCTACCTGGAATAGAGCAGTCCTGATTCCAATCTATAAACAAGGAGGCAGAGACCTTCTGTCTAAATTTAGTCCCATCATTCTCCTAGACCCCCTGGGGAAACTGTTTGCCACATACCTCCTACAAAAATGTACTTCCTGGGCTAAAGAAACAAATCACTTTGACACCCGGCAAACGGGCTTCACACCAAATGTGGGCACAAATGTGAATCTCCTGACCCTCAATCTAATCAAGCATGAGGCCATAACAAACAACTTTCAAGTATATGCTGCTTTCATAGACCTGCACATGGCCTTTGATGCCATTAACAGGAATAAGTAGTGGCACAAACTTGCAACATGGAAATGCCCTTTGGAGATTAATGAACCGATAAAACTTCTTTATTCCAACACTTCGGTCACTATCAGGCTCACAAAAGAAGGAACTGTCACAGACGAAATAAGAACATGGAATGGACTGAAACAAGGTTGTCCCATTGCTGCCACATTGTATTACTATACACTGCTGATTATTCTACCCAGATCCTTACCGATACACTCAACCCACCAAAAATCAACTCTCACACGATTCCTTACCTCATGTAGGCAGATGACATCATACTGATGGATAAAACTCCCTCAGGTCTTCAAGATAATCTATGCATAACAGAAAAATATATGAGCAAGAATCAACTCCAGATCAACGTCAAAAAACCAAAAATAATGACACTAACTAAACACCCAAATACGAACACTCAATGCAGGCTTCCAATCTTCATTGTAGACAATAAACCGTTGGAGGTAGTTACCACCTTCAAATATCTTGGTGTTCTAATCAATCATCAGAAATCTGAAACAGCATGGGTGACGTTCCTTGAAGGCAACATTCTGACGCTAGCTGGACAAGGAGCTATGCTGCATAGACAATGCGGCAAATTCTCCCTCAACCCAATAATTGTGTTTTATCGGGACAAGATTATCCCCATAATTACTTATCGTAGCGACGCAATGATTATAGCTACTAAGATAAACTGGCAAGTCATTGAAGTCTCTGTTTGGCGGAAGATTTTGCACCTGCCTTCTAGCTATCCCATGACCAGAATCCGGTTTGAAGTGGCTTTGCAATCTCTCACTTCAATTGTACTGTGGAAGCAGTTGGATCTCCTGCGCAAACTGATAAACGAAGACAAAACACTGGCTACTCAAATCCTATGAGAGACACCACACGCCATGAACAACAGCTCGTTAAAGGCATGGAAAGCAGTCCTATCTCAACACATGATAATTGAAGACATCACCATAGAAATGCTAATCAATCGCCCCCAACGTGCCAAGATCAAATTGCAGCAAAATGATTGGGCAAAAACATCAGAATAAAAGGCGAGATACATCATGAACTTGCAATGCCCAACGGATATCCGAGCACTCAATGAACTTCCACGTTACCTGGCTCTCTTTCCAGATCCGACTATTCGCACAGTATTTATGAAAATTCGCCTAAACACTTACCTGATCAGACACAGACTTGCCAATACCAGACAAATAGCGAAGTCGGATCAATTTTGCCGATTCTGCTTGGACAAAGATACACCGGAAAAGTTGAAACACATAATCATGAAATGTCCAGCACTCACCACTAAGCGAGTAATCTTTGGCGAATTATTCAAGATATCGACCCCACAAGAAGAAGGCGACTCCAGATGGACTAAACTATTAAAAGGACAAGACAAAAAACTGATTTACACAGTTGTTCAATTCTTCACTGAGATCATTGCTTCCTCAAAAGAACTAATCTCCTAGAACATAATCTGAGGGAAACCTTTCTTTTTAAAAACATTTTAATTTTAATTTTGATTAATGTGTTTATTTTTTTCTCTGGGTCTTGCTCTCTTCATTCTACTCCTTGAATAATTCTGCCTCTTAACATCGATGCACTCTGTTTGTATAAGAAAACAATAGATGGCAAATGCTCACCCTAATGTGATGCATATCTTTATGAACACAAATGAAAAGTTTATGTTTAAACTATATCATTTTAATAAAAAAAATAAAAAATATATAACTTTTAGTGTGTCAGTGTTTCTTTGGCCTATGTGTACACTCTAAGTTCTTTGTACCACCTACAGCCATGTTCTCCCTCAAAGGATAAGCCTGGCTGCTCAGGCATTGCAACCAACATACATGTGTGCTTTAGGCCTATACTAAGAGTTGGAGCCCTGTGTCCCAAATGTGAGTCTTCTAAAGTCCTTCTTAAACTCCCAAACACATTTTGCCTAGCTTCCTAGACCTTTATGGATGATCACTCTCTGAAATTGTTTGCAGTGACCAGCTTCAGACTGTGCAACAGTGGTTAGCCATTTATACCCCTCATATCTCCTTTTCGATCAGTAGATCATAGCACATAACAGTCATAATATGATACTTTCCTATTTCACCAATCTGCTTATTAACAAGATTACACGAGATGTGCTGATATTTGACACAAAATCAAACAATTTCTCGGTTTCTCTCAGTCTGTTCTCCCTCTCTCTGACTCTCTCATACATTGTATGCCATGAGGAAGAAAACAAGCAACTGTCAGTTGGTAGATGAGGGGAATGGGTGGTTTGGAAACTCAGACATTGCCATTAGCTGCTAAGGATTATGGGAGGCAAGTAATTCTGGTTTGTTAAAGGGCAGTTTAAGATTTGAGGAACACTAACTAACTAAATAAATAAATACATTTGTGTGTAGCGCAACACTAAGCCAAGAGTCCCAGGGCGCTCACACAATTAAAACAAACAAAAAACATTGAAGGAAGAACAAAAAGAAGAAGTACAAACAACTGTGTGTACTTGATAAAACAGTCATTTCAGATGTCAGCAGTTATATCTAATGTTCAGTTAGGCATCAAAGAGAAGTGTTTTGAGACGTTTCCTAAACTGATGAAGTGTGGTGCATTGTTTTATTTGCAAGGGAATTGAATTCCAGATGTATGGGGCCATGTGTTAAATCTCGCCCCTCCTAGCTTCTCCAAAGTCGTGCGTGGTTGGGTCAGTAGCATCTGGTCATTTGAGTGCAAAGTCCACTTTGACATAACTTTTTTAGTTCTTGTTACAAGATATTCAGGTGCATCCCCCAGGAGGCATTTGAATACAATGACTGAACCTTTGACATTAATTTGTTGTTCTATGGAAAGCCAATGTAATTTCTTCCGGTATTCAGTAATATGAATTTGATGGCTAAACCTGCATACCTCTCGGACTGTGCCGTTTTGTATGACCTGAATTATCCTAATATTACCTTTGGCTGTTCCTAAAAGGAGGCTGTTTCAGTAGTCTAACTTAGTGTTGATTATAGCTGCCGCAATCAAAGCTCTATTGTGTTCTGACAGGTAGGGGCGAATTTGCCACAAAAGATATGCGCAAGATGACTTGAGATAGGATACATGCTTTTGGAATGAGAGATGAGTGTCAAAAAACACTCCTAGTGTCTTAACAGATTCAGATACAGGAATAAGATTTCCATTCATGACAAAAGCCTTATATCGTACATCTATGTTCTTCAGTCTGCGAGGAGTACTGACAATGAGCAACTCTGTCTTTTTATCATTGAGATCTAAGGAGATTAGGGCCATCAATTTCTGAATTGCCCCAAATATCTTATTGATACTAGCCAGATCCTCCTCCTAGATCCCAGATAGTTTAATAACTGTCTGGGTGTCATCAGCAAAGTTGGCAAACTTCACACCAAGAGGTTTGAGGAGGTCACACAAGCATTTAATATTTATGTTAAAAAGCAGCGGGGATAGACATGACCCCCGGGGGACACCACATGTTACAGATACTTTCCGAGACTGTGATGTTCCCTTTGTAACAAATGGTGTTCTAGGGCCAAGGAAAGATTTTAACCAGGATACTGCTTCTGGGGAGCATAGACCTACTTTTTGTAGTCTATCTGCCAGTAGGTCATGAGCGACTACATTGCATGCTGAAGACAAATCCAGCAAGAGCAGTAGTGCAGAACTTCCTTCTTCGATGATCTCTGTTATATTGGTTTTCAAATCCAACAGAGCCGTTTCGGTCCTGTGGTTTGTTTGAAAGCCAGATTGTTTGTTTGCCAAAATGTTATTTGTCTCGACAAATGTTTGGAATTGTGAATAAGCTATTTTGTCGAGAATTTTTAATATGAAATGCACATTTGTAATAGGGCGGTCATTTTCTGGTATCAAAGGGTCTAGGTTATCCTTTTTTTAAAATTGCATAATCCATGCTTGTTTGATAGCAATCGGCACCTATGCCTCAGAGAAAGAACGATTAACAAGATCTGTGATCCAGGGAGTTAATGTGCTTGCTCATTCCTTAAAAAGAGTGGTGGGGAAGATATTGCCTGTACAGGATGTTGGCTTGAGCTTTTGTATGACCTCCCAAACCTCTTGTTCAGAAATGTTTGTAAAAGACAAGAGGTTTGTGCTCTGAGTAGGACCATCCAGCCCTGTAGTAACTGTGTCATCTACTAAAGATTGTGATTCAATCATTTCCTTAATACGTATTTGATGTTGCTGGGTTTTCTGACAGAAACTATCCGATATACTCTGACAACAGCCATCATCTGTGATAAGTCGGGGTTCCACGATAGGACCGTTCAGTTCTTTAAGGACTGTAAAGAGTCTCCCTAGATTTCAAGGGGGACTTTCTATCCTAGTATTTTTGCTTCAAAGATCATATCCTTATACTCCTTAACTGTTAGTTTGTATTCAGTCAGTGTAAGGGGAGATGGGTGGCTTCTCAATCTACGTTCGGATTTCCTCTTTTTCTTTCTAGCAATTATTATTTCTGCAGAGAGGCAAAGTTTATGTTCCTTCTGTTTCTTATACTTGATTGGACAAAGAGGTGTAAGGATATCAAAGTCTTTATTGGTGGCATCCCTGATGGTAACATTAAACTCCTCTAATGATAATCCACCACCTAGTGGAGGTAATTGTGGATTTATGGTAGATTGAAAGGCTTTGGAGGTAACATTTTTTAGATTGCGCATCACACTGGGTAGCATTAATTCACAGCAGCACTAATAATATAATTAATAGTGACATGAGGTAACTTAAAAAACAAGTTAATAAAAATATTCAAAGGTTCACTAGTAAAAGCCTATGAAGTACTAAAAGGTAGTTTAAAGATCTAAAACTAGATAGCACCAACAACAATCAATCTAGCAGGGTCAGAACATATATATCAAACTGCACGAAGGGCAGAAAGCAGTTTAAATAGCTGGAACAAACCGGCACCTACGTGCTGTCACTTACGCGCCTGACGTGAAGTTAAGTACCGGCAAGAACTACAAGAATTGTTGGAGATGTAGTTCGAGCAAGTTTCACGGCCCGTCACTAACAGCAGTATCGTGGAACACAAGGTTATCTGAAGTGCACAAAACTATTATCAACAGCAGTGCTAAAAATACAATTAATATGGACGCGAGGTAACTTATAAAACCAAGTTAATAAAAATATTCCAAAGTTCACTAGTAAAAGCCTATGAAGTACTAAAAGGTAGTTAAAAAGATCTGAAACTAGTAAGCACCAATACCAATCAATCAAGCAGGGTCAGAACATATCTATCAAGCTGCATGAAGGGCAGAAAGCAATTTAAATAGCCGGAGCAAACCGGCTCCTGAGTGCTGGTGTTTACACGCCTGCCGTGAAGTTAAGTACCAGCAAGAACTACTAGAATTGTGGGAGGTGCATTTCACGCAAGGTACACGGCCCATAATCAACAGCAGAGTCATGGAACACAAGGTTATCTGAAGTGGACACAATTATTATCCACAGCAGCACCAAAAATACAATTACTAGTGACACGAGGTAACTTAAAACCAAGTTAATAAACATATATTCAAAAATCCACTAGTAAAATCCTATGAAGTAATAAAAGGTAGTTAAAAAGATCTAAAACTAGTTAGCACCAATAACAATCAATCAAGCTTTAACAAACTGGACACGCTGTATATGTCCTTCAACATTGATGGACACCCAATCAAAGTTGCGAAGGAGATAAAAACCCTAGGTGTCTATCTTGATTCCACACTATCCTTAAAGAAACAAGTGAGCTCCATTGCCTCATCAACAGCTTACACCAACAAGCTAATCAGCGCCTGCAAATCACACCTGTCCCCCATTAGTTGCATGATGTTAGCTAGAGCTCTAGCACTCTCTAAATTAGATTACTGCAACACGCTCTTCCTTGGGACCTTTACACAGAATCTCAACAGACTCCAAGCCCTACAAAACATCTCCTTAAGAGCAGCACTAAACATTCCCAGATCCAGCCATATTACCAGCATTAGACAGAAATCTAACTGGCTCCCTGTGCGCGATAGAATATCACATTGCGCTCTGGCTACCACCCACAAATGTATGGCCAACTCAGCACCTAAATATCTCTCAAATAAGTTCTCCCTATACCAGCCAGCCTGACCCACCAGACCCTCCCAAACACACATACTATCAGTTCCCAGGTTTAACCTAAAAACTGTAGGTGGAGCCAGCTTTCCCGTTCAAGCGGCCAGTCATTGGAACTCCCTACCTCCCACCATTAGAACGGAACCCTCCTTCAGTGCCTTCAAAACCAGGGCAAAAATCAGGCTTACTGATAAGTCTAACATTGTATCATATCTGCATTATTCTGATTGTTTGCCCGTAACTGTATCATATCTGTATTATTCTGATTGTTATTCCCTTAACTGTATTTTTCCGAATGCCAGACCTCTCTGTAACCTTGGTCGACCTACCTGCTGACTTCCTACGTATTTTTCCAGCACCCAGTTACCTCAGGGTTATGTGCGTGATACAAATAATAAAATGCAAAATGCAAAGCAAGGTCAGAACATATATACGGTCACCCGTTTCACATTCCTTAGTATGCTAGTAAGCAGGGGAGAGATGCCTCAACCCTTCCTCTACCACGCTCAGGTGCTATGCTCAGTGGCTTGCTGGGACCTTTGCCTGTTAAGGGCAGGACCCATCGCGGCAGGGAAATACATTTGTCAGGTATTGGTCAGGGGATTGATCAGGGCAGGGGCCAGAATCCCTTTTCATTTTAATTTTCTATCCTGCTATCTCCCACATGACCCAACACTTCTCACACAGTCAAAAAGTATCCCACGCTACCAACAGAGGCAAAACATGCCTGTGTTTCTTATGTTCCTGACCAAAGGAGACATTGCTGAGGGGATTGAGCTGAATCTCCCTTTGTTGGCAAGACCATTTTGGTTGACCCCCTTCATCAGGCAAGCGAATCAATAGAATCAAATGCTCCCCATATAAATTCACAGACTCTAATGAATTCCCAGCAGTGTCCACTTAAGGGATCAATTCCCTCATTATTTGTGTGTTTTTATGTGAGTGTTCCTAAAAGCTAGACGTATGCACAAAAATGGGTTACAGACTTAAGCTTTACATTTCCTATGTCATACAACAAGAGCGAAACATGTTAAAGGTTGCTTACGTTCCAGGTATAAGGGAGGGGGACAAACTCCTTAGGATAGAATACTGTCTTTGGAGATGCCACCATGATTGATTTTCCCGGATCTTGTGGCTGTGTATTTTGTTTTGTGCTACAGAGGCGCCTTCACCCACTTGGATCTTTTCCACCTCATCCCAGAATGTGAAGCACAACACAGGCATCACATGTGTCCTGCTCCAGATTAAGTCTTAGACCCCCCCTGTCAATTTTACCACCAAAACCAGCCTTTTGGTATCCCACATTTACTGGTGGTCTAGTCTGTCCAGTAGAACTGACCCTTCCTAAAAATCCCAAATCACAGTAAGACGAATTCACACCTTTTCTGCCTACTATGAACTTGCATTGTGTCCAATTAAAATCCTTAATATGATGTACCAAGTTCACTTACAAAACAAAATGCTTGGGTAGTTCTCCGATTTGTATCTCAAATCATCATACAGTTTGTGTAGTACAGAGGTTTAATTAATGTGTGTTCATACTCTTGTCTGCCTCGTAAGCGCGTTGGGGTCATTACGAGTATGGCAGTGCAGAAAAGAAATGGCAGTAACGGAATTACTGCCACTTTTCCCACTCTGCCATACTATGGGTATGGCCCTAGAGTGGGGGATTTACCTCCAGCACTATGCTGGAGGTAAATGCTGTCACTTTCCGCTGAGAATTGGGAAAATTGACAGAATTACCATGGCCAAAAATACCCTATAGAGCCCAATGGACTCTCAAAAGTGGCGCTAACGGTAATTCCATTGGGTGGAATTCTGGCAGATTTACTGCCGGAATACCGCCCACCTCGCAGTGAGCCCCTTTTAAATGTATTGCATTTGTGATTGTGAACCTACATCACACAACACCTCTGCTGGAATTAAGGAACTCATTACCAGTATGGCAGTTGTGAGGAGTCAGTAATGTGAGGCTCACAACTGTGTTTAGTTTTCTCTAGGTTTGACATTTTATTTTAAACAAAAACAGTAAATAAACCCTCACTAAACCTACTTTACCAGAGGATACCCTACCTAGCCTAGGATATAAGGGAAAACCTCCTAGCATACACAAACTGGCCCTCACTCAAAACAACAGAACAATCAAAACAAAACATAAACAACAAATATAAAGGATTACCAAATAACCAGTGTCTTGGATGACTTCGACTGTCCCAAAGTCAATTTCTTTCAAGGATAAGATAGTCTTAAATCAGTGCTTGCCAAGTTCCAAAGAAACAAAAGTTCACTCAAACAAAATCCAATGGTAACAGTTCCTTTTTCATTTGATGAAAAGATTCCTTTTCCAGGTTCCACAAAGAAAACAACAGCACCAATGTTATTCCTGGATAGCCTCCTTCCAGGAAAGCATGAATAGAGTTTAGAACAAAAGTACCACTTCCACTTGCTCTTTCCTTAGTAACTCCCTTCTGCCAATGATACTGTGAGAGCAGATCCCTTCCGTCACCGTCTACTACTGCTTCTACTACATTAAAATAATAATGTTCTGACAAACGTATAAACAACCACATTTCTACTGCTTCTGCTGACACCTGAAAATGATAAAGTATTTTAGAAAACTTCAACAAGATTCTTTGACCTTTACAGGTTGGCAAGGCACTCATCTTTCTTATATGGTAAGATAGGGCAGTCTCTCTGCCTTTTCTTTTCGTCTAGCAGCTACCACAAAATCTGTTTTAGCTTCCAGACTGTTTCTTTCTCTCGACTTGAACAGTCTCAGCTCTACAGATTAATAAATCAGTTCTTTTAACAAGTACCCAGCATCCTTTCCGAGTTTCATGTACACCTTCTTGTCTCCAGTAGCTACCCCAAAGCTGTATTGCCACTCATCCAGCCTTGGATAACCTTGTCACCCTCATATCAGAGGACTCTGGGTTTAAAACAGCTGCAAAGACTTAAAAACAATGGCGTTCAGTTCTTAATTGGGCTGGTTTCACCTGGAAATGGTTTTGTCTACTGGCATGGGTAATGCTTGTTCTTCTTGTGACTTCAAACACTTCTCACGACTGCTAAATAGTGGTTCAATATGTTACAACAAGTATGTTTCTCTGTAGAAACTAATGCCGTTTTGATGACAAACTTCCACTTTAAGGTTTGCGTTCTTTCATATTCTGACAGCCTTATACTTTAACCCCTTAACTTCTGAGGGTGTTCTCTCCCTGTGCTGAGCCCTTTTTTGGACATTTCGGTATATCGGCATACAATTCTTGTAACATTTTGTTACAAGTGATATCCCGGACACATTTTTACCCTTTTCTTTCCAAATGTAGGCAGTCATAACACCACCAAGGATCTGTGGTTTGCTTTAAGGTGGTGTCAGAAGATTACAAAAAAGTGACATTTTGACTTTGTACAGACAATGCCAATAAAATGATATACAAAGAAGCCTTTTTCTTGTAAGAGCTAGGAAGAAAAGGTTCGCAGTTCTGAATTCGTCATGTTCCAAGCTTTCAAGAACAGGTTGACTGGAAACAAAAAAATACACTTTTCATGAGGTTACCATCAGTTTTGTGAAAGATAGGCGATTTTCCCTTTTTTTTAATAGGACATTCTTCCACGGACTGGACAAGGAGGGTAGGAAAGCTCAATGGGAACAAAGAAAGGCATACATTTCTGGAAAGTAGACGAAATTCCAAGTTCTGTAAGAGATAATTTGACAGGTCAGGCAACAACTATGTACCTAAAATTCCTATAGTTTGGGAAATAATTGGAAAAGTGACAGAAATGTGCTGGACATGGTAATGACTTCTGTGAATATTGAGAAAATCAATGCACCGCTACTGTCATGATTCCTACCCCTCATGTCCCCAGCCCTCCAAGATGTCAGGCTGGAGCCAGGCCACGATCACCGACATGGCCCTCAAGGGCCTCTCCATCCCTCCAAAGACCCACTTGGAGTCAGACTTGGCGCTTGTGGCACCAGACTCACTCACTCCCATAAGATAACATTGGGGATTGGACTTGTAGTGCTTTGATGGGGACAAGATGGATGCCTCCACATATTTCGGTTCCAAGAACTGCATGTGCAGTCTAGTCTTTTGGGTGTGGCTCAGCCCAGAGACACCTAGGATACCCAGAGACTATTTAAGCCACGCCCAGGCTGAGAAACATGCTTTGTGTTTTCTGCACCTGCAGCGTGACACTCACCATGTTCGGATCGGTCTCCAGCAGGCCTGCATCTTTCTTCTGCGCTCAGCTCCTGCAAGAACAAGAACACCGTTAGGAACAGCCTTACCTTGCGGCGCTTCTGCCCATCATTCATCACTTCTTCTGTTCTGCGGGCATCTTCGGCGGTGTCATTCCCATCCCGGCACGCCGCTTCCTAGGGAAAAGAACAGAAAAAAGGCGTTACTAAGCATTCAGCAAATCTTCGCTTATTTTTAAAGACTGTACGAGCTTCAAACGCTTACCTGAATCCCAGCCGCTCTGGGGGAACTCTGTCTCCAGAACTTCTCATCCATCTGCAAGAGGGAAAAGACACTCCAGGTTAGCGTGGAAACATCTACAGCCGCCGCATACCGTGCTTACTCACCGCATTTCTTCTTCACAACCGGCATCCATGCTGAAAATGTCGCGGCACCTAAAAGACACAGAAAAAGAACTCAGTTCAATACAAATACGAAAGGGTCGCATCGCGCATCGCGCTCTCACTCACCTTCAGCGCTACACTTCTCAGCAGCACGTCGCCATCCCCGGACGCCGGCCATCATCTAAGGAAGGAAAGGAACGAAGTTAGAGAACTGTACAACAGACTCATTATACTTACCTGTCGGACTCTTGCCAGTGAAGTAACTAGGAAGCAACGAGCCCGCATCAATCAACGCGCACCTGCGCGAAAGCAGGACGGAGAGCACACTTTCCAAGAAAACAAGGCCCAGTCTCCAGTCGAGTAGACTCCAGGAAAGGGTTTGAGGTTGTAAGAGGTCAGAACAGGCTGAGTGACGTCCCCGTGGATACCAGGTAAGGGTTACAGCTACATTCCCTTGACTCTTCCAGTTAGGAAATTACACATTTTTCATAAATACCATGAGCCAAAAATGGAGTCTTGGTATACAGGATTGTTATGCTAATGGCCTAAACAGACATACTTAGGAAATGCCTTTAGAAGGGACAGGGCTTCCTTGTCCTTGTCCTACCTGTGACAAACCTAAAGGTGTCTCACTAGCTAGTCCCCAGGAATTTTTCACCCAGGTGGCCAGGGCATGGCCATTGCCTTTGGAACCAGTCCCTGTGGGTGGACGCATGTGGGGGATCATCTGAGTGAGGGGTCCTCGGAGTGGGGTGCAGACACCCAATGGTGAGACGCAGTATTCCCCCTTTGCCAACACTTTTGCCCCATCCTATTTTGTAGGATACGATGACTTCCGAACCGCCCCCCCCTTTTCTACGCAAACACTGAGACAAGGAAGAGAATGACTGAGAAGTTGAAGAGTACTGACAAAACACACTAAGACACAGTAGACAAACTCTTCCATCTGGACAACAGACTGTCCTGTTAAAGAGGACAGGCAAGGTCAGGCAGGCCCAACCCTAACCCCACACCTGCAACACATTAACCTTTCACAGGTGTTTAAAAGGAGCCTGCCAGTGAAGAAAAGTCAGTTGCTCTTGGGAAGACAGGAGGGAGGCTGCAAAACTGAGTCCGGCAGAGGATCGCTACCAAACTCCCAAGCACTCAGTTAGCAGGACTGGGCACAAGAGAGCACAGCTCTTGCTGGGCTGATGCAAACCGGACTGAGGAAATTGATTTAACCAGAGACTGCGCAAAAGCTAATGAGAACCCAGAGAGAGCCAAGCAAAGGAAATTACATTTCCAAGAGGACACAAAGTTTTCAAGAGGTGAGATCCATAGAGCGTAGGAAGTCCCTCCTTGGAAGTGCCACACAGATGCCTGCTTTTCCCTCCCGGGTGAACAGCGGAGTTGGGGAGGACAGACAATCAAAGATAAATACAGTCGGTGAGTTGCCCAGAATCCGGCTGATATGGAGAAAGTGAGACAAAGGGCCTCATTACGAGGAGTTCGGTAAGGGGTTAACGGCACCGGTAAAGGTGCCGGAGCCGTTAACCCCTTACCGCCCCATTACGAGGTCCGCACCCGGGACCCACTCAGGACGCCTGGTTTTACCAGACGTCCTTAGGGGGTCCCGCAAGCGTCCCAGCATGCTAACAACAGGCCCGTCATTAACGGGCTCGTTGTTAGTATGTTCCCCATTCCCATTGAGTCCTATGGGGCCTCAAATGGGGATGGAATGGGTCCAGGTTCCCTGATGTGGGAATACCGGGCCCTCCAAGGTCAGAATGGCCCGGTGTTTCCCCATTCAGGGAACCCGGACCCGGACTCGTAATGAGGCCCAAAGTGTTAAATGAATGAGGCTTGCGCCCGAGAGAGGGAAGCCAATGCAAGTTGTTAAAATGCACGACAAACGATCTTACTAGGCATGGTGTATAATCTGAATGTACCATGCCCAGTAAGATTGTTTGCCTTGTCTTCCCTCCCCATGCATAGTTGCGCTTTCAAACACTTGTGTATAAGCGCATAATAAATAAACAATCAATCAATCAATCAAAAAGGACTCAAAGTACCAGAAAGCATCTGGGTAAGAGAGTGAAGTTGACTCGTATACCAGATGGGCGCGAATGAAAAGGAACTAATTGAACTGTGAAGTAAAGAAAAGAGATTAAACTCCCAGAGAACGGCGAAAGCGAAAGTTGAACTATGTCAGAAAGTCTAAGTGTTCCTGCAAAGGTATTTGTAAAAATCTGGCGCACATTGGAAGACATCCAAAAAGGAGTCTGATCCAGGCAGAGGGAGACCGAAAGGGATATAAGCTTGGGGAAAAGAACCCCCTGGCTTGTTTTTGTGAACATTGTGCTAAAGGGGCCGAGCACGAATGAGGGAGACCAATTGTGAACATTGTGTTAAAAAGGGGTCCGAGCCTGAAGGACAGAGATCCATGATGATCACTGGAAGCGAGAACTTGTGAATGTGAAAATCTTTATAAGGAAGGAACTTTGGTGCCTGTTTGTTATGACAGGCCCTTTGCAATAAGAGACTGTTATTGGGAAAGAGGCTTTGGCAGAAGGCCATGATACCTATGCTTTTAACTGTATACTCGTGGCAGAGAAGTCAGAGTGTGAGCGAAGCTCTAACGTGCTGCCTTGCCCCGTGCAGAAGATGTGGGGTAGGGAAGCCAACTGCTCAAATATCCTGACATATTCTTTCTTGAACACTTTTCTTTTTGCATGCATTACTGTCCCACGCCATTTGTATTTGGAAGTAAGGATTGGCAATAGGTCTATGAGCATAGGCCGCTTTATTTTGACAGACACTCCACTCGGATTATTATTTGATGGTCATAGCTTGCTCCAATGCTTAGATTTAGGCTTAGATAGGCATTCAACCACCCCATTGAAGTTAAATAAACACCCTTGAACTGTGATCACTCGTGTCTGTCTTCACTGTTTGATACCATGCCTTCCTCACATACCACTTCTGTGTGTGTGTTTTCTTTATGTGTTGTCACTGAGGTCCTGCCTGGACCTCTGGCAGTGCAGCTCTTCATGTTTTCCCTTTGGACAAGAATGCCCATGGGATATGGTTATGGCACCCATGGGTGGGGATACACCCTTGTATCCCTTATGTGTGTTGTGGGCACTCGTGTGTTGCAGAGCAGGGTGTGGGCTGCTGGCAGCTACATGCTGACATGGCAGTGGCTCTGAGTGCCCTCCTTTTTTGGGACACCCAGGCACTGCCATAGGAATAAATGGATTTATGATCGAAGGCAAGCTGGCCACCATGGCCTCTTGGTTTCTATTGCCTTTTACCTTGTTTCCCAAAGTCCTCGGAAGCCCCGTCTCTGTTCCCTTCCTCCTGACTGGCTGTTGGGTGGAAATAACATACATGGCTCTGGGCCTGCCTCCTGTCAGACTGACTGGAGCCTTCCCAGGGGCTGTGTGTTGTGGGTGCACCCTAGGGGTGGGACCTGCGTGAATGGAGTCTGAAGTGAACTCACATTCTTTGTTATGGATGTCTGGGTGTGGTGCTGTGACACAAGGACTGAGACAGCCCTGACTGAAACTGGACTGAATGCAATATAGTGTGCTTAAAGGCTGGGTACTTACCCCAATCCACATATTTTGTTATGGGTGTCTGGGTGGAGTGAATGGCCTGAATGCCTGTGAGCCCGATTGTTTGCCTGCATGAATGCCCTTCTGCGTGATTGGTTGACTAAGCCTGGCACCGCCTCAGTGAATGTGGAGCAAATGTGTATAACAGGGGACCTCTCACTCACCAATTTGTTCACAAGCTGAAGTCGAAGCTGAAGAAAGAAGAATCTGTTCCTTGAAACCCAGCTGGAGGCGAAGTCGGCTGCTCATTTTCTTCATCTAATTCAAAAGCTGCCATGTTCTTCCAAGGACTGATCTAGAGAAGACCTGCAAAGGAGACCTCTCCTCGTGCTATGAGGGACCATCGTGCAACCTGCTACTCTTCATCCGAAGTGCCCTGGAAGCCCGTCCCAGTAGCCTGCCATCTGGAGAAGAGCTCTTTGTGAGTCCTGAAGAGGATTGCCCGAACATCTTGAGTCGAAGAAGTCCATTGGTGTCACCAAGGGTCCAGAGGAGCGTTTGTGACTGCTGGAAGCCTGTTTCTGTCTATTGCCCAGAAGATTGGGGACCCTGGCATAGTGCTGCTGGCCACCCAGATTTGCAAAAGTTCCAAACTGCCAAAGAAAACTTCAAGGGACATCCTTACCATCATCACTGACCACTTTTCCCCACCAGAGAAGGTCCAGGGACATTCAGTGCCAGGAAGGTCTGCCGGTGGGTTTCCCACCACCAGAATCCAACAAAGATGTCCCAAGGTTCCAGACTTGCTGAGAGTCCGTGGTCCACTCCAGTGGTGAAATCCAGTTCACAGAAGTCTTCCAGATGTCCAAGCTGCGGCTTCAGCACCGAAGAACAGAAAGGTGCAAATCTCGATATTCCAAATTGCGACACCAAAAGTGACCTATGCACCCGTTGTCGCCAGAAAACATCAAAGGGTGCCAGGGGTCTTACTCTCATCTGCCAAACCTTCAAGGAGCCCACTGCAAGTTTCATCTTCGTAGGACTTCTACAGTCACAGAAATCACTGACCAACGGAGAGCACCTGCTGCACTTCAGAAAGACTTTGGTTCCATTTTTATTCTTGAACTCAGCATTCCAGTGGCTCTTTCTTCCACGGGGGGTCCATCCTGAAAGGAAATCATCAAGTGAAACCAAGAAACTCAGCCACTTCGCCTGCCAGGGCACAAAGGGTACTGTGATGAGGAAGAACATCTTCTAGCCTCAGGAGTCATCCAGGGGTCACAGATTCATCTTGGATCCTGTTCTCCTGCAGCCTCTTAGGTACTTTAGGGTGGTAGAACCTTTAAGAAGAAAGCAGAGGGTTATTGAACATTTTTGGACTGGGCTTTAAAAGACAAGGGGCCTCATTATGACTCAGGCGGTAAGGGGTTAACGGCGCCGTAAAAAGTGTCGGCGCCGTTAAAACCTTACCGCCTAATTACGAGGTCCCTTTGTGGGTTTTTCCAGCCGTTAAGGAAGGAACCCGCAAAGGGACTTTTGAGGTAATTACGGTAACGCAATTTGCTGTACCGTAATTACTGTCTTCCCCATTCCCATTGAGCCCTATGGGGGCAAAAATGGGAATGGGGAAGGGCCAATGGTGAATGGGGAATTACGACTCCGCCAACCTTGGAATGGGGCGGTAATTCCGCCATTCACCATGGCGGAGTTGGTAAAATACTGGCGGCAACTATGGCGCTACTAGCGCCTTGGTTACTGCCTGGGTCATAATGAGGCCAAGATACGTTACTCCCTAACTTTTCCATTACATGTTGCCCAGGTGGGGGGACCCTCACACAGAATGATTTATCTAGTCTAAAGTAAGTGTTCTGCCAATGTTCATAACTAACCTGCCTTTCTTTCCATGTATGCTGTTACACCTTACTTAAGAATTCACATGCCTATTTAAAACTGTCTGCAGTTGGTGCATTTATTACTGAATTTAAGTATTGTATGGTACCACATAGAGTGTATATATTTGCCATGCTTTGAAATGAACTGCCCGAGTACTACGTGTTATTATTTTTGAGTATATATTGGTAGCAAGCAACCTTATTTTAAATAAAGAAGCTGTGTTATCACCTAACACAGTGTGTGGACATTGCTTTGTAGAGACTTGGGGACTCACTGTACTTAAGAACCTTAGCTGGGATGCTCTGTGCCTTTTTCCCAACCATATAGATGACAGAAGTTCATATACCCCCTCCAGTGTTTACAATAAAGAAAATGAATGTGGTGAAGAATTAAAAGCATACATTTTTTGAAAGAGCATCATGCCTTTTGAAGGATAGGTGACTTGCGCAGGTTACAAAAGCGTGCAGTGGCTAAAGCAGCGACAAAATGTAAGTCACATTTGGGAAATGAAAGGTTTGTGTAACAAACCACAGTAGGAAATGTATGAAAACTTTATCACAACCAAGTAAAATAACAAATGTCCTACCTTTCCACATTCCCACAGGTGTCACGATAAAAATGGTACCCCACACATGTGGGTGTACTGAACTGGGTGCAAAGGGAAAAGGCTAAACCACTGGTACATCAAACGCCCTGGGGAATACTGGATTTGTCTTTGTGGACAATCCACAGATTTGGGCCTGGGGTGTCGCTGCCACCAAAGAAAATAGGGAACCCTATGCATTTCTGAAGAGAAGACACCTGTGGGAACATAACAAGTCTCACTTGCATAAATCGTGCGATAATTTACAACCCACAAGGAACGACAAAGTCCAAAATGTAGGGTAAAAAACTATTTTGAGACATTTGCCACCAAGAAACCACCGAAACACATGGGCAACAACACATGTCCTACCTTCCCACATTCCCACAGGTATCCTGATGAAAACATTACCTCACATGTGTGGGTGCACTTACCTGGGTGCAAAGGGAAAAGGCAAATGCACTGTTACACCAAAGGCCGTGGGAAGACCAAATGTTCGCTGTATTTTTCTTGTGAACAACCCACAGAGTTGGGACTGGGGTGTCGCAGCCACAAAGGAAAATAGGGAACTCCATGCATTTCTGAAAAGAAGACACCCATGGGGATCCAAAGAGGTCTGACTTGCATGAATCGCCCTAGAATTTATTACCCACAAAGTCCAAAATGTAGGGGAATAAAACACAGTTTTGACATATTTGCCACCAGGAAACCACCGGAACACACAGGCAACAACACTGTCCTACCTTCCCACGTTCTCCCAGGTGCCCCAACAAAAACGGTACCTCACATGTGTGGTTGCACTTACCAGGGCTCAAAGGGAAAAGGCTAAACGACTGGTACAACAAAGGGACTGGGTAGACAACATTTTTACTGTATTTGGTCGTGTGGACAACCCACAGATTTGGGCATGGGGTGGCGCAACCACCAAGGAAAACATGGAATCCCCTGCTTTTCTGAAAAGAAGACACCCTTGGGAATCCAAAGAGGTTTATAGTTCGTCATGAGCTCAGACTATTATCACTGTCTGCAATATATAAGTGGTGCAAATTATGCATGTTAAAATGTTGGTTCCATCAAGGAACTCCTTATATCAAGATCTTAATAAGCTCTTGGTAGCTCAAAAACTTCCATCTTTGGTTCCCTTTGAGACTCAAATGCAGAACGTTCTTGCTTTGATAAATTCAACCTCGGATGATCTAATTTTAGGTCTTCCGAATGTCAAGCTTAAATTGTATGAAACGGATTGGATATTTACAATCGATATGAATCATACATATAAGTCCTACAGCGATTATGCCTCATTTGAAGCCAAAAGAGCTGTGCGTCCGGCATACATTCTGAAATGTCTGTGTCCTAAGCTTCGTTATATCAATATGAGATTAAAATTAAACCAACTTCCGACCTTGGAACGTGTGCACTATAAATTTCCCAACAAAGAACGCAAAAATGGTCCTTGTCGTTTTTGCCATATACATTACCAAGATGAAAAAACCAAACATATCGTTGTGTATTGCTCTTATTATGAAAACGTCAGAGTGTAACTGATGGGTGCTTCTTGCCCAAAATACACTTCTGTAGCACAGCAATCTTTTTGGGAAAGAGCCATGAGAGGTGACAGCACACGGCTGGTATTGGCACTGGCTAGATATCTGTTTAAATTGAAAGAAATCCTGTTGAATCTGAATGAATAATAGTGTCACGATCTTTGACACAAACAGGGTAATTCATAGAATTTCGCAGAAAAGTGTCGCAAGCGGCTGGCGCAGAGTGTCCGCGTGCGATTGACTGCGCCAGGCACGTGCGCTAAAACCGGTTTTCGCGCACAGCGTATTCATGGATTTTAGGCTCCCAAACCAGCCGTGGCGCAGAGTATCGCAGCGACCCTGCAGCAGCGCCAGTAACGCCCCCAAGAACGCCCTCGCGTAAGGAAAAGCCTTCAAAATCCCCAAATAATCGCAAAGGGCTGCGCTAACCCTGGACCAGTTCACCGGGCTGGCAAACAGCAAACGCCAAGCGGGGAACGTGTATTTCAGTGGTTCGCGGGAAGTTCCACACGCGATTGTCCTGTGTACGTGTGCATCAGGGGTGCGCGTGAAGTTCCACACCAAAATCAGCAGGGTACGTGTATTACAGGGGTGCGCGGGAAGTTCCACACGCGATTCCATCAGGGTACGTGTATTTCAGGGGTGCGCGGGAAGTTCCACACGCGATTGGCCCCGTGCAAGCAGGGTACATGTATTTCAGGGGTGCGCGGGAAGTTCCACACGCGATTTCAGCAGGATACGTGTATTTCAGGGGTGCGCGGGAAGTTTCACACGCGATTGGCCCAGTGCGAGCAGGGTACGTGTATTCCAGGGGTGCGCGGGAAGTTCCACACACGATTTCAGCAGGGTACGTGTATTTCAGGGGTCCGCGGGAAGTTCCACACGCGATTCCATCAGGGTACATGTATTCCAGGGGTGCGCGGGAAGTTCCACACGCGATTTCAGCAGGGTACGTGTATTTCAGGGGTGCGCGGGAAGTTCCACACGCGATTCCATCAGGGTACGTGTATTTCAGGGGTGCGCGGGAAGTTCCACACGCGATTGGCCCCGTGCAAGCAGGGTACGTGTATTTCAGGGGTGCGCGGGAAGTTCCACACGCGATTTCATCAGGGTACGTGTATTTCAGGGGTGCGCGGGAAGTTCCACACGCGATTGGCCCAGTGCGAGCAGGGTACGTGTATTCCATGGGTGTGCGGGAAGTTCCACACGCGATTTCAGCAGGGTACGTGTATTCCAGTGGTGCGCGGGAAGTTCCACACGCGATTTCAGCAGGATATGTGTATTTCAGGGGTTCTGGGGAGTACTACACGTGAATTGGCTGTGTGGGTCCTCCCAGGTGTTCGCTCCACAACCTCCACGGCCCCTGCAGGCAGCCCACACCACGGGGGACTACCCTGCACCCCTGCTCATGTCCCGCAGGCAGCCCATCCACCATGGGCATGCCCCCCAGCCAACCCACATGTCACCTTGCACTACTGATCAACAATGCATGTCTCCCACCACCCCCACCCCCCAGCAGTGCAGGGGCAGCCTCCACCAGGCCCCCACCCATGTCTACCACCATCCCTACCCCCCAGCCACCAGGGGCAGCCTCCACCAGGCCCCCACTCATGCCCCCCTGCACCCCCACCCCCCAGCAGTGCAGGGGCAGCCTCCACCAGGCCCCCACTCATGTCTACCACCACCACCAACCCCCAGCCACCAGGGGCAGCCTCCACCAGGCCTCCACTCATGTCCCCCTGAACCCCCACCCCCCAGCAGTGCAGGGGCAGCCTCCACCAGGCCCCCACCCATGTCTCCCACCACCCCCACCCCCCCAGTCATCAGGGGCAGCCTCCACCAGGCCCCCACCCATGTCTCCCACCACCCCCACCCCCCCAGTCACCAGGGGCACCAACCAACAGGCCCCCACCCATGTCTCCCACCACCCCCACCCCCCAGCCACCAGGGGCACCAACCACCAGGCCCCCACCCATGTCTCCCAGCACCCCCACCCCCCAGCCACCAGGGGCAGCCTCCGCCAGGCCTCCACTCATGTCCCCCTGCACCCCAACCCCCCAGCAGTGCAGGGGCAGCCTCCACCAGGCCCCCACCCATGTCTCCCACCACCCCCACCCCCCCAGTCACCAGGGGCAGCCTCCACCAGGCCCCCACCCATGTCTCCCACCACCCCCACCCCCCAGTCACCAGGGGCACCAACCAACAGGCCCCCACCCATGTCTCCCACCACCCCCACCCCCCAGCCACCAGGGGCACCAACCACCAGGCCCCCACTCATGCCCCCCTGCACCCCCACCCCCCAGCAGTGCAGGGGCAGCCTCCACCAGGCCCCCACTCATGTCTACCACCACCACCAACCCCCAGCCACCAGGGGCAGCCTCCACCAGGCCTCCACTCATGTCCCCCTGCACCCCCACCCCCCAGCAGTGCAGGGGCAGCCTCCACCAGGCCCCCACCCATGTCTCCCACCACCCCCACCCCCCCAGTCACCAGGGGCAGCCTCCACCAGGCCCCCACCCATGTCTCCCACCACCCCCACCCCCCCAGTCACCAGGGGCACCAACCAACAGGCCCCCACCCATGTCTCCCACCACCCCCACCCCCCAGCCACCAGGGGCACCAACCACCAGGCCCCCTCCCATGTCTCCCAGCACCCCCACCCCCCAGCAGTGCAGGGGCACCCTCCACCAGGCCCCCACTCATGTCTCCCACCACCCCCACCCCCTAGCCACCAGGGGCAGCCTACACCAGGCCCCCACTCATGTCTCCCACCACCCCCACCCCCCAGCAGTGCAGGGGCACCCTCCACCAGGCCCCCACTCATGTCCCCTATCACCCCCACCCACCAGCAGTGCAGGGGCACCCTCCACCAGGCCCCCACTCATGTCTCCCACCACCCCACCCCCCAGCCACCAGGGGCAGCCTCCACCAGGCCCCCACTCATGTCTCCCACCACCCCCACCCCCCAGCAGTGCAGGGGCACCCTCCACCAGGCCCCCACCCATGTCCCCTATCACCCCCACCCCCCAGCAGTGCAGGGGCACCCTCCACCAGGCCCCCACTCATGTCTCCCACCACCCCCACCCCCAGCCACCAGGGGCAGCCTACACCAGGCCCCCACTCATGTCTCCCACCACCCCCACCCCCCAGCCACCAGGGGTAGCCTACACCAGGCCCCCACTCATGTCTCCCACCACCCCCACCCCCCAGCAGTGCAGGGGCAGCCTCCACCAGGCCCCCACCCATGTCTCCCACCACCCCCACCCCCCAGCATCCAGGGGCACCCTCCACCAGGCCACCACCCATGTCTCCCACCACCCCCACCCCCCAGCCACCAGGGGCATCCTCCACCAGGCCCCCACTCATGTCTCCCACCACCCCACCCCCCAGCAGTGCAGGGACACCCTCCACCAGGCCCCCACCCATGTCCCCTATCACCCCCACCCCCCAGCAGTGCAGGGGCAGCCTCCACCAGGCCCCCACCCATGTCTCCCACCACCCCCACCCCCCAGCCACCATGGGCATCCCCCACCAGGCCCCCACTCATGTCTCCCACCACTCCCACCCCCCCGGCAGTGTGGGGCACCCTCCACCAGGCCCCCACCCATGTCTCCCACCACCCCACCCCCCCAGCCACCATGGGCAGCCCCCACCAGGCCCCCACTCATGTCTCCCACCACCCCCACCCCCCAGCCACCAGGGGCAGCCTCCACCAGGCCCCCACCCATGTCTCCCACCACCCCCACCCCCCAGTAGTGCAGGGGCACCCTCCACCAGGCCCCCACTCATGTCTCCCACCACCCCCACCCCCCAGCAGTGCAGGGGCAGCCTCCACCAGGCCCCCACTCATGTCTCCCACCACCCCCACCCCCCAGCATCCAGGGGCACCCTCCACCAGGTCCTCACAATCCCCAATCATGTGCGTTATGGTCAGCCTCCACAGCCAAAAAGCCCTACCAAGTAACCCATTCACCCACATGAAAATGGAAATTACATGTTACACCCCCAATGTTCATAAAGCTAATGAACCCATGTCCGTCACACACAATGGTTGCAATTGAATGGAAAACACCCAACATGACATGCATGAAACCAATGAGATGATACCACACAATGAAGTATGAAAACAAAATTGTATTAAAAAAAAAAGAAAGCAAAATAAATGAAACAAACTACAATGGCAATGAAAAAAAGATAAGCTGCATGTCTGTTTAAAAAAAATAAAAACACCAAATCCTAATCCAAAAAAATGTTGTCCAAAGTCAAATGAAAAATAAAATCAATCCAATGAAGAACTATGTACAAAACATCCAAGGGTCCATGAGCCCAACTGAACAAAGGAAACCTACAAAAAACCCTAACTAAAATGCAACTATATACAAAAAGTGGAGCAGTGTCCGTCGACTCCAAATCATAAGAACAAACAAAGGAAACCTAAAACTAAAGAACTATATACAAAGGCGGCGGGCAAGTCCGTGGTGTTCCGGGCCAGGGCATCATCGAACATCGATGTCCCGGAGGCAGTCCTGTTCCATGGCCCCGAGGGTCCGCAGGGACGACGCCGTGTCCTCCTCCAACCCCCTGCGGATTGCCTCGAGGCACTCGGCCCGCCTCAGGGCCCTCTGCATGGAGTTCTCCGCCCTGACCATTGTGAGCCGCGCCTCTTCCGCCCGCCGCCGATCCGCACCTATCTGCTGGCCCAACCGCTGCCACACAGAAGACACACCCCGTCCTGGGGCAACCTGCCCTCCGGCCGATGCCTGCCCCTCCGATGTTGAAGGCCCCGAGCCTTCATGGCTCCCACCACGTTGCTGCTGCTGCTGTGCCTCTGCCCGTGCACTGCCCCCTGCTGCCTGCACATCCTCCGCCGGCTGGGGTGCAGTTGTTGATGTGGCCACCCCTGCTGGACGTCCGACTCCCGACTGTGGCAGGGATGCCTCCTCCACCAGCCTGGCCGCACCGTTAGAGGCAGCTCCACAGGGCACCCAGGTGACTGATGGGTGGGAAGATGGCACAGAGGATGACTGGCGCATAGGGGGTACAGTTGAGGAAGGGGTCGGAGCAAGCCCCATCAGACGGAGGAATCCGGCCTGGGTGACCTGTCCCAGCAGGCTGACGTGGTCAACGAGCCATTCGAGATGACGTGCAGTCTCTCCATGAAAAGACTGCAGGTCACCTCGCATGGCCCGTTGACGCAACGCCACACCAGCCAGGACAGGCTCAACCCGGACCTGGATAGCCACGTCTGCAGGCAGAGGAAGGCCAATGGACGTCAGCTCATCCCCTGCCTGAAAACGGGTCTGGACGTAGGCATCCCTGCTGGTGCAAGATGATGCAGGGACAGGATTGCACACAGGCACCTCCGCGGCGGCCTGTGCTGCCTCCTGTCCCTGGTCCTGCACTGCACCACTAGCACCAGTGGGATCCCCACCTCCAGACCCCGTCTCTGGTGCTTGCACGGCCTCCTCCTCCACCAAACCCCCCACCAACCTGGATGACTCCGTGCCATCTTCCCCTGTTGGGCCCTGTGGGGTCCCAGCTGCCCCTTCTGCTGCCGAGGAGTCCAACTCCAACCTCCGCCTCTTGGACCTCCCCCCGGCAGCTGCGGCCTGGGACGCGGCACCGGACTCCTCACTCCCCGACGAGATGACAACACGGGAGGGGAGCCGGGCCTTGCGTCTCCGGCTGGCGGTGGGATCCCCGCCGCTGTGCTCCACAGCACCTTCTCCGCCCTCTTCATCAGTTGACGCTGCAGACAGGGAGAAACAAAACACAGGCATCAGGGCACTGTACAATGGACACATACACACATGACAGTTGCACATGAGTGGCATTGGCAAACCTCAGACATGTCATCACAATCCCCAACACACATGTCATTACAACTCGCACACATGAGCCATACCACAGCCATATCGCAACTGCCACCACCATCCCTACACATACAACAGCATGAGCAGCCAAAGGTGAGCCAGACATCACATGCAACACAGGAAGTTCACCACACATGTACACACACCACCACACTTGCATGCATGTGTACACCTCTGCCAAGTGTCGCACTGTTCAGACGGGCATCCATGTCACATCTGCCAATCAGGCTTCCACATACCGCTGTCACATGCATCCATGTTGCATCACTGTTGCACCCTTGTCAAATACACACACATGCACATGTACACAGTGCTGATACATGCAGCCGAAAACAACATACATGCGTGACATCACAGACATGTCTACTTACATACACATTCATCCAAACATGTGTGCCCACACAACTGCATTTGGCATGCAAGCCTACACACACAAGCACCATCCATGTCTCACACATTACAGCCCTCGCATGTGTCAACCCCACGGCCCTATACACCCCCACCCATACTCGACCCCATACAAACAGATGTGCAACCTGCACACTACCGAATAATCACCACACGCACTGCTCACAATCAGGATGCATGTACACTCACCGCTCGACTCCAGACGGGTCTGCTTCTCTAGGACCTGGACGTGGAGTGCTGGGGATATGCGTTCCAGGACCCTCATCTGTTCTTCCGACAAGTGGCCCCGGCGCCCCTTGGCATCCGCTGCCTTCAAGAGGCGCTGGGCCTTGTTCAGGGTCCTGGACCTGAAGTCCTCCCAGCGCTTCCTGACATGTTGTAAGTCGCGGACTGCCACCCCCTCCGCGTTGATGGCAGTCACAATGTCAGTCCAGATCCGAGTCCGTCCTTCCTTGTCGGCGCGGGAACTTCCGAAGAGGGCATCATACTGCCCCAGGACTTGCTCCACCAGGACACCAACTTCGGTGGCACTGAAGCTGGTGCCCCTCTGCCTCTCTGGCCGGGGGTTGTCAGTGGTCCCAGATGGTGTTTGCCCCGACATGACAACCCCAGATGCAGGAGTGGGTGGGCAACTGGGTCCTGGGGCTGGGCTGTGGAGCGATGGAATCCCAGTCGGGAGTCTTCGGTTCCAGCACGGGTGGTCACAGCAACAGCACCCCTGGCTGATGTGCAGGCAGCAATGGCAGTGCACGTGGGCAGCAGGCAGTCAGGCAGCAGCAGATGGCAGGTGGGAGCGTGCTCGGGGCTCTGGGGGGCAGTAGTTCGGCCTTCTGGGCAGGAGCGTGGTCTTCCGTGTGCTTACGCGTGGCCAGCTTGATACGGAGTGATTTGGCACGTGAAAAATCCAACACGTCTGCGTGTAATTCGAGGAAAGGCCCTTAGCGCGTAAACGCGTCGCCAGCGTATGCGCGTCTATGAAGTCACGTGCACGTTGAATTGGGCACACGTTTGAAAATGTTGCGTGTGAAAAAAATGAAAGACACGTCCGAGTGTCAAAGCGTGTAATTGGTGGGAATGGGCCTAGCGCGTACACGCGGCAGTGACAAAGCGTGTAATTGGTGGAAATGGCCCTACACGCAGAAGTGACAAAGCGTGTAATTGGTGGAAATGGCCCTACACGCAGAAGTGACAAAGCGTGTAATTGGTGGAAATGGCCCTAGCGCGTACACGCCGCGTAAGTGACGCTGGACGTGTGGGCCTGTATAAAAGGTACGTGTAGAACACCATTTCCTTGTACGTGCTTTTCGTGGAGAGCGAGTGGGTGAATTCTGTACTTCTTGTCGTTTCACACGCGATTTACTTTACGGCGTTTCAAGTTCGTATTCCCTGTTACCTCTGACAGCTTTTTCTCTTTTTTCTCTTTTACTGGTTTACCTGGGCCTGTTCCCTCAAACAGTGTTCCCTTCTACTGTTGTCCTGTCTCCTCAGACAGCGTACAAATCTTCTTTTGGCGGGGGTGTTGCCAACCAAACGCGCTCCTTTTTCACGCTCTTTTACCTGGCAGACGGTGAGTCACGCACGTATCTAACATCTGTGCTTGCCCCGTGTGTAGCCTACCCCTTCAGAGGTCATTCTAGGCTGTGTGTGACACGCATACGTTCATTCTTGTGTTACTGGGTGCCACAGCGTAGTGCAGGTTTTTCTTTCTGCACACGTGGTCTAGGAGGGGTTGCGTGCACGTCATCTCCCTTTTTTGGGGCTCCTGTGCGTAGCGTGACCCGTCATCTTTCCCCAGGGGTTACATTCAGCCTTGCTAGAGCACTAGGGTACAATTACCATCTGGTACCCAACCCCTTTGACCCCCAATTGCCCAGGACAATAGTTTACAGCCACTCCCATACGCACATTAACATCAGTGCCATGGCTGGGAGGCGAGGATTCCGTAAGGGTGGCAAAGGTGGAAGAGCCACAAGTGGTGGCCGTGGTGGATCCGGTAGGGGACGTGGTCGTTACTTGCAGGGTGAGCCTGTCCCCCCATGTGTGGAGGACCAGTCAAGGGCACCCATAATCCCCCCCCCCCTCCCGTTGAGGCTGATGTGGCTGACACCATCCATGCTCAGCCCTTGTTGGACCAGCCCATTGTGGCACCAGACCTGGCTGACTCCATGGCTGACTTCCAGGTCAGCAGGCCTATGACACGTGCGCTGGTGCACGTTGATGTCATCATGCCACGTACATCTGGGGCAGCAAGGTCATCTGCTGCCCCAAGTAGGCAGGGCGGAGAGGCTGCAGGGGCAGCTGCGGCTCCATCCACCCCAGCTCTCACACACCCAGCCAGGACAGTGTCGGTCCTAGTCCATCCTGCTGACATTCCCCCTGACACCATTACACTTGAGCCTATGCCTGCACCAACTCCCATGCTGAGTGTGCAATCCCACACTCCTGATACAGAGTCCACCAGGGCTCCTGCCCCTAGTGTCCAGAGCGGCGCAGGACACTCAGGCTCACCACCACCTTCCAAGCGGAAGAGGAAGAGTGCTCGTCCGGCACAGGCTGATGCCCCAGACACGGCTACACAGTCCGGCCCGTCGAGGAAGCCCAGCTTCACGGATGACGAACTGAATGCACGTGTCGAGTATGTGTCCGCACATGATAACGAGATGGTCATTGTTGCAGGATCCAAGACCACACCTTCACAACGCCAGGCACACTGGCAGACCGTTGCGGACATCGTAAGTGCCCTTGGAATTGTGAGGCGCACAGCCAATGATTGCTATAAGCGCTGGAATGACCTAAAGCGCAGGGCAAAGAGTAAGCTGGCCTCAAGTCATGCCGCAACTCTAGTGACTGGAGGTGGGTCTCCAGTAGTAGACATGGAACTCACTCCACATGAGTCAGTCGCTGGGACCTACGTCACGGAGGAACAGATCCAAGGCGTGGGAGATCTGCCTGATTACGAGGCATTGTCCGGTGAGTGCACATGCATGTGTGTGTCATCCATGTGCATGGTGTGTGTGTGAAGGCTTCTGTTTGTGTGCCAGGTGAGAGTGTGTGCGCCTGAGTCGTATGGGTCAGCCATGTGCTTCATGCAATACATCCTGCGCAGCTGCATTTGGCCATAGCAGTATCCCTTCTGCCAACAGTAGACATCTAGCCCAACTACACGCCAGTTGCCCTTGAAGTGTCACCTTGCCACAACATTGTTGCTTATTTTTCACTGTTCATTCAGTCAGATTGTTTGCATTCCACCACTTTTACTAGGCATTTCGCAGTCCTCTAGTCACATGTCTGACATGGCTATGGTAAAGTGGAGTGACTTTGTTACCTGGATATCATTTGTCCACACATGTCCCTGTGCAATTGGACCATTTTGGACTGGCAGCTCCAGGTGAAAAATCTGACCTGTTTGAATTAGAAAAGCTATTACATGCAGGAACTGGACTGAATGAATAGGTGCTGCCCTCCTCTCCATCTTCACTCAATAGCAATGGTACATGCCATCTGTGTGATGGCATGTGTGTTTCACCTGGCAATCACAGGCCAATGTGTGATGCCACTGCCAGGCAGCATGCAGAAAATGTGTTCATCTTCCATCTTGGTGTCATCAGTGTGTCCCATTTGCCTGCCCTTCATATGCAGTGAGGGTGCATGCATGGGAGGGTTTTAGTCATGTGTGACATGTGTCAATCAAGTACTGGTTCTCTTGCTTCTCAGCCCTCATTGTGTGCCATGGTGCTAATGCCTGTTTCCGTTTCTTTGTTTTTATGTCTTTGCAGGGGAAGACGCACCTGATACTGCTGGGGTTGTGGAGATGGTGCAGACCCAGGAGGGGTCCGAGGGCCGACCAACCACCAGTGAGCGACGTGGTGTGGTGGTGGGTGAGAACCCACAAGTGCTGCAGGTCGTGCTCTCAAGGGGTGTCTCTGGCTGCACCTCCCCCGAGCTGTACTCAGGTGTTGATTCGGATGATGAGACCTACGTGCCGTCGCAGGTGAGTGTTCCAGGGAGGGATTCTGTTCTGTCCCACCCACCTGCACCAGGGTCAGAACCCTCAATGGGGATGTTAGTGTTGGCAGCTACGCCTTTGGTGGTTACGGATGCAGGGTCACACTCTGCGACATCTGATCCTGTTCCTGGGCCAGCAGATCAGAGGGGGAATGCAGTCCTGCAGCCTCAGGCAGTGCCGGCACAGCAAGGCGCAGTTTGCCTTGCCCCAGACAGGTGTGGTGCCCGCCGACGTGGTGGCCGTACACCACCTGGCAATACCGCATGGGAGCAATCCATTTACGGTATGGCAACCCAACAGGCAGCATCATCCGAGATGATGGCTCAGGCCATGGATAGGGTGGCCACTTCCATTGTCCCCCCCTGAAAGGCTGATGGAGCGACTACAGCAGGCAACCGACTCCATCTGCCAGTCACACAGGGAGGACATGTTGGCGTCCAACAGGGACAGGCGGGCGGCACTGGCGACTCTGCAGGAGGCCATCTCCATTGAGTCCCAGGGCCACAGGGAAGCCCTGAGGCAGGAGCTCCTTCACCTCAGGACGACTCTTGTTGAGCTTGAGGCTTCAACACACCAAAGGAGAGAACAGCAGCTGGAGCGTCTCACCCGTACGCTCTCAGCTGAGATGCAGGCAACGAGGGCAGAGATCCGAGCATCCCGTGAGTTGTTGCATGGGGACCTCCGCACACTCATCCTCCAGAACGAGACCTACCACACCCGCATGCTTGCAGCCATGGAGGAGCAGACTAGGGCCTTGCGTGGGCTGCCTCCCATAGTGCAACCACCTCCGGATGCAGCTGCACAGGGTGATAATAGCGACAGCAGTGATACTCCCACAATAGGGTAGCCGTGTGGGCCATGAGCCCATGGAGGTGTTTTTTTTTCCCAGGATCCACACAGGTGGGTTTTGGTGTGCACCCTGTCCTCGGACCTCCTGGGTGGCCTCCCCAAACCCCCCGGGCCCATCAATGGCCATTTTTTATTTTTTTTTATTTTTATTTTTATTTTTATTTTTAATTATTTTTTTCCCAATTTTTTTGGGACAATTTGTTGCCTTCCGTGGTTCCTGTGGGCATACGCTGCATTGTGGCTGGGCACATGCAGGCTTGTCATGTATTTGGTTCAGATGCTTGGGTTCGAGTCACACACACCCCTTCTGCTTCCCGTTTCCATGGGCTTGCAAAGGGTGTGCCCAAGTGACATTGACGTACATGGTGACATTGGACTCCCACTACATGTGTGGGTAGTCTAGTCAATACTGTGTATACATTCCTAGTGCATATTGCTGTTGTGTTGTACACTGCATGTTGCATTGATGTGTAACTCATCATCTGTGTCTACCTCCCAATTTGCAGGTCCCTTCCTCATGTCTACACAAGGCCCTCTAGTTTGGAGATGGGGTCCATGTTGGCAGCAGTGCACCTACAACTCTACATGGCGCCAACACTGCACAGTTGGTAGTGGTGGGAGTGCAGGCATTTCCAGGTGGTGAGACTACTAATTTATTACATTTGTGATGTCATGTTAATGGTAGTACCTGCTCAAGTTTGTTGTTGGTCCTGCATTACTGTGAGCATTTCAGGTGTTGCAAGTTTCAATTAGGGACACTGTACATTGTGACACTAGTGTCATGTTGTGGGGATTACTTTGTTTACCTGCAAATAGCATGACATGGCACAGTGTGTCGTGTGGCGATGCTGGGGATGGGTTGGCTGACATGGCACTGTCCTCTTGTTGCATTTTGCAAGTGGGTATTCATTTTAGCTGCTTGAATGTGTTTCTTCACAAAACTGCATTGGTGGTGTCTGTGTGGGTAGGGATGCACACATTGTAACACTTCCAGGTGAACAATCTCAGGCTGATATGGTTTTCACGGTTGATTCTCCAGACATTCAGGATCAGTGTCAGGTTGAGTCATCATTGATTGTCAGATGGAATGTGCCAGGGCAGTGTGCACTCCACAGGGGTGTGATTTCTATGTGAAGTAATTAGCCACTAGCTGTGTACGGGCTGCCTCCCCCCGTGCCCTTTCCCCTCCCATGCGCAGCGGCTGTGCATGTGGTTGGGGATGTGGGGCCACCACCATGTCCACGGCCAGGCCCCGGCGTGTTGCAACGTTGTGCAGGACACATGCTGCCACTATGATCCTGCACACTACTGGGGGAGCGTACAACAGCTGCCCGCCAGAACGGTCAAGGGAGCGAAAGCGTGACTTTAGCACTCCGAATGTGCCCTCCACTATGCCCCGGGTTGTAATGTGGGCTGTGTTATATCTTACCTGGGGTGGCGTGGTGGGGTTCCGAATTGGCGTCATCATGTGGGGGCTGAGAGGGTAGGCACTGTCCCCTGTGGAGGTGGTGATTGGTATCATTGGTGGGGTTGTGACCTTGCTCAGTATCTGACATGCATGCATGTGCAGTGGCATTCATACTCACCAAGCAGCCATGTATCGCCATGCCGCCCAGCTTCTAGGTCCCGGCTTAGGGTGGACATTCGGTAAATGAAGCTGTCGTGGGTGGACCCGGGATAGTTGGCATATACTGAGGTGATGATTCCCTTGGCATTACATACTACCTGCACGTTGATGGAATGCCAGTGCTTGCGGTTCCTATAGATGTGCTCTGATGCCCTGGGGGGACGTAGAGCCACATGGGTGCAGTCGATGGCACCTAGCACTTTGGGGAATCGTGCCACACCGTAAAAATCCAGGGCGGCAGCATGCCTTTCTGCAGGTGTTCTGGGCAGGTATATGTGCCTACGGACTGATGGGCGTGCAGTGATGATGTTCAAGACCTGGTGTAGGCAGCGTGACTGGGTGGCCTGTGATACCCCACCCACTATGGCACTTGTCCGCTGAAATGATCCAGTGGCTAAGAAGTGCAGTACATTGAGGACCTTCTCCAGGGGGCTGAGTGCTTGGGAGCACAGGGTGGGTGATGTGAGGTCATCCTCCCACTCACTCACCAGATCCAGTATTATGTGTGGTGGAAACCTGTACCTCCCATACACCTGGTCATCAGGCATCCCGAAAAGGCTGGTTCTGGGTGTGAATATTCTGGCCCTGACTATCCTCCTCCTCCTCCTTTGGTAGCCCACGCCCACTGCTGCTAGGAACGGTATGTTCATCCTGGTTCTGAGCTTGTTATTTTGCTAGCGCGCAAATTTATGCGTTGCGCGTGTTGTAGGAGAGCGTGTGACCCGCGCACCCCTGAAATCCAGTACCCAGTCCAATAGCGTGTGGAAATTCCTGCACACCCCGGGATACAGGTGCGCTGACGTACTTGCGTGTCTAAGTGCCCGCGCACCCCTGATATACACGTACATAGGCCAATCGCGTGTACGCGCACTTTTGTCCAATTACACGCGATGACACTCTGACGTGCAGTCTTTCCACGTGTGCTCTGTCATCACGTGCTGTGTGGGAAACACCCGTGCGGGTCACGTCACAGACGCGCTTACGCGCTGAGGGCCTTTGGTCCAATAGAATCGCGTATGCGTGCTGACGCTCTTACGCGCTAAGGGCCTTTCCTCGAATTTCACGCTGACGTGCAGGATTTTCACGTGCCAAATCACTCCGTATCAAGCTGGCCACGCGAAAACACACGGAAGACCACGCTCCTGCCCAGAAGGCCGAATTACTGCCCCCCAGTGCCCCGAGCAGCCTCCCACGTGCCATCTGCTGCTGCCTGCCTGCCTGCCTGCTGCCACCGTGCCCTGCCATTTGGTGCCTGCACATCAGCCATCTGCAGGGGTCCAGTTGCTGTGTCCACCCCTGCTGGAACTGAAGACTCCCGACTGTGATTACATCGCTCCACAGCCCAGCCCCAGGACCCAGTTGCCCACCCACACCTGCCTCTGGGGTTGCCATGTCGGGCACTTCCACATCTGGCACCAGTGGCAACCCCAGGCCAGAGGGGCAGAGGAGCACCAGCTTCACTGCCACCGAAGTTGGTGTCCTGGTGGAGCATGTCCTGGGGCAGTATGATGCCCTCTTTGGATCGTCCCGCGCCAGCAAGGAAGGACGGGAGAGGATCTGGGCCGACTGTGTGGTTGCCATCAACGCGGAGGGGGTGGCAACCCACGACGTCCAGAAGATCAAGAAGCGCTGGGAGGACTTGAGGTCCAGGACGCTCGTGAAGGCCCGGCGCCTCGGTGAGGGGGGCCGGGGCTGCATGAGTTCCATCCAGATGAGGGTCCTGGAACGCGTACGCCCAGCGCTCCACGCCCAGATCCTTGAGAGGGAGACCCATCTGGAGTTGAGCGGTAAGTGTCCAAGCATTGCTGTGTGAGACAGGGCATGTTGCGGTGTGCTGGTTCTCTGATACTTGCCTGTATGTGTGACATAGGCCATGTATGCATGTATGTGTGCAGGGACATCATGGTAATGCACGTGCGACCAGTGATGTGTGAACCACATGGTTGTTGCATGTGTTTAAATGCCACATGGGGAGCCCTATGCAGATTTTAGACATGAGAGCATGCCAGTCTCTGTTCCTGGACATGGGTGGGGGTGAGGGATGGGTGCTGATGGCAGGTACATATATGGTAGCCATGTCTGTGTGCCTGACCTGCGTGTCTGTGACTTTGCATGCCAGGGATGCATGACACATGTGTGTGACAATGCACAGATTCACTGATGCAGCCTAGTTACCCTTGTATCCGCTGTGTTTGGGGTGTATGGGGCCAGATGGATGTGACTGAGGTGAAGTGTGTGCATGTGATAGGCATGACCCATGATGCATGTGAGTTCCATATCATTGTATGTTTCAAGAGTCCATTGGACATGTATGGAAATGTCCATGGCATGCACCATGCCTGTTACTGTGTGTGTTTTGTCTGGACTGACCCATGTGTTGTGGAGGGACATGATGGAAGTGTACTTTGACAGTGGTACTCATCTGCTATTTCTTCCTGTCTAGGGGACCATTGTACAGTACCCTGATGCTTGTGTTCTTTGTCTCCCTCTACGCAGCGGCTAGTGAAGAAGAGGGCGGAGACGGCGCTGTGGAGCCAGGCGGGGGGGATGCCCCCACGGCTGCAGCGGAAGGGGTGGGTGAGCCCCCACAGGGGCCTGCTACGGTGGAAGACGGTGAGGAGCCATCCAGGTTGGTGGTTTCCACAGAGGAGGAGGAGGCCGCCACAGGGGCACACATGGGGCCTGGTGGGGGTATCCCTGCTGGTGCAAGTGGTGCAGTCCAGGGCCAGGGGCAGGAGGCAGCAGAGGTCACCATGGAGGGGCCTGTGCATGTCACTGTCCCTGACCCTGTGAGTGCACCACCATGCACCAGCAGGGTTGCCCCGTCCCAGGCCCGTCCGCAGGTAGAGGGGATGTCCATGTCACCTGACTCCCCTCCACCTGCGGACGAGGGGACCGGTGTCCGTATGGAGAAGGTCCTGATTGGGGTTGCGATGCGCGCGGGTGCAATTCGTGATGACGTGCGTGCTTCCCGGGAGGAGCACGCACATCATCACGAAGAGCACCGTGCCGAAGTGGCCCAATTGGGATCTTCCATGTTCGGGGGTTTCCTGCATGTGTCGGCCAATCTGGCGGCCCTCTCCTCCTCTGTGGAGGCTATACGCCAGTCGTTCTCCTTGCCGTCTTCCGGCCCAGATGCCACCAGGGCCCCCTGTGGACCTGCCCTGACCTATGCAGCCAGCTCGGTGGGGATCCCATCCCTGCCACAGTCGGGAGTCGGAGGTCAAGCAGGGGTGGACACCACAGCAACTGTACCCCAGCAGATGGAGGATGTGCCGGCATCATCAGGCTTGGCACGTGCACAACGGCGTCGGTGGATTCCATCAGCCTGGATGCCGTCGTGCTGGCAGAGGCAGTTGCGTCGGAGGCAGCAGCAGAGTCAACGTGGGAGGCATCATGGCTCGGGGCCATCAACATCGGAGGGGCAGGCATCGGCCGGAGGGCAGGAGGACCCAGGACAGGAAGTGTCTTCCGTGTGGCTGCGGTTGGGCCAGCAGATAGGTGCGGAGCGGCGGCGGGCGGAAGAGGAGCGGCTCACGATGGTCAGGGCGGAGAACTCCATGCGGAGGGCCCTGAGGCGGGCCGAGTGCCTCGAGGCAATCCGCAGGGGGTTGGAGGAGCAGATGGCGTTGTCCCTGCGGACCCTCGGGGCCATGGAACAGGACCGCCTCCGGGACATAGACGAGGAGTTTGATGATGCCCTGGCCCGGAACACTACGGAGTGAGTACTTGCCCGCCGCCTTTGTATATAGTTCTTTAGTTTTAGGTTTCATTTGTTTATTCTTATGATTTGGAGTCGACGGACACAGCTCCACTTTTGTATATAGTTGCATTTTTGTTAGGGTTTTTTGTAGGTTTCCTTTGTTCAGTTGGGCTCATGGACCCTTGGATATTTTGTACATAGTTCTTCATTGGATTGTTTTATTTTTTAATTTTATTTTTTCTTCTCCATGGAGCAATGGTGTTTGGATTTTATTTTTTTTCTGTCGGATTGATTTCATTTTTAATGTGACTTTGAAGTACATTTTTTTGGGATTTGGTGTTTTTCTTTTTTTGGGACGGACATGCACCTTTTCGTTTTTTCATTGGCATTGTAGTTTGTTTCATTTCATTTGCATTCATATTTTTTTAATACATTTTTGTTTTCATACTTCACTGTGTGGTATCATCTCATTGGTTTCATGCATGTCATGTTGGGTGTTTTCAAATTCATTTGCAACCATTGTGTGTGACAGACATGGGTTCATTTGCTTTATGTACGTTGGGGGTGTAACATGTAATTTTCATTTCCATGTGGGTGAATGGGTTACTTGGTAGGGCCTTGTGGCTGTGGAGGCTGACCATTACGCACATGGTTGGTGATTGTGAGGACCTGGGTGCAGGGGGACATGGGTGGGGGCCTGGTGGAGGCTGCCCCTGCACTGCTGGGGGGTGGGGGTGGTGGGAGACATGAGTGGGGGCCTGGTGGAGGGTGCCCCTGCACTGCTGGGGGGTGGGGGTGGTGGGAGACATGAGTGGGGGCCTGGTGGGGGCTGCCCATGGTGGCTGGGGGGTGGGGGTGGGTGGGAGACATGAGTGGGGGCCTGGTGGGGGCTGCCCCTGGTGGCTGGGGGGTGGGGGTAGACATGAGTGGGGGCCTGGTGGAGGCTGCCCCTGCACTGCTGGGGGGTGGGGGTGGTGGGAGACATGAGTGGGGGCCTGGTGGAGGGTGCCCCTGCACTGCTGGGGGGTGGGGTGGTGGGAGACATGAGTGAGGGCCTGGTGGAGGCTGCCCCTGCACTGCTGGGGGGTGGGGGTGGTGGGAGACATGAGTGGGGGCCTGGTGGAGGGTGCCCCTGGTGGCTGGGGGGTGGGGGTGGTGGGAGACATGAGTGGGGGCCTGGTGGAGGGTGCCCCTGGTGGCTGGGGGTGGGGGTGGTGGTAGACATGAGTGGGGGCCTGGTGGAGGGTGCCCCTGCACTGCTGGGGGGTGGGGGTGGTGGGAGACATGAGTGGGGGCCTGGTGGAGGGTGCCCCTGCACTGCTGGGGGGTGGGGGTGGTGGGAGACATGGGTGGGGGCCTGGTGGAGGCTGCCCCTGGTGGCGGGCGGGTGGGTGTGATAGGGGCCATGAGTGGGGGCCTGGTGGAGGGTGCCCCTGGATGCTGGGGGGTGGGGGTGCAGGGGGACATGAGTGGGGGCCTGGTGGAGGGTGCCCCTGCACTGCTGGGGGGTGGGGGTGATAGGGGACATGAGTGGGGGCCTGGTGGGGGCTGCCCATGGTGGCTGGGGGGTGGGGGTGGGTGGGAGACATGAGTGGGGGCCTGGTGGGGGCTGCCCCTGGTGGCTGGGGGGTGGGGGTGGTGGTAGACATGAGTGGGGTCCTGGTGGAGGCTGCCCCTGCACTGCTGGGGGGTGGGGGTGGTGGGAGACATGAGTGGGGGCCTGGTGGAGGGTGCCCCTGCACTGCTGGGGGGTGGGGGTGGTGGGAGACATGAGTGGGGGCCTGGTGGAGGCTGCCCCTGCACTGCTGGGGGGTGGGGTGGTGGGAGACATGAGTGGGGGCCTGGTGGAGGGTGCCCCTGGTGGCTGGGGGGTGGGGGTGGTGGGAGACATGAGTGGGGGCCTGGTGGAGGGTGCCCCTGGTGGCTGGGGGGTGGGGTGGTGGTAGACATGAGTGGGGGCCTGGTGGAGGCTGCCCCTGCACTGCTGGGGGGTGGGGGTGGTGGGAGACATGAGTGGGGGCCTGGTGGAGGGTGCCCCTGCACTGCTGGGGGGTGGGGGTGGTGGGAGACATGGGTGGGGGCCTGGTGGAGGCTGCCCCTGGTGGCGGGGGGGTGGGGGTGATAGGGGCCATGAGTGGGGGCCTGGTGGAGGGTGCCCCTGGATGCTGGGGGGTGGGGGTGCAGGTGGACATGAGTGGGGGCCTGGTGGGGGCTGCCCATAGTGGCTGGGGGGTGGGGGTGGGTGGGAGACATGAGTGGGGGCCTGGTGGGGGCTGCCCCTGGTGGCTGGGGGGTGGGGGTAGACATGAGTTGGGGCCTGATGGAGGCTGCCCCTGCACTGCTGGGGGGTGGGGGTGGTGGGAGACATGAGTGGGGGCCTGGTGGAGGGTGCCCCTGCACTGCTGGGGGGTGGGGGTGGTGGGAGACATGAGTGGGGGCCTGGTGGAGGCTGCCCCTGCACTGCTGGGGGGTGGGGGTGGTGGGAGACATGAGTGGGGGCCTGGTGGAGGGTGCCCCTGGTGGCTGGGGGGTGGGGGTGGTGGGAGACATGAGTGGGGGCCTGGTGGAGGGTGCCCCTGGTGGCTGGGGGGTGGGGGTGGTGGTAGACATGAGTGGGGGCCTGGTGGAGGGTGCCCCTGCACTGCTGGGGGGTGGGGGTGGTGGGAGACATGAGTGGGGGCCTGGTGGAGGGTGCCCCTGCACTGCTGGGGGGTGGGGGTGGTGGGAGACATGGGTGGGGGCGTGGTGGAGGCTGCCCCTGGTGGCGGGGGGTGGGGGTGATAGGGGCCATGAGTGGGGGCCTGGTGGAGGGTGCCCCTGGATGCTGGGGGGTGGGGGTGCAGGGGGACATGAGTGGGGGCCTGGTGGAGGGTGCCCCTGCACTGCTGGGGGGTGGGGGTGATAGGGGACATGTGTGGGGGCCTGGTGGGGGCTGCCCATGGTGGCTGGGGGGTGGGGGTGGGTGGGAGACATGAGTGGGGGCCTGGTGGGGGCTGCCCCTGGTGGCTGGGGGGTGGTGGTAGACATGAGTGGGGGCCTGGTGGAAGCTGCCCCTGCACTGCTGGGGGGTGGGGTTGGTGGGAGACATGAGTGGGGGCCTGGTGGAGGGTGCCCCTGCACTGCTGGGGGGTGGGGGTGGTGGGAGACATGAGTGGGGGCCTGGTGGATGCTGCCCCTGCACTGCTGGGGGGTGGGGGTGGTGGGAGACATGAGTGGGGGCCTGGTGGAGGGTGCCCCTGGTGGCTGGGGGGTGGGGGTGGTGGGAGACATGAGTGGGGGCCTGGTGGAGGGTGCCCCTGGTGGCTGGGGGGTGGGGGTGGTGGTAGACATGAGTGGGGGCCTGGTGGAGGCTGCCCCTGCACTGCTGGGGGTGGGGGTGGTGGGAGACATGAGTGGGGGCCTGGTGGAGGGTGCCCCTGCACTGCTGGGGGTGGGGGTGGTGGGAGACATGAGTGGGGGCCTGGTGGAGGGTGCCCCTGGTGGCTGGGGGGTGGGGGTGGTGGGAGACATGAGTGGGGGCCTGGTGGAGGGTGCCCCTGCACTGCTGGGGGGTGGGGGTGGTGGGAGACATGGGTGGGGGCCTGGTGGAGGGTGCCCCTGCACTGCTGGGGGGTGGGGGTGATAGGGGACATGAGTGGAGGCCTGGTGGGGGCTGCCCATGGTGGCTGGGGGGTGGGGGTGGGTGGGAGACATGAGTGGGGGCCTGGTGGTGGCTGCCCATGGTGGCTGGGGGGTGGGGGTGGTGGGAGACATGAGTGGGGGCCTGGTGGACGGTGCCCCTGGATGCTGGGGGTGGGGGTGCTGGGTGACATGAGCAGGTGTGCAGGGTAGTCCCCTGTGGTGTGTGCTGCCTGCAGGGGCCGTGGAGGGTGTACAGGGAATACCTGGGAGCACACAGCCAAATCGCATGTAGAATTTCCCGCGCACCACTGAAATCGACGTACCCTGGCAAATCGCGTGTGGAACTTCCCGCGCACCCCTGAAATCCACGTACCTGGCCAAATCGCGTGTGGAACTTCCCGTGCACCCCTGAAATCCACGTACACGGCCAAATCGCGTGTGGAACTTCCTGCGCACCCCTGAAATCCACATACCCTGACAAATCGCGTGTGGAACTTCCCGCGCACCCCTGAAATCCACGTACCCGGCCAAATCGCGTGTGGTTCTTCCCGCGCACCCCTGAAATCCACGTACACGGCCAAATCGCGTGTGGAACTTCCCGCGCACCACCGAAATCCACGTACCCTGACAAATCGCATGTGGAACTTCCCGCGCACCCCTGAAATCCACGTACCCGGCCAAATCGCGTGTGGAACTTCCCGCGCACCCCTGAAATCCACGTACCCTGACAAATCGCGTGTGGAACTTCCCGCGCACCACTGAAATCCACGTACCCTGACAAATCGCGTGTGGAACTTCCCGCGCACCCCTGAAATCCACGTACACGGCCAAATCGCGTGTGGAACTTCCCGTAAACCCCTGGAATTCACATGCCCTGCCAATTCGCGTGTGAGACTTCCCGCGCACCCCGGTATACACGCACACGTATTTTTTGTCAGCGGGTGTCCGTGTTTGTGGGTACCCCTTTGCACGTCATTTGTCCTGGAGGGCCACAGTATGGGACATTCATCATGGCAGTATATAGGTGCTATTTTTTGGCGCACCTTTTGGCGCACATTTCTTACAGGCGCAGAGACGCTACCGCCTGCTTTCTTGTGGCGGTCGTGTTTGTGCCTGTGCGCTGGTTTGAGCGTGCACTTTTTTGCCCTATTCTATTCCATGAATACGTGTTGTAGGCGAGCGTGTGGGCGTTCCGCGCACTTGTACCCTGTACTTCCCCCGTGACGCCCACATTTTGGCAAGTTGTTCCCCATTCCGAGTGTTACACCCCGTGTTCCGCCTACTTTTGTTGCATGCGCCGCGCTATGTGTGATTTTCGCTGTGGCCTGTGCGATTTTCGCTGTGACCTGGCGCACGCAGTTAGATGGCCTGTGCGCCAACGTGCGCCGCGCACTTTTTTATCGCACATCCGATGGTTTGAGTGGGGGCCTGGTGGAGGCTGCCCCTGCACTGCTGGGGGGTGGGGGTGGTGGGAGACATGAGTGGGGGCCTGGTGGAGGGTGCCCCTGCACTGCTGGGGGGTGGGGGTGGTGGTAGACATGAGTGGGGGCCTGGTGGAGGGTGCCCCTGGTGGCTGGGGGGTGGGGGTGGTGGGAGACATGAGTGGGGGCCTGGTGGAGGGTGCCCCTGCACTGCTGGGGGGTGGGGGTGGTGGGAGACATGGGTGGGAGCCTGGTGGAGGGTGCCCCTGCACTGCTGGGGGTGGGGGTGATAGGGGACATGAGTGGGGGCCTGGTGGGGGCTGCCCATGGTGGCTGGGGGGGTGGGGGTGGTGGGAGACATGAGTGGGGGCCTGGTGGAGGGTGCCCCTGGATGCTGGGGGGTGGGGGTGCTGGGTGACATGAGCAGGTGTGCAGGGTAGTCCCCTGTGGTGTGTGCTGCCTGCAGGGGCCGTGGAGGGTGTACAGGGAATATCTGGGAGCACACAGCCAAATCGCGTGTAGAATTTCCCGCGCACCACTGAAATCCAAGTACCCTGGCAAATCGCGTGTGGAACTTCCCGCGCACCCCTGAAATCCACGTACCCGGCCAAATCGCGTGTGGAACTTCCCGCGCACCCCTGAAATCCACGTACACGGCCAAATCGCGTGTGGAACTTCCCGCGCACCCCTGAAATCCACATACCCTGACAAATCGCGTGTGGAACTTCCCGCGCACCCCTGAAATCCACGTACCCGGCCAAATCGCGTGTGGTACTTCCCGCGCACCCCTGAAATCCACGTACACGGCCAAATCGCGTGTGGAACTTCCCGCGCACTACTGAAATCCACGTACCCTTACAAAACGCGTGTGGAACTTCCCGCGCACCCCTGAAATCCACGTACCCGGCCAAATCGCGTGTGGAACTTCCCACGCACCCCTGAAATCCACGTACCCTGACAAATCGCGTGTGGAACTTCCCGCGCACCACTGAAATCCACGTACCCTGACAAATCGCGTGTGGAACTTCCCGCGCACCCCTGAAATCCACGTACACGGCCAAATCGCGTGTGGAACTTCCCGTAAACCCCTGGAATTCACATGCCCTGCCAATTCGCGTGTGAGACTTCCCGCGCACCCCGGTATACACGCACATGTATTTTTTGTCAGCGGGTGTCCGTGTTTGTGGGTACCCCTTTGCACGTCATTTGTCCTGGAGGGCCACAGTATGGGACATTCATCATGGCAGTATATAGGTGCTATTTTTTGGCGCACCTTTTGGCGCACATTTCTTACAGGCGCAGAGACGCTACCGCCTGCTTTCTTGTGGCGGTCGTGTTTGTGCCTGTGCGCTGGTTTGAGCATGCGCTTTTTTGCCCTATTCTATTCCATGAATACGTGTTGTAGGCGAGCGTGTGGGCGTTCCGCGCACTTGTACCCTGTACTTCCCCCGTGACGCCCACATTTTGGCAAGTTGTTCCCCATTCCGAGTGTTACGCCCCGTGTTCCGCCTACTTTTGTTGCGTGCGCCGCGCTATGTGCGATTTTCGCTGTGGCCTGTGCGATTTTCGCTGTGACCTGGCGCACGCAGTTAGATGGCCTGTGCGCCAACGTGCGCCGCGCACTTTTTTATCGCACATCCGATGGTTTGAGTGGGGGCCTGGTGGAGGCTGCCCCTGCACTGCTGAGGGGTGGGGGTGGTGGGAGACATGAGTGGGGGCCTGGTGGAGGGTGCCCCTGCACTGCTGGGGGGTGGGGGTGGTGGGAGACATGAGTGGGGGCCTGGTGGAGGGTGCCCCTGCACGTGCGCTTTTTTGCCCTATTCTATTCCATGAATACGTGTTAAAGGCGAGCGTGTGGGCGTTCCGCGCACTTGTACCCTGTACTTCCCCCGTGACGCCCACATTTTGGCAAGTTGTTCCCCATTCCGAGTGTTACGCCCCGTGTTCCGCCTACTTTTGTTGCGTGCGCCGCGCTATGTGCGATTTTCGCTGTGGCCTGTGCGATTTTCGCTGTGACCTGGCGCACGCAGTTAGATGGCCTGTGGGCCAACGTGCGCCGCGCACTTTTTTATCGCACATCCGATGGTTTTCTCGCGCACGGCCTTCCATGAATCGATGTGCGCTGCTTTTCGTGCGATTTTCGCACTTGCACTGCGATTTTCGCTATTCCACTGCGATTTGCACGTTTTTGGCCACTTGCGCCGCGCTAATTATTCCATGAATCGGCCTCAAAGTGTTTTATGCTTTCTAATGAAGTTTTTATGTTACTCCAACAATGCTATTATCTCTTCTTATAATTGATATGTGTCAGTATAATGATCCAAGATTGATGTCTTGGAATTGCTTACAATATGTTACGATTGTATGTTGAAGGATTTCCTTGTTTTGAATGATTTTAATTTTAGATGATCATGTCAAATATCTTGAATATTGGGTGTTTTTAGTTTATGTTATGTTTTATGTAAAAATGTTCTTTGTTGTGGTGCTTGACTTTTGTAAAGGTTTCTCTGTGAATCAGATACAATTTTATAAGTAAAAAAAAAAAAGGTCTAGCTTGCATGAATCGACCTGGAATTTATTGCTCACAAGGCCCAGCAGAGTCCACACTGTAGGGAAAAACCCTCAATTTTGAGACATTTGCCACCAGGAAACGACCAAAACACCCAGGCAACAACACATGTCTTCTCACTTTCCCACAGGTGTCCCTACAAAAACGGTACATCACATGTATGGGTGCACTAACCTGGGCGCAATGGGAAAAGGCAAAACCACTGGTACATCAAACACGCTGGGAAGACCACATTTTTATTGTACTTGGCCTTGTGGACAACCCATAGATTTGGGCCTGGGGTGTCACGGCCATCAAGGAAAACAGGGCACTGATGGACTTCTCAAAAGAAGACACACATGGGAATACAACAAGGTCTCACTAGCCTGAACTGTGAGAGAATTTATTACCCACAAGTCCAACATGTAAGCAAAAAAAACGGAATGTTAACACATTTGCCACCAGGAAACCACCGAAAGTCACGGGCAACAACACATGTCCTACCTTCCCACATTCCCACAGGTGTACTGACAAAACCGGTACCTCAGAAGCATGGGTCGACTTATCTGTGCAGAAAAGAAAAGTGGTGCCCGTCGCCAAGACAAGCGGCGGTCGCAGGGAGCCCCGGCGGGGTCCCGGCCCTCCCCAGAAGTAAAAACTGTCACGCAGCATGGCCAGAGTTACAGGACAGCCGGGAGTGCTACCCCCAACCTTCAGTGCCTGTGTCCCATATGGGTTGACCATCTCCAAGCCCAGCAGCGGCCCAAGGAAGCCCTGGCAGGGTCCCCATCCCACCCCGGCAGGAAAAGCTATAATGCCGCCAGGCCAGAGCTCCAGGACGGGCGGGGGTGCTGCCAGCGACCTTGGACGCCTGTCTCCCATGTGGGTCGACCATCCCCAATCCAGTGGCAGCCCAGCCAGAGCCTAATGAAGGCTGAGGGTGCTGCCCCCAGCCACTGATTAGCGCATGAGTAAACCTCCCTCCAGCCCACCTGTCCCCAAGCCCAGCGGCAGTCCCAGGGAACACCAAAAGTGTCCCCATCCCTCCCCAGAGGGAAAAGTTGTAATGCAGCCCAGCCAGAGCTCTAGGATAACCGGGAGTGCTACACCCGCACATGGGCATCTGCTCGCACGTGAGTTGACCACCTCCCAGCCTAGCGGCTGTCTTGGGATGTCCCGGCAGGGTTCCAATCCTTCCCCAGAGGGAAAATCTGTAATGTGGCATGGTCAGACCTCCAGGACCGCTGGGGGTGCTGCCCCAGCCTTGGCCTTCTGCCTCTCACTGACCATCCCCAAGCCCAGAGGTGGTCCTAGGGTGCCCCGGCAGGTTCCTCATCCCTTCCTGGAGGTAAAAGCTGTAATGCAGCCCAGCCAGAGCTTTAGGATGGCAGTGCATGCTGCCCCAGTCTTGGGCATCTGCCTCTCACATGGGTCGTCCATTCCAAACCTAGCAGCGGTCCCAGGGAGCCCCAGCAGGGTTCCCATCTCTACTGGGAGGGAAAATCTGTAATGCAGTCCAGCCAGTGATCTAGGACAGCCAGGGGTGCTGCCCCGGTACTTGGACATCTGCCTCGCATGTGGGTAGACCGTCCTCCAGACCAGCGGCGGTCATCGGACGACCCAGCAGGGTCCTCATCCCTCCCCTGAGCAAAAAGCTGTAACACGGCATGGCCAAAGCTCCAGGAAAGTCGATGGTACTGCCCTGGCCTTGGCTGCCTGTCCTCGATGTGGTTCGCACGTCCCCTGGCCCAGCGGTGGTCACAGGGAGCCCCGGCAGGGTCCCCATACCTCCCGGGAGGGAAAAGATATAATGCAGCCCAGCCAGAGCTCTAGGACAATCAGGGGTACTGCACCCACCATGGGCGTCTGCCTCGCATATGGATCGACCACCCCACACCCCTGCATTGATCATTGGACATCCCAGCTGGGTCTCCATCTCTCCCCGGAAGGAAAAGCTGTAATAAGGCATGGCCAGAGCTCCAGGACAGCCGGAAGTGCTGCCGCCAGGTTTGCACCTCTTTCTCCGGGTCGACTGTCCCAAAGCCCAGCAGTGACCCAGGAAGCCCCAGCAGGGTCCCTGTTCTTCCCACGAGGGAAGAGCTGTAATGCAGCCTGGCTAGAGCTCTAGGAAGGCCAGAGGTGTTGACCCTGGCCTTGGGCATCTGCCTTGCACGTGTGTCGACCTCCCCCAGCCCAGCAATGATCATGGGGTGTCCCGGCAGGGTCCCGTCCCTCCCAGGTGGGAAAAGGTCTGACACGGTTTGGCCAGAGCTCTAAGACAGCCGGGCGTGCTGCCCCCAGATTTGGGCGCCTGCCTCCCATGTGAGTGGACCATCCCCAAGCCCAGCGGTGGTAGCTTGGGAGCCCCGTTGGGGTACCCATCCTTCCCTCGAGGGAAGATATTTAACACGGTCCGGCCAGAGCACCAGGATTGCTGGCAGTGCTGTCAGTGCTCTGGGCGCCTGCCTCCCATGTGGGTCGACCGTCTCCAAGCCCAGCGGCGATCCCAGGGAGCCCAGCATGGTCCCCATCACTGCCCAGCGGGAAAAGCTGTAACGCAGCCCAGCCAAAGATCTAAGACAGCCGGGGGTGCTGCCGCCAGCCACGGACGCTTGCCTCCCAGTGGGTCGACCGTCCCCAAGTCCAGCGGCGGTCCCAGAGAGCCCCGACAGGGTCCCCATCCCTCCCTGGAGGGAAAATCTGTAACACATCTAGGCCAGAGCTTCAGGCTGGTTGGAGGTGATGTCCCCGGCCTTGGGCACCTGTCTCCCATGTGGGTCGATCGTCCCCAAGTCCAGCAGCAGTCCCAGGGAGTACTGGCAGAGTCCCCATCCCTCCGTGGAGGGAAACACTGTAATGCAGCCTTGCCACAGCTCTAGGATGGGCGGAGGTGCTGCCCGTGGCCTTGGGTGTCTATCTCCCATGCGGGTCGACCATCGCCAAGTACAGTGGCGGTCCCAGGGAGCCCCGGCAGGGTTCCCATCCCCCCCAGAGTGAAGAGCTGTGACACAGCCTTGCCAGAGCACCAGGATTACTGGGGGTGTTGCCCCAGGCCATGGGCGCTTGTCTCCCATAGGGGTCGACTTTCCACAAGTCCAGTGACAGTTCCAGGGAGCCCCAGCAGGGTCCCATTCCTCCCTGGAGGGAAATCCTGTAGCGCAGCCAGGCCAGAGCTCCAGAATGGTTGGAGGTGATGTCCCTGGCCTTGGGCGCCTGTCTCCCATATTTGTCGACCGTCCCCAAGTCCAGCAGCAGTCCCAGGGAGCCCTGGCAGACTCACCATCCCTCCCCAGAGGAAAAAGCAGTGACACCGCCCAACCTGTGCTCAAGGACTGCTGGGGGTGCTGCCCTCAGCCTGGGGCACCTGCCTCCCACGTGGGTAGGCCTCCCCCATCCAGTGGCGGTCATCAGACAACCCGGCAAGGTCCTGTCCCTCCCCAGAGGGAAAAGCTATAATGCGCCATGGCCAGAGCTCCAGGACAGCTGAGGGTACTGTCCCCAGTCTTGGGCACCAGTCTCCCTTGTGGGTTGCTTGTCACCAAGCTCAGCGGTGGTCCCAGGGAGCCCCTGCAGGATCATAATCCCTCCCCGGAGGGAAAAGCTGTAACACAGCTCAGTCAGAGCTCTAGGACAGACGGGGTGCTGCCCCTGGCCTTGGGCTTCTGTCCCACAGGTGGGTAGACCACCCCACAGGCCAGGGGCAGACATTGGATGCCCTGGCAGTGTCCCCATCCCTCCCTGGAGGGAAAAGCTATGATGCAGCATAGCCAGAGCTCCAGGACAGCCGAGGGTACTGCCTCTGGCCATGGGCACCTGTCTCCCTTGTGGGTTGCGTGTCCCCAAGCTCAGTGGGGGTCCCAGGGAGCCCCAGCAGGGTCCCCATTCCTCCCCGGAGGGAAAAGCTGTAGCGCGGCATGGCCAGAGCTCCAGGACAGCAGAAGGTGCTACCCCTGGATTTGGGCATCTGCCTCGCACATGGATTGATCGCCCGCCAGCCCAGTGGCAGTTATGGGATGTCCCAACAGGGTCCCTGCCCCTCCCAGGAGGGAAAAGCTGTAGAGTGGCATGGCCAGAGCTCCAGGACGGCCAGGGGTGCTGCCCCCAGCATTGGTTACCTGTCTCTCACGTGGATCGACAGTCCCCAAACCTAGCAGTGGTCCCAGGGAGCCCAGGCAGGGTCAGCATCTCTCCCCCGAGGAAAATGCTCTTACGTGGCCCGGCCAGAGATCCAGGATGGCCGGGGGTACTGCAACGTGCAAAGGGCTCACCCCCAAGATCATATCCTTGGTGTCCCGAACCCCAGTTTTGCCCCCCCAGGAAAGCAGCAAGGGCCTGCCCATCCTTGTGTGGGGGGGAATGCTAAGGGGGCTGGCCCACAGGAACGGGGCCAACACCCCGATACCCCCAAGTGCTCCACTATATGTTGAATTTAATATTGTTTTTCCTTCCTTGGGGGCAAATCAGTGCACAACCTGTACCCAAAAAAGGCAAAACAACATTATGCCATCTGGTTGGCATGTTTTGGGGGTGCGGCTCTGATTGACCTGAGGGGGCCCCCAACGCCAAAATCAATTCCCTGGTGGTCTAGTGCTCCTTTCTGCTTCCCAGGGTTGGCAAAACAGGGCCAGACCTTCAATTTTGCACCCCCCCAGGGATGCAGAAAGGATCTGCCTCTCCTTGGGGGGGATTGCTGATGGAGGTGTGGACCGCAGGCCACACCTCCATCCCCTGATGCCCCCAAGAGGCAAGGGTAGTATAGCTCAGTGGCAAGGTACTCGTCTTGGAAGCAAGACGACGCAGGTCAACACAAGTTTGAATCCCGGGTCTGTTCTTAGATACCTCTTAGGTACTAAGTATGTTATAAAAAAACAATTATAATTATAAAACTGTGCCACTGCATAAGCCGTGACATGTTGTTTTGCCTTCCTTGGGGACAAATCGGTGCAAAACCGCACCGATCTGCCCCCAAAGGAGGCAAAACAACATTGTGCCACCTTTGTGGCTTTTTTGGTGGATGGGGGGCTGTTTGGCCTGGAGGGGCCCCCTAACTCCAAAATCAATTCTCTGGTGGTCTAGTGTGCCTTTCTGAGACCCAGGGGTGGCAAAATGGAGCCAGACCCTCACTTTTGCCCCAGTGCTATATCCTATGCCAAGTACTATATTTACATGCGGAAGCTGAGCGTCAGTATTTAAATATAGCAGACACGTTTTTCAGTGCTGCTTGGGCATTTTCTGCCTGATTTGCATGGGGGAAGGCTCGTTGGAAAGGGGAGATCCTTTCTGGTAGGAGTTTATTTGATCCTCGACCAGCAATCCCACTGGATCACCAGCGACGGGTGACGTTCAGCTTCAGCATGTAAATATCATTTAGCATGTAGTGTGCACCAACGTCATCATGGCCACCTCCTGACCCCCACACACAGAAGGGAAAGTCCTCCCCTTCATTGCCTGGGGGTCGGGAGTATGGCTGCAGCAACAGGGATGGGTGTTCTGCCCCCCCAAAGGTAAACACTGCGGAGGACGAGATATCTCATCCTACGCACTGGGAACTGACTGCCGAGGACAAGATATTTCATCCTCCGCAATTAAGGAGTTAATAGGAATCAGGAAACAAAATTTCATATGCACGACCTGTCTTTGATCTGAGACAGGCTTGTAACATTAGGTGTATGGGTGATAATTGGCTTGGGCTGAATGAGGACAAGACAGAGGTCTTGGTGGTGGATCCCACTTCTGCGGTTTCGCTCTGGACTCCTGATTTTTGGCCTGCCTTTCTTGGCACACTTCCACTCCCTGCAATAGTGGTGAGAGATCTTTGTGTTAAACTATGCGCCTCACTTTCTCTTGAAGCACAGATAACTACTATCTTCCAGTCTCATCTTCATGCGCCTCTCTTGTTTTGAGTGGAGCAGACTATTGTAACTCGCTGTACTGGGCTCAGCCAAAGTACTTGTTGCAGCGACTCCAGGCTCAACAAAACTCGGTGGCGCAAGTGGTGTCCCGCTCTCTGTTTCTCTCTCATATTTCACCTGTTCTTCACCAGCTTCACTGGCTTCCTACTGACAAACGTGTCCAGTTCATGTCTCTATGCATAGTACGCAAGGCATTTTATGGCCTGGGGGCGGAGTATTTGCAACAGAAATTCCAGCTATATGTTCCCAGCTGTGCGCTCCGCTCACAGGATAATGCAATTATCACTGTTCCTAGAGTTTGTGTTGGCGGCCGAGCCATTTCAGTAGCGGCCGCTAAGCTCTGAAACTCACTGCCACGTGAGTTGCGGGTTAGGAAGAATCATTTGGAATTTCATTGATCTGTAAAAACTCCTCTTCTAGGTAAGGCTGGTGGATGGCCTGTGTTCTGCTGGTTTTTCTATAGTGTCAAGGTGCCTATGGGTGTAGGTGTGCTTAATAAATATAAGAATAATAATAATAATTGCGGGAAAGTCAGCTTCTACTTCATAAAGGTTTATCGGTAACGTTCTCCTCCTTAATAGGAGCCACGCAACCCTTCGGCAGCAATCCAAATCAAACAATGAGAAAAAGAGGCTTTCTCTTCAGGCGGGTGCTTTAACTTTGGTGAATTAAGCATGTGATACAATCCCCTTGTTAGAATGACTTTGCACGACTGCGAACAACTTTTACTCACTTTTATTTATATACGAGCATCAATTATGCTGGCTTCAGTTACTGGAAAGGTATACCTGATGATTTGGAGTACAGACCTTCATTCACAGGCTCAACAATTACAGCAATTGTGGGCTGCTTCTACTTCCTGACTTTATTTCTTCTGCTACGTCTTCTACAGGCGCTCCTGGGACCCACATCCTTCTGCAGAACAGGAGTCTCAGATCCAGCCTCGATAATGAAGAGTCTTCCCTTCTCCTGCTTCCCTCAGTTTGCTTTTGCACATTGGCCTCGGGTGAATGCACGACTTCAGCTCTACATTCACAGCAATTAAGCGCACATGAAAAGACTACCAATTCCTCCAAGTCTCTTCCAATGCAGCCACAGCCAAGCAGGGGTTGTGAGCACACAACCGACTCAGAGCCTGCTGGTGAAATCTGCTCTTCCTCTGCTCTGGTGTCCCTTCTGTGGTCACACTTCCTAGTGAACTGCCAGCCTTGTGCTCTGCTTCTTCTTCTACTACTACTGTCGACCAGATCTCATAGTTTGCTGGTCCGGGAACTACGGTACCGGCAAGCTTACCAGTACTGTAGTTCCCCGACCGGCAAACTTGTAATGACTCCCATTGTCTTTGGATTATTTGTATCGATAACTAAACCGTTTTTATTAGCAAGCGTAAATAGTGTAGTTAGTTGATTTTGTAGACCTTTGGGGATGGTGTCCAAAGGAATCAAGTTATCTGCATATCCCAACCATTGCAATTTGTTGCTCTTTATTCTTGGGGATTCTTTTTTATCCAAATGGAGCTCCATCGATAGGTCTGCGAGATATAGATTGAACAGGAGGGTCAGGCCCACACACAAACCTGCTTAAGGCTAAAATGAGTAGCAATGGAATCACTTAAGTTTCCCACCTCATTTATTCTCACAGTCACAGTTGTGCTAGAGTAGGTAGCGTAATGAACATTTTGAACACGTTTTTTGGAATTCCCCACCTGTCCAATTTCTACAACAGTAGGTTTTGGCATCCTGTGTCAAACGATGTGCTAAAATCAATATTGGCAGCAATCACCAGTTTATTATACGTTCTCCAAGTAAGTTCAATGATGGTAGTCAGTGTCATAAGCCGTTTCTGAGGTCAGACAGGTTGAATGGTAGGATGTCATTCCCACCCATCCAGTATGTAAGGTCCTTAAGTAAGATACTGCTAAAGATCTTAGCTGGGGCGTCCAGCATGGCCAGGATTCCACAACTCTTACTCCCTCCCCCACCTCAGGTCCTCATTTATATACTGGCACAATGTTTTTTTTCCAGCTTGCTGTTATTTCCCACGTGATGCTAATATTTTTAAATAGCTCAATAGCGATAATAGTGGACGTATTTTGAGAAGCATATTAGATAGTCTATGCGTAATAATTGTACAATAATTGTACAAGCCTCCTCCATCTTACCACAGTATTCCCATCTATCTATTGTATCAATGATTATATATTTCTCTTTGGGCATTGTTAGTATAGTGGTCGCAATGTGGTATACCCAGTCATTCTTAGTGGTGCCTCCATAGAGTCTATCTCTAACCTTACCACCATTAACCATCTCCCGGAATTTCCGGGATTGATTTGTTTTGATGACTTCCATAATAGTTGGCCACTGTTGAATTTTCTTGAGGCTCATATGCATCCTTAGCTACTTTCTCTATGTTCCTTTTCTTGGTTGACATGTATGTAGCATATCATGAAGCAGTTCGCTGCTACCCAAGATCCTGTGCATATCTCTATTGAGTTCACTGCTGAATCAAACCCATGGCGAGGAGTCATCTCTTACTTATTACCACAGTATCTTTTCTGCATAATGCAGTCAACTACTTCTTTGACAACATTTTCATATTTAGTTATGCTATTTCTATTTCTATTTTGCCAGTTTTTCAGGCTTTGCCCTGTACCCCTTATGTATTCAGGGAGACTTCTCATAGAGCTACCTGTCAATATATTTCCTTGGCTAGAATGGGCGCATCCAAAATAATCCTAGTGCCTCCTTGTGTCATGCCAACATTCCCAGTTGTATCTCTCATGATATCAGTCATTTTACTATTATCCTTCCTTAAGGTGATTAGATAGTGGTGGCTTTCCTCGCTTGGCCCATCTGTTTTATTTATAAAATGTAGGTAAGTCTACACCAGCTCTTTCCATGTCATAGCATTTTATTTCATCATCTTTGGCTTTTGCCTTTATCGAGTAGCATCTTTTTCATATTTCGCGGACTCCTTTACTGGGACAGGAGGCACTGACATTCCCTTAATTAAAACTTGACCATCTTTAGCAGTTCACTCTATGTGATACATCTTTCACTAGGTATTGGTAAGCCATTTCTCTATAAAAGATGTATAAATAAATGTATTGCTAAATTCCGTGTTTAAATGTTGCGGTTTATTACACGGCACACACAAGTCAGGGATCTCCTTCCCTTACTGTGAATGTGACGCACAATAAAAACACTTTGATTTTTACACTTTAGGTTCTTTTGAGAAGGCCTCCAACCCGTTTCGCACACAATCCCAACAAATACCCCATGCCCCAATGGACTAGAAATCAAGCCGGTGTGTATTAAGAAGATATTTATTAATTTATTATCTATGTCAAATTAGAATAAACAGCTCACATCAGCCACCAATGTTGTGGCAACACACAGACAAATATCCTTTTTGGTCAAGCAGAACACTCAGATAACTCAAAACTCTACAGTGACAAGAATTTCCTTTTACTTCTCCCACCACTACAAACAGAGAACAGTTCAAAACACACCAAAAAAAGGAATGCAAACAAACAGGAAAGTCAAGGCACACAGAACTATGCTTTGGTCCCAGCAACCCTCACCCCCGCCACAAACTTCCACCAGGCTTGTCGCTTTTGGATGGAAGAAAGTGGCAAGGAGTGGGAACAAAAGGGAAAAATTGGATTTCGGATATGGTTCACAGAATCAATATGGGGATCAGGCAAAGAAGTGGAAATTTAGTTTTTAGAGCACAATAGAAGAATGGGTTTTTAAATAATTCATCACAATTGCTATGGGAAAGAATTGAATGCAAGGGAATTCGTTCTGCTTAAACTTAAAAGACAGGCAGGGCTTTATAGATTATAAGTCAGCAATGGGAAAAATTGGATTTTGAAAGACTTGATCACAAAAACAATAGAGAGCAGACAGGGAGGCAAGGGAGAAATTCATTTTGCCACCCCTGGCAGTAACGCACAGGTTTCTAGGTTTATGGTCAGAACAGGATAAGAAAAACATATTTTCAGAAGTTTAGTACAATTTCAATGAGGAAAGAAAAATGCAAATGGGAATTTGTTTTTACTACACAATGGGGAATTAGAAACAGAATGGGGAAAATTGGAAAATTGATTTGGGACGATGAGCACAATTTCAGTGGGGAAAGAAAATTGCAAATGTGAATTTGTTTTTAACTTACAATGGGGAAGTAGGGACAGAATGGGAAAATTGGGACAATTTAGTTTAGCTTTTGATTTAAACCCTGGCACCTGTGAGGAGATAACAGGTGGACTTCTACCCTTTATTTTCTGTTCTACGTGGGAAAGGAAGTACTGCCGACAACTGTTAATTAGAAGGTGATTGTGCACAGTACTTTGGACGCTATCCTGTGGTGCACCAACCTGGTATCTAGCGTGAGCTTCGTGCTGTTCGGGATAAGTTTTCCCTTACTAACCTTCCCTCCTTTTGTCATTGTTTCCTTATTTGGATTACTTCAGAAACTTGTTGGTGGAGCCCCAGTTAACAGAATCTACAGGTTAGTGTGCACTAGTTACTATTGCTGTGCTATTAGTGAGAGTTAATGTGGGACACTGCCTCATTATACTTTATTGAATCCTAGGCTGACATCCAATGATTCTCCCACGCCCTTTCCAGTGATCCCTCTCTCTGCCCGTTTTATTAGTCAGAGAGTGGTATCATTTGGAAGGTCTATTTTTGACTTCACTACTTTCAAGCTGTTTGCCTCATCAAGGATCCAGAAGAGCCCTACCAAGTGTATCCTTTTTGGCTATACCTGTATCCTTTTACATAAGATACTTGGGGGATTTGTGACAGGGACACACATGGAAACAGGGCTTTTTGAAGTCAATTCTTTTGCAAATCTTTAGGACTATACTGGCTCACAATTTCAATGGGGAAAGAAAGATGCAAATGGGAATTTGTTTTTACTACGCAATGGGGAATTAGAAACATAATGGGAAAATTGATTTGGGATGATGAGCACAATTTCAGTGGGGAAACAAAATTGCAAATGTGAATTTGTTTTTACCTTACAAAGGGGAAATAGGAACAGAATGGGAAAATGGGAACAATTTTGTTTTGCCTTACAAAGGGGAAATAGGAACAGAATGGGAAAATGGGAACAATTTTGTTTTGCCTTACAATGGGACTGTCATGCATGGCAGGCATATTACCTCGGGAACCGGAACACTGTCTTCACATAGAACTGGTTATGCCCATAGAACTGCTAAGCCTTTCTATTCTAAATGGAGGTTGTTTGATATCTTGCCTGGAAAACAACGTTTGCATTATTCACGTCATTGAATTCACGTGATTAGGGATTGTCAATAAGCAGCGTGGAGATGTTGCTCGCTGCTTCTGATTGAACCAACATAGCGTCTTGTAGCTGAATCTTTGATCTGCGTCCTTGCATCTCCTCAGCAACTGCTTTGGCTTTCCTCGTGCATGTCACCTCCACATGCGAACTCCTGTAGCTGCTTTCAAGAAGTTACGGCAGTTTCCCTTGTTCGTGTGTATCTTCTACACGCTACCATCAGCAGCTGTCTACTAGATGACCAACGGACAGTTTTTCCTACACACACGAGTTCTGGCAGTCCCGTCTGCGTATACTCTTGTCGCGTGTAAAACCTCACACGGTTTTCTGAACTCTCAAGCGCGGCTTTCCTGGCTGTGTGTACTTTGGTCGCATGTAAAACCTCACCCGGTTTCCTGAACTCTTCAAGCATGGCTTTCCTGGCTGCGTGTATTTTGGTCGCGTGTAAAACCTCATGCGGGTTCCTGAACTCTTCTAGCGTGGCTTTCCTAGCTGCGTGTACTTTGGTCGCGTGTAAACCCTCACGCGGTTTTCCTGAACTCTTCAAGCGCGGCTTTCCTGGCTGCATGTAAGTTTGTCACCTGTTAAAAAACACGTAAGTTCTTGAACTCTGAATCTGCAGCATTCTTGGCTACATGTAAGTTTGTCGCGTGGAAAAACCCACGTGGGTTCCTGAACTGCTAATGTCCTGTTCCTGTCTGTGTGCACCATTGCATGTGTAATTCCACACGCAAGTTGTGCTACGCTTTTGATTTAAACCCTGGCACCTGTGAGGAGATAACAGGTGGACTTCTACTCGTTATTTTCTGTTCTACATGGGAAAGGAAGTACTGCCGACACCTGTTAATTATAAGGTGATTGTGCACAGTAGTTTGGACGCTATCCTGTGGTGCACCAACCCGGTATCTAGCGTGAGCCTCGTGCCGTTTGGGATAGGTTTTCCCTTACTAACCTTCCCTCCTTTTGTTGTTGTTTCCTTATTTGGATTACTTCAGAATCTTGTTGGCAGAGCCCCAGTTATCAGAATCTACAGGTTAGGGTGTACTAGTTATTATTGCTGTGCTATTAGTGAGAGTTAATGTGGGACACTTCCTCATTATATTTTATTGAATCCTGGCTGACTTCCAATGATTCTCCCATGCCCTTTCCAGTGATCACTCTGCCTGTTTTATTAGTCGGAGAGTGGTATTATTTGGAAGGTCTATTTTTGACTTCACTTTCAAGCTGTTTGCCTCATCAAGGATCCGGAAGAGCCCTACCAAGTGTATCCTTTTTGGTTATACCTATATCCTTTTACATAAGATACTTGGGTGATTTTTGACAGGGACACACATGGAAACAGGGCTTTTTGAAGTCAATTATTTTGCAAATCTTTAGGACTGTACTGGCTCACAAAACACTGGGAAAAGATTGTTGGTTTCAAATTCCACCAATACAGATCCGGTGGATTCAATGGGGGAATTAATTTATTGATTTTGACAAATATACTAAGGATCTACACGGGCAAACAGGGATTATTCAATGGGGAATTATTTAAAACAATGCTAAAATAATACAGGGCCTTCCCATTCTATGGTTTTCAGGGTTTAGTTCTACTTACAGGAGAGGTCTCGACTGGATATCAGGCAGCATCAGGACACTGCTGGGACAGAAAACTGTCATCAGTCAATGTCTCTGCTGAGATCTCCAAGGGTTCCCAAGTCAGCTTCTAAATCTCCTGGCTCAACTGCAAGCTAGGCCTTACCCTGCTGGGATGTCCTGCTCTGAGGCGTGCTTACTTAGTTATAGGGCAAATGACATCACTAATATGTGTCTTAGTTCCCGCAGAAGGGATTAGTTACTGCTCCAGTGCCCCACTCCCACCTGTATGCTGATAGGTCCAGAAATGTGGGAGTGCTTTGGGACACTAGGGGAGGAGACCACTTCATCATCACACTTCGACAGGGGGCTGGTCTGGTTTGGGGACATAGAAATCTCACTGCATGACAACTACCCTTAATCTCCATGTTTTGACAGATATAAATGCATTTTTGAAACCTATATTGTACTGCTAGAAAAATAAGCGTCGTCTGGTGTCTGTGCGTCATTCCTGTACAAATATACTGTTTTTCTTCATTCACTCCAGAATTATATCAGTGAAAAATATGGCCCTTGAGGGTGGCATATGAATCATACTGGGCCTGCTTTAATCAACTTTTTTATATCTCTCAAATTCACAAGGAAGGCCACATTACGTTCTCATGAATAACTTTAGCTGTGTTGAACCCACAAAAATCTTTTGGGATGGCCAGAATGGGTTAGCAGACACCTTTCCAGAAAACTACAATGACCATTGTGGGATAAATATTATTGATTTTACACAATGAAATGCATTTCTCTCATTTTACACAATGGACACCCAAAATCACTCCTTGGCTTTGGCCCCCACCTTTCTGGAGCACATGGCATCAGCAGAGAGATCTGTGTTTAGATTAGCCTGCTCATTCCAAGGGCTACTGGCCACTACTGCATTTTTTTATGGGTTTGCATGAGCTGAAGGTCATAAATGCTGGGGGCCAGAACTGTCTTATCTTGTCCAGGCTGTGGATTTGATCTCAGAGCCTCTTATTCTTTGTATTTTTAAGGGAGGCACTCCTGTTTGAAGTTACAGGTCTCTCTAGCTCCCCAAGACAACCCATAGAAGGAATGCAGCTTCGCATTTGAAGAAAGAACAAGCCCCACATCCTTCCCCAACTCAGCTGAAATTGCCTGTTAACTCACTTTTTACCTTTGAATAAGCTTTTTTTTTTTAGAAAGGGCATAGTTACAAAACATATAAGGGTATAAATGCTGTCAAGGAAGACATCATAATTACATTTTTAGGGCCTTGGTGAATATCCTACTTTACAGAGTGCCACTTTGGAGGCAAAACTGAAATGTCATTTTGTTGACTTCACCCATGAAAGGACTCTATTTTACTGCAGCTGCTTAAACCCAGCTCAGCATTCCCTGATAGATTATGTGCACTGTTGTTTCCTATGTGATGGGCTCGTGATAGACAGAAACCAAGTTCGTATTTTGAATGTTTTGCAAACGTTTAGCTGTGCATCATTTTAGTTTAAAGGGAAAAACAAAATTACTAATTTTATTTAATGTTCATGAAAGAAAGTGCTCTGCTTCACCTCAGCTGCTAAACACAATACTGACAGCCCATTGAGGGTTCTGTGGACTGCTGTTTCCTGGACAGATCATTCCAGCTCTTCAAGAATTTGTCAAACCTTGCCACATGACTTTCCCTTATGCCAGGCAGTTGGCATCTTTAAGTATCTTGAGGTTTTGAGGCCCAATTTCACTCCTTTTTGCTTTGATTTCATAGGCCTCATTTTCCACATTATTTCAGGGCAGGCCTTTTACTTAGGGGCATGTCCCCAATGATGTTTTGTTTCTTTTGTTCCTTGCATTCAGGGGCTATTTCACCCCCACATTAAATGGTTTCAAACAGGTCTGCACCTCTGATATCCGTAGGCATGTTTATGGCACAAAATGAAATTTACAAACTTTCTTCCATTTGATTAACTGCATTACAATCAACACAGATCAAAATACCATTCTGTGGGTGAATGTTTTTTGCTCCTATTTTCATTCCCACTCTCTCGTACCTTGTATTTATTTTAAAGGGTGATCATATGCCCCATTGTTGTTTCTCCCTCTGAGGCACTCCATTTATAGGGGTTTAAGGGACTCATTTTCCAAAAGTTGTATCATCCTCTGAGAAAACACTGTGATAAATGTATGTCGACACCTGTAGTAGTCATTAATTAGTCCTCGTTAACTGATTCCTTAGGGTTCACATCATCCCAATCTCCTGCATGGAAAGCTCCCGAAGACTGTCCTACACCCATTTGTGAATTTTGATCAAAATCTCTATGCAAATCATTGCACATATAGGTATTCTTTATTTTGTTTTTTTGGTGTGCTTCTTGTTAAATATTGCTGTGCTTACTGAGATGCTCAACTAATGGTTCTTAATAATTTATAGATAATAAATGAGTGATAAGGGCACATTTTTTGTGATTTTTGAAGACACTCACATAAGGTGAATTTTGAGTCAAAATAGTTAATGATACAATCATCAGTCATTTATATAGCACTCTTACCCAAGGCACGTATCAAAGACTATTTTTAAATACAATTATAATGTTTGATGTTGAAGGCTTGTTTTGTTTCGTAACAAATTTACCGACATTTTTACTGCACCACCATATCACAAGTTTGGAGGCGAGTTGCAGAAAAAATCACTAGCACTTGGCCAGAGGTTGGTGGAGCTTAGGCACCCTGCAGAAATTATCTCCCATGATAAATTATCTACACCCCGATGGAGTCCTCTGGAGCTCGCTAACAGGCAATAAAGCCAACTCTGCAACCAGAGCCATTACCTCCAGTTAAAATGCACAATAAATGAATTAATAAATGCTATGGAGGTAATACCGTTATGACTGGTGGTAAGAGTATTCGAATTTGGCGCATTTACCACCCTAGCAACTCTTATCAAAACAAAAAATGACAAATTAAAGAAGAGCAATATAAAATGTTTAAATGTTTCACAGCCGGATTAACGTGTCAAACTGTAATGCAGACCCGCCACTTACAACCCTAACAATGTTTACTTGTGGGGTGGGATTTCTGTACGCGTCCCGCGTTCAGGGCACGAGATGTGTGTGTGAGCCTCAAGTTGTCTGTTTCGAAAGGACATCCAATTGCCTTCCAAATTCCCCTGAGTTTCTCGACATAGAGCAGCGAGCGGGCAGCTCATTGCTGCTGTCAGATTCAACCTGCTTCTTCCTGGTTCACTGTGCCGTGTTTTCGAGGCAGACCTTTTTCCTGGAATCGGGCCCATCCTGTCCTTTCAGTCCTTCCTCTCCCTCACCCCTTCCGCTACCTCCACCCACTTGTTGCTATTCTTCGGGGTGCGGCATCTGCAAGCAGTGTTTGAGGTTGGGGGTTAACGCTGCTTCTTCGCTTCCCCGCCACCACACACCACACTGCGTTAATGGCAGACAATCTATCATGACATGGGTGGTATCCCGGCGGAATTTGTGTTACCGTAACTCAGTCTGGCGCAGTTGCAGCCAGATCCCAAGTTGCGAAGGGGTGGTAAATCACCATTCCCCATTGGGTCCATTGGGTCGATGGGTGGGGGCACTTTACCACTGGTGGTAATTGTGCTAGTGGTAAAAGCACAGAAAACGTCTGAAAACCGGCACTAAGTGGACATTTTTACCTTTGGGTCTCATCAGGAGTCTAGCGTTATCCCGGCGCTACTCGGTCCGGCGCTATTAGCACCGGATCATGAGTAGCGGTGCAGCAGTAAGTTCCCATTCCCCATTGGGTCCTTTGGACCCAATAGCGTTCGGGGGCACTATTACCACAGCGGTAATAGCGCCGAAACCAGGCAGAAAGCTGGATTTTTACCTCCAGCAAAAAGCTGGAGGCAAAACTCAAAACTTTCCGCCCAAATCGAGATTGGGTGGCCCATTAAATGCTGCAGTAATGGCATTACCGCCGCAGTTAAGGGCTGAAGCCCAACTCGTGATGAGGCCAAGACCTGCAAGTGAATTTAATGGGGAAAACACTAATATATGTTTTGGCGGTGAAGTAATACTTATTTCTTTAAGTTTGAGGCAAACTGAGTTAGGAAATTAAATGTGCTTTTACTTTGTAGTATTTAAATATCATGGTTGCCGTCATCAGTGGAGCATTTTAATTGCAATGTGGTTGAACTGGAACAGGTTTAACAAGAGCAAGCTTTAAGTGACATGTTAAGAAAAGGGTTCCTTTATAAGAAAGTGAAAGCATTTTCCAATGTAGTAGCCTTCTCTTTCGTGTGTAAAGTAGCATAGCACAAAAACATGACATAAAGGAAGTATCTTGTTAGAAAACATTCTGATTGGCTGAGAGGAGCTCCCATGTGCTTATAGACCTTAATGACCTTAGTCCCCAGCTAATCTAATAGACATCATAATGTGACCTCACATATTGCGTCTATAACTTCCCTCTAAAGGCTCAAATATACCAGAATGTGACTTAATGACATCATAGAGGCAAGATGCCGCCACATTAGGATACAATGGTCCTCATTAGGAGCTTGGAGGTAGCCATGCCATTCTTACCGGCATGGCTGCCCCCAAACCGGGTCCCAAAAATAGGGAATAACCGGGCCATGCCGACTTTAGCGGGCCCGGTAATTCCCTGTCGCGGGACCCGGACCCGGTACGTCCCCATTCCCATTTGAGCCCCTATAGGGCTCAATGGGAATGGGGAGGATGCTAACAACGGGCCGGCCCGTTGTTAGCATCCTGTACTGCTAGCGGGTCCCGCTCTGCACGTCTGGTCTAGTCTGGCCAGGCGTCCAGAGCGGGACCCGCTGCAGACCTCGTAATGTGGCGACCCGGAATGAACGGTGCCGGTCCCTTTCCGGCACTATTCATTCCGCGGCCGCCAGCCTCGTAATGAGGCCCAATGTAACAATATGGATAAATGACATTACATTGAGGCTAATTATTGGTCATAGTATGTCCTCACAGAAGGATCACTTAAATACAAACAAACCCCAGTGACATCACAATAAGACTCAATGGCCAAAATATGATAATGTGGCATCACAGATGCAAGATGTCACAAACTCATGTAATGACGAAAGAGCTCAATGACATAGCATTGCAGATAGTTTTCATGACAGTATGGTTGCACAGCAGAACTCCCAGAAGAACTGTGTGACCTTACCATAAGACACAATGACGTCAAACGGCTGAGTTGTTATCACAATACGGGGTCATCAAGACTGAGCCTAAAGGTTTCACATAATGGATCTTTATTATTACAATACTGCTTATGGCCTCCCAAAATTCCCAATATGACTGGCATTGCATGTCACATTTGCCATCCCAAGAGTGCTTGATAACATCTAATCTTAATATACACATTGATGTTCTCCCTGGAATGGCAGGCAGAGGTATAATAGTTTGTTTGTTTTATGTGTAATGCGCACCAAATCCGAAAGTAACTGGGCGCAAGGAATACAAGTTTATTATAATAGTTATTGATCTCCCCCTGCACGGGTTGTTGTCGCTTGCATTCGTTCTCAATGGAGCACTTCTTGCATTTTGACTAATTTTGGATCATTTGGGGTTCCACCGGAAGTGAGCAGAGAGTTCCAGACGTGTGTGCTGGCAGTTGCAGCTGACTGATGGCGATGAAGTTCTTTTCTGGTCTTTTGAACTGCACTGCCCTATAACTGGAATCCGGCTGGCATGCAAATGATTGGCCGCTGCTGGCTGGGCACCAAGATCCAAACCGTGACTGAGGTCTTCACTGGAGACTTACAGTTCATCAAACTATTCTAATTGTTGTTTATTTTCAGTAGAAGATGTCTCACATTGTTGGCCAATATTGAATCAGTGCGGTTTCAGCATCAGTAGATTTATGCAGAGGTGACCTTCTTGCTCTCTGTACCTAGAAGGGATGCCCTATAAGGCAAAGGCACAGCCACATGTCTGGGGTTTCTATTGGTTCTCTTACTTAGAGGAGAATTCACTGGTATATCAAGCTAGACTTCCTTTATGGGGAGTTATGTTATGTTATGTTAGGGTTTTATAAAGCTCAGCAATCACCCAAGGGCATCTCAGTGCTATTAATTAGGAGTTAATACTGAAGCTAAACAACACTGGCGAAATATGACAGAATTATAGATTAAGCAAATAGGTTTTCAATTTCTTCGGATATGTTGCATATTGCAAATGCGTATTCTTCTCTGGTGTGGCACAGACACCCTAAAGATGATGGAGGCCTCCTGCGGTGGGTGACAGGCCGCGGAGTAGATATTTTAGATCATGTTCCTTCACTGTGGTGGACATTTCACATTGTTGGGTAATTTATACCCTACTATGGCCCAGTAGCACTTCATGACATCCGTCTTGGAATCAGCTACCCAACAATGTGGCTCAATGACATACATATTTGATGTCAAAACATCCCTAGGGCACAACGACGGTTTCATTTGGATCAATGATATCAGAGTAGTGTACATGATATCACACCAGGTCTAAGAGACATCACAGTAGGTGTTAGTGGCACCAACATATGTCTTAAGGCCTTCTCATCACTGGCATTGTGTTCTCAAATGCCACACTGTGATTTTGCTACCTCGGGTGATTTGCTCCTAGGTGTCCAGCTGTAGTTTCATGGCCAAGTGCGACTGTCTGGACTGTGAGGCGTCCCACTGTAATTTTTCTGCCACGTAGGATTTTACTCTCAGGTGTCCCACTATACTTTTTGCCAACAGTGGTTTGCTCCCATGTATCCCACTGTAATTTTGCGGTCTAATAAACTCCCACATCCAGATGTCCCACTGTAATTGCTGCCTAAAGTGATTTTTCTCCATGCTGTACCACTGTAATTTCGCTCCCTAGAGTGAGTCTATGTCTAGATGAGGCAATGGAATTTCACTGCCTAGTGCACGGGTCTGCGACATTTGGCTGTCCAAATGTTTTTGGACAACAGCTCCCATCTGCTCTTACCATCTTAGTCAATAGTGAGAGATCATGGGAGTTGTAGTCCAGAACATCTGCAGAGCCCTAGGTCGCAGACCCCTGGTCTATTGTGATTCTACTACTGGTGCCCCACTGTAATTTTATTGCTTTGTAGGATTCTACTTGAAGATATCCCACGATCGCTCCTGCCTAAAGAGGGCGCAGCACAGGCCAGCACATAGCGTGCCTCATTTCCTGGTATAAATGGGGGCAGGGAAGGTTCGAGAGCAAGCAACGGTTGGCACAATAACATTCGTCAGGGTCGCTGCTCCTGTTCCTTCCCTGAATTGGGGCCTTTCTGCTGGGTGTGGGACAGGGTTTTTGTTGTAGTGGATAGGAGTTTACCGGTGGCTTTTGCAGATGGGATAAAATTTAAAAATAAAAAAAAGAGAAGGGAACCAATTTTATTAATTAGGGGCGGTGTTGCAAATAGAACACTGTGCCCGTTTTGTTACCTGGGCAAAGCTGTTTTTTTCAGCCCCTGGTTCGTCTGTGTGCCGGTCCTTCATTTCTTGTTCCTGGCTGCGCTGGTTACTGTGGGTCCGGTCAGACGCTGCTTCATTTTGTGGGAGGGTTTCTTCTGGCCGGGAACCTGTCTGGGGCCTGATGGTAGGGGGGCGATTATAGGTTCCTGGGGGCCCTGTTTGGCAGAGCGGGCGGTTTTGGGAGCAGGAGCAGTATGCTCGGCCAAGAGCTGGACGGGGAGTGTGGTGCACTTATAAGCCACTAGGGTGCAGTGCGGTGCATGGCTGCTTGGCTCCCCCTGTGTAGGAGAGCTGTATGATTGGCGGCGGTGGTCAGAGAAAATAAAAATGAATTAAGATAGTTAGAAAATAAAAATAAATTAAGATAGTTAGCAATTGCTTACATAATATTTGAAGTTATGCAGCGGCTTGGCATTAGGCAGCCTCACTGTATAGGATAGCAGGTTGGCAGTGTCCCTGAAATGCTGGTACTCGGTTACCTTTAGGTGTTAATGTATTGGGTTTCAGGTGGGAATTACATGGTTGTAGCCTGAGTGTGGGCAAGCTTAGGACATTAAGTAAATCGAGTGTTAATAATTTTTTGTTGAATTTCTCCTCAGTGGGGCCAGTTTAGGAGCGTTTGCGGTGGGGCTTGCTCAGTGTGGTGGGGGACTTATATAAAGGTTTTTGTATTGTGCAGTCTTGTCTGGGAGGGTTGGTTAGGTTGAGGGATCATGTCAGGGATTTTGGCGGATGCTCAGGCATTGTGAGAGGCCTTGAGCATTATCAGCAGGGCTTCAAAGGCCCAGCTGGAAGGGGCGGTGCAAGCGTGTTGGGAGAATAGGGGCCCATTGGCCACGCAGCAGTGGTGGTGTGTAGTTTATCAGCAGGGAGGGGAGAGGAGTGGGAAAAAACAGTCCAGGATGAGCAGGGTGGATATACCCAGGAGGGCAGAGAGGAGCAGAGGAGCTGCAAGTGCTGGGTTATGGTGTGGGTCTGGAGCAGCGGGTAAGGGTGGTTGCAAATGTAGAGGGAGTGGAGGAGGAGGTGGGAGCAAGGTGAGGGGGGCAGGGCAGTAAGGAATGGACGGGTCCAGGGGGTGCAACGGTACAAAGGGGGAGAGGAGGGAAATGCCTGCAGAAGACTGTGGGGGAGGAGGAGGACACTCTCCACAGTGGATAGCAGATATTGGGGAAGGTACATGACGATCTCCCCGCAAAGCAGTTTGGCATGCAGAGGGAGAGGCACAGCCCCCATCGCTGTAGAGGTTGAGAAAGGAGAGGGCTGTACTGGAGGAAGGAGTGACCACTGAATGGGCCCATGAGATTCAGAGCTGGCCCTCTGGCACCTTAAAACGCGATAGCTGCACCTTGAGGAGGATGGGGTGCAGGATTCTCTTACTCCGACACCAATCAATAAGGACGAGTCAACGGTTTGGCAAAGGGAAGTCCGTTTAATGACAAGTACAAATAACGGGGAAACAAATGGTAATCAACAGTGTAGCGATCGCCTGTCTCGCTTCAATTCCCAAATTCTTCATGCAAACAATAACTTTTATAGCAAATTCTCGTCATCATTGACGTGTAACACTCATAAGTTTGACATGCAATTCTATTGGTCGGAAAAGGTAACTTCAGTATAGGTGCTATATCTGTATATGGTAACAGAGCGTGAGGATTGGATAACTCTTATCGGTTGGGCATCTACGCCCATCCCTCTACATCACTCGTGATAGACGTCACTACAAATACGATGGGGGTCATTACAAGTATGGTGGCAGTCATATCGGTACCGACTCTGGTTTGGTGAAATGAGGACTTACCGGTCCAGTCCGACCTTGGCGGGACCTGTAAATCCCCATTGACCAAACCATTCCCCATTCCCATTTGAGCCCCCATAGGGCTCAATGGGAATGGGGAGAGCGAAAATAACGGGCCGGCGTATGCCAAGCCCGTTATTTGCGCCCTGGTCCCTTAACAGGTCCCGTCCATAACACCTGGTCAGACCAGCCGTTAAGGAAGGGACCCGCTAAGGAACCTCATAGTAGGGCGGTAAGAGAATACTGGCACTGTCTGCTTACCGCTGCCCAGTATCCCTTACCGCCCTACTCGGAATGAGGGCTGATGTCTTATTGGTTATACAGCTATAGGAACCTAGATTATTTGGTCCATTGTGATTGGGTAGGTTACACCCCTAGGCATAAATCTCCACTTTAATTAGCAGCATGCAGAATGGACACCCAGTTGCGGAGTGCCCCAAGATTTACCCTGCCTCCCTTCCATCAATCAGTACTTTAGGGCTATGTGTCAATTAGTTGGCTGAGGATGGCCTCGAAACTGTAGCTTCTCATCAGGGAAAGTCATGGCATTCTCAGGTTCTGGGTGACATCAGACGTTGGTACCTCTTCGCCCTTGGCTGCTCACGTGTCTGTTCACCGTGAATCTGCTTCATTTTCCTTCTTTTCGTGTAATTGATTCTTCCGTAGCCTCGCCACCTGCCTGGGACTTCCTTATCTCAATCTTCACTGGCTGGCTGCTATGCTCTGAAGTTTCGATTCTTCGAGGTTGCCGCTTTCCTCCCTTCTTGGAGTTGATCTCGAATTCTCAAGCATGAGCTACTTCTTACTGAGTTTTGATTCCGCCCTTCCCTTCTGGCTTTAGCTGGAATATGAATCTCGGCCTGTTTTGCCCCTTGCAGCCTGGGCTTAATTCTGCTTTACAAAATGGAGTCACACTTGTATAATGTGCTTCATTGAGGTAAATATATAATTGGCGCTCGCCGCTCTTTCCTTCTATTAAGCATTGCAAGCAGTACCGTTTCCTTAGCTTCTTGCGTTCCAAGCCTATTTTCAGGCACTTTAGTCAGTGTAATCATCCTTTCTTCATGGTTACGTTCTTTGTGCTGCAACAGTGTTTCTTCTTTTAAGTCTGTTGCACCATTATTCATAACTTTTCGTCTTGTGTGTCATCCTTAGACATTGTTTTGTTCATCTGTGAGTCTGTCCGGGCCGTGTGTCGTCACCACTCACCTTCCATTATGGCTCTGTGCGTCTCTTCGGGGACAGTCTGCAAGTAGTCTTCGTTTCGTGTTAACTGCTCGTACGGTTGTCTCAGTGGGTACCGGGCTGCCCAAGGTTGTCTAGTTATAGGCACTTCAACAGGTATTGCTCTTCTGATGGGCCCTGGGCAAAATCCAAGCACTGCTCTCTGTTGGCTCATTTGTTCCTCATACATCACATACCTTGGCGAGTATGTCCCTGGTACCTCAAAGTGGGGGCTGCGGTGCAGGCCATGTCTGGGACCTCCTCTACACTCCCCCCCTCTGGTCGGTTCATCAACCACTTCTGCTTCTTCCTTTGGGTTCGTCTTACTTGGCTCCTCTGCATCTTGTTCATCGTCTTCTGGGTTTGTACACGATGGTGTGAACGTATGTCTCTTTGGAGTCCATATTTTTATCACTCCTTTCAGACTTCCTGCTGTTTTTACATGTTTGTCTTTGTTCCAGGTCATGAGCTGACATTGTCCATTTGGGCTGCAATAGAATCACTTTCCTTCATATTTTCTTCGTTTTCTGGGATACACAAAAACTTTGTTCCTTCTGTCGTGAATTCGCTGGCCTTCATAAAGTCTCTTATTTCTTCATCAGTCAGGTCTCTGGGCTTCCATCCTGGTTCGACATCGACCATGATCTTCATTTCAATGGCTTTCTTCGCAGTTTTCTGGCACTGTGTGATGATTATCTTGATAACACAGAATCCTAGTAGTATCATTACTAGCAGGGATCCCAGAATCTTGAATATGTCTGCCATCCATTGTGGGACCCATAAAAATAGTGTTCCAAACCAGCTGTCATCATCAACCTCGTCAGTTTCATTGATCATCTGCTTCTGCAGGTTTGTCAGCGTACTTATGGATTCTATTAAAGTTCCATTTTCTTCATCATGCGAAGGTATAAACGTGCAACATGATTCTCCGATTTTTGCGCAAACACCTCCATCCATCGCAGTGATCATGTTAAGTACATATCTGTTCTGGAGGGTCATCAATCGGATTGCTCTTAATTCTTCTTTCATTACGTTGAATCCTTTTATGGTGGTGTTGATGGTCTGCAATAACTCCCATCTGCAACCATTTAGGGTTTACTCCAACTTGGATGTGTGGCAGGAAAATTGTTGTGAATACTGATGAGGTGAGGCTAAACAGCCTGTGTTCATATGGGATTGCATGAAATGCTTCTTTGATTTGGCAGAAAAGTAGTTCTCCCTCTTCCTTCTAGATACCAGTTCCACAGACCTCCTCTTCCTTAGGTGAGCATCTGCTTTCGGGAAACTGTCAATATTCAGTTCACTTTTCAGGATCACAAGTGCGGGAACGTGGACATTCACAATTGTGCATATGCCTCCCCAGTTCTTCGGCAGTCTTATATATGCTTTGGATCCACATGCCCAGTAATGGTCCATAATCACTGCGGTTCCCTGAGTCATTCCGGGAGCTTCAAAAATTCGTCTGCAGTTCTGATTCTCTCCCATCTTCCTAGTGCCATTGTTTCTGAAGCACAATTTTGGGCTTTCCAGTGGTACTATCTGCAAGGGTCCTCCTCTGTCTTCGACCCATGTCAGCAGCTTTACCAACTTTGGCCATAGAGGTTTGCACAGTTTTTGTGGGTTTTCTATTGCTTCTTTGCAGGCTCCCAGGACCATCCACGCTCGGCATATCACTACTCCTTCTTCCCATCCGTTTGGAGAAAGCACTGTTCCCCAAATCTGCATCTAGCCTCTAGTCTTCCAAATTTGGGCTTCTTCTGGAGTCTTTCCTTGGACGTTCAATCTCGGGTTAACCTCCCATCTTGTTCCTGCTCCTTGCTGATATGCTGTTTCAGTTGCCCATATCAGTGAGGCATCTTTTCCCATAAACTGTCCTCTGGTGTTGCACATTGCTACGTGTGACAAACAGTGTGCTGTCGGGATATCAATTTCAACAGCCACGAAGATTTCAGATTTTCCCATGCTGTACGGTAGAAGGTCACAGACGTAGCATTCTCCTTCAACTTTCTTCTTCCGACCTCTTTCATGTGTTGGTACCAACTGTTATTTCCTAGATGTGCTGTGCTGTCCAGGTAATCGTTTGGCTCATTGTTATCTTCATGTGGGCTTCTCTTGATTCTTAGTGACTTTCTGTAGTTAGCTATAACTACATCTTTAAATGCGTCTACGCGGCTTCTCCCTGCTGGGGGACTCTCAGGCCTGCTTGTCGGTGAAGCAGGTTTCATTATCTGTATCGCTGTGGTAAGAGGCAGTTTTGCATTCCTCTTCCTCTCCTCTTGTATTCTTCCGTAGAGTGCCTCTACCCACCATCTGTTTGACATCAGCCCAACGTAAGGCCGCATCGTGGGCCTAGTGTTTGTCATTTCTGTTGGAACTGGTGTATTTATCACTATAGTCTCTGTGGTTTTATTTTTCAGTTCCTCATGTAGTTTCCTTGCTTTAGCTATAAATGGGAATAAATGGTCTATCAGCTTTTGTGTCCTTGCAGTGAATTCGCTCGTAGCTGCTTCTGTCTTCTTGAGGGCTTTTGCTATATCTTTTTTAGTCGGCCTTTCATTTGCTTCTTTTCGGTCACCTTTATTATTTTCAGGGACTGGGTGTTCGGTAGACAGTCTCGTGCTTTCTGTTGTCTTTGTTTGAGGTTCTGTAGTCATTGACACTTGCCTTTGTTTGTGTGCATTCAGTGTGTGTGTGTGTGTGTGTGTGTGTGTAGTGGTCAGTGCTATATTTCCATTCATTCTGCGCTGACCCTGTCTCCGGCTTTTCTCTTCATTCGTTACCTCAAGTGTGTATGAATCACTGCTAATTACATTCAATTTTAGTTTGTTTACCTTACCATCAGATTTTCTTGGAACCGGAATGACTATATAGGGTCTGGGTGCTTTTGTGGGATTCATACGTACATTATCTGGTGGGTGCACTGAAATTGAAACGCTTCGTGCACCAATAAAGAATGCAGTTCGGATGGTTAGTGACAGAAAAACAATAATAATCACTATGCATATACACATAATAGTGCGGTATGAAAATTTGCAGCATTTTCTTCCAGGGAAGAGGGGGCGCCCCTCTGTTTGTGGGAGGACCAGGTTACTGTTCTGGGCCCCATCTCAATCATGTCAATGTCAGTGTTTAATTCTTTTCACTTACTCCATTATTGTTTCTCAGAGAGTTTGTAACATAAAGTGTCTTGTGCTTCGTAAGTGTCCCCCCTCTTGCGGGTGACGATTGTCTCTGGTTACGGGATACAGTTCCCTTGCTAGGCTATGGAGAAAGGCTAGACTAACACCTTAGGTGTGGCACATTCATTATGCATATTCAAAATAGGTCAATTCCCAGTCTACCCCCCGAATTTGCTTCAGTCCTGAAGACATGATGGATCCTGTTTAATGTGAAAAATGGAAAAATGGCAATCAATCAAAATCAGAGTCAAAATAAAATAAAAATAAGAATACAAAATAAAACGGTGGAGTTCTTGTCTCTGCTCTCTCGATCTGTCCCTCGGCGGAAGGATGAAGAACTGTGTCTCTGTCTCCTGGATCTGTCGCTCGGCGGAAAGATGAAGAGCTGTGTCTCTATCTCCTGGATCTGTCCCTCAGCGGAAAGATGAAGAGCTGCCTTGGTTTCAATCTGTCCCTCGGTGGAAGGTTTCACTGGAATCTCCTTAGATATTCTCTTTGAAAGTTGGACAGTTCCACTTGGAGCATTATTCCATGAAGGAGTGTTCCCATGTGTGCAACATTAGCTGGATCTCTGATGAAGGTGATGACGTCAACCTCGGCAGGTCTCCCCACCATTTCTGGAAAGTCAGTGACTAGACAGAATAGGACATTATGTGCCAGGCGGCTGTCCTCGGGTGACAGGGACATTTGTCCTGCTTTGCTGGGTCCTGGATCACAGGCCTTTCTTTTGACGTGAACAGTCTCTACACTTTCCTGCTGCGTGGATTGCGACCACGTAGTTGAGCTTGATCCACAGCTGGTTCAAATGTTCAGTGTTTCTTGGGTCTCTAATGTAGGTAAGTGTGTCCGTAGTTCTCCCGACGAGTCCTGGGCATTCCTCTATGATGCGAAAGAAAAGTGTATATGTGAGTTCATCTATGATCACCTGTGGTGGAAGCATTTTGTCTTTATCACTGTGTTTGGGTAACTCAGCGAAGGCTTCCGTGATGACAGTCAGCGGTTGCCGGATTACTTTCTTGTTGGCAGGATCTTGAACAAAGTCTTTGACACAGGTTATTCTCCCTATAAGTGACGGATATGATATTACCACTAACTGGAAGTAGGTGAGTACATCCCATGTGAGATTTCTGCTGGGAGATACCATAAATTCTGCGAAAAAAGTTCTTGGTGTTCGTTGCTTCAGGACACTGTTTTATGCTTCTTAAATGAAAAGTCTTTGCTCACAGTCTATCAGAGTCTTGTTTTCCAACAATGCTTAAGTATAGCTTGATTCAAAAGTTTGTATTATCAATGTGTTGTGGCTTGGATGCGCAATTCTCTTCTTCACCCTGCAACTATGATGCACAGAGTGTCCATTTTAAACCCTTAACCCCTTTTTGTTCTTTCTTCACCTTGCAACTATGATGCACAGAGTGTCCGTATTATGTCCTTATTCCCCTTTGCTCAGCGGAAATGTCCAGTTTTATTAAGCCACAACTTACAAAGGAGTTCTTTTGTCTGTGCTTTTGCTGCTCATGCATCCTTCTTCCTCGTCATGGATCTCATCTGCACGTGCTGAGGTTCTTCCCCGTTGTCTGTAATTTCTTCACAGTGGGGTGCAGTTAGAGGGATCTCTCCGATATGGGGTTTAATGTAATTCAGGAAGACCCATGCTCTCCTGTCCTGCAGTTTAACGGCTGACAGAGTGCAGTCCTCTACGATGAAAGGGCCGTTGAATCTTGGCTCGTCCTACCTTTTCCTCGTGTGGTTCTTTACCAACACGGCATCTCCAGGGAAGAATAGAGGCGCACATAGACCTTGAACTGTGCCTGTTTCAGCATCTCCTGTTGTGTTTTGTGCTGCGCTGAACCCTTTTCGTCGTCACTGTAGTTGGTCTGAAATGATATGAAGGCTTGATGTCATGCAGTTCAGGTATTCCTGCAGCTCGGTTCCCAAGACCTCTCGAGTTGCCTGGGCATCACATCTAGCTCTATATCGTGGGGTAAGGGGGGTTTTCCTTCTCCTTCCCGTAGCTATCTTGTGCGCCGTAAGATGATGGTCGGAGCCTGGTTGGTTCCGAAGAGCATACAATGCCCGTGGTAGACAATGCAGCCATCCCTTCTTCAGAGCAAGCTTCAACTTGGCTATCCTTTCCTTTAACAAGCTGTTGAGCCTCTCACATATTCCATTACCTTCCGGATGATACGCTGATGAGAACTTGTTCTTTATACCAAGCAGCAAGCTAATCTGCTCAAAGACAGAGTTTACAAAATGAGCCCCATTGTCTGACCTCATCACCTCGCATACCCCCCATCTAGGGAAAACTTCCCTCACCAGGAATTTGGCAGCACAGGTTGAGTCTGGGTGTGTACAGAGGCCTGCTTCTATCCATCTAGAGAATGGACACACCACTACAATTAAGTACCTGTACCCGTTACACACTTGAATCATGTTGACGTAATCGATATGTAAGTGCCGAAAAGGCCCATTTGGCCGGGGGATGATTCCTCTCACTACTTTTAATGTGTGTCCAGCGGTGAATTGCTGACAGATTATGCAGTTCACCATAAAGAATGCAAAATGCTCTGCTAAATTCGGTATAAACCAGTCTTCTGCGAGCGTTGCATCAAGATTCTCTTTTGTCATGTGAAATGGGTAATGCAGCTGTTCCAATGCTATTTTCAGTAGGGCTACAGGCATGACTGGTTTACCAGTGCTGTTTTGCCGCCACAATCCGTCAGAGGGTTTTAAGAACACCCTTGACGCTTTCACAGGTTCTTTTTGTCCTGCGGTGCCTCCCCTTGAAGCTCCATCAGTTGAGTCTGCTGCATATTACTATAGGCCTGTGGTGTGGCTTGAGCTACCATCATTCGTTCATGGGTGCGTGCCACTTCTACTTCCATGACCGTCACACTTTTGGAGGCCATACGCTTGTCTTCCGTGTCTGCTGCGTGATTTCTGCGTGACACAAAATCTGTCCCGTGAGTATGGGCGGCGCACTTCATGACCGCTATGCCCACTGGGAGCTGTAGTGCCTTTATCAGCCTGTTCAATAAGGCTGCGTGCTGCACTGGCATGCCGTCCGCTCGAAGGTAGCCCCTCCTTTTCCACCGCGCTAAGCCTGCGTGCACTGTTGACGTCACATAGGCAGGGTCGCTGTACACGTCACTTCCTGATCTGCGTGATTCTCAATGGCAAGTATCAACGCCAATAGTTCTGCAGCCTGTGCTGAATAATGAGATGGTATTCATGCACTGACGAGTATTTGAAATTCTCCGTTTGCTATGTGTTTCATTACGGCAACGCCTGTATATCTTTGACCATCTTCTTGGTCGATTCTCAAAGAACCGTCAATAAAAACGATCTCACCACCCACCAGGTCATTTTCTTTCAACCTGGGGATTTCATCATAGAATTCTTCATAGTTTGCACATTGATGTATTGGCTCACCTTCAGTGACTGGCTCAGCTATGAACGTAGCTGGGTTTACAGTTTTGCATCAAACTATTTTGATCGATGGATTGGATATGATCACTTCGTATGCAGAAGCTCTCTGAGATGTCAATGTGCCTTTTGGTTTCTCTAAGATGGCAAATAATGAGTGCTCGACGTATAACATCATGGAGCATCCCATTACAATGGTTGTCACCTTCTCTATAGCAAATGCTGCGGCAGCTAAACTTTGTTTGCATGGGAATTGGCCTCTCATGACTGGGTCCAGGTTCCCACTGTAATACGCCAGGTGAGTACTGCCGTCATAACTCTGCCATCTATGTGCGAGAACAGGTAGAATTCCTCTGCATAATTAGGAATCCCAAGAAGTGGAGCCATGCAAATTGCTTTCTTGAGTTCTGTAAACCCTTTGTCCATCACCCCAGACCATTCAATTTTTTCCTTTGTCGCCTGGGCCTTCTTTAGGGCCTGAAGTAAAGGCTTAGTGTATAAGCTGTAATCGAAAACCCATGTTCTAACATAATTGCACAGGCCTAGGAAGCCCTGCATTTGCTTTATCGTGAGCGGCTTAGCCGTGTTCGTGATGGCTTCAGCCCTTTCTGGGGTGACCTTTTTCCCTTCATGCGAAATTAACTGGCCTATGTACAGCACCTCTTGTTGACAGTATTTTAGCTTTTCCTTGTCAACCTTATATCCTTTCTCAGCCAGTATAGTCAGTAGCTGGATAGAATCACACCTGCATTGCTCTTCAGTGGTGCTGCAGATCAGAATGTCATCCACATACTGCAAAACAATGCTGTCTACTGCAATATTGCTTTGGTCCATTTGCAGGACTCTGTTAAAGATGGACGGGCATTCACAATACCCCTGTGGCAACCTTGTGCTTTTCAGACGCATTTGTCTGAACGTAAATGATGTTAGATCTTGTGAGTCAAGGTGCAACGGGATTGAGATGAAAGCATTTTTCAAGTCAATCACAGTGAAATATTTCGCCTCAGTTGGTATGTTACATAGAATTGTAGATGGATTAGGGACTAGAGGGAACTTGGCTTCAACAATATTGTTTAATGCTCTTAAATTTTGGTTTAAACGACAAGACCCTCCCTTTGATTTCTTGACAGGATAAATCACCGTATCACAGGGCGATTCTGACGTCACTAGGATGCCCTGGGCCATCATGGCAGCAATTGTCTTCGCAATCCCTTCATTCGCTTCTCTGGACATGGGATATTGTCACAACCTTGGTAAAATTGCTCCTGGTTTCAGTTTAATTTTCACTTCTCCCGCCCCTTTCAGGAGGCCTACGTCATAGGGCCCTGTAGTCCATACTGAGACAGGCACCCTGGCCATATCGTCATCAAAGTATGCGGGATAGATAAGTGCTAACATCATTCTCTGTGGCACTTCTCGTTTGATCATTTTGACCCAGAATATGAGACTTACTTCCACCCTTGTCTCTTCTAAGTCAGGGTGTTCTTCGAATAGATCGTCATCAGTGACGTCAGTCACTCAATATCCTTCTTCAATGGCGATAATCGCACACCATTGTCTGGCTTCGTCGTCGAACCCTTCGACCATTACTACTTTCCCTCGTACTGCTGCAATATGTATCATCAAGGGAAATACGTGTCCCCCTTCTTCATGCATAGGTATTCTTGTTCTGAATAGAAACTCGTCAGGGGTTCTCATGGTCCTATCTGCAAGACCTGGCAACCCCGCCATAAGCACACGTATGCCATATGCGAAGACTTCTGGTCCTAACAGTATAGCTCTCATGGCTATGTGTCCTGAGTATGCTCTGACCATTTTGCACACGTTTGAATAATGAATTCCTGGAGTGGAGCATACTATGCCCTCCTCCGTGAACGAGATTGTCATATTCAACTTTGTCATTAAGTCTCGATACAAGATGTTTACTGGGGTTTGACGTGAATACAATAAGGGTACATTCATTTCACATTCTCCTACGGAGACGGGGAGATTGTCCGTAAAGGGAACTCTACTGTGAACTCCTGTAAAACGCTGAGTATCTATGGCCTGGCGGGACAAGGAAAACTTGCCTTCTCGTATGCACGAACGAGTTGCACCTGTGTCAACTAAGAAGGAATATTCTTTCCCCCCTATGACGACATTCACCCTTGGTTCCCTGTTAGGGTCTGGTGTCACTGATAGGATAGAGCACATCAGAGGTCCCGGTGAGCTGTCCTAGTTCATATATAAGTTCGGTCCACTGTATGCTTGTGGATTTTCTCCATTCCCAGGGTTGCCTCCCCTTCCTGAGTTTGCGCCCTGAGACATTTGTGGTGGTGCCTGTTGGGATTGCCCTTGTGGCAGGTTCCCCATGTTCGAGGATTCAACCCCTTGCTGTGCACCTTGCTGCAAACCTGGTGCTTGCAGCTGCACTGTGTGATTTTGTACACCGCCCTGTTGTGGGATAGCAGTCGGATTCACCATGCCTGCTCCCATTCCTTGTCCATTTTGCCATGTGCCTTGGCTTCTGCACAAGCGCACCACATGCCCTGTTATACCACACAGCCAACATACTGGCGGTGGTCTGGCTATCTGTCCATTTAACATATCTGGGCTGCCCATCTGTACATTTTGAAAGCCTCCTTGGTTACTCTGGAAACCTCCCTGATTACTCTGCCATCCTCTTCCTCTAAATCCCCTTGGGTATAATCCCGCGTTACCCTGTTTGTTCTGCGGTGAGTTAGTAACTTGTTGTACGCTCTGCTCAGCTGGGCTTGTCAGCATGGCTCCCTCGAGAGCATACTTTGATAATTTCTTTTGCACCAGCTTTGCTTCCTCACCCTTATGAGTTGCCTCCTTTTTTTGATTTTTTTCTTGCAACAAACTACAGTAATGTGCAATAGTCAACTGTATTTCGGCCCATGATTTAGCTTCTACTCCTACCAATTTCTTGAGCTGTTTCTGCACCGGTTCTGGCAACCCTTGGCACAATATATGGTAGAATACAGGGATGGATTTCGTCCAAGATTCATGCGTTTCGAGCACCCACGCGTCTTGGAAATTCTGGATATAAATCAAAGGATCTTCTAACTCCTTCATTTTCCAAGTCATTATAGCTCCCATATCGGAAGTGTCTGGGTACAGCACTTGTAGTGCTTTCCACACTGCTGCTCTACCATTATTAAATGGTGCTCCATCATGGGTAGTGTTAATTATGGTAACACCAGGGTACCCTGCTCGTTTCCGCACATCGTCTGCTCTTTCACCAAGTATGGCGATCAGGAGGCCCTTAATGTCCCCTATAGCTAACGTGACACCCCGTGTCATTTTTTCAAACTCGTGTATCCACTTCCCGGCTCACGATGTCAGCATTTGAAGCTTGTTTTTCAGATTCTCTCGATCCATGTGTGGCCATGGAATATATTGTGGTCTTATTCCCCCTTTTCCTAGCAACAGGAATTGGAATGCGTAGTCTTCCTTCTCTTTCCCCATGGCTCTCCTGTCTATCGCCGTCTACCTGACAATGTCCTCAATCTATCTACGTAGGCGGGTGCTGACGCCCCCTCCGACCGTGGGGTGTTCCCACATGTCCGTCAGGCCGCATGGCAGACACTGATGTCCTCTGTGAGGGCTCGCTAGCGTCTGACCACCGTACCTTTTTGTCCATTGGGAGCCGCTTTTTGCGCTGTCTCCCTTCTTCATTTGTCTTGTCCTCTGTTTCCCCTCCAGAGTCGGACATTGATTGTTCCGAATTCACACAACTCCTAGCATCTTTGTCGTTCTCACAAATTTTTAACCTCTCCAGGGACAATCTCCCGCTCCCACTACTTCAGGTGGCATCCTCTGTTTCATACAACTGAGTGCTTTCCAAGCGCTCGTTTTCCCTTCCCCCGTGGGATGTCGGCTACAGCCCCATTTCATCATATATTTTATCGATCGTTTCCCCAATGCTTCTGGCGTGGAACTCATCTTCGATATTCGCCCCACTAATGCCTGGTACTGAATCGTACGCATGAAAAAATTCTTCAATGTCTTCCCATTCTACAAAAGGATTGGGTATTTTAACTTCCCGCTCCAAATATTCGAGATCCCGTACTCTCTGTCTACGCTTTCGTTCTATATCATCATTGAATTCCTTACGCTTCCTCGCTTCTTCTCTAGTCCTGTCTTTTTCTCTTCTCCTTTCATTTCTACTTTCATTTGCCCTTCTAACTTCCTCATCTTCCCGACTCCTTATTCTCTTTTCACGTACTCTCTGCTCTTCCTCCAACCTTTGCAGGTTCTGTCTGCACTGCCCATAGGCTGCGCACAGCTTGCGACTAAGCGGTTTACCTTGCTCTTCGCGATATAGCTGTTCTCACCTCAGCCTATCTTTCCTTTTTATTCTTTCATCTCTTATTTCCTTTTCCTCCTCTTTTTCCCTTCTCTGTGCCTCATCAGGCCTCTCTCTCGGTCTCACATCATTACTTCCTTTACCATCAAGTTTCAACAATATCCGCCCTCCCATCCATTCGTCTTTTGCGAATGCTATCTCATCAGTTCTGTCTTCACTTCCTTTCTGTTTCTTTCTCTCTCTCTTTTTATCTAGAGGTGCACTAATCTGTGCCTGATCCTTCCTTTCCTCATTGCGTCTCTCCTTGTCCCTCGGGACTGTGGAGGTAAGACTAATCTCCTGATCCTTTCCCTTAATTTCATCACTACTATAAGTAGGTGACTCATATGCGGGATTGCTATACCTGGTGGCTGCCCTAAGCTCTCTTAGTGGGTAGAGTCCCTCTGACTTACTTCCCTCGATCTCTGGCTCAGGCTGGGCTGGTGGTGCGGTAGGCGTCTCACCCCCCTCCGTGCAAACGTTTAATATCCAGTCTGTGGGAGGATCTTCCTCCTTTGTCTGTTCAAACATTTTCCAAAGTTCTAGAACAGCAAGGCTTTTCTCTAGTTTCTTGCCTGTATATGTGGCATGTAAATAAGTCGTCATATGTTGTAAGACGGCTTTCGATAAGGACCCATTCTGTGGCCATGGCATAAACATCTTGTGGCCAGTACCCTTACCCCACTCGGTGCTATAGTTCTTAAGCTTGGGTGCATGTTTAGGCAACTGCTTACATAAGTGGACGAGTGGTGTAATATCCTCCATGCTTGAATTCTTTTTCTGACAATATTTTCATGCACTTTCAATACTCCCAACAATATGAGCGAGCACCAAATACCGCAAGCTCCAAACCAATCTTTCCCGCCCAAATTTTATATCATCAATTTACTCAAGAACATCAATCCATGTGCGATTCCCTCTCAGTTACAGAACCGCGTAAAACCCAAAACTGCGTTTTAAGCAATCAATGATACACAATTCTTTACATGTGACATACAACAGAACATGTACAATAGACACTTGACAGACTAGACAGACACCAGCTGGACACATACATCTCTGCCTTCAAATCAATCCCGACATGGGGTTTTAACAAACTCCCTTTACGACGTCTTTAAACGTGGTCGTATCCTAACCGTCCCCTATTCTGTGGGCTCTGAGTTCACGTTTCTTGTGACCGCTATATTAAAGTGCAGGAATAAGGCGAATCCTCTTACTTTTTTATCTCTGGTGTCCTGGTATCCCCTATTTTCTCTCGGGTGTCTATTCCGGTAACCACTGTTTTCTCTTAGGTGTCTATCCCAGTAACCACTGTTTTCTCTCGTGTGTCTATCTCGGTAACCACTGTTTTCTCTCGGGTGTCTATCCCGATAACCACTGTTTTCTCTATTATACTCGAGTCATTATCCCCTTATATATAAGTCGGTGTTTTCGTCCGATCGGCTGCCCATAGGAATGAGAAGGGTTATGCTCTGTAAGGCAGGTTCTGTAAGGCAGGTTCCTTCAGACCCACTGCAGTTTTTATGGACTTACACTATAATTGTCCACGGGAAGCAACTCAGTCTACTCAGCCGAATGGCGAAGGACTTGTGATATTGCCGAAGGCCTAGAGTTACTTCGTGTCGGCGGTCAATAGGTGTCTTATCGATAATCGATATTTTCTAATCGATGGTCAAAACCATCCTCTGCTACCAAGTGTACTGGAGGGCGGAGCAACCTCTGAACGGGCCCATGAGATTCAGAGCTCGCCCTCCGGCACCTTAAAACGAGATAGCTGCACCTTGAGGAGGATGGGGTGCAGGATTCTCTTACTCCGACACCAAACAATAAGGACGAGTCAACGGTTTGGCAAAGGGAAGTCTGTTTAATGACAAGTACAAAAAACGGGGAAACAAATGGTAATCAACAGTGTAGCGATCGCCTGTCTCTCTTCAACTCCCAAATTCTTCATGCAAACAATAACTTTTATAGCAAATTCTCGTCATCATTGACGTGTAACACTCATACGTTTGACATGCAATTCTATTGGTCGGAAAAGGTAACTTAAGTATAGGTGCTATATCTGTATATGGTAACAGAGCGTGAGGATTGGGTAACTCTTATCGGGTGGGCGTCTACGCCCATCCCTCTACATCACTCGTGATAGACGTCACTACAAATATGATGTCTTATTGGTTATACAGCTATAGGACCCTAGATTATTTGGTCCATTGTGATTGGGTAGGTTACACCCCTAGGCATAAATCTCCATTTTAATTAGCAGCATGCAGAATGGACACCCAGATGCAGAGTGCCCCAAGATTCACCCTGCCTCCCTTCCATCAATCAGTACTTTAGGGCTATGTGTCAATTAGTTGGCTGAGGATGGCCTCGAAACTGTAGCTTCTCATCAGGGAAAGTTATGGCATCCTCGGGTTCTGGGTGACATCAGACGTTGGTACCTCTCCGCCCTTGGCTGGTCACGTGTCTGTTCACCATGATACTGCTTCATTTTCCTTCTTTTTGTGTATTTTATTCTTCCGTAGCCTCGCCACCTGCCTGGGGCCTCCTTATCTCGACCTTCACTGGCTGGCTGCTATGCTCTGAAGTTTCGATCCTTCGAGGTTGCCGCTCTCCTCCCCTCTTGGAGTTGACCTCGAATTCCCAAGCATGAGCTACTTCTTACTGAGTTTCGATTCCGCCCTTCCCTTCTGGCTTTAGCTGGAATATGAATCTCGGCCTGTTTTGCCCCTTGCAGCCTGGACTTAATTCTGCTTTACAAAATGGAGTTGCACTTGTATGATGTGCTTCATTGAGGTAAATATATAATTGGCGCTTGCCGCTCTATCCTTCTATTAAGCATTGCATTCCAAGCCTATTTACAGGCAATTTAGTCAGTTACGTGTAATCATCCTTTCTTTATTGTTACATTCTTTGTGCTGCAATGTTGTTTCTTCTTTTAAGTCTGATGCACCATTATTTATACCTTTTCGTCTTGTGTGTCATCCTTAGACGTTGTTTTGTTCATCTGTGAGTGTGTCCGGGCCCGTGTGTCGTCAGCACTCGCCTTCCATTATGGCTCTGTGTGTCTCTTCGGGGACAGTCTGCAAGTAGTCTTCGTTTCGTGTTAACTGCTGGTATGGTTGTCTCAGTGGGTACCGGGCTGCCCAAGGTTGTCTAGTTATAGGCACTTCAACAGCTATTGCTCTTCTGATGGGACCTGGGCAAAATCCCAGCGCTGCTCTCTGTTGGCTCATTTGTTCCTCATACGTCACATACCTTGGTGAGTATGTCCCTGGTACATCGAAATGGGGGGCTGGGGTGCAGGCCATGTCTGGGACCATCTCTACAGGGCTTAGAGCAGTACCTCTGGCAAGAAGAAGTGAGCAGACTAGGGGGTGCAGTACAGCCCGTAGCATGACAGAGCACAGGGTGGAGGAGGGAATGCCTCGCCCGATAAGAGGAGCAGGAAGGGGTTGGTGCAACCCCGCTGAGAAGACGACACTGGAGCATCGGGGAGGATGCCCCGTGCTGGCCCGTTGAGGATCTGCCCGGCCCGAGTGTGCGCTCGCAACATGAATGGTATATGACTGGGGAAGATGAATTTGGGGAGGAGGATTTTTTGCTGTGGGGGAAGAAAGACCAAGATGAGCGGGTTGCGAGAGAAAACGTGCAGAGGGGTTTAAGGTTTGATGATGAAGATGGAGCTGAGGGTAGCAGGAGTTGGGGAAGACTGTGTGGAAGAGGGCCTGGAGACTCCGCTGTTGTTTTTTGTCCCTGCAGTAGGAGCCTGTTGATGAAAGAAAGGAGGAGTACCGTTGTGGCGGCAAGGATGACGCGGCTAGGTGACGGCGGAGCAGTAAGAGGTGAGCAAGAAAGGCAATGGTCAGGGCATGGGTCAGGTTGGGGACTAGGTGGGGGGACAGAAAGGGGGTTGGGGAATTTGGGATGGGCGGTGAGAAAGAGAGTGTGTTGGCAGGGGCATTGGTGAGGGTGAACGGGAGAGGTGTCCCCTCAGTTGAAGTGCAGACCGACAAGGTCATGGATCTAGTGGCACATGGGGTGGTGGAGGTGCCTACCGTAAATACGGGTGAGAGTGCAGAGAAGAATAAGAAGTTACCCTATATGGGTATTACAAAGCCGCTGAACGTGCATTTGATGGTGGCTACAAAGGAGAAAATCTGGACCGGGGAATTTGTAGACATGTTTAAACTCTTACACAGGGATGAGAGCCAATCAAGGGTCCAAAGAAGAGGAGCGGGAGCTAGCGTCAAGACCAAGGGTATCGGTCACGATTGTAAACTGGACGTCAGCATTTTGGAAGGTTTGCTTGGGTGAGGTGTGTTGAAGAGTTTAGGGCTAGGATGGGTGAGGACAAGCAGGCGGTACGGGGAGAGATATATATGGACTTATGGTTACAGTGTATGGCGCCCACGTGTCCAGACCCTACGCTACATACAGTATGCAGTTTACCCATGCCTTACCAGCCCTTTCCTGGTCATCTCGCCTTCGGAGGGGGTAGGAGGAGTGGGCAGGGGTCAGCCATCAGCAGCATGCTGGGCCTTTAATAAAGAGGGCTGCTCTAGACCAGTGTGTAAATTTAGGCATGAGTGCAGCAGATGCACAGGACGGCATTACATTACACAATGTTTTGCATCAGGGGACTGAGGGAAGGGGCGTGGGGCCGGACAAGGAGTTGTGGGGAAAGGCCTATACTGCAGTTAAGGTGGATGTGTTGGAGAAATAGCTCTGTTTTTACCCGGACAGGGAAGAGGCCAGAATTTTAAGGGATGGTTTCCGGGAAGGTTTTAAGTTGGAATACCCTTTCCCGAGGATGCCCCTTGCTGGCCCGTTGAGGATCTGCCCGGCCCGAGTGTGCGCTCGCAACATGAATGGTATATGACTGGGGAAGATGAATTTGGGGAGGAGGATTTTTTGCTGTGGGGGAAGAAAGACCAAGATGAGCGGGTTGCGAGAGAAAACGTGCAGAGGGGTTTAAGGTTTGATGATGAAGATGGAGCTGAGGGTAGCAGGAGTTGGGGAAGACTGTGTGGAAGAGGGCCTGGAGACTCCGCTGTTGTTTTTTGTCCCTGCAGTAGGAGCCTGTTGATGAAAGAAAGGAGGAGTACCGTTGTGGCGGCAAGGATGACGCGGCTAGGTGACGGCGGAGCAGTAAGAGGTGAGCAAGAAAGGCAATGGTCAGGGCATGGGTCAGGTTGGGGACTAGGTGGGGGGACAGAGAGGGGGTTGGGGAATTTGGGATGGGCGGTGAGAAAGAGAGTGTGTTGGCAGGGGCATTGGTGAGGGTGAACGGGAGAGGTGTCCCCTCAGTTGAAGTGCAGACCGACAAGGTCATGGATCTAGTGGCACATGGGGTGGTGGAGGTGCCTACCGTAAATACGGGTGAGAGTGCAGAGAAGAATAAGAAGTTACCCTATATGGGTATTACAAAGCCGCTGAACGTGCATTTGATGGTGGCTACAAAGGAGAAAATCTGGACCGGGGAATTTGTAGACATGTTTAAACTCTTACACAGGGATGAGAGCCAATCAAGGGTCCAAAGAAGAGGAGCGGGAGCTAGCGTCAAGACCAAGGGTATCGGTCACGATTGTAAACTGGACGTCAGCATTTTGGAAGGTTTGCTTGGGTGAGGTGTGTTGAAGAGTTTAGGGCTAGGATGGGTGAGGACAAGCAGGCGGTACGGGGAGAGATATATATGGACTTATGGTTACAGTGTATGGCGCCCACGTGTCCAGACCCTACGCTACATACAGTATGCAGTTTACCCATGCCTTACCAGCCCTTTCCTGGTCATCTCGCCTTCGGAGGGGGTAGGAGGAGTGGGCAGGGGTCAGCCATCAGCAGCATGCTGGGCCTTTAATAAAGAGGGCTGCTCTAGACCAGTGTGTAAATTTAGGCATGAGTGCAGCAGATGCACAGGACGGCATCACATTACACAATGTTTTGCATCAGGGGACTGAGGGAAGGGGCGTGGGGCCGGACAAGGAGTTGTGGGGAAAGGCCTATACTGCAGTTAAGGTGGATGTGTTGGAGAAATAGCTCTATTTTTACTCGGACAGGGAAGAGGCCAGAATTTTAAGGGATGGTTTCCGGGAAGGTTTTAAGTTGGAATACCCTTTCCCGAGGATGCGGTGGTGGGCGGAAAACTTGAAGTCTGCTCGGGAGAATTTGGAAGTGGTAAGGGTGAAGCTGCAGAAGAAGGTAGCGGTGGTAACAGTGGTTGGGACGTTTAGGTGATTTGGTTGTTTCTCCTTTAGGTGTCGTGCCTAAGAAAGCAGCTGGAGAATTCAGATTGATTATCATTTATCATGGCCAGAGGGCATGTGTGTGAATGACTTCAATGCACTGGAGGATTGCGGGGTGTCCCATACAAGTACTGATCAGGCACTGGGATTGGTGAGCAAGGAAGGATGTGGTGCTTTCATGGCAAGTATGAAATCAAAGCAGCTTTTCGTTTGCTACCGGTGCATCCAGAGGATTTTTGGTTGCTGGGAATGCAGTTTGAGGGTCAGAATTATGTTGACAAAGCGTTGCCGATGGACTGCACAGTTTCATGGGCATTGTTGGAGCGTTTTAGCTCTTTTCTGCAGTGGGTTTTTACTTACAGTTCTGGTTTTGAGGGAGTTTTGCATTATTTGGATGATTTTGTATTCATCAGTGGGGCGGGGAAGGAACAGGAATGGCAACGGATGGTATAGGTTTTTCAGTCATTGATGCTTGAGTTGGGAGTGCCAGAGGCAGAGGATAAGAGTAAGGGGCCAGCGGTGGTTTTGACATTTCTAGGAATAGAGCTGGATTCAGAGGCCATGACTTCTCGCTTGCTGAACAACAAGGTGAGCAGACTTGTAGAGTTTCCAGAGAAGGTGATAGGGGCCCATAGAATGACGCTGCTGAACATGCAGAGGTTAGTAGGGCATCTCAATCTTGTGTGTTGTGTGGGGGCCGTGGGTCACAATTTTTGCAGGAATATGGCACGTTCCATGGCGGGGGAGAAATACCCACATCACAGGGTGAGGATTTCAAGAGCTGTCAATTAGGATTCTAGGGTTTGGCTGAGATTGCTGGAAGAATTTAATGGAGTGTCAATGTGGCTGCAAGGGGACCCCGTGGTGTGGGAAGTGCAGGTTTTGTCAGATGCGGCAGGTTCTGGAGGGTTTGGAGTGTACTGGAGGGGCAGCTGGAGCGCTGGAAAGTGGCCTGAGCAGTGGCAGAGAGGGGGAGGAGCATAGCCTTTTGGAGTTGTTCCCGTTGCTAGTGGCACTGGACTTGTGGGGTAGAGAATTGCAGAATAAAAAAGTGAATTTTAACATTGACAATGAAGCAGTGGTCAACATTGTGAACATGCAGTCAACTAGGGACCAGAGGGTAGCAAGGCTAATGAGAGAATTTGTGCTTCAGTGTCTGAAGTGGAATGTGGTGTTTAGAGCAACTCGCATGCCAGGGAGGGATAATTGCATCGCTGATGCATTATCTCATTTTCAGTGGCAGAGATTCCGTGGGCTGGCACCGGAAGCAAAGGTGAAAGGGCACCGGATCCCGGAGGAGCTGTGGCGGCTAAGAGATTGAGAGCCCTGCATTTAGTAGGGTGTTAATTAGCCCCAGCATTGCAGGCTGCATACAGGAGAGCATGGTTGGAGTTTCTAAAAAGGGGAGGGCGCAGTTGGAAGAGGATGGAGGATGCGGAGGAGAAAAAAAGGGAGGATGTAATAGAATTTATATTGAGGTGTATGGACAAGGTCTAGGGCAACAATATCAGGGATGTTGGAGGGCATTGCTTTTTATGGTAAGTGGTTTTTGGGCGTTCAGCCCAGTGGGGGGTTAAATGGCAAGTAGGATGTTGGAAGGATGGGCAAGGGAAAAAAGGTAAAGGGAAGGACAGCAGGAAGCCAGTCTCAGCGGCTGTGTTAGTGAAGTTGTCCAAAGTTATAGAGGGAGTGTGCTGGTCATCATGGGCAAGCAACATGTATTCGATGTGTTTTATTTATTTTTTTGGGGGGAATTTCAGGTGTCAGAGCTGGTAGCAGGGAGAAGAGGAGAAGGAGGTGTGCTGTGGAAGGATGTCCAGCTGTCAGATGGCAGTGTGTATATAAAAATGTGTAAATCAAAAACGGATCAGAAGGGCAAGGGTTTTGGGTACATCTGTATAGACGTAGTAAGGATTTGTGTCCAGTGAGGGCGGGTGTAAAGGAAAAGAAGGTTTGGTTTTCCAGCATGAAAACGGGTCAGAGGTGACAGCTTCTCAGGTTTTGGGGGTGATGAGGAGAGTCCTGTTGGCGTTGGTTGAGAAAGCACAGGATTTTGGGACTCATTCTTTTAGGATGGGGTGGCACCTGTAGGTAGCAGGCTGCGTCTGTCTGAGGAGAATGTTAAGAGCCTGGGCGCTGGAAATCAAAAGTGCAAGGGATACATCATAGATCTGGTAAAAGGGAGGCGTTAGGTAATAAAAGCATTGGGGGGGCGGAGGGGTTGTCATAGAGAAGGCTCGCTGTAACTTTTCTTTTTCAGATGTGGCACAGCAGAGTGGTGAGTTGCCTCAGATCTGGATATGCGGACATTCCATAGTGAAAAGGGCAGGGAAAGATGGGGTCTAGTTATAACGTGGCGTTGTTGAGATGGTCTGGGGTTGTGGGGCTCAGGTGAGACCAACTGTTGCCAATGCTGGCAGGCATGAAAGAGCTTCATGGTGTTCTGGCAGCTCTGGTTTTACATGCAGGGAGAGAGATTTGGTTAGGGATACGGGTGGCACTGTTAAAAAAGATGAAGAGGGACATGAGTTGGTTGAGGGAGATATGACCCAGGGTGTTGTTGGTTTGGACCAAGTTTATGCCAAGGAGGGTATGAAGAAGAGCTGTGAAGGAAGGGCCTGTGGAACGGACGAAGAAATAGATCAACAGGGAGATGGTGAAGTTTTGCTGGTCCTGTGGTGTGCAAACGCTGGCGCACCAGGAGATCATATATGAGGCTTTTGATTTGTTTTGGGAGGATGGAGTGCACTTGTCGCATATGGGAAACCAATACTATTTGTGTGATGTTAGGATGGCGGTTGAGGATATCATGAATAGTTGGAGGTAAATGAGAGTGTGGGGGGGCAGAAAGAACATCTCAGGGGGAGGGTTTATGGTTCCGGGGACATGGCCCTTTGGAGGATGGTTGGAGGAAGCAAAAAGGCGCACTTGTGCGGTAAAGGACAGGGTGGTGGTGCTGTTTGCATGAACAGGCGTCCCCAGGGGGTACAAAGAGGGGGAAGATGTATTGAAGGAAGAGGAGAAGATGGGAGAAAGCGGGAATGAAGGTTGAGAGGAATAGAGGGGGAGGGAGCAAGTGACAGGATGTGATGAATTGTAAATTGTTTAATCATATCATTGTTTTGGCGATTGTTAAATGATCTGTTAGTCTGTAAACCCAGGGAGCCAGGTTAGCGTGTTGTAAACTGTGGTCTGTCACATTAAAGCAACCGTTTCCCCCGGGGGTTATTTTGGGCGCTGCACAGGCCAGTTCACCTTCCATAGCATTCGGGAGCAAGCGACGGTTGGCAGCATAGCGTTCATCCCCACCTTCCCACCCGCTTTTATTTTGGCTGTGAGTCCTGGTTTGTTTTGTTTTTGGTTCCCCCATTTTTAGATTTTCAGGTCTGAGAGGGGTGATGGGTGCTCTATTTATATATACCTAACGATCTGGAGCTCGCTTAGCGCTGAGGAGCAGCGTCGGAACTCGCAGTTAAAATTGAAGGTAAGCCACAGGGCTTTACCATTTACTTGTGGGCATCTTCTGCACTACGAGATTCATCCCTTCAAAAGTGCAGCCCTTTGCACTATTTCCGAATCCACTGTTGCCGCATTCTAACAGTGCTCAATTGCGTTATACCAGCTTGGAAGCCGTGTTTCAAATCGGCGCCATTAGCAACCACGAGGGTTGCTCCACCTCAAGATGGCCGCCATGCATAATTTGAAGCCCTACCCCTTTATGCTACAAACGAGTTAGTGCTGATTGGATACTCCCTCTACAAGGACCAATCAGAATTCACTGGTAGGCGAAGCCGGGCTATGCAACAAAGGCCTGCAACCAAGGCTACACACCTGTCTGAGCCTGTCAAAGCCAGAAGGGGTGGAGGTCTGCCCGACTCCCTCCTACACCCTGTGCTCCCTTCTCGCGTTAGAAGTGACTTGACCCAATAACCCACTGCATGCTTTTGGCCCAAAATTGAGCCTGCAGTAAGACACTCTATCCACCCTGGATCCTCTCTGTGCCTAGCTGTGTTATAATAATTACTATGCCTGTCTACCCCACATCACATGACACCAGCACAAAATCCTGCATGGCAGTAATACAGTGGCTCGGCTTTAATTCACTGCATGATGCACTGGAAGATATTAATCTGAGGTAATCTGTGATATTGTACCTGAACAAGCATTAGCTTGCACATTGCACTGTTATTTATTGCAACTCATATCCTATAGTCGAACATTTGAAATCAGTCATCTCCTTTACAGGTTGCACTGTGATATTTTCATGGCCCATCTATCTGCACACCCTTTCTTATAAATAAGCAGCATACTCAGCATATACCTCCTCTTATTCCTTTACGTATACTGATCGGCTGTATCTACCCTCACTACACCGCCTATGAAAGCGAATATACATGGCATATAACCGAATATAGTCTACATAATAATTCTAAACGTACACTGAAACTACACGAAGTGGCACTTATTGATAGGAAAAGAATTAGCAACTAGTCAGTTGTCTGTCCACGCATCCCATGCCATTCTGAACCACCTGGGACCATTCTTTATATCACAACCAGAGCCGTTATATGCGCATGTATACCATTGCACTCTGCTGCGCTTTGGCATTATGTTGTACATTCGAATCTGAGCATTTGTTTATCTGTGTACAATTCTGCATTCCGAACCTGGGATTCATGTTTATATATGAATTTGAGCAGTTATTGGCGCTTGTATACCAACGCATTCAGTAGCTTTTTAGACTCACGCTTTTATATTTAAATCTGAGCATTTGTTTACGCGTGTACTTTACTGCACTCTGAACCCTTTGGGACTCATGCCCTATACTTGAATTCTCCTCATGTTCGTGTAGAACAATTTGACCCGTACACATTTTATGACAATTGGACCAGCTTTTTGTTTACATGCATGAGACTCTAAAAAGCGCATTTATTCGCATTTTGACATACTGTTGCATAATACATGTTGTATTTATGTCTCTTATGCCTGCCTATGAGAGCTTGCATAAGAGACTGTCCAAAGTCTACCTTGACTGAACAAAGTCTACCTTGTCCTAAACTATTGCATTCTTGGTGAGGGACTGTTTGTGATGACACCTGCTGCAGTACCTACGCGCCCCGTTAAATTAAAAGGGTTTGTCCATGAAAGTTGAGGTGATGTTAAAGATCTTGTGTCGCACCAGGTTTAGCTACTACGGAGACTTAGAGTCCCTCCACTCCGTTTGTGACAATATATAATGGTTGTGTTGAGCTATCCCTTGATAGTGCGCCGAAAAATAATGGAATGGCAAGTAGTGATGATTAATAAATTCCTTTTATTTTTGTGATGTTAGAGCCTTTGTGGATGACACGTGTTTCGGCAGAGCTGCCTTTATCGAATCCAGGCTTATTAAATGAAAAGAAAATGAAAAGAAATTGCCATAAGGGAATTTGAAAACACACTAAAAAGAAAAAATATATACATATGTACATATAGTCATCTGGCTGAAAAATACTACATACAGAAATATCTAAATTGCAATAGTGTAAAACATTGCTGAATTTATTGAAGAGACCCACTGCCTTTACAGGAGTATAATCACCTATTGCACCATTTGTAAAACGAATAAAAGAAGAAATTAACAGAAGGAAAATAAGGGTAAGCGATGAGTCTTATGGTACATTATGCGAAAAGTTCAAAGCGAAAAAAGAGGGAGTTTAAAATCAGATAGTGCCCAAAGGGGACATAGGTCTACCTCTAAATGTGAGAGGAGTGAACAGGTTGGGAAAGAGTAGATAAACATGCACATGGCAGCTATTTAGTGACAGTGCAGGCACTTCAAATAAGTTGCCACTACATCCCTGGAATCCATTTCCAACAACTTGTTTATATGTTTTATACTTAGGAGGGATTCATCCCTGTGAACTTCAGCACCTTTATGCATTATGCAGTGACTTATGAGCTATCTATATAGGTAAGAAAAAGCGCCTGCACTGTCACTAAATAGCTTCCATGTGCATGTTTATCTACTCTTTCCCAACCTGTTCACTCCTCTCACATTTAGAGGTAGACCTATGTCCCCTTCGGGCACTATCTGATCTTAAACTCCCTCTTTTTTCGCTTTGAACTTTTGCCATAATGTACCATAAAACTCATCGCTTACCCTTATTTTCCTTCTGTTAATTTCTTCTTTTATTCGTTTTACAAATGGTGCAATAGGTGATTATACTCCTGTAAAGGCAGTGGGTCTCTTCAATAAATTCAGCAATGTTTTACACTATTGCAATTTAGATATTTCTGTATGTAGTATTTTTCAGCCAGATGACTATACGTACATATGTATATATTTTTTCTTTTTAGTGTGTTTTCAAATTCCCTTATGGCATTTTCTTTTCATTTTCTTTTCATTTAATAATCCTGGATTCGATAAAGGCAGCTCTGCCGAAACACGTGTCATCCACAAAGGCTCTAACATCACAAAAATAAAAGGAATTTATTAATCATCACTACTTGCCATTCCATTATTTTTCGGCGCACTATCAAGGGATAGCTCAACACAACCATTATATATTGTCCTGAACTATATTGCCACTCCTCAGCTGCCCACACATCTGGGCAGAACAATTTGGGCTCTACATCATCCTCTCTCATTACAATCTTACTGCGTATTACCGAGCCTTAAAGTCGCATCTCAACTGTGTACTTATAGTTAATACGGCTCTATCAAATAGGAACCTGGTCATGAATTCACCTCACCTAACGAAATCCATCATCATTAACTGCCTTGTCTGTTTGAACCTATCGATAGCTGTACTCACCATAGTCAGAACTCCCATGATACCTATGATGGACCCACAAACTATTCCGAGTGCATCCGTTACTCACTTGTCCAAGGCGCCTAGCCTCCCTCCAGCAGCCCTTATACCGCCATCAACATTCCTACAACCATGTCTTCACATTGAATTCAACAGCCCACAACGGTCACCACACCCAGTCATATGTACTGAGCCTAATACCACTCATCTGACTAAGGCACACCACCAAGACATCACAGCCTTAACACACACAATCATTCCTCCCAGTTATACGATTGACCAACAATTGTCCACCTTACCATGCACCACGTTACTTAGAAATCACAGACTTAGCTCTAGATTCCGAAGGAGACACAACGCCCCATCTTCAAAAGCACAACTTCTGGAATCTACGCTTTAGCCCACCCTGCTATCCTACATACAGCTTCAGAACATAGCCAGAGGCCTCTTAAGGGTAAAAAGAACATCACACTACCTCTAATTAAAGCCAGCCTCATTAACGCCAGATCCCTACCTGCACACGCACTAGATATCGCTGACTTTATAGTATTGCATGACCTCGACTTCATCACTATTACTGAGAACTGGCTTCATACAGCCTCAGGTCCATCTCTTGCTCTCGCTATACCGGACAACTACTCCATCATCCGAGCTGACAGAGATCATAACATTGCTAAAGGAGGAGGTATTGCATTCATTTATAAAACTGATGTAGGCCTAAGAAACATCAACAACCAACCCCTACCCTCAGCAGAATTACTATCTATAAAACTAACTACCTCATCTACACACACTATTACCATCCACCTAATTTAACGTCCACCGGGACCGACCACCACCTTCGAAAATGATATCTCACACCTGCTATCTACTAATACTAAAATCAACTCCCAAGTCATTATCCTGGGGGAATTTAACTTAGGTTTCCAAGACCCCAAAGATTCTAAAGCCTGTACCCTTCAGGACACAATAACAGAACTAGGCTTCACTCACCGCATAACAGAACCGACCCACATTAAAGGCAGTTGTGGAAGGTTGCCCAGAGCAATGCCAGTGGTTTAGAGTCATTCAAAACCTTCCACCCATCACTTTTTTGGTTATAATTTGTCTCACTATGTGAGAGAGGGTATGCCCAGACGTGGGTCCCTTGCTCGCTGCGCCATAGGGAACCAAGCTGCACTTCACTGAGGAGGCCCAACAAGGCCGGAACATGTCTGGGGTTGCTTGTGTTTCCGTGTAGAGGGGATCTGGCCTAGCAGTTCGGGCTGGGCAGCTGGCAGTACCTGAATGATTTGCAAATGGCTGGACCCCTTTTCCAATGGCGCAGACAGGCTAAAAACTGTGGTGTGGAAGGTTGCCCAGAGCACTGCCAGTGGTTCAGATTCATTCAAAACCTTCCACCCATCATGTTTGTGGTTATATCCATTTAAAACCCAGCAGTATTTCTTGAAATACTGCTTCACTTCTTTGGTTGTAAATTGAGGTCCATTGTCACTCAGAATCGACCCTGGACAACCTTCTCTCCAAAACACTTTATCTAACACTAATATTATGTTGTTTGAAGTCACCCCGTCCATAGCCGCAACTTCTAACCATTTGGAAAATTGATCATCCTACACAACTAAGCATTTCCCTGTAAATCAGAGATCTTGAAATGGCCCCAAGATGTTTACTCCCAGATTTAACCATGGGCCCCTTGGCACTGGGAGCGGACACAAAGGCAGCTTATATGCATTTGTCATAATTTGCATATGGCATACAATTCCTCAAAGTTCAGTCTACCTTGGAATCCATTCCTGGCCACCAATATTTCTCCCTGACCTTTCTATCGGCCCCTTGAATTCCTGGACATCCCTCATGGGCTAGTTGAGCAACACCTTCCCTAAGTTTCTCTCAAAGAATCACTTTGTGTCCCCTCATCAACCATTCTCCTTCCACAGTTAATTATTTCTTAACCATATAGTATTCTAGATATACTTCCTCCAGCACTTCTTTATTTGGCCAAGCTTCCTTGACCCAATCTGCCAGGGCCTTCAAAACCACATTGTGTTTCCTCTTTTGTTCCTATTCCTCATCATATAATTAATTTAAACAACTCACTTGCTTCTCTCTAATTTCCTCCTGTACTCTAATTTCTTCTCCATTTGAACTTTGATTACCCTCATAATCTGATAATGGCATTCTTGCTAAAATGAAATCTGCTAAACAGTTCCTTTTCCCTGGCAAGTATTCAATTCTGCAATTATATTCAAACAATTTTAGGCTCAGCCTAGCAATCCTCGGAGTAGCCCTTGCCATGGCATGAACTACCCCACACATATTGGTGGAAATGTTCTGTTCCCCAACAACATGCTAATAATTCTCTTTCTATTACGGAATACCTGGATTCTGTATCTTTGACAGCTTGTGGGGTGCATTTAAGGGCCCTAGACAGAAGCCTCTCTCACCTAAACAGCAGCATTCGAACACTGCCTCCAAAAACGGCCTTGTTTTGCTCTTATTTCACATGAGTGGCAAGAATGTCTGCACTGCAACCAAAAACGGCCCTACTTTACTTTCATTTCACCTGAAAGACAAGAAGTTAAACACTGCAACCAAAAACAGCCTTGATTTACTTTTATTTCACATGAGGGACAAGAATATCAACACTACAACCAAAAATGGCTTTTGCTTTCCCTTACACATGATCAAGAGCCCTTTAAACAACGCAAACGAAAAAAAAAGGGGTTGGTTTTTCTTTGTGTTATGTCAAATTAAAGAATCATGTGAAAGCGGGCCTACCCCTCATCTTCTATGGACAAGCAGTGAATGTAAATTCACCCAAAAAGGAGAAATCAAAGAATACTGTAACCTGCCAGACAGGGTTTTAAACATTAAAAGCAAATCAAATGGCCTGGACACATGTGAAAAGAAAAACGGCTTTAAAAAGCCACAGTGGAAAAAGATAGCACTGCTCACACAGAAAATGTCAGAAGGCCAAACCTGATGTGGGTGGAGTGACCAAAGTAAATTTATATTATGTTTCCCCACCAAACTCCAGTCACCTTTGAAGAGACTCTTACTACTGGAAAAAAACAGTTTCTGGTTTAGGCAGGAAACTTCACAATTAAAAACCTTACTTTCAGCTGGAAGTTGCACCTACCAGTGAACAACACTGCAATAAAATGTGATGCTGCTGAGGGCCTCATAATTCCCTGCTCTGCCAGACATGAAGGCAGGAGCCCAGAGATTTCAAAGAAGGCGAAGTGTGGGTAAAGCTTGACCAGGAGGTGTGAGCCATTCCTGTACCCACCTCAAAGAGCAAACTGCAAAGTTCAAAGGGACTAATACAAATCTCTGGTCACCGGCTGAGCCCAGAGAAAAACAAATGGCTGCGGGGGATTAGGCAGTCTTCCCACAGGGGGGACCGACACTCCAAATTGGCATTAAAAGACTGATTTCATGTTAGGCATTTTTCGCAGCAATCTGAATGAGAATTAATTTCGTTTCATGCTATTTTTTCATGTAATTTCAGGGCAGTTTAAAGAGAGTAATTGCATTTTCCTAGGACTTTGGGGACGGAAATGGCCAGTTAAAATAATTTTCTGGCTGATCTAAAACTGGGACAAATATGAAAGTTGGTGAAAAGATGGAAAATGAAATTGGGAACATGCTTGATCATTTGCAGATTTATAACTGTTATACATTTTATGAAAAGGACAAACATGTGTCACTGGGCCATGCAATGTGTCACTGGGCCATGCTACTTTGTACACAGTTGGCGATCGGCTTACCTAATTCCCTATGACCAGTTAAAACCGAATATCTGTTTCATATGGCAGAGGCTAGTATAAGTATGAAGTTATGAGACATAACTAGTTTTTGCCAAAAAGTGGTAATGAGAACAAAGAATTGTAATAAATGCAAACAGACAGATGGTGCTCTCTTCACTTGAACCAATCATGCCAGGGGACGGAGAGAGCAATGGTAAACTTTCCTATCCGAGCAGCAGGGATAATTACAGGGTACTCCCCCTAAATTGTAAAGTTAGTAATGTCATTCATGCTATATAAGGGGGACTGTACTAGGTCAGAGAGACAGGAGACACCAAAATCCGGAGAGAGTGGAGAAGGAGGATGGAGAGAAGGTGGCTGAACCTTACCATCTTTGAGAGTGCAGTGACCAGACCCCTTGCCCTAGCTGCCCAGAGTGTCCTGAGATCCAGCTGGCGTTCCTGAATCCTAAACCAAGGCTTTCTTTGTAGGTAGCATATACCCCAACCCTAAATTGCATAAGCCCTTCACTTTTGTAGCATTGCATCCAATATTTCCCCCATTGAAAACCCAATTGAAACCCCATTAAAAACCCAAAAAATTGCCAGTATAATGCAGTCACCTTCCCATAGAAGAATCTATTTTTTTAATTTTTTTTATTTGTATTTGGTTGAAACAACCTTTTACAAAAGAAAACACAGCATGTTACGGCCTTTTACAGAAAAGAAAAACAAAGAAGAAAACACAACTAATCTATTATTAGTCTGTGTATGTTAGCAGATCTCCTTTAAAAAACCTCTCTGTTTTCCGTGTAAATCCTTAGTATTTTTCTTAAGTATATCAATTAATTCCCCCATTGAAATTCAAGATTGTTGAAATTTGAAATCAACCATCTTGTCCCTGGTGTTTGTATTTAATTGTTATAGTCATTAAAGTATTGCCTCAATAGAATTAGTCTCCTTGTAACTGAAAACCGAATTTGTCCGTGTAATGTGTGCATTACCAAACTAATTCCCATTTGCATCTGTCCTATTAAAACCCAAACTGTTGTTCCTATTTTCAGCTAGACCCCTCCTCTGCGCTGCCTGTCATTGTAAACCCACTGTAAACAAATTTCCATTTGCCACTGTATTTTTCCCTTTTGCATTTGCTTTCTCCCAAAACCGATTTTCCCACTTCATTTCTATTGTTGCCCTGGTGTGCTGATTAGTATTCTTTAAACTTTCCCTATCTCCTAAAGTGTAAGCAATTCAAATCTCCTTTCATTCTGTCCCCTAGCAGTTGTGAGTAATAAAACCAAATCCCATTCTGCCATTTTGTTCCAAAAACGGGTTTTCACTTTCTTCGCTGTCTTCCCATCTTGTGGTGGTGGGCTTTACCCCAAACCTGATTTTCTCTCTCTATTCCTACTCCTTGCCACTGCCTTCCCTCCAAGGAATCAAGTTTAGCTGATGTTTGGGGTGAGTGTTGCAGGGGGGAGTGTTCAACTGTTGGTACTATCATTTTGTGATAAATTATTCTTTTTCTGTTCTGCCATTTAACAAAAGGAAGTACAGTGATAGTATATTAACAGGGTTGTTTAAAAGAGATTATTGCATTTTGTGTTTCCACAACATTGGTGGCTGTGAAATTGTTTGATTTTCCTTTTTCATGAAATAATAAATTAATAAATATCTTATTGATACACACCGGCCTGGGTCCTATACCATTGTGACACGGGGTGTTTGTGGAGGTTGAGTGCGAGACGGGTTCGGGTCTACTCAAAAAGGAATCGGTGGTCTATTAAAAATAAAGAGCGTTTTATAGTATGCCACATCCATTGTAGGGGAAGGAGTTCCCTATCTGGCGTGTGCCACGTTATAAACCGTGACAAGCTTGAGAAGAAAATGTTAATATTCTTTCCCTATCTCCTTCCAACTGCGACTAATACGTCCCATAATCTTTTACAACTTGCATCGACTGTGAATCCACTAAGATATCATCTTGAAATACCTTAACTTCTAATACTTTTAATTGTATTTATTTATTACACACCATAGCCCACAGGGATCAGGGCACACAAAAACATTTCGGACAAAAACATCAAGAACAGGACAAGACCATCTGGCATTTGAGACAAGAACTGCTGAAAAACAGCCTCTTCTGATGCCATTCCAAACATCATTCTCACATAACGATACATCCCAAATTGTGTAATGAAGGCTGGATACTTTTTTGATTCTTCAATCTGATCAAATGCTGCAGAGACGTCTATTGTGGAAAAAACGCCTGCTCCCAACACCAACTTCAACATGTCAGAGATCAAATTAAGCTACTTCTCTACCACTATTGGTTTGTTGCAGTCTCTTAGACCCACACAAATCCTCAACTTGCCATTAGATTTTCTTGCAATTCCTATTGGGAATATCCACTCTGATACTTCTATTTCTTCTATCACTCCATCGTTCAATAACCTATTTTTGTTTCCTTTTAACTTCCTCCCTTAATGAAATAGGAATCTGTCTCACTTTGTGTGTTACCGATTCCCACCCCACGCCCACACTCCCCACCCCCGGTTTGAGCATGATACAGTGGTTGTATTCTTTAAGCTTGTCTATTTACGCTGAGCACTTTCGGGAACAAGGTGTTTCCTTCTCACTTTGTCAGTAGTTTCCTTTCCTGCCTTATTTGTTTACTCTTGTCCATTACTATTAACAGTTTCTTCACTCCCTGCACTGAGCTTAATCCTCAATTTAGCTTGCTCTTCCCATCCCAAAACATTTACTCCGTTTTTTGTCAAATAGACTTTTACTTCTACTAGACTCCCCTTGAAATCTACAAGTGCAAGTTTATAACCTTTAACATCAGCTTGGGAACCTTAAAATGCCCCAGGATTTTCAATATTAGACTTTTTAAAATCAGTGCCATAGCCCTTTTGCATAATTCTGCCCACTAAATCTACCATGAGATCCATAGATATGCCATCCAACTTAAATGTACTCTTATGAGTGACTTTCTTTCCCTTGCTATAGACGATAGACACAACTTCCACTTAATCTTCAGACTCACCACCTTACTCAACTTTCTCATTCTTCACACATCATGCATTAGCTCTATTGCCTTTCTTATTTCTACACACTATTGCAAAATGCCCCCTCACACCACACGCTGAGCATTTCTGTAGGGCTGTACTTGGAGCTGGCGTAATGTCCCTTTCTGCCACAGTGAAAGCATTTCCCTTTTTGTGGGTAAACTTTGGCGTCTGACCCAATCCTGCCCCTGAAAGTTCTGAGACTTTGCTTCCACGTGTGCCACTTTTTCTTTGCCCTTCATTTCTTTCGGTTTCAAAGCACCCCCGTCAGACGCCTGTTTTTCTTTCTCCTTGATGGCTTTAGAGAAGATCGCAGTGTGTTCTACTTTTTAGCAATAGCTATCACTTTTTCCAAAGTAGGGTTTCCACTCATCCATATCCTCTCCTGTATCGCTCTACTATTTGTGTGAATTATTATCTGGTCTTTTATCACCATGTGTTGTCCTTACCAAAATTGTAGGTCAATGCAAATTTCTTCAAAGCGCTCACATATTCATCCACTGATTCTTCAACCACCCGCTTGCGAGAATAGAAGTAGTACCTATTGACGGCTATGTTAGTTTTGAATAATAATGTCGATCCAGTAGTTGTATGGATCTTTCATATTCATTCCTACCTTCACCTTCGCCTTCTCTAAGGGGTGGAATTTCTATAAATATGCTGTGTCCTTCCAGTCCTAAAGAGTGCAGCAATAAGTTATTTTCTGGAAGCTGTCGAATTATGATCGTCTACAGTACTAATGTAATTCGCCTAGTACTCCTTCCACTCAATCCAGGGGATGGGAGGTTCTCCAGGTACAGCTAAAAAAGATTGTGCAAGGTGTACCGCAATGCCTTGCATGCCTGTCCTCTTATCATTCCCTGGTACTCGATGAGGTACTATTGAATGGCGTTTTAGTAACTGTTGCACTGCTCTCTGATTTCTTATTTCTGTCTGGGTGTGGCTTTTGCAGCACGCTGCTCATGCTACCGAGTCCCTTCGTCTGATACATTCTCAGATCTTACGGCAATCTCGCTGCCAAGCCAGCAATGTGTCTCCCAGCATTCCCTACAGGCACTCTGTACTGTGCTGGCCTCCTCCTCCTCTCCTTCATGTAGTGCATGAGAGGACAGTACTGTTGCTCTCTATGGCCAGCTTGTGCTCCTCTCCAACTCCCGATGCCCTAGTCACCTCAAACTCTCGAACAGGGGCAGCCCCAGGATTTGCAGGGCCCTGGGAAGCAAAAGATGTGCGAGGTCCCTTTATTTGCATCGCAGAAAATGATATCACAAAATGAGTCATTAATATCACAGGGGTAAAAAAATAAACTGATGTTCAATATCTGAACCTTAACTTTTAATATTACAGTTATAGCAGCAATATCAGGAGTGAGGGTTATTTTGGAGTATCAGACAGAGTGATCTGAATCATTTGTAGACATGGGTACCTCAAAAGAAAGTACTGTGATGAGGAAGAGCAGGACACAGAGTAATGAAGATCACCAGTAAGTAATCCAAACACACCTAATGTGACTGCATGTTCCAAGGATTTAAGGTCAGGGCCAGACAGGGCAAAGTGTTTTTTCTGCAGGAAAGTACAATTGTAACAAAACCTATTTACTGGAAAGGTACTGAGGCAGTCAGAATAAGCAATTCCGCGGGTGTTCAAATGTCATCAATAAGGCTCAAGTACAGAAAAAACGTGTGAGGGATCATTAACATACGCACATGGACGTATCCTAAAGTGAAACATGCAAATTTATTTCAACTGGCCTTTTCTAATAGAAGAAAATTCTAAATACAAATGAACATTGTCTTTCACAAAATGAATCATCAAAACCCGGAGGGGGAAAAAACAGCCAAAGGAGATTTTTTAAATTTTTTTATTTAAGATACACAGTTTGTAGAAAAACCTTTATCGATTTGACCACACCTCCCCAGAACCTAACCTTTCCACCTAATCCCTTCATGCAGTACACCTCATGGGTGCCTCTGCTTTTCACTGACTTGGGACAATTGCTTGCTATCACCTGGTCTATTGTTGATATATAATATCTCACTATACTATTTTAGCACATTTACCAGTATTGCTTATCTGCTTGTAGTGTAGCCTCTTGTGCAGCCAACTGCTACCTATTATGCCCTGCCACCATTTAGCCTCTGCCTGCCCCACTTAGAAAATCGAATTTAGGCATTGTATTTTGTTGAACTGCTACCTATTATGCCCTGCCACCATTTAGCCGCTGCCTGCCCCACTTAGAAAATCGGATTTAGGCATTGTATTTTGTTGAATTGTGACCCACTTGTGACCTGCCTCTGAACTACCTAGCACTAGTCGCTCGATCCCCCTGTCATTTCTGTCACATACCAGCAGCACACACCAGCTGCACACACACGCACACAGCCTTTCTCCACGATCATGATGCCCAAGAATGCACCTCCCAATCATAGCATAGTTTCACTCTCCCTGCCACACTCCGCTCAGCCAGCCTAACAGCCATCCTTATAGCCCTCACTATAATGGCCTCTACGCCTCCCCACATATTCCCAGCACACCTCACCCAGCACCCGGCACTAAATTCACATGCTGCAGCACCAGACTACAACATCACACAGTCTCGGCCCCCTAACCTAGCCATCAGACTCCGCAATCTCAGAAATCAATCACTTCCTAGGTATTTACTCTGCTCACCCACACCCATCACGACTAGGAACACCAGATTAGGCACCCGCACTGCACCACTACCCCATACTAAAATGAGCATAGGCACTGCCCCTCGCCCCCCACCACCCCAACATGCCTCTGCACTACTTCGCACTAAGCCCTTCACTACCACACACCATAACAAGCACACTTCACCCCATACTAGTACAAAAAAAAACATCAAAGGCACACAACACCCACCTCTTAAATGTGCACTACTGAATGTACGCTCCCTACCTGCACATGCCCTCGAGATAAATTATCTACTATCCACACTTAATCTGGACTTACTTTGCATCACTGAATCCTGGCTCAATGATGCCTCCGGCCCAGCCATCGCACTAGCCCTACCCACATGCTACACCATCCTTAGGCAAGATAGATGTGTTAAGATTGGAGGGGGAGTCGCCCTTATCCACAAAGACTCACTATCCATCGGATTAGCAGACCATAGTACATGGGGTGGTAATGCTGATATCCTATCAGCCAAGCTTACACTCTCCCCAATAATCTAATCAACATCCACATCCTATACAGACCTCCCGGACTCCCAGCTGACTTCCAAGAGCACCTCTCCCATCGACTCAGCAACAACATTAAAAAGTCCTCCAAAATCCTTCTATTAGGAGACTTAAATTTAGGATAGAATGATCCTAAGGATAAATCCGCCGCAACCCTAGCAAAAGAACTTGCAGATTTAGGTTTCTCCCGAAGAGTCCTGACCCCTACTCACTCCAAAGGCGCACCCTTGACTGAGTCATGGGTCACAACTGTGCATCCAACATTAGCTCAAACACCGCCCTTCCTTGGACGGACCACACATGCATCGAATTCCTCATCCCCACCAACCCTAAACCTAAGACTCTCACCCACGCACCACCTGCCACAATAAGAAGTTCTAAAAAACTCAACGCAGACAACTTGCGTCCCTACCTTAAAAGCCCCTGCCTAACACCACCTTTCTCTCGGGACCCAAATATACTATCAGCTATCTTCAATGATACTCTCACCAATGCCATAAAGTCTATAGCCCCACTTGAAAGCAAGAAGGAAAAAAAATAATTTCACTGCAACTCTTGGTTCTCGGAAGAACTCCAAACCCTCCGAGCTTGAAATCGCCAGTCGCTTAAAAACTGGCAAACGGTTCTGAGTGATCTAAATAAGAGCCTCTTCAAACAAATAGCCCTCCAATATAAAAAGCCATCTTAGCAGCAAAATCCAACTCCTTCAATGATAGGATCTCAAAGGCCAACTCCCAAGCTAAAGAACTATTCGCAATCTTTAATGAATTAGTCACTCTTCCGGCTACGGCTGACGAAATAACTAAAGACAAAGCCTAGTGTGCCAGCATTCAGTCCGCCATGCTCAACAAAATAAAACTCCTCCAGAACAAACTCCAAAACCACTGCAAAGCCCTCCCAAACCAAAAACCCAACCGACCTACACAAGGCAAGCGTAGTAATCTCAATTACGCTCAATTCTCCTTCAGAAACGTCACTGAACCTGAGGTCCTTAATCTCATCAAAAACCTCAAACCATCCCTCTGCAAAGCAGACATTTGCCCTTCCAAAATCATCAAGGAATGCGCCAATGACCTAGCACCCCTGATTACTGCCTTCATTAATGCATCTTTCCAAACAGGAACTGTCCCAAACAATCTCAAGGAAACCTGGGTGCGGCCACTTCTAAAAAAGGACACACTTGACCCAGTGCAACCCAACAACTACAGATTGATAACGACAGTCCCGTTCCTCCTAAAAATCCTGGACAAAGCAGCTCACATCCAGATCCAATCATACATAGAAGCTAACTCCATACTGGGCAAAAGACAATCTGGCTTCCGTGTTGGGCATGGAACAGAATCCGCCTTATTAGACCTAAAAAATCAAATCTCACAGATCATGATCCTCGATCTATCAGCTGCTTTTGACCTGGTAGATCACCAAACGCCACCCACCTCACCCATGCAGCCCATTTCTCTAATCAAGCAGCATCTTGGATCACTTCCTTCCTTGAAGGAAGAGCCATGAAGGTCTACTCCGACACAGCTAATGCAGATCCTACCACTATAAACTGCAAAGGATCTTGTACAGCCCCCACCCTCTATAACCTCTTCACAAAACCCCTCTTCGACCTACTTGACTCCATGGGTGTTGCATATACAAACAATGCAGATGACACTCAAGTACTTTTACCCCTATCTGGACTCTATCACCAAGACGCCACGGCCCTTCACAACATCTATGCCACTATCCAAGCTTGGATGGCAATCAATGGCCTCTGTCTTAATGGGGAGAAGACTGAAATTCTCATCCTGGGCCAGACAAACACATTATCGAAACTAAGCCCCAATACAACAACTTCAACATAGACAACTCAACCATCTCCGTATCATCCTCTGGCAAGACTGTAGGGGTTCACATTGATGCAAATCTATCGATGAACAAACAGGTCAGCGCCATAGCCTCTGCATCAGCATTCAGCACCAAACTCATCAATGCCATTAAACCCTATTTATCCACCCCCAACCGCTTGGCCATAGCTAGAGCAACTATAGGAGCCAAACTCGATTATTGCAACACCCTTCTACCTGGCACCAATGCCAAAAACATTCACAGACTGCAAACCACACAAAACAATGCCCTCAGAGAATCTGGTGTGGGATATATGGTCTCTTCTAGGGATGCTATAGGGGAGCTTGAAGCCCCACCTTCAAAATGTGCCTTCTAGCTCTCTCCACAAAGTCCATGGTAATGCTATCTGAGTCTCAGCACCATAACTCAATATGGGCACCACTTTCATTTTATAGAAGTCTAGCACCGGCTTAATTGTGAACCTTCCATATTTTGTATCTATTGCCATGGCTTGGGCTGCCAGGGCTCTCACACATGCCCTCAGTTCACTTTGCCAAGGCGTATCTTCAATACATGAGCTCACTACCACTCGCAAGTACACCATGTCCTTTACTTGTGGGAGAGGCACATTGTTGATTGTCCACTTGTAAGTGTTTTTCTTCTTCCCCTCAGTCTTGTTAGGATCATAATGTTTGATTTTCCCTTGTTGATTTGCAGTTTGCATTTTAAGGACATAATCCTGTAGATTTGCTTGTAGTCCCTGGAGGTCAACGGGGGTTTGATCTATCAGGGCCAAATCGTCTGCATAAAGGGCCCATGGTACAGTTACATGGGTATGACCCTCTGTGCCATCTGAGCGTTGTTGTTGCTTGGCTGGATCCGCATATTTACTGTGGTTTTCCGCTGCTCCTTTTTTGTTTTCTACATCAAGCAGATCTAGTTCTAGAATCTCAGCATATGTCAGGTCATTCACACCCTGGGTATGTGGATCTTTTGAGTTTTTGCGTAATTGTCTACCCGACATACTCCTTAGACTTTCCCATTCCTTCTTTTGTTCCAATATGTCATATAAATAGGAATTGTCAGTTTGGGCATTCCTGAGTTTCCTTGACAAATCATTAAAGGCCACTGAGGTTCCGGGGTCAGCTTTTTTCACTTTCAGGATTTTTCCTAAGTTTCACACTCAATTCCCTTTTCCGTGTCCCCGTGCCAAGAGGCTGCATCTTTTTCCTCAAAGTTTTTTGCAGTAGCTGTTGCTGATCTTAATGTTTGAGGTCCATTTGTGGTATTTGCCATCAGGTGAACCTGTCACCTCATTCTCAAATTTGGGAGGGGAGGCTCCATTCAGTGGAGATCCTTCGTGGTGGTTTTAGAACTGGTGGGGGATGGTAGACACATGGTTCCCTTACACGGATGTGTACAGTTTTGTTTCCCCCTGTGCCTCTCCCTGTACCTCACCGATGCTTGCTCTTGTTTTGGTCTGTTACTAGTCAGTTTCCAGTATTTATGTGTGAAAGTAGAGGATATTCAGCGCAGCACTTGTTAGGGGAGAACTCCCAGGCAAGCAGGGTGGTTGCTAGGAGTTCGCAAACACCGAACTCATGGAAGGCCTAACTCTTTCCCTTTCCCAAAAGGAACGCAAGTTCACACAGGCAGCAAGTTCAACTGTGGTTTATTACAGCCAACAAACCATCAGGGAATAGTAGATGGAGAGTAATCTAGGCACAGCTCGGCAAACAGTGGCTCGCAGGCCAGTTTTGTATTGCAGTTACATCAAAATGATGTCATAGTCTGGGCCCTTCTCCAGAAACGTATCACCTTCTATGTTTGGATGTTGAATGGTAGTTCCCTTATAGCAGTCCCCACAGAGGTTATTTCACTGGTCCTCTCATGTGAGGTGTCAGGCCTGGACCATCCCTGAAAAATCCTACTTCTATGCAGACCCGATGATTGATTGGTGGCCCGGGCTATCCACCCCTAGGCCCATGAATTGTGATTGGTAGAGCTGGTAACCCCCAGGCATGGGACTCAAGTTGGTTCTCATCTTGAAGTGTACCTGTTCAAGGTGACATGTGCAACTACGTGCCTGCATTATACCCACATGTGAACCACCATAATGATGAGAGTGCTCCTTTCCATCGTCTAATTTTGGCTCTAGTTGTAACAACTTTGTTGCCAGTGACTGTCTGGCTCGTGAGACCTCTGCTCTTCCCAGCCATCAGTTCTCGATTCATCGTCAGCTCTGCTGGACCACGTGTTCAGAGACTGTGTTTGTGAGATTCTGGAACTCTGAATTAGTCTGACTTTAAGGAGAATTATTTGTGTTTGCCGCGCTGGTGTTACTTCAGTTCGGGGGAAAGAATGTCACTTGCAACAATACAACCTTAGCAGTGGTCCTGTTCCACACATGGCAGCTCTCTGGTTCGCGCTGCATTCAGCTTAGCTTCAGCTTTCTGAGATTGTTGTCGCCTACAGTGATTTCCTGAGTCATGGTCTGGTTTCTACTGTATGTGCTTTTCCATAGTATCCATAGGTTAGTGGGTTCCGGCTCTGCTCGGTCCCTCAAGTGTTCCTGTATTTCTGTAGGGTTATTTATTTGCATGTTAGCATCAGCAAGCATTTACATGAGATCTTCTTGATTCTTGCAGTTTCTGTGTTGCTGTGATAAGCTAATGACAAAATAATAAACGTGTAGGCAGTATGTACATGTTACTGTCCTCTAACTTATAGAACTGTACGCATGTGTTGTTAATGTGTTTGGGTGCGTGATTGTTTCCCCGAATGCGAGGATGACACTTGTGCTTCATGTCTAATGCTGCCATGTCGTGATGTCTCTAAAGACTGGATGCATGGTTTCTTGGTGCTTTTAGTCGAGACTGTCAATAGAGTTGGCTTTGATTCTATCCTGTGGGTCTTCGCCCTCCTTGGGTAATGTTTGTACTGCGCTTGGGTTGTAAGGTTGACTGAGAGGGTATCTTTCACTGTATTTGTCCATTGTAGGAACAGTGGGGATTGGTGCGAGCTCGTACAATCGGCGGCGATATTGTCTTTGGTTTTTCTTTTGGTTCGAGTATTTTGCGAGTCAGGGAACAGAGCTGGATTTAGACCTTCCCTCTTCACAGTTCTGTGCCAAACAATTCCAAGAAATTGAGCTCCTGCCGTACTTACTGCTCTTTCTGTCCTTTTTCGACCCGAGTGACAATGTTGCTGCTTTCTCCTGCACAGGTCTAGCCCCCTCTCCAGCACCCAGGGAACACCAGGGAACACTGTTGCCACACTCCTACGATGCTCCCGCGTCTGAAACAGGTATTTTGAAGATGCTGTCGCCACCTCCAGCAAACAGTGTAGAAAGACTGCGCAGACACCAAGGAACACTCTTGCCACACTCCTGTCGTTATTTGCACATTTCTTACTAAAAACCTTTTTGGAATGGAAGGTCTTCCTTTTTTACCCTGCTTTTTCTACTTGTAAACCTCGAGGCTTGAGCTGGAGCTGAGAGACAGAAAAAAGGGCCTAGAGACAGAGGCTGCATGTCTCACACAGAGATCTCCAAACCAGCGATTTTCCTAGAGCACTGCTGGCAAAGTATAAAAGGTGTGCACCTTTTAACCCAAAATCTACATTGAAATATTATATGGAAAGCAAATACCAGTACAAGACGTGTGCTTTCAAAACACTTTAATGTGGTTTTGTGGGTTGGATGGTTCAAATCCTGGTGGGCAATCTCAATCTAATGAAACTCTTCTAGTGCAGCTTTAAAACTCTCTCCTTTAAGTCTGAGAGCACCCACTCAAGGACTGTGGTAAGAATGAGCGGTCTCCTGAACCCTCTCTACCCTTCCAATCACTCCGCTGGCATGCAAGAACTAAACCCAGATCACGATATCAATTGTCTAAAAATGTATGCAGGCCCGTTTCTTGGCACGGGCGAAGCGGGCGTCTGCCCGAGGCGCAATTGCCCCAGGGGGCGCAACTGCCCTGGTGCATGTTCGAATTGCTCCAGGGGGCGCAATTGCCTTGGAGCGGGCATGATTGCTCTGGGGTTGACAGGGCGAGTAGCGGCATCAGGTGCTGCCTCTTGCGTAACGTAATACTACGTGCCCGATGCCCAGGCACGTGGTATTGCATCAGGTTTTGCGCCATGCCGCCTCTCCACCTCTCTCTGTTGGTGGCTGCTTTTGGATTCCGGCCACCCAGTATATGACTGTAATGCCTTCATGGCGGGAGATGGAGCGCTTTAGTTTCAATCGATGCTGTCGCCATGTTCATCATGTCAGTGAAAACGGTGTGTGTTTTAGGTACATGCCTCTGTGAGAAATGTTGCAGGAGAAACTGTATTTCTTTCTTTCAAAAAAATGTAGTCCCATCCTTCTGCTCCGTTCGTCGGGAACACTCCTTAGGATATCCCATTATTTCACGGTAGCGTTCAGCTATTAAAATAGTGCACGCTTCATTCATCGCCCATGTTTGCTATAACAGCCGAGGTGTAAGGCGGTGGGTGTTAACCGGAAGTGGACAGCTCTGGTGGGAAAACACAGCTTGTTTGTTTCCTTGGTCTGCTGAAATTGTGCTTCCTCACTGGGCACTTCTGCGCATGATCTTTACGTCGTGTCTCGGACTGGTCTGCATGGTTTACCCCCACATCCCACTTTCCCTTGCCCCAGTACCCGCCCACGGCTGTCCCTATGCATTGGCAGTCTGAGAGGTGACAGGGGGCCCTGTGTCGTTAGCATGTTAATGGCCTCCTGGCTCCTTCAGTCAGCAGCTGCCTCTACATAAATATGTTTGCTGGCCTCGACAGTGGAGCGGTGGTGGCCTGCTTCCCACTGCAATAGCGAAACCCTGCAAGCCCTTGTCTGCCAGCCATCAGCCCGCAAAGAAAACAAGCATGGGCAATGACCAAAGTTTGGGCTTTTGTGTGGGCACGAGAGATCAATACATATCCAAATGATGGGGCTTGCAGGTCATTTGCTGCACAGGGCCTCACATATCTTAGGGCCTGCTATGCATTCCCCCACAGATTCTAATATTTCACTCACTTTCTTTTAGCCGAGTGTAAATCCCGTCACTTACCCATAGTGCTCCTGATTTCTTTGTTGTCTTCCCTGGACAGTGGTTTATGGTAACCTTGCTGGGCTTGTGTTACCATTTTCTACAATAGACGTGGCTTCTCGGCTGCGGGACAGAAGGCGGAATGAAAGGTGCCCCCCTGGACCCTGAGTGGCAGCATTGATTGTGGAGATCGGGAGAAAGGAGACCCACAGTAAGTGTTGGATTGTTTTTCAGGAAATCCACTTTGAATGTGCAGTGTTTGATGAATAGCCCACAGGTTACCTGCTTGCTTCTGACATGGGACAAGACTGGGCTACACAAGTTCCAATGGCTGGCAGGCCCTTCATCTTTCTGAGGTTGTGAGCACCAAACCATGTGTCTGTTATGTATTTAGATATTCACACATACAATCCTTTCCTAACAGACTTGTTTGTAAAATATAGAGATCTGAGAAATGCTCTGTGATTCAATACAAAGCAGACAGGAACACTCATTGGTGCTATTTGCCACCTTTCCTGCTCTCACACAGGTATTTTGAAAGAGTACAATAGGAGCATACCAGACTTTCCACCTTGGAATGAGAACCGTCTATCAGAAAATAATGTGTATGGTTAGTCTAGCATTGCCCCTTGCGAAATACAAGTGAGGTGGCATGAACAGAACTCCTGCAACACACAGCCAGTGGGCCCTCAGACACTGGGAGGCTGGCACACTGCACTGTGTCACTATGGACAGTTTGAAACTGCATTCAGGCAGGGCCTTCCCTAAGAGCAGGGGACAGAAGAGCCATTTACTTGGGCAGCAACAGCTGTGTTTGCTAATTAGATCTCTTCTGTAAAGTACTTAAATCAAAATGTAAGGAAACCAGCTACATTTGTATAGCAATGATTGATTGATTTTGAGGAGGGGTTTTGTCCCGCGACACAGATGTGCAGTTTGGGAGTTACATGTGCTAGTCAGGCTGGACGGGGCGCATTCCAGTGTTCCGCCCTGGACACTTCATTTGCTAGAAAATGCCCTGAATCTATGCATATGAATGCAGGTGCTGACAGTGAAATGCTTTACATTAGTAATTGCAGCGCCTTAGTTAACAGCGAAGCCCAGGCGCCGTTTATTCTGCGTGTTGTGTCCTCTCCGTCCAGGGCGCTGCAGGTCAGCCAGGCCGAGTCAATATATTATAGCCCAACATTTCCGGTGGAGGTGGGGAGAGGCTGAAGCCCGGACTGCTCAGTGTTGTTGCGCCATTATTTGGAGTAGTAAAATGCGATATTCTGGCAGGAACGAGGACGGCGTTATTCCGGCAGCTGCATGGACAACCGGAATTGAGGACAAACAATACAAGTAGCAGTGATCTGAAAACCCAGAGAGCTAAGCGCAAAGCAGGGAAACTTGTTCTAATAGATTGCTGTGTCCTATTCCAGAAGCCCGTGGTGCTGTTGCGTTGGCTCAGTAAGGTAACTCAGGAGGTTCGTGCTCCTGCCGCGCAACTCTGAATACAAGATCTGGAGATGGCACTTTTCTGATTCTGGGAAGTGATGTTGTATTTCGTGCTCTGGGGGTCAATACATTATGTACAGTTGGGGAAGTGACATCTGTTATTTACAGCAAAGGGAGGCTGAGCGCCTGCGGCATGAAGAGGTGTGGCCCCAGTAGGCTTTCCAATTCCAATATTCTGTTTGTAGTCTGCGCGATGTGGCACTACATTGTGTGAAATCATAGACGGTGGGGGTTTAAATAGTAGTGTCTACTTGCGTGGAAAAGGTAGGAGCCAAAATAACCTGACCCCAGCGTAAAACCTCGTGCGACAGGACTCTCTCTGTACAGGACAAGAGACAAGGTTTGTTATTTTCGAATCATCAGTAATGCGGTTACTGCTTCTCACATAGGAGTGGACGTGCACGCTTTTCCTTGGGGAAGTTGCAAGGTGGGTGTACACGAGGAGCAATATTCGACTCTGGACGAAAACACTGCCCACGAGGTGACACTGTGCAAGGAGACGCGGACTTGCCACCGAGCGCCCTGTACCCACAGGTAGCGATCATCACGGAAGGGACGTTCACTCAGGTCCACAGTGCAAAGGCACATGCTGCGCACTTTGCATACTTGTGTCCGATTGGCCCCAGTCAGGCGTGGGCGTGGCCTGGGAGGAGCCTAATACAAGTAGCCCCCCCCCGTGCTACTCAATGCTTCTTCTGAATTGATGGAAATTAGGATTTCAGGGTTCGTCTTCGTGCAGTGACAGTGGGACCGGAGGAGAGGGCACAGCTGCCTGCGCAGTGTTTGGAAGCTGCACGCTGCTCGCTCTTTAAAAGTTGCTCGACTGGCACTTTGAGAAGGTCCAGAACTCTCCTGCGCGATGTCCACCGGTGCTCTGGAGCGGGGCGGGCTGCGGGCACCACTCCCGCAGAGTTCGCCCGGGGGAGATGCATAGTGCCCGCTGCTGCGAGCCGCCGCCCCAGCTCCCCGGGCCCTCCCGGGGACTATGAAGCAGCATGGTGTGGTGTGACCGTGGGGCCCAGATGCTGCTGACCACGGTGGGGGCCTTCGCCGCCTTCAGCCTCATGACCATCGCCATCGGCACCGACTACTGGCTGTACTCCAGGGCGCACATCTGCAACGGGACCAACATCACCCTGGACGACATGCCCAAGAAGACCAAGGGGGACCTGACGCACTCGGGGCTCTGGCGGATCTGCTGCATCGAAGGTAGGCTCAGGCTGGCCCCCGGACCCCGCGGCAGTGGCAGCAGGGCAGGGCGAGCTGTGGCAGTGTGTGCATGCTATGTCCTCGTGGGGGTGAGCTAAGTCTGTATCGCTTCCTCCAGGTGGGGTCAACAATAGTAGTGCGAGTAGGTTCTTTCATCCAGATGGGGTCAGTGATAGCAGTGTGAAAAGAATGACTCATCAGGTGGGGTCAGCAATATTAATGTGAGCGCATTGCTTCCCCCAGTTGGGGTCAGTGATAGCAGTGTGAGCACATGTCTTCCACTGGGTGGGGTCAGTGATAGCGGTGTGTAAAGAATGACTCCTCCGGGTGGGGTTCAGCTAAAGCAGTGTGAGCACATGTCTTCCACCAGGTGGGGTCAGTGATAGCAGTGTGAGCACATGTCTTCCACCAGGTGGGGTCAGTGATATCAGTGTGCAAAGAATGATTCCTCTAGGTTGGGTTCAGCCAAAGCAGTGGGAGCACATTGCTTCCTCCAGGTGGGATCAGTGATAGCAGTGTGAGAAGATTGATTTCTCTGGGTGGGATCAGCGGCAGCAGTGGGAGGCCATAGTGAGCACATTACTTCCACGATGGAGTCAGCACTAGGCAGTGTGAGCATGTTGCTTCAAGTAGGTAGCCGTCGGTAATATCAGTGTCAGCGCATTGCTTCCTCCAGGTGGAGTCAGAACTAAGCACTGTGAGCACATTACTTCCACCAGATAGCGTCAGTAATACCAGTGGGACATCAATAGCAGTGTGAATGTGATCAGATTGCTTCCTGCAGCCAGATCAGTGATAGCAGTGTGAACACATTGCTTCCAACAGGTGGGTTCAATGACAGCAATATTGTGAGCGAATACCTTCCTCCAGGTGGTGTCAGCGACCATAGTGTGAGCACATTTGGGGTCAGTGGTTGCAGTGTGCACACATTACATCCTCCATGTGGGGCAGTGATCGCAGTGTGAGTATATTACTTGCTCCATGTGGGCGTCAGTGATCACAGCGTGAGTATAATGGATCCTCTATAGCAGTGTGAGCACATTGTTTCCTCTAGGTGTGTTCCCTGCTCGCAGTGTGAGCATATTGCTTCCCCGAAAGAAGTGTGAGAACATTACTTCCTCCAAGTGGGGTCAGTGATCGCAGTGTGAGCACATGACTTCCTCCAGGTGGAGTCTGTGATCGCAGTGTGAGCACATGACTTCCTCCAGGTGAAGTCTGTGATCGCAGTGTGAGCACATGACTTCCTCCAGGTGGGCTCACTGCTCACAGTGTGAGCACATTATTTTCTCCAGGTGGAGGCTGTGATCGCAGTCTGAGCACATGACTTCCTCCAGGTGGGCTCACTGCTCGCAGTGTGAGCACATTATTTCCTCCAGGTGGGTCAGTGATCGGAGTGTGAGCACATTTGCCTCAGGTGGGTTCCGTGTTCGCAGTGTGAGCAAATGATTTCCTCCATGTGGCGTCAGTGATGGCAGTGTGAGTATATTGGTTCCTCCATAGCAGTGTGAGCAGATTAGTTCCACAAGATGGGTGTGGTGATGGCAGTGTGCGCAGATTACTTCCTCCAGATGCCTGGCGGGGGAGAGAAGTTTGGCCGAGCCAATGGGTGACGACGTCTGCAGCCCCTCTACTTCCTGGGTCCCCAGTCCCAATGTTATGCTATGTTATGTTAGCTGTACTTGTATAGCGCCCTTTCACCAACGTAAGTGGTCCAGAGGCGCTCTGGCGGATCTGTAAACAGGAAGGGTGGGGTAGGGTTAGTCGGGAGGAGTGGAGAAGGAGAGTGGGAGAAGTGGTCTGCTGTTGGCAGCTTCAGCTCGGTATACACCGAGTGCTGGGCTTTGGTGCTAGTATCGGATCGAATGAAAGCCTCGAGTGCTGTGGGTGAAGTTTATGTGTTGTTGATGCGGTGTGGTAAAGTGCGTGCGGATTGCTGGGAGAGAGATGGTTGTGTGGTTTTGTGTGGGGTAAGTATGCAGAAGATTGAGGGTTGGGTTAGTGGGGTCTATATCCTGGTTCAGGTACTTATGATTCCGTTACAGTTGTATACCTGTGGGTTCGGATGTTGCTGGTTCCTCGTGGGCCGACTCGATTTGGTGGTGTTGCGCTGATCCAACTGTATCCTATTCAGTATAGTTTGGATTACTCCTCGATACCAATCAAGGGGTATCGAGGAGCCCCCGCTTCTGCCAGAGTTTAAACACTAGCCACTAGGGTGGGGTTAAACAGTGAGTCCAGGTAGGGGGCGGGTGCCCCAGGGAGTCTGCGAAAAAGCTGTATCTAGTGGCGGTGGTGCGGAGGCCAGGCATAGGATGGGCTGTCCGTTGAGGGGCTGTGCCAGAGGTGGCGCGCAGGCATCACCCGGGCGGTGTTTCAGGTGTATGAGTCCGGTGAGATGCAGCGGAGCTTGAGGTGCGCTTTGGGGAGGGGATTCTACATGTCTGTAGCCGACACTGAAGCCGCTGCCTCGGGAGTGCAGCGTGTGGCAATTCCCGCCGCACCCACGGCGCTGTCCACGGATCTGGGCGTGCTCTCAGTCCTGTGGGAGAAGGTGGTAGAGGCGCCCGGGAGGAGGATCGCAAGTGTCCAGGGTGCGAGCCTTTGGGCACAGTGACACGTGTTGATTCGAGGGTCACGTGTTCTTAGTGATGGTTTGTGGACAAAGTTGCACGCGGAGGCTATTGGGAGCAGCACCCTGGAAGTCGGGCGTGCGCTGCTGGAGCAGCCGTCTGCATTCAAAGCGTCTTGCTCACATAAGCAGCAGGATGTGATAGAGTACACTTCTGCAAGATGATCACGATTTTTGCTTGAGTTGGTGTCGCATGAGGACGTGTGTGCGGCTGTGTTGTGCTCAAAGTGTCAGGGTAACGGCTCGTTCGGTGTTGTGAGCAAAGTCCCGCTCCCCTTAAGTCTAAAACGGCTCTACGCGAGGATGCTCTCGGGCGGCGCGCCTTCTATTTTGTATTTCATGTTGTTGCCTGGCAACCCGCATCCCATGGATCACCATGGGAACCTGACAGTGTATTACACAGAGCCCAGCCAGGTCAGCGTCTTGCGCCTCTCCGATTCAGACATCCACACCTCAGCCTCTCGCAAAGGCCCCCGTCTCAGCGCATTGGGGCCGCGTTAACACATCGCATCTGCAATGATCCAACCCCCATTTCAAGCCCCCAGACTCTCTGGAGTTACTTGGGGTTCCCGTGTAGCCGACGACACACACTAGAGCAGGCTCGAGGACGTCAATCTGTTATAGTCCGTCTCTGGACGAGTTGGTGTATTATTGTGTGTGTATATTATAGTGTGTTTGCGCGTGCTGGTGTGCATGGGGGAGTGTGGTATTGACTTCGGTCTGCATCTCTGGACCACAGAGGAGGTGACAGTGAACACATTGACCCTGAGAGCACAGGCCACGGCGACTCTCCGAGGAGCACTACATCGCCCATGTAGTGTATGCTTCAGTCAATATTTTTAAGGACGCTCCTACAGTTATTAACCATGAACACGTGCCCGCCTGTGGGTCAAGGTGTCTGTATGTGTACCAGGCAGTGAAGCAACAGAAGGCGTGGACAGCCGAGAAGATCAGCGCTTCCCTTTTCCAGGCTCTGAATTGGTGTCCTTGGGTTTATTGTGGTGTCCTTTCCATTGCTGGCGGTGCAGCGTATGATATGACATGATATGGCATTTATAACGCGCCTATACACAAGTGTTTCAAGGCGCGACGATGCAAAGGAGGGGAAACAGAGGGAAGACAGAGACAACGAGCCACAATGCCCAAGGGCTGTGTTATAAAGTCTTATTTGTGATTAATAAAGCTGGCACTCACACAAAGACCCGCTTGTTCGAGGTAGCTTTATTTACAGATGTACAGTATATACATCAATCTAGTTTCTCTTCAGCTATATACAAGGCATGAAGTACAGGATAGGGACAAGGAGGGGCATTGGACCAACATACATAGGAGAAAACCCAAAGAGCATCCTACCATCCCAGCTCAGGCCCCCAACTGACTCTCTCAGACCATTCACTCACAGATCCTCACAGATCCTGAGCTGCATTCATGCATCAACATTCTGTCAGCAAGCACTCTAGGCCAGTGACATCACATGACAAGACTACATTACAACAGGCTGCTGCGTGCATTATAAATGCTAATAAATAATAAATAATAAAATAACGATCCTACTAGGCCAGGTGACATTGAGATCGCGCAAGTGCAGGGGAGGGTGGAAGGGGAAATGTGCAGGGGGGAAAAGGGAGGGACAGTGCAAGTACATAGGATAACAGTAAGTAAATAAAGACAATAAATAAAAGTTGCACTTACCCTTGCACAGCTGGTGGCCAGTGCAAGGATAAGTGCAGACATCAGGGGTCAAGTGCTAGGAGTGGCTGTAGGGATACAGAAACAGTCCTCGAGTGCAAGGGCTGCTAGGGGGGCAGTGCAGGTGTGCAACTGGCGGGGGGGGGGACCTGGGCTCGAGATCAGAGGGTAGCCAGGTAACCAGTGCAAGTTCAGATTCAGCCAGGAGGTCAGCAGGGGAGAGGAGGCGAGAAAGCAGAAGCAAATATGAAGGTCCCTAGCAGCCTAACTAAGTGGGGCGAGGTGCAGGGAGGCGGCCTAGGACACACACACACACTTTTTGCAGCAGCGCTCGTGAAGTGTCTGACCAGGCCAAAGAACTGCAATCAAAAAAGGAGCTTTTAAGAGAGCTGTGGATAGGTCAGCGGCAACGTACTGCAAGACGAAGTGTAGCAACACAGGTTCGATCCCCGGGTTTGCGCTTAGAAACCTCTGGCCATTTAGCGCATTATAAATAACCAATTACAATATAACAGAAAGCAGTGTCTTAAAAGGCGCGTTCAAGTTTTTCACCTGTTGCTAAATCATGAAGATGTTACAGTCATACATGCATGAAAGCATTGCTATTGAATTGTGAATGTTGAGTATTTAGGTCGATGTCCTATTTAGTTTGTATCACATGTATGAGTTGTCATTGTTCATGCAAACCTGTTTTGTGTAAGGTTTCATAAAACAATTCACAATAAGAAAAGGAAAGCATTTGTATCTTCTTTTCTTCGGATGTAAACGTGAAATGCAGGGGGATTGGCCCAGGACATTTCGACCTTTAGCCTGGACAATGGGCCCACGACCACCACCTGTACTCTACAGGATGGCAACAATCTCTCCATAGTAGGGCTTAACCCCCAAGGCCCGGAGACATCGAAACCCAAAAGGAGCCAAAGAGATCAATGAAACAAACACCTCAGTGCGCAATAATCAACACGGGGCCAACGTGTTGAACTGGCCTTTAATGTGTTTCACTGCCTCCGAGCATTGAAGGGTCAATTCAGGGGTACGTTGGTGGAGGTGGGGCATACGCCAAACGTAAAACACTGCAGGGTAAAGCCCCACTTGCAGTTCAGGACCTAACATTATGTCATGCAATGCGCCACCACACATGCACTGTATACACTTCAGCTAAATGTGTACATATAAATAAATATATATATATATATAGCTATATAAAGCAAAAGAAGAAGTTCATTGCTTACTTAAGCTAACAAAGTCACTTATTTGCAAGCTTTCACGGTCTTGTGCTCACTTCCCTAGGCAGAGATGGAATAAGCATTAAAAATCATTACAATTTACCCAGCCACCTCTGCAGTCCCTTCTCTGTGCCTGTTGTTCCTTGGACTGGTCTTTCTTCATTTTGTGACCATGGATTGGTCACATTTGTACCTGGAGCACAACCACTAACTGTTTTATTGCCAGTGTTTGGATTCTATTACAGATAGACACACATGCACTTTTGTTCTAACTATGTTGTCTGTAGCTCTATGGGGGTCATTACGAGTGCGACGTTAAGGGGTTAACGGCGCCGGTAAGAATGCCGGTGCCGTTAACCCCTTACCGCCGCTTTCTGAGGTCCGCTAAGGACGGCTGGTTTTACCAGCCGCCCTTAGCGGGAGCCGCTAAGGGACCACAGAGCTAATAACGGGCCCGTTATTAGCTCCCTCCCCATTCCCATTGAGCCCTATGGATCCTCGAATGGGGATGGGTTTTTTGAATGGGGACTTACCAGGTCCTCCAAGGTTGGAATGACCCGATAAGTCCCCATTCAAAGAACCCGGACAAGAGTTTGGAGGCAGCCATAGCGCTAATAGCACCATGGCTACCTCCAAACTCGGAATGACCCCCTATGAGTTGCTCACATGACAAGCTTCATGTATGTAATAACAGATTGTAGTGAAGTGTTCAATCCACACCTGTTTGCAACAGGATTTTTTGTATTCTTTTTATGTTTATTGTTTCACAATGTGTTAACTAATGTAAGTGCTTGTGATTTTCTCTTTGTAGTAATCATGTTTTCAAATATATGAAAAAGATAAATTCTTCATAAATTGATTGAAAAAAAAGCAAAAATAAATAGTGGCTACAGACTGAACTACTCATTGAGAAAAACGCATGCGTAATGTTATACATGCAAAAGAAAACCAGATATGTCCCATATACACGCGCTGTCATATACACAATATGGTAATGAAAACTCAGACCTAAAAGTTCAAAATGTTGTATTCTAGAGGCGATACTGTGATTGCTGACACGTGTTTCGACCTGAAAGGTCCTTTTCAAGGCGCAGTATCAAATTTCAGAGCAATGCTATCGGGCCACATTGAATTCAAGAAGTATATCGAGGCATTTTTCCGTATTCAGAGTTTGTGAGGCAAACACGCCTCTGTTGGCCGGACATCAGTCTCAGGCAACAAGAAAGCCAACGTAGGCAATTTCTGACTACATCCCAACTAAGCAAGCTATACACATTGCTCTGAAATATTTTGTATATGACAGCGCGTGTATATGGGGCAAATTTATTTTTTCTTTTGCTTATTTTAGGTAGGGGTACCCTATAGTTCCACATCAACCACAGCAGTTAAGGATAGACATATATCAAGATCATTATAGCTACAGCGCACCTAATCCTGGTCACCCCAAACACACACATTTAATGTTATATATGTGCGTGCTAGTGGAGCTTAACTAATGCGTTTGTTACTCCCCTGCTGTTGACCTGGTTCCTCCAGGGCCCTGTCGGGGTTAATTTTTTAGGCGAATCCATTGTAAGCCATTGTTTCATGAAAGAAACACATACTGAGGCTAAGAGTATGACATAACTGTACCGGTGGAAAGACCACACTCTTCTGTTCCCTAACCTGTTGTTCCTTCAGAGGCATGCATCTCTGATGTTAAACCCCTCACACATTGCAGTCTTCGAGTTGTGAATGGCCCACTGAACCAAGTGGGGGCATGCATGTGGGGAAAACTGTTCAAGCACTCTCAGGAGAGCAATGTGTGCTGGGATAGTGCCAGTCAGGGTTGGTGTAGGCCTGTTGAAGGCCAGTATATGTTACACTGGTGCCTTTGCAAGATCAGTGATGGTACAGTCATCGACATTTTTGACTTGTGCCTCTAGAAGGAGAATTGGGGGGACACCACCAGTCATGTGTGAGGTCTTTGACTTGTGGATTGCAGTGTTGGAAAGGTTGAGGTCAAATACCATCGAGAGATTTTGTTTATCTACACAACCGAGGAGGAAAGAGCAGAGTCTGACAGACACAGACAGGCCTCTGAGAAGCTGTAGGGGGTGGGGATTTTCTGGTGTGGAGAAGGCGGATTTGGAGTGAGTCTGTCAAGGAGCCATTGCCTCAGAGAGGCTGGTGAGGCTGGTTCAGCATCAGTCAGGTGCCAGTGAGGGGATGTGGCAGGAACTGATGGGGGCACCGGATCTAGATGTCATGACCTCTGCATGTCTATGAGTGGGCAGAGTGAGATTTGGTTACCTTGGCTAGTGATTCATGAAGACACGTGGTCTGTACAAGCTCACGGTCAGTGTATTGCACATCTGCGTGCATGTGAACTGATAGGTCCTCCTGCCTTTATCAATCTATAAATCACCCTTGAGTAAAGCAATTTTAGGAGCGTCAAAGTTTTATTTTGGTTCCACAAAAATGTTCACCAACGAGGTTGCCCTTAATGCATCTCTTGATGCTCTGATGGTGTAAATTCATGAGCCAAATGTAATTGTTGGCCAGTCCCCTGCTTAGTAACCCCCAATGGGGCCTTTCATGCACATTATCAAGTACCTAACAGTCTTAGATGCAGAGGCGTTGCTTTGGGGGGGGGGGTGCTGAGGGGGCTATACAGGTACAAAAAGACCCATGAACACACATGCACAAATAAAAGCCGAAAGTACAAAGCCAAACATGTAACAGAAAAATACACCAATGCCATTAGAGATTTCTCACAAATTGGGTATGTGGACAACACACATGGGAATAGACAGCCTCCGAACTGCCGTGCCAGGCAGCTGAAACCCCCAACACAGCCATGCGCAGAAGACACAGAAACACCAACAGCAATTAAACAGGGACCGATATAAACATCCACCAACTGGCATTATATCACCACATGAATTACTAACACAATTATGGTTCCAACTTCTAAAAAAAAGTCTGCAAACAATGTAAATCCTAACGCGAAGGGGACTGCAGTCATTTAAAAAGCACAATTCCACAAATGCAACCACAAATCGACGTCAAACCCCTATACATGGCCTCGTGGTTATTTGCTATAGTTATGATTTCAACTGAAATACGTGACTGGTGAAAAGGCTGTTTTTATTTGGCTTGTGGTTATTGCATATGTCTATTGTTGTGGTCTTTTGCAGCATTGTGTCTTGTCTGAGGTTAGCCTCTTCCCTAGTTCCTTCCTTAATCACGCGAATTTAGTGTTTGGCGGTTAATTACTCCAGTTGTGATTTCATTTGAATATGATAATTGTGGTAAAAATGCATATTTATTTTCATCTGAAGATTGAACGTTTTTGGTATTGCCAACATAGGCATTTTTATCTAAAGGTGTTGGTTTTGGCTTAATCCTCGCACTGATGCTATCTCTGATGGTAGGAGTCTTGTATTATGACCCACAATGTTGCTTTCATGGGAAGCTGGTAGTTTTGTTTCAACCCAAAATGGTGTGCTGCCATCTGAACGTGGCAGTAGTAGTTTATTTACACTGTTGGCTCTTTGAGCCTTTTGTGGCTGCATTTAAAATGCTAATAAATTGGCAGGGAAAAAAGGTCAAGGACAAACCAGGAAAATCAGGGACCCCATCCATATACCAATAACAGCCCAATATCAAACACAGCCTACAATATTTAAAAAGAGGAATAATAGGGTGCAGCCGCTAAAGAGCACAGGGTATGCAGAAAACATTGGATTGGGAGTGGATAGTATTTACTACCAAGCCCTTGATCCCACAAAGCAACTTCAGATCTGCTGTCCACGCCTTGGTCCTCTCTCACCTGGATGGTAGCATGGCCCTTTGGAAGGGCTTCTGGTGACTACCCTGACACCCAAAGATGTGTCCTGCATGTTACAGCAAGGCTCATGCAAAGACTCTGTAGATTTGACCACATCGCCCTGTCCCACGTCAAACTGCACTTGCTCCCACTGCAAGCCCGTATCATATGAAAATCCTGTTGAATCAGCCACAAGGCGGTCTCCCTGAAGTCCCCAAGCTACCTCACTGAGAAACTCAGAGTCTCTGAAGGCCTACGATCCATCAAAAGAAAGGACATGTGCAGATTTGAACTCCACTGGTGCAGGAAGGAAAGAACCAGAAGATAAGCCTTCTCTATCTACGCCCAAGACTCTGGAACCTCCTCCCCATCAGCATCAGACTCACCCCCTAGCTTCTACAGTTCAGGAATTAGTTCAAGAACCTCCCCTATAAGGAATAGCTCCTCCAGGGGCGTTGCTAGGGGGGGGCTGAGGGGGCTATAGCCCCTGATCTTTTGGTTGTAGCCCCGGATAGAATCTCAGGAGCTACAGCCAAAAGACTAGCTAGCCCCCAGTCCCAACAGTTCTGACATCAGCTTAGCCCCGGGTCTTTTCCAGACCTAGCAACTCCCCTGAGCTCCTCCATGATGCCTAGGTCAACACACCCTCCACTCCCCACCCTACATGAGACTAGGTGATTTGCTCCCCCTGTTTCCTCCCCTGGCTGCTTTTAGATCCACTGCTTGTGTATACACCAGGGTCCCTGTATGGTATGAAGACCAGGAAGAGCACCTAGAAGAACCCAATATCTACACACTAAGCAAAATAGACATAGGGCATCGGACTAAACAGAATTGTTTTAATTTCCAAATTTTTTACTGTATATATGTGTTGGTTTTTTTCAAATTTGATTATGTATTTATATATGTACACATATAATTTCGTTGATTTTGTATTTGTAATTATGCTGTATTGATTGAAATGCATTGAACCATATCAGTATGCTCAGGGTTAGTTGAAGTAGTTGGTCCTATAAGGGTCCGTACCCATTAGTAAATAGTAGGTTATTTGGCCACCTATAAGTTAATATCTTATTCAACTATTCAACATACTATCCCTCACGATCCCTCTGCTCATCTACCTCCAACCTTCTGCACATGAGCCGGTTCTCCAAGCAGTGATTTAGTGGAAGATCCTTATCCTCAGCAGGTGCCGCCCTCTGGAATAGCTTCCCTGCCGCCCTATGCCTAGAGCCGGATCTCCTGAAATTCCAGAAACTCCTCAAGACCTTCCTCTTCTCTTCCTTCTCTCTCCCTCTAGCCTGTTAACCTAGCTCTCTCTCATTTACCTCTCTCACTCCTATTCCTTACAGCATGCTGACTGGCCGCCTGGTGTACCTTAGACTCTTACTGGTTCCAGGCACCCCCGCCTGTCCTCTCGCACTTGTCTCAGTGTCCCACACCCCATTCTCTCTCAACGTACTGAGAAATTAACCCAATAGAGTGGCTCTCTCTGCACTTATCCCAGTCTCAACTGACCGGGTGCACTTGACCCTCCCCTCCCTGTGACCCTCTGTGCACTTCTCGATCCATACGCACCGCACCTGAATATCGCCTTGTCTGTCTCTTCCCTGTCTTCACTCAATTGTACTGTTAAAATTGCAGAATCACTGTCAGGCCCATTCGCTGTATCCCACACTGTTAAATGTATTTTATGTACTTACCTGTGCAGACTATTATCCTCTCAGAGTTTCAAGGGCTCTGAGAGACTGTTGTTTTTTCCCCGTGTTCCCACCCTCTTTCAGCACGTTAAAACACTTGCCTTTGTATAGGCGCTATATAAATAAACAATACAATACAACAATACAATTATTTTCAGTTTGGTCAGTACGAAGATATTGTGTTCTTTTAGATCCATTGCTGACTAACTGCCCTCTGCCCCTGTTTTTAGCTCCCTTCGCCCTTGTTTCTCTGCCTCCCTCATCATGTTCTTCCCCCTATGATTGTAAAGCGCTCCGTTGCTTCCCGAAGCTAGGTCTGCTCTCAGTAAATACACTAATAATAATAATAAAAGATGTGCACATTCTCTTCGCCCACTTGAAACCTACATCCATACTATCGTTGGCCCTACTTTCTCTGTTAGCTATGCCAGCAAATGATTGCAGAATTCCTACTCGAGTTCTTCTTCTTAAATATTCAGACATTTGTTATGAATAGTTTTCTGTCATTGTTCGCGAATGCCAGGCTTATTTTTCCCTAGCTTCTTGTACCATGAATGATTTTGTTCTCAAAGTAACGATAGGCTTTCTGTTTCTCCCTACCACATGGTATTGCTCAAGGTTGCCTGGTTCCTGGAGAAATTATGGCAAAGCTCTGTTGATAAGATGATCAGTCTGGGGGATGTTTTTCCACCATTAGAGGAAGGGCTAAAGGTAATGGGGCTCATACGGGTGTTATGCTGTCTTCTGTTTTATTTCCTGTCTGGCAGGTATTTGGCATTGCACTGTTTGTGATGCTCTTTTATTCTTTTTTTTTTGCTATTCCCAATGCCTTTTCAGGTGACCCAAGCCCTTCACTGTGGCTTGGATTACTTGTGCTCTTACTGCTCCTCACTTTCTCTGAGAGTTTTCACTATCATTGACCTCTGATTTGTATCAAGGTCTCCATCTACCGATGTGTAGGTCATTCCCTTTGGGTCAGAAATATTTCGCCCTTTCCTGAGCCTTTCCCTATAGACCTCGGTCTTTTTTTTTTTTTGGAATTACTTGGGTAGGACTTTCTCCACTTAGTGATCCATTTGCCCTTATAAAAGCCTTTGGTATTTGTTAATTCCATCTCATTTGGTTTGCATAGCCTCTCATTCACATTTCGCCGAAACTCAAACTCGAGCTGTCATCTAGTGCCACGTGACCTGTCGCTACATTGGAGTCTGTTATTCTCTCTGATGCCTCAAGTGTTGGGGATTTCTGTGGCCTTCTCTCAAGGATCTCTCTCCTGTTCTTCCCCAGAAGAGTCTAGAACCTGTACCTGTAGTTCTGAAAGGCATAGCCAAACATGTCCTAAATGTTTCATGCTCTCTCACTGGATTTCCCCCATTAGACGTATCACCCTCTTTCACTGGCCCTCTGTGAGGAATACGACCATCCGTACGGGAAGTGTGTGCTCGCCGGGGATTTTTTGTTTGTTTTAAAAAGAATGAATGATGGGGCCATTCCCAAGCACATTTTCCATCCTCACCGCACCGCAGAAAAATAGTCATGTACTCTGGGAGGATACAGTTTACCAGCACCACCCTCTCCTGTCATGTGTAGCCAACACCTGACAGAAGTGGGTACATCAAAAGCCTTTGACCATGGGCAGCCAGATTAGAATTTCAAGCCCCCCTGGATTTGCATCTTCATTGTTAAACCTTGCTGGTGATGACAAATACTGAAGAATGTTAATTAGCTGGCCTCAGGGAAGGCCTGGGTGCAGGGAGTGACAATGGAGACCAAATGCCAGACACCACTTTGTGATGCAATGTCTCAACTTGGTACTAACACCCCCCCCCCCTTGGTAGGAAAGCACAGTGAATGTCCTGTCTGGAACCACTCCTTCGAGAGCAGGGAAGTGTGTGAATTTTAGGTGAAAGAAGTCTGCCTACAACCCCCTACTTCAAAGGAGGCCCATGTTGTGAACAATCGCAGTTAATGAGGGAGACACTTTGATGGATGTACAGCAGACAGGAAGATGGGTGGGACTTAGAAGTATATGTTGTCATCCTTCCCCTGTCTGTTGCCAAGCACCCTGTTCCTGACCTGAAGCATCACTGAAGATTGTTGATGGGGACCCACGATTGGTTCATTAATGTGGGCGTAGCCGACACCAAATGGGGCCCATTTGGCTTTAAAAGAGGGCTGAGCCCCTCACTGATCAGATCATCTGAAGACTTTGCAAGGAGTAAGAAGAAGGACTCATTTGAACCTGAGCTGAAGGTACAATCTACCTCACATCTTCCACCAGTGAAGGAAGGCCAGGAACTCCACGAGGGAAACATGATCCCTCCCCTAAATATCTCCATGGGAACAAAGGGAGATACCGGACTCGGAGGACCCATCCAGTAGCTCCAGAACCGGTACCCATCCACAACACAGCGTGTCCTGCTAGGTTCTGACAGCAAGCTTCCTAGGTGGGAAGTGCCAGAGAGTCTCTGGACAAAGGACAAGGCTGTTGACTGCTAACACCCTCCTGAGCTTTGAGCCATTCACCTTGAAAGGACACAAGCCCTGCGAAGAAGGTAGGAGGAGTGCCACACAAGCATCATCCAGCGTCCATCTTTTTAAGGACAATTTTGAGACAGTCGAGTCCTCGAACAACATCTGGCTGCACCGCTGACTGTTGTCATGCCGTAGTCACCAGAGCTGTCAGAGATGTCTTCACCAGCATTCCAGATCTGCCAACCAGCACAGAGACAAAGGTTCTTGGCCCCAAGCCACCACGCCGGACAGCCTGCAGACATCCGTCCAGCCTTGCTTGCCAAACTGCCTGCTACCTGGTACCTGCAGCTGTCTCCCGCCAGTAACTCTGTCTCAAGGGCTGCCAAGTGCCCTGGAACCGCCTTAATGCTGTTGAGCACCAAGAACATCTTCAGCACCAGGTACATTGTGGTTCTGCCCCCCTGGTCCTTCTCAGAAGGCCCCTAGAGACAGTTGCAACCCTTTGCCCCTTTGGTGTTGAAACCAAATAATCTTGTACAGTAAGAATGATTGCTTTACCAACTACCCTCCTGTCAGTATCCAGAGTGCATCCCTTTCCTTTGTGAAAGGGTCTGTCCTCTGTGTTCCTTCACAGTGTGGGTTGTAATTGTAGTGTGCGAGAACTGTCTATTGTAGTAATAATAAAGTAGATATTGTTATACAAGCTTCATTGGACAGTCCCTTTTATCATTGGGTAATAATTGTATTTTTACTGTGTTGCAACTAACCAACGATCCACGACCTTGTGCAGAAAATCCTGCCGGTCCGTCCACGTTCCCAAAACTGGACAAGGAGATCTTATAATTTACTTGTATTCCGATCTGTTCGGATCCCTTCTTGTGTACTGGAGGTGTGGGGTTGATTGATTGTTTAGGAACCGATATTCATCCTTGGACCACTGGTGCCCCTGAATTTGATTTGTCACACCTCCCTCTCAGATTTTGACCATCGACATCATGTAGAAATAGCAAAGAAGGCGACGCCATGTAGGTAGCTGGTTTACACTGGCTATTGAGGCTTCTCATTCTCTATCAATCTAGTCAGGAGTACTCTCTTTTCAAGAGAAAATATGCTATTTTCTTTCCAAATCAGGTCTATGGTCCCAAGAGTTGCATGGTCCAGGTCACTGGTGCTGTTCCCTCCCTCGTCCTCTCTCCCAATAATCCCTCCATGATCCTCTTCCCGAGGTGCCCCCATAGTTAGGTCACCACAGAGAGGGAGAAAGTCAGGGATTTGGGTGCTGAATAATATCCAGGGATTGCTCAGAAGGAGTCAGTAGTGAAAGGAGGGTTTTTGTGCCCACTCGATACCTGATCACAATAACTTACAGCTAAGGCTTCACTGGGCGCACTACTCGTCAGAGTGTAAATTTGAAGATAAGGGTAGACAAAAGGAATGAGGTTTAGTGACTTGGAGGGCTTGCCTCCCTGGAATCAGTGCCCAGCACTGTGCCCGCATCCATATTCAGTCACTCAAATATCCATGCTCATATGGGGAGAGGTGGCCGGGTTAATGCACCATTAACGAGACCCGGAGTCTCAGCAAGTCTGTGTGTGTCCTGTTCCTAGGACCAGAAAGGCTAGTCCCCCTATGTTGTGTCTTGATGGTCGTGAAGATTATGAAAGCCTCCGTCCCCAAGTACCACACAGGGAGATACTTAAATAACTCCCTGTGCGATCCTTGAGGCCACAGGTATTGAGTGGTGGAGTACCACGAACCAGGAACGCAGGAAACCTCCAACCGCTGCAAGACAAGCAAGGGTTTAGCACAATGGCAAAAACAGACAATGACCAAAACGTATGCTGGGAAAAACTAACGGGCTCCACCTAGGTGGAAAGAGGGTGGGACATCAACCAATAACTGTATTGGTACAGGCAGACTAAGAGGCGTTCCGGGCACCTGCAGTGTGTGGATGGCGGCAGCAGGCGGTAGAAATGCTGGGCAGCACTCTGGTAGAAGGTGGTCATTCACTGGAATACCTGTGTGAGCCTCGATTGCACACTCAAGCGTAGCAATGGAGCTGGGCGATCCGAACACAATCCAAAAGAGGTCCGAGGTCAGATTCCAAAGAGTACAACAAAGTCCAAGGGATTATCCGAAGGAAACCAGTTTTAGCAGTCCAGGAGTCAAGAAACCAGAAGCGACAAGAAGCAGGCAACCAATCCAGGGGAAAGACAAGAGGAATACGTGAAGCAATCCGTAGTCCAAAAACCGTGATACAAGAATGAATGAGTACGCCAAACAGTACCAAAATGAATCAGCTGTGAAGCACTGTACAAGCGCATAATCGCCGCTTTTAACTGTTGCCGAGTAGTCAGGTGATCAAGCGCTTTGGCGTCACGTGATGCACGGCCCCCAAGCCTTTCCAAATCACATGTTCCATGGCAATAACAACTGCCCGACCCTTCTGGGTCACGTGATGCGGAACTGAACTGTGCCGGCGGCTACGCCGAACCGCGACGAGACACCAAGGCAGCTGCCAATGAAGAAATGGACGCAGGGACCTCGGGCGACCATCAATGCCCGTCTGCCTCCATGCATGCTGCCAACGGATACTACGCTGCTGCCGCCCTGATTGGGTAAGCGAGGGTAAGTGTGCAGAAGGTGAATTGGAATAACGGGAACCTGGAAGGGCACTGGAACTGGCACTGGAGTGATGGGAATCTGCACATGGGACAGCCTGCATGACAGAGCCCCCCCCAAAGGCCCACGACCACGTGGGCTGGACGGATAATCCTGATGGAACTGGGCAACAAGACGAGGGGCATGGACGTCCAGGGCAGAAACCCACGAGCTGTCCTCAGGACCATAACCCATCCAGTCCACCAGATACTGCAACCGTCCCCTACAAAAACAGGAACCCAGAATGGCGCTAACCTCAAACTCGTCAGGGGTGACAACAGACACAGGAGCAGGAGGCGAGACAATGCAGGTAGGGTCAGGGCAGGGCTTGAGTAAAGAGGTGTGAAACACCGGGTGTATGCGCCAAGCAGCAGGGATCGAGAGACGATAGGCAACTGGATTCAGGACTCTGGAAACCCGATAGGGACCAACGAATCGAGGGAGGAGTTTGCGGCAACCAGGTATGTGCAGGTGACGAGTAGACAACCACACGCGGTCCCCCACACAGTACTTGGGAGCCTTAACCCGCCTCTTGTCAGCTGCTGCTTTCATGGACGACTGGGACTCCCGTAGATGGGCAACAGTGGGGGCATGGACAGTGACATGATCACGAACACAAGCAGAAGCAGCAGGAGTACATGACAACGATAGGTCATGGAAAGGAAGGGTTCGGGGATGTTGGCCATAGAGAGAATAAAAAGGGGAGAAGCCAGTGGAGGAATGCAAAGCGTTGTTGTAGGCGAATTCAGCGAGGTGTAACAAACCGAGCCAGGACTTCTGGTGCTGCAATGACAAACAACGCAAGTATTGCTTCATGGCCTGGTTCACCCTCTCCATCTGTCCGTCGGTTTCCGGGTGGTATGCAGAGGAAAACCGGGCATCAATACCAAGCAACTTCGTAAGAGCCTGCCAGAACCGTGACGTGAACTGCAAACCCCTATCAGAAACCAGGACCGAAGGGAGCCCAAATAGACAAAAAACTGACTTGAAAAACAGGTTTGCCAAAGCGGGGGTGGAAGGGATACCCGAACAGGGAATAAAGCGAGCCATCTTCGTGAAAGAGTCAACTACCACCCACACTGTGTCGTATCCTTGCACCCGGGGTAAATCAGTAACAAAATCCATCGTGAGGGTATGCCAAGGTTTCGGAGGCACAGGTAGTGGTTGAAGTAGACCCAAAGGGGCGACCCCTACAGGATTTGCATTGGGCGCACACTGAACACGTGTTAACATAGTTTTCTACATCACGTCTCATCGACGGCCAGCACCAACGTTTAAGCAAGGCTAGAGTGCGCCATTGACCAGGGTGCCCATTGATGATGGCGTTGTGAGACCACTCTGTGCTAGATTTCGGGTATCACTGGTGGGCAACACTAACCTCTCCTGTACAAAAGGTAGTCCGTTGCGATATACGGGATCCCACTCTGATAACTGGTGTGGGGGTGGGGGAACCCAGAGACGTATGGCAGACAACAGGGGTTGCGAGGGTGTGCAAATGCAAACTACGTGGCCCTGATCGAGTACGGTTTCTGGAAAGATCAGAAGGGACACCCCCCCAGGAGAGCGGGACAATGCGTCTGTTTTACCGTGGGACTCACCCGGCCTGTGTTTGTTTTGAAAGTCATAGGCCGCAAAAAATAGGTGCCATCGCACTTGCTGGCTATTGACACACTTGAGTGAAGCTAGATCCTGCAAGTTCCGATGGTCTGTGTATACAGTTGTTTGGTGCTTAGCCCCTAAAAGATGGTGCCTCCATACCTGGAGTGCGTCTTTGATAGCTAGGAGTTCCTTCTCTGTGACCGTATAGTGAGACTCAGTGGAGGTGAATTTGCATGAGTGGTATGCCACAGGGTGTAGGCGGCTGGATGATGGGCATGGTTGAGAAAGTACGGCCCCCAATGCAAATGACGAAGCGTCCGCCTCCACCAGAAAAGGTAACTCTGGGCCTGGGTGTTGGAGAACCGGAGCCGTGGTGAAGGAGGATTTGAGTCACTTGAAGGCCGCTTGCTGTTCTGAAGACCACATGAAGGGAACGTGAGGACTGGTCAGGGCCGTAAGAGGCGCCACGATTGAGGAAAAACCTGGGATGAACCGCCGATAGAAGTTGGCAAATCCAAGGAATGACTGCAGGGTTTTGAGATTTGCCGGAACAGGCCAGGCCCAGACAGCACAAATCTTGGACTGATTCATAGTTAGCCCTCCTGGTGAGATATGAAAGCCCAAGAACTCTACTTCCTTGGTATGGAACTGGCATTTTTCCGGTTTAGCGAATAGAGCGTTCTTGCGTAATCGGGACAGAACTTTTCTTACATGGGAAACGTGTTCCTCTAGGGAAGAGGAAAACACAAGGATGTCATCCAGGTAGACAATGACATAAGTGTCCAAGATGTCACTGAACACATCGTCCATAAACCGCTGGAACGTGGCCGGGGCGTTACACAGCCCGAAAGGCATAACTGTGTATTCGTATAGACCATGTCGGGTGCAAAACGCCGTCTTCCACTTGTCTTCCTCACGGATACGGATCAAGTTGTATGCCCCTCGGACGTCAAGTTTGGTGAAAATAGAAACTTGAGTCAACCGGTCCAGGAGCACAGTTGTGAGGGGAATCGGGTAACGGTTTTTAACCGTGATGGCATTTAGACGTCTGTAGTCCACACAAGGGCGAAGATCGCCCTCCTTTTTTGGGGCAAAAAAGATAGGGCTCGCTGCGGGTGAGGTAGAAGGCCGTATGTGGCCGAAACGCAGAGCCTTTTGTATGTAGTCCTTTAAAACCAGGTCTTCGGAAGGAGAAAAGGAGTAAACCCGACCCTTGGCTATCGGGGCGTCAGCCAACAGGTCTATGGGACAGTCGTATGGTCTATGCGGGGGTAGACCCTCAGCTGAACCTTCATCAAACACCGCCTGATAATCATGATAGGCCGTGGGAATGCTGGCTAGGACTGCACCAATCGTATGTTGAACTGATGCAAGTGGTTCATTGTACAGCAAGAAGAGCAATCGCTCCTAGAGCTCGTGATGGGGTAGGCACACCCTCGGCTTCTATGAGACAGTAGTGTTAGCAAATCTCAGATTCAAAAAGGACTTGACCGGTTCCCCAGTTGATAAGCGGGTTGTGCTGTCATAACCAGGGTATACCCAGGATGACTCCAAACTGGGGGGTAGATATAAGATCAAACGTAAGTGTTTCCCAGTGGGTATCCTGAATGACTACTTCAAGAGGGGCGGTCTGTTGCCTGATAGGGCCGGAAGTAAGGGACGTCCCATCCACGGCTTGCACTGGTTCAGGACACTTCTTGGTTACTAGGGGTAAGTTGAGGGTATTAGCCAATGTTATCTCAATAAAGTTGCCTGTGGCCCCTGAGTTGATAACTATTTGAACGGAGTGTATGATGTCCGGGTTTGGTTTCAGAAGAGCATGGACTATGACACGTCTTATGGACCCGAATGCGGGAGCTGAATCGGGGGGGGGGACTGGTGAGTGCTCGCCCTGGCCCCCAGATTCAGGGGCGAGCTTTCTGAAAACCTTAATTCCTGTATTTTGGCCGGCGCGGTCAGTCTTTGACATAGTGTCCGCTAAGACCACAGTAAAAGCAGGCATTGTCTGCTCTCCGACGTTCCCGTTCCGTGGTGGTTATGGGACTACGTATCCCACAACCTGCATGGGTTCACCGGGGGTTTCAGAAAGTAGAAGGGGGGTTTGTGCACCAGAAAACCTGGCTTCCGCCCTCCGTTCGGTTCTTCGAGCGTCTACCTGCAAAGCCAGTTTGACCAGATCGGGATATAACGCCGGTAATGATGGTACAATCGAAAGCTACTTAACCCCCTGTAGAACACCACAGCCTTTTTGCTCTTAGGCCATGAGGTCTCCACTGATAGTTGGTTAAAGCGGGTTATGTATTCTATGAGGGGATGTTTACCCTGGGCAAGATCAAGCAACTCTAGATCCCGTGACTGGGCCTTATGTCTCGTATCGAACACCTTGGACATTTCGCTCACCAATAGGTCAAAGTCATAGAGGGCTGGGTGGTTGTTTTCTAACAGTGGATTCACCCAGGTAGCTGCGATGCCGGTCAAACGGGACAACATAAAGGCAGCCTTGGTGGTAGAGTCAGGGAATGCCAAAGGTCTGCAAAGGAAGTGGAGTTTGCATTGGTTCAAAAACGTATGGAACTTCCTGGGGTCGCCGTGGTATCTTTCAGGGGCTGCTAACGGGAAAGGGTAGGAACCACCACCGGGATGGAGGCGGATGGTGTGCCAGTGGTGGCCGATGCCTGTGGGGTTGTATACCCAAATTCAGGATCAGCTGGTAGGGGGTGGCGTGCACTCTGTATTGAGTCAAGCCGGTGATGGATGGCTGTGGTGGCTGCAGCCATGTCTGCCCTTAGGACAGTGACAGCTTGCACTAAAGCGGTCACGGGGTCTCCGGCCGAGGCCTCCATAATCCGGACGACAAATCAGGCTTCACAGTCTGTTGTGTCTTGATGGTCGTGAAGATTATGAAAGCCTCCGTCCCCAAGTACCACACAGGGAGATACTTAAATAACTCCCTGTGCGATCCTTGAGGCCACAGGTATTGAGTGCTGGAGTACCAGGAACCAGGAACGCCGGAAACCCCCCAACCGCTGCAAGGCAAGCAAGGGTTTAGCACAATGGCAAAAACAGACAATGACCAAAACGTATGCTGGGAATCACTAATGGGCTTACCTAGGTGGAAAGAGGGTGGGACATCAACCAATAACTGTATTGAGACAGGCAGAGTAAGAGGCGTTCTGAGCACCTTCAGTGTGTGGATGGCAGCAGCAGGCGGTAGAAATGCTGGGCAGCACTCTGGTAGAAGGTGGTCACACAATGGAATAACTGTGTGAGCCGCGATTGCAGACTCAAGCGTAGCAATGGAGCTGGGCGATCCGAACACAATCCAAAAGAGTTCCGAGGTCAGATTCCAAAGAGTACAACAAAGTCCGAGGGATTATCCGATGGAAACCAGTTTTAGCAGTCCAGGAGTCAAGAAACCAGAAGCGACAAGAAGCAGGCAACCAATGCAGGGGAAAGACAAGAGGAATCAGTGAAGCAATCCGTAGTCCAAAAACCGTGATACAAGAATGAATGAGTACGCCAAACAGTGCTGAAATGAATCAGCTGTGAAGCACTGTACAAGCGCGTAATCACCGCTTTTAACTGTTGCTGAGTAGTCAGGTGATCAAGCGCTTTGGCATCACGTGATGCACGGCCCCCAAGCGTTTCCGCATCATGTGTTCCATAGCAATAACAACTGACCGACCCTTCTGGGTCATGTGATGCGGAACTGAACTGAGCCAGAGGCTACGCCGAACCACGGCGAGACGCCAAGGCAGCTGCCAATGAAGAAATGGACGCAGGGACCTCGGGCGACCATCCATGCCCATCTGCCTCCATGCGTGCTGCCAACGGATACCACGCTACTGCTGCCCTGATTGGGTAAGCGAGGGTAAGTGTGCAGAAGGGGAATTGGAATGACGGGAACCTGGATGTGCACTGGAACTGGCACTGGAGTGATGGGAATCTGCACATGGGACAGCCTGCATGACACCCTACTGGCCCCTCTATCTAAGCCTAGTGCCATCTGCTCTATAATTTCTCCTCCGCAGAGTGGCCACTTTCTGGCATCCTTGAAATCTTCCCAGGCTGCCAAGGGTAAACCCGGAGCAGTCATCCTCCACTAACCCCTATCTGAATGCCCTTCTAGGGGACCGGCAACAGCAAGTCATACCATGGACTCCTTAGCCCATCAGCTGAGGTGTCGCTAGGATGGGGGGTGCAGGGGGTATATCCCCAGAACTTTGGTTGTAGCCCCAGATAGAAGCTCAGGGGATACAACCAAAAGGCTAGCTCGCCCTGAGTCCTGACAGTTCTGACATTTCATAGCCCTGGATCTTTTCAGACCTAGCAACACCCCTGGCCATCTGCCCCCCTCCTCAAACCAACTATCAAAGCCTCTTGTATGCACGCCACACTGAAAGGGAAGGTGATAGTTTTTGTGTAATTCTCACAACTTTGCTAACATCTAGAAGTGGTGTTTTGGGTTAAATATGCCAATTGTGATTTCCTCTGATGGAGGTTTTTGTTAGTGGTGGTAGTGGTTAAGACCCATAATTAAGATTGTCACTGAAGGTGGTCGTTTTGGGTGGATTGCCACAGCTGCTCTTTCGCTCACAGCCAATAGATTGATAGCGTGATTGTTTTTGGTTAATGTTCACAGGTGTGCTTTCTTCTGTAGTTAGTAGGTTGCGATGAATTCCTTCTGTTGTGGTTTTCCTTGAACGTGCTCGTTTTTGGCTTATTCCTAGAGAAGTGTTTCCCTTTGAAAATGGTGAGTTCGGGTTAATTTCATCGCACGTGCTTTCATGGGAAGATTAACGTGTGTGGTTAATTTCTCATGGCTGTGTTTTCTCATCTAAAGTTTTTAGTTGTTGCTTCATTTCCCTAGTGCTGCTCTCGTATGAAGTTGGTAATGTTTGGTTATTTCCCACAGTTGAGATCTTCTCTGAAGTTGATTATTTTGTCTTAATGCCTATAGTTATGCTCTCACCTGAATTCCAAAGGTCGCACCCTCGTCGGAAGGCAACCGTTTTTTGGCCAGTTGCCATAGCTGTACTTTGGGTTGTTGACCAACGCTGGATACATTGCCACGGGTGTGCTTTCATCTAGAGTGTGTAGGCTTGCATTAACTCCCACCCTCACCATCTACAGTTGCTTGTGTTTGGTTAATTGATACAGTTGTGCTCGCGCATGGAGCAAGCCAGCAGTGTTGCTCGAATTCCCACAGTGTCCTTTTATTTGAAGGTGTTTCCTTAGGATTGTTGACCAGTGTCCATCTGAAGTTGGTAGATTGGTGCTAATTATCACAGTGGTCCTCTCATAAGAAGATGGGAGGTTTGAATGAATCCTCTCAATTGTGTTTGCATCACAAGTTTGTTTAATGGTTAATCCTCTTCCATATGAAAAAGTCAGGTGTGGACTTGTGATTCCATCGTAAGTTCTGTTGGTTTGGTTTATTGCCCTCACCTTTGCTTTCAGCTGAAGTTCATTATTTTCCAGGTTCATTCTCACAGGTGTGCTGCCATCTGAAGATGGTAGGGTCGCATTAATTTCCTTGGTTCTGCTTACATCTGAACGTCGTTGTTTTCTGGGTAAATCCCACAGTTGTGCTTGTACTGCAATCTGAGGACAGCAAGTTTGGAAAAGCACCCTCGGCTGTGTTTTCATCTGAACGTAGTTGATCCACGTAAGTGCCAGAGTTGTGCTTGTGCTGCCATCTGTAGGTGGCAGATTTGGATTAGCACCTTCTGCTGGGTATTCATCTGAACGTCGTTGTTTTCTGGGTAAGTCCCCCGTTGTGCTTGTGCTGCCATCTGAAGATGGTAGGCTTGCATTCATTTCCTTAGTTCTGCTTAAAGTGGCAGGTTTGGAAAAGCACCCTCGGCTGTGTTTTCATCTAAACGTAGTTGATCCAGGTAAGTCCCAGAGTTGTGCTTGTGCTGCCATCTGTAGGTGGCAGATTTGGATTAGCACCCTCTGCTGGGTATTCATCTGAACGTCGTTGTTTTCCGGGTAAGTCCCCCGGTTGTGCTTGTGCTGCCATCTGAAGATGGTAGGCTTGCATTCATTTCCTTAGTTCTGCTTACAGTGGCAGGTTTGGATAAGCACCCTCAGCTGTGTTCTCATCTGACCATCATTGTGTTGTTGGGTTAATTCCCCACAGTTGTGCCATATGAAGATGGCAGGCTTGCTGTCATTTCCTTGGTTCTGCTTTCCTCTGAACGTCGTTGATTTCCGGGTAAGTGCCAGAGTTGTGCTTGTGCTGCCCTCTGTAGGTGGAAGCCTGGATAAGCACCCTCGGCCGCGCTTTCACCTGGTTCGGCGGCTCTGCCTGTGCTTTGTGATGACACGAGCGCTGTCCCGAGGCTTGGTGCTGAAAGCTTCCCGCAGGGCCTCGGGGTTTTCTGAGCACAAGCAAGGGCACGGCTCAGGGAGGATCTCCTGAAGGCTGTTTGTGGCTCGGAATGCGGCATCTCCTTTCTGCATCGATGCGCTTGGCCTCTCAGCTCCAGCCACCCGAGTGCACGGAGTGCAATTTACACGCATGAAGATTAGAATGCACATGTTGTGGCTTATTCCATGCGACAGGCACATCCCAGGAGTCATGCATGCAGCCAGCAGGACCTGGGACACCTTTATAGGCACTCACAAGTCTCCACGACAACGGGTCCTCAGATACACAAGGATTTGCATTTCGGTATTCCATACATGGTTTCAAAGCCACGGCATGGCTTACCATATATAGCTAAGGGGTAAATCGTGGGTTCACGACTCATACAACTTTATATTAGGCGAATATAAAAATCAATATAATAGTACACGAGAAAACGGAATCAACACAAGCTACTAAATGTTTTTTTCCACACATATCAATTACACTCATTTGTATGTCTATAGTTCTATATTAGCATTTACTGATAGCATCATCAGTGTATGTGGATGGGGGGGCGGAGAGTGGCTTGATTTGATTTTAGACTTATAGAACATAACGATCGCCCAGGGGCTTCTTGGCGCTGTGAAGACACTGGCAGGCAAACAAAACAGGAAGAAACCAGAGCACATGGGTTTTCAAGGCTCTCCTAAAGGAGAGATGGTCCTCGATTGCACAAAGAAAGGAGGGACGAGAGTTCCACATTCTGGCGGCCATGATCGAGAAAGCTCAGCAGCCAATCCAGGTATACTGTGCCCGAGGAACTACAGTTAATTACAAGTGAGTCAACCGCAACGCCCTGGCCGAGACATAGTGAACACATTTCTGTTGCTGATACCTGCTCCCTCGCCGTAGTAGGTCCAATGGGCAAGACATACAGGCTTAAAAGAAATCTGCGTGTGAACCGGGAGCCAGTGCAGGCAGCGAAGGATAGCAGGGATATGAGAGAAACTAGGTCCCGAGGTGGCCGCCCCGGCCGCTGAGCTCTGGAGGGGCTGAAGACGCAGAGTAAGGTCAGGAGGTTGCCCCAGATACAAGGCGATACAATAGTCCAGGGCAGACAACATTATGGAAGCCACCACTGGAGCCCAGAACTGCATAGGTATGAAAGGGAGACCCTTCCTCAGAATGTTCTGCTGAAAATGACCCTGTTGGCACACCACCCCAATCTGTTTATCAGCAGAGAGGTTGGCAGAGATCTTGACACCAAGGTCTTTTATCATTGCAGCCGGTGCACGGAAAGATCCAAGGGAAGGAGGCCAAAACAGGGGGCTCGAAAGAGCAGTGGCAGAAGAGTGGCCTACCCCCATCACCTCAGTTTTGCCGCTGTTCAGCATGAGCCAATTTCTACTCATCCAATCCCTGACGGCTGCCAGATAGGTCCTAAAGTGAGAGGCCGTGCCCACTGATGTCAAATCGAGATGCACAATGATTTGGGTGTCATTGGCGTGAAAGTAACAGAGGAAGCCATGGGAGGAGATGAGTTTGGACAGAGGCTGAATGTAGATGTTGAACAAAATGGATGAGATGGCAGACCCTTGGGGTACACCACAGGTGAGGAGAGCAGGGGCAGACCGAAAAGGGGGGAGGGGAGCGATTGGGACAGATCAGAACGGAATGAACCGAACCAGGTCAAAACTGTGCCAGCGATGCCTGCTTGCACAAGGCGCACCAATAGGACTGAGTGGTTTACACTACCAAAGGCAGCAGGGAGATCCAGTAAAATGAGAACTCCAACACTGCCCTGGTCCTGGAGATGTATCAGATCCTCTACGACAGTGACAAGCACTCCCTCGGTCCTGTGCCCAGGACGAAAAGCAGACTGAGAAACATCAAAAAAGGTAAAGCCTTCCAGAAATTAACTCAGACGAGGGACCACCGGGGATTCAAGAAGTTTAGCGAGAGAAGGAAGCAGAGAGATAGGGTAGAAATTGGCTAAAATAGAGGGATCCAAAGAGCGATTTTTCAAGAATGCAATAACAAACGTGTGTATTAGACTAGCTGGAATGGTGCCCATGCTGAAAGAAAGATTTATAGCCTGGGTAGCGTGAGGAGGAATTGAGAGCATTATTTCCTTTAAGACATAGAGAGGGATTGCCTCACTTGGGGAAGCTGAACTAAGCTTGGCCACTGCTGTCACAATATCCTGTGCAGAAAAGACTGGAAAAGAGCACCACAGCCCGGAAGACTCCAAGGCCTGAGAAGCAGGAAATAACTGCTCCACTTGCACACAAGAAGGGCAGATTAATTTGTGAATGGTATCAATTATTTCCACTAAAAAGTGTGCTAATGAGACAGACACAGAGCCTGAGAAGAGGCAACAGCCTCGGGGGGAACAGAAGAGAGAGAATGTACAATGCTGTGCAGCTCTCTGGGCCGATCAAGGGAGCCTTCATTTTGGGAGGAAGAATTGGTGGATTTGGTTTCACGGACAGCCTTAAAATAAAGGGAAGAGGCTAAACACAGCAGAATCTTGTCCTGGGGGCCACACGTGGACCGCCACTTCTACCCCGCTTGCCTCCTCTTAAGACGAAAGTGCCTGAAAGGAATTATTGAACACCGGCTCTGAGCAGTGAGTTCTGGGTTTCAAACATTTAAGAGGGGCTTGAGACTCAGCTGAGGCCAGACAGGCCCGAGAGACGCAGTCCAAATCTAGTAAAGTAGTAAAGTATGAGCAGCACACTGAGCAGTCAGAGAGGCAGCGATCTCAGCAGGGGAGAAAGTGTGCCAACTATGCCGGGCTACCGGGTGGATTTGAAACCCAGCGGCAGGTAAAAGAAGTTTCCAGACAAAAGGAATCAGAAAATGATCAGACCAGGTCACAGGACATTGAGTAAAAGTGGTGGTAGATCGCTCGGATGCAAAGACAAGATCTAGAATGTTGCCAGCTTATGTGTAGGACTTTTCACCAAGTCAAGCATAGCGGAAATAAGACCGTTTCCGGGGGCATCAGGTAGATCATTATATCTTAGATTAAAGTCACCCAATACCCAAAGGTAAGAGAAGCAGTTGAAGGTCAGAGGTCAGATAGACAAATTCAGGAAATGTAGGGTCAGGTCTGGAGGGCGATCGACAAGTAGAATGTGTGTAAAATAGTGCAAGCTGCAGTATTTCCTCCCAAGACAGGCTCCAGGTAATAGTAGCACTGGAATCCGCCCAGGGGTCTTGGCCCTGGAGCCCTCTCTCACCATGGACGAGCACAGATAAGGATAAGTGTGCCTTAAGTACGCCTTTGGCGCACTGTAGTTGTGTACATCGTCTGTGTCCGCTGCGTGTCGCTCCCCCGGCACATATGTGCTGGAAACCACGTGGGAGAGTGATGCAGCGTAATAAAAACGGTAAAAAGACTTCCAATTAAATATTAAGGAAGGCAGTGCGGCACGTGAGAATAACTAAAATAAGGGAATTTAAGTGACCGAGTAAAAACAAACTAAGTGTAAATACACTAATCAGAGTAATTTCAATTAAAAGGCAGGCTGTGCTGCTAAGCCTCACCAGTAAACCGCCAGCGTTTGCTCCCCCGGCACATATGTTTTGGAAACTAGGTGGGGGAGTGACGCGGCGGTAATGCAAATGGTAAAAAGACTTCCAGTTAAATATTAAGAAAGGAAGTGCGTCGCATGAGGATAATAGACAAGGGTAATTTGAGTCACAGTATAAAAACCAATAAAGTGAGTGGAAATAGACTAATCAGAGCAATTTCAATAAAAACACAGACTGTGCTGCTAAGCCTCACCAGTAAACCGCTGGTGTTCGCTCTCCCGGCTTGGGAGGTAAGAAAGATTACGCTGTCATTGCAAACCTGTTTACTAAAAAAACTCTTAAGATCAAGATAGTCACCACTAAGAGAGGGACAGTGCACTAGTCACTAAACCTAAGCCTTCTCTCAGAAGTTCCCCTGGAGACTTCATGTAGCTTCATGCATTGGGATCCACAATCAAAAACGTCCCCCAAATGTTCTAGAACTGGAGTATAGTAAATGTTCCCCTCCTAGAACCTTTAAATGGAAAAGGATAACATATCTCAATATTATTTATTTACTCTGTGAGCTTGTGTTTTAAAGCAATTCAAAATACCAAATTCCCTAGGGGTACTCATGTGAGAATCAGGGAACAACTGCTCCAGGTACTGTGTTTGAGCTTTAGAAAAAGTCTCTTTTCTCTTTCCATGGCAGCTAGGGAGCCAATAAGGAGGAGCGTACCAAAGACAGACATCAGAGATAGTAGACCTGCCTGGTAAATGATGAGATTTCTCTTTTACATTGAAAAGGACTGCCGAAGGGGAAGAGTTGAAGGTGAGTAGTAGGAGAGTGGGGTAAGGAGGCTGTTTCAAAAGCTCAGACCACAGGTGTAATACCGAGCACAAAGAAGTCAGTACAGGTCCTGTATTACTCACAAAATTCCAAATCTCAAAAAAGTATTTTGAAAGCTTTAATTGAATAAAATACAGAATGCTTAGGAAAACATATTGAACATTAGACATAAACACAAAATACACATTCAACCGCAATAAAAACTGCATGACACATGGTGCAAAATACAACCAAACAATACCCAGACCGAAAAAGCCAAAGGGAGCAGAGAAATAAAATGAAACATTTTGGGCCTCATTACGACTTTGGAGGCAGCCATGGTGCTATTAGCACCATGGCTGCCTCCAAAATCGGGCTCAATGGGAATGGGAGCGAGAGCTAACAACGGTCCAATTACGACGGGCCCGTTGTTAGCTCCCTGGTCCCCCCAAAAGGGGACCTCGTAATTTTGCGGAATGGGTTTAACGGGTCCGCCTCCATTAGCGGAGCCCGTTAACCCATTCCGCAAATGTCGTAATGAGGCCCTTTGTATACCTTTTCAGAAAAGAAACATAAAAAATGTATCACTTAATTAAGTATGGCTATATATTTTAGCAGATGTGCCAGTGTCTGTTTCTTGGTTAATGGTTCATTCCAACCAATGTATATGGTCTTGTTTGTCCAATAGGAGTTCAACACCCACCCACGCGTGCATTATTCTCTATTTCTGTCCTGAGGAAGCCTCGAGCCTTTGAAATACATCTGGCCGTTTCTAAGCCGAAACTCAAGTTGGCATTTCTGTTTGTAGACATTTATTTTCAAGGTTATGTTTTAAAGTGGATGTTGTATTTTAGACACCTGTATAGGTGCTGGGTCAACACACACGTGTGGCGTAAGGTGTATTTTCTGTTAGGGGTTGTTGATTGGGATTCCTCTCTTTTTGCACACAATATCTTCCAGCCTGTCTACCTAGTGTACAGGCCTCTGTTGGCACTTTGGTGGTGGATATTTCTTTTTCTCTGCTCACCTTGGCTTTTTCAGGCTGGGTATTGTTTGGTTGTATTTTACACCATCTGTGGGGCAATTTCTATCGCAGATGAATGTGTATTTTGTGCTTATGTTTAATTTTCAATAGGTTTTCCTAAATATTTGGTATTTTATTCAATTAAAACTTTCAAAAGACTTTTTTGAGATTCACAATTTTGTGTGTAATACAGGACCTGTACTGACTTGTTTGTGCTCTGTTCTTGATGCCTCTCTTGTCAGGTCAATGTTAAAATAATTTGCGGCCAAGCCTCCCCTTCTTGTTGTGTGTTCACAGGTGTAATACTTGCAGATAATGCATGCATTCTAAGCTTCCTACTTGGAGGTGATGGCCGTCCCATTTCCTAGGTAAAATGTTTGTGATTCTTTAGCACATGGCTACATCTGCAGCATCTAAGGACAGAAGCTGAAAGCAGTAACATTTAACATCTTTTTCATGTTCGCCATTCATTTAATAATCTTCTCCATGAATAAAGGTATGTTTAAATGCTGTGCTATTGCAACCAGTGCTGGACATGTCAAATCGGGTCTCGTGAAGGTGTGTAGCATTAATCCAGGTGGCAAGTTGGCATTGAGTAGAGTTTGAGAGGGTGCTCCATGTGGTTCTGAAGCAGCATGGAGCAGTGCAGGTCGAAGGAATCATGAAGAGCGGTTCAATGCTGTTTCTGCTGAGGTGATTGGTAGTCGAATGCACAGTGCGTTCGTTAGTGCTTGAAACGGACAGGTGACAAGATTCTGCTGGGGTGCTCTGGTGTCACGCTGGTTAGATGATGCAATCTCAGTGGTTCAAAGTGGATTGAGTGCTAAAGGCAGCTCTGGTGGCTCACGTTGGCTTGGAAAAGGTAACGGTTGCTAGAGGCAGTTCAACAGCGAAAACAGGGACCCTGACTGCCCTGGCCACTGCAGGACTCTAGGACAAGGTGAGCCCTTTCAACCTCTGTCTCCCAGCCCGGGGAGATTTTTAGCAGAGGGTCAGGTCTTGGTCTTCAGCAATAGTCACCCCCACTGTTCCCTAGGAAGGGATAGGGAGCAGAACCTACCTCTGTCTTGGAATACTCCTTTGCCGCAATAGCTGAGCGCTTTGGAAAGGTCAACATCTCTCAAAAGTGGTCCAAATGTACTTGTCCAAAAGTGAATGAAAGAAGGGGAGGGAGACACCCACTTTTACAGGCAAAAGTCCACAGGTGATTAAACAAAAGCATGCCTGCTTTAAGGGTTCCACCCCTGTCCTTGTGATAAGGGGTTCTTGCCTTCTTGCATCATACCCAAAGTGCTTTGTGCTAAAGGAAGTGAAGGCAGAGCAGAAGGAAAGAGAGGCACAGAGAGAAACCAGGCGGTGCAACCCTTTCCAAACTGTGGTGAGCTCTATTTGTTTATGCTGTGTATGGCTTGGCTTTGCAGAAGGAATGTTGTGATGTCATGTGGAGTGTTTATGCCTGAGTGATGGAATGCATGGGTGAATGTTCTAAACTGGTCAATTGGTGAGCCCTCTGCCTGGGTGATGGGCTGCCAGTGTTTTATTGTCCTATATGTAACTTAAATGTAGCATGATTGACTGCTATAAAGATGCCTATGAAGCTGGAAATAAACCTAACATGTCAACCTAAGAAAGCTGGAGTTGCTTCGTTACAGTTTACACTAACTCCTCCACTTCTCAGACCCGTAGCGTCAAAGGCCCTTTGGTATACAGCATCCAGGTGTAAAGCTAGTCCTTTTGTGTAGGGCTTGCCCTTTGATTCCTGTTTTTTCAGGACATGTCCAGCTGAAAGTCTATCTTCTTGAGAGTGTTACGCAACCTCACAAAGGTTCAAAAGAGAAACAATTCCCACTGCCTCTTGTCTTGGTTGGTGTAGCAAGACAACCAGGTAGTCTGGGGAAATTCACATAGCCTGTCCGTGGCTGGGATGGGCTCACAGGGCTGATATAAATATGACACCAATTTAACATGGGTTTAACAATTAAGGGAGATGCCATCCACCATATCCTAACTTAGGTATGGCTTATGTTTAAAGATTATAACTGCCACACGGATGGTGAGTTCTTATAGTTATACAGTTTGGGAACATGGGTGCTTATTCTGAAATGCAGCCGCTGTGCTGACGTGATTTGGCTGCACTGCAGCTGTCAAGAGTGCACCTGTGACGTCTGAACCTGCTCTGTGTCACTGGAGAGCATGCATTTAGGTTTTATTGTAATAAAATATGAGGTATTCAGTTTCAGTAAAAAGACTTTAGTTAAGAGAGAGTTAAGATAGGTCGCAGAAAAAAATCATGAAATTCAGCAGGTTTGGGAAGTGACGCCAATCTTAACTCGGATGCTCCCCATTGATATCACCACTGATTTGATTTTTGATTTGACTACTGTCACGCTCACCTGATTCCCACGGAGGCGCAGGTCTGGCTTTGAGTGCTGATGCTTTTTCAATGGTGAAGCGCAGGACTCTGATGATGGACAGGAAGGGCCCCTCTACTCTGGCTTTTCTGGCTCGCAGGAATATTCCCCTGTGCGTGAAAAGGGAGTATTACCTACTGACGGAATAATGCTCAAGCCTCCCACTCCCTTCCAACCCTCCTCGATACCCTTCCGCGATTCCCCGTGAAGTCTCACCTTAGGGTTTGGAAGGATGAGCTCTCCATCCTGCTTCTGATGCAGGGGCGCTTTGAAACCCAGTTACTTCACTGGATTGAGGTTTGATGGGAGTTCAATATAAGCTTGACTATTCAGGTGAGGCGCTGTAAGAGTTCAGTTGCTCAGGATTAAGTTCAAGCTTAATAATAATGTTCATTGTCTTATTGCAGCAAGCGCTAATGCTTATGTCTTTTTCCCCTTAGGGGCCGGGGTTCGGAATGCCGGAGATATGGCGCCGACCCGAAGTGTAAGTTCTGGATGAGCGTTCAGGTAATGTCTTTGCATTCGCTCATTCAATGTCTTTGTCTTTTTTCCCCATTGTGGCCGGGGTCCGGAATGCCTGGAAGCGGCAGGACCCGAAATGAAATGGGAATGACCCAACAGGTAAGTCTTAGAAGGAAACTGAGCTTTTCCTTTTCCCTTCCTTCTCTCACCTTGTTTTTTTGTCTTTTCTCTCTAGGCTCTGGGAAGTGGGTGCGGATCCGGATGATCGCTGCTGAAGATGGAGGCGCCCAGGAAAGGTGAGTGAAATGCAGCGCTGCAGCGGTCAAAACGAAATGCTTTTAAAATGATGTCCTCCCTTTCAGGATCGTCGGTGTGATGTCCCCGTGATGCAGCTTTAGCAGGTAAGGTCTTCTTTCTCTCCAATTCCTTCTTATCTCCTCTTGCAGGCGACCCAGGATGCTGACAGGCGTGGCTGAAGTCCAGATGCAGGAGCTGACACGGTGAGCGTCCAGCTGCGAGGAGCAGAACAACGCGAAGCGTGAGTTGCTGATCGGGCGTGGTTTAAATAGCTTTGGAAGAAGTTCCAGGAATGTACCCTTCCACCGATCAGGTATGTATCCTTCCCCGACCACACCCAGGTGGAAAGTAGTCCCACAGGTAAAGTAGTTCCATTCAGGCCTCAAGAGGGCCTGGATGTAGCAGCATGGTCTGCATCAGGTAAGTGCACATTAAAACACTTGAACACATGTCTAGCTTTATGAGCCTGGCGCCTAAGGCGCCAGGACAGGGGTCCAACATGAGCCTGGCGCCTAAGGCGCCAGGACTGTGTCCAAAGGGCCCCAGCTTGGGCCCGCTGGCACTTCCCTGGGGGGAATGATGCCTGCCTCTGGGCTTGCTGAGTCGGACCTGGCTCCTTGGAGGTAGGCATCATGACAACTACTTATTCAGAATGTGATATCATGCATGTGCTCTGGACTTTGCAATGGGGAGCACTGAGTTAACATTACTGTCCCCTTCCCACACATTCCACATTTCAGGAGTCTTTTTGAAATCTGTCTACCTTAATTCTCTTTTAACTAAAAATTCTTCGCTGAATTTCAAGGGTCTTGTTATGCTATATCTTATCCAGGACCCACTAGCCATGGCCTTCCACTCAGCAGCAATTAGGATGAACATATCCCCCTCACTAGTAAATAGCCAGGTCTGAATATCCATAGCCTCAACCGTGGCATCTGTTCACTTTGCAACAATTAGGCTAGAATAATTAGGCTGTCATAGGAGAATGCTGGACTGGCCATCTCTACGACTGTGGCCCATATCCCACCCACTAGTTAATAATCAGGTTCCATCTCCCTTCGTCTTCGGTCATGGCAACTGCCCACATTGCAACAATTAGTTTGAAAGGGCTTGGCCCACTGGACAGTGCATTTGGTCATTGCCAGTGGCCAGTGCCTTCGGCCGTGGCCCGATCCCTCTAAATATTAAATCAGCAGGTGCCAGCTGCCATGCCCTTAGGTCATGGTCAGTGGCCATCGCCAATTGCTGTGGCTCAGACCC